>NC_089821.1:93987631-95188131 GCF_035046505.1 Tiliqua scincoides | reverse complement strand
TAAGGCACCTCTGTGCTTCACCTTGCTGAATGCTCTCTTCAGCTGTTCATCAGCTTTGAAGGACCAGTTGCTGTGTGTTTCTCCCTTTAAATCTGTCTGATAGAGATGAGTTTAAGACAGCATCTAATTTTTTTCTTTTACTGTAAACTGCTGAATAAAAAAAAACTTGAGTGGGTTGTCCTAACCTGAACTTCAAGTTTCAGGATCATATAGGTCAGACATATTGGAGTGTAGGGAACTGATAAGAACCTAGCGAGTCTTTTTAAAGTACCTATATAGTTATTGAACAGAGATATAGAGGTGGTTGTGCCCGGATCCTGTGCCCTATTTGTTCTCTGATGAGTACACAGAGTTACTCTGTATACAGGCTGCTCCATTTACTGCAGTCAAAAGATCACTCTTTGAAATAAGGTGGAGAGAATTTGAAACTCCTACCAGCAGAGGATTTGATTGCTATGTCAAAGCTCTCATTCCTACAAGAGATTGCTAGATCAAGGTGATTGACTTATAGCAGAATCCTATACATGTTTCCTTATAGATAAGTTCCACTGTGTTCAGTGGGGCTTACCCTCAGGTATGGGTGGATACACTTGCCTGCTAGTAAGTTCCATTGAATTCAGTGAGACTTACTTATGTGTAGACATTCATAGTATCGTGCACTTAGATTTATTACTATATCTGGAAGTTGAAAGCACCTTCTCTCCCTCCCCCCCCCCAACTTGGTTTTTGGCTGCCAGATTCTGTTATGAAATGCATGTTTTTCTTCTTCTTAGAATGTGTACAAGTCAGACTTGGAATGGTTACGTGGTATTGGTTGGATTCCAGAAGGTTCTTTGGAAGTTGTCAAAGTGAAGAAAGCCCAGGAGATTCTAAATGACAGACTCTACCGTCAACGGCCAGACACTCTAAAATTCACCACTATTGTTGATTCCCCAGATATTGTCTTGGCTAAGGCCAATGCTTTGATGCAGAGTGGGGTAAGGGAACTTTGTCTTTTGTTCTCTAGAGGGACATGTATCTAGATGCTCAGATACTCTGAGATCTAAAAATTGTCTTGCTTTTAATAGCCTGTCATGAATATGATCTGCCTTAAGGCCACTTGTGATTTCATTTAAAATTACATGTAAAACCTTATGTTTCTCTTGTGACAGCAATCCCTCAAAAAGTATGCAGACCCAAAGTTTTCTTGATTTCATCAACTATTCACTTTGGTAGATGGCCTTTAAATGGTAGAACATTTGAAAAGTGATGTTTTGTGAATGGTAATAGTAAAGACATCCCTTTACTCAAACATACATAGTGCATACATTACTTTTTGAATATTTTGCTATACTGAAGGCTTATGGAAGAATGCAGCAGCTCGTTTTGCATTTAGGAGCATTGATTGTTGAGATTTTTGTAATTATGGAAGGAGCTAGTGCAGTCTTCCACAAATCACCACTTTAGATGTTAAATTGTTCACATAAATAGACCACTCATGGAAGCACTTTCTTATAGGGAGATTGTCAGCTACAGTAACATTTGTACTGAAGCTTATTCATTGGAGAATTTTTTGTGTCAGTCACAACACAGTAAAGATTTCATTGTTTTCTTGAAATAGTTTGAAGATTGGTTCCTATTACAGTTAAATATGAATTAGAGAAAAATTGGGAAATTGTGGCCAGGATTCAAACAATGGGCATGTCTGGAAAGGAGACAAAAGTGTGTGGCATAAAAGAACTTTATTTACTGTTTTTGTCGCAGAATTTCCCACTGTTGAAGAGACAGACCACTTTTTAAAGTAAATAGTGACTGGCAGTGAGAGCAGCAAAAATATGCAACAAACAAAACCCTGGCTGTGTAAATGAGAACTTCAACCTGGGTTTATAGAATACACACACAATGCATTTGTCTCTTTGATCCGAGTTAGGATATTTGACCTGAAAGCTTAATTCCCATTGTGTCAGTGGTACATTTAAATGATTTTGAAAGTGGTACGTTTAAATGATTTAAACATCACTTAAATTGCAGCATGACTAACTCCAGATGAATTCATTAATGTTTTGAAAGACATTGATGCTAGTAGCAGTCTAATATATTGTAACATATTTCCATATATATTGCTTTCATTAGGCTATATATCGTGAAGCCTGGGATAAAGAAAAGACACAATTTACCCTTCCAGTTGATACCCCTGAAATGGTGTTGTCCAAAATGAATGCTCTGAATGTCAGCAAAGTAAGACATTAAAGAATCAAATACGAATGCATTTTTACAAAAATGTTGATAGTTAAGTAAAGAATCAGGGCAGGAATTGACTTTCAGTTGAAATGGTTTTATGATGGGAATCAAACGTACCAAGTGGCGAGCTTATGAAATTGTGGTAGATAGCTGTCATGTAAAGCAAGTTAATTTTAAACATTCTCAGATAGCATTTTGAAAGAATGGTATATTGGAACTCTGAGGCAAGGGACCAAAGACCTCAAGGAGGCCTTCGAATCTCAAAACTCCTCTGCAGGATGCAGTGCGCACCCATTGGCACAATTGCACTAGTGCACAGGGAGTTGGGCTGCCCATTCCTTATGTTTTGATATTAATGCTGTTACCTAAAATCTTAACTATGCCCATATGGAATTTGTAGCTTTATTCTAAAGATGAAATTGAGGCTCAGCTAATTAGTTTTAAAGAAGGCTCCTTTTAATCCAAGGTTCAGGGGGATTTACAACACTGATTGGAATACAACAAACTACCATCTAAAACAAGTTTCTGCCCAGGGACTAGGTGATGTTTTCTTGTCATGATGATCACTTATGTTCATAAATATTGTAAACAGAGAGCTAATTCATATTCAGTTACTATTATTAAAATGGAATACACTGACATGGATGTTGAATTATTCATTTCTTCCACAGAAACATTATCAACTAGGCTGGGAAGAAGCCAAGAGAAAGGGTCATGACTTACGGTTGGATGCCATTGAAATCCAGCATGCCAAGGCCTCTAGAAACATCGCCAGTGAGGTATATTTTGTTCTGTAATCTTATTTGCTGTCACTTTAAACAGATCACCAGTATTTTGGTAAATAGCAGAATACTAGTTTCAGTTTAGCAATTTCACTTTTTCAGACTGTTGGCAAAGTACATCATGAAATTAGCCTAGACAGCACGGCAGTGTCCTGTAGAGATCTTTCCTTCCAGCATTGACTATCTGCAGTTGAGCCAAATTAAGTTGTTTTCCACAATCTCATTTCAACAGCTGTTATAGCAGACTATTTCCAAGCTAACTTATTAAACCCTCTTTTTCAGCCATTTGTAACTGATCTATCTGCTCCCAAACTACAGGGCTGGTATGATGGGTCAGAATAATAATTAGTGATCAGAGCAATTGGCCTTACAATAGTGGCCAGTGAGATCTGTGTCATATTTAATATGGCATTAAATCCATTAATGCTCACCATGAAAAACATTTAACAGTGTGGAGTGTGCATCCGCAAACACTTGCTGGGGAGCTTTGGTTGGCTGTGGTGGTATATCGACTGTGTGTTTGGAGACATTCGTGGAAAACATGTATGCAATATCAGTGGACTCTAGCTGCTTTGTAAAGAGTGAAGCAGCTCTCAGCTGCCAGATAGTTCACCACATAGCATGATGGTTATATACATCCATCCTTTTGACAGTTCCCCTGACAATCAGATATAGGGCACAATCCTAACCAGGTTTACTCAGCAGTAAGTCTTATTTTGTTCAATGGGACTTACTCTCAGGAAAGTGTGGTTAGGATTGCAGCCTTTATGTCACAAGAACATAGGAAGCTGCCTTCTACGAAGTCAGATCATTGGTCTGTCTAAGCTCAGTATTGTCTACATTGACTGGCAGTGACTCTCCAGAGGTTCAGGGAGGAATCTCCAGAGGTTCAGAGAATCTTCTGGGACCTGAAAGTGCCATGGCTTGAGCTTGGGACCCTCTGCATGCAAAGTGTGTGCACTATCACTGAGCTTTTTCCCCTCCACAACTTTGGGGAACATGTTCCCTGTCCTTGAGCACAGAGATGGTAAGCAAGTACTTTTGGCCACAGCTACTAGTAGCCACTATAAACCTATTGCCACCAGAGTCATACTGCCCCATATGTTTAGTATTTTTTTTCTGATCTATCATTTTTATAATATGTGTGATGTATGAACTGTATGTTGCTTCAAGTGTTTTTAATAGAGAAACAATGCACAAGTATTACAAATAAATAATATAAACAAATAAAATCATAATTTGAAACCAATTTAAGTACATTTATTTATGTAGGTGAAAGCTAGATTAAATCTTGATTATACATGCAAGACACAAAGTAAAATTAAAAGCACAGTAATTTATGTACATTTTGATGATTAAAAAATTCTGAAGAATTCTGAAATATGTTTAACATCGCAGAAGCTTGCATATTTGTAAAACTACTCACTGTCTTTTTGTTATTAGTACAAATACAAAGAAGGCTACCGTAGGCAACTTGGACACCATATTGGAGCTCTTAGTGTACAAGATGACCCCAAGTTGGTATTGGCTATGCATGTAGCCAAACTTCAGAGTGACAGGGAATATAAGAAACAGTTTGAGAAATGGAAGACCAAGTTTAATAGCCCAGTGGATATGCTGTCCATCTTGTTGGCCAAGAACTGCCAGAAGCTGGTTAGTGACATTGATTACCGCCACTACCTGCATGAATGGACATGCCTGCCTGACCAGAACGATGTCATCCAAGCCAAGAAAGCCTATGATCTACAGAGTGATGTGAGTAAAAAATTAAAACATACACACGCACAGAGTATATATGAAAGTCATTTTCTATTACGGTATTTTCTGAGGGTTACTTTGGTAGAGTGTTGGCTAGTTCGTCCACAGTGGTCTGGTTGGGCATTGTCCTTCTTTGTGCTGGCCATTATAAGTAGACAAACAAGCAGGCTTAAGCCCAGCACCTCCCTTAGTAGGGAGGTGACAAGCCCAGCACCTCCCTTTCCTACTTCCCACTTTTCTTTTCCTGTTAATTTTTTTTGGTGTGGCTAACCCGTTGGCCATTAGAATCCAGGACTTGGAATACTCAGTTGCAACTCGCTGCTTCACCATAACCCATGGTTTGGATCTAAAGGTGCTCTTGCACAATCAGAAGGGTCCCTTTTCCAGAGTCCCTCTACTCACTCACACATCCCATCCCATGGTATTCCAGGTTTTTGCTGTACTCTCAGGAGTAGGTTTTGAGGGGGCACAATGGAAAGGAGGAGATAGGAAGGCAACCATCTTTGTGCACAAAGCACAAAGTTTTTGTGCTTTCCGGCAACCTGATCTTCAAAGTTCTCAGCTTGTGTTAACTGTATTAGGTCATGCCTTAGCACTGATTCATGTGACGTGAATCTTGGGCTCTGTGTGCAAGTGTGAGGGAGTGTCCTTCAAAAGCATGTGTTGATTTCCTGCTGGCCATATGGAGTTGCTACTGTCATTTACTTTGAAAGTGATGTTTATAGTAGGCTGATGAATCCTGCATGTGGTGGCAGTAGCACATAACTGGATTCCCATGGGCAGAAGGCCATCATACTCAGACATGTTATAAAATTTGTTAGTATCTCTGTACCTATGTGAATTAGTCTTTTGTTTTCTATTTCTACATGCGCTGAGATGCATGAGAATACATTTTAATTTTTAAATAATTTGAGCTACATATTGAACAGGGAGCTTCTCCCCCCCCCCCATCTCAACACCATCCCTCCTTCCTGAATATTCAGAACTGGAATTACTGTTATTGTTGTTGTTCTATGGTGTGTTACTTGAAAAGGAAATAAAGATAAGACCATTCATCCTGTTCTCTCACAAGTGTTATGAAAATCACTCTGCCTCTAACCTGATGGAACACCAGGCATTGAAGCTGAGTGACTCTTCTTCAGGAGCAGGCTAATTATTTATCTTTGACAGAGAGACAACAACCTTCTTATGAACAGATCAAGGGAAACATCTTTAGTCAATTTGTTGATCTCCTAATTGGTTCTTTTGCAGAATTTGTACAAGTCAGACCTGGAGTGGCTGCGTGGCATTGGATGGATGCCAGAAGGCTCTGTGGACGTTATGAAAGTGAAGAAAGCTCAAGAGATCCTGAATGACAGATTGTATAAGCAACGTCCAGATTCACTGAAATTTACCTGTATTGTTGACCCTCCTCCCATTGTTCTGGCTAAAATCAATTCTCAACAAATCAGTGAGGTAAACTGGAATTTCTGTATTCCTTAGAATGAAAGAATATGAAAGAAAGGGTAGAATGCAGTTATTCTTTGCTTCTGAAAATTATGGGAGGTTCTCATAACGCAGTGGAATAATCCAGTCTTTTCTTCCTCTTTCAGAGTTTGTACCGTGAAGCTTGGGATAAAGAAAAGACTCAGATCCATCTTCCTGCAGACACCCCTGTGCTGTTGCAGTCTAAGATTAATGCTCTGAATGTCAGCAATGTAAGATAATTAATTAAACCGATCTGCATATGGGTGTATTAAACATACTGATATACACATACCTGTTAGATTATCTACAATTCAGTGTATGCTTATTCAGAAGTAAGTCCTACTATGTTAAATGGAACTTACGAGTTCCAGATAAGTGTGTATAGGATGGCAGCTGTAATTCTATCCTCCCATAATTAACTGTTCTTAAAAACATAGAGGTATTTGACTTCTAGTTTTGACTGTAATCCTGTTCATAGGTATGTATTTTACATAAGCAATGAAAAATCTCTTTGATAGCATCAGCAACTGGATGAAGATTTAAGTCATATAGGGCTCAATCCTATCCAGCATTTTAGAGCTGATGCAGCTGTACCCATGGGGCGTGAACTGCATCCTGAGGTGAGGGGGCCGTTATGGAAGCCTCCTCAAGGTAAGGAGGTAACAAATGTTATCAAAGACATTTGTTTCCTTATCTCAGCCTGCATTGCAGCTACATCAGCACTGGAAAGTTGGATAGGATTCGGCTCATAGTCAAAAAATTGTATGCAGGTAATTAATAGAAAATAAATGTAATTTTTGAATATATATATAAAAAACCAAGATATATGCATTATATACAGTGGTTCCCAAAATGTGGGTCAGGACCCACTGGTGGGCCGCAACCCTGATTTTTGGTGGGTCACCAAAGGGTGTTGGAAAGATCAGATAAGTAAGTGCTTCATGCCCTGAAGCTGTTCAAAAATCAGATACCGTTGCTGCTCGCCACTCTGCAAGGAGTTGAGCTCCTGTTGTTTGCAAGCATGTGTAAATATAGGGAGATAAATGTTTGTGGATCTTTGTTTCTGGTCATTATTACTTATAAATGTATTATTTCTTTCTAAATCTTTTTTAAAAGACTGGTAAACCTAGGTGGGGCCCAAGAGAGTATCGTTTTAAAAAGTGGGTCCTGGTGCTAAGAAGTTTGGGAACCACTGCATTATAGTGATAAGTAAGGGCATAGTCCTCTTAGAGTTCTGTCGCACAGGCCTCCTTGAATGGGATTTTGCCCTATAGGTGAAATAGCACCAACTTGGTCTTCCTCATTTCCACAAACCTGACTGAAAGGTTTTGAAATGATGACTCCATCATCATCATCGTCATCGTCATCATCATCATCATCATCATCACCCTTTTAACTTCTAAAAAACACGAAGTGGCTTACAAAAATGTAAACACACAATTCTACAACACTACAGAATTCAAACAGCAGTAGTCAATATAATACTGAAGGCTTCAAATAAGCTAAAAACAGCAAGTCACACTTTAAGGTGATGATGGTTTTGCATCTCTCAGAAAAGTGTCAGACAAGGGGGGGCTGGAGTTATAAAGATGGCTTTTGTGGCCCAATTTAACTGGGAATTTGGGAACAAACTAGATTCTTTGAAACATTTATTTCTGTCTGTCTATCTAGGTTTATTACAGGTTGGGCATACCCTATCTGGAATTCTGAAATTCAAAGTATTCTGAAAACCGCAACTTTTTTGAGTGGCGATATGATGCCGCAAGTGGAAAATTCCACACCTAAACTCATGTGATGGGTTGCACAAAAAGCACCAAAATATTTAAAATACTGTATAAAATTACCTTCAGGCTATGCACATAAGGTGCATATGAAACATAAATGAATAGGTTTATGCTGGAATTCCAAAATACGGAAAAATGCATTATCCAACACGCTTCTGGTCCCAAGCACTTCAGATAAGGGATGTCCAACCTGTATTACGAGTTCTAGTTACATTTCTCTTAAGTTCGGTTATTGCCAATTTACATCAAACCCCACCTACTTTCTGTAAGGCTGTAATTCCATGCACACTTTCTTGGGAGTAAACCCCATTAAACACAGTGGGACTTACATGCATAGGATTGTGCTGTGTCACATCTAAGCCCCAAGTAAACTGTGGACAAGTCAGTGATAGAAAACTATCAGTACATGTACAGTATGTGTACACAGTATGCTTGCATCCAGTTGTCATTGCAGAACATTTGTAATTTCTGCCTTTTATTTTAGGAACATCTGTGTTTATATTCTTCATATGTTTAAATGGCTACATTGAAAATGATGCATTAATTTTATTTGCAGAAACATTATACTGCAGCTTGGGATGAAGCCAAGGCTAAAGGCTATGACATAACAGGTGATGCTATTTCAGTGAAGCATGCTAAAGCTTCCAGAGAAATTGCCAGTGAGGTATATACACTCTTTATTATTTAACTTCCAGCTCTACAGTGGCTAATTTTTTGTTTGTCTGTTAACTGTGTGTATGTCAAGGTGCATACAGTACATGCACAATTACTGTTCACGCATTAAGCTGTATACAGTTTGCCTTGCTGCATGCCTGTAATATTTTACCTCAGTTTCTCCAATTCTTTTAAATACAACACTTTAAAAGTTTGAAATGTAGAACAATATTAAAGTCAGTTTAATACATGCTATTATTTTGCAGTACTTGAAAGATACTTTTAAGAAACTTTGTGATGTACTATATGCTGTAAATTGTGATCCTTTATAAGTAACACCCATTTAAGAGGCCCATTCTTTTTGCTGGCAACAAAATTATTCAGGTTTTTTTTTTCAAATTGCTTTAAAGTTTTCTTTTAAGATATGAAATGTCAGAGTAACATCTTCACAGCTTCCAAAACAAGTGTAGCATAATTGAATGTGTTGTGTGTTGAGATACTGTCTGAGCTGAATTCTGACAGTGATTTATTAATTATTGCTCACAGTTGTCTTCTATCCAAAAGTCATTGAGACTTATGAAGAGTTTGCAGTTAGAGATTTAGGGCCCAAACCTATCCAGTTTTCCAGCACCGGTGCAGCCACAATGCAGCCCCAAGATAAGGGAACAAATGTTCCCATACCTTAAGGGGTCCTCTGTGACTGCTGCCCCACCACAAGATGCAGTACATGCCCCATTGGCATAGCTGCACTGGCACTGGAAAATTGGACCCTTAATTAGTTACTTGAAATATTTATCCTATCCCTTAAACTCAGGGTTGAAAGCAATATTGGAAAATATTGTACAAGAAAAGTTTGGGGGGTGGATCTTGATGCACCTTTCCCCTCTGAATATTCATTCACTAGTTGAATCCCGTAAGACAGCGGTACCCAAACTGGAGACTGCTGTACGCTGCAAACAGCCTCCCTGGTATGACTGGAGCTTACCATTCTGCGGGGGAGGCTGCCATTGTCACTGGAGATCTCCTCCCATGTTCTCTCTGTCTCACTGCGCCTGCCAGGAAATCGTGGCGCAGAGCCTTCAGGGCAGAACACAGAAGCAGTGGAGCAGAGCAAACATGGGGAAAGACTGGCAGCCACAATGGCAGTCTCCTGTGTGGAACGGTAAGCTCCATTCATGCGGGGGAGGGATTAGCGAGGATGCTGGATCCAACTTGTGGGCCACAATTTGGAGTTACCTGCCCTAAGAAATTGAGCAGTGAAAACTGTGGATTCATTCTTCTACTTGCTCTTCTAACTCTTTTTTTTGTCTTCCTGCTCAGTACATGTACAAAGAAGCTTATGAGAAACAGAAAGGCCACTATATTGGAACCCCTTCTGTGAAAGAGGATCCCAAACTTTCATGGGCTGCCAAAGTGTTGAAGATGCAAAATGACAGATTGTATAAGCAGGCTTACAACAATTCAAAAGCCAAGATCACTATCCCAACAGACATGGTAGCTCTCCAAGCGGCCAAGCAATGTCAGTCTTTAGTAAGCGATATCGACTATCGGCATTACTTACATCAGTGGTCTTGTCTGCCAGACCAGAATGATGTGATCCAAGCAAGGAAGGCCTATGAACTACAGAGTGATGTAAGTATGAGTGGACACACAATTGTCGCTGTAATAGGAGACCAAAGGGACATTGTGATAGTTTTGAAAAATTTTCTTCTTGTAATAACTGAATCCTGTATTTATTTGCTCAATCTTATCCACTGATATTTTACTGATGAACATTGATCCTTGGGGAAATTGTCAGGGAATTTGATTGTGAGCATCTTAGGAGGCATTTCTGAAACAGATGTTACTGGAACATCGTGCCCTGATACTGGAAGTATTTTAGAATGTTCTACGAGTAGAGGTGTTTGTTTCTGGTGAGTAAGAGAGGTTTACGGCATAAGTTTTACTGAACACGATGGGGTTAGTTCTGAGTAAAATAAATTACACTGTATTTACGTATATAAATCGCTCAGAAAAAAAGTGATATGATGCACTTGACCCTTCTAAAAACTCTCTTACCAAAGCTTCTGTAAATAGTGGACAGCCCAATCCTGAGCTGCCTGGGGCGCACTGCTGCAATGGCGCAGAGAACGGTTGCCGCCGCATCCTGCACATCTTGGGCAACCACGGGCAGCACCTCAGGAGAAGGGGACTTTCGACCCCTTCTCCCGGGTAAGGGAAGCAGCCCCACAATGGGGCTACTCGTTTCACCGCCAACCTTTTGGCTGCAGGGAAGAACGTTTGTGTTGAGTAGCGAGCCCCGCACAAGTGCTTTGGATCCGGTGGAGCACAGCCCCACCGGACCCGCCTCCCTGCTTCTCTGCTCCCAACCCCGGCATGCCTCCCGCCCAACCTTGCCCCGCCTCCCGCCTCCACATCATGCCTCCTCCCCGCCCTCTCTCCATCCTCCTCCAGCCTCCCCCCTCCCTGGAACACCTCCTCCTCGCCTCTCTCCCCACCCCCACTTTTCTCTCGGTGAGACCGCTGAGCGGCAGAGGTTGTGCACCTGCCTGGCGCTAGCCCGGTGCTAGCCCATTGCCAGCCAGCCAGCACTGGGCTAGCACGGGCGGTAGCCCAGTGGTAAGCCTCACAAACGTGCGATAGTATGCTCCGGTGGAAAACTGGAGCACCAAGCTCAGGATTGGGCTCTAAGTAAGCAATTGGAGTGCAGTCACTCCAGGTTTTGTGTATCATGCATGGATTTTCTGTCCACTCCAAGTAGGGTTTTAATGCAGGTGTCAAGTAGCACTAATTTAGTATCTGAGCAATTCTAATAAATTCTTTTTTCTAGGTTAATGTATATCTAGTCTATATTTCTCATTGGTCCAATCCAGGAACAGTTAGTTGAACATAAGTACTATTAAAGTAAGCAGGGCAAGTTGTTCATGACTGATTTATGCCACATTAATTTTATTTACTGCCACAGATTAGCAATTAATGGAAGCTCTTTATTCTGCCTCTCTGAAATTAATGGAAGCTCTTTATTCTGCCTCTCTGAATCACATTACAGGCTGTGTATAAATCAGACCTGGAATGGCTCCGTGGGATTGGATGGATTCCAAATGATTCTCCAATAGTGAAGAGGGTGAAATTTGCCCAGGAAATCCTGAGTGACAACGCGTACCGCACACCTGCTGACAAGCTAAAATTCACCAACATAGTTGACACTCCAGAGATTGTTCTTGCTAAAACTAATGCTGAACAAATCAGTCTCGTACGTAACTCTTTCCAGTAGCATGACATGACATTGTTTTGGTAGACTAAGCAATGCAACAAAATGTTTCTATCAGTTGTAATATTAAGCCAATATTTTTATTACTTCACAGAATGTTGGCATTGATAAGGTAAAGGTGAGAATGTGCAAGAGTATGAGTGCATATGCTAAAAGATTGACTTTTGTGTCTTTTTGTAGCCTAAATACAGAGAAGCATGGGATAAAGATAAAACCCAGATTCATGTGATGCCAGACACACCTGAAATCATGCTCTCCAGGGCTAATGCTGTCAATGTGAGCAATGTAAGTATATCTCCAGTGCTCCCTAAGAGAACAGATGTAGACATTCTCATTGAGGGTGTTTCAGATGCTACATATTTAAAAAGCAGCATATTTTGAAAATATGAAAGTGCCAGAAAAGTACCTTGATAATATTGTGTTTTTGCAGAAACTTTATAAGGAAGCTTGGGATGACATAAAGAAATATATTGATCTGAGAGCAGATGCAATCCCAATCCTGTCAGCCAAAGCCTCAAGAGAAATTGCCAGTGACGTAAGTATGCAATTAGAACGTTACTGTGCTGGTTCTCCTCTTCCTGTTACAACCCCCTTTACCTGTGCAATTATGGAGGGTCTCCCAACTCTCAAGAGTGACTTTGCAAAGTACAGTGGAAGGGAGGAAGCGGGAAGGTCTCTCGTTGCTGGATCCGACTCATATAAACATTGCAAGGCAAACATTCCAGAATGCTGTAAGCTTTGCCTGCGTTCCAAGTTATGTGTACATACTGAAGAATCTTCCTGAAGCAGAATATTAGGCTCTACCTCAGGGGTGTCCAAACTTTTTGGCAAGTGGGCCACATCATCTCTCTGCCACTGTGTCAGGGGCCGGGGGAAAAAAGAATTAATTTACATTTCAAATCTGAATAAATTTACATAAATGAATATATTAGAGATGGAACTTATATGAATGAAGGAAAGTTTTGCAGTAGCTCAAGGCCAGAGTGGAAGTCCCCAAGGGCCGCAAGTGGACCCTGGGCCGGGGTTTGGGTACTGGAGGGTGCTGGATCTAACTAGTGGGCCACAATCTGGAGTTCCCTGCTCTAAGAAATTGAACAGTGAAAACTGTTCAGTGAAGATTCATTCTTCTACTTGCTCTTCTAACTCTTTTTTTTGTTGTTGTCTTCCTGCTCAGTACAAGTACAAAGAAGCTCATGAGAAACAGAAAGGCCACTATATTGGAACCCTTTCTGTGAAGGAGGATCCCAAACTTTCATGGGCTGCCAAAGTGTTGAAGATGCAAAATGACAGATTGTATAAGCAGGCTTACAACAATTCAAAAGCCAAGATCACTATCCCAACAGACATGGTAGCTCTCCAAGCAGCCAAGCAATGTCAGTCTTTAGTAAGCGATATCGACTATCGGCATTACTTACATCAGTGGTCTTGTCTGCCAGACCAGAATGATGTGATCCAAGCAAGGAAGGCCTATGAACTACAGAGTGATGTAAGTATGAGTGGACACACAATTGTCGCTGTGATAGGAGACCAAAGGGACATTGTGATAGTTTTGAAAAATTTTCTTCTTGTAATAACTGAATCCTGTATTTATTTGCTCAATCTTATCCACTGATATTTTACTGATGAACATTGATCCTTGGGGAAATTGTCAGGGAATTTGATTGTGAGCATCTTAGGAGGCATTTCTGAAACAGATGTTACTGGAACATCGTGCCCTGATACTGGAAGTATTTTAGAATGTTCTACGAGTAGAGGTGTTTGTTTCTGGTGAGTAAGAGAGGTTTACGGCATAAGTTTTACTGAACACGATGGGGTTAGTTCTGAGTAAAATAAATTACACTGTATCTACGTATATAAATCGCTCAGAAAAAAAAGTGATATGATGCACTTGACCCTTCTAAAAACTCTCTTACCAAAGCTTCTGTAAATAGCGGACAGTCCAATCCTGAGCTGCCTGGGGCGCACTGCTGCAACGGCGCAGAGAACGGTTGCCGCCGCATCCTGCACATCTTGGGCAACCACGGGCAGCACCTCAGGAGAAGGGGACTTTCGACCCCTTCTCCCGGGTAAGGGAAGCAGCCCCACAATGGGGCTACTCGTTTCACCGCCAACCTTTTGGCTGCAGGGAAGAACGTTTGTGTTGAGTAGCGAGCCCCGCACAAGTGCTTTGGATCCGGTGGAGCACAGCCCCACCGGACCCGCCTCCCTGCTTCTCTGCTCCCAACCCCGGCACGCCTCCCGCCCACCCTTGCCCCGCCTTCCGCCTCCACATCATGCCTCCTCCCCGCCCTCTCTCCATCCTCCTCCAGCCTCCCCCCTCCCTGGAACACCTCCTCCTCGCCTCTCTCCCCACCCCCACTTTTCTCTGGGTGAGACCGCTGAGCGGCAGAGGTTGTGCACCTGCCTGGCGCTAGCCCGGTGCTAGCCCAGTGCCAGCCAGCCAGCACTGGGCTAGCACGGGCGGTAGCCCAGTGGTAAGCCTCACAAACGTGCGATAGTATGCTCCGGTGGAAAACTGGAGCACCAAGCTCAGGATTGGGCTCTAAGTAAGCAATTGGAGTGCAGTCACTCCAGGTTTTGTGTATCGTGCGTGGATTTTCTGTCCACTCCAAGTAGGGTTTTAATGCAGGTGTCAAGTAGCACTAATTTAGTATCTGAGCAATTCTAATAAATTCTTTTTTCTAGGTTAATGTATATCTAGTCTATATTTCTCATTGGTCCAATCCAGGAACAGTTAGTTGAACATAAGTACTATTAAAGTAAGCAGGGCAAGTTGTTCATGACTGATTTATGCCACATTAATTTTATTTACTGCCACAGATTAGAAATTAATGGAAGCTCTTTATTCTACCTCTCTGAAATTAATGGAAGCTCTTTATTCTGCCTCTCTGAATCACATTACAGGCTGTGTATAAATCAGACCTGGAATGGCTCCGTGGGATTGGATGGATTCCAAATGATTCTCCAATAGTGAAGAGGGTGAAATTTGCCCAGGAAATCCTGAGTGACAACGCGTACCGCACACCTGCTGACAAGCTAAAATTCACCAACATAGTTGACACTCCAGAGATTGTTCTTGCTAAAACTAATGCTGAACAAATCAGTCTCGTACGTAACTCTTTCCAGTAGCATGACATGACATTGTTTTGGTAGACTAAGCAATGCAACAAAATGTTTCTATCAGTTGTAATATTAAGCCAATATTTTTATTACTTCACAGAATGTTGGCATTGATAAGATAAAGGTGAGAATGTGCAAGAGTATGAGTGCATATGCTAAAAGATTGACTTTTGTGTCTTTTTGTAGCCTAAATACAGAGAAGCATGGGATAAAGATAAAACCCAGATTCATGTGATGCCAGACACACCTGAAATCATGCTCTCCAGGGCTAATGCTGTCAATGTGAGCAATGTAAGTATATCTCCAGTGCTCCCTAAGATAACAGATGTAGACATTCTCATTGAGGGTGTTTCAGATGCTACATATTTAAAAAGCAGCATATTTTGAAAATATGAAAGTGCCAGAAAAGTACCTTGATAATATTGTGTTTTTGCAGAAACTTTATAAGGAAGCTTGGGATGACATAAAGAAATATATTGATCTGAGAGCAGATGCAATCCCAATCCTGTCAGCCAAAGCCTCAAGAGAAATTGCCAGTGACGTAAGTATGCAATTAGAACGTTACTGTGCTGGTTCTCCTCTTCCTGTTACAACCCCCTTTACCTGTGCAATTATGGAGGGTCTCCCAACTCTCAAGAGTGACTTTGCAAAGTACAGTGGAAGGGAGGAAGCGGGAAGGTCTCTCGTTGCTGGATCCGACTCATATAAACATTGCAAGGCAAACATTCCAGAATGCTGTAAGCTTTGCCTGCATTCTAAGTTATGTGTACATACTGAAGAATCTTCCTGAAGCAGAATATTAGGCTCTACCTCAGGGGTGTCCAAACTTTTTGGCAAGTGGGCCACATCATCTCTCTGCCACTTTGTCAGGGGCCGGGGGAAAAAAGAATTAATTTACATTTCAAATTTGATTAAATTTACATAAATGAATATATTAGAGATGGAACTTATATGAATGAAGGAAAGTCTTGCAGGAGCTCAAGGCCTATAAAAGGCCTTGTACAAAGCAAGGCCAGCCTTTCCTTAGCTGCCGCTGCTCCATCACAGATGCAAAAAAACAAGCAGAGGAAATAGCCCTTGTCCCATAGCTCATGAGAGAAGTCGAACAGTTGCCCTCATGCTGAGAGCAGTTGCTGTAGTCTGTGTTGATCCAACACAAGTCTCCAGAGGGCCAGAGTCTCATTGGAGACTGGGGGCTTCCTGCGGGCCAGAGTGGAAGTCCCCAAGGGCCGCAAGTGGACCCTGGGCCGGGGTTTGGGTGCTGGAGGGTGCTGGATCCAACTTGTGGGCCACAATCTGGAGTTCCCTGCTCTAAGAAATTGAACAGTGAAAACTGTTCAGTGAAGATTCATTCTTCTACTTGCTCTTCTAACTCTTTTTTTTTTGTTGTCTTCCTGCTCAGTACAAGTACAAAGAAGCTCATGAGAAACAGAAAGGCCACTATATTGGAACCCTTTCTGTGAAGGAGGATCCCAAACTTTCATGGGCTGCCAAAGTGTTGAAGATGCAAAATGACAGATTGTATAAGCAGGCTTACAACAATTCAAAAGCCAAGATCACTATCCCAGCAGACATGGTAGCTCTCCAAGCAGCCAAGCAATGTCAGTCTTTAGTAAGCGATATCGACTATCGGCATTACTTACATCAGTGGTCTTGTCTGCCAGACCAGAATGATGTGATCCAAGCAAGGAAGGCCTATGAACTACAGAGTGATGTAAGTATGAGTGGACACACAATTGTCGCTGTGATAGGAGACCAAAGGGACATTGTGATAGTTTTGAAAAATTTTCTTCTTGTAATAACTGAATCCTGTATTTATTTGCTCAATCTTATCCACTGATATTTTACTGATGAACATTGATCCTTGGGGAAATTGTCAGGGAATTTGATTGTGAGCATCTTAGGAGGCATTTCTGAAACAGATGTTACTGGAACATCGTGCCCTGATACTGGAAGTATTTTAGAATGTTCTACGAGTAGAGGTGTTTGTTTCTGGTGAGTAAGAGAGGTTTACGGCATAAGTTTTACTGAACACGATGGGGTTAGTTCTGAGTAAAATAAATTACACTGTATTTACGTATATAAATCGCTCAGAAAAAAAGTGATATGATGCACTTGACCCTTCTAAAAACTCTCTTACCAAAGCTTCTGTAAATAGTGGACAGCCCAATCCTGAGCTGCCTGGGGCGCACTGCTGCAACGGCGCAGAGAACGGTTGCCGCCGCATCCTGCACATCTTGGGCAACCACGGGCAGCACCTCAGGAGAAGGGGACTTTCGACCCCTTCTCCCGGGTAAGGGAAGCAGCCCCACAATGGGGCTACTCGTTTCACCGCCAACCTTTTGGCTGCAGGGAAGAACGTTTGTGTTGAGTAGCGAGCCCCGCACAAGTGCTTTGGATCCGGTGGAGCACAGCCCCACCGGACCCGCCTCCCTGCTTCTCTGCTCCCAACCCCGGCACGCCTCCCGCCCACCCTTGCCCCGCCTTCCGCCTCCACATCATGCCTCCTTCCCGCACTCTCTCCATCCTCCTCCAGCCTCCCCCCTCCCTGGAACACCTCCTCCTCGCCTCTCTCCCCACCCCCACTTTTCTCTCGGTGAGACCGCTGAGCGGCAGAGGTTGTGCACCTGCCTGGCGCTAGCCCGGTGCTAGCCCAGTGCCAGCCAGCCAGCACTGGGCTAGCACGGGCGGTAGCCCAGTGGTAAGCCTCACAAACATGCGATAGTATGCTCCGGTGGAAAACTGGAGCACCAAGCTCAGGATTGGGCTCTAAGTAAGCAATTGGAGTGCAGTCACTCCAGGTTTTGTGTATCGTGCGTGGATTTTCTGTCCACTCCAAGTAGGGTTTTAATGCAGGTGTCAAGTAGCACTAATTTAGTATCTGAGCAATTCTAATAAATTCTTTTTTCTAGGTTAATGTATATCTAGTCTATATTTCTCATTGGTCCAATCCAGGAACAGTTAGTTGAACATAAGTACTATTAAAGTAAGCAGGGCAAGTTGTTCATGACTGATTTATGCCACATTAATTTTATTTACTGCCACAGATTAGCAATTAATGGAAGCTCTTTATTCTGCCTCTCTGAAATTAATGGAAGCTCTTTATTCTGCCTCTCTGAATCACATTACAGGCTGTGTATAAATCAGACCTGGAATGGCTCCGTGGGATTGGATGGATTCCAAATGATTCTCCAATAGTGAAGAGGGTGAAATTTGCCCAGGAAATCCTGAGTGACAACGCGTACCGCACACCTGCTGACAAGCTAAAATTCACCAACATAGTTGACACTCCAGAGATTGTTCTTGCTAAAACTAATGCTGAACAAATCAGTCTCGTACGTAACTCTTTCCAGTAGCATGACATGACATTGTTTTGGTAGACTAAGCAATGCAACAAAATGTTTCTATCAGTTGTAATATTAAGCCAATATTTTTATTACTTCACAGAATGTTGGCATTGATAAGGTAAAGGTGAGAATGTGCAAGAGTATGAGTGCATATGCTAAAAGATTGACTTTTGTGTCTTTTTGTAGCCTAAATACAGAGAAGCATGGGATAAAGATAAAACCCAGATTCATGTGATGCCAGACACACCTGAAATCATGCTCTCCAGGGCTAATGCTGTCAATGTGAGCAATGTAAGTATATCTCCAGTGCTCCCTAAGAGAACAGATGTAGACATTCTCATTGAGGGTGTTTCAGATGCTACATATTTAAAAAGCAGCATATTTTGAAAATATGAAAGTGCCAGAAAAGTACCTTGATAATATTGTGTTTTTGCAGAAACTTTATAAGGAAGCTTGGGATGACATAAAGAAATATATTGATCTGAGAGCAGATGCAATCCCAATCCTGTCAGCCAAAGCCTCAAGAGAAATTGCCAGTGACGTAAGTATGCAATTAGAACGTTACTGTGCTGGTTCTCCTCTTCCTGTTACAACCCCCTTTACCTGTGCAATTATGGAGGGTCTCCCAACTCTCAAGAGTGACTTTGCAAAGTACAGTGGAAGGGAGGAAGCGGGAAGGTCTCTCGTTGCTGGATCCGACTCATATAAACATTGCAAGGCAAACATTCCAGAATGCTGTAAGCTTTGCCTGCGTTCCAAGTTATGTGTACATACTGAAGAATCTTCCTGAAGCAGAATATTAGGCTCTACCTCAGGGGTGTCCAAACTTTTTGGCAAGTGGGCCACATCATCTCTCTGCCACTGTGTCAGGGGCCGGGGGAAAAAAGAATTAATTTACATTTCAAATTTGATTAAATTTACATAAATGAATATATTAGAGATGGAACTTATATGAATGAAGGAAAGTTTTGCAGTTGCTCAAGGCCAGAGTGGAAGCCCCAAGGGCCACAAGTGGACCCTGGGCCGGGGTTTGGGTACTGGAGGGTGCTGGATCTAACTAGTGGGCCACAATCTGGAGTTCCCTGCTCTAAGAAATTGAACAGTGAAAACTGTTCAGTGAAGATTCATTCTTCTACTTGCTCTTCTAACTCTTTTTTTTTTTGTTGTCTTCCTGCTCAGTACAAGTACAAAGAAGCTCATGAGAAACAGAAAGGCCACTATATTGGAACCCTTTCTGTGAAGGAGGATCCCAAACTTTCATGGGCTGCCAAAGTGTTGAAGATGCAAAATGACAGATTGTATAAGCAGGCTTACAACAATTCAAAAGCCAAGATCACTATCCCAGCAGACATGGTAGCTCTCCAAGCAGCCAAGCAATGTCAGTCTTTAGTAAGCGATATCGACTATCGGCATTACTTACATCAGTGGTCTTGTCTGCCAGACCAGAATGATGTGATCCAAGCAAGGAAGGCCTATGAACTACAGAGTGATGTAAGTATGAGTGGACACACAATTGTCGCTGTGATAGGAGACCAAAGGGACATTGTGATAGTTTTGAAAAATTTTCTTCTTGTAATAACTGAATCCTGTATTTATTTGCTCAATCTTATCCACTGATATTTTACTGATGAACATTGATCCTTGGGGAAATTGTCAGGGAATTTGATTGTGAGCATCTTAGGAGGCATTTCTGAAACAGATGTTACTGGAACATCGTGCCCTGATACTGGAAGTATTTTAGAATGTTCTACGAGTAGAGGTGTTTGTTTCTGGTGAGTAAGAGAGGTTTACGGCATAAGTTTTACTGAACACGATGGGGTTAGTTCTGAGTAAAATAAATTACACTGTATTTACGTATATAAATCGCTCAGAAAAAAAGTGATATGATGCACTTGACCCTTCTAAAAACTCTCTTACCAAAGCTTCTGTAAATAGTGGACAGCCCAATCCTGAGCTGCCTGGGGCGCACTGCTGCAACGGCGCAGAGAACGGTTGCCGCCGCATCCTGCACATCTTGGGCAACCACGGGCAGCACCTCAGGAGAAGGGGACTTTCGACCCCTTCTCCCGGGTAAGGGAAGCAGCCCCACAATGGGGCTACTCGTTTCACCGCCAACCTTTTGGCTGCAGGGAAGAACGTTTGTGTTGAGTAGCGAGCCCCGCACAAGTGCTTTGGATCCGGTGGAGCACAGCCCCACCGGACCCGCCTCCCTGCTTCTCTGCTCCCAACCCCGGCACGCCTCCCGCCCACCCTTGCCCCGCCTTCCGCCTCCACATCATGCCTCCTCCCCGCACTCTCTCCATCCTCCTCCAGCCTCCCCCCTCCCTGGAACACCTCCTCCTCGCCTCTCTCCCCACCCCCACTTTTCTCTCGGTGAGACCGCTGAGCGGCAGAGGTTGTGCACCTGCCTGGCGCTAGCCCGGTGCTAGCCCAGTGCCAGCCAGCCAGCACTGGGCTAGCACGGGCGGTAGCCCAGTGGTAAGCCTCACAAACGTGCGATAGTATGCTCCGGTGGAAAACTGGAGCACCAAGCTCAGGATTGGGCTCTAAGTAAGCAATTGGAGTGCAGTCACTCCAGGTTTTGTGTATCGTGCGTGGATTTTCTGTCCACTCCAAGTAGGGTTTTAATGCAGGTGTCAAGTAGCACTAATTTAGTATCTGAGCAATTCTAATAAATTCTTTTTTCTAGGTTAATGTATATCTAGTCTATATTTCTCATTGGTCCAATCCAGGAACAGTTAGTTGAACATAAGTACTATTAAAGTAAGCAGGGCAAGTTGTTCATGACTGATTTATGCCACATTAATTTTATTTACTGCCACAGATTAGCAATTAATGGAAGCTCTTTATTCTGCCTCTCTGAAATTAATGGAAGCTCTTTATTCTGCCTCTCTGAATCACATTACAGGCTGTGTATAAATCAGACCTGGAATGGCTCCGTGGGATTGGATGGATTCCAAATGATTCTCCAATAGTGAAGAGGGTGAAATTTGCCCAGGAAATCCTGAGTGACAACGCGTACCGCACACCTGCTGACAAGCTAAAATTCACCAACATAGTTGACACTCCAGAGATTGTTCTTGCTAAAACTAATGCTGAACAAATCAGTCTCGTACGTAACTCTTTCCAGTAGCATGACATGACATTGTTTTGGTAGACTAAGCAATGCAACAAAATGTTTCTATCAGTTGTAATATTAAGCCAATATTTTTATTACTTCACAGAATGTTGGCATTGATAAGATAAAGGTGAGAATGTGCAAGAGTATGAGTGCATATGCTAAAAGATTGACTTTTGTGTCTTTTTGTAGCCTAAATACAGAGAAGCATGGGATAAAGATAAAACCCAGATTCATGTGATGCCAGACACACCTGAAATCATGCTCTCCAGGGCTAATGCTGTCAATGTGAGCAATGTAAGTATATCTCCAGTGCTCCCTAAGATAACAGATGTAGACATTCTCATTGAGGGTGTTTCAGATGCTACATATTTAAAAAGCAGCATATTTTGAAAATATGAAAGTGCCAGAAAAGTACCTTGATAATATTGTGTTTTTGCAGAAACTTTATAAGGAAGCTTGGGATGACATAAAGAAATATATTGATCTGAGAGCAGATGCAATCCCAATCCTGTCAGCCAAAGCCTCAAGAGAAATTGCCAGTGACGTAAGTATGCAATTAGAACGTTACTGTGCTGGTTCTCCTCTTCCTGTTACAACCCCCTTTACCTGTGCAATTATGGAGGGTCTCCCAACACTCAAGAGTGACTTTGCAAAGTACAGTGGAAGGGAGGAAGCGGGAAGGTCTCTCGTTGCTGGATCCGACTCATATAAACATTGCAAGGCAAACATTCCAGAATGCTGTAAGCTTTGCCTGCGTTCCAAGTTATGTGTACATACTGAAGAATCTTCCTGAAGCAGAATATTAGGCTCTACCTCAGGAGTGTCCAAACTTTTTGGCAAGTGGGCCACATCATCTCTCTGCCACTGTGTCAGGGGCCGGGGGAAAAAAGAATTAATTTACATTTCAAATCTGAATAAATTTACATAAATGAATATATTAGAGATGGAACTTATATGAATGAAGGAAAGTCTTGCAGGAGCTCAAGGCCTATAAAAGGCCTTGTACAAAGCAAGGCCAGCCTTTCCTTCGCTGCCGCTACTCCATCACAGACGCAAAAAAACAAGCAGAGGAAATAGCCCTCGTCCCATAGCTCATGCGAGAAGTCGAACAGTTGCCCTCACGCTGAGAGCAGTTGCTGTAGTCTGTGTTGATCCAACACAAGTCTCCAGAGGGCCAGAGTCTCATTGGAGACTGGGGGCTTCCTGCGGGCCAGAGTGGAAGTCCCCAAGGGTTGCAAGTGGACCCTGGGCCAGGGTTTGGGCACCCCTACTCTACCTCAAGAGTATTGCTTTCTTTCTTATTGGTAACAAAAAATGACAAATAACTGATAAGTAATGACAAGAGGTGTTGTTTATTTTACTCAGAAGTAAGCACATTGTGTGCAATAAGATTTAGGGCCCAATCCTATTGCGCCATTGCATCGGTACTGAACTCCAGCACCGGTGCTAGGTATTATAAACGTGCCGTAAAGCATGTTTATGGCACTGTGGGAGGAGGGAGCGCTGGCACCAGGCCAGCACCTAGTTGGTACTGGGCCCAGCTCCAGAAGGATAACACCTGGTGTGAGTGAGACTGCCAGGCCGTGGCACAGGCTTTCAGGGTGGGGGAGGCATTCTGGGGCAGGGGGAGGAACTGACCTGGGAGGGGGTTGGGACTATTGGAGGCCCCCAAAGGCATTCAGGGGGTGTGGGGAGCAACTGACCTAAGAGGGTGGTGGGTCCAGTGGAGGCTTCTGTAGCCTAAAGCCTGACATGGAGCCTCCCCAGTCTGCACTGGTAAAATGGCTGCTGCAGACTTGAGGAAGTGCACTGCAGGGATGTGCCCTTACACAGGGCAAGGAGACAAACATCCCCTTCCCGCAAGGAGACCTCCAGCAGCCTTTGTGAGGCAGCTGGGTGCAGATGTAGCCCTTCTGGCACTGCTGCATCTGCCAATGCCACAATGTTTAGAGCAGGGGTGCCCAAACCCCGGCCTGGGGGCCACTTGCGGCCCTCAGGGGCTCCCAATCAGGCCCTTGGGGAGCCCCCAGTCTCCAATGACCCTCTGGCCCTCCAGAGACTTGCTGGAGCCCGTGCTGCCCCGACGCAACTGCTCTCAGCATGAGGATGCCTGTTTGACCTCTCACCTGAGCTGTAGGACGAGGGCTCCCTCCACTACTTGCTGTTTAATGTCTGTGATGCAGCAGTGTCAGTGAAGGAAAGGCTGGCCTTGCTTTGTGCAAGGCCTTTTATATGCCTTGAACTACTGCAAGACCTTCATTCATTCATTCTTATAAGTTCCATCTCTAATAAATTCATTTATGTAAATTTATTCAAATTTTCAATGTAAATTAATACTTTTTTTTCCTCGGCCCCTGACACAGTGTTAGAGAGATGATGTGGCCCTCCTGCCAAAATGTTTGGACACTCCTGGTTTAGAGGGTAGGGCTGCCAGCTGTACAGTTAGAAGAGGCTTTTCTGGGTTATAAGTTATTATGCCCTGTTAGAAGACAATAAAACTACTAGGGTAATTTTTGTGAGTGATATTTTTGGTCAGGTATTTGATGTTCTCAGTTTGTGAATCATAAAATATAAATCTCTTTGAATATGAAATTTAAATATTTGAATGTGAATTAGATGTCACATTTGTAAACATGAGCTTGGATCTTGTGTAAGTAGACTATCACTTGTGCAAGAGATTGTTCCTCTTCCCTGCAGCTCCCTGAACCCTCAGAAAAGTTAATTCTCAGAATTGAGGTATTTAGTACAAAGGGCTTCAGTGGGAGGAAGGAAATGGTAGAAATTAAGTAAGGCATTTTCTAGAAACGGAGCAAAAGGGTCTTAGTTTTTAGTGACATTTTAATTAACTAACCTAAAAAAATACACGAATATTGTTTGCAAGTTTGAGAAGTATCAGATGAAAATTCTAATTATATATTTCTTTGAAATGTTTTAAGTACAAATACAAAGAAGGCTACCGTAGGCAACTTGGACACCATATTGGAGCTCTTAGTGTACGAGATGACCCCAAGTTGGTATTGGCTATGCATGTAGCCAAACTTCAGAGTGCCAGGGAATACAAGAAACAGTTTGAGAAATGGAAGACCAAGTTTAATAGCCCAGTGGATATGCTGTCCATCTTGTTGGCCAAGAAATGCCAGAAGCTGGTTAGTGACATTGATTACCGCCACTACCTGCATGAATGGATATGTCTGCCTGACCAAAATGATGTCATCCAAGCCAAGAAAGCCTATGATCTACAGAGTGATGTGAGTAAAAAATGGGAGGGGGGGAATACAGCTCACATTATGGATTTTTTTGCCTAATTTATTTTTTTGATCTCTTTATTAATGGACGAAAATTGGTGGTATATTGTTGTGAATGTCTGAGTTGACATTTGTTTCTATGCATTTAATGCTGTTTTTTAAACTTAACAACGTTTAGGTTGTTGTATTATGGTTTTCACGTATGTAAATATGTAGTATATATTATATGAGCTATATCTAGAGGTGTTTGAAGAGTGTCATTTATCTTACTCAGAAGTAAGCCCATTGTGTTCAGCAAGCTTAGCTTACTCCCTTGAAACAAACACCTCTAGCTATTCCATATAGGAACTGTTACCATTACAAGGCCCAATCCTATCAGGCCGTTGCACCATCGAAATGTACATTCCTGTGGCACAGCAGTCTTTCTGGTGTTGCAAACTGCGACTTGGTGTCATGTACAACCAGGCTGCCACCAGAAATGGCGGTTATGTGGCAGTGGCCTGCAAAGTTGCCCTGGTGCTGATAAGATGGCTTGGGGGCAGGTGGTAGGCAGGGATGCAGAGGAGTTTCTGGAGGGGTGCAAAACAGCAAGTGTCTTCAGGCTCCTGAACACCTGTGCAAAGCAGCTCCTCCCCCTCCACTTCTGAGCCAGTCACGCGTGCTTTGCTCTTGCCTTCCCAAGTGGCTCAGAGGAGGAGGGGCAGGAGCCGTTTTACATGGATGTCCGGGCACCTGAAACACTTGCTGTTTTGCCCCCCTCCAGGAAAACCTCTTCAGGGATGGGAACAGGGCGCAGACTGGGTGGGATGGAGGTCAAACTGGGAAGGGGGCAGTTATTGGTGGCAGCAAAAGAGCTGGCATGTGTCAAAGTAAACCCCTCGGGGAAGTGGAAGGCATATCCTGAGGTAAGGAAATGAATGCTCCCTTACATCGAGGAGCCCTCTGGAAATTGTCCCTCCACAGGATGCTGTCCATGGTGTGTTGGCACAACTACATTGGCGGGGGGGGGGGGAGTTAGGATTGGGCTGCCAGTATTGTTTGGATAATAATTTTTTTAAATTACATGCATGGATACAAACAAATCTAATTGATTTAAAATTGATTTAAAACCTTATTCTTAAAATTATTCAGCTTTATTATTAAATGCTAAAAGTAAGAAACCTCCCATTCTTAAAGTATGTCTTATCCAAGTTACAAGCATATAATACATTTACTAAAATGGACATATTACCAGGAATAAATGTTTCATGTAAGTGTGCCTTTATCAGCTAGGCTATGAAAGGCGAGATGGACATAAGGATATGCCTAGATTAAAATGATTTAACCAAATAAGAATTATTTGACATGTATCCTCCCAATGGATTATTCTATGATGCCACTTGTAGGTGACAGGAAAAGAAGGGCACAATCCAGACCTGATGTTGGGTCTTGTGCCAGCCCGGGAGTGTTGCAAAAGTGCTGTAAAGCACGTTTGAGCCACTCTGAAAGGGGTTAGACCAGTGCACGAATGTGCGCCGGCCATCCCATGCTACCATGGGCCCTGGGGACAAGTAGGTTTGCATTGGTTGAGCTTGGCCGACGCAGGGGTCTGGGGATGTGTGGAGAGGGGGGTCGTGGGGAAGAGGCACGAGGGAGGCGTTTTGGGGTGGGGTAGGTTGGACAGTGGGCATTCCCAGGGCAGCCAGGGAGTGGGAGGCAGGGCCAGCATTTGGCACTTATGCTGGATCCTAACCCTGTTCCGGGCAGCCCACACCAGTCCCAGACTGCTTGGATTTATACCACCTCCGGAGGTGGTGTGGATCTAAATAGCCCCATTGAGACTGCAGTGGCTGTCTCCGAGGTAAGGAGAAGCAATTCCCCTTGCCCCTGGTTGAGCCACTTGCAGTCAAAATTTTGCACGGGATACAGAGAAGGCACACTGGTCTGCTTGTTCCAGTGCAAGTTAGAATTGCGCTGGAAGTCCTGTTTTCACTTTCGTTTCAAAGCAATTGGAAGCAAGAACCATATATAATGCTACATGCTGGAAATAGTTTTGCAAGTAACAGTATCACATCCTTTCTGTCCATACAGGCTGTTTATAAATCTGACCTGGAATGGCTACGTGGAATTGGCTGGATGCCGAATGATTCTGTCATTGTGAACCATGTCAAACATGCTCAGGATATTTTGAGTGAGGTAATAATTATTTCAGAAAGATATTTGTTACTGCACGTATATGGAAGGGCTTTATTTATATAAAAAAAGAGAAACTAAATATATGCATGTCACATTTTCTGATGACAATCTTATTTATAAAGGCCTCTTCTCACACAGAAAAACAATAACAGAAAAGGAAGCTTACCATTATTTTCCCTGTTTGTGCTTTGGCTAGCACCCCCAGGCTGAACCAGACATGTAGGCTTGCTTAAGATCTAGCTATTGTTCCATTCCTCAAATGTGCACCCAGGGATATGCTGATCCACCACGGCAAGTCTCGAGTTTAACCCCACCCCACCCCCTTTGACTCGACTTCTTAATGTACGCAAGTCTTAAGGGGTGGGTGTTTGGGATTCAGTGGGAGCCTTTCTGAGACTCTGACTCAAGTTCAAGTCTTTTTGGTAAATGAGTCAGACATGGCTTCGCAGGATAAAACGGAGCTGCTGGCAGTCGTGTGTGTCAGAATTCTCATTTAACGTTCCCCGATGTCCCCCTCCCATCTGTAAACAGCTCTGCTGTTCTTGGAGTGAGTGCAACAGTGCAGAAAGCCCCATCGGTTCCTTATGAACCTGAGCAATGAACCTAAACCCATCCATTCTCGTCATGGCTCCCAGTTCCGCCCTCAGAAGCAGCGTGCCAGGAATGGACCAACAGGGAAGGAGGGAGGAGGCATCCCAACTTGGCAAGGTGGAAGGGCATGGGCAGCTTGAGGGAGGGAACAGAAGTAGTGGGCATGCGGGTGGGTGGGTGGGTTGGTAGGCAGGCAGGAGGGTCACCTTCAGTGGAGACACCAAGCGGAATTTTCAAGCCTCCACTTGTTCCCAAGAAAAACTCCTGAGTCTCAAGTCACTTAAGGTTTCCAAAAACATATAACTTGAGTCCATACAAATCACCAAAAGTGCATGTTTGGTGACTTGAGTCTAGATTCATCCAAATCTCCAGCCCATACCTGTGTTCACCCTTCAGCTTTTTCCTTTTTTCACACTGGTTGCTGGTGTGAGCCATTGTGTGATTTTATTTCTTTTTTCTTTCCTTTTTCTGCAGAGATTGTACCGTACAAAAGTTGACAGTCAAGCATTTACTCCAGTGGCCGATCGGGTTGATTATATCACAGCTAAACAAGGCGGGGAAATACTAAGTGATGTAAGTGTAGCATCTTATTTTGATCCAGTTAAACATAATGAAATCTGCTGACTGAAATAAAAAGACCGAGAAAGAGCATTGTAGAGGGAAACTGTATGTTGTGAACCAGTCACTGTAGTTTCTCACAGAAACCAAATGGCATATACATTGAGTATGCAACCCTTTGAAATCTAATTTCTGTGACATGTATCCCATCTGATTAACACAACAGATGAAAAAGATGAGACATTAGCATACTGTGGCAACCCAAATGATGATGTGCTGAAAGCAGGAGGGATCAGTGTAACAAAGGTGGAATTGGGAGGCTAAAAAGGGATCTACCAAGTTCCATGCTGACTTATAGTGTTACATCAACCCCAAATAATTCCAAACAGTTATTTTTCCAGCCTACAACTTCAGTATTTAAGCAGATGTTGACAAAGAAGTTGCCCTTTGTTAAGTAACTTGTAATTTATAACTCCCTCTTAGGCAGCATCCTCCCTGTGTTATACTTTCTTGCCCTCTCTTTGGACTTTGTTTTACATGCTGAACTTGTATTGGTTCCTTTCAGCCATGTTATATGGTTCCAATGAAAATTGCCTCCCCAGAGCTGCCCCAAGTGGCAAACAGTTATTAGTACTAATAGCAACTTTCCTTCTGTGGCAAATAGCAATGTATGTTTGTGTGGGGTGGTGAATTTTCATAAGGACTGTGGTGTGCATTGGGGCAAATGGCTTAAGCCTTACTGCATCTGTGCTGTGGTCCCAATACAGGTCACGGCTCTTGCAGCTGCTCAAACCAAAGACTGCAAGACTATAACATATTTAATACCATGTTGAGTTTGACTTTTAGTCTTTAAGGTTTCAGAGTACTTTAAGTACCAGACTGGGTACAGCTGGAGATAGAATGCTGAACTAGATGGGACTTGTCCTACTTGATCTATGATCTTTTGGCCCATGTTGTTTTTAAATATAAAACCTGCTATTATGCCTTTCCCACATGCAAGGATAATACCTTTCCATTATTTTTATGTGTCTGTTACTACCAAGTGTTTCAATATAGGCTTGATGTTTTTCTGAAGCTTAGAAGCCCAGAGCACATTACTGGGTTCTTGTCACTAATGTTTTCCTCAAGAATTCAAACTCATAATAATGCAATTCATTAAAAAGATCAAATTTATTACAATGCAGATTTATGCCCGAAGCAAAAAAAGATCAGTTTTATTATGTGAGTCTGTTTATAATTTGTCATTTTACAAGCATGTATTCTTTTTTTCAGATCAAGTACCATCAGGAATGGAATAGCATCAAGGCAAATTACACATTAACGAAGACACCTCAGTTAGAAGCAGCTAAAGAAGCAGCCAGGATTCTTAATCAAGTACGTACTTTTGCCCCAGCATAACTAGAATGTTGCGGGTTTTAGACCATAGTATATCTTGATCGGATAATTAAATATGAATCATTACTAGAGGAACTACTACATTTATTTCAAGAAAGGTAAGTAGGGATGTAGGTATATATGAGTATAGGATTACACTTAACTGTAGTCAGAGTGTTGGTCTGTTTATAGTAGCTCTTTTGAGTCTCAGATATCTTTCTAAACCCCCTATCTGAGATTCTTTTAATTGCAGAAGCCAGGGATTGAATCTGACACATTTTGCATGTAAAGTCTGCCACTGAGCTATGACCCCCTTCACTAATGGGAAGGGTAGGGGCTATAAGAACATTATTCTGATAAGAATATTCAGAGAATATCTTCCTTTCCTTGTTTTTGCACATAGTTTCAACAGACAAGATTAGAAGCTAAGTATTTTTAAGTAACCTTCTTGTTCTAATCATACTTAAATTATATTAAAGATTAGTTGATTTTTTCTGAGGTAAAATTTCCCACATAAACAAATGAGCAACTAAATTCACAGGTAAACTCAGAGCAGGGCATGTTAAAGTGGTAGTTGTAAATTAATTCCCTCCCACATTGTTTCCTCTGGTCTAATGTTCCTGAAGTTATTTTAGGAACATGTCACTGAAGTAACATAAAAAGGTACTTGTATTATGGGCCTTATCCCAAGCTAATTGTGCTGCACAGATGTGAGATGTGTGCCTTCTTATCAGTGGAACTGCATATAAATACTAAGTGGTGTGTGTGTGTGTGTGTGTGTGTTTCCCTGAGGAGAACTTTGAGGCCTATCTTGCCTTTGACTTGCTTTTGCCCTCTTTTTTCACTTGGGTATTTTATGAAGATGCTGAAGAGGATTATTGAGTCCTCAGTAGATGGTGATGGTATGAGCCTGTTTATGGTTGTTGATATGAATGAGTTGAGTCATGTGAATTTGGGGGGCATGAACAACAAACAACAGTGAGTAATGGCAGAAGAATTTTCAGATTGCAAACTTTTGGGTTACAGCAATAAATCTAAAGCACTAGCTCTAAGGTTCTACAGTATTTCTGTGGAAGGAGTAACAACTGCAATGCTGCAGAGAGGTTCTAACTTTTTATCATTGTTTTTTTCAGCATTTGTATAAAGAACACTGGGAGAAAGAAAAACCTACAGGTTATCTTTTGCCTCCTGATAGTGTGCCTTTCCGTCATGCCAAGCATTCAAGCGATGTCCAAAGTGAGGTAAAATCTCCTTAACTTTCAACATATAGCTTTGTTAGTAGATTTCAGAGTTTTTCATAAGATCCATCCTCCATAACTCTTTAAAATCTATAGTACCTGAAGTGGGCCTCAGACATCTAGTCTTGATTACCCATCCCCTTTTTACATCTGTAACTTCTCCCATGGTTTGCATATTGTTGTCGGAGAATGGGAATCACCACATAAATAAAGCTATATATAACCATGAAACTACTTCGCTCTGTAAAAATGTTTCTCCAGATTCCAATCAGAAAAAAATTCAATACTGATATTTTACCCAGTACAGATTTTAAGTAACTCCCTTTTTTTTTTGCCTTTCAGCTGAAATACAAGTCAGACTATGTCAAACAAAGAGGTCACTATGTTGGAGTAGAGAATATGAGGCAGGACCCAAAGCTGGTGTGGTTTGAACATGCTGGCAAGATCCAGAATGACAGGTTATATAAACAGGCATACCACAAAACGAAGTCCAAAATCCACATACCTCCAGATATGGTGTCTGTCGTTGCAGCCAGAGACTGTCAGTTCGTTGTCAGTGAGATTCCATATCGTCATTACCTTCATGAATGGACATGTCACCCTGACCAGAATGATTGCATCCAGGCAAAGAAAGCGTATGATCTTCAGAGCGATGTGAGTGCTTACGCTGTTATATTTCCAGAATTTTAACTTCGTAAAACATAACAGATTTTAAGAGATAGGTACCAGTACACCTATAACTGCAATCCTGTGCATGTTTACTCAGAAGTAAGTCCCACTGAGTTCAGTGGTGTTTACTCCCAGATAATTGTGTATAGCAGTGGTTGAGAGCCAGTAAGTCCTTTCAGGGGGAGGAGGCAGCGAGGGTGGGGGGAAGGCTCAGGGGGCTTCGCTCGTCACCCACTTTCCCTGCTGCAGGGAGCCCTGCCAGAAGTCGTGCCAGGCTCCCTGCACCCCAGGGAGGCTGCAGGAGGCTTGAGTAAGTGCACCCAAGCCCCTGCAGCCCCCTGAGCAGCAGTGATCACGCCGCTGTCTTCCCCCTGCCTCTAGGCTGCCCCTGCCCCTTAAGGGGGCAGAGACCAGGGCCCTCAGGCTGGGGCATTGCGACGCCCCAGTTTGAATAGCACTGGTGTATAAGATCGTAGCTCTAATGCAAACAATTCTCTTTGTCTGTGTTCAATGTTTATAGAATATTTATAAATCTGATCTGGAATGGCTCCGTGGCTGTGGATGGGTTCCTTTAGATTCAGTGGAACATCGAAAAGTAAAGAATGCTCAGAACTTGATAAACAAGGTACGAAAGGATTTTTTCACACATTTCAAACATCTTGAAAATTCATTTCCCATAAATAGTATTTATGATAATCTCATCACATCTATTGGCAGAGAATCTACACAAAAGAGGCCATCGATAATTTTGCCAATTTCACGCCTGTTGAAGACCCTCCAGATGTTGTTTTGGCAAAGGCCAACTCAATAATTACGAGTGATGTAAGTAGCCTTTAAAACATAACTACTGGGTAAAAGGCTCCTGTGTTAACAAAATTGTTGTGTGGCTTGATCACTATAGCACTGTGAAGATCTATGCTTTTATTCTTGATTAGATTCCATAACTGGTTTTTGATATCCTCAACAACTTTTCATTATAAATTTCTTGGCCATGTACACAGCACTGACAGCAAGTGAACATACTATATTGCTTTTTGCAAATGTCATCTATGCCAACCAATTACCAAATTCCACTGTAGCCCTGTGAAGATAAATGACAGTATTATTTTTTATGGCAGTATTCTTGAATAAATAGAATTAGGGTTGAAGCAGTGGTGTGGTTTCTGTGTAGCGTCTCTAATAAGGAGAATGGTCACCACAACTTGAATTGCAGGTAGTGCACAAAGGCAGTATGCTTTGTGTAATTATGTGAAATGACAATATAAGAGTGAATTCTCTGTAGCATACACATTTAACTGTATTTAGGTGAACGGTGAGTTACACTGAATGAAGATGATCTTCAGAAGATTATGAATCTTGGTGAGGGGGGAACACTAAGGGAGGAATTTGATGGGGCTTACTCCCAGGAAAGTTTGTTTAGGGTTGCAGCCCTACTCTCTCAGGAATGGTGATTGAATTCAATGGATTGTACCGTAGACCTGTATTCTCTGACATAGCTTACTGTCAATGACATATATGTATATCAGCTGTTGACGTCAGTCAGCAGTATAGTATTTTATTGTGCCCAGTAGAAGACGGAATTTGGTACAAGAGCCCAGTCACCAGCACAAGGAGAATCCTTTCTTCTTATTCTAGTTACTACCTTCACAAAAGTAGCAGGAGCCACTCCTGTTGCTACTGTGGCCTAATGTAGCAATGGACTCCATAAGAGGTTTGAGAGTGAAAGGGATTCTGCCTCATTAGAACTATAGAACTATTGTCATGCCAAAACACAATGTTGGCTCCAGTTTTGGGGGCCTCTGGGGCCAAAGCCCTGCAAGGGTCCCCCGGTGCTATGCTTCCTGCCATGGTGCCTGGGAACCAGGCAGTGGATAGTTGACGGTCTAGAAGGATTAGTAGCCATTGCTCCTCATTGCCTGCTAGTAAACCTTCCTGTTTGTTCCTGAACCCCTGACTGCATTATCAAGTGATGATGGGGAACAGCAGCAGCAGGATTTGTAAAATGGTGCTGCTATTCATCTTCACTGATTCCCAGTAAGCCCAGTGGGGAAGCTTATCAGGAGGCAGTGATTAGCACATTGCAGCAGTGGATCCGTCTCTTCCTTCTCCGACCTCTAATTAACAATTCTCAGTCATCTTAGCTCCTGACACAGTATCATGTCACAAGGCACCTGTGAATTGTGATGTGACCCTGGGAAAAGAAGGTCTGTTGCTGCCACTGCTCTCCCACAATCACCCAGTAAGCGCCCCAGGGACTGTCTTATCAGACAGTGGTGGGAGTAGTGGTGACAGCAAGCCCTCACTGCCTTAAGGGTTGACTGTGTGCAGATGGAGGCCTTTTGTGGCCATGTGTCCTTTTGGAGCCACCCCCGCCAAAACAAAGCTTGGAGCACAAAGTAGCTTTCTAAGGACCCAATCCTATCCAGTTTTCCAGTTCCAGTGCAGCTGTGCCCCTGAGACATGGACTGCATCCTGTGGTGGGGAGGCAGTGATAGAGGCCTCCTCAAGGTAAGGGAACAGGGCTGCATTGCAGCTGCGCTGGTGCTGGAAAGTTGGATAGGATTGGCCCTAAGAAGGGTTTCTTATTTTCCAAATGTTGTTGCTCAATAGAGCAAAATGTGGAAGTGTTCTGAGTTTCTGTAACATGGATTTTCTTCTGAAATATGATGTGTATTTTGAGCATTAGATAGAGGAGTTGAAGAGTTGGAAATCAGTAATACAATAAAATATAATTTTGTCTGATTTACTAACATGGATTTCCTTTTCTTGTTAGCTGAAATACAAAGAAACATTTAACCGTGAGAGAGGCCACTACATTGGTTCTGATGACACACCAGCCCTCAGCCATTCTAGAGATATGGCTAAGCTCTACAGTGATGTAAGTTTCCAGCACCATTGTAGCACCTAATATTTCATTTTGGGTATGAACCCATCTTTTCCTCAAGTTTTGTGTTCACAGGGGTTTTTTTCCCCTCCTCTATCCTCAGATTTCATAAGAACACCTTTAAATATCACAGTTTTTGTGGGGCAAGGTCTAGATTTTGATACTGAGGCTTCGCAATCTACAAAGCACTTGAGCAGCTATAAATATATACGTGGGACCATCAGATTTAAATCCATGTTTGCTACCCCAAGACCTCTTGACACCTGAGGTTGCATGCCAAATGCTGCTCCCTTCTAACCTGATGATGTGCCAACTTCTGCACTTTCCACTGTCCAGTGTTCTAGCTCAACACTCTCCTCCCTTCCACATTTTCTCCTTCTGTCTTCCTTTTACAATCTAGGGAGGAGAGGGAGATAGAGCAGCAGTACAGGCAAGTAGGTGGACAGAGATGGGCGTCCCCATCAATCTGCTGCCTGAGGTGACCATTCCACTTGGCCTTATGGATGGGTTAGCCCTGACTACCCCTTTTTTTGTTTTTTTGTGGGCCACCCACAACCTGGAGGACCATCCTATCTATGGGGCTTGGTGAAGCAGCTGCTCTGAGCTGCAGTCAGACGGCTGCAGTGAATTGATGCTGGTACTCCACCCGTTGTGCCTGTCTGCCACTTTTTCCAGCCTTCCTCCCACTTGGTTGCTTCTCCTTGCTCTCCAAGAGTGCAGAGTGAGCAGGGAAAGGATCAGGGAATCAGCAGTCACCTCTTCTTCTAGTGCTGCTGCCACAAGCAGACATTTCAGTGGCAGGGGTGAAGAAAAAAGCAGGGCCTTCCATGTTTGGAAGAAGCAACTGGGCAAGGAAGAGGAAAAAGTAGGCATTGTGATGGTCAGGGGAACTGAGTGCTCTGGGATCACTCTGCCTCCTTGCCTGCTTGGCCCTCAAAATAGGCCAGGTATACAAGGCAGTGGAGGCGGTTTGAGGTGTACATGCGCTCATGTGCTCACACACAAAAGGGGGGTTGAATTTTGCATGCACCCTCAGGCATTGCGCGCCTTGGCCTAGTCTTGATGACCTTAGATTGAAAAGCACTTTCTGCATAAGAAATCTCATTAAAAGTGACTCTGTGCAGAATTACCCTCCCCACCTGTTAGCAGGACTGAACTTTTGGGCCCCTTAAGGACTCACAACCACTAATAAACTATTCTAAACTAAGCTGCAGTAATAAAATATTTAAACTGTCTTAACCAGCTAAGAAAGTTGAGTGAGTTTTCAAAGATCTAGAGCAGCCAATCTCAATGGGAGCCATATGGCCCGCTGGGGAGCCCTGGCACATTTGAAGGGGACCACAGACTGATAACTGAAAACTGTGAGAAGGGGAGCCCCAAGGCCTTTTATGGGGGGCTCTCTTAACTGAATTTGAACACCCAGAGAAGAGCTCCTAAGGGGACATAGCTGAAAAAGGTTTAAGAATGGCTGGCCTAGAGGACTTTGTTACAGAGAATCAGGTGTTAGGGGACATGGGGCCAGATCCCTGGGATTGCAGCTTTGCTCTGATTGGAAGCTCACTGAATAGGTAACTTGGGCAAGTCCCCATCTTGTCCCAGCTTCAGTTACTTCTCAAAGCTGTGAGAATAGAGCATTTTTGCAATCGATTTTACATTTGTCAAAAAATTGCCTGGACACTTGCAATGTGTGTGTTCTGTCCTTGCCTAGTACATTTACAAGGATGCCTGGGAATCAGGCAAGGCCATTGGATATACTCTGCCTCCAGACTACATCCCAATTGTTGGTGCTAAACATGCTGACTATGTGAACAGTCAGGTGAGTGTGAACTTTCCTTCCATAATCATTATTATGCCTCTGGTGAGGGGACTGCTGGTGTTCTCATCTAATATATCCCATGATTGTGTTTTTACAGCTTAAATATAAAGAAACCTATGAAAAGCAGAAAGGCCACTATCTGGCTGGAAAGCAAATAAATGATTTCCCAGGTGTGGTCCACTCTCTTGCGTTCCAAAAAATAAGGAGTGCAGTAAGTAAATCATTGTTTTCTGCTGTTGGAAGGGATTCTTTTTTAAGTCAGAATAATTATGGTTGTAGAATTGAAAAATTGATGTGTAATAAAATATTTCACCTTAATATTCTGATTTCTAGTTGGCTTACAGGAAGAACTATGAGGACACTAAGGCACACATTCATATCCCAAGTGACATGATAAATCATGTGCTGGCTAAGAAATGCCAATATATCCTCAGTGATCTTGAATACCGAACCTACTTGCACCAGTGGAACTGTTCACCTGAAGAGCACGATGTTGTTCTGGCTAAAAGAGCCCAGGAAATTCTAAGTGATGTATGTATTCATTTATATCTTTCCGTGGTTACTGGGAATTGCTCCATATGTTACAGAGAAGCAGGAAGAGCAGGTGTGTGAATGTCTCACTCTTTTGCTTTACCTGCTAGCGGAGTATGCTGGTAGCAGGTCATGCTGTGAACCAGGAGGTCTCCAGTTTCATCTTGCTATATCCATGAACTCACTAGAACAGCAATTTTCAATCTTTTTCATCTCAGGGCACACTGACAAAGTGCTAAAACTGTCAAAGCACACCATCAACCTTTTGTTAATTGATAATGCACACCATGCTGGTGGGGGGCTAACATCCCCCAATGGCCCCAATAATAAATGACCCTCCCCCAAATTCTCACAGCACACCTGCACACTGTTCATGGCACACTAGTGCACACAGCACACTGCTTGAAAATCTCTGCACTTGAGTTTGGCATATTACCATGAACTCACTAAAGTTCATTGCAGTATATCTATGAACTCACTAGATGGGGTTTGGCATATCACTGTCTTTACATTAGCTCCCTATACACAAACATATAGAAATTCATGAATAGGCCAAACTGATATTTGATCTAGGTTGTTTTTCTTATGTGAATGTGAAGATAATAACACTTGTCTAGCTTACACAATTAAAATATTTATGTAATATGCTTTGAACGCTCTGAAGTTCTGTATGTGCTAATAATTATTCTCCTATCACTTTTGTAGTGGGTATCTTACATATGGTTAGTCACTTAGAGCTCATGGTTCTCAGTGAGTGTGACATGCCAGTATCCCTTTTTCACAAGTTATCACAATAACAAGTTACAATAATCTACACAAATCTTGTCTTCTTTTGCTTTCCTTGATTCTTCAAACATTTATTGTGGCCCTAAACTATAGTGCAATGAACAATGTTGTGACATTGCCAGAAATGCAAGTGGAAACTGTGTTTCCTGCTTCTTAATTGTTGAATTTTTGTTATCACCTGCAGGTTGTGTACAAGGATGACTTAACTTGGCTTAAGGGAATCGGATGTTATGTGTGGGACACTCCCCAAATCCTGCATGCAAAGAAATCTTATGATCTCCAGAGTCAAGTAAGCAAATTGTTCTTGTTTTTGTACAGGAGTAGAAAGTATAGTCATGTCCCTAGAAGGCTTCTACGTGAGAGTAGGTTGTATCTGGTATTAGTCGTGGTCATCAATCATTGTTTCTCAGATTAATTCCACAAAGTACTACATGAAACTGTCTTTAAAATAAGAACATTAGGAGAGCCTTGCTGGATCAGACCATGGGTCCTTCTAGTCCATCTTCCGGTAGCTCACCAGATGCCTCACTGAGCACACAAGACAACAAGATACCTGAATCCTTTGGCCACTCCCTTGCATCTGGCATTCAGAGATAGGCTACCTCTCAGACCTGGAGGGTGCATATTATTATCATGGCTTGTAACCTGTGATTGACTTTTCGTCCATAAATGTGTCCAATCCCCTTTTAGAGGCATCGGGGCCAAGCACCAGCACCACATCCTGTGGCAAAGAGTTCCACAGATTAATTTTGTGCTGAATAAAGAAATGTTTTATTTTATCTTGTCTAATTCTCCTCTCAGTCTATTTTAGTCAATTTTATTTTAGTCAATTTTAGTGGATGGTTCTGATGTTGTGCAAGAGGGAAAAGGGCTTCCCTCTGTACACTCTACCCATCCTTTGTATAATTTTATGACTCAGTCATGTCCCCCCTCAGGTGCCATCGTTCTAGACTGAAGAGTCCCAAACAATGTAGCTTTTCCTCATAAGGGAAATGCCCCAGTTCACAAATCATTTTGATTGCTCTCTTCTGCACCTTTTCCAATTTCACAATACAGGTTGAGACTCATTATTCCGGAGGGTTCCATTCCAAGTGGATGGCAAAAAAACAAACTATAGCAAATCAATTTAAAATAAAAAGTCTCTTTGTTCTGGTGATTTAAAAACAGCCTTGTTGACCTTTGTAATCTCACAGAGACAATCAGTCTGTCTCCAGGAGCTTCACTAGGAGGCAGCAATCAATGAGGGGGAAAGAATGGAGGTGGTAATTGCTGCCATTTAGCCTTCTTTCATGTGTTCAGGGGGAAGGGAGGAGTGAAGCCTGCAGAGAGAATGATTGATGACTTGTCAGCAGCTGCCCTCTCTGGTATTATTAAAGGACTGTTTTCCTTTAATTTAAATGGCCCTTCTCATCAGCTTTACATAGAAAAATATGTGGATACTTAGGTTATACCTATAATCACTTGTATGACTGTCTCTCTGCACCCAAAAAGCAGTTTTTTAAACTGTGATTTTAAAGGGGTGCAGTTTTGCCCTTCTCCAGGGATCAGCACATTCCTTCTCATCTGCAGGGGCCATTTGTGTTGAGTCAAATCCGTGTATAAAAAATCAGTGTATAACAAGGCTGAACCTGTATCCTTCTTTTGACATGTGGCTACCAGAACTGGATATAATACTCCAGTTCTGGCCTTAGCATCAATTTGTAAAATGGCATAATAATATCTGTTGTTTTATTCTTAATCCCCTTTTTAATTATTGTGAGCATAGAATTGGCCTTCTTCAGAGCTGCTGTCACCTAGGTTGAAACTTTCAGCAAGCTGAAAATGTTTTTCTTTTAGTTTTCACGAATTATTCCCCCCCAAAAACTCTAAATGGTCATAGTATCCCTTAATTATTGCAGTGATGTTTCTTTATTCAGGGATGTGCTATAGTTTGGCCATAAAAGTGCTCAAGGATATCAATTTGCAGAATTAGGAAACACCTTTGTGTTATGGTCTTTGAAAGCTACTGCCAGTCAGAGTAGATAGTGCTGGCTGACTCAGTCCAAGGTGATTGGCAGCAACCTTCAACTGTTGGATCTAACAGACATGGTGTTAGCGTCAGTGAATGTACTAGGAGGTGCATTAGCTGATCTTTTTAGTACACTGGCTTCTATGTCCTGTTGATCAATAGGCTCGGGGGAATCACATAACCCACACCCACCAGAATGACTTAAAATTCCAAAGGAACAAATCAGCATTGCGACACAGTGTGTTTACAGTTAGTTATCCCCAAATAAAACATGTAGCTGTTCTCAGTGCAAATTCTGACTTTTGTCTTGGTTTCACAGCTGAAATACACAAAAGAGGGAAAAGACAATTTGCAGAACTATGGCGTGGTTATGGATACTCCTGTTTATGTAACTGCAATCCAGAGTGGTATCAACGCTAGTGATGTGAGTCATTCTCTGCCGTTTATCAAACCAGGTTATTTCCATTCCCTCCTTCACAGCAAGTGAATTAATTCTTAAATCTGCCTTTGATACAGCTGAAATACAAAGAACATTACCATAAAACCAAGGACCAATATACCACAGTGCTGGAAACAGTTGATCATGAAAGGACTCAGAAACTCAAACATCTTTTCAGCAATGTAAGTGTTTTGACTTAATTTTCAAAGGGCTGATGTAATGGATGTTGTGGGATTCTTAGGAAGATTTTGATCTATGGATTCCAGAAATCACATGAATGATAGAAATATACTGAGCCTGCAATCCTTAGCAAATAACTCCTACTGTTACTTGGCTTATTCAGTGGAACTTATTCACTAATAAGTGTGTTTTGATTTCCACCTCAAAGTCTTCTTTCTGGCTTATGTCCCATCATCTCAGAATGCCTCTTGAGATAACAATCTGTTAGCAAGCCAAGGCATTTAGGGCAGATAGAAGTGTCTTACAGCTGTGCCCACAACTATAGAACTTCTGCCCTTCTCCTGAGCTGGGGGGGGGATGCTTTTACATCTAAGATCGCATCTCTTCTTGGCAATAGTCGGGGCAAGTTACTAGGATGTCTAACTTCCCAGAAAAAGTTCATCACAAAAAAGAAGAAACTGAATGTTCTTCATGTTTTAGTCCTCTCGGAGTTCAAGCCTAACCTGCAGTTCTGCCAGTGCAATGCACTGTGCCAACCTAGTGCCTACTACTCTTGTGTAGGCAGTGCTGGTGGAAAGGCCTGTGCTGACCCACCAGTGCTGTATCCATTGGGATGTCTGTCAGCCGAATTAGAAAAAGCACTGAGCTGTGCAGGGGGAGGGTGAAACAGAGATGGGGAGGGGCATTTCTTGGAGGGGGAGAGCAGAATGGAGGGGTGAGGCAGGTCTGGGAGGGGGTGGGATCAGCAGAGGAGGCTCCTGCCAGCTTTACTTGGGGCTTCCCAAATTTGAGCTAGCGAAATAGCTGGTGCAGGTCCAAGAACCTCCATTGGGCAGGCTGGGCATGCTGCAGCTTTCTCCCCTTGCCCTGAGTAGAACTCCAGCCTCCTCTTAACTGGTCTTGGATACATCTCAGGCCATGTGACCAGGCTGCACCAGCACAGGATTGAACCATCAATTGGATTTTAAGCTGTTGTTTACTTGTCCAGAGTGTGTTCAATGTTGAAAATTATACAGCCAATTAAATAAAGCAATTAAATGATAACTTACATACGAATATGTGTGGCTCTAGATCTAGTTAATGAAAGATGAAAAGGTGACTGGATATTCGGTTGTTTTTGCCTTTTGAGTGTACTTTGGGGCGTATGTTGTAGCTGACCCTAAAGCAGTATAGAGCCCTTGAAACCTATATAAACCTATACAGAGGTGGCTTTTTCAGCGTATGTAAAGATGTATTTTGATTTTTCCTTCTTCAGAACCTTTACAAGGAAGCCTGGGGTAAAGTGAAAGCTACCGGTTTCACATTGCCTCCTGATGCGGTGCCATTGGTTCGTGCCAAAGAACTGAAGCATAATGCCAGTATTGTAAGTGCATCTAAACAATGCAGGCCTGAATTTGATGTATACATAATGAACTACCTTAAGTAGTTCAATTTCCATTTTCTTTTCTGCATAGGTAAAATATCGGGAAGAATATGATAAGTTTAAAGCACTTTACACTCTACCAAGAGGTGTTCAAGATGATCCCAACACTGCAAGATGCCTAAGAGTTGGCAAGCTGAATCTTGATGTAAGGTTATTTTGATTTTCTAATAGGTGAAGTCCCATTTTGTGCTAAACAAATGTCTCTTAATGGGTACAGTAGTGGTAATGTGATAATGAGTAGAAAGTGGTTGCACACCTGACCTTTTCTTGGATTTATTTATACCAGTGGTGGCCAGCGTTTCAGCTGTAGTGTTCCTGCACCTTTACCAACTGTTCAGAGGAGGGAATTTAAGTAGGTGCAGCTTGTTATCTCTGAGATGACAAACTGAGACAAGCCTCTATGCCGATGGAGGCACAGAGTCTTTCGTCAGCTGAGCTTGGCCAACACAAGACTCTGGGATGGGTGGGGAGGAGGCGGGAGGGAGGCATTCCAGGGTGGGGAGAGGGTGGGTCATGGGCGGGTGGAGAACAGGAGGTGGGGCTGGCACCCGGCAGTTATGCCAGATCCTAATCCCCGTTTCTGGGGAACTCAGAGCAACTTCAAGCCGCTCTGCTCTCCTCAAACTTGAGCCACCTCAAGAGGTGGTGCAATTCCCATAGGGGCCAGGGTGCCTTACCCAGAGGTAAGGGGAAAAGTTCCCCCTTACCTCTGGCTGAGCCACTTTGAGCCCCTATCCTGTGCTGGATACAGCGCAAGCCTCTTGGCTTGCCTGTTCCAGCACAGGATAGGATTACGTCCTTAGTTGTCTTCTAGATGTGGGAGAGCACCATTGGTGCTGGTTTGGGGCTAATGCTATAAGAATGAAATTCACCTGTTTTTTGCTAGGAAGGATCAATGAAGATAGACTTTTCTATTAGGTCTCGGTACTGCAGATTCTCTAATGTCAGTAGATGACTAGAACTGTGTTCTTATGAATCCTGTATTTTTATTTTTGTGATTTTTGCTTTGTAATCCTCCTTGGGTACCATTTAGGGAGGGATTGTGTGACATTCTAAAATAACTCAGGTAAACTAATAATATTTTTATGTGAATTTTAATCATAGTACTGGTACCTCCTGCCTTAGAAAATAAGCTATGGATGGCAGTACTTCAAATGTCAGATCTTTCAGAATTGTGACTAATGTCCTTATTTTGACTTCATAGCGTTTGTACAGAGAAACCTATGAGAAGAACAAGGCCAAAATCCATATAGTACCAGACATGGTGGGCATTGTGTCTGCTAAGAGCACTCAGAAGAAAGTCAGTGAAATTGATTATCGCATTCGTCTCCACGAGTGGGCCAACATCGCAGATCCTCATAACAATGCTCTTGTTCGAAAAGTCACTGACCAAATTAGCGATGTAAGTCTGCAAATGTGATGCTGTCTTCTTCTAAAATCCTTCTGTGTGAACTTCTATGTCCCTAGCTGATTGCTCAGAGATTTTAAGGACAATGCATCATAATGTAACTATCTTAATACTATGAAATTCTTATTGTTTCTCTTGTTTTTTCCTTCCAAATAGTTTGTCTACAAAGATGACCTCAACTGGCTCAGAGGCATTGGTTGCTTTGTTTGGGACACTCCAGAAATTCTTCATGCTAAACATGCCTATGACCTTCGTGATGATGTAAGTGTGGCCTGATAACAATAGCTTGCCTCTGTGCCAGACAAAAATATTTGCAAGCTATGTGAAGCTTGTCAATGTGTAATTGCATATATAACTTTGTGTCCACAACTGCATTATGGGGATTCATGGACAATCACAACATACATATAAATACCAATAAGTATGTCAATAGAACAATATAAAACAGTATCAACAATTTCAGTATAACCAACAGCTCAGTCCTTTTTAGAACCTATGGCAGCAGATCTTGTGATCCCCTGCCATACGGCCTGATCTGGAGCTGAATAAGCTGAACTGTTGCACTGCGCTTCAGAGCCATTGGTGCAAACAGCCAGAGGCCCTACATACATGCCACTGACTCGCTCACTGTGATGGAGCAGGTAATGTGGCAGTGGGGGTGGTTCAGGGGAGGATTGGGACAGGAAGTGGGCTCAATCAGGGGGTGAAAATGGTGGAAAGGGGAGGATCTTGGCAACAGTGGTGCAGAACATAATCCTATCCCCTTTTCCTGGTCTGACACGCCCCAGAAGCCCCTTGGATTTATGGCAGCTAAATAGCTGGTGTTAGGTCCAAGGATACCCATTTGTGGCCAGGCAGCTGTTCCAACAGCACAGCTTGCTTTACGGTGTTACAAATGGGTCCATCGTTCCATTCAGCCAGTCTTTTACTGCAAACGGTCCTGGCTGTGTGCCAGTGGCCTCTTGAAAAGCCCCAGTACTGGTAAGTCAGCACATGGGGGGAGGGGAGTGGGCAGAATGGGGAGAGGAGGGGTGGAGACCAGGTCAGAGAAGGGAATGTGTCAAGGCCAGGAAGGAGGCAGAGTTGGTGGCAGCTACCTTCCTGGTGGATCACTGCATGGGTCAGAATAGACCCATCAAGGCAAGGGAATAATGTTCCCTTATCTGAGGTGACCTCCAGAACTTCTTCACCAGCAGGTTGAATTGTGCACTTTGGTGGCACAGCTGCATCAGTGGGTGGGGGGGATAGGATTGGGCTGTTGGTCTTTTAAAAATATGTATCATTTCCCCTGTCTTCAAATTCTTCAGTCTCTTGTTCTTGTTCTGTACAACTTCTTTGTTTTGTTCTTGTTCTCTTATTCTGTATAATTTGGGGGTGGAAGTAGTGGAGGTTACTATTTCAAGGTGACTGGTGGGCATATCTGCAGTTTTGTGGGGGGTCAATGTTTATGTGAAGAAAAGCTGCTATATGGATGGGACATTTGAGAAAATATTATATCGGGATAAGACAGGAAAAGATTACAAATTCTTCTCTCCTTTCTTATAGCTTAAGTACAAGGCAGCGGCAGAGAAAATGAAGAGCAAGTACAGTGTTGTCATGGACACACCTCTTTATGTTCAGAATGTCCTAAGTGGCATGAACCTGAGTGAAGTAAGTGTCTGCATGACTCTTTTTCTCAGCTTCCTCATTATTTCTGAAATACAGCCATCTTCACTTGCAACAGTCCTCTAACACCCTCACTACTGCTAGACCCACTGGCAAAGTAATACCTCATACCTGGCATCAGCAGGTTAGCATGCTGTATATTCCAGGGGCAGGTGGAAAGTATATTGAGATGTATCGTAAATTTCTGGGTGAATTGCTGCCAGGGTTTTCTGACTTCCAGTTGTTTGATTAGAACAACAAGGCTGCATTCCTATGCTCACCTCCTTGCCTGAACCACACGCAAGTCGTTGGAGCCTTAGTGGTCCTGTATATTGGATCATTATGGAAGCCTTAATGGTTCTATAAAATGGGACTTTATGCTTAAGCATGACACATGTGGACACAATGTGCTTAAAATTGTAAGTGACAAAGAGTTCTGGCCAAGTTATCCCAGTGCATACCTCTAGGGATGCTGTAAGTAATAGGTTCTATCTCCCGAGTCACCAGCTTGCGTCTGGTTTTGCCCTCTCCTTGCAGCCACTGTTTTCCACCTGGTTCAGGTTGGTAGGAGTTCAGGTAAGAAACAAGATACATATTACCTCTGTTGTGATAACCTGTGTATGTCTTCTTATACCACAAGCTGAGGTGGCCATATTGTGACTGCTTGTCATGCATGCAGTCAGAAATTAGCTCTATGTGTCTTTCTTTCTGCAAAAGTTTGAAATACTCCCCTCTCATAGCTTCTAGAAAGCCAGAGATATGCATGTGTGATCAACAGTCACTTGATGTCCTCAGTTTGTGATATCATTGGACACATACTGCCATTATCAATGCACCAGGAATAGTTGTGTAACTCAGGCTCAAATCCTAACCAACTTTCCAACACTGGCATAGCAGTGCCAATTGGATGTGTGCTGCATCCTGCAGTTCGGTGGCACTCACAGAGGCCTCTTCTAAGTAAGGGAATGTTTGTTCTCTTACCTTGGAGCTGCGTTGCCCTTATCTCAGTGCTGGAAAGTGGGCAAGGATTGCGCCTTTAGACCTTAATGGTTCTAAAATTGGCATTGCACTTTTCAGCCCCTCCCTCTAACTTTTTCCAGTTTCACTGTAACTCTTCACTGGAATTAGACAAAACAGGTTGGAAGGTTTCCCCAGGATTTCAGTATTTTCTTTGTGAATACATTTACAGTTTTTTCCTTCAAAGAAATGCTAGTCCTTCAGTCTGCCAGTTCTTTCTTTCAGAACTTAAACCTAATGTGTATCCAAAGCTGTTTAATGCACAAGAAGACAAGGAAGCATTTTCTGCCATGCAGCATCTGCTTAACTTACTCTGCTTTTTAAATTCCTTAGGCTGTTTACCGTCATGACTATGTGCACAATATTAAAGGGAAATACACTCCGGTAGAGAAGACAGTGGATCTGGAGCGGGCAAATAATGCCTACAAGATACAGTGTGAAGTAAGTACCAGTGTTGGGTGTCTGAATGAGAATAGTAGAACTAGGATGGCTGGGAGGATTCTGTGAGATTGGTAGTAAGAAGGGTATTAATGAACAATGAAAAAGAGTGGTTAGAATCTGCCTATAATCTTTACATGCTATCTTTTTTAGGGATCAATTTCCAGGTTACAAAACTCAGGTTGCAATCCTTACCAGGGAGTAAGTCCCACTTATTTCAGTGGAAGAGCTGTCAATGGAATAATTTCTCTATGGAAGCATTACTTAGTTTAATTGAGTCAGGCTCATACCTTGACTTGTTACAATAGCCATCACCTGTCCAATGAACCTTCTGCTCCCATTGGCTGCCAGTTCTTCTGACGGTAATATATTCCTGCCAAGAGCACGCGTGATATTATGAGCGAGCAATATCTAACTGGGGTACTGGTGACCATCAGGAGCAGCTAAAGAAAGTGGGTGATAGGCACTGGGTGGAGCAGTCACAGAAACTGAATGGACCTCATAGGGTTCCTTTTGATGAACTGTGTAGACTGTGACAGTGGAAATTATAGGCTCTGGCCACAAGATCTGGCCACAAGATCACAAGGTCTGAATTTTTTCAAAGCCATATCTCCCATCTCTTAGGAAATGTTGTCCAGGCACATATGTGTATGCATACTCCTGATCTTTAGGAAGTATATCAACTTCAGAGTGTTAAAGCAGCACTGTGTTTGTTGCAAAATCAATGTTTAAACATAGTCATAATCCTTTTCTTTTTGTCAGGGTCTCTACCGAAAAGCTGGCTTGCATGCACTTCCCACTGGATACAAACTCCCACCAGACACTCCTGGTTTCAAACACGCAAAACATGCTCAGCACATTGGAAGTGATGTGAGTAGTGGATGGATTGGTTTTTTAGCTTGTATGTCGCCATTCCAAAATAAACAGTTATATACATGGATATATGATCAATTACAGTAAATAAGTGGTTCAAATATACATTACAGTCACTGAAAACATTATAGGACAGTGGTTCCTAAACTGTGTGTCAGGACCCACCAGTAAGTCGTGACCCGGTTTTTGGTGGATTGCGACATGGACAAGGAAAATATATTGAGCCCTATGAAAACTGAAATGGAACAGCACATGCACGTTCACTTGTGAGCAGGCAATTGTGTTTCAGTCCACTTTGAAGGGCAAGTTGAGGAGAACATAATGTCACCAGAATAGTCCCAATTCGATGTATGCAGGCCCCCCAAAACCCTCAAGAAGGGAGTTCCCCCCCCCCTCCAAGCTGTCAAGGAAAAAGGAAAACTACAAGCTAACAAGGAAAATGGAAAGTGAAACTGAGCCACACATGCATGTTTACTCATGAGTGAGCAGCCATGTTCTCATGATCTGTCACTGTAAAGCTTAGAATGATATCACGTAAGGCATTCTGTCATTCTGTAAACTGGGTGTGCCAACTCAAACAACCAGAGCAGATAGGTCAGCAGTGGGGGTGGTTTCATGAAGGACCTTGGGCAGTTGAAGGATGGGGAATGGTCTGCACTGGTGTGGTTCAGGGGCAGGATCGTGGCAGCACTAGTGCATGCTGACATCTTAAACCCTTCCCAGCCCAGCCCAGCCCCACCCCTTGACTCTCCTTAGATTTATACCAGCTAAAGAGTTGGAATAGGTCTGAGAACACGTATTGGAAGTCAGTAGCCTATCGGAAAGTAAGTAAAAAAGATTTTTATTTCTAGACCATCTGGTTGCCTCCACCATAGCAACATGTGCTCCAGCAGTGGTGCTATGGACTGGTGGGGCATAGGATTGGGACCTTAGGGTTATTTATACCCAAAGGTTCCTGTTCTCCAATGGAAGGAGCTTCCTCCATATAAAAGGAACCTTAGATAGAACCCACAGATCCTTTCAGTTTTACTTTCATTTGTTACAAAATGCAATTGTTGCTCAAAGACACATCTGTCTGAAATATGTTTGGTTCTTTTTCAGCTGAAATATAAAGAAGTCTACGAACACATCAAGGGTAAAGGTTACAACTTTGGACCCAAAGCCGTTCCCTTTGTAAATACAAGGAAAGTCAACAAAATTCTTAATGAGGTAGTGCAAATAGTATTGATGAAAACTGGCATTTATATATCGTTTGATTGTGTAAAATTACCTAAAATCATTGCTAGAATCTTACACAACACATGATGTGATGATATGATTTTGTAGAACATGCATGACTTCGTATTCCATAAAATCTCTTAATAAACGAATTTCCCTATTGGAAAATGCAATGATTTCAAAGTCTGTAGGCATATTTTAAGCAATTACCATAACATCCTTCTCCAATTATATATGGTTGTTAGTCAGGTCTATAGAGCTGTGCATAGAACTGGCTGTTAATTAAATGCTAGTACTAGAAAAAGTAAATGGATTTTTCTCTGCCCTTTTCTGTCAAAATGATGACAAAGAATTCACAGAGGGTTAAAATCGGAAGCTGCCTCCCAGCCCTACCTGAAAGTGTCGAGGATTGAATGTCGAAACCTTCTGCATGCAGATAAGATGATCTACCCCTGAGCTACAGTCCATCCTCTAGTGAATTTCCTCCTGTTATAGTGTCAGCTGCAATGCAACTGTCTGTCCCAGGCACAGGAGTTCCTTACAAAATTGCACACAAAATTCCCTTCCTTGAAACATTCATTTCGCTGGAAAGTGTTAAGTCACGTGAACATTTGTTAACATCCATAGAGTGGCTCTGTCCATTGACATGAGTAGAGATCTTTTCAGTGCAGGCTGTGGATACAGTTCTAGATCAGGTTGTCTTTGTCTTGTTGGAACACTATATGTGGAACACTTCTTCTTTTGTTACAGAGACTATATCGGGAGACATATCATAAAAACAAGGACAAAATTCACACCACACCTGATACGCCAGAAATCCGTCAAGTGAAAACTAACCAGGAATCCATCAGTGATGTACGTCTCTTCTATTCAATAAAATATGATGTTTCTGAAATATTTGATATGGAAAAACCCTAATTTCCTTGTTTTTTTTTTTCTCAGCTGATCTACAAGACTGACTTTTTCAAGATGCAAGGACACATGATTTCCTTGCCGTATACTCCTGAAACAGTGCACAACCGCTATGTTGGAGAGATTACAAGTGATGTAAGCTGTTTTTAAAAAGTACCTTGGATTTTCTTGATTGGGGGTCCAATCCAGACAGCACATTATGCCAGTGGAATGCACGTTCCACTGGCATATTGTGTTTCCATGCTGTTGCAAACACAACAGTGCCAGAGAGTATGGCCTGGCCTGGTAAAAGAGCAAGTGGCCAGGCGTGTGCGGCAATGGACCACAGATGTCCTCTGCCTCAGGTAAGGCCATGAAGGGGTTGGAGGAAGATGGGGAGGAGTGGAGCGGAACAGAGAGTGGGCAGACTGGGGAGGTGATAGGGACAGAGGGTGGATCAGGTCCAGGAAGGGGATGGATTTGGCGATGGCGCTGTCCACCCAATCCTTGTCTCCTTCCAGGCCCAATCTACTTTCACGGGTCCACATGGACTTACACCAGCAATATTGTCGTTGTTGTTGCACAGGTCCAAGTGGACCTGTTGGGCCAGCTTGAGCCTTCTCCAGGCAAGGGAATAAATGTTCCCCTATGGAAATAAGATTCCCCTGTGGGATACAGTGGATGCCACGTTGGTCCTCTTGCATCGCTATGCAAGGAGTTACAGTGGATTGGGCTATGAATTTGTGTTCCTAGTTGAGCTCCCCACTTTCAATATATATGCCAGAACTTATTCTTCCATTTGACTCTTCATGGTGGTATAAAAATTTATGCAGCTGGAGAAGGGATTTCTAGAATTTGATCATAAAATGGAGATATGGTTGTCTTGTGATTTCCAGCTTTCTAAAAACAAAAGTAAGCAGTTTCTTCCAAGAGTCTTAACATCCAGAGTAGGTACTGGGTAGTGCTTTCAGGAATTAGTAGCAAGTGGATTAGAAAAACCCCTACTTGCCCCAAGGCCATTCAGCTACCACTATATCTATTTCCTCCTCTTCATTATCCTTGTTTTGAAAATTCCAGGAGGAATTTCAGGCAGTAATATTCTTTAACAGTTTCAGAATTCTAAATTATATGATCATAAGATATTACATGAACAGTAATAAAAATGCCTACTATTAAAATATTTCCACAGGTTAAATACAAAGCAGATCTGCAGTGGCTAAGAGGTTTGGGGTGCTTCCTTTATGATACCCCTGATATGGTCCGTGCTAAGCATTTGCGCAAACTCTGGGTATGTTTCTTTGTCCATTACTATCTCTTTTGAAGAATTTCTTAACTTCTTGTTTGTTTTCATGCAGGTATCAGTGGGAAAATAATGCTGTTCAGCAGCGATCTTTTCCACCATTATTGTGAAAAATTACAGAATAATGTCTGCAGCACTTTCAGTCCTTTAGGATTCTTATATATTTATCTCAAAACTGGAAGATAGGTTAAAACAAGGTGATAAGGCTATCCAGAGGCCTTCTGGATTGAGCAGAGTAGATCCAGCACCCAGCATCCAAATTGCACTTCGCTATTGCACTTCATTAGCCCACTTAAAAGAGTCTCAATAAGTTATACATACATTTCTTTTGCAAGCGATAGGCCTTGTGGCACTGGAAACCTGCAATCCATGCGGCGTCTGTTCTGATTGCTGTTAGGATAAATCAACACAAGAAGAACCCTGGTGAATCAGGCCAGAGGCCTTCCTATTCCAGCATACTATTTTTCACTTTGGCCAAGCAGATGTCCCTGGGAAACCCACAAATAAGCTGAAGGCATGCCCCTCTATCATCTGGCTATTCTACAGCTGGCATTCTGAAGCATACTACCTCTGGAACCTGAAGGAAGCATGTAGCCAGCCTGACTAGTAGCAATTGACAAACTTGCCCTCCATGCTTCAGTGCATGTGCCATAACAACTGTGGAGCCAAACCAGGAATATTGGTTTCAAACTCTTCTGCTAGATTAGTGGTTTCCAAACTTTAGGATATGTTCACCTCAGACCACTGAGGTAAAATTTGGAATTGTTGTCAACCACATGTAACCTTCCCACCTCCCTGCACACAAAAAATACAACTAAGTTTGTAGAAACAGAAGTATTAGAGATGTGTTAGATTTATTTATAGAGAAGATTTGTGGGTTAATGCTTTTGTTGCTGACTGTGGCTGCAAGAAGTCTGTTCTCTGCCCTCTCTGGTGGCCCATGCTGAAGTGGCCCCCATGGATCCCTGGAGAATAGAATGGACCGCCCACAGCCATAAGCTCTCACTCAGTGAGTTGCTGGAAGTCATACAAGGTGATCTTTTATTTCCTAGGGATTCACTGACCGCTTCTCAGAGCCTCATGGACCACCTGTGGACCATGGGTTGGGAACAAGTGTGCTAGATACTACTATTTCAATTATACATATTCCCCTTCCTCACATTCCTCTTTATAACTCTATAGTCACATGGATCTAGCTGGCTTCAGTATAGTGTTGCCGTGTATTTAGTGAATAAACGCCCTATAGAATCTTTCAATATCTTCTGTACTCTAATACGATTACAGCCAAAGGACTGCTGTAGTAGTCAATTGACAAAGCAATTTGATGACATTTCAAGCTGAACTGTGAAATGGTAAATTTCAACCATTCATATAGAGTTATAGTTAGCAAAGGTTATAACAATAGCTTTCACTGGAATTCACTTGTCTGTTGTAGTATTGTTGGAAAATGTCATTTTTTAAAAACACAAATACTTTCTTTTTCAGTCTCACTATGTATATACCGATTCTGCTAAGAAGATGCAAGATAAGTATCATGTGGTTTTGGACACACCTGTGTACAGGACAGTCCAGGAGCTAAAGACCCATTTGAGTGATGTGAGTGGTGATTTTAATCTGTCTACTGTAAAAGCTTTTTAAGCAAAGAGGAATTTAAGTGGCCCATAGGTCACCTGAGCATGGTCTGACAGCTATGTAGGTTGTATAAACCTGATTCAGAGTGGGGGCAAACAAATCAAGAAGGCAGGTGCTATTAAGATTCATGCTGTGTTTTCTATCTAATTGACTGAAATGGATTCACTCTGCCCAGCTACACCACCTATTGAGAGTGACAGCTTGGTTGCAAATTTGCACCTATTCACATAGTCATGTACTTTATGTAAAGTTGGGTAGAACTTTCAAGCAACCATCACAAACCAACTGTTCAATTCCAAGTATTCTTATCAGGTTATGTTACTATCTATCACATTTTGCATTTCTGTTATGTTCCATAGCCAATGTAGAAATATTGAACTTAAACAACTGTCCATCAATGGGATGTAATAAACCAATGTCCTGATGATGATGATGATGATGATGATGATGATAATAAAACTTTATTTTTATCCCGCCCTTCTCCCTAACGGGACCCAGGGCGGCTAACAACATATTAAAAAAAACAAATTTTAAAAACATTAATACAAGCAGATAAAAACATTTAAAAACACACTACAGAGGCCATAAAAACAGTAGTCAGATTAAAAGAGTAAAAGAGCAGATCACCAAGGAATTAAGCCTGTAAAACTAAAAGATGTATAAAAAAGTTAAGAAGGCCAGAAATCAGAAGGCTTGTTTAAACAACAGTGTTTTCAGGCCTCGCCGAAAACTCTCAAGAGAGGGAGCCATTCTCAAGTCAAGGATTGACTTGATACCTATTGATACCTATCAATACATTAGATAGGTATTGATTTGATGTCTGATAAGGACAGACCCTCTATTCAACCACATTAGATTTTATTCTGTTCATTGGCAATTGGTTCATCAATTTTGGGCCCATCCTAATGGCCCATTTCATTAATGTAAGTTCTGCCAGTGGAAGTGCCAGCCTGCATGTTGGTGGCTTTTCGCCACCAATGCTGGTGAGTTGGTGGCGGGGTGGGTAGTGGGAGGAACAGGGTGGTGGGTGGAAGGAATGGGGGAGTTTTCTGAGTGGGAAGGGGTGGATCCCGGTGGCACTAGCATGTGCCAAAATCCTGTCCCCATTTCTTCCTTTGTTATCTCTCCCTTAGTTTTCTTAGTTCTGTGCCAGCATAGTGACTGGTGCAGATCTGAGGAGACCTACTGGAGCATCAGAAACTTGTTCCAGAGGAGACCTTCAGGACTGTCTCTCCCCCCCCCCCCGCACCCCGATGTAGTGTGTGCTCCATTGGTGCAGCTGCATCGGCAGGGTTGAATTTAGTTAGGATTAGATTGTATATTTTTCCTGATGCATGAATTGTAATTTTCCTATAAAGTTTATTACATAAAACATAATTGCATTCTTGTCATGTCTTCTTCCAGATTGTGTACAGAGCTGAAGGCAAAAAGCAAAAGACTAAATATACATCAATCCTTGATACCCCAGATTTCAAACGGGCCAAAACAGGGCAAAAACTGCAGAGTAAGGTAAGAACCCTTGATAAACAGAAATAAAGTTCAGGAATGTGCATGAAAGTCCCCTGCAGCAATGCACCACTCCTTCTAATGATGATGATGATATTGTGCCATCCATGCACCTTAAATAGTGTGAGAAGGTCTCTGCCTGAAAGGGATTATAATCTATATATTGACATAATGGAGACAACAGAGGTGGAGGAAGAGGGTATGGGCTGGAGTAAGCAGGCAAATTTTATTTGATTACTGTATTTCAGTGACACATACGTAGCCTCCAGCACAATCCTAAATTGTAACCTTAGCCACAGTAGCGAAGATGTGATGTCTTTTGTAGGTATGGCATATTTGCTTTGCTCTAGAGCTCCTAGAAAGGCATAATTGTGTCCTTTTTTGACTGGAATAGTAGGCTGGCTGTAGCTATTAACATATTTGTTAATGATACAGATAAATTTATAACCTTAAAACTAGTTTGCTGATTTTGTGGCCCAGGATATTGTGGATAAAAATGTGGCAGGCTTCAGGGGTATTAGTCAGAACATCTAAGTTCTGTTCTCACTTCCTTAAGCAAACCTCTCATTTTTAAATGCAATGTATATTTTTACATGTTTTGTATTACATTGTGACAGATGATTGGTCACAAAGACTTACGGGACTGAGTATGAAACATATTTAACATTTGATTACTTTTCCTTGTCTACAGTACTTGTATGTAGAACTTGCCACCAAAGAAAGACCTCATCATCATCTTGGGAACAAGACACCTGCCTTGACACTTGCTAGGAAAATGAAGGACTTGGTCAGTGAGGTAAGACCAACCACCTTCCATATGAGTCACTTGGAGCACTGTTTGGAGTGAAATTGCATATATGAAGACAGACCCACATAGACTAATACTTGGGCCATCTTACACTTGGGACAGTAAAAGCAACCTTGGAGCATTTATCTGTCTGTGTATTCCCTGTGTGGATGAGGCTTATGTACCTCATGGAATGGAAATGGAGAAGAATTAAAATGGAAAAGAATCATTTAAAAATTGGCAGTACATTCTAGGAACTGTAAGTTTTATATTTACATTACAGAACAGAAATGCTTTGGAATCATGTGTGAAAATAATTCTAGTGATGACATGGTTATGGAATTAGCATCTTTTACCTAGTTGCCCTCATAGGTGGAATGAGTGCATGCAGGGGAGAGTGGGGATGGTGAGAGAGAGAGAGAGAGAGAGAGAGAGAGAGAGAGAGAGAGAGAGAGAGAGAGGTGGAACACAAAGACAGGAGTGAGGGAGGAGCAGAGGATATTCTCCCCTAGTCTGCTGATCAAAAGCTTCAGGGAGGATTGTGACCACTGGAATTTATCAGCCAAACTTTGACTGCAGGCTTCTAGTTGACTTTAATAATGTAGTGCAGGGTTTCTCAAACTGTGGGTCAGGACCTACTAGTTGGGTTGCAAGCCAATTTCAGGTGAGTCTCCATTCATTTCAATATTTTTAATATGTTATACTTGATGCTTCCATGGTATGTGACTGCATTTGGGGAAATGTTACAGATCTGTACTTTTAACAGGCTAATATGTATATTCTTTTAACAATAGTAAATGGGACATATTCCAGGGTAAGTGTGGGTAGGATTGCAGTGTAGGATAGTTAAAATTTTCCTGCTTGATGATGTCACTTCTGGTCATGACATCACTTCCAGTGGGTCCTGACTATTTTCATTCCTGACAAGTGGGTCCTGGTGCTAAAAGTTTGAGAACCACTGGTGTAGTGTATATAGAACAACAAACAAAACACAGAAGTGATGTCTGAAAGTTAATGTAGTTCTGGCATTATATTTACATATCTTTTTACAGTGCATTTTAAGTGCTAGGTTATGTAAGGACAATGCTGCAAGTGAGTGTCTTGATGATAAGATATTCTCTCCTTTCCCTTCTGTTACTTTATTTAGAAAAAATACAAAACCCAGTATGAGAAGATGAAGCACAAGTATGTAACAGTCCCTGACACACCAATCCTGATCAGAGCTAAGAAGGCCTACCTGAATGCTAGTGATGTAAGTATCACAGAGATAGTATCACAAGACAGAGATGGAGATAGTCACAAAGTCTGGATCAGAATAGGGGAAACGGAGGGAATAATAGCTCAATTCTATCCAGGATTGGGCTTTCAGGCTTTACAACAGTAGAAGAGCATGCCATTCTTGGTGGCCATTCTGTGAACGCTGCTCACAATGAACCCAGTTAACCCAGTAAGTCAGTGGTGAGGTGGGGGTGGATGGGGGGGAATGAATGGGATGAATAGGGGTGTAACTGGGCGGGGGAAACGGGGGAGGAACCAGAGGCAGGAGGGTGTGGATCCAGTGGCAATGGTGTATGCCGGATCTTATTCCCTCCATTTCAGATCTCCCTGTGCCTTTCATCTCCTTAGACATATACCAACAATGAGGTTGTATATGTTTGATGAAATCCATAGGCAGCCCCAGGGCTTATGTAGAAGTAATTAAAATTTTTTTATTTACCTCCCATTCGCACTCGGGTGTGTGTCTCCCCCCCACCACTGGATGCAGCGCACACCTTTTCAGCATAGCTGTATCAGCACTGCTGGTGGGGGATAGGATTGGGACCTTAGACAAGTTGAGGCAATGAAGATTGTGATTATCTTTCATGAATATAACTTGAAAGTTAAACCTTACCCTTAAAGTTAAACCTTCTATAACTTGAAAGTTAAACCTTACAGTGGGAATCCTTTCAGATAAAATTGTTTATTTATTTACATATTGCCCTGTCCTATTTCTCCAGTTTTGTGTGGGATATACCAGTATCAAAGCATATGAAAAAATCTTAAGTTACTAATAGTTGTAATTGACATTTTCTTACCTCCTTTTTCAGCTACGCTACAAAGAAACGTTTGAGCAAGCAAAGGGCAAATACCACACGGTGAAAGATGCCTTGGATATTGTGTATCATCGCAAGGTTACTGATGACATCAGCAAGGTATGTATATGACTTTTCTAATTCTTGACTGCGTGATAGCTTCATACTCTAAAAATGCAATAACTTAATATTATTTATAAAAGTGTGTGTGTGTGTGTGTGTGTGTGTGTGAAAGAGTATTAAGTATAAATAAAGAATGCATATTGTAGATATATCTGTAGTATTCCCCAAGATGATATTTGTGTTGGATGGGATTAGTGGATGAAAGAGGAGATGGTCTTAGAAAACAGGTGGACCTATATCCCTAATCAACATATCCCCATCAACTTCTCAGCTCGCTCTTGGTCACTCTGCTCACTCGCAATACCCTGTTGCTCTTTTTATAGCATTTCTGTTCTAGTCCTGGTCTTCCTATTCATCTGGGAATCTGCCATGGTTTAATACCCTGGCTGTTTCCCCTGTGTTTTATTCATCCCCTGTCCCCTGCACTGACCTTCAATCCTTCTGTACACCTAGCCCTGCTCTTACAGATGGGCCCCAGTATCCTCCTTAAAATTGTATTAACTGATGAAGTGCCTTAATATTGAGTACTTGGTGTATTGTATCTTTCATATCCTTTTTCATCTTTAAAAAAAATCTTTTTAGGTGAAATATAAAGAAAAGTACATGAGCCAATTAGGAATTTGGAGATCTATCCCAGACCGACCAGACCACTTCCACCACCGTGCAGTTACTGATGCAGTTAGTGATGTGAGTGTTGATCAATCTTAACATTTGGCTGTTGCATAGAGATCTTTAATGCTTACTCTATTCTGTTTATAACAATGGCTTTTACCTTCAGAAAAGTGTGTCTGAGATCATGACCTAAATTAAAAAGAAAAAAATCTGTACCTGAGCTTTTTTGGTGATTTTGATGTGAATTTTATCTCAGAAATAATTCCTACTTTTTGTGGCATCCTGAAATAGTCACATTTTGTAATCCTTGTTCTTTTGTTCTTACAGTTTAAATACAAGTCGGACCTAACATGGCTCAGAGGCATTGGTTGTTATGCATGGGATACTCCAGATCTTGTCCTTGCTGAAAAGAACAAGGCCCTGTACAGTCCGGTATGTGTTATTATTCTTGGCTGCTGAAAGAGAGGTTCCCCCTTCACATTAGATTTTTCTTGGAAGTCATTGAGTAGTTACACTTTGCATTCTCATTGGGGTAGAGATTTGAGACAGCTTTTAGGAAGTATTATTTTATTTTTATTCTATTCTTCCCTCAAGGAGTTTATAAGAATCATTTTACCTTCATGGTAGCTCCAAGAGGAAGGCAAGATTGAAAAATAGTGACCTATCCAAAGTTGCTAAAGTGAAACTTCATAGTTGAGTAGGGATCCAAACTCCTAGCCTGACATTCTAACCACAACATGATGCAATTCTTCAAAGTGCTGGCACTGTTGCTTTTGTTCAGACAAACCAAGGTTGTCATCATCCGTGGCCAACCCAAACCTATAGAACTTAGTTGAATGGCCAGCTAACCACAAAGACAAAAGAACAGCGGCATGATAGAACACTTTCTTGTTGGATTGTTTATGCCAATAAAGGTGGAATGAATGAATGAATGAATGAATGAATGAATGAATGAATGAACACAGAGCATTATGGGCACAATTGTCTGGGAATGTTTGCTCTTGCCCCATTGAAATGAAGAAGCAGTGCAAGTCTGCTCATTTCTGTGGGATATGCACAAATGACATTTCCAGTGGCTCTTGCCCCTAATAAGAAAAACTCACAGTGGAAGTGCTATCTACATTAACCATTGTAGCATGAGTATAGTTGTGAATAAATAATAATGAAATTTCTGTTATGTCTACTTCCAAGTATGAGCTCTACTCTGCAATGACATGTTTTAATGCTTTCAAGTGTAATTAGGGACCTTTAATCGGTTCCTATGAGACTGTTCCATTGTCAGGTTATATCGTACAAGACAGTAGTATAGCCTTGTTGGCTAAATCAGTGTAGTAACCACAGTAAATCTCTCATTTATTGAAATACTTTACTTGCAAATGGATTTATATATGAGATAATTGCAATGTTTCTTTCATATCTTTACAGTTGATTGATTTTTGAATTTTGCTTTTGAAGTTTTAAGCCTACCCTGATAATAATGTGGAGTTCCCTTTGTGTTGCTTTTCTCTAGTATAAATACAAAGAAACATTTGAAAAGATAAAGTCTAAGTTCCAGTATGTTGCTGACACTCCAATTAACAGGCGTGTTAAGTATGCTACTCAGCTTGTGAATGAGGTAAGTGGGATGACGACAACTACCGGAGGTATCACAAGATAGTTCAATTAAAAGTCCTAGACTCAGTGATTCAGGAACAGCGCACTGACATGGAAATAAATTGTACTGAATTCAAGTGAGTTATATAGTATTTCTAAGTAAAGTTCCACATCTTGAGAAGTGCTTTAGGTTTCTCTAATAACTCACTTATGACTGATGTCTTCTGTCTTTTACCCCATTGGAACTACAAACCTTCATACTGAATTAAAAAAGAAAAAAACCAAAACAGTTTGCCATGTACTGTGGGGGTATCCAGAGTTTTTATTCAATTGTATAGGCAGTTGTTGTGGGAAGGAACATTATAAGCCTGACCATTTTTGAACTCTCTAATCAGTAGTCAGTTCAGTAAGGGATATTATAAGTCTGTGAACATACTCTTTCAGTTATTTATAGGACTGTGTGTGTTTATGTAATAAGTGAACTTTGATACAAGTCTGTGCTTTGAGGTTTGCAGTATCTCCCTTTTGTTGTTTTCTTCATATAAATGAAGCTAACTTTTTACTGGTCATGTAGCTAGTTAAACATGTTAACCACAAACCAGCACAGAGGCCACAATCTTCAGCCCGCTGATGTCAATGGGTTCTATCTGAACTTGAACCTTTTTCCATGGGTAGAAGGGGTCTTGCATAAGCGCCACTCTGTTTTTGCTTGCAAAAGATTTTAATGATGGAGTTGTGCTCCATAAGTTAGGATACAACCCAATAGGTTCAAGGGTGCTAACTTGTAATATTACTTATGATGCTATTTCAAAATGGTAGGCAATAGTTAGGGTCCAGTATACTAATTAAGTATTATGTTATAGATTGTGCATGTATATTTTAAAATTCTAAATCTACATTGAGTCTGTACCTTTGATAAATGCCAGTGAGAATGGTTATGAAGTGGAGGGTGGCAGGACAAGTCTGACATCTTATTTTTATGTCTTTAAAATTGGTAGTTATTTAATATGTAGCGGAAGGATTTTTGTCTTCTTGAAGCATTTATCTCAAAGTTTCTTTGTGCCTCCACTTTTTTACTTTTCTACCTACTTATATGCTTATCTGAGCAGAAATTGTACAAATCTGATTATGAGAAGAAGAAAGATAAGTATTCTCTGGTCGTGGATGACCCTAAAACTTTGCTGGCCAAATTGGGAGGCGAACTAAGCAGTCAGGTACTGTGACCATGTTGGTCAGGACATCCAAAATGTGGCCATGTCACCCTTGATGTCCGTCTTTCTCTATCTGAAATGCCTGTGGTCAATGATGTCATAGGACTTGCCTATGATATTGGAAGTGTTCTGTTTGTCATGGTAACTATCTGTACTTTGCCACCCAAAACAGCACATCAGCTTTTTGAGTGAGCCTATCCGTAATCTATGTGTTCTCATAAACTGTTCACCAATCAACAACAATGTGACTTTATGAAAGTCAACTTAGATATGGACTTTTTGTTCTAAACACACAAAGGTAACCCCATATATATGTTCAAGCACTGGTATATTGCTTGAAGTTGCAATATGTAGTGTGGAAACCAGCTCACAGCACAATGATGCTCTGTCGCTCTTGGTTCCCCATGTTTACATTCAATCATAAGTCACTGTACAATGATGTACGCTGTTCATTGGTGTAATCCTGAGAAGGCATAAATATCCTAAAGGCCTACATCTCATCACTGGGATCTAGAGCTGTTCTTGTTGTTCTTTGTCTTCACAAGTCTCTTTTGTGCTTCATTGCTGTTTGCATGGACAGAAAAAATATAAATCTAGTGCCAAGTTGTTCCTGCAACATGGATGTAATGAAATTCTGCGACCAGATATGTTGACAGCACTGTACAACACAAATCAGTGGAGCCAGGTAATGTATTACAATACAAGCTGTAACAACAGCAATTATCTCTCTATAGCCACTTCCCAGCATTCTCTCTCTTTGTCATACTGTAGCAGTGGCATACTAGAGTGTTATAGAGAAGAAGAGGTTGAGGGAAGGGAAGTTGAGGGTTGAGGGAACTGGCTGAGGGAAGGGAAGCTTTATCCCATAGAGCTAGTTGAGACTGTGCAGATAGGAGCAAGTTTGATTTATGAATGGCTATAATAGAGCTTTAATTACTTTGTTCTATAGAGCACAGTAAATGGTATGTTGATTGACCTGGCTGTTGGGAATGGGACAAAACTGTTGCCCTACCAAACAGTTGGCTCAACAGGGGTTTAGCCCAAGTGCAATGACATCTGAGCTCACCAGTGTGTATTCTCCCATATAGACAAATCTCTTTAATATCTTCACTGAGTGTTGTGATGTGGAGGAACTCTCATAGCTGGCCTGTTTTGTAACATCAATTTCCATTGTTATGAAACTGTAGCAAACATTTAGTATTATCTAAAATAAAAGTCTAGCACTAGAAATTATCTTCTTCTCAGTTTTTAAGAAGAGCTGAGAAGGATAGGATCTGGCCCATCTAGATTCTCCTACTTGCTTTGGATGCTTTCTAACTACTCACTATGCATCTATCCTAACGAACAATTGATCCCCATTCTGCAAATATGTAAATATCAGAATAAAATTACCCAAGTTTTCTAAAGCTCCATGAGGGGTATGCATCATTCAAGCTATCCAAACTCTATTCCACCAGGTTTTCACAGCCTATTCTATAAGGATTAACACTGAGGGCCCAATCCTATACAACTTTTCAGTGCTGATGCAGCTATGCTATGCCAATGGAGCATGCACTGCACCCTGTGGTGGTGGAGGCCTCTTCAACATAAGGGAATATTTTTTCTCTTGCCTCAGGGCTGCATTTTGACTCTGAAAAGTTGGAGAGGATTGGACCCTTTGTTAGTTGAGCATTCTTGTTACTGAAAGGACTGCATTATGGTTCTTCTAAAATCTGTCTATTATTTAGGCCGTAATATAGGCCTTCCCCAGTACTAGGTGCATGTATTTAAAAACTCTAGTGGCTAGAATTTAAAAACATATTAAGGCAAAACTTGGAAGGTAAACTGATATAATGCCATTGACTCATTTGAATAGGTTTTCCAACCAATGGTAAATGGCATATCATAAATGTGTTTTATGTTTCAAGGAAATTCTATGGATTTAAATGAGACTTTCCAGTAAAAGACATCAGGAACCAGACTATGTTCCTAAACATACTTACAGTTCCTAAGAAGTAATATCATGGGTAAAATCAATGGACTTTCATGTTAAGTATTTTTAAGTTTAGAAGAATTGCCAACCAAACATACTAGTTTTACGTTTTTCAGGGACTTGGCTACATGAATTTACACTAAACAAACGTTCCTTACTTGTGTTACTTATGACAAAGCTCTCCTTTGAAAAATTCTTGTCATTATTTTGTATTTATTGAAGTTCATTGTGCATGAATTTATTCTTGTCTTTATGCATGCTTTGTATTGTCTTTATATGTATCTGCATGCATTCAAAATAAAACAAATTATTTAAAAATAATATTTTTTTAAGTTTTTAGTGGCTGTTTGTTACCCAAATTTAATAGAAACTGAACCAAGTTTTTTAAGCTATACTGAATGACTGTAGAGAAATTGCTACTCTCAAGTTTCATTAATGTATTCAGCTTATTTTGCATCTTAAAAATCATAATTGCAATAATTTTTTGCCATAATTGCCATAGTGCCATAATATTTTTTTAGTTTTCATCTGCTATAGTTACACTCTTAATTGTGTTAACTATAATTAGCTCAAACAATCTTATGGACAATTAATATTGAAACTATGACAAATCTTTCTGATTAGTAAGCTTTACCATTCGTTTTGAGGTGCTATTGGACTGCCATCCTTCCATGGCATATTTCCTGAGCTCAGAGAAGCACACTGTACCCCATCCCCCATGGCAGGGATTATATCCAAGCCATTCCCTCTCTTTGCATGCATCTCATTCATTTCAATAGACCTTACAAGCTGGAACAGTTATCTTTAACACATTCTAAAAGGTATTACTTACCCTTTCTGCATATTCACATAAGCAGATTTCTAAATTCAAGAGTGTTTGGAGATTTTTGTGGTTTAACCACTTGTGTTGAATTCTGCTAGTTTTGATTCTTTATCCTGCTCAAAGAAGGATACACGGCATTTTCCCATTTTATCCTCCAGGCCTATGAGGTAGGTCAGAGATGATGACTCTCTGTGGCTGAATAGGCTCCCCAGTTGTTCATGCCAATAAAGGTTTTGGAATTGGATTGGCTCCCCAGTCTCTGTTCCAGTTCTAAGTCCAGCCCTCTAGCCATTACATCACATTGACTTCCTTTGAAGTCAACATAACCAGCTTAACTCTGGCATCTCCGTTGTGTGGGTTTTGACTCCCTGTGTTCACAGTTTCAGCTGACAGCTGGTTACAGCAGTCAGATGAATACTGGCTCTCCTCCTGGAAGGTGTGTTTCTGGTATTTTTGTTATCATTTCATGCCATTAACTCTTACTTTTCTTTCAACAGTACAAATACAAAAGGCTGTATGAAAAGCAGAAGGACAAATTTACTTCTATTGTGGATACTCCAGAACATCTGCGGACTACAAAAGTCAACAAGCAAATCAGTGATGTAAGTGTGGAAACTGTAAAAATTACAAATTGCAGTGTCTTTTTGGGCTGATCTTTGTATGGTATTTGCAGGAGCAGTGTTAGGATTATCAGGGTCTATTGTGTGAGTGAGAAAGAGCAACTTAAGGATTCCAACTTTGTCTGAGACCAGTGAATTTCTTAGCTTGGAGGCAAACAGAGGACCAGCAAGTGACATACTATGCTGGATGTAGTGAGGCTGGCCAAGCAAAGCAGTGAGATTGTAGAACCCAAGGATCATTACACTGGGAGAAACTTCGCACACAGTTTTATTTATTTTTATTTTACTCTTCCTCTGAGGGACTCAAGGTGGCCTACATGGCTTTCCATCTCCATTTTTTTCTCTCTCTCAACAATCCTGACAAATAGATTAGACTGAAAGGTAATGACTGGCACAAAGTCATTTGGTGAGCTATGTTTGAATCTGGGTCTTCTCAACTCTAATCCAACACATTATACACTGTACCATGCTGGCTGTCTTCCAGGTATTTGGCCTCAGATTTGTTCATTCAGCTTGGCCCAGACTGTAAACTGTATGGTTCCCACGAATAGTCTCCTCTGAGGTTCAGTTTCACTGCACGGCAGACAGGAAATCTCTGGTTGTTTACTGTTGCATGCCCACATGTAAGAGGGTACAGTATTAGTACAAGAAAATATGTACTGTGTTGTGCCTTGCTTGCATGTTTTTGTTGTTCTTTACAGCTTCACCAAGTAACTCCCATGAAAACGCACTCGTGGAGACTGACTGTAGGTAGTGCGGACAAAGTCAGTATTATCAGTTGGAAGAGTTGTAGTGAGAGCCAAGGATTACATCCAGAATAATGCTTCTGTGAATGGAAGTGTGCTCTGTGAATGCAGACCCCCCTCTGAGAATGGAAGGAGGATTCTACTCATGCAAAGGATCGTCCTCTGAGCCAAATGCTGCTTCTCTTCTCTAAGGAAACTTGTGTTTGTGGAGTGTGCTTCCAGATATGGAATACACTTCTGTTCACAGAAACATTTCTCTTGATGCTACCCCAGGAGTATCAGCTGTTCAGTGAACTGCTCATGAGAGATAACAGGGGAATGAGTGTGGCACATGTCGGTACTGCATTGTGAATTGTCATTTGGTAGTTCTTTCAAGTGGCCTAGGAGTAATCACAGTAACTCATATGTACCTCTTACCATTTTCAAATGAAAATTATAATTGCCATATGTACTAACCTGACATTCTCTTACTGTCAGATCCTTTACAAGATGGAATACAACAAGGCCAAACCGAAGGGATATACTGCAATCCATGACACCCCCATGTTATTGCACGTACGCAAGGTCAAGGACAGAATAAGTGATGTGAGTAAAGTATTCATATTACACTAGCCAATAGTATTCATAATTCATATTTACCTTTTAATATTAATCTACGACGCTGTATATTTGTAAATTAGATTCTGGTGCTATGACTGCCTGCTTTAGGTTATATAAATCTCAAATTTAGCAGACTATATATATTTTACAATTCAACAGACTATATATTATATCTCATGGCAGTGTTTATAAATGGGATGGTTGTCTGCAATAAAACAATAATTCTCACATGTGCACATTATTTGTTGTTTAACTGTCAGAATTACTTTTTTTGTTGTGAGTAGTAGAAAGAAGCTGATGCTTAATTTTTGTATAATGAAAGTTTCAGAATCTTGAAAAGAATGTTGATTCATTTGGGCTTTGATGTGCAAGAGAGAAGTAAACATTTGGACCATACATCAATTTGAATTATATGATATTGCTTTCTCCCCCTGTTTTTATCCCTTAATGTTTTAATACACTGAGTCAGGAAATGATTGCAACTACTGTACATTTCCTATGCTTCCTGGTGGCAATGGAGGAACATCCAAGTTGGTAACCCCAAGGCCTCCACTGCTGGGAGATCTCCTTACTGCAACTTCCCATTCCCTTTGCCAGGGTAAGCTTAGGCAAAGGAAGTGGCAGAGATATTGCAGAGGGCTGCAGCAGAGGGTTCCAGGACCCATTGTACTCGTGACATCATTGGGCACACAAAAAGATCTTATTTTGAAATAGGCTTGAGCTTAAAAGAGTTAATTGGATTCCACCTGAGTTAAATCCAAATTAACTTGTTTGAAGTTGACCCACTCCAAACTGAGTTGAACCCGTCATTAGAGATAGTATACGATGCACTTTGAGCAACTGAAATGCACTATATTATATACCAGGGGCCTCCAAACTTTTCAGTAGGAGGCCACATAGTATATTTTACACATTTTCACAGGCCAAAAAAAAATCAGTTTTGTATAGGGTGGAGGTGAGCAACGCACAGCATACTGTCTTTGCCTTATCCTTTGGAAACCCAATTTGTTATGATTTATTTATGCACTTGCAAAAATGATGCTACTTTCTCACTGCAGTTGTTTTATGCCATTGAAAAGTCAACATGTGGAAGCCTAATTTGCTTTATCAGCAGGGGTGAGGTTAGCATTGAATAATTATGGTTTGAGAGTCTTAAAGCATATGTGACTGAAAATGAGGGTGACCCAGGCTGATACCATTCTGGCCATATGGAAAGGAGTGCAGTGAACTGAATTGCATGCATTAACTGTCCAACTGCATGGTTGAGGAAAAAATATCTTAAGTTGCTGAGAACTGGATAAAATCTTGTGGCAGGCCAGATGTGGCCCCCAGGACGTAGTTTGGAGACCCCTATTATACCATAAAGAGAATAATGATATCTGTCATATTTCTATGTATGCACATTGAATGTAGACTTGTTGCATAGCTACAATATCTTAAAAAAATAAAATAAAATAAATCTCCAGTTTCTCTTGCTTCCTAATTGCTGGTGTTTGGTTTAAAAAACAAAAGGCAAGTGGGAGGGGGCACAAAGCCAGTAGAGACCACAGTGCATGTCTGATTAGACCCATTGATTTTAAACAAAACCATACTATGCTGAAGAAAAGCAAAGTGTGGCTGCAATCCTATACACTTTGTTCTGGGAGTAACTCCCATTGAATTCAATGAGACTTACTTTTGAATAGACACGCATAGGACAGTGGTGTGTGGCTGATAGCCATAGGCCACAATCCATCTAACACACTTCCTGAACCAATTGAAACATATGAGCAAAGGACAGTGGTAGTAGAGTGAAACCATTTCCTAAAAATGCAATTGTCTTTGAAATTATTTCTATGTAATGGTTTTTTCTTATATAGATGGAAAATGTTCATATTATTTCTTTCAACAGCTAAAATACAAGGAACTGTATCACCAGACTAAATCTCACTGCAATGTTGTACCAGATTCTGTTCATATTAAGTCTGCCAAGCAGGCCTACAAAGTCAACAGCAACGTGAGTGCAATTTTATTGTCGGCAGCGAAATAGCCTTCCAAAGGGGAGTGAGGAAACTGGACACCAGGTCCCACTCAAATTGGGTCACTTTAAGAGTCTAATTTCCATATCTTATAAAAAGCCTAGCCATTTTGACAGAGTGGATGGGAGATGCATCACATGCCAACTTTAGAAGTTTGTGGGGTGGAGGTAAGATCAGCCCATCACTTTGGGCAGTGTACATCAGAGAGGAAAGTAGGCGATACAGATTTCCAGGTCCCAACATCCCTAGAGAGCCCTGAACAATGTAGAGGAAATGAATCAACAAACCTCCATTTAAAACCCTTCTGTCAACTCAGGACAGGTTCCAAGAAATAGACCTTGTGCCTGGCTAGTGTTTTTCTTTAATGCGACCAACAGCTGTCTGTTCTTTGTGCCATGAACTTGCCACCGCAGCAAAAGCACAATTAAAATTCTCTAGATATGCAAGAACTGAGAGAGGAACCACTGACTCTGTAATTACCAGGAAGTAGCAGATATGGCAAGGAGAGTGTTCAGCTTGGTGCGTCACTACTTGTGTCTATTTACAGGCTAGACCAGCGGTTTTCAACATTGCAGTAAATCTTGGTGGGGGCTGGGCGGGCAGGCAGCAACGTGATCCACAGGATTGCGTCACTAAGGGGGCCTATAGGGACTGGAATGCACTCACCAGTCCCTGCAGCAGCCTTCCCGGGGTGCGGGGAGCCCTGTGCAAGCACTGCACGATCGTGCTCCACTTCCGCAAAACCTCGCTGCCTCCTCGCTGCCCCTACCCCTTAAGGGGGCAGAGGCCAAGGCCTTCAGTCTGGGGCGTCGCAACGCCCCAGTCTGAAAACCACTGGGCTAGACTCTTGGGGGTAGAGTGAAGTAAAGCTGTATGTAGAGGAGTTTCCAAACTTAAAGAATGGCCCAACATTTAGCCCAAACCTTGAAGAGAGGCAATTTTGCAAAACAACATCCTACCCACCCTTCTTTAAAAAATGGCTCTTGTGGGAAAGGGAGCTTGACTAATTTACACTCTTTATATTTCTTTTTAAACAGCTGGATTACAAGAAGAAATATGAAGCCACCAAGGCTCACTGGCACTGGACTGTGGACAGACCTGACTTTATCCAAAATGCCAAAACATCTTTGCAACAGAGCGATGTAAGGAAACGAGGAAACCATTTTATTCACTTATGTAATTTCCTTACTTGATAAGAAATACCACTATTAGAGCAGGCCAGACTTTTATTTTCCTTTGTCTTTGTAGTATGAGTACAAACTTGACCGAGAGTATTTCAGAGGATGCAAACTGTCCGTGACAGATGACAAAAACACAGTGTTGGCTTTGAAGAATGCAATTTTGGCGAGTGATGTGAGTAGTTTGATATTCCCTTATGCAAAAACATGCTTTGGTTTTGAGGTTTAATTCTAGCAAGGGATGTAAGAAAATGTGGGTTTGTCCACACTGAAGTACAAGGGTCCATAGACTTTTGGCTGGTCTTGGTAGCCAGCTGAAATGGTGCTTGCTTGAGCAGGAAGGATGGAATAGTGGCTGCTCCAGGTACTTCCAAGGCCTACTGCAATTGGTTAGTCCTCGCCTTCCTTCCCTCTCTGAGGGCTCAATCCTAAACTCGTGCAGTGCCAGCACTGAGTCCTAATGCTGGTGCTGGGTGTTGAAAATGTGCTGTAAAGCACCCAGTGAGTAGGGAGTGGTGGTTCTGGGCCTGCATCAGTCAGGCGCTGGGACCAGCACCAGCAAGAAGAGGGTGTGCCACTGCCAGGGATAAGTGAGGCCTCCGGGCAGTGGTGTGGGGTGGGGTAGGGCAGGGTGGGGGGAACTGGGGCAGGAGGGGGCAGGATTGGCATAACTCTGCTCTGCCAGATGCTGATCTCTGTGTCAGGCTGGAAGGCCTGACACAGAATCTTTCAAGTCTGTGCTGGCAAAATAGCCAGCGCAGACTTGAGAAGCCCCATTACAGGGCTTGGAGCTATCCCTGGGGGAATGGAACAAATGCCCCCTTCCCCGAAGGAGACTCCCAGCATCTTCCTGGTACTTGCTGGATATAGCAGTAGCCACTCTGGTGCCACTGCTCCAGCAGGGACTAAGAAACTTGGGATTGACTGTGAGTTGAGTGAGGTCTTCTGCCAAGTCTCTCCAAGACTTAGTGCAAGATGAGAGAAATATCCTGCCACTCTTCTGAGAAGGAAGTGGTGGTGGAGAGGAGAAGGAATGTCCCAGACTTCACATTGACTTCAGAAAGGTTGAGAAAGTAGCAAGCTTCCTAGCTGCTATCTCTGAAACCCTGCATGCTCAGCACAAAGTCTGGGAAAGATCTTGCCTTTCTAGATATTGTCGGAAGTGTGGATGTTCTTATCAGAACAATTCACCATTTATGAGTGGCAAGTTGATGAGCATATTTGATGTATTCCTGTTGGAATGGATCCCTATTGATGTACATTGCTTGGAATTCATGTCTTTGTACTCTGTATCCCAGCTAAAATATAAAGAGAAGCATAACAAAGAAAGAGGAACCATCCACCCAGTTCCAGATACTCCTCAGATCCTCCTTGCAAAGACTGTTAGCGCTCTTGTATCTGAGGTAATTAGTTTTTAATTTTACAAATATCTGACTTTCAAATGTCTTCCTTAAGACATTTTGATTTTGTGTCTGTGTCATTTTTCAAACTTTTTTTTTTCTCATCATCAGAACAAATACAAAGAACTTGTAAAGAAGCACCTTCCTCATGGTTCGTTCACAAAATTGCCTCAGACAAGGGATACTGTTCATGTTAAAAAAGTAACTAAGAACGTCAGTGAGGTGAGATGCATTTCTGTGGTCGCATTACAGTCCAAGACATTTGCACGTGTTCTTGTTGATGGAAACCATTGTTTCTGTAGTAGTAATTGTAGAAATTACCATTTACTAGAAATTAACTTCCTATTTACAATTTATGTAATTAAATTTAAGTGGATATCTATTGGCTTTTTTGGTCCAGGGTTTCAAAAAGTTAATGTACATGGAAGCTTAAGTACAGGTATTCATCCCTTAACAACATTCTAAGGAATGCATTTTGGGGCATATTTGTCATTGTGTGAAAATTCTTAGTGCACAGCTCCATCTAGGTCAGGGGTGCTTAAACCCTGGCACGGGGCCCTTTGTGGCACTTGGGAACCCCCAATCTGGCCTGCAGGGAGCTCCCAGTCTCCAATGAGCCTCTGGCCTGCCGGACACTTGCTGGAGCCCACGCTGGCCCGACATGACTGCTCTCAGCACAAGAACAAACTGTTCAACCTCTCGCAAGAGCTGTGGGATGACGGCTCCCTCCACTGCTTTGCTGTTTCACAGCTGTGAAGCAGCAGTGGCAGCAAAGGAAAGGCCTTTTATAGGTCTTGAGCGATCACAAGATATATTCATTTATGTAAATTTATTCAAATTTTAAAAATAAGTTAATTCGTTTTTCCTGGCCCCCGACACAGTGTCAGAGAGATAATGTAGCCCTCCTGCCGAGAAATTTGGACACCCCTGATCTAGGTGGACAATTTGTTATAGCCTGTTGCTCCTAAGCTACAAATCTGTACAAACTTCCATTATAATCTTATGTAAACACCATTGTATATGCAGTCCACTGTTGGCCATAATGTAGTTATGTGGCACATACTATTAGTAGAAAGAGAATGCCTTCAGAAGTATTTCTGTATGTTGAAAGATTTATAAATTGTTCCTCTTAATATGAACTGGCCTAAGTCATGAGCATTTATGTGAACTGTTGGATAAGGGACTCTGTTAAGAACACACTGGAAAGATTGTGAAATGCTTTGAAGAGTAAGAGATGTGAGAGAAATGATAAGTGCCAACAGAACTTTGATAAAATTACATCTGCATCCTATACACACTTTCCTGGAAGTAAGCCTATTGAACAAAATAGAACTGACTTCTGAGTAAACACAGTATAGGATGGTGCTGTAATGCATTTCATTTATTCCTCGGTTCTTTCTTATTAAGAGTAAACAGAAGACAAAGGCTGAAATTCCACACACACACTTACCTGGGAGCAAGTCCATTGAACTTATTGGGACTTATTTCTGAGGAGGCATGCCTAGGATTCTACAAGAACATAATTAGGCTAAGGGCGCAATCCTATCCTGTACTGGAACAGGCAAACCAAGAGGCTTGCGCTGTATCCAGCTCAGAATAGTGGCCATAAGCAGCTTAGCCACAGGCAAGGGGAAACTTTTCCCCTTACCCGTGGGTAAGGGCCGCTGGCCCCTATGGGTCTTCCTTGGACTTGCGCCAGTTCTGGAGGTGGTGCAAATCTGAGGAGAGCGGAGCAGCTTGAAGCCACTCCGTTCTCCCTGGGAACAGGGTTTGGCCCCACCTCCTGCTCCCCGCCCACCTTCCCCCAGGGCTGCCCACTACCTGCCCTTCCCCATCCAGGAACGTCTCCTCCCCACCTCCCCCCAGCCTTTGGTGCTTGCATCAGCCCAGCTGAGCTGACGCAAGCCTCAGAGAGGAAGCCGGCGCAGAGGCTTCCATCAGCTTCCACAGGCTGGCGCTCCTTGGAGCGCTGGCCCGGCTTCCTCTCGAGGAGGTGCAAACATGCCGTAAGGTGCAAACAAACCTTCCTGACCGGCGCAAGGGACATGTGCCGGCCCAAGTCATTTCTAGGATTGTCCCCTAAATTGCATTAAGTAACTGGAGCTTCTGGATTGCATCATAAATTATGACTAAAGGAAGTTAGTCTTGATTAAGTCCCATTGATTTCAAGGACTAACTTCCTTAGTTATATCTAACTAAACTTAGGATCCAAATCTCAGCTGATCAGTCTGATGGTATTTTTTAATACATGTGAAATACAAAAATGACAAAAAAAACATGAAAATTAGGAAGAGTTGATCATAGTTGTAAAAATTTTTTTTGTGATTGGTGCAATATCCTTGAAGCAGCTAATACTTGCTGTTGGCTTCTCTCTTGATGTGTGCAGCACATTAGCATAGCTACACTTTGGATTGAAGTACAAAAGAGGTTGAATGATCTAAGCAAAATGTACAACAGATAAATCAGGAGATAAAGCAAGTTAACACACACACAGATGTACTAGATTTCCTTATAGGGAGAATTCATTGTCTTTGTTTCGTATTTTAAATGTCAGTAGAGGACAACTGGATGGGAAGATGAGTGACATAGCTCTTTCTGTTCTAAACAGACAAATTATAAAAAGAAATTTCAGAAGGAGAAAGGCAAGTCAGACTATTCAATCATGCTGGAGCCTCCTGAAGTGAAGCATGCCATGGAAGTTGCGAAGAACCAGAGTAATGTAAGTTTCTTATGTAGTTACCTAATTTGCAATGTACTGTGCCCCACCCTCTGCCTGGTCCTGGACTGCCCACGGGTCTGCCCACTCTTCCCCACCTCGTAATGCCCCCGATCCGGCACCCTCCCCATCCCTCCTCAGACCCTCTCACCAGCCTGACCTGACTGTTGCAAACTCACAGCTCTCCTGGTGCAATGGCACTGGACTCAGCCTCCTGAGGTGGTGTGAAAGTGCTTTACAGCACTTTTGTGACACCTCCAGGCTGACACAAGGGACTTGTGCCAACCCAAAGGTGGTTCAGGATAGTGCTCTAAGTTAAATTTAGGGTTAATGTAGTTTTGCACCTGTTCCCATCCCACTCCAGTCCTGAATGTAGTGCCTTTAGCTTATAATTGGGAGGTCTGATGAGGAAGAAGAAAAAATTAACATTTCTCCAGGCTTTCTGACAGTGGTTTTTCCCAGACCAACCTGGAGACACTAAGGATTGAACTTGGAACCTTCTGCATGGAAAGCATGAATGCTATTACGAAGGTATAACCCTTCCTCATGTACTAGCACTGCCCATATAATGCAGGACAATGCAGCGCTTTCTTACTTAAAGTGAGTGGTTACTGTTCATTTCCATGAAAGTAACCAGGTGTAATTGTGTACAGCTATATACAGTCTGCCCTCCATTCTCAGGGATCATATGGTCAGGGAAAGCACTATATGGGTTGACCTTCAGGAGCAGATGTATGTCTGCTATGTTGAGGAGTGGGTAGGGAAGTTTGCTTTCATGAACTTCTTTCCAACATGTGCTTCTTCCAGTGTAATCACATGTTTCTGCATATTCTGAACCCAGAGATACACTGCATCCTCCCAGTGGTCTCCCTTTCCATTCCACCCCCCCCAGTTGATAATTATAAACATTTTGCTAAATGTTCCCATATTGCTCATAGCAAGTTGATTGGCAAAATTTCCTAAGGATTTGCATCCTGCTCTTGTTCCTTGTCTTCTAAGGAATTGCTTCAGTAGTTCTGTTCTGTTCACTGTATACTTGTTTTCACTTATTAGATTCAATACAAAAAAGATGCCAAATCAAATCTCCATTACACTCTTGTGGCAGATCGACCAGATATTAAGAAAGCCACTCAGGTCGCCAAGTTAGTCAGTGACGTGAGTACATATCAATGCTCAGTAACTTGTGTCCGACACAGCATACATTTAAGAAATTTTTATTTCCATTCAATATATGGAAGGCAAAGGGATGTTTGTTTTGTTTTTGTTTTTTTTTAAAAACACTTTGTATTTGCCTTAGATTCAATACAAAGCCAAGGCTCGTGGAGAAGCTGCTGTGGGAGTCAGAATGCTTGGCCGCCCAGATATTGAGCTTGCTAAGGAGGTGTCCAAACTCACAAGCCAGGTATGACCCTTCCATAATTTGTAGCAATATGAAGATATGATGTGCGTGTTGCATAATTTTTGTGTGTAATACGGACTGCTAAAGTTAACTATAGATCAACTGGAACGTTATTCTTGATCACATCTGAAAGAATCATATGAATGGCCATTTAATAAGGTTTTGGTTGCCTATGGAGCTCTGCTCCTGGGTCTGGGTGCTACAACGTGGGCAATGTACTGTATTCCTGATTACTCAAGAAGGAGGAAGGTCTGTGAAGTCACAATTTGCACACATTGAATTACTTCATCCACTAAAGTGAGAGTAGATAGTGTACTTCACTGAGTTCCTCAGAGCCCTCTCTCCTCCCTACTTTGTGGAAGCCCTCATTCCCTCAAAATAGCACTGCACTGGGCCAGTAGCTGAATCCATGTTTCCACGAATGAGGCTGAACGTTTTGTTACTAAACTCTTATTTTACCTTTTAAATCGGATTGTTTCTATTCAGCTTAATGAATTAAAGGCTGTTGGACTGTTTGTACTGATTTGATATGTTTCATTATAAAATTGATCCCCCCCTCCAAAAAAAGTGATCTTTATCTTTTAGTGCTTTTGCCTGCAGCATAACCTTTGTTCTTCCTGCAACTTTGGTCAGTTTGCTTCTGACAAATACTGTGTCCCATGAGATTGTTCCTTGAAGGACAAGAACTCTTCACCTGCTCATCATGCTCATCTTTTGTTTTCTCTCTCCGGAGGTTTGCCTTTCTAATCTTGCTATCCTGCTATGCTTTGTAGGTAGAATACATCAAAGGACACTTGAGGGGCCATGGTGCTGCATCTTACGATACCCCCATGATGAGACACTTTAAGAAAGCTAATGTCCTAAGTAGCCATGTAAGATGGATTTAAAGTGACAGTCCTCCTGTTCCTTTGCAACCACAAATGCCAATTTTATGAGTAGTTCTTGACTATATATAAGACCTTTGTCACTCTTGGCTCATAAAATTGAGCCTACATTGTAAAATGGGACGCACTGCTTTTTTGGTGTCCAGTCTTGTGAGTCTTTGAGACTTCCCCCTTTTGTCTTATGTAAGGGTGTGCTTGGAACTTTCTCAATGGGAAATCTGATTAAAATGTAATTTTAATAATGTATGCTAATGACAGATTCTCTTGAAGTATAAACCAGGAGTGGAGCATTTGACAAAACATTGGCTCTTCTCTCTATAACTTTGGTTTTAATTCTGAAACCACCTGCTTGTATACAAGGTTACCATTTTAGTTAATGGATGATCCACTAAAAAGTTAAAATACAATTTATATCCTGTAATACACACTAACTGAGTGTACAGTGTGGAACATTTTCCTGTGCTTGTGCACTGCTGATGAAGTGCAACAGAGGTGGACGAACTTGTCCATCCCAGATTGGGCAGTGGCCAAGGGCCTATAAACTCCCCAACTGGCCAAGCCTGAACCCCCCCTCAATGCAGGCAGTGGCAGCATGAACCACTCAACTGAATTTGCACCCATCATTATCTTTTCCCTCCTCCCATCTTCAATGATGCAGAAGGTTTTGATGAGGCCCATTTCAATATAGGGAGGGTGGAAAAGGGGGCTGCTTGGTAGTCCATCAGTGCTACTAGAGCTCTGAGGAATGGATGCCTCCCCATCGCTCCTCTCCCTTTCCCTCCCTCATCATCGACTATGCTTCTGCTCTCACAGTCAAACGTCTTCAAAATAATGCCATTACCCCAAATCCATATGCATTCCTTATACAGGAAAAAAGGGGATGTTTTCTTCCGTTTCTCTTTGTAATTATTGCATGAAACAACTGCATGTCTAGAAAAATTGTCACCTTCACTGCTTTTGAGAAAATTACTTCTTTTCAGTGAATACTGACAAGACACTTTCTGTTCTGTAAGGACAGACTCTTGGGATAATGGAGTCATTCATCTACAGGTCTGGCTTTAGTGAAGATCTGGCATCATGGAGTACTTTAGGGTCTGTTTTTATCTTGAAAGCAACCAATGCTCTTTAGTGTTACTGATACATAAACTGTATTTTGTGTTTTCTTTTCCTGCATATTTCCTTGCAGGTATGCATCATCTTAACAAGTCCACTGTCTCCACTCTGAAGGGGTTGTTTTGTCCTCTGTACTGTCGCTGTGTGATTGGGGCTCACTGTGTTGTGAATTGTGGTTTGGTTGTTGACTTCTGTTCTTATTTTGTAGCAGTTTCTCCTTTTATCTTTCATTTCCTCATGCCTTCAAGCAGAGTTTTGGAAAAGATGCTAGTTGTAAGGTCATTCATTCATTCATTCATTCATTGATTTATTTATTTGCAAAGGAATGTATTCTTTAAATATTTATTTAAAATGATCCCATATCAAGAGGAAGCAAAGGAGCAGAGAAAAAAATATTCAACTGATGTTTTTAAAGTCCTGGAAAATTAAAAAAGTTCCTGCCTGGTAGTGGGAAGACATAAGGGTGGGTGGCAGAGGGGACTCCCGAGTGTTTCAAAAACTAGATTCTATTGGCAGGAAAGTCCTCTCACTGATTGTTTTCTGTCCAATTTTGGAAGGTGAATACAGCCAGCAGAGGGTCTCCAATCGTGACCTAGAACAGAATGATTTCTGTAGCATGGGGAGGCAGTCCTTCAGGTAGCCATGCCCCAGCCATATAGGGCTTTAAAGCTAAGCACCAGCACTTTGAATTGTGCTTGGAAATGGACCAGCAAAACAGCAAAGCTGTTTTGAAATTGGCATTATTTTTTCTCGGAGACTGGTCGCAAGTAGCTGCTGGGTACTGAGCTATGGATTGAGCTAACCGACATTTAGCATTTAAGGAGCTATTGTTCATTAAAAACCAAAAATTGAATGCTGCCATCTGAGCAGGTGGTAAAAAAGCTGTCTGGATTATGGCTATAATGTTCTTTTTGTCACATGTCATGTCATGGATGTCATTGTCAGAACAGTCTTGTTCCTTGTTGTGTGAAGACAACTTTGTTCTTGAGTGTCAATGTCCAAAGTGCTGTGTACATTTAAAGGAAACCTAAGCCACACACTTGAATGTCTATTGAATATGAGCACCAAGATCTTTTGTCAATGCAAGTCAAAAAGATCGGACTATCCAGCATGAAGGATACAGGATTGTGTGGATAAAAACATGTCACAATGTTTTAGAAATTCTAGATCATAGAACGTGTCTTAATTTTGCATTGCAGTGTTTTCTGCCTTTACTAATGTTAAACTGAACTTCTTTTTTTGCCGTCATGTGCATTGCTCCCTAGCATGATCAGTTATGCCTTTCATCAGTTATGTCAATCAGCTCTTGCAGGAGAAAGAAACTGGGACAATCCAACAAAAACTAAGCATGCTCAAGACCCATTAATTTCAATAGAAAAGAGTTAAGTTCATTCTGAAAAATTTTGTTGAAGTCAAGTGGACTTAAATTTGCTTAATTTTTGCTGGATTCTGGCTATGATTTGTGCAGCTTCTAATTCTTTTCCAGTAAATCATAGATTTCTGGTGTCTTGATGATGTTAGTAATTGAACTTTAAATTGTTAAAGACCTTGCTGTATATACTTGGTGCTGTTGCTGCTGAGACTTAGTAGTAATAATAGATTTGCAAGTTATATCCAGTGGCAAGTTGAGCTGCTGAAAATGACAGCCTTTCTATTGAATATGGTTCATTAGACTGAAATTCTGTGCGTGCTTCCATCTGTTATCCTCTGCAGACACTCTTCTTGGCTAAACGGGGCTGTCAATGGGGATAGGACATTCAGGTTTTTATACCAATAGGACATTTAGAGCCAAATCCTATCCAGTTTTCCAGCACCAGTGCAGCCATGCCAATGGAGCATGGCCTGCATCCTGCAGTGAGGGTGCAATCATGGAGGCCTCCTCCAGGTAAGGGAGCATTTGTTCCCTTTCCCCAAGGCTGCATTGCAGCTGCACCGGCACTGGAAAGTTGGATAGGATTGGACCCTTAGGTATTTATACCCCACTTTTCTTGGTGTAGCTCAGGGTGGCTTACATGTGGTTCCCAGGTAGTCTTCTATCCAGCCATTGATCATACATAGATCTCCTTAGCTTCAGTAAGGTGGTTGTATCATGTGTCCTTAGGCCACACCCTGGGAAACAGAAGTGCTTTGATATTTAAATTTGATACCACCTAATTCTAAAATGAAAAGTAGGCAGCAGCTTGTGGAACCTTTGCCATAGTCCTATTCCAACAGGTAAATAATCCATTTGTTTACAATATGTCCTTAAAACCATTATAGTTCTTTATCAGATCAAATACAAACTGCCTCTTTGATTAGACAGTGTGGTATAGTTGCTAATATGCTGAGCTGGGACATGGAAATCCAGGTCAAAATCCATGCACGCAGCTATGAAGCTTATTGTGTGGGGTGTTGGGTAAGAGCCCAATCCTGGGCTTGGCATGCCAGCTCACTGCCAGTGCACACTGTTACAAACGTGTTGTAAGGCATGTTTGTGCGCCCTACTACCAGGGGAGTGCCAGTGGTAGCGCAAAGCTGGCCGGCGCCAGGCTACCGCTGGGCGGGCACCCAACTTCTGCGCAGCAGAAAGGTAAGTGGAGGAGGTGTTACAGGGAGGCAGGAGGTGGGGAGAGGGCTGAGTGAGGCATGCCAGAGGGAGGGAGTGGAGAGGGAGGGAGGCAGGCAGGACTGGTGGAACGACGCTCCACTGGATCCAGAGCCTCTGTGTTGGGCTTGCCACCTTACACAGAGGCTCTTGATTCACCGCTGACCTTTTGGTTGGTGGTGAATTGAGAGGCCAATTGCAGGGCTATACCCAGGGGAAGGGGATGAAAGTTCCCTTCTCCTGAGAAGCCAGCAGCAGCTGCCTGAAGCATGCAGGATGTTATGGCAGCCATTTTTGGCGCCACTGCAGCCACACACCCCAGGCAGCTCAGGATTGGGCTGCCCATCACCATATCTTAGCCAAATCTACCTTATAGGGGTGTTCTGAGGCTAAAATGCTGCTCTGACCCCCTTGATCTATATTGGTATCATGATTTAGAGTAGAGGTGGCCAACCTTTGAACTTTAGGGCTCCTGGAACTTTAACAATTGTGTGAGATAACAATTTTGTCAGTTGGCAAGCTGTACCTGCCGAAATTCCCTGTTCTACACAATTGTTAAAGGTTCAGGAGCCCTAAAGTTCAAAGGTTGGCCACACCTAGTTTAGGGGGAATGCTAATTTTTGGACAAATAAAAATGCACAGCACAATTGTAATTTAGCACTTGTGTCTCTTGGCAGTCTTAATCTGTCACATTTCCATCAGCTTCCTCTAAATCCTTTCTAATTGACAACTTACATACTTCAACTGTGGAGCTGAAATGCAAGTACTGAATGAAAGAGGCAAATGTCAACTTGCAAATGGAGCATGTGTCGACTTCTGTTCTTGCATTAAGTGATGTCTTCTCTTTAAACTGACATCTAATGTTCTTACGCTGTGCATCATTCAACCCATCTCTTCAGCCAGGCTCCCGTTTGCAAGCCTGAATGGGACAAACACACTCTCTTTTGACATCAGACAGGCTAACATTCAGAACTAGTTTTAATACTTGTTTTCTTGGAATTAGCTGAAATACAAAGAAAAATTTGACAAGGAGAAGGGAAACAGGCCACGATATGACCTGAAGGAGAGCAAGATCTACAAGACCCTACAAGATGCTCATCACATTGCTAGTGAGGTATGTCTGACTCTAGCCTTTCAAAATTGTTTTGATTCCAGTCTGAGTCTTCACTTTGTGTCCTTATTGTGTTGTATTTCTCAGACTGCAATCCTTATACACAATTACCTGAACATTAGCCTCTTTGGAATATACTCTGAGTAAACATGTATAGGATGGCAGTGTTAGTGTAGTTTGCTTCCTCCTTTACTGAGACTCTTTGCTCTTTTTTTTTTCCTCCCTGCAGGTCAAATATAAGGCAGACCTGAAGAAACTTCACAAACCAGTAACAGACATGTCTGAATCCCTGGCAATGCATCATGTCCTGAACACCAGCCCACTCGCCAGTTCCGTAAGCCTAAATCCAGATAGATTCTATTTAACATTCCATCCTTCTTCTTTTCTGAGATAATATCTGCTAACAATTTCTGTAATAGCTTTCTTCCTTGACTCTTCTTAGGAACTCACCTGGTAGTGATCTCTTCTCTCCTGCTTAACAATTACTCCTCATATACACTAGCAGTATTAATACCTAAAATCTGTAGAGAATTTTCTACTAGCCATGGAATTGCTAATATGGTAAAAGCTCTAACCAGATCTTAATGACAATTTTTTTATCTTTTAATTTTCCATTTTTGACTAACAAGAGTACCATATTTTTTCTGGTTTTCGCTTTTGTTGTTGTTGCTTACTTCTAGTTGAAACTGTTTCTTCTTTAACTTTTAAACACTTTTCGCGATTAATCTGCTTTTTTTCCCCTGAGTTTATCATCCTGCTGTTAAAGTAGAGTGATGAACATGCTAACAAGAGAAGAAGATCCCTAATCGCTTTACCAGATTTAACCATATCATATATTCACTGTATTTCTTTGGGTCTCTGTTTTTAATTTTTGGGGGTTTTTAGTTTTTGTTTTAATACAAGTTCTTGTCCCTTCTTGCATAATTTTGCAATTAGGCATCACAAATGTTTCAGAATGTCTTTTCTTTTTTTCTTCCTTTTTATGCTCTTTTTTATTGCTTTATTGATTTCTGTCTTACTGTTGGAATGTTTGGATTAGCTGGACCTAGAAAGCTGATCTGGTTAGGATTTTTTTCATTATTGAGATGGTTCTTGACACCTTCCCTTTAGTACCAGTACAAGAAGCAGTATGAGAAGAGTAAGGGTCACTACCATGTGGTTCCAGATAACCTTGAACAGATCCATCTAAAGGAGGCCTCAGAACTTCAGAGCATAGTAAGTCATACAAGTGTTTCTCACTTTTTATTTCTTATTCACAACCAATCAACCATTTAATACTGTTACCCCAGGTCACTGAGTGATAAATAATGGTCAATCTGACAACATAGTTTGAACTTCTAGATGCTGAAAAGTGTAATGCATTAAAAAAAGTTTCCTCCTAAAGTTGTCTTAAAGTTAAGTTCCTTGTTGAACAAAGAGTACAGTTTGGGTACATCTGCACTACAAATGAAAAAAGTTGCTTTCCTCAAGAATGCTGGGAATTGTAGATTTGTAAAGGTACTTAGATTTCACTGATTAAAACTCCAACTGGGACTGCCAGATGCCAGGCTTTTGGCCTGAGTTTTGGAGCTTTCTTCAGCCTATGGGTGAGCAGGACAGTGACTAGGCACCTGCTGCCTCCACCACCTGTGGTGTCCTCACCTCCTTTCATTCAAAATTGACTGTGTGCCACTGGCATGGTGTTCTACTCCTTGCATTGGCCTAGAAGGAGAGGAGAAATAATTTGTGGATTAATCAATAATTGGCAACCTCGTGATGTCTCCAGGCCCCACTTTGTGACACCATTAAGCCACCACTAACACACCACCACTTCTTGACTCTCATGTTTGGAAATGTCTTTTGCCTGACAACTCTATTCACAACTGCCTCACAGACTTAAGGCCCAATCACTTCCAACTTCCCAATGCTGATGCAACCATAGCAGGTATGTGCTGCATCCAGGAGTGACGGGCAGTCACAGAGGCCTCTTCAGGGTAGCGGAAGTTTGTTCCCCTACCTCAAGGCTGCACGGCAGCTGCATTGGCACTGGAAAGTTGGATAGGATTGGGCCCTGAAGGTTTATAGAATTTCTTGAAGGAAGCAATGGCATTTAAAGTTAGGCTTAAAGCTATTTTAAATCTGTTGTGGAGATCTAACTTTAATTCAACTTGCTTACCAACTGCTTCTGTCAGACAAACACTTAGAATCAGTAACAAACCAATTTTTGGGAATTCAGAATTAAAATTTGCCCTGAATCCAGTTTTGCAAATATTTGACCAATTTTCTCCAGTGATTTGTGCCATTTCCACACATTTGATGCACTAACAAAAGACATTCAATCATTGGGTTCCAGGTAGTTCTTTAAGATGTAGTCAATATATTCCAAAGGTTCCAGCCCCAGATGTTTTGCTAGCATGAGGATTAACCATTGAATTCATGCAGTTGCTACTTCCTATATTATAGTGGCAACATGAAGCCCTGACAAATGAGAGAGTGCATTTTGGAAAGCAACCAGTTTGTCATGGTAACATGTTATCAGGTCTGATTATTGAAATTAGAAGTGGTGTCCTTGTGCTTTTGGGTCTTTGCACTGTGAAGTGCAATAGCTGCACTGTTAACTCCCAGGCTTCACACAGTTGTCAAGTCTGGTTTTGTGAATCTGTGGGATCTTTGAGTACTTATTTATTTTTCCTCTAAGACCCGTTCCTATTTCCATTTATATACTATAATTATACAGTGGGATAACATTTGTATCTCTCTGGATAGGTGAAGTATAAGGAAAAATATGAAAAGGAAAGAGGCAAGCCCATGCTGGACTTTGAAACACCAACATATGTCACAGCTAAGGAGGCTCAGCACATGCAGAGTGAGGTAGGTTGTTTTTCAGTGTGGTGCAGACTGGTTTAATGCAGGAGGATGTCCCATACTACTATATCTTGGGTCTCCAAACCCCGGCCCAGGGGCCAGATGCGGCCTGCAGCAAGCCTCTATCCAGCCCTCAGCCAGCCTCTTGTCCCCTGAAAGCCTCTGGCCTACTTGGCCAGACATTACTGGAACTGTGCTCTGGTTGTGTCTGGAGGCTGTTCTAAGGGCCAGAGAGTTTGAAGGAATTTGCCCATTCATTCATTTATTCATTCATGTAAGTTCCATCTCTAATTTATTTATATACATTTTATATTTAAATGTTTTTCCGTCCCTCAACACCATGCCAGATATTTGATACTTGCCAAAATATTTGGAAACCCCCGTACTATATCATGGCTGGTTTTATGTCCATAATCGAACTGAAATGGTTACTAATGTTCTGATTGTTCTGAAGGGACTAACTGTAATGAAATTAATTACAGTTGACTTGCAGTGTTGCTGTACAGTAAGTCTTACTACACAAAACAAATCGATGATAAGGCCACACCTGGAGTATTGTGTCCAGTTCTGGTTGCCGCATCTCAAAAAAGTCATAGTGGAAATGGAAAAGGTGCAAAAGAGAGTGACTAAGATGATTACGGGGCTGGGGCACCTTCCTTATGAGGAAAGGCTACGGCGTTTGGGCTCTTCAGCCTAGAAAAGAGACGCCTGAGGGGGGACATGATTGAGACATACAAAATTATGCAGGGGATGGACAGAGTGGATAGGGAGATGCTTTTTGCACTCTCACATAATACCAGAACCAGGGGACATCCACTAAAATTGAGTGTTGGGTGGGTTAGGACAGACAAAAGAAAATATTTCTTTACTCAGCGTGTGGTCGGTCTGTGGAACTCCTTGCTGCAGGATGTGGTGCTGGCATCTAGCCTAGATGCCTTTAAAAGGGGATTGGACAAGTTTCTGGAGGAAAAATCCATTACGGGGTACAAGCCATGATGTGTATGTGCAACCTCCTGATTTTAGAAATGGGTTATGTCAGAATGCCAGATGCAAGGGAGGGCACCAGGATGAGGTCTCTTGTTATCTAGTGTGCTCCCTGGGGCATTTGGTGGGCCGCTGTGAGATACAGGAAGCTGGACTAGATGGGCCTATGGCCTGATCCAGTGGGGCTGTTCTTATGTTCTTATGTAAATGCTGCACATAGATAGTTGTCAAGTAAACGAGAGTAGGGTATGCACAAACTGAAAAATTAATTCGCTTTGAATCTATGGAAAGAAGATAACATGGGATTGTTAGTTCTCAAAACTCAAAAGCCCAAAAGAAGTCCTCACTGGTAAGTAAAAGCAGTGAGATACCGTTTCTAATAGATATCTCCCTTGACATCTTTCAATCCTTATTTGTGTCCAGTGTAACAGTATTTTTATTGACTTGTCATTTGATTCCTTTACGCAGTTATTTCATAGTCTGTTTGAAGTTTTGACATTGTTCTGTCCTAGAGTGAAACTTATACAGGGTGAAAAACACTTGTATAAGGTGCTCAGTCATCATGTTTTGGTGAATTCTATCAGTTGCATTAGTTACTTTTCATGACACAATAATTCAGATCAGTGTATGCCAATTTTTTTTTAGGAGAGTTACCTAAAGCCAAGTCCAAAATAATGTGATCATTCCTCATCACAATAATCACCTTCTGTATAATAACAGAAGAGGTGGAAGTTTGTACATGAAATGAGGCCACCCACAGATAAGGTAGTATCTTGGGGAACTCTCCAATACATGGGGAACTCTCTAGGTACACAAAAGTAGATAAATTTGTAAATTAAACGACAGGAAAAGTAAACAATATGATACTGACTGCGCATGCTCAGAAGCCCTTAAGAGTCATGGAACATTAAGGTATCTGTTGAAAAAAAAACATCAGAACAGAAGAGTGAGGAGAGTGAGTGGAATCACTTGTGCCAATTGGTCATTAGGGTGGGGGAAATGCCACATTTTATTGTATGTGTCTGAGATGATCGGGTGCCTGTTGGAAACCAGAATGGAACTCCCAAGAAACAAAGTAATAGTTTCTAAATATGTGGGGAGTGGAGGTTCCCCATGTACACACAAAAGCATATAAATTTGTAAATTAAAAAAAAAAGACATTTTGAAAAATTCTGGCAAAAAAAAAAATTCAGAGTGGCTGTGTGCCATTTGTGACCCTGTGCTAGGACCTATGTGAGCTTCCAAGTGCTTCAAAAATGTTGACGGCAAAACGAGAAAAGAATACTATTACCTACCTCATTTTCACAAGAAAGCAACTCTTCCCATTACTATTACTTTGGGGGAGAATGGGGAGTGGGTGCAGCTAAGCACCTTGGTTTCTTCATTGTTATTTCTGGGCAGTTCTCAAATTTGCTACAGAGTACTAAAAGATAACAATGATACAACCTTGGGCTTTATAGGTTTCTGACAACTTAACCATGTTAGTGATCATTGCAGAAGTGGCACATTCTGAAAATCCTATTTCTCCAACGTCTGAGTGAATCATGTTGCTGCATCATAGAGGACAAACGTCACTTGTAATATGGCAAAAATCTTCAACCAGAGCAAGAATGGACTTATCACTAGCTGACAAAATCTAGTGACACTATGCATTAACTAGAAACTGTTCTTCTTCCTGGTTTACTTTTCACATTCTTTCCAAATAAATGCTATTTTCCTTCTTTTTTTTTCTTCCAACTCCTATTAGAAAGAATATAAAAAAGACTTTGAAGAGTACATTAAAGGCAGGAACCTTGCTGGTCTGGAGATTACACCATCTTTATTGCATGTCAAATATGCCACCAGAATAGCAAGCGAGGTAGCAGCTACTCTCTTTTCTTCTGCTGGCAACAACCTAACTAGTTTCACTAATTGTCCTGACCCAAAGTAGCCCCTTTCACTGCTGTCATCACCAGGCTTAAACATTTACCTTCAGCATGATTTCATTTGTGTTTGTGGCTTTTTCTAGTTTGTTGTTTTTAAAATTCACTAATTGTTAATTGTGTTAGCATTTTTTTCCTATTGGTGGGTGTCAACACAATTTTTCCACTATACGTGTTCATAATTTAAGTGTGTTCATTTGTGTTAATCTTTGTGTTGTTTTTAGAGATTAGAACCTTGGATACATAATTATTTGTTGCATTAAGCTGAAAACTATTTGTGGGCACTTTGCTCTTCCCTCCCTTCACCTTTTTAATTTTTTTAAGTTCTCTTTCTTTTTCTGACCTTCTCTACAGAAAGAATACAGGAGGGATTTGGAAGAAGGAGTCAAAGGTAAAGGTCTCAACATTTTGGAAGAGACCCCTGAATTGCTCAGAGCAAAGAATGCAACTCAGATCTTGAACGAGGTAAGACACATCAATGAGTGGAATAAAACTTTGGAGACTTTTGCAATTTTACTCAAGCAGTGTGGCAGCCACTGCAACATAGCTGCCTTCTTCACCACTGGGGACATGGCAGAAGTCATGGCCACATCAGAGGAGTCCATGCTGGAGCGCTATTCTGTGCCAGCATTGTAAAATTGGGCTGTTGGAAAGGAATGAGCTATGCTTCAGTCCCTCCATGCTGGGAATGTCAGAGCGGGCCCTTAATGGGGGGAAAACAATAGCATGTGATCTATGCTCCAGGAAAAGAGCATTTAAGAAGAAATTATTCATGGAGGTTTCAGCACTTTTTAAAGCAGGGGAGAGCTGTTAGTTACTTTTCAGATATTTCCAGGTAAATTAGCATTGTATGATTGTGGTGGCTGTATGAAATCATGCAGTTACAATGTGTACACACACATGGAGGGGAGGAAAACTGTAAGCACTGGGGCTAAATGAATATGGAATGCAATTGTCTGTGACAATTTCTGTAAACTATACATAATTTAAGTAAATCAATAAGTGCATTGACAATAGTCCATGAGAATGTAAGCTGAAATACATGTGTTTGTTTTAAGGTGCCAAGAGCTTTGTTGTTTTTGCTTCAAAAGACTAATCTTGCCCTTAAAATGTTGTAGCTCCTGGTATAGAGGTTTTTTGTTCAAATCACTTTGAATCTCACTCATGCCTAACCTGTCCCACCTTCGTGTCTTATCTATCCCGCCATTATCTCTTAACCACAGAAAGAATACAAGAAAGCTCTAGAAATAGAAATCAAAGGAAGAGGGCTAACATCTCTTGCATTGGAAACACCAGATTTTATGAGAGCAAAGAATGCCATGGACATTGCTAGCCAGGTCAGTAAGGACAGTTGGGCATTAATCTGGAGTCACTTGAAAAGGAACCTTATCAACAGCTGTCTTTCTCTATGTGGATTTATTATGGATTTATTATTTATCTGTGACCTTTCTGCCACCAACAGGTTAAATATAAGCAGTCTGCAGAAATGGAAAAAGCCAACTATACCACTGTTGTTGATACTCCAGAGATCATTCATGCCCACCAAGTGAAGAACCTTGCAAGTCAGGTAATGATGGTCTTTCTTCACTACTAATTTTCACACAAGGTATCCATTAAAATAGTTCAGCTGGCTATGTAATAAACATGGTTATGTGAATTGGACATAGAGCATATGTATTCCTTTTCTAAAAATCCCCTTTTTTTTCTTGACAATGCTTTGTTACTCCAAAAAGTAAATCCTTTTTCTTTTCATCCTGAACAACAGAAAAAATATAAGGAGGAAGCAGAGAGAACCATGTCATACTATGTACCAGTTTTCGACACACCGGAAATACATAGAGTCCGAGAGAACCAAAAGAACTTTAGCATGGTATGTATATGTCCTAATGTACTGGAAGGGGAGCCTGTACAGAATATGTTTTGAAGTTCATGTGTAAGTCCTTGACACGTGCCCTTTTGTAAGCTGTGTGGAGTCCCCTTGGAGAGAAAGGTGGGGTATAAATGCAATAAATAAATAAATAAATAAATAAATAAATAAGCTGTTCTGCATTTTTATTGTAGACATGCCCTCCTTATATAGCCTCAACCCAGTCCCATGTTTTGGGTTGCAGTGGAGTAACTTGCTATCCCTTGTATGCATGGAGAGGCCTGCTTGTCTTCTTACCCACCCTAGGTTAGCTCATACTTAAAAAGTGCAGTGACAGCGTGACTGGATATAGAACATGTGGTAAACTGATTCCTTGCCCAGGCTGCTATATGGTTTGTTCCTATTTGGTGTGATGTTGTCTCATGTTAAAAGTGTGCTCACAATGAAAATTTCCACCCTATAAGAATGATACATTCTTATTCATGACTATGGGTGCAAAGGAGTGTCAACAGATGCAGGTATCTTGTTGTCTTGTGTGCTCCTGGAGGCATCTGGTAGACTGGAAGCTGGACTAGGTGCCTTTGGCCTGATCCAGCAGGACTGTTCTTAGGTCAGTGCTGCCTGGCAATGTGCCAGTGAGGGTAGGGTGGTGGCGATACCTGGCAGGTGTTCATGGTTCAGATACGCATGGTCACGTATGGCTGGGAATTGGTATCAACCTACAAAACCATGGAAGGGCAGACCTGCCCCGAATTCAAAACTCCACATACACAGAGCTTCTGATGGATTACTCATGCTCTAGTCTATAATGTTGGAGGCATGCTGCATGTGTATCCCCATGATGCATGTGTACCCCACGAAACCCTGTGTGCACTGAGTGTGCACAGCAGTTGCCACAAAGAGTGGGAAATCGCTACAAAGAGTGACTGAATTAACATGGTGACCTTTGATTGAAAAAAAAATCAAGGAACTCATGCTATGATAACTTATGATAAACTTATGATAAAGATTAAACTTATGATTAATCTTGACTAAGATTAAACTTATGATTAAATTATGATTAATTTAAACTTTTCATTAATTAAACTCATAATTAAACTTTTCATTAATTAAAACTTTTCATAAGTTTAATCATTAAGCTTATGATTAATTTAGTTTAATCTTATGATTAAACTAAAGATTAAACTTATGATTAATTAAACAATGATTAAATGATTATGATTTAACTTATGATAAAGATTAAAGTTGCTTTTTTGAATACAGATTTTGCCATGACTATTGTTTGTATCTTTTTAAAGATTCAAATAACAAGAAAGACTAAATTCTTCTGCAACCACTCATTTTTCTACCAACAGCTTCAGTACCAATCTGATATGCAGCACAGCAAAGGAAAAGTCACAGTTGTCAATGAAACACCAGAGATACTCCGAGTTAAAGAAAACCAGAAGAACTTCAGCACGGTAACTTTATTTTGCACCACTGTGTAGTAATGATGCATAGAATTATAACTTTTTTCTCCTAATTTTGCAAACGTTCTACACACGTGAATCGTCCTTGCTGCTAATGAAGCTCTTTGTGTACTCAAATCTAAGCTTGCACATACTGTAAGGAATTTTTTATAAAAAAAAACTATTTTCTATTAATGTTATACAATACTCTTGAGATGGAGCTATGGTTGCTCTATACGTTTGGTAGCTTGGAGAGTCCCCACACAATTCTTTTCAGCAACTGTCGAGATCTCTTGTGTGCAGTCTATATGTCAATAGTTTTTAAAGGAACCTTCTGCTTTTGTTTTGTTGTGTGGCTTAGCAGGCTATGAACTTGTTGTGTTAAAAGCTTGTTCTGTCTTCTTTGAGTAGTAAATCCATGTATGCCCTGCTTTGTTCTTAGTTACTGTGTTTTGACCACCAAATCAAAAAAGAAAAGCTCAATAATCTTATATGTGATGTCTTTTCTGGTCATAATTACTGATAGATGTTTGACCAAAGCAGTGGAGAGTCACATATTTTGGAGTTAAAATCAGTGCCTTTGTATTTTAACTTTAATTGACATAGGCTGGGCTTTTCAAGGCTTTATGAAACAAGGATTTACCCTCAACAGCCTCTCCCAGAGTTGAAAAAATAATTCGTAAACTTCAGGGGGCCTTCTAGAGATTCATTAAATATAGCATGTAGGACAGTAGTCAGAAAGGAACACTGAAATTTCCCTCATTTACAGAACTGCTTTTGGCACGCACATAGACTTTTTTGGATACTAGCCACATAATTTGTTTGGACAAAGATGTTTTACTTCTAGCAAAATTCCTAATGATCCTTTTTATTATCTATTTTTCTGATTCTTCAGGCCAGGAACTGAGTCCACTGAATGTTTTGTCCATGCAAACAAGGTTAAAACTAATGGGGCTTAGATTGTTCCTTAATTTCATTCAAGCCCAATGTACTTGGAAATAAATGCCAAGTAAATCTGTGAAAATTACTCCTGTCTAAATGCACTAACAATGAGGGAGATGGTTCATCAACTATAAACTAGTTTTGCCTATTTTTCCACTGTGGTGTTATTGAGTGTGCTTAGTAGTAGTAACTGAGGCCCTATGACCATTTTGCCCACTTGAGAAATGACAAAATGGGTGTCTTCCTGTGGTTTGAGTCTCCACTGTTTTGTAATCCTTCTCTAGTAAGTGACAATGTTGTTTTCTATGCTCAATTTTGTTGTCTTGGTTAAGATTTTATACAAAGAAGATATTGGAACAGGAACAGCCATTGAAAAGACACCTGAGATGCAGAGAATTAAACAAACCCAGGATGCGATAAGCACGGTACAAAACCCAACAGACTTTTAAAAAAAATAACATTCTTACCTGTGCTTGTCCAACTCATAAAACTTCATTTGACTTATATGTTCCTAACAGCAATTCTGCAATAACCCATACATGTCTCAGTTAACTTGGAAAAGTCAATACATTTTATCATCATTAATCAAAACCATAATTTGCTAACTAGCTTTTACTTTTATATTTTCACTTTCATAAGTACAGTGTCATTCATGTTAGGAATAACAATTAACAATTGACTAATTTCTAATTAGTCAACTAATGTTTCTTATTTCATGAATTAGGATAGCTGTCATTCAGTTTATAATCTTGAACCAAATGGCAATAACATGTTCATGATAGCAAATGCAGTGGCAACATTTTTTTACATTGATTGCAGTTTTAAAAACTCTCTCACACTCTTTTCTTTCTCTCTCTGCTTCCTCTTAACTTTTCTTCTCTTCCCCAGTATATATGGTAGGAGAATTTTTAAAAATTGTCATTGCTTTGATTGTATTTTGCATAATGTCTTGCTTTCCTTTTTTTACAAGTTGTTAAAAAAAGAGGTAAAAATTGAATGTTGTATATGCAGCTTCACCCATGTTGGATAGAATAGGATGCCTTCTTAAAATGTGTTAAGGGTAATAGATAATAAGTATATATAGATTATATATAACTTGATCTTTTGGAGGGTCTTTTATTTTCTTAGACTTTATAAAATTCTAAACCCAGAGTATTACTGTTGCAAGCTTCAAACCTCTGGAATAGTCCTCCAGAAGCAATGGGACTTAAGTTATTGTGGTGACACATTCTAGATTTATAGATCATTATTAAGAATATTTATATACCAGTTTTCAACAAAAGAAGTTCACAAAGCTTGCATTGCACAGTAAGTGAAAAGACAGTCCCTGTCCCAACGGAGCTCACCCCATTGCAATCCTATGCACACTTTACTGGGAGTAACCCCCACTGAACGCACTGGGACTTACTTCTGAGTAGACATACATAGGATTGCACTGTCACATGCTAAAGAGAAGGGCCAGAGAAACACCAGCAATCCCTGGGAGGGAACAGTATGTTGAGATGAACAGAGAGAGTTGCTGTTCCCCTACTAACTATGAGTGACCACTTCGAAAGGTGCCTCAGAATCTTTGCCCAGTTAGGAGGAGATCCCTATAACAGTAGCACAATGGGATGATGTGCAGGTCCCTGAAGATCTGTTTAGCATTGTCAACACAATGCACCCATAAGTTAGGGCAACAATTTTCAACCTTTTCCATCTCATGGCACACTGGCAAGGCACTAAAATTGTCAAGACACACCATCAGGTTTTTGCCAATTGACAAGGCACAGGGGCGCTCACAATCCCATTGGCCCTACTAATAAATGATCTTCCCCCAAATTCCTGTGGCACCTGTTAACCACTTGCGACACACCAGTGTGCCATGGCACAGTGGTTGAAAATGACTGAGTTAGGGTATAGAACTGTAGTGCTGAATTTTTATGATGAATCCCATTCACAAAAAGAAGCTTATTCTTAAAATTGGGGCAGGTTGAAGTGGCCTATATTACAGCTCCGATATAAAATAACTTTGCCCTTTATTCATTGTTAAGGCTACATTAGGGATGGGGACCTGGTGTGTAGCTTTTATCCTGCTGAGAAAGCAGGATTTTGGCAAAATTGGTGTCTATCAGCTTAAAATCCTGGTATTTCTGCTAAAATAGAATTGTAGGTTTAGGTTGCATATTAGAAGTGTTGAGTTTCAGCAAAAGTGTTTCCTGATTTTTCTTTTTTTGCAGAAGTCAGTCTTGAGGAGGAAGGTTTCCACATGGGTGCATGCTATGCTTTTAGCTCCTACAAGTGTGTAAACTTTCCATTGATATTTGTTCTCTCTGCTCTCTCATGTAAGGTGGATATGTATGTCTTATGTACATGGTGTAAGTCCTTCTTGTTTTGTTTCTTTCTGAACTGCATACAACTTTGTAGATTAAATACAAGGAACACATTGGAAAAGGAACTCCCATTCCTGACCTTCCCGAAGTCAAACGTGTCAAGGAGACACAGAAGCACATCAGCTCGGTAGTGGCTGATATTTTCTATGCTCGTTTGTGTGAGAGCTGTACAGTAATAGTGTGCTGTTCACCTTACTAAACAACCTTTTATTCCCCTTGCTAACAAGTGCTATCTTCATCAGCCTTCCCTCTTAGAAAGGCATTCCTCAAGCTTTAACCTCCATTAGCTTTGACAACCACTTGCTGCTTACCTGGAGAGGAGAACATGCACACATAATGCTGAACAGCCAGAGATGGAGTAAAATATTTTGGTTGCCAAGACAGGAAAAACTCCACCAGGGGAGGGGGTTAAAAATATAATATTCCCTGACCTGCAATGATACTCCCAAATCTGTCACCCAGAAAGGCAAGCTGCCTTACCCTTCCTTGTACAATCAGTAGTTGGTTCTACAGTGATTAGTTAGTGCACGTATTTAAGCCTGTTCAAATCAGTGAGTTTAACTATATGTTGGACTATGTCCTCCGTATTTATTACTCAGCAGATTTCCAAGACTTAGGTCCAGCATTGTAGATTAGTTCTGAAGCTTCAGAGCCCTGGCAATAATGCATGCTACTTGAAGTCTCTATGCCTATTACCCTTTATCCTTGGGTCTGAAAATCTTAAAAATTGAAAGAAAGAAAGAAAGAAAGAAAGATCACTTAATTCTAATCGTTGCTTTATTCAACGGGGTAGTCAAATATCACCTGACTACTTCCTCATGTGGCATAAACAGCTGAAAGGCTATTTCATTTCAGTTATTACAAACACTTCTTATGTGTTTCATTGATAGTGAATGTAATAGTGTGCTATCAATTTGCCTGGAGAACATGCTCATTCTGTCTGGCCAGGTTTGGCTACTTAAGTCATAGGTATCATGAACATTCCTGTAGAGAACTTGTTGTCAATAGACTATGGACCCAATCCTATCCAACTCTCCCACACAGATGCACCCATGCCAACGGGGCACATGCTGTGTCCTGAGTTGGGGGGGGGCAGTCATGTTGGCCTCCTCAAGGCAGATTCACAAGGCACTAAAAAGTTGGATAGGATTGGGCCCCAAGTTACTGTACCAATAAGTGTCAGCTTCTCCTCTCTTGACCTTCACCTCCCCTTATCCCCTGAGCTTCTCACAGTACTAATTGTTTTTTCAGTTCATTTTTGCATCATCCAATTACAGGCAAGCACTACAGTACCCCTTTTCTAACTTTAGATTTATTTCACTTGCTTTCTGACACTTTGAATTGATTGTATGCCTTGCTTACATTTCTTTTTAACAATTTTTTTTTTCCTGTTTTGAGAAGGAGTATATTTTAAAAGGAGTGAAATGCAGGTCTTGAGTAAATACATGTATTATTAATATTATTTTTATCATTGTTATTATTTTAATTATTAACTGGCAAGTGTAACAAAACAAGGTGACTTCAGTTCATATAGGCCTTGTAAATCCCAGTCCTATATATTTTGATCCTAGATTTGGTCCTCAACTATGGTTCAAATCAAAATTCAAGACAGAGTTAATTATATGAGAACAGAACCTGAATTCTCATCAGCAATTCAGTACCAGAATACACTAGCAATTTTTATCAAGAGGGAAGACTCTAGATCAGGGGTGCCCAAACCCCGGCCCTGGGGCCACTTGCGGCCCTTGAGGCTTCCCAATGCGGCCCTCAGGGAGCCCCCAGTCTCCAATGAGCCTCTGGCCCTCTGGAGATTTGTTGGAGCCCACACTGGCCCGATGCAACTGCTCTCAGCATGAGGGCAACTGTTTGACTTCTCGCGTGAGCGGTGGGATGAGGGTTCCCTCTACTGCTTGCTGTTTCATGTCTGTGATGCAGCAGAGGCAGCAAAGGAAAGGCCAGCCTTGCTTTATGCAAGGCCTTTTATAGGCCTTGAGCTACTGCAAGACCTTCATTCATTTATATAAGTTCATCTTTAATATATTCATTTATGTAAACTTATGCAAATTTATTCAAATTTTAAATGTAAATTAATTCTTTTTTCCCCCGGCCCCCGACACAGTGTCAGAGAGATGATGTGGCCCTCCAGCCAAAAACTTTGGACACCCCTGCTCTAGATGTTGGCTTCCCCAGAGATTGTAACATGAGAGTGGGGAATTACACAGGAAGGACAGGTACAGAATTACCTGTAATCCCAGTCATTTGGAACTATGGACACTGTTTTTTCCTGAGGGCACCTGGAAAAGCCTTAACTAGACAAAATGTTGATGGGAATAATCAAACAGGTATCTCTTTGTGGCATTAAAACACAACACACCTTAACACGTAACATGCAGTTCTTTCAAATGATAGTGGAGCCATCTCTCGCTGCACAATTTTATACTCCATCTTGTCTGTGTTCTACATATTTCCATGCAGAAAAAGTCTGCTAACCAACATTGTGTAGTGCACATAAGTTTTTGTGAGCAGCCATCTTCTCACCTTTGTGGGTGTTTGTATTCTGCAGGTTTTGTACAAAGAAAATGCAGGGCAAGGAACACCGATACCGGTTACTCCAGAGATAGAGAGAGTCAGACGCAATCAAGAACACATTAGCTCGGTATTTCTCAATGAAATCCTAACAAATCATCTTTTAAACGTAACATTCTAATCACCATTCCCTACATCCTACTACATGCCATTTTTGCCACTCATTCTTCATTCTGTTATGCTTTAACTTTTTTACATTTACAGTGTTACGCACATTAAAATAATGAAAGAAGGAAACGGTTATACAAAAATATATCTGTGGCCCAGTCCTATGGGCCATTTACAACAGTGGATCTATTGATTGCTGTTGTAAAAGGCCCTCTGATGGCACAAACATCCCACCACCATTGTGCACAGTGGAGCTGCTGGCAGAAATGGCCAGCAACTCTGTGCAGATGCGAGAATCGTTAGACGCTCCACCAGCCCAGGTAAGGGGGCGGAAGGGCAATTTGTAGGTGGTTTGGGGGAGGTTCACAGTGGGAAGGTGTGGAAGGTAACAGGCTGGAGGCGGTAGATCTCGGCAACAAAACCACATGCTGGATCCTATCCCCGATTATCCAAGCCACCCCATCCCCTTCCTCTCCTTGGAATTATGCCAGCAAAATAGCTGGCGTAAGTCCAGGCAATACTCAAAGGCAAGCAGGTGGCCTACCAGGAGGTAAGTAAGATAGTTTAATTTTTAAACAAAGTAAAAAAGTTTTATACTTACCTCTCACTGGCCCTCTGATAGGTCCCCCACCATAGCATGCTGCACATGCCGTGTTGGTGCAGCTACATGCTATGGAGTGGTGTGAGTTAGAATTGGGCTGCCGGTCTTCAGTAGCATTAACATTGTGTTCTCCCTTCACATACTTTCATCCCATAATGCGTTATTTCTGACATCTTTTCTCATTCACCTGTTTAATAATAAATCTGAATAATCTGCCATCACTCTAAACTTTTGCTACTGTTCAGTACTACAGCATGGAATTTAGACATGTGCTATTACTACAAAGTACTAGCCATAATTCAACCATAATGACTTTGACCTATTTTTGAGTGTCTTTTGTGGATACTTTATTGTACTCACAGGTGTCATACAAAGAAAACTTGGGGACAGGAACAGCAACTCCTGTCACCCCAGAAATGGAGAGAGTCAAGCGCAATCAGGAGAACGTTAGCTCGGTATATCACAAAAATATCTATAAATAAACCCTTTTAACCATCACCACCCATACTCAATATTTTTCCTTTAATCCTTCCTTCCTTCCTTCTGCAAGACTTTGAATGTAGTTCTTCACCACTTTAATCACTAAAATTTTAGTCTTTGAGGTGAAAAAATTTAAGCACTAACCTAGTCATAGTTCTGCAATAGTTTTAATTGTACATTGTCTCTTACCATATTTTTTCCCTCTTGTTGGATAATATTATTTGTTCTATAATAATATTATTTAAAATAGAATTATTTAACATTATTTATTGTTATTGATTATTAAATAATTATAACATTATTTAATAATTTAAGTAGAATTATTTAATTATTATTGTCCCTCTCTATAATATAATATTATTTGTTTTTGAACAAATGATATTCAGGGTCAATTAACTGATTCCTTATAACAGGAACTGTTTCTAATAGTCTTTGGCTTCCAAGTGGTGTTGTAGCACAAACTTAGAATAAACTCCTAATTTTTTGTTTTTCCAGAAAGAATTGTAAAATGTTATTTATGTTTTGTTGTTGATATATTTTAAATGTTTAAGAAAAAACAATGAAAAAGCATTCATCAAGACTGCCTAAACAGAATTAGGACAGTTTTCTAATTCTAGATAGGAAAACAGTGACACAAAATTAAAATGAACTGTAAAACATACGAAATTCCTTAGAATAAAATTAGCCACAAATGACCAAATCTGCCTCAGTCACCCGTGTCAATGTGTTTGTTCCTTGACATGATGTAGGAACAGTTTTCTCCATAACTTCCTTCCAGTGCACTGCGGCAGTGTCTGTCATCTGTGCATAAACTCCTTTGCATACAAGTTCAGATGACAGTCTGCCTTCCACTACTATCTCCTAGTAGCTCATTTGCCTCTCAGCTCTTTTTATAATTTTAATGAAAGGAAGAGAGGTTGAAAGGATGTATGTTTTGAGACCTGATGACACCTTCTTGTCCATTGTCAATATGGGTACTATGTATCCCAAATTATTCATTCTTTCTCTGATGGAAGTTGGCAAGAAAGGAAACTCAGGCCCAGATTGGTTCAGCTGCCATGCCACAGTGGGATGCAGCCCACAGATGAACCTTTCTTGAAGATCCCCACTGGGATCAAATTGTTAGAGGGCCAGAAGGAACCCAGCCTTCTCCCCTTGTTGTGCTGGTATATTAGTATATCAGATCAAGTCTAATGATTAGCTGGAATTGTGGGGGGTTAATGTGTTCTTCTCCTTTGTGGCAACAATATGGAATATACAGACAAAGCTGAGGGAACAGAACACTATGTACCTAAATATGGTGACTGTGTTCCTAAATCCAGTACAATAATAGCATAAAGTGGTTTGAGTGCACAGCCATAACAGTGTAAACTTTGCATCCTCCTATACACATTTAAGGACAGGAATTATTTCAGGTAAAAGTATACAGCGTGCCTCTCATTTTTTATAAGCGGAATCTGTTTTGTTTCACACTGGTTCAATGCTTTGGACACTGTAAGACAAACCAACAAATGGCATTTTCTGTGCTTATATATTTTAAATGCACCATTTACATTATTTTTATTTTTTACGCTCTGCATTACACAGGTATTGTACAAAGAGACTTTGGGGACCGGAACCCCAGCACCTATTACTCCAGAGATGGAGAGAGTAAAACGCAATCAAGAACACATTAGCTCGGTATTTTTGTAATTAAAAATGGCCTTTAATTTCAGATAAAATGTAATTAACCTTTTCCAACCCTAACTCCTTCTCCATGACATAAAACACACTGATTTTTTAAATAACAAACTTGATTTTAGCAATCAAATTATTCAGTAGTGACCTTCTCCCTTCCATCATGGTGTCAAGTGTGTTCCTAATCCATATGTAGTTATTGTGAACAAACATGAAAGCCAAATAAAAGTACCGAGCAAGCAGTGTGCTAGCTCTGTGCATTGGGAACCCAATCCAGTCACAATAAAGCAATATGGAATTCCTTTCTTTTCAGTGGGAGAGCAAACTACATGCATAACTCTCACTGATTGAAATCAATAGAATATAGATGCCTGTCCTAAGGTTAATCTTAGTTATTTCCTCCTCAGCACTGTACAATACAATAGCTTGATTTCAGGGTTGTGTCTTCTGAATTTAACATAGCTAGGCTTAAACTCTAAAGCTATTGATCAGTTTAAGCTGCAATGGCAGAAGTGGCAAACTTGAAAGTATTGAAGCACACTTCTGTTGTTTATCCAGTAGATTCTTTATCCAGACTAAAATCTCTCTCCTTACATCTATTCAGTATTAATATAAATATTGCTACACTGCTATATTTCTTTATTTTTTACTCTTTAAATGTAGTGTCAGAAACTCTTTTTCCACCAGAAATGATCACGATGGACCACACACTTTTTGAATGTTGCTTGTTTTTGTTCACAATGACATTTCATCTTTTTATTGTGATATTTTGATTTATCTCCATACGTATCTTAATATAGTCCTGTGCAGATGACCATTTGGAAGTGGGGGGAATCAGAGTTCTAAGCCTGGCTCCCTATGTATGCACGCTTTGAACATTTGCACAGGGCTGGAAGAATTTGGGATAAGAGTACTGTTACTCGAGAAACTGACAAAGTTGCATACAACCAGGCAAACTTTAGCTTGGCAATTCTAATAAGATAAAATTCTCTATTTACTCCATTTGAATTAGCCTCTGAATCTTTATTAGAGGCTTATTCTACTTTCTTCCATATAATTGACTTGTAGAATGAACATTTAGTCTATCATCATCATCATCAGTTTCCTGTGACTATATTTACATTTTTGCACTCTAATATTTTTATTCCTGGCATTTTATTTTAATGATCTTGACATTGTTAACCATTTTTCTCACTGTGCCAATCCTCCCCCCCCCTTTTTTTTTAAAGAAGTCAGTATTTATTTTTGTGTGACATGGTATGAAGCAGACGGGCTGATTCTCCAGCTGGGATGAACAATAAATATAACATTTCATTAACATCCAAAAATGTGGTTATCCAATATTAATCAGAAAAATCATTCTCCACTGCAACCAACGTTCTGTTCCAGAATAAGACACTGGAATAGTTGATATCTGATAAAATGACAAAGGTAATCAAACCATCGCCATTGGTTCTGCCTACAATTATTCTAAACTTATTAAATGTTATATTTCTGCTGGAATTTTTACCTTATGGTATTTTTCCTGATGGCTCTTTGCTTTTTCTTGGCTCTTGCATTATTATGGCCAGGAAAAACTTTATTCCCTAGCTCACTTCTGACTTTATCAACACGGTGTGCATTAAGACCAGGCCAATGATGTCATATAATGAATCTGTAGAGCACTCACTTCAAAGGAAATTCTGAATGTGCCACCCATAATGTAGAAAGCACACCCAGCAACAAAAATTGACAAGTAGAAGGAAATGTTACAAAATCCCAATGTAAAGTGTATACAATCGTCCTCATTTTTACCCTGATATCTCAGGTTTTTTAATAGCCCAGTCTTATCCCCCATCAACCTGCACAATGCAGCTATGGCAATGGAGTACTCGCTGCATCCTGTGGTTGCAGGGGGGTAACCAGATGGCCTGAGAGCGGAAAGTAAACATCCGTTTTAGGTACTTCCTAATAAACCACCTGGCCTCCAATGGCTCTCCTCAAGCAGGTGTCAGCAATTTAGCTGACAAAAGTCCAAGGAGCCTCAGAGGGCATACTGGGTTGAGAAAAGGGGTTATGATCTTGATATGCTCCTTACCCTGATCCCTGAACTGCCTCTGCCACTACTTTACTTGTTTTGGTGTTGGCTAGGTGAGCTGCCGGCGTGGGCATGGGACCTGAAGCTGTTTGTGCTAATGATCCCACAGCACATGACAGTGGTGCTGCTTTTATGATCCCAGCCCAGGGAATAAATTTAACTTAAAGGTGCCTAACCTGAACTGGTTTGGACAATACTTTAAATGTTTGACCAGCCCTACATGGTAAAAGCAATGCACACTAATGGAATGCTATCCTGGCTGCTCCCCTCATAATTTTCTCTAATTGTGTGTTGAGGTAGGAAAAAAAAATCCAAACAGAAGGCGCATGTCTTTTACCACATGGGGCTGATGAAAAGTGCCCCTTATCCCTGAGTTGTGAGAAGTGCCAGGGCATAGTGCTACCTGGTTTAGGCTTCCAGAGGCAGAATTACTGGAGGCTTAGGGTGTTTTTATAATGTTTGCTTTAGTTACAAATATTTAGCATTGAATGGAGCAGCAACGTCAGCTACAATTGTCTTCTAAGCAAGCCTGGCACTGCAAGCTGCAAGCTCTTCCCCCCCCCCCCCGCCCCATGGCTTCCATTCCAGTTTCTCTTAGCTTGAAACCGAACTCTTTCTCTCTTCCCCTTCTTCTGGAATCTGCCAGCACATGCTGTCTCTCACTTTTATTCACTCACTCTCAGAGGAAGGAGGGGATGAATCACCTTAGTCCTTCATTCCTCCTCTCAGGTTGATGTACTTGAGGCTACTGCTGTGAATGGAGGCTCATATCCAGGGTGTTTCTTGAACCATTCCTCTTTTGTCTATTCTGGACAGCCTGTACTGCCGTCCTTTTTCACAACATCACATCCCAATCTCATGGCAGAACAGTACACCTTATATGTAATAAGTATGCCCCTTATGCCTACTGTGTATCAGGATGGAAAAGGCAAGGAACCACTGGAAAAATATTGCGGAAATATTTCTTGCTCAAACATTTGCATAGTAGCTTTGAAAACACAAGGCTGCAGACTCAGACCCACAAGTTTAGAGACTGTCTTTTTTTTTGGACAGACCTTAATTAACTGATTTTTTTTCTTCCTTCCTTCCTTTATTTTTTTTGTTTTTGTATTCCCCTTGTCAACATACAGGTCCTTTACAAAGAGAGTCTAGGGACAGGAATCCCAACTCCTGTCACTCCAGAGACTGAGAGAGCCAAACACAACCAAGAAATTTTTAGCTCGGTATTTTTGGAAAAAGAGTTGTTTGAATTCTGTTTTGTGACACAAGTTAATTTCTCCATCCCATCCCAGCTACATCTTGCTGCTGGGCTTATATATGCTATTAACCCCCTTGTATATTACGTGCTATAGCAATGGAGTTACATTCTGAGACTTTTTAACATTCTCCTTCTTTGGCTTGTATCCCAAGTTAAGTTAGTCATCAATAAGTTTCATTGACTTCAGTGAAACTCCATCATGACTAACTAAATTTAGAATACAAGTCATGTTCTTACGTTCACATCCTTCTCAAAATATTACAGTTCTTACTGCCTCATCTGTTTTGCATTCTGTGCATATTATATGTGCCTACAAAAATACATATTGCTCACATAAACATTATATTAAAACACCAGCCTTTTATTTGTTGGGGAAAAAACTTTGCTTTTATGTATTGCTGTAAAACTAACCCAAACACAATGTAAAATACAACAAAATCAAAATGATCTTAAAAACTTCAGTAACAAACAAACAAAAGACTTTAAAAATTCATTGCTGGTTTATTTGGTTGTTCTTTGTCTCATAAGCGTTTAACAAAAAAAGAAAAAAAATCCAGGGAAAGCAACCCTCACCGCTTTCACTCCTGATCTGGAGAAAATCAAACATAGTCAAGACTACATTAGCTCAGTATTCAAAGGAAGAAAGAGAGACTCGCAGGACGGAACTGTTTCAAATAATGTTAAGTGTGTTAATGAATCATGCTGTCTAACAAAGATAGTATCGATTCAGGTTTTGACATAAACTCCTCCCTTTTGCACTGTGTCTCAGCAACCTCAAACCTAATGGTGCTGGGACTTGACCCACTCCTTTTATTTTTCCACAACCACCATGTTCTGTCATTATGTTCTCTCTTTCCAGTCTACTAGATTGTTTCCTTATATGAGTGTTGATTGAAGGTTTGTTTCAGGTGATACATCAAAATGGCCCCCCCTCCACAATGGGAGCCAGTGTGATCCAAATATTAACATTAGAAGTTGATAGTGTGTATTTTTAATCACTGCCACTTTGTGATTGTTGGATACCCTTTTGTATCCTGTAGGTTTTGTACAAAGAGGAATTGGGGAAAGGTATCCCTACACCTGTTACTCCCGAGATGGAGAGGGTCAAGCGCAATCAAGAACACATTAGCTCGGTAGTCAAATCAAACAGTAACCTCTTAAAATAACATTAGATGTAGTAATGATTCCATCTTTCTAACTGAAAATGGAATCAATATACCTCCAACTCTGCAAACTAAGCTATAACACATGCCTACTCAAATTACACCTATTTTCTTTTTCAGCAAACAGATCCTTCCCTCTTACTTTTCTTCCTTTCCAGTCTTCTCATCCTACTAGTTTATTTCCTTGTATGGGTGTTGATTGAAGGTCTAGATGACACAAATCAACAGCCAGCTAGCTTTACCGAAAGCTGGTGTGATCTAAATATTAACCTTATACATTAATCATATTTTGTTATAGTCATTGCTAATCATTTTATGATTCCTGTAGGTTTTATACAAAGAGGAATTGGGGAAAGGTATCCCTACACCTGTTACTCCTGAGATGGAGAGAGTCAAACGCAATCAAGAACACATTAGCTCGGTATTCAAATCAAACAAATTTCTTAAGGTTTAAAATAACAGTAGATGTAGAAATCATTCAAACTTTCTAACTCAGAATGGTTTCAATATGCCTCTTCAACAATGAACTCTGCAAACTAAGCTTTAACACACTCTTACTCGGATTTCCCCTATTTTATTTTTCAGCAAATACAGCCTTCCCCTCTTGATTTTCTTCCTTTCCAATCTTCTTGTCCTACTAGTTTCTTTCCTTGTATGGGTGTTGATTGAAGGTCTAGATGACACAAATCAACAACCTGCTAGCTTTACTGAAAGCTGGTGTGATCTAAATATTAACCTTATACATTAATCGTATTTCTTTATAGTCATTGCTATTGTATGATTCCTATAGGTTTTGTACAAAGAGGAATTGGGGAAAGGTATCCCTACACCTGTTACTCCCGAGATGGAGAGAGTCAAACGCAATCAAGAACACATTAGCTCGGTATTCAAATCAAACAGAAACCTCTTAAGGTTTAAAATAACATTAGATGTAATAATGATTCAAACTTTCTAACTCAAAATATTTTCAATATGTCTCTTCAACACTGAACTCTGCAAACTAAGCATTAACACACTCCTACCCAGATTTCACCTATTTTCTTTTATTTTATAGCAAACTCAGCCTTCCCTCTTAATTTTCTTCCTTTCCAATCTTCTCATCCTATTAGTGTATTTCCTCAAATGGGTGTTGATTGAAGGTCTCCATTCTAGATCAGTGATCTTCAACTTTTTTAGTGCCGTGACCTCATTAAATAAAGAGATTGAGGGCCCTCTGCCAATTCCATCCCACTCCCAGGACCCAATCCTCCCCATCGTTGCCCACAGCTGCCCCCATTTACCCAATTTCCCACTTATCTCTTGTGCCTTTACAGCAACCCTGTGAGATACCAGTCTGAGCTGGCCTGGCCTTAGTCGCTGCAGGAAAAGACAGTGAGAAGCGCTTGTGCAGGATTATGTCAAGAACTCAATTTTGATAAGACAGTACCATTATTGGATTGGATCCAAGCCCTCTCTTGCACACACTTTGAAAAGTTGCCGCAACCCCCAAAATGAGACTTTGCGAACCCATTGGGGTCCTGACACACGTTGAAGACCATTGTTGTAGATGACACAAATCAATAGCCTGCTGGCTTAACTGAAAGCTGGTGTGATCTAAGTATTAACCTTATATGTTAAAACATATTTCTCTATAGTCATTGCTATTGTATGATTTCTGGGTACCCTTTTATATCCTGTAGGTTCTGTACAAAGAGGGACTGGGGAAAGGTACCCCTACACCTGTTACTCCTGAGATGGAGAGAGTCAAACGCAATCAAGAACACATTAGCTCGGTATTCAAATGGGAAAAAAAACCCTTAAGAACTGAATTATATAATATCAAATTAAATGTGCTAGTGATTCAAGCTTTCTAACCCCAAATATTATCAATTTACTGCATAGAAAATACCCTTATCTTTTCAGTACTGAATTCTGTAACTTAAACTTTTAACACATTTCTACTAGGATTTCACCCGCTGTTTTCTTTCATTTTATTTTTCAGCAAACAGGGTGTATTGTTTTTATTTTCCTACCTTTCCAACCTTCTTATCCTACTAGTTTATTTTCTTATATGGGTGTTGATTGAAGGTTTCTGTTCTCAATAACACAAATCAACAGCCTGCTGCCTTTATGGAAAGCTGGTGTGATCCAAATATTAACCTTCTAAATTAATATTTCTTTGCAGTCATTACCATTATATGATTTCTGGGTACTCTTTTGTATCCTGTAGGTTTTGTACAAAGAGGGACTGGGGAAAGGGACCCCTACACCTGTTACTCCCGAGATGGAGAGAGTCAAACGCAATCAAGAACATATTAGCTCGGTATTCAAATGAGAAAAAAAAATCCTATGACTTGAATTGTTTAATATAACATTAAATGTACCAGTGATTCAAGCTATCTAACCCCAAATACTGTCAACTTATCTCTTGACATAAGACCTGTATCCTTTCAATACTTAACTCTGCAACATAAGCTTTAACATATCCCTACAAGGATTTCACTTAAGATTTTCTTTTAATTTTCAGCAAACGTGGTGCTTTGTTTTTATTTTCTACCATTCTGGTTTTCTCATCCTACTAGTTTATTTCTTAGTCTGTGTGTTAATGGATGACACTGACATCCCGATGACACTGACATCAACAGCCCACTAGCTTTACTGGAACTATTAATATTATAAGCTAACAATATTTTATTGTTGTCATTGCCAATACATGATTTCTGGATACCCTTTTGTATCCCATAGGTTTTGTACAAAGAGGGATTGGGGAAAGGTACCCCCACACCTGTCACTCCTGAGATGGAGAGAGTCAAACGCAATCAAGAGTACATTAGCTCGGTACATTAAAAAACAAAAACCTGTGTCGTTGTTTTTTAAATAACATCCTAACAAACTACAGAAATAGTTTCCCCCTCCAGTATCTAAAACTATACTCTCTAGTATATAAAACTATACTCATATAAAATACTCACCTTTTACTCATTAAAAATATCTAGCATTAATATTTTTGAATATGTAATATTCCATGGAATTTAAAGAATTTTCATAACTTTGCCATTGTAGGACTCTATCCAGATACAAATGACCTCCATATGATTTCTGGTCCATGTAATTATAACGTTTAGGAGACAGGGTCTATGGAATAACTTCAATTTATCATTGTTATTAAATTATTGTCATTATTAATAAACTTCAATCCCATTACATGCCAATACTTTGGTGAGTGTGGGATGTAATCAAATCATGCAACAAGACCAGTACAACATTGGCTTAAGAATGCCATTCAGTGTAAACTATGTAAACTGGCACTTTGCTAGTAGTGAGATTCCAGAGAAAGGACCCAACAGTGTACATGACCCATCAATGTGCATATTATATAGCATCCAGACATTATAGAGAACTGCAAAGAAATGACAGGCTCCTCTTTCACCCTGTGAATATCTGAACATCCAATGTAAAATGTGGAAACATTTTATCCAAGTGCTGCTCGAACAGCGTGGTTTCTGCTAAATATAGGAGCCCCAAGTAATTGTCGACGAGGGCACAAGTTGCTTTACGCTAATTATTTAAATTTTAATGTGGTTGGACCATGATTTTCCTTGTGAGGACTTTCCTGGGCACAGACCTTACACAAAGTAATGGGTGTTGCCACCTGGATAGAATCCTTATCTTAGAATAATATTTTATATTTTAATTGCTTTGTTTCATTCACTCTTATGTGTGCTGCTCCTTGGGTGTTGCTGTTATTGATTCCATTATATCAGAACAGAGCAAATCATGTTTTCCTTTTTGTGACTTCTGAAACAGTATCTTTCACATACTGCAGGTATTCTACACATAAAATGTGAGATGGGTGATTCTAGCACTTATTATTAGTCTAGAGATGGAAATTAATTAATTAATTTTGTAATCCTTTGCATATCTGATTTCAATGGGATTTACTTATAGCCCAATCCTATCCTGTCCGTCCCCGCCTCCCCGCTTGGTGTGCCAAAAATTGGCACACTGTATCCAGTGGGGAGGGTAGATCCGATAGCTTCAGAGGCAAAAGGGATTTAAATGCCCTTACACCTGTATAAGCCTTCCACTCTGCAATGGGTCTCCTTGCACTAGCACTGCTAGCATGTTGCTGGAGTGTCTTTTAAGACTGGGGCTGACTGCTTTACAGTCGGTGCCAGCAGAAGTGGTGCTCTGACAATGGCCGACCCAGATAAGATTGGGCTGTTAGTCTCACTCACTGTACAGAGGATTGTCACCATAGTCAATGAAACATGAGCTCCTATCCTGTCTAGGCTGGAGAAAAAATATATGAAAGCATATTTGATTAACAATTTGATCTGTCCAATTTTCCATTGGATATAATGGTTTGGAACTTTGGATTCAAAGATGTATAAGCAGAACTTTACTCATATGGGGGGCTTCCCTCCTCCTCCTCTTCATCCTCCCAAAAGCTGCTCTTTGTGGTCAGGAGACCCTTGGAATGGCATGGGATTTGTTGGGGGGGGGGCTGCATAAGAAATTGGAATACCATATATATATGGTATATATATATATATATATATTTTTTTTGATAAAATTTTTCCTCTCAAATTACCACTTTTTTTTTTTTTTTTTTTTTTTGGAAAGCAATTTTACCTGTTTATTCTTTTGTGATTTTTGGATACTTTTTGCAATCTTTAGGTTTTGTACAAAGAAAATTTGGGGAAAGCAACCCCAACATCTGTCACTCCAGAGATGGAACGTGCCAAACGCAATCAAGAAAACGTTAGCTTGGTATTGAAAGAAAAAGAAAACTTTAAAAAAATGCGCGCACACACACCTGATTAACTTTGTCCTGCATCTAATTTTGCCTATTCTTGCCTATTTTATTTCTGTAATGAAAAAAACACTCCTTTTCATTTTTGCTATTCTGTTTTTTAAAAGATTGACTGGTTTTTTTGCTTTTGCTTTTACTTTTTGCTTTATCCAGTAACTTTTTTAACCATTCTGTTTCTTGAGTTTTTGAACAACTCATGCGTTGATGAATGATTAAACAGTAACAAAACTTAATACAATGGTGCATCTTACAGTGCAACAGTAATCTAATCTTTGATTTCTGGACACTTTCTTGTATGCTGTAGGTGTTGTACAAAGAAAGCTTGGGAAAAGGAACTCCGACGTCTATCACTCCTGAGATGGAGAGAGCTAAACGCAATCAAGAAAACATTAGCTCGGTATTTTTCAGGGAAACAAACCAATGATCTAAAAAATATATAACTATTTTTAACACCCTAAAATGTATAATCCTTTCCTTACACAATTTTAAAACTTTATCCAGCTATTAACTTTATTAGCCTTATAACTTTATTTTGACATTTAAATACTAAAATATAACCTAAAAATATTTCTAATTATTTTTATACTGCGTTGTATAGAATTTACACTTAATACAGTTTAAATATTTTTAAGTAACCGTTATATCAAATAACAGCTTATCAGTCTCTAAAAAATTAATATCTTCATGTGTTTGAATTGTTTATGTGATATATACTGAAATGAAATGACATTGATTTTACATTGTGTATCTTTTTAAAAAAACAACTTCTGTTCTAAATACATACAAAGCTCTGAGAGGAGCCTGCAGAAAGGGTCACCTACGTTGTAATCCTACGCACACTTAACCTGGGAGTAAGTCCCAATGAACACAATAGGGCCTACTTCTGAGTAAACAAGCAGAGCACTGTAAATGTTCAAACAGACGGCATGGTCTGTACTTTGCCCAGCCTGCCTTGTTCCCTTTCATGTTGAGCATGTTTCATGCGTGCATTAGTATTTTGTGCACCTGAGCTGCTGGGTCTCTGAATTGTTACATAAAATACGTATAACAGGCAGGTATGCTTATCCCATGATCATGGGAATAAAAACACAATGCATAATTATCTGATGGAATCCTGTGTTGTCTAGAGATTTAGGGGCATCACTACTTTTGTTTTAAACTTCCAAGACTAGCAGATATATTGAAATGCATACTTTCCTCAGGTCATGCATCAGTCAAGTTATTTGGTGTTCCACGCTATCTGAAATCGATGAGCATACCCACTGGAGGCGTGCTAGTAGTGGAAGGATATGTTGCTTTCTTAATTTGGTCAGCTTGGTGTATTGCCCAATAGGTCACAATCTATGTTGTAGTTTTTTTCCTGCTGTAGCTCATGTTTTGAAGAACACCCTGCTCCCCTGTGTTTATTTGTGGGAAGTGAGAGGGTGGGATAGTACGTTAAATTTCACTTCATTTTTATTAACTCTTTTAATATATGATCCCAGGCGGAGAGATGGACCCTCTGGGAAATGCCCTCTCTCTGGACAGCACTGAATCCCCTGGGTTCTTATTAAAAATGAAACCCACAGTAGTGTCTGCAGGACAAATAATTGAATTACCCATGAACCAAGCAGACCAAGAGTCAAAATGTAGCTAGTTTAACTCCCTTGTTTAGGTGGGTAGTGTTAGTACCAGCTGGCAGATGGAAAATGCCTTACTTTGAATGGAAAACATAAAGAAATCTTTGCATCAAATGGATGCAGTAACCATTAATGCCTAGCAGATGGAGCTAGGATGCTTCTCAGAACTCTCAGCTCACCTTCCCCCCCCCCCCCCCCCCAATGCACAACTGCATTAAATGGGGAAGTTTGCATGCTGGCTGGAGTCAATTAGAAGACAAAATGAAAAATCCCCGATTGTGATCTAGCTGGAAGGTCCTTTGCTTAAGCTACTTAAATTGCTCAAGGAATGCCCAGTCTTTGCACTTGCAGGTGAGCAAGTGGGTACTCCACTCAGACAACTGACAGAGAACAAGCACATCCTGTGGGCTGGGAAATATAGAACTTGATGTTGTTATCAAGTTATCTGCTTGAAGGAATGGAACCCACCTGGTCACTCCAATGAGCTCTTGTTCACCTATGGGCACATTTGGCTGCTCAATCCCTAAGCACATGCCAAGCCGGGGGAGGGGGGGTAGTCATTCCAGGTAGGAAGAGAAGATGAATTCACATCCTGCACATGTTTGAAGGATAATGGAGTTTCCAAACCAAGACCGCTTGCAAAGGAAACCCCAACAGCTTTTTAGGGACCATGCTGGTCCCTTCCAACTCTGTGATTCTATGATCCTATGAAACATGCACAGGAGCGTCTGGGGACTAAAAACCATTTTCATCTGTTGTCAGTACTGCTTCATTCATTCATTCCTCAGTCCATTTCTCATTCACATCTAAATGACACCTCTCTGGTTGGCTAGCCTTCGTTCACTTATACTCTCTCATTTGGTTAGGTCCTTTATTCTGATAGTTTCCGGAAACAAGTACAAGGTAAAGCGGCCTTCGTCTTGGATACTCCTGAAATGAGGCGAGTTCGGGAGACCCAACGTCATATTTCCACAGTAAGTATTGCTTTCTGTGAAGTTGAGGAACAAATACATCAGTGGGGATGAATTAAGCAATAGTAAAAGTGCTTCATGGTGAACAAAAAATTAACACAAAAACAGGAATCAGTTTTGTCCTTGCAGCAGTTCCCATACCTTGTCAACCCAATGGAGGTAGGAAATGTAAGCAAGGTAAGCAAAACTACGAGTTACTTAAAAGGTGTACAGCTGGCATTGACAGGCCATTATTTTGAAAATTCCAGGTGAAATACCATGAAGACTTTGAAAAGAGCAAAGGCAGTTTCACACCTGTAGTTACCGACCCCATAACAGAGCGCGTAAAGAAGAATATGTATGATTTCAGTGATATTAACTACCGGGGCATTCAGAGGCGAGTAGTGGAAATGGAAAGAAAACGGATAGATCAGGATCAAGAAATGAACAATCTCACAGGTACTGAGAGCTGATGCCCTGTTAACCCTTCTTTGCTGTCCTCTCTCAATAAATCTCATAAGACTGTCACATAAATGAACACAAACAGCACAGCGATGCAGCTTCTGTTACTCTTTTGATATAAAAAACCAAATTGTTCCATCCTGTTATGCCAGTGGTTTTCAAACTCCAGGAGAGTTTGAGCCACTGTAAGTTCTTGCGGGGGCAGGGGGAGGGTGGAAGGCAGCAGCGGGATCCCCAGGATCGCGCCGCTCAGGAGGCTGCAGGGGCTTGGGAGCACTTACCCAAGCCTCCTGCAGCCTCCCCAGGGTGCAGGGAGCCCGGTGTAAACCTTTGTTAGAGCTCCCTGCAGCAGTGAATGTAAAAGCAGAGCAATCGCGTCCCACCTCTGCTAAAGCGGAAGTGGAGCGCAATCGCTCCACTTTCACTTTCACTGCTGCGGGGAGCCCTAACAAAGGTTTGCACCAGGCTCCCCACACCCTGGGGAGGCTGCAAGAGGCTTGGGTAAGTGCTCCCAAGCCCCTGCAGCCCCCTGAGTGGCGTGATCCTGGGCATCGCGCCGCTGCCTCCTCCCTGCCTCCAGGCTGCCCCCGCCCCTTAAGGTTGGGGCGTCGCGATGCCCCAGTTTGAAAAGCCCTGCGTTATGCTAACTGCATTGCGCTTGACTAGACCGAGCTTATATGTCCTTTCCTAATCAATCAAATCCATTGGAACAGTCCATGTATTCCTTCCCATGCGTGGACACAATCTTGCTTCCTCCAGGAAAACACATGCAAAATATTCCAACGCTGCTTTATGTGGAGTTGGTCCAGCTAGTCTTGTACCATCCACTCTTGCTGATCATGGCTCTCTAAGGTGTCTGGAAGAAATAAATCTTTCCCAGCCTTTCGTACCTGGGATCTTTTTAACTGGAGACGACAAGGATGGAAACTGGAGTGTAGGAAAAGCAGATGCTCTCCCATGAAATTCTCTTAATCCAGTTCTCTTTTTTTACGCTGAATTTCCTTTTCCATTTATCAGACCTTCTGACCAAGCATGAGTTGTAAAGTTCTCTCTGTGTATCTTTTGTTCTGTTAATTCCTGGATTAACTTTTAAACACTGAGAATACTTGTGCAGCAGTCATATGCAACACCACTGGACTATGAGTCAGGATTTCCCTGGTTCTTATCTAATCTCTGCCATTAATTCTCAACTAGATAGCCATAGCAAGGTGCACCTTCTCAGCCCCAGCTGCAATTTGAGATTAATAGTTTATGTGGACAAGAAACTCATGTTTCTCACTTCCATGTTTGCATGCTCCCTTGTATGAGTGAAAGGATAACTTAGGATATGACCCTAACTTTCTAGGTTTGGCATACTTAACCATAATTCCTTTTTTTCAAGCAGCACTGTAACCCATGTGTCTCTTTCAGGCCTTCGTGTGTGGCGTACAAATCCTGGCTCAGTCTTCGACTATGACCCAGCAGAAGACAACATTCAGTCTCGAAGCTTACACTTGATTACTGGTATGCTATGTAATCCACCTGACATTATGTGAGACCTTGTGAAGGAATATAAGATGTGTGTCCTACACTCTGGTACCACTTTAACTTTCCACAAAACAAATCTTACAGCCCAATCCTATGCATCTCTACTCAGAAGTAAGTCCCATTAGTGTCAATGGGGCTTACTCCCAGGAAAGTGTGCATAGGATTGGGCTGTTACTCCTTTGGTTTTTACATAAAGGTCAAAAAAATTGAATACCCTTGTCAAAATTCATGTGTTCTTCCTCACTGGTGGTTTCTTCATCTTTCCCCACCCCCACCCCAGTTCAAGCCCAACGCCGCAGCCGAGAGCAATCCCGCTCTGCCAGCGCACTCAGCGTCAGTGCTGGGGATGAAAAATCTGAGCACTCAGAAGCAGCTGATCAGCACCTCTCCTATTACAGCAATGGCGGCTTATTCACCACAGCTACAGCAGGTGCGAAAGGGGCCATACACTGAATCAGTCTTGCACGGGTGCCACTTCAGGTTGGGAGAGGCAAGCAAGATTCTCAGCTAGATTCAAATGCTTAGCCTTCCATATATTCAAGGTAATAAAATGTCCACAATGTACAGGCAGCCCTTGGTATCTGTGGGATGGTGCCTATGGATTTGAAGGCTGTGAAGTTGAAGGTGCCTATGGATTTGAGGGCTAAAAACCATGACTTCCAGTTTTCAGCCCTCAGAACGCCTTCAGAGGCTCAGGGAGATCATGCGCCACCACCTCAGCCTTCAGAAGGGCCTCTGGACCCAATCAGAGCATAGCTTGGAAACTTTCCAACAGCTACAGATCTTGGTATCTGTGGAGGTTCTGGGAAAGGATGCCCTGCAGATAACAAGGGCTGCCCTGTATTGTATATCTCCCAAATTAGAGGCAATCAACAGATTTCATTGTCATTTTTGTGTTCAGCACTTTGAAATTAGTAAAAATTAGCTATTTTGATTTCAGAGGCAAATTGTGCATTGTCCAGGGTTATTTTTATGGCGCATCATAACCAGAGATACTGCCATTTCAGGATTCCTTGATGGGCTATTGTAAAGGAAATCAGAGGGCAAATGGGCACAATGCCTAGCAGTTAGTTACAACACTTCCTGGGTAACATATACAGCAAGGATGTGTGTGTGCTCCTCCTTTATACAGTCAGTGGGCACCAACACTGCTTTATTGATTCCAGTCCTTTTAAGATGCTGAGTCATATCGGAAGTCTCAAGGGGTAGGGAGGTTAAAAGCAAGCAGAATAGGCAAAAATATGTAATTTACATTAGTAGTCTTAAGATGACAGCAGAGAGGCAGCATAAGAGATCGGAACTGCCAAATACAAGCAGTAACTAATTCAAGCTGCTATACACGGAAATAGCTGCACAGGGCAGGATAACCGTTATGCCAGAAGGATTTTTTGTCCTCCAATTAACTGTTCTTCTGACTAGGTTTCCAAAGTTGCTTTTTCAGGACAGAAATCCAAACTGGGATTAGCACTTATTGACCTATTGAGGCAAAGGAAGAGCCAGCATGTTGGTACAGGGTGAATGAAAGGACATATGAATGCAGCTTTGCATATCAATATGCCTTCATAAATCTAAAAAAAACCAATTTTTTTTTCTCCAGAATTGCACTGCGAGTTTCATCATACCTTACAACTTTAATTTGTGCTGATTTATAGCAGATGAGAGTCACCACTGCCTCATAAAATTCAACAAGCACCCCAAGCTCCATTTAATGTTTTTTGAAAGCGCACTGGCATTCTTATGAGAAACAAGACTCCAGTTAACTTCTCATTTAAACACCTTTCCTTTTCTAGTGGGCTATAAACACGCTAAAACTGTAGAGCTGCCACAACAAAGATCGTCTTCTGTGGCCACCCAGCAGACAACGGTATCTTCAATTCCTTCTCATCCTTCTATTGCAGGGGTAAGTAAAACTGATTACCCAAATCCTCACCTAGCAACAGTACTCTGCATAGAAATACACTGTATGTTAGTCACTCTACCTCAATGGGATCACCTGAATGGATCATCAGTATTGATCTGACTATATGGCTAGCTTGTGTGGAGAAGCAGGGCTGATTCTTGGCACCCTTTTGTAACAGGTAATCAATGCCATCATAGCTGGATAGCCTCATATTCATCATGGTACATATACACTACTTACAAGAGCAAGCATCTCTTGTGAAATGTACAGCCTATTCCTGTAGCATTTGTCTTGCTTCTGAGATGAAGCAATACTTCAGTGAGCACTTGTGCAGTTGTTGCTGTGAATGGAGAAGCCTTTTTGGGTTGGGAAGTTCCACGTGCACAGCCAAGGATCTGATTCGGATATTACTGGTTAAGGCATATGGGAGCACAGTAGGACTTGCTTTCAAAGAAACATGCATAGATGTGCACTGTTAGTGAATTAGTGAAATAATTATGGGTCTATTTTATTACATTTAGTTAGGGAAAGTACTTTCCTAGCTCATGTGCATTTTATCCATTCAGGAATCTTCAGAATGGCACCTGCAACCAGCACAGACCTCTTTAAAATGATTGCTGGAAGCTTCTGCCGGCCATTTTAAAGTGGTCCGCACTGGTCACTGGCACTATTCTGAAGGTCCCAGCAGTCTTCAGAAGGTCTCTGCATAGCAGGTAACAAGAAGGTAGTAATTCTGCACCTCACAGATAAGTAAGTTTGAAGATACTGAATTTGCATATAACTAGTAGTAGTAGTAATAAGAGCATTTTTTCTCCATTTTCTTTCAAAAATGACCCCAACAGAAGACGTACCGTGCCATGTATGACTACACAGCAGCAGATGCAGATGAAGTCTCCTTCAAAGATGGGGATGCAATTGTAAATGTCCAAGGAATCGATGAAGGCTGGATGTATGGGACTGTGCAGAGAACAGGCAAAACAGGCATGCTTCCAGCCAACTATGTAGAAGCAGTTATGTAGAACCAAGAAGAGGTGGCTTCCACAGAGCATATCCACATGGACAATATAAGGCACTATGCACAAGAGCTGCCCACTATCAATCTTAACATTCTTTCCAGTGCCTTATTGTTTTCCTCTGCTGATACACCTTAGACATCACCTGTCACAAAGATTTCAGCAAACATTCTCTGATGGAAAACGAATTCTTGATACTTTCTGCTTGTTCCGTGATTAGTATGTTCCTACCAATTTGCCACTATATTGACAACTCGCACATTCAAACCCTCTTTACAGAGTTAGAATCTTGGTTGAATCTCAGTTCCAAGACACTGCCACCATTTGGAATCAAACTGAGCTTCCACACTACTTTTTTGTAATGAAACATCTACCTGTGTTGGTTTTCATGGTTTTCTTATGATGCGTAGTGTTCTCTTGTGATATTCTAAAAAATAGCTGAATTGTTTTTATTTTCAGTTTCAAAGTAAGCAAATATGTCACGCTAACATCTCAAACCAGCCAAAAGAAACTTGGAAAAGCCTCTCCTGTCTGCTTACAGAACGCTGATGCATGCATTTTACACCTGAGTGTTCATGGTCACAGTGCTATTCTTCCCTCTTCACTTAGTAACTAATAAATTTCACATTTCTGCAACCTGATTTTGGGCTTAACTTATGTTGGCAATAGAAAACAAAAATTGCAACCACAGAACTTCAAACTAGTCTAGACAAACTAGACTAGACAAGCATTAAAGCATAGCTATAATTTCCTGCTGCTAAAATACATGAATGACAATAGGTTTCACATATACAGCGGTCCATCTGCAAATAGTAAGGGACAGTCTCTGGCCCTCATGAAAGCCACTTCCAGGTTGGCCAGCTGCCAAGAAAAGTGATCCCTTTAAAGTTTTATTTCGTTAAGCATTCCTTACCTTAGCACTGTGCCAGATGCAGGGCAACTGCTGGTGCTCCCAAAAGCCACTTGCAGGGCACACAGAGGCTTGTAACTCTTCCTTGGCCCTGGCTCTCCATAGAATGACATACTCTACTGGTCTCAGAATGGCTTGCAGAAGAAGCATTGACTGGGTCTGGCACAACCCGAAAGAGGTTCCCATTAAGCATTCTGGTGCTGCCAGGAACATTGTATCAGATCCACTGCACGTGGACTTGCAAATTAGACTGGGAAATGCTGAACTAGTACTTGGTGGTACACTGTCTCTCTAGACTTCATGCTGCTCCATACTGCTCTCATGGCTAATAGCTGCTGCTTGAACTATTCTCCATGAATGTGTCTAAATCCCCTTTTAGTAGGTTCAGCCAGTGATCATCACCACATCCTATGCAAATGAATCCCATAATGAATTGTGGGCCGACTACTCTCAATCTGTTTTGAATCTACTGCTAGTCAATTTCATTGGATGAACTTACATTGTAGTAGTGGGAAACCTGCAAAGATTAAACAGAAGCGCTAATTGTGTACCTGTAGACCAGGAGTGACAACTCATTTCATCCTGGGGGCCACACTGGATTTATGGCACCTGCTGGGGGCCAAACTCCAAATGTGGCACCCGGCAGTGACCTGAACACAGGAAGTGACGTTACATGTGACATCACTTCCTGTTTCTTTAAAAAGCAGAGGCTTCCCCCTCACTCTGCTACCTCCCTCCACTCCATTCTACCACAAAGCATCCCCTGCTTCCAACCTCCACCCCATGGCGCCTCCTGTGCTCATACTCCCTCTGGCCTCAAACGGAGCCTGGGCAAGCTCCGGCCACAGCCAGAGGGAGTTGCAGGGTGGGGGACTCCACCCATGGCGCCTCCGGCCCTCGGAATGACATTCTGAGGCCCCATAAGGCCATGAAAGGTCATTTCTGGGTGTTCCGAAAACCCAGAAGTGACGCTTGAAGGCATTCTGGGGCTTCAGAACGTAACTCTGAGGGTTGGGGGTGCTGCATGCTGTGTTCGTAGCCCTCGGAATTTTCCTCCAGCTGCCGTTGGAGCAGATCTCCGGTCGCAGTCGGAGCAAGTGGGGGTGGGGCAGCCCCAAAGCTCCCCCAGATCACAGGGGCCGCACCAAATGGCTCTGCAGGCTGGATGCTGCCTGCGGTCTGTATCTTTGACACCCCTGCTGTAGACAATTGTGTACCTCTCCTGTAGCCAAGCTATTAACTTCTTTGCATGATAGCACAGTAGAACAAGTACGCTTTTAAACATATTTACAAATAAAACTGTCCATTATTTTATTCATATATATATATAATTGCTAACAGGTAAATTGATCCCATTGTTACTGTGGTTGCCAGTATGGGCAGAGGTATGTGCTATACAAACAAGGTTTCTTCCACCCATGATGTCTGACCATACATTTCATATGGAGATCATAATTTAGAACATCTGCAATTGTTAAGTCTTTACATAATATACAGCAGTTTACTTATATTGGGCAGGGGGTACAGTGAAATTTACAAATATAGCTCTTTTGCATATCAAAATTCCAAGGACATATGATTTGCTCCTGAGAATACTGCATCAGAATTGCATACCAGCAATATACTTTGTATAACACTCACATGCAAAAATAGAGCCAAGTACAATTACTGATTGAAAAAAGTGGGTTGCATCCCAAGTGGTGGTTCTGTTTTCAGAAGAAGCTCTATTTACATAAAGGGGGTGACAAATTTTCACTATCTCCTCTCCCTGATGCATTTCCCTGTTCCTGTGAATATGGGTTCTTGAGGATCCCACAATTCTCAGGAATGAATATTTTAGAAGGCCAGGGACTCTGGAGGGAAGGGGAGATCAGGGAAAAAATAATCCCTCTCCACCTTGTGCAAACAAGCTTCTTTTGGAGAAAGAACTTAGGATACAGCCTAATGTAGGGGAAAATTGTTGTGAATGCTACCAACCGGTGCATCCCAAAATACCAGTATCTAGGAGATGTGCATTACTTTTGGTAAATCAGTCAACACTTCAAGTTCATTCAGAGCAGCAAAATCTCATCTTACACAATGGGATGTTTCAATGAAATAAACATAAGCCTGCATGTGGAAATAATATGGTTTAGGATACTATGCAAGTTAAGTTTCACAGCCTTTGCTATTGCACATCTTAACAAAAATTGAAAAACTCTGCATAGCAGCAAAACATCTTAAAGTTTTTTAAACACAGAACTTAAAATTTTTTTAAACGACACACCTTGTTGTTGTAACTGACTTTAGTTACAAAGATCTATTTCATTTAAAACACTTCAAAAACTATGTTTTCAACTCAAAAATAACAGGATTTTAGAAACAAGGGTCTTGTAACGAAGTCTATTCCTCAAAGAATTAGCAAAAATGAAATACAAAAGGTTAAACAGTACTTTCACGGGATGATGATGGCCAACGGGACTGCAGATTTTTCATTATACAGTTTGTTATGCTACAGAGTTTCTCATGCATTTCAAAAAGGTCACTCCCAGAATAGTTGTGAAGATTTCCAGAACTGAACTGAGCAGCAAGAATGTTGATCTGGGTGACCAGGTTTATAGGAAACTGCTCATCTGCACTGGAGGCAACCGACTCAGTCAAATCTAGGAAAAAAACACACACCACAATTAAATAGATCTTCAAAAGTACATGGCTAAAGCTAGAGCCCTGTCCAAATGCTATGGGCAGGAGCCTGGTTGCCACCATCCCCAAGTGGTTGCCCTGAGCAGAGGTTACTCAACATGCCAACTAGAGAATCCCAATGGGGTAGGCATCATTACAGTGGTAAAGAAGACTGCCAATCACAGGGGTAAGAAGTTCCATGTGCTACTGGAACCAGTCACAGGTTGGCAGCAGATATGTAACTGAGCATTTTAGGCAACAAGCCTACCTTAAGATACACACTGCTTTGGTGCACACCAGGAGTAGCCAATGTTTCAACATTGAGGCTCCTCGACCTTTTAACAATTGTGTAGAAGGGAGAATTTCAGCAAGTGCAGCTTGTCATCTATGAGACAAGTTGCACCTATTCAAATTCCCTCCTCTACACAATTGTTAAGGTTCCAGGAGCCCTAAACATGGAAGGTTGGCCACTCCTGGTGTACACAAAATCTGCATTGAAATTCAGCATGAAAGCCACAAACTGTAGGCAATTTTACCTGTTGCAACGTTATCCTCATGTGTTGAAAAGGGTCTCTCATCCGTGCCATTTACTGGTTTCTCAGTATCATCCAGATCAGCAATTTCTGCAGATCCATTAGATTTTACCTGTGCATTGTAGAGACAGACACAATTGGCTGCATTTCTTAGCTAAAGACTGCCTCAAATACTGGAGATGAGGATGCGTTTGCTTCCTATTCCCCCCGCCCCCAGGGAATTAAATAGTGAAAATCTCAATCTGCTAGGCAGGCAGCACCAATTGTACAGCTTTCCAGCCATTAAAATATTGCTGTTCAGCTAATTTCAATTGTTTTAGATTTGAAGCTTTAACTTATTCTGTAGAATCAAGAATATTTCTATACCTCTTCAACAAAAAGTTGTTCACAAAGCAGTTTAACATAGCAAAAATCAATAGTAGAGGAACATCTGCAAATATTCTCTCAATGTATGTATTTAACTAGATTTTGATCATTCGACAAACAGATAGTCTTACTTGTTGCTCATGGTAACTCTTGAGAGCTCTTCTAACATTATAAACTTTGGGAGAACGAATGGGAAGTGTTTTGATTTCACTTGCTGTCAGAGAACTCAAGTCACCCACAGTCCTGATGTTTTTTGCTCGAATGAGTTGCCCAAATCCTCTTGCCCTTGGAAGAAACAAAGATTTTGTCCATTTTAGAACATTTCACAGGATGAAAGCAAACTTAATTTGAAACTTAAACTAAATTGTTTAACATTTCTGATAGATATTAGAACAAGAAAGCACCTCCTAATGTTTTTCAATTTAATACAGGTTATAAAGATTTTTAAAATAAATTCCCAACATAATCAGAATTCTATGCACAGATTAAGGCAGCAATTGCGCTGCAATATTTTGCAGATATTGGTAAGGTTGCAGCCTAGGGCAGCCAGTTAGGAATGCAAGATCACAAATTTCTGCCCAGCACTGCTACATTAAAAGATCATGCTTCCTTCTCACCCCAGAGATGTTCCTTGTAAAGGGGAGCAGCACCAAGTACTCATACTGCTAAAGCTTACTTCTTTTTCCACTATATCAAAGTGCTGGAGCCTCTTGAACTGAACACAGAGATGGAAATGGGTCTCTCTTCTACACACATCTGTTACATATTTGGAAATGTCTACCTGGGCTTCAGCCGTATGTTCGGTCTACTCTTTGCTAGGACAGTAGTCAGTAGTTCTGGGATAGAGGGAATAGCACTCTAGTTCTTTGAGGCATTGCTTCGCAGTGCATTAACAATACTGCCAACACAGCTCAGCTATAACTCTGGATAATGCTTCTTTATAGCAATAGCCCAGTGTGTCAAATAAACTGAACAAGGCACCAACACTTCATCTCCTAACTGTCTTATAGAAATACAGTATTTGCAGGTTCCAGGATTGAAGACCTAGAGGTGGCCTGCCTGAGTGATGGGCTGGTTGGCTGCTTCTGTATTGACCGAAGCCAAAATGTCTCCTGGGTGGAGGGAGATGTTGGGTGAGGAGCTGCAAGAAGCAGTGAGGAAATAGCAGGCTTTCCCGCTGCATCTTGGTATGGTCTTCCTGGAGAAGCTACTGGCTGGCAAAGTGCTGCTGGAGGCAAGTCAGAGCCTGCTGTCACACATGGTGCACTCCAAAGGACATTACTGGCAAGCCGGGAAGAACTTTCTGGAATTTTTTCCCCTGGTGTTTTCAATCCGTGGATATGGGATCCACTGATACTGGGGGTTGGCCTACTATACACCCAAAAACATGGCTATGCACTGGTACACAGAGAAGGATAGTCGAACAGGTTTCTCAAACCTGTTCCAGTAACTAGTGCTGAAAAGCAACTTACTACTTACCAAATATTTGAAGTAATTTGAGGCAAAATTGTGTCAACAGGCACCTTACAGCCAACCAGTGCAGGATATATGCTTTCTGTAGGAGCTGACAGTGGTTCTTTCACCATTTCAGTGATCTTAAAATAGAGAAAACCATAAACTCAACTAAGCTTAAGCACTGAATATAGGAGAAGAGGCACATAAAACTGAAAACAAATAGAGAAGAGGTTCATAAAACTGAAGCAAATCTTACTAAACACTTCTTTGAACTCTTATATTTATGGCTAGGAGATCCTGGGGACAGAGATCCTTTGGTTGGAGTGGTAATAAGCTGGAGAGGAAAAGAGGAAAAAAGCTCTCTCAGGATCATAGGAGTCAACTAAAACTCTAAATTTTATTAAAATCTTAAGACAAAGTCAGATATTTTAGTTTAGAAGTAGATATGATAGGTAGTTCAAACAGGACACACTACTAGAGGCTGCTACCATTTCTTTCACCAACCAGCTCAACTGACTAATATTAAAGAACACCACTATCTGGTTACTCTACACTCCTGACTAATTTAAACTGATGGGTTTGCATTCAAATATCCCTGCTGTGCAAGAGCAGAAAACACTTCTGTGCATGCTATGGGAATGGGGTGCCCCTCACCCAGCCTACATCCCCTTATACTAACTCTATAAGGTTTAACAGGAGCAGGAGGGATCGGATATGCCCCAGAGTACACATGACAATGTTTTTTACTCCTGCATAGGGACCTTTGGATCCAAATCTTTGCTCTCTTCTCTTGATTTAAAGAGACCCCTCAATTTAGAAAACAAGTCTAACAAAAACTGATTTAACAACAATAAAGAGATGCTCAGGTACTACCTTGGCTTGGTGGTTACACAAAGGCCTAATGCTTCTGGAAGATGGGGAACTACTAGAAGAGTGGGTTCTAACCACAGGACTTCGCCGCCGGTCAATGTCATCTGCCAGTTCCTCCTGATAGATTGGATTGGCAAAGGAAACTCGACGGCTCTGTAGAAAGGTGACAAATTACAATCTAGACAGAGGAAATGTCATACTAAAAACAAGTTCATAAAGACACACATTCTAGAGATTGGAAGTAATTGCTTACATGCAGCCATAATTTAAGGAAAATGTATGGAATTTTTATGCAAATGTATAAAAGCAGACATACACATTAGAGGAAAGCCAGATAATTACAGGTGCAGCCTATTTATCCACAGATTTTTGATCTGCAGATTTGTCTCAATGCTAATGGGGTGGGGGAACTGAAAGTCACACACACCCTTGCCTCCTTTGCCCTGCAATGGCCTCTGCTCTGTTTCCAGGCAGCCCAAAACACTGCAAAAAGGCTCCGCCTCACCCAGACAGGGAAACAGCCCTGGAGCCATGGAAGAGATTCCCCTTGCAAAGGAACAGTCACACTCTTGGAACCCCTGAGCCAGCAAAGAGGCTGAAGAGGGGAAGGAAAACCTCTGTAACCAGAGCACATGCAGCAAGATGGAGCGCGCGCGCTCGCTCTCTCTCTCTCTCACACACACACAGGTGCAGTAGTAACAGAGGGAATTGCTTTAAAAAACCCAGGGAGTGTTTGCCAAATTCCCCCCTCCCCCCATGGTGCAGGCTCTCTGTGCTCCAAACTACAGAAACAAAACAGCCCAGCAAGGCTACAATCCTCTTCACACTTTCCTGGGAGTAAGCCCAATTGACTGGAATGGGACTTACTTCTGAGTAGAAACGCATAGGACTAGACTCTTAAAAGCTCAGCATTCCACCTGTGAAAGAAGCAGGGACAGCTGGCAACGGGAGGGCTCAGGGGAGGGGACTGATAGCTGCCTTAGTTTCCTTCCATCCGGAAGTGTCAGGCTGCAGCATATTTGCGTACCTCTATGGCATTTAGCACAATGCGTTTTTTGTTAATCGTGCAGTCACAGAACTGAACTAACGTGGATAAATAGGCTCCACCTGTGCTATCCAGTTCTCTTTGGAAAGAAAGAAATATGACCTGGGTAGAAGTCAGTACAACAGATTTGGACTTGTAGAGTGCACACTAGATGGTTCTCAAAAGTATTTAGAAGTCAGTAATTTTAGGTTAAAAGGAAAAATTTGTATCAATTTCCTCAAATCAAAGGTCTATTCTCCTAGTCATATTAGGAAGGGGGAATGAACCAAGAGTGACAGCTTAAAAATGGACATCAATCACTTCCGTCAACAAAATAATGAACAGCACCTGCTGCTGAGAAAAAGAAAAGCATTTCCCTCTTGACTTTGTCTCATTAAGGCCCATCTTATCCTTTAGAGATTCACTGACTTTCATTCCATTTTATTCTAGAGCAACGGGTGCCGTACTAGCAACTGCTGTGCTACGCTAAACTGGTCCCCATTCAGACCAATATTTCGTTCTGCCGTGTGGCTAAGAAGCCCCTTCATCTTTGCTGCATGATGCTCTGGGCCAATGCATCGGGAGCCCACTGTCCCATCAGGCATTGCGCCCAGATTTCTGGGCAGACACAACTGCACGCATGGTTGTGCGACGATGCAGGGGCTTCTTGTGAGCAGTACAGCAGAACAGCAAGTGCTGCTCACACAAGGGAGGGATGCAGTGTTGTGCCAGATTCAGCTTGTGGGCTGTGGTTTGGCAAGCCCTGTTCTAGAGTGTACATGCTGTTTCCAACATTTAACCCATTTCTGTCCAGTCCTAAAGTATGCACATTTGATCCTTGTTAAAAGAATATACATAGCAGCTTGTTCAAAGTACAGGCCTGTAACATTTCCCCAAATGCAGTCACATACCATGTGACCTGTAGTCTAATATAAAGTCTAATAAAGTCATAAAGTCCAATATACTAAAAATAAAATACTGAAATGAATGGGGACCCGCCTGAAATTGGCTCGCGACCCACAGTTTGAGAAACACTGGCTTAAGCATTAATTAAACTGCAGTCATTGCAATTGCTACCTGAATGACATACTGCATTACCATACACTTAAGCTGACTATTTCACATGCTCATTCCCATTAGAGCTACTTCGATACTTAACAAACCATTATGGAGGACACAGGCATGATAAGGCATTCCAGAATAACTGAAACATCCTGTATCCCAAAAAGACAGGTGTGTAGACTTCTTAGTCTTGGACAGGCTACTTCTCACACTGCTGTTTTCATTTATGGGAGGGGGGGAAATCACAAAATGGAACAGCTTCCAAGATGCCTACTGATCTGTAGCGAATGATGGGAGACACCAAAGACTGGCAAGTGTTTTTAGCTCTTAAAAAAAAGTCCAGGTATTACCCAGACTGCACTTCTCTTAATGGTTATAACCCAAGGTGTGGTTATGCCCAGTCATGTACAACTGATTTTCACAACTCTCCAAGGCACTGTGGCAAATATGCTGCCTTTAAATATACTACCACCAGTGCTAAAGATGAACAGGATTGTGGGCTTCAGCTCTGGAAAAGAAAAGACCTATACAAGTATATATGCACTATGCAAATATTAACAAGCAACTATCAATGCTGCTTGAAGTACCTTGTTCACAGGTGATAGGGAATCATCTTCTTGTTGCCTTTTTATGCCTCTCTTTAAAATACTGGTAGAAGGAGAAGCTGATGAAGACCATATACACCGTGGCTGAATTCCATTAGGACTTTCACTAACCTTGGCCAGAGACAGAGCATCTTTCAACGTTAGAGGGGAATCTACACAGTTACTTTCCTTTGCTGCATCATCTTGTTCTAAAGCTGGTGTTTCCTTTGCTTCATCATCTTGTCCTAAAGCTGGTATTTCCTTTGCTTCATCATCTTGTTCTAAAGCTGATGTTTCAGTGGCTATTGGTGTGGCACTCGTTTCTGCATCTGCTTCCTCACCCATCTCACTGTCTTGACATTCTAGGATCTCTGCTACAGAAGCTACTGAAGTCTTTTGTGTATCATCCTGAATGATGTCAGCAACTGGTTCACTGATCTGTGTCTCCTCACGTTGGTCAATAGCCATCTCTGCATCACCTCTGGCTTCTAGTGGACCATTTTGATGAATACCTTCCTTTTTTATATCAGTTGGCTCTGTCTCAACTTCTAAATGTGCATCCTGAGCAATGGATTCTTTTGAATTGGAGTCTATTGTGTTTGGTGACTCTGAAATTGCTTTGGCCCACTCAGCACAAGCTAGCATTTCGCTAACAGGTTTGCAACTTTCACTTTTGACACATGATTTCTCAAATTCAACTTTTGGAAGGTCTTCTGGCAATTCTCTTTCTGATTCTGTACCACTGCTTGAACCTCTCAGGTCAGTACAGTCCTGAGAACGAGATACTGGAGTGCTTGTTGCACAAGGTTCAGCATCAAGGCTTTCTTCAGAATTAGAATCTTGTGCAGCAGTGATGCCAGATAAAGCCCGGGTTGCTTTACTGGACATCCTTTTATGTTCTTTTAGCTTTGGTTCGGGGCTATCTGCTTTTTGTATTTCAGTAGACACCTTTTCCAGCTGCACAAATGGCTGTTCACCACAGCAATTGCAACGCCTTGATTTCCTTGCTCGCTTGCTTCTCTTATGCAGGCATTCTGAGATCTCTGAAGGTTTCTCAAATGAAGAAAAGGCACTGGGAACAGTAGTCCAGCCATCATCTCCTGAAGTCTCAGAAACACAGCTTGTGCTGTCGACTGAAACAGAATCTTTATCAAGCATTCTGATTGCCTGTCTTGTTTTTAACACTGGCGCAGACGTGCTCTTTGCAAGTGTTGTAGCAGGAGTTTTCTCTGTGCCTGGACTGTCAAGTAGGGGATCCACACTGTCTTCAAGTCCTGAGCAATCACCAAGTGTGGGGGCATTTCCATCACTGGAGACTGAAGTTACTTCCGTGCACACTTTAGGATGCCTACTCTCTTTAGTTTCTACAATGGTGGCCTGCATTTCAGTAGCAATTTCTTGTGAATTAAGCTCTTGACTTTGGCTCTCTTCCTTTGCTTGGTTTTCAAGGGTATTACTTTTACTTTTCCCCCTTCCTGACCTTTTCCTCTTAGTTCCTTCCTCTCTTGTCTCAGAACTATCAGACTCAGAGTTTTCTACAGAGGAAAGCAAGCCCTGTGTGGTTCTTCTTGTATGATAGCGTGGGAGTCCCTTTGGTTTCTCACCAGTTGTATCTGGTCCAGAATCAGGCAGGTCATCTGGGTCAGGTGTGACATTGGCTTCAGATTTCCTACTTGCATTGGTTTCTTCTTGGCGATTCCTGGAAGCACAGTAGTCCTTTGAGCCTATACCTTCTGTAGCACTACTTCCATTCATGCTGTTTGCTTGCCTGTTTGTAATTCCTTGCACATCTGTAGTCTTTTCAGAAGCAGATTTCTGCTGGTGTCCAGCATCCTCTTTACTTTGTAAAATCTTCTTAGGCAGAAGCTTATCCTCATCTTTACGCCTGTCCTTTTTCTGTTGATTATTTTCTTTGTCTCGACTATCTGTAGTTTCTTCTGTAGCTTCTGACCTTCGTCTTAAAGAGCGCCTTAATGTTTTTGGATTAGGGGACACTTGTGGACCAACATTAGATGTTGTATCTCCTGATATAGCAACCTGTGGGGGGGTATTTTCTTTTGAGTCCAAGTTCGGCCCCACTTTAGTCTCTGCAACATTGCCCACAATTTGTTTATTTTCTGCACTTGTACCTCCATTCACATTCAAATCCAAAGCTTGAGACTGTATGCCTAACTTACACTCTGTTTCTTTCACTTCCCCAAGTAATACATTTGTGTCTTCCACACGTCTGGCAGGAGATACTTGCATATTTTTATCCTGCTCCAGCTGTGTTGGCTTTGATTTTTTATCTTCTGAAAGCTCTGTCTTATTTTGCCTAAGACTTGACTTCTTTAACCCAAGGGTGCTCTCAGGTTGCAATTCTGAACTAGCCCTAATGTCTTCTTTAATTTTTTTCACTTTGGAGTATGTCTCTGGTGAATCTATACTTTCTAGGCATGACCTCTTTGCCCTAGTAATTGCTTCCTCCATTTTGGGTTTGAGATCATTCTTGTTTTCCACAACTGGTTTTCCTTTGTAAGAGGCATCTGAAGCCATCATGCTTTCCTGTGCCGCTAACAGAAGGGTGCATCCAGGTGCTCCCAGCGCGTTATTGAAAGTTGAACAACTGAAGGATCTGTGCTCTGAATTATCAAATGTTTCCAGGGTTATAAAGGACTGCCTTCTGCTTATAGGCTGAGGCGTTCCTGAAATGACATCACTAGAAGCAGAGCTGCTGCCGCCGCCGTCACCACTAGAGATACTTTCATTCCTAGATTTATCCAGTACTGAAGATTCCTCCAGAGCTGTTTTAGAGGCAGATGTTTCTAAGCTGGAATGTGGGCTCTGCTCTTCAAGAACACCAAGCTGTTCAATACTGGTAAGGTTAGCTTTCTCCACAGGCAAGTCCAAATTGCTGTTTTCAGTTACTTCAAGGGCAGCGCCAGACAGGCCATTTGTCATTTTTTCACTCTGCATTCAGAAAAAAATAAGTAAATTGTAGAGGAGCTACATTGCTTACATCATTCATTCAGTATTTCCATTAATAAAACCACATTTCCTCTAGAGAAATCAAGATAGTCTACTAGTGAGATCCTGGTCAGTTGTCCTCAGCCCTGCAGCAGCATATCATTTCAGACAGACCTTGGGACAACATTTATCTTGGTATATAAAGTTGTTTTTGTCCCAAATGTTCTGGTAAAAGATTTGAAAGTCTATACAAAGAATTGTGAGTATTCCTGTTTGGTTTTATTACAAACTCTCAGATTATGCAAAAGAGGGCTTTTAAAAAAAAAAGTATATTGCCATCTGTATGCACAGTGCTCTACATATAGTGCAGATGCATGTCCCAGTCATAAAAGGCTCACTATCTAAAAAGAAACATGTGAAACAGGAAACTATTATTTTCCTGGTACTGGTATATATTTACCTGGGCTTAGTTAAGTATGGTATGGGAACTGGAAGGTTTAATCAAAGATGGGTTTTGAGGATGGATTTAGAAGATAGAAGGTTAGATTCAAACACACACAGTTTGCCATAACTCTTCACTGAAACATTTTGCTAGATTTAATAATCTATGTATGGAGTGTGTTCATTTTCCCCAAGCAATGACAGGAATCAGCTTTGATGGAAGAGGCCCATACGACAACAAGGAAAATTCCTCCGTATCAAATTCTAGGGGGTGCAGGTAGCATCTTGCTCTTACTAAGATGGAGGATGTCAAACCATCCATGTACTTGATAAACAATTCAGAGCTTAATAGGAAAGCTTTTGAAAATGAGTCAGTAATTGTGTAGGTTTGGGTAAAAGATTCAACATCCTTTCTCCACAAGTTTGAGTTTAAAAAAAACTGCCAGTGCTGCTATATTCCCAATATCAGTCAACATGGGAAATGTACCTGGGATATTATTTTGCTCTCTTCCTTCTTGACTTCTTCCTTCATGTCAAAGGTTGGTTTCTTCCTAAAATAAAAAGACGGTTCATTTTAAATGTGCAGAAAATTCAAAAACATTTCAAAGTTATGTTGGCACCTTATACTTACAATGTATCTTCTTGGCTCTGTGTGTACTGAGAAAATAATGTAGTGTCTTGAGATGCATCCAGATTATTGTACATAGTGGGAATGTCAACTCTACAAAGAACAAAACACATGAAACAATTCAGTAGAACATATGACAAAAAAAAATCACTGTTTGAGCAGCGATGCTGAACAGTGCTCTAATTCCAGAATCAAGAAAGCCTCACTCTCAGCAGAAAGAAAGTTTAGAAAATGAGTAGTGTGGCAGAATTGGATCTTCCACCCCTTTTCTTGAAAGACTTCCCTGCTGCATTGGATTCCCAAACCAGAATTAATCTTCTGTGGTCCCTCTAATGTTGCCCCTGGCAGTGCAAGCTCACTTGATGATCAACAGACCACCAAGCCCGCCTAGAATCACATCAGGAGAAGGGGGAGGTAGGGCCCTGTATTAGTCACTCCTGAGACTGAAAGAAAGGACACACAAAGAAACTGCAAGCTTCAATACTAGACATTCTTCCCACTGCAAAGCCTCCTGATCAGCAGCTGCCTATTTCTGCCCCAGCCTGGGAGGCACTTGGCCCAAAAATTAAAATGGGGAAGAGGTAAATGTTAAACCCTTTCTCTGTGGGAGTTCCAGTCCTGTCCATCCACCCCCATCTCTACCAGATTCATCGTTTAATCCAGTAGCAGCAAACAAACTTTTTTTAAAAGCACAATTACAAGAACTGTAATACAAAAAACACAAAGATGCAACACAGATGCATAAACGTAAAAGACAAAATACACCCTCTTAAAATCATCTGCCACCTCCTACCAAGGAAATGAGCCAACGCTTGATACTTATGACCTAGGATGCCAAGAATGCATCCTTCCACTATTAAAACACCGAAGATGTACAAGAATAAGTAGTCCATGTTACCAATGTAAAATTACAAACCTTTTAGTTCGTAAAACTTCTTTTTGGTGCTCTGTCAAAACACGTTCTTTAGTTTCTGGAGGAATAAACACGAAGTCAACAGTATTTTCTTCTTCCAAAAGCATATCTTTCTGGTTTGTTTTTGACAACGGGAATTCTAGTTTCATCTATTGTATAGAAAAAAGTAAAATATGAGGATAGTATATAGGAGACACGTATTATGGCTTTGCATCTCAGGCACAATACTAAAAACCTTACACTGGTTTTTAGTTTTGTGTTACTAAACAATCTTACTTAACAGGGTTGACTAATCAAATTCGACTTCAGGTTATGACCATACTAAAATCATGGCCTGTGAAAGGCACATCTTGTTTAGTTAATATTGACATGGGCTCTGGTTTCTTGGTGCACCCTCCTCTCCTAGAGGTAGCTAAATGCATAGAGAGTTCCAACCTACTAAAGACAAATCTCATCAACCACTTTAGTAGAATCTAGACCTTTCCTCCAAGATGCGGGTAAGGGGAGAAGTTTGTATCCAACTTCTGCAGACTTCAGTTGCTTGGATAGCACTCAATGGATTTTCAGTTTGGAGAATGATTCCTTGCATTGTCTTCTTGCCTGTACAGTCTAGGCCAGGGGTGGCTTAACATAAGAGTCATACACAGTAAAACTTGAGAGCCACAATATTTAAGAAGCATTTACATTCTTAAATATGTTTACGCACCATGAAGATTAGATTTGCATTTGTGCACTCTCAAATTATATTTGTATACTCTCAAATTAAATACCTGGCAAATTATAAAGCTTGAAGATTTCTTGTTTACCTTTTACATTAATTGTGATACAAAAAAGAGCTCAGTCAACATATTTGTGCGAGCCACACATTATATGTCAGTCACATGAGGCTGGCAAGCTATGGCTTGGCTACTCCTGGCCTATGTGCTAAAATGAGCTGCTAAACCACTTCTCTAGCCTGGAGATCAAGAGCCTCTTTATGGTCAAGGGTTCTCTATATGCATGACTAGTGTGTTTTGGAACTGTACACCTCTCCAATCCCCAACTACTACAAAATATACAGTGACTGCAATATGTTCATGAGTCCATCATCCCACTTAGTACCCTCAATGTTCAAATGCATGCAAAAGTTTTTTTCTGAAAAGATCATATCCAAACAATACAAAGAGTCCTTTGGAAAGGAACACAGTCAGGAGACAAACTGATTTATGCAGGCATTCCAAGCACACAGACTTCAAACTCCCTATTATCAGCCTCCAGAAAGCCCCCCCCCCTCTAGGTCAGGTGCCCTCTGAAGTGTGGTACCTCATTAAGCATAAAGGCTACCCCTTCTTTGTTTTTGCATGAGTAGAACACTTCTGCTCACATGTAGCAGGGAAGACACAAAAGGTAGCATCCTATCCAAATTAGCCATTAACTCAAGCACTCTTAGTCCAAACCGTCTACTCCCTTTATCTAGGCTTCCCCACTAAACATGGATCATAATGGAAGATAATTCCCCCTATCTATCCATAACTCCTACAAATGCAAGCATCAACGTAATATATAATTTGCTTTGCAAGTTTCATGTCTTACCTTTGTGGGTGTTTCATGGGAATTAATATTTTTTTCTTTTAGTTCATTTGCCTGGACCAACAAGGAGTCCCTCTTCCCACTAGATTTTACTTCTATTCCACTTATTTTTGTGTCCCATTGAGAGTTTTCCATCTGTTATAAAATAATTAACACCCATTTAACAAAAAGTAATACAAATTCATAACTTTTTGATGTGCAGCTTTCACCAAAACATAATGTCAAAAAGTTTGTCAATAAGACACGTTATTTGTTTTCATTTTAACATGACACCCAAATCTGGGACGTTAATGCTGAATTTAACTTGCATGACTGCTTATTCAGTTCGAGAGATGCTGCTTCAAGCAGATTCCTGACCTTCCAAAACTTAATATAATAGACACTTACTGAATCAGAATATGTCCCATTGAACTCTCCCACTATCCCAATGCTTTCAAAACCAGGCAGTGAAAGTAGAATTTTCTTCTTGGCTTGGCACAAAAGAGATCTGTAAAGGAAAAAAAACAACATTTTTATTAACATCTACTTTATATTGAAGATACAGAGCTCTTAGGCAGCTCATGTAAAATGTTTACACCTGAAAACCTAAAGTAGTGTTTGATTAGTATTTACGACTTTTTGCCCCAAAGATCTGTAGCCTGGTATTACATGTCCAAACCTAAACACCATGAAAAACCCCTCCTCCACTACTCTATACACATAAGTCACTTTCTCTTCTTACATCAAACTCCTTAAGTAGAATTGCTTCAGGTTTAACACTGACTAGAAAATACAAACTGTGCGCTCTAAGTCAATATTTTTATATATGAATGCGCAGAGCCTCAACATAAAAGTCAAAATGGCTCATAAGCGTACAAAACAAGCAATCCCAGTCCACTTACTTTAATTCTTCTGGATAGGTCAGCGTGACAGCTTTGCCAAATGTCGCATTCCAGAACAGAGCAGCTTGACTGCGTATGTGTTTGTTCTTGTTCAATAAAATAACAGAAAGAAATGGAGAAAGTTCTTGCAATAGCTCACTGTCAAAGGATCCGGTATAGTGAGACTGTAAACAGTTAATACTTTCCACCAACAACTTTTCAAGCTGAAAAAGAAAAGAGTAAGAAATTTAACAAAGGTTGTAATTTCAAACAAAAATAATTGATCAGAGGTGGAAACCAGCTAATGTGTCCAACTCAGCTATAATGCACTACTTGAATCAAACAGCTAATTTTCACATCTTGCATTTAAAAAGTTTCCAACAGAAGCACTACAGCTCTCCTAGGAGCCACTCATTTGGACCAAGTAGCACAGAAGTTCAAGATTATGCATCACACATAACAGTGTCAAGGAGGCAACAATTTACTACAAATTCTGCAATTCCCCACCCTTCCCTGGCTGATTTATCTTCTGTGCTGAGTATGAGGAAGCTCCTAACACCTGCAGGAGTTTTGTCACGCATACAAGGAATGGTGCCTTGCCAGAACCACAAGTTGCAAGCCTAAGAGGCACAAAAACCCAAGAGGATAATTACCTTGTTGTTGAGACCATTGTTTACTCTTGATGCATCAGTAGACCTGATGGGGAAATACAGCACATGGAAATTTGTTACAAAAAGACTAAGTTTCTGATTCTCCAATTAATCCAGTTTTAAAAATGCAATCTGTTAGGCAAGTTGAAATATGCACTGCACAAAAACCTGACCTAGTCCACTTCTGCTAAAAGACTTGATAAAGCAGGCAGCACTTTTCCAGTTTTTATTTTTTAAAGCTAGCAATACAGAAAACTGCATTATGCTGGGTCACATCAGTCCATGTAGTTCAGTATTGCCAATACTGAAACCCTGGAGAACTACTGCCCATTGGACAGGAGTTTTTTTTTTTCTCTGCCCTACCTTGAGATACCAAGGATTGAATCTGGGGCCTTCTACATGCAAAGCAGGGGCTCTACTACTGAGTACGGCCCCTCCCAGTTCCAGGCATCAGATCAACTATTCACACATGCCATGCAACAGATAGAACAGCGTATTATAGAACAGAAGAGTATTAAAATAAATCTGATGAAAGTAGGTAAGATCAGACTTCACCTTTTAGGGCTGCCAACTGATTAAACAGTTTATCTCCTGATTTTCTAGAAGAAATCAAGGCCACCGATAACAGCCTTTAATTAACAGTATAAATATGATTAACAGTATGAGTTTTAATTGATCAAATTTGTATAATTTGCATAAACGTAAAAACCAATAGTTTAAGTAAGGTGTATACTATGGTTTTAGATAATGCACATGTGCTGTAACAGGCCTCACCTCAGATGAGGCATTTTCTCCTACACTAGAGGAAAAGGGAAACGCCTGTTGAGACAGAAAAACTGTAGAAGGCATGAGCACTAAGCACAGCAATGCATATATATTTAAATCTGCTGTCTGATTAAGGTTTAATTGATTAATCTTGCCTATTAATTGATTAATCACTGTAGCTCTAATACTTTTGCATCAAGGGAATCATAAATATATTACAGGTTGTGCCTCATTATCCATGGATTTGGTATCCACTGATTTGACTCACCATGGATACTGGAGTCCAATTTAAATGCCTTGTAACAAGGAAAAACGCCAAAATTCCATTTCCTACCTTCAAGCTGTTAAATCGCACCAGTTGCAAGTTTCTTGGGAGTTAAAGATAGCTTTAAAGATGCACTTCTGGGTTTCCTGCTCCTCCACTGTCACCCCAGAATGCACTGGCACAGACACTATAGTGGCTAAATGCACTATAGCAGTGATGTCAAACATAAGGCCCGGGGGCCGGATGCGGCCCGTGGAAGCTTTTTATCTGGCTCTCAGGCTCTCACCTGCTGAGCCATGCTTAGGTGTTACTGCTGAAAGGGCAGCCCACTTGAAAATTGAGCTCTCCCATATCTTGAATATGATCGAGATACGTATATTTTCTCTTCTGTCATTTGCAGCTAATGAGTTCAAGTGAGAAAAAAGTGTTTATTTTTGGTCATGAACTGTTTAATGACATCACTTCCTGCCTAATGACATCACTTTCAGCCCTCAGCAGACATCACGAATGCTATTCTGCCCTCTGTATGAAATGAGTATGACACCCCTGCACTATAGCATCTCTACCAATGCACTCTGGTGCACCAATGAAAAACATTCTGGGGTACCAGGTTTCCAGTTAGAAACCAGGAAGTGGGACTTTAAAGCTATTTTTTAAAGCTATTTTGATTTGGTATCCACTGAGGATTCTGGAACGGAGCCCCAGTGGATTATAAGGCATGGCCTTTATATTAGCTGCTGGTATTCACATCTCTACAGGATCTACAAGTACTTTTCCTGAACAATATTCCAATATCTTCATGATACCAGATAGCCACAATAGTAAAACAAGATGAACTTATTAGGCCGAGGCCAACACAATCCAAGCACTTACATTGTTTTTTCATAAAATACCACTAGTGGATTCATAATAGTTCCAAATAGAGATCGGATGACAGAAGGCATAGAAATGCGACCAATTATATTCTGAACACCACTGATAACACAAGCAGCAACAGCATCCAACTTTTCAGGGAGGGATTCCTTATTCTTGAGAGTACAGAGAGAGTTTATCAATATTGCCAAAAGTTTAGTTAAAGATGACAGCTTGCCAAGGGGATCTCTCTTCTTTTTGGACCAGTCTGTAGGTGTCTGTGGAGCTAAAAAAACAATTCGTTAAGTGGACAGTTCCATTCTAAGCAAGATGCAAGTAAACTGCATCTTAAACTGAACTTGTTAAACCTAAAGACTACTCTGTGTTTACAGTAGTTGCCATTAGCCCACCGCAAGCAGAAATAAGACTGCAGACTATTTGGACACCACTAAGCAGTTCATTAAGACTAGATAACCTTCACGGTCCCTTCCAATTCTAACATTCTATAATTCACAGCCCAATCCTATTCGACAGCCCCACCAGTAACTGTAAAAGGGGCTCCAGCAGTGTTTGCTCATGCTGGAAGACCCATGAAGACTTGCCAGAGAAGGTAAACCTGCAGAGGATGAACAAGGCAGTGATGGCAGCAGGGAGGCTGGCTCTTATGTTCTTATTAATGGATCTCCCATATCACGTTCTGACTAGTTTCATCCTTAGTAAATCCAATCAAGTGTTTGACTGTGAGCTGCTGCACATGCTTGCTCTCTTTTTCCCTCTGTATCCCATAACCAATTCCAACTCAATATATGCAGAACTATTCTTACATTTATTTGGTGGCTGATATTTGGTACAATAAGGTGCAAAGTTGATGCAGTCAACCATGACTGACACAATTTGTGCAAGACCATCTAACATAGGCCGATTCTGGAAGAAAACAAACAAAATAGAAGAGGCAAATAAGAAAAGAACGAGGCAAGTTGTAAGACACTGCATATAATCGCATTCATTTTTGTGCAACTGGGATCTATGCTTACAATGCATGTGTCATCTTCTAATCCAGACACTATTTTGGCACAGAGTTCTTCACAGCACAGATTATCTTCGGCTGTAGCAACCAATGCTGCACATCGCGCAAACGATCTATAGAGTTCTGACCAGGAGCGAAGCAATGTTTTCATTACAGGCTGCAGCACAAGGAAAAAAGGCACATCACAATTATCTAAATGATCATTGCTATGTGTATTCCACAAAGAAGTACTACTGAATGGGTTCCTACCTGTGGAAATGCAGAAGCTGGAAAAATGTGATCTACAGGTAACAACAATGCACTGTAAATGGCACTGAAGTTATGTTCCAAAGCGTCACCTTGATTTACTTCATTTGTCTAAGGGAAAAAGCAGCCAAAAGTTGACAATGCTGTGAATTTGGATAGGCAAGAGATAGCTAGTACCCAAGCTTGTGTTTAAGATATTCTTTGCATGTTCTAATCTAAGAAAGACTTGAGTAAATTTTGTCTTGCACTGAAACTGCTAAACCTAAAGATGACTTCATGCTATCACCCTAATCACTTTGGCATAAATACTAATGCAGACAATTGAGCATAACTACTCCTTCAGGTAATAAGATACAACTTCAAGCCCTACTTTGCACCAATGTACATAGTACAGGGCTTTGGACCCTTCCCCATGATCTTTTGGATCATCTTCCCCATCATCTTTTGGACCACCTCTTTTGGAGGTGGGGGAAACAGAAGCACACTTCTATCTGCATAGCAAACATGCCTGTGTCACTTCTATCAGTGATCTGCACTCATGCTGGCTAGCAAACATCATTTCTATCAGTGATCTTCACACAATGCCACACTTAGAGAATAGAACAGATAAGAGTTGCTTTAGGAGGCGGCAACTCCTTTCAGTCTTCCTATTACAACTTCAGCAGCTCATCAACTGTAAGTAGATAATGATCCAATACTTGAGGGCATTTGGCATAATCCTGAAGATTGTGTGCCAGTTCACCACCAGTGCACAATGTCACAAATGGCACGTCTGCAACCATTAGCACCAGCACAGCATGGGCCAGTGCTGGTCAGAGGCTGGTGGACCGCCACCAGATGCTCTGTGCAAGGCGCTGGGTGGCAGAGAAGTGGGGGTGTGGGAGGCATTCCAGGGTGGAGGGAGGCAGGGGAAAGTGAGGAGAAGGTGTGATGGGGAAAGGAGTGGAGTTGGGGGTAGGACCAGTGCTTCTCTGGATCCAGAGCCCCGTGTCAGGCCATGAGGCATCTTTCCTCTAAGCCTGAAGAGCTGATGCAGAGTCAAGTAGCCCCATCAAAGGGTTACTTTCCTTTAACCAGGGAAATGGGACAAATGCCCCTTTCCCCGGAGGAGCTGCTGGAAGATGCCTGACATGCTCATATTGCCACAGCAGTCATTTTGGCACTGTGGCAGCCCTGTGCTCAGGGCTGGGCTGTTAGAGAGCCCAATTATCACAGAGGCTATTTCCACAGGCATGATGAGGCCTGTGGGCCTTATGCTTGACCCCCTTGCTATATAACCTACTATTTCCCATAAGTAAAAGGCATTTAGGTTGATCAAACCCCTCATGAATTTACTACTGTACCTGGTTAATCCACTCAGTTAATGGGTTAACTATGATACTCCATATTCTCCAGAGATGGTCTTTATTTTCCAAGTACTTTGCACTTTGGTTAGCAATGGCGAATACAGATTCACTAAAAGCCAGAGGAGAAGTAGGGCCAGACAAAACACATCTCACAAGAGACTCATAGTTCAAGAAAAACCTAATAAAAAGAAGAAATGATCAGTAAATTGAGTGAAAACTACATGGATTAATAATGCAATTCTGCACATTTCCACTCAGAAGTAATTCCCTCTAAATTCAATGGGACTTACTCCCAGGGAAGGATTGCAACCTTTGCCTAGTAACTGCATCAGTCAAATGGTATACAAAGCAAGTTAATAAAGCTATACAATTTATGGACTGTAAATATATTATTCTTTAAAGGCTAAGACATGGCCATCACGTTGTGTGTCCATGCAGTTGCTCTCCCCAACTATTATATCTATATAAAAATCAATCCACAAGAAACCTCTAAAGTGCCTACCTTTCATCCTGAATGCAGCATTTTAACAGATCTTCCCAGAAAGAAAGTTGAATTAAGAATAATGCCGGTGTTCCCTAATAAGGAAACAGAATTGTGATATTTAACCAGAAATCATGACTTGCAAACATACATTGCTGTATTCCACCTTAATACTCCTGCCCCACAAAACTACCACCACTTTCCTGGTGACAAAATGCGCAAGGGTCAGCAGCTCTGTTTTGCCACATTTTATGCAAGACCTTACAGAAAGATTCCAATGCATAGATATGAGCAGAAACTAGGAGTTTTTTTGTGCACAATAAAGGTTACCATAGATTTTGGAAGCATGACAAAGTAAACAATCTTTTGTTTTAAAAATAATGTTAGAAAAAAGCTGTTAAATATACGCAATGCAATTGGCTGCAACAAGCTGTTAGGTTAAAGACAATAATGTTTCTCTCCTTATCTCAACCACCCTATAAAAAGTGTCAGATAATTTCTTATGCTACTCACAGAACTTCATACTCAGACAAAAAACGGCAGCAATATGAATATATCTTATGGAACAAAGAGGCATATGGCTACATTGATGCATTCTATCAATTACAGAGATCAATTTCTGGTATCTCCCCCAAGACCTATGGTCCAGAACATGCTAGTATAACCTGTATTGTGTTCAGGCAGATCCCAAGTAAAGATGGCAGTTATACATATATCTCCTTACAAATACCTATGAAAAAGTTGTAGGCAATGCTAAGTTTTTAAAATAGCGCAACAAACTTGAACCAATTCAAGGCAAGAGGGGTGACTCAGAGCTGGCGCATGCTGTTGCAAACGTGCCGTAAGGCAGTCCAGCATCCATGCTAGCCCAGTACTGGGCTAGAGTCAGATGGGCACCCGGCCTCCACCGCTCAGCTGTCGCACGGACCACTGAGCCATGGAGAGGAAAGCAGGAGGGGGGAGGCATTCCAGGGAGGACAGAGGGTGGGGAGGAGGCATCATGGGGAAGTGGGAGGTGTGCCTAAGGGGAGGGAGGACCCGTGGAGCTCTGCTCCACCGGATCTTGAGCGTTCATGTGGGGCTCACCACCCAACACGAATGCTCTTCCCGACTTTTTGGTTGGCAGTGAACCAAGTGGACTTTCAGAAGGCGTTTGACACGGTCCCTCATCAAAGACTACTGAAAAAACTCCACAGTCAGGGAATTAGAGGACAGGTCCTCTCGTGGATTGAGAACTGGTTGGAGGCCAGGAAGCAGAGAGTGGGTGTCAATGTGCAATTTTCACAATGGAGAGAGGTGAAAAGCAGTGTGCCCAAGGATCTGTCCTGGGACCGGTGCTTTTCAACCTCTTCATAAATGACCTGGAGACAGGGGTGAGCAGTGAGGTGGCAAAGTTTGCAGACGACACCAAACTTTTCCAAGTGGTGAAGACCAGAAGTGATTGTGAGGAGCTCCAGAAAGATCTCTCCAGACTGGCAGAATGGGCAGCAAAATGGCAGATGCGCTTCAATGTCAGTAAGTGTAAAGTCATGCACATTGGGGTAAAAAATCAAAACTTTAGATATAGGCTGATGGGTTCTGAGCTGTCTGTGACAGATCGGGAGAGAGATCTTGGGGTGGTGGTGGACAGGTCGATGAAAGTGTCGACCCAATGTGTGGCGGCAGTGAAGAAGGCCAATTCTATGCTTGGGATCATTAGGAAGGGTATTGAGAACAAAACAGCTAGTATTATAATGCCGTTGTACAAATCTATGGTAAGGCCACACCTGGAGTATTGTGTCCAGTTCTGGTCGCCGCATCTCAAAAAAGACATAGTGGAAATGGAAAAGGTGCAAAAGAGAGCGACTAATATGATTACAGGGCTGGGGCACCTTCCTTATGAAGAAAGGCTGCGGTGTTTGGGCCTCTTCAGCCTAGAAAAGAGACGCCTGAGGGGGGACATGATTGAGACATACAAAATTATGCAGGGGATGGACAGAATGGATAGGGAGATGCTCTTTACACTCTCACATAATACCAGAACCAGGGGACATCCACTAAAATTGAGTGTTGGGCGGGTTAGGACAGACAAAAGAAAATATTTCTTTACTCAGCGTGTGGTCGGTCTGTGGAACTCCTTGCCACAGGATGTGGTGATGGCGTCTAGCCTAGACGCCTTTAAAAGGGGATTGGACAAGTTTCTGGAGGAAAAATCCATTATGGGGTACAAGCCATGATGTGTATGCGCAACCTCCTGATTTTTGAAATGGGTTATGTCAGAATCCCAGATGCAAGGGAGGGCACCAGGATGAGGTCTCTTGTTATCTGGTGTGCTCCCTGGGGCATTTGGTGGGCCGCTGTGAGATACAGGAAGCTGGACTAGATGGGCCTATGGCCTGATCCAGTGGGGCTGTTCTTATGTTAAGTAGCCCCATTGCAGGGTTACTTCTGTTACCTGGGGGAAGGGACAAAAGTCCCCTTCTCTCAAGGTGCCGCCCGTGGCTGCCCAAAGCAAGCCGGATGCGGTGGTAGCTGTTTTCGATGCTGCCACAGCCGCGCGCGACCAGAGCTCAGGATTAGGCTGTCAGCTTGCTACACTTCATACAAACATGCAAATATATAAGCTGGTAAATTGAGACACACAATTAGGAACAGACCGGAAAAAAAATCCCACTTACGTTCAGAAGATCCATGTTAGCAACCTGATAGGCTGGTGAGCCCAATACTTTTGGAGGCAATTCCTTAATGGTGATTTCTATTAGAGCCTGGAGGAAGAAAGACAGCAGAAAAGAAGTTAAAGAGAACGGTTACTGTGGTGCCCATATAGAATTATGCCGCTAACATGAAAAGTGGTCATCATTTTGTTTTAGAATTTAAGGGACCAGGATGTAAGCAAGGTTTGCCATCTTCTATAGCAGGGGTGGCCAAACTGCAGGTCATGAGCCACATAAGGCTCTTTGATATATACTATAATGCGCAGCTTGTGGAATATCTAGGCCAAGCTCCTTTTTTGCATCATAATACAAAAATAAAAAGTTTTTAAGGTTCATAATTGTTTACCAATTAACTGAGAGGTATAAACTGAGGTATAAACTGAGAGTCCATTTTATTAAAACATATTTAATGTTCATGGTGAACAAATATATTTAACAATTTAATTGCTTCTAGAGGCTCTCAAACGAATAAAACTTGTCAAATGTGGCTCTTACGTTAAGCATGTTTGGTCAGTCCTGTTCCACAGCATGGGGAAAAGTGGAAACCCCCCAGCTGAATACTTAGCTTGACAAAGCTGACTTTTCCAAATTATTAAGCAGAACGTGTAGGTAAGCATGCAGCTTAGTGAAACGTGCCAGTAATAGAGCCATTCTAGGTACCAACCTCTAAGCAAATACTGACCCAAGGTATATTTAACGGAGGCTGGTTCACAGTTCTAATTATGCAGACATGCTGCCTCTTGTAACACTTTAAAAGCACTTATGTAGACTATATAAACACTAACCAGAGAAGTCAATACAGGCAGTTCTTTTGACACAACAATGTCTTTTAAGGCCTTCAGCAACATAGTGAGCACTTCTGAACTTTGTCGCTCTCTCTTGCTACCTGGAAATAAAAGGTGTTGCAAAGCATTTTAACCCAGAAGTAGACTGGAACAACACTGCAGCACAGTACTAAGAAACTCTAAAATTTATCCTGTGGTTACAAAGAAACCTTGAACAGTGCTAGTGAATTTGAACATACAAGAACATCTCCCACATTAAAGGAGAACAGCTCTTTAATGTTCACGATGTACTGACTCCGGGTGAACTAGACTAGAATTCTATTTCACCTACATCTAGTTAAGTCTCATACAGGCAGTTGCATGAACAGGATCAAAGATGTGCAACCTGTTCACAGAAAGCAATCTGGTACCTGCTGCATTTATACTGTCATACAAATTTATCAGTCCTAAACACAGGTGAAGATTACACACAATACAGACCAATTATTCACATTCATTGTTCAGTTTGAAACAGTTTTCCCGAGGTGGGACATGTACTGCCATCTACTGGCAAGAACTGATTCTGCAAACCTAAGGTGCATTTACCTTCCCACAGCACTACAGCTCTGGCCTTTTTATTCATGGATTCAGACTTGCAGATTCAACTCACTGAGGGTTCCAAGCCCAAGCTCCCAGATGCAACTGGAGGCCTTTCTGAGAACATCTCTGCTCCCATCCAAATGGACCAAACCTATGGATTTGCTTATTCATGGGGGCCTAGAATATTGCTTTACCAGATTCCACATTTCATCACTCTAATTCCAACCTAACCTTATGCTTGCTTACTTCTTACTGCTGTCTCAATTACTCTCCATTATTCCTACTGCTGCTTTGGCTTCGTGATAATTCTTTCCCCCTCCAGAATGCTTTCCTCCTTAAGTAACCACGACTCTACACAACTGGTACTGGAAGTGGGACTTCAAGTTAGAACCTGTTTAAGCCCCAGCACACACTCCTTTCCCATCTCCTCCTCTTTACCTGACTGGAGGTTGCCACACTTGCTTGTGGGCTCATATATCTGTCAGAATAAGCAGGCGGCCCCAGCCAACACACAATTTGGCAACCCCTTCCTTCAAATGAGCACTTTTCCAGCTACTTTTGCAAAGAGGAATGCTCTTTAGTAATATACCAGAGAGGAGAAAATTTCAGAAGTTTGCTTCAGCAAATCTAATGCCATGATCAAGCACTTAAAATTCTAAAGCAGTGCAGCCACTTAGATGGACAACAACAAAGTAAGCAAAAAAGCAGCTCATCATGACAGTGCCAGTTCCAGATCCTCAACTGAGAATCAGTCAGCATGAGAATTCTAGTACAGAGATGCCTTATGCTGCTGCCTCAATTTATATTAACCCATTTTTGCCCAGCCCACAGGTATACATATTTGGTCCCTGTCACTATGCCATTAAAGGTTGTTGAAATTGAAATTGAATTGAATTGGTCCCTGTTGTGTATATGCAATGCTGGGCAGAAATGGTTTAAGTACCTACTGGTGCTGGACTATACATTTCCTACAGATGTATTCACAAACATACTTCTTGTCATAGCATTCTTTGCTTTAGCAATTCCTGCCCCAGCATTCTTAAGAGAATTCAAATCAAATATTTGCTTTATAATTACCCAATCCACCCCTTTATTTTAATTAAGGGTGCTGTTCAATGGTTTACTGGTATGACATGATGCATTTTGCCAACATTCTTACTTTCTAAGATGGCTCGCCTAGACAACAATCCCATAATACAGTACCCACCACTTACCCAATTCAATTGCAGCTCTTACAAAGCCCATCATTTCCTTCCATATAGCTTTTAGAATAATATCTGCAAAAGAAGAGAACATTGGACAAATCTATTCCAATGGCCGAAAAGCAGATTTAAAATGTCTTACCTGAACACTTAGTAGCCAATGGAAGAGCAAGTAAAGATGTGCCTTAACTACTGCATTATTAAAATACTTTTTACAGCACTTAAAATAAAATTTCATCCAGTTTATAATAAAATCTTACCAGAAGCATCTTTTCCAACGGCAATGAAACCATCCTGGGTTGCATTTATGAAGATACTGGCGTGTTTACAGAAGAAAGATGGACTAGTGATCACTGAATGCTGAAGAGGTTCTAGATGAAATGAAAAACAAGTTCTATAAGTCCGACTGAAGATGAGACACCAGCAGTTTTGTTTTAAGGATTCTTATGCATAGCATTACCTAAACTAAGTACGACTTTGTTTTCTTTGGCAAAAGCCAAGACACCTGGCCCCATGAAGAAGTGAAGCAACATCTCAATCCCAAGGAGCTGAATAGATGGAATAGTTCCAATTCCTGACACACTGGAATTCAGGGACTTCCTTTGAGCTGCAGGTGTTCCAAAAGGAAAAGCACCTACAATAGAAGTGACACACTTTTTAGGACTACATTGACAATAGGAACTTGTTTTATGCATGGGAAAAGAAGAACACAAGCATCTAAGTAAGGGGAAGGATGGACCAAGAGAATAATTTGAAGACTTCGCTATACTCATTTTTAAATAGTAGACTAGTGCAAAAAAAGTAACACAGTAATTCAGGATAAAAGTCTAAAACTTCTGAACAATTTATTTAAAAAGAACTCCATTAAAAGATTAAATTCCATGCAAGATAGGGTTCTTTGGTTGCAGTTCAAAGCAAGTTTTGAACACGCTAGGGTTAATATTTAACAAATACTTCATCTTATAAAGATCACAATTTGTATTATTTCTGCAAACTCCTGTCTTATTTACTCATATTTTACATACATATATTCCATCTTTGACTACAGACAACTAAAAAAACCTTATTATCCAAATACCAAACACATAAGAGATGCTGGACAGGATCTGCAATATGAACTGCAGCAAATTCACCTAGCTCCCTCCTAGCTCCCTTCCCTTTTAAAACAAATCATGTACACCCCAACACCACTGTTGCTGCCAGCACCTCCTCCTAACTCACCCAGCTGCTTAAGAAAGCAGCCAGATGGGTGAGACAAAGTGATTCAGAGCCCCGCCCCATGGTCCCAGCATGCTCCTGTTTGAATCTAAGAAGTCAAGTGGTATATGAGGGAGGTGATAGCAGCAGAGCTGGAGGTAAGCAGAAAGACGCATGAGGGATTCCATTCCCTTCTCTCAACCACCTGGCCTTCTTGCCTGGCAGGTGAGAAGATGGCAGGGGCAGAGCTAAGTGATCTTGTTCAGACTGCTTGTGAAACTTGAGTGACCAGATCAGGTTTGCTCTGGGGCTTTTTTGGGGGGAGGGGTAAGCTCCTCTGTTGCAATCACCTGCAGCAGTGACACTGGTAGAAGAAGTGAGCCCCTTCGCACTCACTCTTTTCACTCATTAAGAGTATCCAGAGAGCTGACTGAGGCAGCTTGGTAGGTGATGAGGAGTGCAGGGCACCTCTTGTCAGTTTGTTGTTCCTCCCTCTTACCCAAAGCGGCCACTTCAGTCACCCCCACGGAGGGGCTTACCCAGAGTCACATCCTGACTACCACTTCTGCCATCAGGCACTCCCCCACTGAATGAAAGCACATGCTGTTTGCACAAGGACCCCACACATGATCGAAACAGTTCTTTCATTCGTGGAAGGAACTCCATTTCACGTAGGGTAGTAGTTCCCAAATTGTGCATTGTGACACCCTGGGGCACTGCGTGGCACTCGCTGGTGCATTGCAGGGTGCCCGCTGCCTGACAGGGAGACTGCAACAGGATCCTACAAACTGCAGCAGAAGGTTTGCTGCAGAGCTCCCACATGCAGTTTGTGCATACTTAATGAAGTTGACCCGCCCAAAGTCTCTTACCACCATCTGTAGCGTCTCTACAGCCCTCTAAACCCAGAAGAGGATGGCAATGATGTCATCATGTGATGCTAAACATGTTGTTGCCATTCGCTTCCAGGTTTCAGGATTGGGGAAAGGCGTTGCTGACCAGGTAAGTTGAAGTGCTGATATAGGGAACTCTCAACGGCTAAAGTGCTTGTTGGGATGCTACCTATTTTTCTAGCCACTAAACAAAAAGCAACAAAAGTTGCATATTACTCTGCAAAGAGCCATGTGCAATACTGGTGACACAAAATACATCAATGTCTTTACCCCCACAGATTTACTATTAATGCTTAGAGATCATATTTACTGCATCTGAATCACAGCCGGAAAGAGGTTTGTCTCATACCTGATTTCTGTGTAGAACATGGTGTTACTAGTGTCTGGTTAGCAGATACCCGTGATGAATTTCCTTGAAGCAAAGAGGCATCTAAGCTGACAGTGCTCTGAATTAATGGCACGCAAACCTAAATATATAGATACATGAATATAACTCACATGAGACACAGACTGATGCACTTCACATTTGTTACCCCAGATACCACCTAAAAATGCAATTTCTAGGTAGCTCAAATAAAGCATTCGGCACAGAAATCTCTGCTGCAATTTCCTGATCACAGCAAATATTGACAAAAAGCTGTAGAACCTTAAGAGAGGGGCAACAGCAATACATCTGGACACAACTTTTAGCCATAATACAGTTTATCTTCCACATAAGTTTATTCACAGACTTCCGTGAACCAAGGTCACTTTAAACCAGGGGTGTCCAAAGTTTTTGGCAAGAGGGCCACATTGTCTCTGACACTGTGTCGGGGGCCGGGGAAGAAAATAATTTACATTTAAAATTTGAATAAAATTTACATAAGTTTGCATAAATTAATATATTAAAGATGAACTTATATGAATGAATGAAGGTCTTGCAACAGCTCACGGCCTATAAAAGGCCTTGCACAAAGCAAGGCTGGCCTTTCCTTTGCTGCCACTATTGCATCACAGATGTGAAACAACAAACAATGGAGGGAGCGCTTATCCCACATCTCATGCGAGAGGTCAAACAGTCGCCCTCACACTGAGCGCGGTTGTGTTGGGCTGGTGTGGGCTCCAACAAATCTCCGGAAGGCCAGAGACTCATTGGAGACTGAGGGCTCCCTGAGGGCCGCACTGAGAGACCTCGAGGGCCGCAAGAGGCCCCAGGGTCGGGGTTTGGGCACCCCTGCTTTAAACCAAAGTACTTGGATCTAAATTGTTTTGTAGACTCACGTTTAAGTACATCAATACTAATTGCTTGACGACTTCAATTTCATTAGTAGGAATCCTTCATAGGCAGATTGGCTTATTTCCCCTCATTATTACATTTAATTTAAATTCTGGACTCTGTTAATAGTTCTAATTACTACTACTTTAAACTGAATTTTACAGCACTGTGATTAATTTTATAAAATTAATTTAAGCGCTCCAAATCTAACAGGTTTTCACATTTGACTGAAAACCACTACCACCAGACTCACCCTAAAACAGTATGAAGTGAGTGGACCTTTGAGACAGTCTCAAATTGCCCTCACAAGGAAACTACAAGTGAAAAAGGATAGAAATCAAAGCAAACAGCCTTTCAGACTTTACTATTAATGTAAGGTTACCTGTTCAAAGTGGGCTGGAAGCTGCGGTCCAAGTCTTATTAGTAAATACCACCAGACCTCTACCTTTGTCAGTGCCAGAACTTCAGTTCTCACATGAATGGAGCTTAATGGTTGCATTAGCAATTTTAGCCTTTTGGAGCTGCACAAGATCTCTTGGGAAGAAAAATTGAGACGTACTTTGTAATACATAGAACAAAGTCAAAAATCAACTCAATCTTTCTGACCCAAATGAATCGACACTGCTCACACACAAAAAGGGATATGGCCAACAGCTGTTTTGCTATCTTTTGTGAATTCTTTAAAATTCTCGATTTATTTACAGCTAACAAATAAGCAACCCAGGGGTCTGAAACTACCTATCTCCACAAACTGCCCCAAAGCCCTCAGCAACACTTGCAAAAGTTGGTACTCCTATTGTAGTTTCTGGTTTCTTCATTAAATGCATTTCTAATTTAAGAATAGTCAGAATTTATTATATTCTATGAATTATCAGTTTACATTGATTGCAATCAACTAGTAAAAACACAGTCAAATAATCCAAAGAAAAGCATTCTAGAATAAATGATGCTGAAAGCAATTAACACTGGGATGGTATGTATATTTACAGCTGTGATAAGAGAAAAATCTATATATTCGAAGTCCTTCGAGTAACCTCTCTTCACCAGGAAATACAAACTGTCAAGCTCTGTATCATCTCTCAAATACATCAGAAACTTAGATTAGCACTTGGAGTGCTAATAAAGGGTGACCCCTCCAAATTATTCATCATTCCATGCAGCAGATACAATGTCATGCAGTTCAGTGTTAAATGATAAGTAGAAGTGAATATGGTAACTTAAATTACAAAAATGCCTAACATGCACCATATGTATTGTGGCAGCCTCTGTTTTCTTTGCAAAAGGTATCTTTTAATCATATTCCAAAAATGAGTGCAATAAACCTGCCATTTTGTGGGATTTTACTAGGTGTGGCATCAATAATGCACACAAGACACTGCTCCATAATTTTGCCATACCTGGATTTAGGGCAAAGTTGTCAATCAGACTCTTCCATGCAATGAAAGCTATTTTTTTTACCACGGGTGACCCGCTGCGAAATCCAAGCTCTTCTAACTGCAGTAATGAATTGATAAAACAGCCGCTACGATGCAGTGCCTGAAAGAATATACACGCAATGAACAGGTGCATCATCCAGTCAGCTACCTGCCCTTGTCAAAATAAATAAAAGGAACCATCCCCCAACTTACTTTCCCAAGCAGCTTTACAAACAGAGGCCAGAGTTTCAAAACATATGTCTCATTTTTTGATGAAAATAGCTTCTGGAGGTCTGGAATTATTTTCTGCAAAGAATAAGCACAGAATCAACAACAGTATCCTATAGTCTGGATCATTCTTCCCCCTGCCCTCAACAGGTAAACCGCTGACTTTAAAAACAGACATCACTAATCAAGAAAGATCTTGAGGTTGTAGCAGGTATCTTACCATATACACTCGGGTATAACTCACAATTCGCCTTAAAAGTGACCCTGAACGCATGGGTTGATTTATACAGGGGTCAATAAAGAGTGAATAAAGTTTCTAAGAGCAGCTGCCTGGCAAAATGGGGGTGAGACTGGGCTCAGAAGCAGGATGCAGGCGGATGGGGGGAAAAGGAGCAATTTTATTTACCAGTAATTGTTCTGAAGCAACAACAGAAAACAAAACAAAAAAATAAAAACAGTAGCGATTTTAGTTTCTTCAACAAATAGGAAAAGTGAAGTTGCTTATGGGAATTGCAGTCTGTATGAAGGTTGCTGCTATGCAAGTGTAGCGCTGTACTTCTCACAAAACCTTCAACTACCATAAGCATCCCCCTTCTTTTTTGGAGAAGGTAAAATGGTTCCTTTTTTCCTTTTTGCTGCTACCTCTGAACAAGTCTTTGTAAGTCATTTTCAAAGAATTTCACCCTCTTCCATTTCCCCCCCCCCAAAGCTTACCCGCCCCCCCCAAACTTAGGGTCAAAGAAAATTTCATGATTTTTGGCTCAAAAGCCTGCCCACGACTTCTGTGAGATTGGCTTATATTGCCATAGATGCTAGAGTATAAGTGTTAACTTGGTAAGAAATAGCAGTTAAACACACATATACTGTATTCCCTGTGTGGGATTATTAGGAAAGAGACTGAAAATAAAGATAGCAGCTCCACAGAACTCCTAAGTTCAGGAATAGTGCACCAATGAACAAAAGTCATATTTCATCTGCAGTAATTAAAAAGCACCAACACGCATAAGTGATGACTGCATAAAATATAGCTATAAGCATTATGTGCAAACTTAGTATTAGTCATGCAAAGAGTGAGTGAAACATATCTGACAGCCTCCCAAAAATATTTAGAGATTTCTGTAAGTTTTTTTAAAGACACATGTCTCCCTTACAGTTGACATGAGTTCCTCTGTCACTGCTGCCACCTCCTGCTGCTTCTTAAGTAAAAGTGGTACTCCCATCTCCAATGCAGTAGCACTTCGTAACTGTACTTTATGAGCTGAGTGGACAACCAGAGGAATGATCAGCTTGGCCCAACTTACAGCCTGTTCTTCCATGTGTGATGGTGCCTGTTCTATAAGCCTAAGGGCAGAAATACAAGCACCACTATAAGTATTACGACCAGACTATCTGCAGAAGTGATTTGTCACAAAGTATTTTGTGTGGTAAAACATAGGCCTGCAACTTAAGCAGTTTTCAAATTTTCATACAAAGCAACGGTGCCTCAAAAACTTGACAGTTCGTCAAGGAGAAAATTAGTAATGGAATCGCTAAAGATCGTGAGCAACCTATCCATTCGCATATGCAACACAGCCACTCGATGGCTGGTGTGCTCTAGAGTGTACTCTCCATTCTTAACAAGAAATGCAATATAATAAGCTCTGTCAGCACCTTAAATGAATAAAGCACACAGTCTAGAAAATGGCCCAGAATCATCTGCAATGGGCAAAGAACTGGTGCCAGGTAAGTCACTACACAAAAGTTTCTCTAAAGCTGGAAAGCCAGGCTCTTTATCTGTTCATTACTACATCAAAGGTACAACACTGTTCCGATACAGAGGTGGCACACGTAATCTGCAATGCCTTAGTCTACAGATAAGCAGCTCATTAGCTTATTCAGAAACTACCTTGCATTTCTTTCATTGCCATGAAATTTGCCATGAAACTTGTTTCAAATTATATTGTTTTCTAAGCCACAATTACTGGCAAAGCACAAATGCAGAAGAGCATTCAGCACATATATACAGGTTTGTGTCACTTAACGACATTCCAACCAACAACAGATTGTATATACGACGCTCTATTGTTGGTTTACTGTACAGAAGTTGAAACTTCTTACCTTTGTGTTGATGCTGCTATTAGGAAGCCCCAGAGGCCTCTTCTGGGTCACGCTGGGCATCCAATGTGCTTCAGAATGGCCCTCAGAAGCCTCCAGAAGCTATTTCAGGTTTTGAGAAACTACTTCTGGTTTGCTTCCAAATGTTTCTGCTGGCCCTTCTGACAACACAACACAAAGGTAAGGATCACATAATAGGGGTTGGAGAATGTATCCCCATTGTTAAGCAAAGCATACCTATACTGGTAAGTCATATGTTCCTAAGTATAAAAGTCAAAGGCAGATCAAGATGCCATTGATAGGAGCTTTTAAAAACACCAACAGATTCGTTGTTCAATATTGTAACATCCAACACATACCGTATGATAACATTTAATGCTTCATATTCAACCACCATGGAATGCAAGTCTCCTCTGTTGAGTACTGTTTCCAGCATAGCAATAATACTGGGTACCTGGAAAACAAAAGTTATCGAGGTAATCAAACTAGACATTTAAATATTTTTGTTTACAGTAAAAGAACAAGAGATACTCACTGCCTTCCCGACAATATCAGGAGGAAAGGACTGCTTAGCAATCACCCAAAGTGCTCTAGTGCGTGTGTTTTTGTCACCTGTCTTTACAGCAACACTGTTCAGTATTGAAAATAATTCTTGTATTTCTGCTTCTGTAAGAAAAAAATATTTTTCAGAATAAATTACTCTGAGATCAATACTACGTGCACACTCTATTCAAGACCACAAAGCAACATTTTCTTTAGAATGGCAAGTGGAATGTTACTCCCTTCCTGGCCGTGTCTATCCACTGGTGGCTCTGAACGTCAAATGCTTCAACATCCACTCGATGTTCTCCTTGGTTTCACAAACTGTTACCAGGCTCAAAGAATGCCTTGTTTCCAGAGTCAGGGGAGGGTATCAAGAAGAACTGAGCCCAGAAACAAGCACTGATTCATCTCCAGTCTTAAAACTAAACTGAACACCACAGTTCTCCTTGATTGTCATGGAGTTTGGGAACACCACACATATCACTAGAACTGAATGAACTCAGACTGAAAAAACCTTAGGCTGAATAGCATTAGACTGTGAGACCAGATACATTTCATTCTATAGATAAATCACATTAGAACAAATTAATTATACACATTTTAGTCATAATGAAGCAGGATTACTGGTTGAGGGCCCAATCCTATCCAATTTTCCAGTGCTGGTGCAGTTGTGCCAGTGGGGTGTGCGTTGCGTCCTGTGGCAGGTGGGCACTCACTGGGGCCTTCTCAAAGTATAGGAACATTTGTTCCCTTACCACGGGGCTGCACTGTGGCTACCCCAGAGCTGGAAAGTTGAATAGGATTGGACCCTAGGTCTACCTGCCAGTATTATCTGGAGTCAGATTTGGATAAAATAAATACAGTTTTAAGAATTGCTGCTCAGAGATAAAAATATATATATTTACCAGATAGGAGATAAGCTATATTTGCGTTAAAAACACAGAATCCTAAAGCTTGTAAGGCTGCACTGCTCAGTTCTGAGTTTTCAGTAGGAACGTGTGTCTACAAAAAAAGAAAACATTTGAACATGTATAGTGACAAGATTTCATTAACCATTTCAGTTGCTCATGATTTAAAACTAGTGGCATATTACAGAGCTTTATGAGCAGAATACTTATTTTATATAAATTTTATATGCACGTTAAACATGTATAATGTGTTTTAGGGATCAAGTCACAGCTTAGGGACAAAGCATATGCTTTGCACACAGTACGTCCTGGGTTCAATCCCTGGGATCTCCAGCTAGGACTCGAAAAGATCTCTGTATGAAATCTTGGAGAAGTGCTGCCAGCCAGTGTAGATAATGCTGAACAAAATGGACCAATGGTCTCACTTGGTATACAGGAGCTCCTGTGTCACATACATGAGACACATACAAAAAAAGCCAGTTGCTTTGCAAGACTTGTCTACAGTCTGCATATCAGAATCCAGACACATAACACATTCTTTTCCTTCTACTTTGGAAAACTTTGGAGAAATGCATTAACTTTTTCACACAATATCCAGCCACGGTTGATTAACTGATTTCACTTTAATTTTTATCCAACCCTCCTTTCTAGTAGTGCAGAGTGACATACACATGTCTCTTCCTCCACATCCATTTTATTCCCATTAAAATGTTGAAAAGTGGGTTAGGCTGGAAGTTGGCGACTGACCAAAGCCACCTAGCAAGCTTCTTGATTGTGAGCTGATTTGAACCAATTCTACACTGCACCATTAGCCCCTTTGCACATGCTTGTGCATGGACCTGGACACACAGAGACATTTCTTTGTCAGCAGCAGGTTCGCTGCCCTACTGTATATCAAAACTGGATTCTCTCATGTGCAGTCTCAGCAGCAGTTTCTGGTATGAATGCAGGGCTGGCCCAATCACACGGATGACTGAAGCAGTCACTTCAAGTGGTGAGATGGGGGGAAATGGTGAACTTCTGAGGGTACCTTGATCCTGCTGGCTGTCTGCCAAAGAACTATAAGTAGCAACACTACAGTGGTCCTGTTTTGATTGCTCATTTTCTGAACAATCAGAACAGGATCAATCACCATTGCTTTCTTCTTGCCCACCAAACAAGAAGGAAAAAGAGGCAGAACCCCTTTTACACATCATGTTTAGCAGATCATCCTTTTTGCTTCAACAAAACTGACTGGAGCAAGCAGGAGAAGGAAGCAATGGACTTGTTGGTAGAAGGAAAGAAGGGATGGGTTCCAGTTGACATGCTCCTTGCTCTCCCTAAGTAGCTGAGTTGGCAAGGAGGAGGTCTCAAAAGTGGTGGTGAGGCACATGCCCTCAAAGTGGTGGCATCTTTTTTTCAGGAGAGATTCAAGCTGGTGGGATGGAAAATCTGCCTCAATTCAGGCAGCAAATCTACAGGACTGCATCTCTTAGTTTTGAGCAAGATCAAGATAAATCCAACTTCAGCAGTCACAAAGTAGTTTCTCTCAAGTCACTGGGCAGGCAAGCCCTGACCTGCTGCTCTATGGCAACCAACCTGCTACCTCTGTCAACTTCTAGTATCAAATTACGTTTCCTAATAATATGTATGCAGCATTGAAGAAAACTGATCTAAAATAAGCAAGTTACTATGCCGAAATATGAGCTACAGCTGACTGGAGAATTAACGGCCACTAGAGAAAGGTTGCAAGAAAAAAATGGTGGAGGGAGAAGACTAAGTAACCTGGATATCATTTGTGGCACTGAAATGCCTACAGAGAACAAAGCCATAGAGACTGAACATACACATATAACTTGAACACATCTACCCTTTAAACAGAGTAGACACGCAGCCTATAAATATTTTTGTAAATAAATACACACCTTAAAGATTTTGTAGAGCTGAGAGAAGCATTTTCCAACTTCGGCTGCAAATTCTTTTCCTTCTTCACCACTCAGGCGACTTAAAAGTAGAAAAACATGAATAATTTTTTGTCAGACAAGTTGGCAATACACAACAGAGATCTGGCTTGCTTGTTTGCAGCATTGCTTAGGCTGAAATCTTACATGTGTTCCTGGGAGTAAGTCCGATTGAGCACAATGGGACTTACTTCTGAGTAGACATGAGTAGACGGGGCTTGCCCTGTTAAATGCTTACCTCTATGCACTCCTCAGCACACACACATTAGGCACGTTCAATTACATGCAAGTAAACATGTACCAATATCAGGCTGTGAAAACAAGCCCACGGTTAAAAAGCATCAGACAACCTGCAACACATTTTAACTGCCATTGCAGAGAAGCACTGCCCCCTGGCCTCTACAGTACATGCCAAGATGCATGCATGCTGGTTTGCAGACCCCACTAATACGCATGGCTTCATGGGCATACCTCTCACATGACCACACTTTACAGAAAGATGGTAACTCATTCCTTAACAACAATTTTTAAGATAAGCGCCAGGGTTATAGGGCTGGCACCTTTTTAGTGAAAGAGGTCTTATGCAGCTGCACAGCAGACAACACATTCAAACACAGGAAATCTATTCCTATTACCAAGGTATGGAAAATTGTCACTTGTTGAATGATGTCTTAGCCATTCATGCTTACTTTTTTTTTTAAAGTGCATGCAATAAACTGCAAATTAAACAGCAACATGTGCACTTTGTCACAGAACTCCTTGGACCCCCACTTAAAACCCATTCTCAATATTCCACATACCGCAAAGAAAATAAAGCTTTGCCAGAATATGAGATTTCTTCGAGAGCAGAAATCCCAGTCAAGTAGTAGCTCTATCTTACAGCACAACCCTATGCATGTCTTCTCAGGAATAAGCTCCTTTGAATTCAATGGGACAAAGAGCCCAACTCTATCCCTGTCTACTCAGCAGTAAGTCTCATTATAAACAATGGTGTTTGCTCCCAGGAAAGCATGGATAGGATTGCAGCCTTACTCCCAGGTTAAGCGTGCACAGGATTGCACAGTTAAGAGTCCAATCCTAGCCACACTTTCCTGGGAGTAAGCCCACTGACTCCAACGGGACCTACTTCTGAGTAGAGGCACAGGCTGGCGCTTTCAGTTTGCAAGCCAGACCGATCCGAGGCTGACGCGGAAGGCAGGCGGGACGGGAGCTCTGGGAAAGCTGGGCTGAGAACCGCACTCTGCACATGCTCAGAGGCGCGGTTTCCCCAGGAGGCCGACGCTCCCGGGGCGGAGAGGAGCCACCGCGGAGCCGGGCGCAGCCGCGAGGGCCCCTCGGGGGACGGGCGCCCACCTGGTGAGCGTCAGCAGGGCGTCCGTCAGCGCTCCCGGCGAGGCGGCGGGGTCCTCCAGGGTCTCCAGTAGGGGCGGGAGGCTCGAGGGGGGGCAGCGCCCCGTGGAGGAGTCGGCGCCGCTCATGCTGCCTTGTCTCGCCTCACTTTCCCTCCCGCCCTCCACAGTTCCCGCGCTCGCGCGCTTCTCCCGGGCTAAGATGGCGAAGCGCGGGACTCTCCGCCGCGGGGGGGCCGGCCGGCCGGCCAATCAGCACGCGAGCACGGCCGGAGCAGGCGTGGCCGAGCGGAGCAGAGCGCCGAGCGATCGAGCGGGCGTGCCCTGTCTCCTCCCGCCCCCTCCTCCCCCATGTAATCGAGCGCCGAGCAATCGATCGAGCCTGGAACAGCTCCTGGTCTCTCTCCCTCCTTGGTGTGGTTCAGTGGAGGGGGGTGTGGAGAAGCAGGGAGCTAGTGCTGCAGTGGAGCAGTGCCCCAGGCAGGTGGTCTGTGGCAGCTGTGGCCCTGAGGGAGAAAGAGGTAGCCCTTTCTTTTGTACCACTCGTGCTGGGAACCCCCACTGGGGCTGCAGGGAGCCTCTCCAGCCTCCTCCTGGGTGCTGGGTGCATCTTCCTCCTCCTCCTCTTCCTCCCTAGGGAGTGGTGCTGGGTGGTCTGCCTGGTAGTGGCCTCCCCAGCTTTATAGCTCAGTCCTACTCAGAAATAAGTCTCAGCACAGTCAGTGGGTCTTACTCCCAGGCAGGGATGTGTGGTGGGTGGGAGGCAGGTGAGGCAGAGCCTCCCCACTGGAGTCCTTCGAAAAGCGCCGTCGCTGTGTGAGCCACCCAAGCTCTGCGTGTGGGTGCTTGGGTGCCTCACACAGTGACGGTGCTCTTCGAAGGACTCCAGTGGGGAGGCTCTGCCTCACCTGCCTCCCACCCACCACACATCCCTGCTCCCAGGTAAGTGTGCATAGCATTGGCATCCTTCAGTCTTGGAAGACTATGGTATCACACTCTGAATGGTGCTTCTGGAACAGAATGTCCTCTCCAGAGCGCGAAGCCTGGGTAAAGTAGATATGGAGGACAGACTGTTACCCATAGCATAGCACAGCTATGTGTGTATAGCATTGTAGCTTTATTCCCCCAACCACCCTGTTCCTGGAGAACCTCTGGTTAAGAGAGACAGAGAGATTTGTCACCTGCCCATGGTGGAAAGCAAGGCTGAAAGCTAGTGACTTTGGGGGCTAAGCAGGGATGGGGAGAAAACATCGAGAAAAAAGGTAAGGCTGTCAGGCAAGGTAAGCAGCTTTGTGAGTGGGAAAAGAGGTGCTCTCCTTCTATACCAGTGTTTCTCAACCAGTGGTACAGGTACCATCAGTGGTGTTTAAGGTGGTGCCTGGTAGTACTTGCAGGCCCCCTGGACCCTAACCTGTGCTAGTTGAGGTGGTGCCTGGTGGTACTTGCAGGACCCCTGGACCCCTGCCACCTGTCAGCGAGACCAGGAATGCGACACAACAGACAGCAGTAGGAGGCTTGGCTCAGCAGAGCTCCAAAGCATGCTTTTCCATGCTTGAAAAAGCCCTCCCGTCTACCCTGAGCGTCTTACTGGTGTTTGTCATGTCATATCTGGCCTCAGAAGTCAGAAGTAACTGGTGTTGGTGTTGTCACCAGTTACTCCCAGTGGTACTTGAATAGGTGGACCATGTGAAGTGGTATGGTGGAGAACAAACCTTGAGAAACACGGCTGCATACAGTGTTTCTCAACCAGTAGTATGGGTACCACCAGTGCTACTTAAGGTGGTGCTTGGTGGTACTTGCAGGTCCCTTGGACACCTGCTGCCCAGCAGTGAGACCAGGAATGTGAGGTAACAGACTCCTTGGCTCAGCTGGCAGAGCTCCGAAGCATGCTTTTCTGTGCTTGAAAAAGCCCTCTCATTCACCCTGAGCCTCTTAGTGGTGTTTTTTTTACAGATCAGGGCTTCATTTGACCAGAGTAGAACTGGATTGTTGGTGCTGTCAAAGAATGCAGAGCAGTGTTTAAATCTGGTTTCTGGTAGGAAAACCGATAGGAACTAGAGATTATTTGCTTTGGGATAACTTGTCCCTTAGAGATGGCAGAGTAACTGTTTTCTGTCTTCAAAAATGGGAATAGGGTTATGCTTGGCAGCCAGCATTTGGAAACAACTGATAGCTGTTTAAAGCTGTTTAAAGTTCTTTAAAAAAAAAGAACTATAGGAAAAATGACACTTGAAAAGGGTGTTTGAGAGGACACTATGAAGATATGAATGTACAGAAAGAGAAATTTGTTCTGTTTTCATAATGCTAGATGTTTGGATTACTTAATAAAACTGATGGGCAGTAGATGAGTGACAGAAACAAGAGTGTCACACACATCCCTCCCAAGCAACTACACCACTCCTCTGGCTAGCTGCCACAAGATGTGGGTAGTGGCCACTTATCTGATGGATTTAGAATGGGATGGGAAAATTCATGGATGATAGGTCTGTGAATAACTATTTGCCAGGATACCAAATGAAACCACCTGCTGGGAATAAACAGTAGAGGACTCTTGTCTTCCTGCTCTGTTTGTGAACTCTCAGGAAGCATCTGAAAAAAGATGGGAGCAGAGCCCTTGTTCTGCTCATCAGGGTTGGTCTTATGCTCTTAAACCAATTTTGGTCAATCTTCTATAAAAGAAAATAAGATATACAGTACACATAAATATACTGCTCCCGGGTGGGTAAAAGTGGTTTCTGGGACAGTATTATTAAGTATTTAAATAACTTCAAGTTCTTCTGCGAATGAACAGCTTCTTCTTCTGCTGAAAATTGATTGTTTCCTAGTTGCTGAGTTCTTTCTCAGTAACACAAGGATAGTGATTAAGGATATCAGTGGGATGCTTGTACATGCTACCTGTTTTGTGGCATCTTTAAATGCCACCTCTTTAAATACTTCTGATAATGCTTCATGCTAACGCTTCATAAGGACTTGCGCTGGAATAGCTGGGCAATTTGTTAGCATTTTGAAAATATGCATGTTATTGGGCTCTTCCTTCAGTTTGGTGGAACTTGGATTTTTCTGTAGGAGATAACATCCTGCAGTAGCTAGACATCACATTTTGGATGCTTGAAGACTCATGAGTAATTGCGTATCTATGAAAGTTCTTGTCTTTATCATAATTTTAACAGGAGTAATAAGCCCACCATTTAAAAACATCAGATGTGTATCTGGCTGAGCTGAGAGAGGAATAAAAATAGTTTGCCTGTAATCCTATGTACTGAAATCAGTAGGATGTTTTCCCAAGTAAGGGCCCAATCCTATCCAGTTTTCCAGTGCCGGTGCAACTGTGCCAGTGGGGTGTACGCTGTGATGGAGAGACAGTCACAGAGGCCTCCTCAAGGTGGGGGAACATTTGTTCCCTTACCTCGGGGCTGCATTGCAGCTGCACCAGTGTTGGAAAGTTGGATAGGATTGGGCCCTAAACCGGCATTGTTGTGAACCCTATGTCACATCAGTATGACCACTTAAGACCTGGAGCTGTGGTAGGATACCCTTGAGTCCACCAAGTAGCAGATTTTATTTCTAGCAGTTGACAAAATGCAACAGGTAACTCCATATTATATACTAATACAGTACAGTATATGTATTCAGGGTGGACGAAAATCGATGTGTTTTTTTAAATGGATTTTTAAATTTTAAATTGGGTGTTTTCAAGTTTTGGCCACAATACATTTCTCTATTTACAATAACTTGGTTTAAAAAGAAAGCTGACAAACATATGCAAACATATAGACTCTTAAAATTGAACTGTTCCACTCTTGTGAACTTCTGAAAGGTTATTTTCTTTTGTAAAGAAAAATCTGTGATCTTTTCCAGTCATCATGCAGTGTAATAGTATAAAGCTGTAAGTACATGAACTGGGTGCCAGGGACTGTCAAGTTATCATAGGTACCATCTGTGGATCTGTCTGGGTGACCTTTTACTCCTACTTCATGCCTATTAATTGCACTATCTCTACAACTGGATCAAGAATGAGTACTCTAAATATAAGTATTTTTGTCTCACTGCCAATCAAAGAACATGAGCATTTACCTTCCTTCTTATGAAGAGCCACAGCTCTGCTAAGCAACTTGGCAGGAGTGGGGGGGGAGGGTAGAGGAATGCAAGTATATGATAGAGAAAAAGGGACTAAGAGCCCAATCTTGAGGGCTTGGAGTGCTGGCACTGCTGCTCAGCACTGACGCTGGGTGTTTGCAAATGTGCCATAAAGCATGTTTGTGGCACCCCGAGAGGAGGGGCCACTGCTGCTGGGCCAGTGCCTGTTGGTGCTGAGTTTCAACACTGTGCAGCCAACTGGCTGGCACTCCTACAGCACCGGCCGGCGGTGAGTATTTTTGGGTGAAGGGACAACAGAATCTGGCCCAGGAGGGGGGTGGAGAAGGAATCCTAACCTCCCTCCTAACCTAATCCTATCCAATCTCTCCCAGCCCAGGCAGCTCAGCACCAGCCTCCTTGTGTCTGCACCTGCTCAAAAGTGGGCGCAGATCTGAGGAGACCCATTGGGGCCGTGGCAGCATTACCCAGGGTGAGGGAGCAAATGTTCCCTTACCCCAAGGAGACTTCCAGCGCTAACCCAGCACCCATTGGATTTGGTGGTCGCCATTTTGGCACAACTGGAGCCATGGGTGCCGGGAGGCTTGGGACTGAGCTGTAAAACAGAAACAGGAAAAGTGAAACAATTCTAGAGTGTGTTCCAACCAGCATCAAAAGCCTGGCATAGCACAGTTCATAAGAGATTTTATTTGGAAGAAATCCCGTCTCTGGGTAAAAATTGGGAAATGTGGCTAATATAAATAGTTCAGGGCTGAGATGCATGGCTTGGTCATCAGAATGAAACATCAAATCACTATGTTTTATTAATTATAGCAAACAAGTAGTATGCATTTTTATTTAGTATCTGAATAATTGAATTGATGTTTTAAAAATTTACATCAGGGACTTAAATTAGCCTGTTTAAATTGCTTTCATTTAAATCAATCCAGCTGCTAGTGTTAAAGTCAACTGACTGCTACTTTTAAGGAAAAGCAACTTTTGGAGGAGACATTTTGAAGCAGAAAATGTGGGGGGGGGGGGCTAACTTTTCCCAATCAGCTGTCTTTCATTACTGCTTTCTCTTGTCACTTTGCGCAGAATTTCAGGCTTGTTTGTTTTCTTTTTGCTATACTATTGTACAGCTACAGAGCTGCTTCTCTTTCTGTTCCATTAGATCTTCCTCTGGTCTTTGTTAAAGTTGATCAATAGGTTCACAAGTTTTCTCCTAACAGTTTCAATTCTTGTTAGGTTTCAGAAGGATGATGGCTCTTCATCTCCACTGAGGTCCTGTACAATTTCATTCTTGACTCTCCTGCACAGTATAGGCATCTGCCTTTCAGTCCCACTGGTTGGATTATGCAGTGATTGGGAAGCAGGTACTGTCAGCATGCTGATTACACTGAACCCGACTTTTTTTAAATCCAAATAAGTTTTTGTAATTGTGGTGACCCATTGATACACTTCTAATAGACTGGGAACAGTTTCATTTGATGTTTTATTGTTCCCCTTCCTAGTGAATGCTACACCATAGTCTTAGTTTAGTGTCATTTATACTTTGATTTCAAGGAAATTTTGTAAGCAAGATTACAGCAGGAATTATTATTATTAATCTTTTAATAAATGGAAACAACTTCATTTCCAAATTTTCCAAAAAAATAACAAACTGACCTTTGGGAGCCTTTCTTTTTGTGGTCACTTCATTTCCAAATGAAGTGACCACAAAAAGAAAGGCTTCCAAAGGTCAGTTTGTTACTTTTTAATTAGCTCAAATCTCAGTAATGCTTCAAAGGCAGTATAGTTATTAATCTGTGAATAAATGTTTCTTCATAAAGTTCTGGCTCAAGGAAACGATTGTTGCATACAATCAGAGTGGCTATTGCCGTGCAACCTTGAAGCAGGAGGATAACGTATTTGCAAACAGTGATGTGGTTCCTGAAAATCTGGCTGAAAACGTAAAAATAATGTATCCAAAAGGAAGATTTAATGGAGCTGGATGGGGAAGCTGGAAGAGTCAAGAGGGGATCCACATAATGGTGGGAATCATCAGATGGATCCAGAGGGAAGAAGAAGAAGGCTTCAGCACATGAGCAACAAGGGAGAAATGTCTGTGGTCAGATCTTTGTGGCAGATTGTTTCTTTCTTGCCAGTGTTGTGGTCTTCATATAATGCCAAATCTTCCAGCTAAATAATTTGTGTTGTCTTGGGTAGTTGTATTTTTCCCCTCGCTCTTCTTGGGTGGGTCTAAAGCAAGATATTTCACCCGAAAGCCTCCTGCAGTTACTGAAGCATCTGACAAAAATTTCAGAGTCATGACGTTTCCTAGAATGAAAAGAGAGACCAAAAACGAGTGCTTATTTTCTGTTGAAACAAAACAGCCTTTTGAATTGTTTTGTGCTATAATTTGCCTTTCTGCATTGTTTCTAATCTAATGTTTCAAGGTGGCTAACTTTGATCCTAATCCTGAGCTCGGCGCACCAGCTTATCACTGGCGTACAATGTCGCAAACATGCCATAAGGCACATGCCATCTGGCTGTATCCACCCTGTGAACTTATATTGGTTTCAGAGAATTCTGGGAGTTGTTTGGAGAAGGTGCTGAGAGTTTAGCTCCTTTCCTTCAGAATTCTATGAGGAAAAAGAGGGACTAGTGAATTGGTTTGGTGTAAAGTTTTAGTCCTAAACAGAAATAAACTAGGTTGAACATAGTGGAAGTAAACATGCTTAGGATTGTTCTGCACATCTGTGGTGTAGATGGACTGTTGTGGGTGCTTTAAGGGAAGAGGAGAAACGTAGCCTATAGTTGCAGTACCTTGCACATTTTAATTGCTGCACTGCTGCAGTGATTAAAAAAATGATATGGGACAATATGTTAGCTGGAAAAAATGTTGGAGCATTATGAACTATTCTGATTGTGTGGATGTAAGTGTTCTTAGTAGTTATAGAGAAACCTTGCAATTAAGTCTGAAATTACTAACTACCAGGCTCCTGTGGTGACCAATATTTATAAAACATATCCATTTAATCTCTGGATGTAATGATCCTTTCTGTGCAGTGCTGTGTGTGTTGATAGAAAAGTGGTAGTTTACCACGTGTGTGTGTGTGTGCATACATTATTACCTGTGCTAAAGATGTTATCTGGAAGCTCCTCTCCACAATACCTAAAAAACATGGCAACCAATATATTTGTTAAAAATTAGTAAGTCAAAATGTAATAACATACAGTATTAACAGTAGTGGCTACTGTGTCTCTTCACATCTGAGGGCACAATCCTAACCAGGTCTACTCAGAAGTAAGTCCTATTTTGTTCAATGGGGCTTACTCTCAGGAAAATGCGGTTAGGATTGCATCCACAGTCAAACAAATATAATGAATATACGGGTACTGGGCTATCATGAAAGACCAGCGTATATGCCACCATTTTGGCATGGAAGCCATTTGGATGATTGGATTTCGTGCTGCATCAGTAGTTACTGATTAGTTAGATTAGAACTACTGATTAGTAGTTACAAAGGCGAGGAAATATTTATGTCTTCTGTTCATCCTATATGTTTTACAGAAGCGTGGTGTGGGACTTGACCATGTGGAAGCACCTGCCATACTGCAGTGGGAATCTGTAAGTAGAATCATAGTCCTAAGCCGGTGGTTCCCAAACTGTGCACTGTGACACCCAAGAGATCTCACCAATCTTGTGCATTTCAAGATGGTAGCGCCCAGGAGAGCTGGGCGACGGTGCTGCTGCAATGGGGCACTGTGATTGCAGTTAGTCTGTCCAAAACTGATCTTGAATTTTCATCAGATTAGTACATTTGGCTCAACTGAGACTTCTATGAACATGCTTCTGGATTCAAAAGGATGAAGCTTAGAACTGACAGCATTCTGGATGGAAAAGATATGAATCAGACATATCCCATTGCACTGAGCTCTGGGCTTTGGCATAACCAGATAGATTGGCAGCCGAGCAGCTTACAGGTCTTTTTGTTCAGCTGAACTTGAGATCTGTGTCATGCTTTCATGTACTCTCCACTTCTCTAAGGGACTAACCAAATGTTGCATAGAACATACCGTATATCAAAATGCCTTAATGATATTTTTAAAAAAGCAAAGCAGCTTGGTGAGGGAGTTAGACTGGAGAAGCGGCACTAAGGGAAGGTTAGCCCTTTTCCCATCCATCTTGAATATCTGTTTTTTAAGCCCCAATTTTCCCCTGTTCCTGGCCTACACTTCAAGGTACATGTTTGCAGGCAATATAGAACCCCATAAAACATGTGCAGAAAGCAGCTTGTTATATATTTAGCATCCTGGAGCAGAAAGATATGTAGAAAAAGGGTTATGTGACTTCTCTAATAAATTCTCCCTCCCCCATAAGATTGTTAGAATTTCCTTATTTGTTTTTTTGTGCGTCTGTATTTATCCCCATGCAAATGGGGATCTTACTAATAAGCAGCAAGGTGATCAAGAAGAAATGGGCAGATAAATGATTCTTTGTCCCACTAGATGGCAGGAGACCTTCTTGCATGTGTATGTATTGTAAATGATGTGCCTCTCAATTGCTCTCAAGGAAAAAAAATCTTATATTTTCTAACCAAAAAAGAGAGATGTGACCCATATCCAGAGCCTTCCTCATCAGGATGCAGTGGGCCCAGACAGCTCAATCATTACATGCCTACCTTTCCATGTGCTGTGGAAATTTTCCCCAGGAGTACCATCCTTTAGGGGACACACACCCAAGGACTGCTTACTGGGTTTTCTGTAGGTTTTTCTAGCATTCTAACTAACTGCAGCTCCCGGGGGTGGGGGTGGGGGTCAGAAGGCTGAGTAGCTCTATTATGAGAAGTAAGGGGTGTCTGTAGGAGTTATGGGGTACAAGCCATGATGTGTATGCACAACCTCCTGATTTTAGGAATGGTTTAAGTCAGAATGCCAGATGTAGGGGAGAGCACCAGGATGAGGTCTCTTGTTATCTGGTGTGCTCCCTGGGGCATTTGGTGGGCCGCTGTGAGATACAGGAAGCTGGACTAGATGGGCCTATGGCCTGATCCAGTGGGGCTGTTCTTATGTTCTTATGTTCTTATGAGTTTTATGTCTGTTTTTATGTTTTATGTTTTTAAGGGATTGCAATGTGTGAGATTTGGGGGGGGGCGTTACACACAGTTCCTATGAAGAGGGGTTATGAACTTGATTGGGATCAAGGAGGTTCTCCTGGGACAGAGAAGTGAGAGGGAGGAGGAATTGGGGAAAGACCAGGAAAGGGTGTGTGATTTTTAACACTTATTAGATTGACTTGTGTGTGTGTTTGTAAGTACGATGCTGTTGCTGCTCAGAGCCTCTGAGACTGGGTGGACTAAAAAAACCCTAAAATCCAAATATGTAACCAGTGTCATTCCCCCAACCCAGATGTGTTGCATACGATCCTATGGTATGCAGCATATTAAGAAAAATACAAAAAATTTTACCTGCCCACGAAGCCATTGACATCATCATAGCTGTCATATATTTCTAAGTAATCAGCCATGCATGCTGGATCATCTTCAAGATCAAAGTCAAGGAACTGAATTTGAATCCGCTGTCCGTACTTCACTCTGATATGCCAGTAACATATTTGATCATCTTCATATTCATTTGGGTAGCCAGGGGTTTTAAAGATGTGCTTCGAATCTGTGAAAATCCCACCACAGTCTTTTCCTAGAAGAGAAAAAGACGAGTTTGAATCCCACTTGCATCTCAGATGTGGAATTGGCCAGTTGCACATTGGAACTAATGATGCCAACACATTTGTTGTTCAGAGAATGAAAGTAGGGTCATACTGGCAGTTATGGTAGCACTGCAGTTTTGAGAAAACATGATTTTGCTCAGAGAAAATGCAAATAGGGACTATCTTTCAAAGTGCACAACTACTGTGCAGTACTTCCCATAATAAGACTCTAGCTATGACCTGTCTTTACAGGCGTGCATCGCTTAACAATGGATCACATATACAATGGTGGTCAAAGCAACAAGGAGGCTCTTAATGAGGCAGTCAGGATTCCCATAGCCTGCAGCAGAGTGTCTGTTTACACAACAAAAAAGACTCTTAATGCAGAAGAGGCAATCTATCTCTAGTAGCCTGTGCAGCCAGCTAGTTTCTGGCAGGGAGTGATTGTTTAAGCAACAAAGGCACTAGATTGGGTTGTATGTTCGCTTAACAACCTAATCACATAACAATGGGGATTGGAGAATGTATCCCTGTCATTAAAAAATGCACACCTGTATGTTCAAAAGTAAGGGGCTGTTTATTTCCTTCATGCTATTCTATTGTTCATATTTCTATCTAATTTAACGCTTCGACAGGTATCTTCCTTCTTGTATGGCAGAGTCTGAAAGTGCCTTATGGTTCAGGTTCTACAAAAAAGAAGGGAAGCAGGCAAACATCAAGGAGAGTCACACTAACATGTAACAAATACCTATAGGTAGCTGCCACCATTCTATCATGTTTATTTTTTTTAACTAGTCTGCTTTTCTTCATCTAATATGACAGCGCCAGTTGGCTTACCAAAAACGAAACAAAAAAACTCCCAAAATAAAACAAAAAAACTTTGATACAAAATCAACAAAACATGATATGATCTATATTTATGGGAGCATTAACTCCTGTAATACCTCTTTCTAGAACTCTGTTTTGTTATAGTGTTCTTCGTACTGGGTGAAATTACCCATTAACATAAGAACAGCCCCACTGGATCAGGCCATAGGCCAATCTAGTCCAGCTTCCTGTATCTCACAGCGGCCCACCAAATGTCCCAGGGAGCACACCAGATAACAAGAGACCTCATCCTGGTGCCCTCCCTTGCATCTGGCATTCTGACATAACCCATTTCTAAAATCAGGAGGTTGCGCATACACATCATGGCTTGTACCCCATAATGGATTTTTCCTCCAGAAACTTGTCCAATCCCCTTTTAAAGGTGTCTAGGCTAGACGCCAGCACCACATCCTGTGGCAAGGAGTTCCACAGACCGACCACACGCTGAGTAAAGAAATATTTTCTTTTGTCTGTCCTAACCCGCCCAACACTCAATTTTAGTGGATGTCCCCTGGTTCTGGTATTATGTGAGAGTGTAAAGAGCATCTCCCTATCCACTCTGTCCATTCCCTGCATAATTTTGTATGTCTCAATCATGTCCCCCCTCAGGCGTCTCTTTTCTAGGCTGAAGAGGCCCAAACGCCATAGCCTTTCCTCATAAGGAAGGTGCCCCAGCCCCGTAATCATCTTAGTCGCTCTCTTTTGCACCTTTTCCATTTCCACTATGTCTTTTTTGAGATGCGGCGACCAGAACTGGACACAATACTCCAGGTGTGGCCTTACCATCGATTTGTACAAAGGCATTATAATACTAGCCATTTTGTTCTCAATACCCTTCCTAATGATCCCAAGCATAGAATTGGTCTTCTTCACTGCCGCCGCACATTGGGTCGACACTTTCATCGACCTGTCCACCACCACCCCAAGATCTCTCTCCTGTTCTGTCACAGACAGCTCAGAACCCATCAGCCTATATCTAAAGTTTTGATTTTTTGCCCCAATGTGCATGACTTTACACTTACTGACATTGAAGCGCATCTGCCATTTTGCTGCCCATTCTGCCAGTCTGGAGAGATCCTTCTGGAGCTCCTCACAATCACTTCTGGTCTTTACCACTCGGAAAAGCTTGGTGTTGTCTGCAAACTTAGCCACCTCACTGCTCAACCCTGTCTTCAGGTCATTTATGAAGAGGTTGAAAAGCACCGGTCCCAGGACAGATCTTTGGGGCACACCGCTTTTCACCTCTCTCCATTGTGAAAATTGCCCATTGACACCCACTCTCTGCTTCCTGGCCTCCAACCAGTTCTCAATCCACGAGAGGACCTGTCCTCTAATTCCCTGACTGTGGAGTTTTTTCAGTAGCCTTTGGTGAGGGACCGTGTCAAACACCTTTTGAAAGTCCAGATATATAATGTCCATGGGTTCTCCCGCATCCACATGCCTGTTGACCTTTTCAAAGAATTCTAAAAGGTTCGTGAGGCAAGACATACCCTTACAGAAGCCATGCTGACTCTCCCTCAGCAAGGCCTGTTCGTCTATGTGTTTTGAGATCCTATCTTTGATGAGGCATTCCAACATCTTACCCAGTATGGATGTTAGGCTGACCGGCCTATAGTTTCCCGGGTCCCCCCTCTTTCCCTTTTTAAAAATAGGCGTGACATTTGCTATCCTCCAATCTTCTGGCACCATGGCCGTTTTGAGGGACAAGTTGCATACCTTAGTCAAGAGATCTGCAACTTCATTCTTCAATTCCTTAATAACTCTTGGGTGGATGCCATCAGGGCCCAGTGACTTATTGATCTTTAATTTATCAATGAGGTCTGAAACATCTTCTCTTTTAACCTCTATCTGACTTAACTCCTTGGTCAGGAGGGGCCGTTCGGGCAGCGGTATCTGCCCGAGGTCTTCTGCCATGAAGACAGATGCAAAGAACTCATTTAATTTCTCTGCCATCTCTAAGTCTCCCTTTATCTCCCCTTTCCCTCCCTCACCATCCCTCACCATTATGGCAGCCTCTTTCAATAACAGGAATTCTTTTGTGGCTTTTATCTTGGTTAGTCATTTGTGGCTGTAGGTTTTTCCAGCATCTTCCCCTCCCCATTGGCTTAGATGCCAGCTCCTCAGGTTGAGAAGGTATAGGAAGCACAGAGGCAAGGCTGCAAAAGTGATAGTGGTAGGTCTGCTGCAAGACCTGTGAAGCTCATGGGAACTCCAGCATGTACCACTGATCATGCACACAGGTGGGATTCCCTTGCCTCTCTACCTCAGCATCCAGTGTAGCCGTCATTGCTTCCTCTAATGGTCACAGAGGGAATGTTGGAAGCCCAGAACTTTCTCTGCAGCCATTAGAGGAAGTGGCAGTGATGGCAGCCGTGCTGGATTCTGAGGGAATCAGGTAAGCCGTTCTCACCCTCCTTTTGCACGCTAATGCATGAGAGGAGAATGGAGCCAGGCTCATGGTGGTGGCAGGCTCGGGGAGGCGGTGGATGAACAGGGGGCACTCCCCACCATCTTGCCACCTAGCGTGAAGTTATCAACTTATGTCATAGACAAGTGAGCCCTCATTGTCAAAGTAGCTCCCTGCCCTTTCCTGAGGTGGGGGGGGGGAATGGCTGCATTGTGCACTCGGTCCCCTCATCTGTCTGTCTCTCTCTTTTGCCCCCCCCCCGCTTTGCCTAGGTAGGATACTGCTAGTGTAACTTCCTACTGCTCATTTCCCCCCTTTTTTCTCTTTAAAGTTACAGCATCTTTCCATGGTGCCCTGGGGACTGAGGAATTTGTCTGACTCCTAGCTGTTTGGGCTGGCTCTTTGAGCCTAAGCAAATTCACGTGATAGTATGACTGCAAAGAGACCTTCAAGTGAACCTGCTGCTGATGTGACTAAGCAGTCACGGAAGAATATTACCATAGACTTAAAAATGCAAGTGTTACAGTGTATTGAGGCGGGTGAGCGGCAGGTTGATGTTGGTCGGAGGTTAGGATTGGGTACATCTACCATCAGGACCATTTTAAAGAATGGAGAGAAGATAAAGAGATCTGCAAAATCAACCACGCCGCAGAGTGCAACAAAAACTTCTCGTTCCAGGAATATCTTGCTTGAGAAGATGGAAAAACGGCTGAGTATCTGGATTGAGGACCAGACGCAGCATTGTGTGCCCCTCTCCCAGCTGACAATCCAGGAGAAGGCAAGAAGCATCTTTGCCTACCTCCAAGAACATGAAGGTGATGGATCAGCAACTGAAACATTCCAGGCAAGCCGGGGTTGGTTTGAAAAGTTTAAGCGCCGCATTAACCTACACAATATGCCTGCCTGTGGTGACTCTGAAAGCGCTGATAAACAGGCAGCGCGGGAATTCACCACCACTTTCAAGACCATAATTGATTATGGCGGTTACCCTCCAGAACTTGTGTTTAATGTGAGTGAGACGGGCCTCTTTTGGAAGCGCATGCCATCACACACATACATTTCATGTGAAGAAAAACATGCACCAGGGCTCAAGGCTGCCAAAGACAGACTGACGCTGCTGCTGGGTGGCAATGCTGCTGGAGATTTCAAGATAAAGCCCATGGTAGTCTATCACTCTGAAACACCCCGAGCTATGAGGGGATTCTCAAAGGAACACTTACCTGTGGTTTGGAAATCAAACAAGAAGGCATTGCTTACCGCCGATCTCTTTCAGCAGTGGTATGTGTCGGGTTTCTGTCCTGCAGTGAAGCAGTACTGTGAGGAAAAGAATGTGGAACCCAGAGCACTGTTACTGCTGGACAGTGCTCCGGGTCATCCTCACAACCTCGAGACTCTGCGCACTTCAGTGCCAGTGGAAGTGGTTTTCCTCCCATCAAACACAACCTCACTTCTGCAGCCAATGGACCAAGGCGTCATTTCTTACTTCAAGGCTTACTACCTGAGGCGCACATTCAAGCAACTGGTGAGTAACATGTACGATCAAGAACAGACAATCGGAGATTTTTGGAACTCATTCAGCATAATGCATGCCATCGAAAACATCAGCATGTCATGGAAGGAAGTTACCTCCAGTTGCATGAATGGTGTGTGGTGCAAGATGTGGCCAGAGGCGTGTTATGACTTCAATGGGTTTGCGGATGCTTCATCCGACATCACCCGTGACATTGTTAATTTGGCAAACGAAGCTGGGATGGACGAAGTGGATGCTGAGGATGTGGAGGAGCTGTTGAATTCTCATGGAGAGGAGCTTACAAAGGAGGAGCTTGAGGAGATTGAAAATCAACATGCTGCAGAAGAGGAGGAGGATGAGATGGAGGGTGCTCCACCTGTAAGGAACTTGACAACAGCCATGTTGTCAGAAGGCATAGCCAAAATCAATGAGATCCTCAACATTTGGTCCGAAAATGATCCTGACTGGGAACGCAGCAGCACTGTCAAGAGGGGTGTTCTGGCAGACATTGCTTGCTACCAGAAGATGCTTTGGGAGAGGCAACAGCGTGCAAGGAAGTCTACTCTAGACACTGCCTTCATCAAACAGCTTCCTGTTATTAAGGATGAGTTGGAGCCTGGCTCATCCTCCTGGGAGTAAATCTTTCCACTGCTCTGACCTAATGCATTGGTGAGTACTTAATACAATGAACCTTGTTTTAATGGACCTCAGTTCAGTGGACTTTGGAAATAATGGACACAGGTCCATAGAAGTCCATTAACCCTTACCTATTTCAGCAGCATCAAGGGAGCTCTTCAAGGTTTACAGACGAATGGGGGAAAGAAGTGTTTGGCTTGAATGGACTTGCAACATTTACAGACCTCTCCTTTCCCCCACTAACTTATTAAATTGAGGTTCACTGTACATTAAAAAGAAAGGACAATTCTTTGAGCATATCTGCATTACAACCATCTTTTATTGTTACCTCCTATACAGCTGTTTCACCCATAGCTCTGTTTTCCAAGAACATATCCACAGCATTATAGGGGATATTGCCATATATATGCCTAACTAAATCAATAAAAATATGTAACAAAACAGAGCACAACAAGCAAGAGCCATCTAAAGCATATAGAGAACAGAGGATTTAACAGTGCAAGCCAAAGCATATCTACTCAGAAGTAAGCCCCATAGAGTTTAATGGAACTTACTCTTGAGGAAGTGTGTATGTTTGTCATGTAAATTAAAGGCTTGGTGAAACAAAAATATTTTAATATTTCTTTGGAACATAAGCAAAGAGGGAGCAATCTTGATTTAACTGGAAGGGAATTCCACAGGCTGAAATGGTAAACAGTAGTGAAACTGACAGAGGTCTATTTATCACTTCTTTAGGGGCAATTTACATGTTATAGGTACACTAATGTAATGGAGAACTCAAGGCTATTATAAAAATTGCTAAGCATAATGCCTTGAGCTCTTCTTTCCACTGCAGTACCTTTAGTGACCTTCCTCATCTTGGCTGTACTTACCCTTGCCTTGGTAGCAGGTATCGTGGGGGATGTGGTCTTTTATTTTCGCTGCCCCCTCTGGCAAATGACAAGTCAGCAGAAACAAAAGTGTTCTAGCCAGGAGCTTCTGGCCACCATGTTTGCCAATGCAGTAAAACCATACATGAGACGTTGTAGGAGAAAAACATGGCAGCTGGAAGTCATTGGCCTGTCACCAGCCAAAAGCACATGTGCTACAAGGGAGGGAGGGAAGGGAGGTAATCCATCTGTTTTCGGGGAATCCCAGGGCAAGTACCAGTAGTGGGCTGTAGCAGTTGCCTAGGTGTGTGCCATATGCTGCAGCTGGGCCTGAGAAGATCTTCCCATGACACTATTCCAGCCCCACCTTAATAATTGTCTAAAGTTGAGCAATGTTGTCACAAACTATGAAGAAATTTCTTCAGAGGGGAACACACAAATCAACCAGCATCAACAACTTGGTTTAAATACATTGTTCATCACCCAAACAATCCACTTGGAAAAGATCTAGCTTGCCTCCAGAGGATAAGGCCATACAAGAGTGGTGGCTGACTAAATTTAATTGCAAGAACAATGTTTGCCTCTCCCTTTTCCACACATCTGTTCATCTTGAATTCTCATTGTTTACTGCAATGTGGTTCCCTCCACCCCTTTTCAGCAACTCCACCTCTTTTCAGCAGTATGCACACAAAACATCTGAAACTGCTTGCCATGGTGAAAAGTGGGAGGCGGGAGGGTGGGATCCATTCATTCTTAGCACCAAAATAGTATGTCTTAGGGATAAATGCAATTTCTAATAGGGGCTTATTCCAATATACAAAGCACATTATGAACCATCCAAGCACCATAAAAAAGACAAATCGAGTTCAAGGTTACATGTGCTTATTCATTTAAAAAAAAACCCAGCCACCAATATTTTACAATCCTCCTACACACAGTACAATTGTCCATACATGACCAAATCCAGGCCACTCACAAACTCCAAAAGTATTGTCAGTGGACATTATGTAACCTTGTTATCGGATTAAAAAACCATTGAGGCATACAGCATTTTCCTGCTCATTTCTTCTTTCCTGTTGCCTCTTCGTAGTTTTGTTTTTGTTTCTGCCCTGATTCCAGAACTTAGGCTGGAACTTGCTGAATAACAGAAGCAATTAACAGCAGAAGCAAAGAGGCACTCAAGCTTATTTGCAATGCTATCCAGATGGAATGGACAGGGCTTTCCTAAGAATTCACCAATGAGGCATGTCAGGCTCTTCAGAATTGACTTTGTTGCCTGCAGAACCAAGAACTTGGCAGTGGAAGCAGTTTAGTTGTCTGATATGGTTGGACTCTGGGATCTGTATTGTTGCTGCCTGGGGAGTAAGCCTGCCTATGCTAGTAGCTGTTCCCTTGCTATTCTTAATCAAGAAGTAAATTGGCAAATAAATGCTCACAAAGACATAACAAATTTCCAGTGCTTTGTCATCGAAAGGAAATGGGCCTTGCGAAGTCTGTCCTGAACTTTTAAATGAAAGGGAAGGAACAAACCAGTTTGATGATGCAGATACCATGGGAACTAGACTATCGAAGAAGTCCAACAGCTTGCTTAACTCCTCCTTTACTCTTGCAGCTGGGAGACATTTGGTGAATCCCCTGAATTCCACGGTATGTTCGATGTGGGTCTGCCACTGAAAATGGTAGCTCCATGTTTTTCCCATTTCCAGTAATGTATAGAGTCACTAGCAATGTTCTCTAGCATCATGTGTACTTCCCTGGCTCTGCTCCACTTTATTTGGTTGCTGCTGGCACAGATGGGGAAATGCACAATCACAATATAAGTTAAGTGACACTCCAGTGCTTGGGGAAGAATGCAACGTGGAATGCCATTTTTGGCAAGGGCTCGGTGGCATGCATAACACATAGTCCCATCCTTGGAAGACTTTTAGATGGAAGGGTTTGATAGTGTCATATTGTATGTGTTCCCAGTATCTTCAATCCAGATTGGTGCTGTGCTGATCCCTGCTAGATCAAATTGACAGCAGGATCAGCAACCATAGTTAAGAGCCATTTTTTAAGGGAATTTCAGCCCAGCACAAATTCCTGCAGCCAGCACTGCATCCTACGTGGGAACTTTGACTGCTGGAGGATTTTATAAGGCAATTAACAAGCTGTTAACGTTAGCAGATTTTAAATATGCTTTGCTGTCTTACTTCCCCTGCAAATGCTCAAACTATGTTTCACTGGGTTCCTGTGCTTAACAAGATGAGTAAAGGACATCCTTTCATTTATTCAGTTTTAATTAAAGAAGTCTTGTTTCATTGCCTTAAAAAAAATTCTTCCCATACGCAAACTCAGGTTTACTTGTTTTTTTGCTACCTCCTCCTAAACCTTTAGGAGGAGCAGGTGAGCCATCTAGAGGACACTTTTCCTTTGTTCAAAGTAAAAATAATTTTTTTTAAAAAAAAATTCAAGAATCTGCTAACAAAAAGTGTGGGGCTTCTGTGGTGTTGCTTACATTTTACATAGGATATATCTGACCCACCAGAAGGATATATCAGGGTTCACACTGAAATTTTTCTTAGCTGTGTATCAAAACATGCATATTTAAAATTGCAGGCCAAATGACAGAGCCATAAGAAACGTATTTGTTGTCCACTTACCATTAGGGTTGTAGCAGTAAGCATCCCATTTCTCACTTCTGTTGAGCCGGAATCCATAATCGACAATCCCAGTCTTTCCAAAGCCACAGTTGCTTCCAGGCTTGACAATGGGATATCCGACTCTTCCCTTAGCCATCCATCCAGCAGCACACATATGAAACCCTGAAGGATCAAAGGCAGTCTCATGTTAAATCTGGTATTGGCTAAGGAAGAAACATTGTGTTTCAAAGTAATAAAATCTCATTCTTTTTGCCAAAATTATAATTGATGCCCAGTTATTTTAAATTGAATTACAGTTCACTAGCAAAACAATTTCGGCCCTAGGCAGAACTCTGTATGCATGGTGTGTATTTTTTAAAATGTGTTGTCATTTGTCTTGAAGAATAAAAGTGCTGTTTTCAGTTTGAGCTAATTAACAACAATCAAATGCAGATACATCCTAAATTTCAGTAACTACAAAATCTTGGTATTCAAATACGTCCCATCAGGATAACGTGTGGACATTTTAGTCTCACTGTGGATTTGTAAAATGCTACTGCAAGAGAATCTGTTCATTTCTCCTCACCATGGGGAGAAATTTAGGTGATCCTAACATTACTAGGGTTGTGCAGATACCCACACTGCATTTTGGGCCATGTGCCATTCATTTATTATGACTAAACCAGTGGTTCTCAATTTTTCCCATCCTGTAACCCACCTCGTCTAGCCGATGAGCCTGGGTCCCGGGTGGCTCCAGAGGCCTCTTCCAGTTTGCACTGGGTCAGCAACCCACTCTACAGGCCTCTGCAGGTCACAGTAAGGCCTGCAGAAGCCTCTCAAAGCTACTTACAGTTTTCAGAGGCAAACTGAAAGTTGCCTTCCGAAATCTGGAAGAGGAGTCTTAGGCCTCCTCACACCACCTGAAAGGTTCCAATTTGAGGCCAAACAGAGGTGAAGGCAGGTGGGAGGACCAAGTTCATGACCCACCTGGCATGGGCTTGCAACCCACCAGTTGCAACCCATAGTTTGGGAAACATTAAACAATTACAGTAGATACTCGACTATAGTATGTAAAATTTTTGCCAAGTAATCAAGCTCCAATTATCACTTTACCTTATCTCCGGGTCAATCAGAGGGCAGAGCTTTTCAACTCTGAAAAGTTTCTTGGGTCATTAGAAGCAATGCAGAGATTAGTTTCTATAGTAACTTAGCTGGGAAATTCCAGCCAAAGTTAACCTTTTATTTGTTCCATTTTGAAATGCTGTTGCAGAGATCTGTTTTTTTCAACACCAGGATGGGATCCTCCTTTCCATTTGAAGCAAAGTCCCAAGCTACAATTCAATAGACAATTACTTAGAAATAACACCCATGGAAAGCAGTGGGTCTACTTCTGAGTAAAAAGGGTTGCAAATATATGCAGCTGCAACTCTCTGCTGTGAACTGAATTGCACACTCAGTTATGTGTTATGGGTTGTATGTTGTATGTAGTGCTTCTGGCTTAACATACTAGACACCTTAAGGCCCAGACTTCATGTATTTATCACAGTGTTTTCTCTTTTTATCTGTTTGAAGAACAGAAGACTCTTCCTTTGCACTGTTTTGCACCAGAAGTGTGCCAAGAAATTCTGGGTGATTTATCACTTTCCATATTATTTTTCAGCTTTTTTACTGTGCTGGTTTTCAATCGCTGGCTCGTAGATGAATTGATGACCAAAAACTAGCTATTGGTGGGGCTTTCACAGCCAACTAGCTACCTTCCTTCCTGCCTTGCTGTCCCTGCAAAGCATTCTGGAGCACGACTTGCCTTTTTCTGCCATTATGCCATTCTTTTTCAAGTACCCCTAAAGGTCCTGTTGAGTGACACTGGGAATACATGAATCCCAGGCTGGGAACCACTGTTCTACTGGTATGTTGTTTACAGTGCACGGATAGTGTTTACAAAAAAGTGGTGAAGACCAGAATTTTAAAAGAATAAAAATGTATCTTATGATCTTTTACTATGTTTTTAATAAATTAGAGACTGTACAGTTCTTAGGTAACAATTAGTGATAAGTGATTTTTCAGGATCTGGCATCAGGTAAAATCAGTCAAAACTATAGTCAGACACCCCCCTAAGTTTAACCACCAACTTATCCGAGGGTCATAGAAAATTCCATGATTTTTTGCTCAAAGCCTGCCCTTGACTTATCTGTGAGATCAACTTATAGGCAAGTGTCTGCGGTATATATGTGGTTATTGCTTATTATGGGGTATGAAAAAGTAACTGATGCAATAAATACCTGTAAAATATACTGCTTTTTTGCTACTTAGGGCTCAATCCTATCCAACTTTCCAGAACTGATGCAGCCACAATGCAGCCCTGAGGTAGGGGAATAAATGTTCCCTTACCTTGAAGAGGCCTTCATAATTCCCCTTACAGGATGCAGCACATGCCCCATTGCCATAGCTGTATCTGGAAAACTGGATAGAATTGGGCCCTTAATTTTGATTATGTTTATTTTACTGTTTTTAAACCCTGCTTTTTAATTAGGGAGAACCAAAACAGCTTACAGAACAATGGCTTGAATCTTAACTGCCTTCCCCTTTTCTCTGTAGTCCCCCACATCATCAGGGTGGGGGTGGGTGGGTTAGGGGATCATCCTGAGCAGCATTGCATGTGGTGCTAGGAACTGCAGTAGTAAGGGGGAATAGCTAAAAATCAGGGATCTGTTGAAAAATCTGTTGAAGCACTGTTGAAAAAGTGCTTCTGCTACTGCAACTACAATATTCATGGAACTGAGCCAGTAAAATAACAGATGTTTAAAACTAATTAATTAAAAACTTCACTAACTATAAGCAATGTAGATACCATCACTGAGAAGGCCCTTTCACTGAACCGCCACTGATGATGGGATGTGAAGGAGGGACTCTGAGGCAGAACTTGGATCCAAAATGCTGTTTTTGAACCTTGCTGCAAATTTTCCACTGCTGCTAAAATTTTTTTGTCCCAGCTAAAGCCTAAAACGGAGCCTTTTAAATGTCATGTCCTTGACTTTCAGTGTGCATCTGCTGTGTTAATACAACTAACCATGTCAGTACAAATGGAAGTCTGTGTATCGCATGAGATGCAGAAAAAACATCCTCTTACTTGCCATAGCAATAAGTCCATGCTGAAGTACTTATGGTATGCCACAAAGTAATGAGTATCATCTCGGACTAAAATGGATATGTTTACGAAATCCAAGTCAGTTTTGAGCTTTGGAAAATTATATAGCATCTTATAGCATAAGGCTATGTAAGTCTACTCAGAAGTAAGACCCATTGTATTCAGTGGGGCTTACTCATAGGAAACCACGTATAGGATTGCTGCCTCGAATTATAACTTGAGGTAGAGGAGATAGCAAAACAGTCAAAGTGTACAGTAGGTCTGTACAGCATTGTAGATTGGTAATAATATGGTTGCTTTCCAGGTTTTTTCATAGGCAATAAGAGTGTACACATATTCACTGAAGCAGTTTACATCTCTTGACTAACTTACACTGCAATCCTAGATATGTCTACACAGAAGGAAGTTCCATTGATTTTGGTGGGGCTTACTGCCATGTAAGTGTGTATAGAGGTGATTGCCACTGTGAGCTGTGGCTCCCCAGAGAGCTGTAGAAACCAATGGGGGAGCTGCAGAGTACGCTTAAAAAACCCACTGCCCTATACAGTATTTAGGATTGTAGCTCTCATGGGAGCCATGGTCCCAGTAGGTCAAGGGAGCTGCCTGTTGAAAAAGCTTGGGAACCGCTGGGGTACAGGATTGCAGGCGGTTTTCAGTTTCTGTAATCAATTATATTGTGTTCTTAAATTTTTATCTTCAATACTGTCTGAGGCAGTTGCTTCAGACAGTAGATGAGTGGGGGTCTCATCCACCATCATCTGTTTGCTTTTCTTCAGTGCTTCTTCACCTCCCACTCCTTGGATTCTGAAAGAGAGAGGGAAATGGAGCAGAAGAGAACGTATGAAGGAGAGGAGTAACCTCGAGTGTTTCCTGGAAGATGCTCTAGGGAGGCCATCACTCTGCTCCCTCCCCCTCCATTTCCTCTTCCACTCTGTTCCTCTTTTCCTTTTAGAAGCCAGTGAGCAGGAGAAGGACCAGCAGCATTTGGTGCCATTGCTGGAATGGTGTTTGATGCACCATTCCCAGCACTGGGAGGTCTTGGACCAGCCTGGACAACTATAAATTTTCATAAATTCCAGTTCTGCTTGCAATAGTTCTGTAATGAACATCATTCTTGGGTGGGTATTTTTGAACCCCAAAATAAAGATGCTTGAACAGAAAAAGAACAGAATCATTGAGTGATATAATGTTTGTGGTGTGAAAATTAAAGAGCACAGCCCACTTGTAGGTTCCTTTGTGTCAGCCCTATTTTCCAGTGCAGCACTTTTTCATTTCAGTGGAACTTGCGCATGGGAATCTGTGATAGTGTGTGCCCCAAATGATTCCATGTTCCATACTTTCATACCTATTTTTCTTGCAGCCTCCAGCTGTTGGAGTGTGGCTAGTTGTCCTCCTTCGTATTCACATACCGCTTTTGCCTCTGCATAGGTGAGCTTGTATTTTCCGGTCCTTCCTTCTCTGTGATATACTCCAGCTGCTCGCTCTGTGAATCCAAAGCAATTAATAGTTTCAGTGGGAGTAAGGAGCACAGTGCTGAGGATTCCAGCTGTCTTCCCACTCTTCTGTTACCACCAACGGTTTCTAAGGAAGAGGAGGCCTTGGATTCTTGAGCAACTGAGAACATGAGCCATGTATCAGTCAATTGTTTTATACAGTACTTTACAAACAAAAAACAAAAAACTTTTGTGGAAAAAGAAAAAGCATCCTGTCTATTCAACTTTCCAGTGCTGGGGCAGCTGAAATGCAGTCCCAAGGTAAGGAAACAAATGTTCCCTTACTTCAAGGAGGCCCCCTCGCCACAGAATGGAACACATGCCCTGTTGTAATGGCTGCATCAGCACTGGAAAGTTGGATAGGACTGGGCTCTAAGTCACTTTCCTGTCCTGAATGATTCCCAGACTCTTACTCTGAAAGCAGTCATACCATCAGGCTTGGGATAAGGAATGATAAAAATGATTTCCTGGACTGATATTGCAAGAGAGACTTTGTCACTCTCAGTTTTTCCTGGTTAATGCACAGCTTCAAGGGATACACCAACTTGTTGGGGATGTCAGTGAAAGAACACTGCCACTATTCTTGGAATAAGTAGAGAAAATTATTTTTTAAATTGGTTGTGTTCTACATGTTGAGGTGAAATTGTGAAATGGTACTTCTGTTACTGCAGAGCTTTTGGGTCTTCTCCACCTGACCTGGCTGTTATATCTACATGTTTGTCTCCAATCGTCCATGCTGGTTTTGTTGAAGTATTTCCTTCCTTGCTCATGGCTTTATTGTGTTTGGTCCTATGGATACCAATGTTGTCCTGCTGTTTCACAAATCAGAATTGGAAACCAGGTTCAGTTATGGTTTAACTTTAGCAATACATCTGAACCATCCCTTTTCTCTGCTATACAATCCTTTGCATGTTGTGGAGAGTTTATGAACTCAGAGGTGAACCTATAGGCTGCATGATGATTGTTTTGTTGTCATTTCTACATTCTGATTCTACATCCCTGCCTTTTGTGACATTTATTGAATTTTTAAGATGCCAAATCCTTTGCATCAGATGAAACCTGTCTGGCACCACAGGACAAGTACCCACTGTAAGGCTGTCCATAGCAAATGATCCCAAGACAAATTTAAAGCCATTTGTAACACAATATGAACATACTAGATGGTCTTGTGAAAGAAATTCAGTATATGATTATGATAATGACAATATACCATTTTTCAACAACAAATTCTCAAAACAGTTTACGTAGCAAAATAAGTGGGGGAGGATGATTCTTATACCTGATTCTTATATGTTATAAGAGCCCACAGTCTAAAAAAAAAAAAAAAAGACACTGGAATGCTATGGAGTGCTAAATATACTATGCTGGCATGAAGAGAAGCAGTTGCTCTCCCCCTGCTGTACGTAAGAGAACCACCACTGAGGAAGTTCTTTGTATCTTTGTTATGGTGGCTTCTTCTTCTGAATGGCATGATTAATTTCTGTGGCAAGATCAACATTTGGATACAACCCAATATGCAAGTTGATTTGGAAATGATCCACCAAATTTAATGGGACCTATTCCCAAATGAGTGTGCATAGACTTGAGGGTCAAGTGGAATTACTAGGAATCACGGACATTTTGGATTTGGATAAAATAAGACATTGTTTATTCTGTGAAAGAATTTTAAAAATTGAATTGTCCCCACTGTTATGTAAAATTAACATTTCAAGGCTCTGTAAATATAAGCTACATAATGTCAGTTAAGTAACTATTCTCCTGTCTAGACCCCCACAAAGACTGGATGGCTTGGTGTTAAAAACGTTTTTGGGCAGATTGGTGAGGCTGTTACTTTTTCCATGTTCTAATGTTCTTTGTACTTGGCTAACATTGTTTTAAAAATATCCTTGATACAAAGTCAATAAATCTATGACAGTGGAGTTTTCCAAGGACTTGAATGGGATGTGTGATTTCTCATGGCAATAACTGTTGCTGCAGAATCACTCGCAGTGGCTGTGGGCTCCGTCAGGATGGCGGACAGGACAACACTACTATGTAGTATGCTGTGGTGATAGTATAATGTGTTGTTGCTAACACTCACAGATATTTTCAATCATTTTAAATTCTAAAAGTCATCTCCAGTATCCCATAAGATATGCATTAGTACAGTTGCATATGATTTGGAAGCCTAAGACAAAGCATATTGTGTTTCTGGATTGAAGAAACACAATATGTTTCTTGTCATTTCCTGGAAATATATTGCTTTTATTGGCTAGCACTTTATTCATGAAAGCCAATGACAGAGATTTTCCTGGGTGAATCAACTTGCATTGGGGAGTTCTCTCTCTCTCTCTCTCTCTCTCTCTCTCTCTCTCTCTCTCTCTCTCTCTCTCTTCTCATACATACACACACTCACAGCCCAATCCTATGCTGTCCAGAGCACAGGGTTGCCATGGGGCTGAAAATGGCTGCCATGGCATCCTGAGCAATCACCAGGCAGCACTGGCGACACCTCCGGAGAAGGCACTTTAGTCCCCTTCACCCAGGTAAGGCAAGCAGCCCAGCAATGGGGCTATTATACTGCAGCAACCCTTGGGCTGCTGTATAATTGAGCCTCCATGTCGGGCTCGTGGCCTGACACAGAAGCTCTGGATGCGGCAGAGCTCAGCTCCACTGGTTCTGCCTTCCTTTTGCCCTGCTCTCTCCCCCCAGCATGCCTCCTTCCCACCCTTTCCCAGCCTCCCCCCACTTCTCCGCTGCCTAGCAGTGCATGTGATTGCCAAGCAGCAGAGCACCAGCACTGGCCGGTGCAGAGGTAGCAGTGGCACTGAGGGAGTTGGTGGAGTGCCAGTGGCCACATTAGCAGCAGCTAATGAGGAAAAGTCAACCTCTGAATACTTTTTTAAAATTATTAAAGTAGCGAGATCCGGTTTTAGGAATGGGGGGACTAAGTCATAGAAACTTTCTCCATAACTAAGCACCTGCAAGATGCATGCTAGCTAGGGACAAGGAGCACTTTTTTGTTAACAACTACAGATAAAAAGTTTGGTAGTTGTTAAAAAGTGTTACTTTCACAATAGAAGCATTTGTCTACCTGCAGCAGTCACCACTGTGAGGTCATCCCAGGAAACCAAGAGTATCTGGAAAGTCCATCAGTGACACATTCCTGTCTTGGGACAGCATGGGAAATGGAATCAGGACACTCACAGATCAGCAAAATGAAGGGAAAAGTTACAAAGCACTTCTCACAGGTTGGCATGAAAAAATCATGTAAGAATAGGACCTGGTAGGAAAGAAAGCCAGCTAACAAAAAACAGTTGGATGATGTCTAAAGGTACTAACTCGGAACACAGACACCCCTAAATGCAGCTGGAAACAGCAGGGCTTTCTCATTGTGATTACCTCTGGCAAATTCTTGGATGACATGCAGCGTGCATTCACAAAAATCATTTTCTGTTGGATTTGTACCATTCACGCATTTATTCCTGAGAGTCCAGATGATATTCATCCCAAACTGTGGTGGTTCTGTGTTTTCCCTGGATTATTTCTCCCCCCTGTAACTGATGTTTTTTTTGTGGGGGGGAGGGGAGTTAAGTTCCATAGTAATTTCAGCGCATTCCATTCAAGTGTAAAACAACATCTTTATTCATTGTAGATGAATAATCTGTGTAACTCCATCATTTCAACCTCAGCAACAAGCATCCATCTCTTGTTGCTGCCATTATATTCGGGGTGGTTTTGTTTTGTTTTTAAAAGCAGTGATGCTGACATTTTTCACCCCTCACTCTGGCAGAGGAAGAGGGGTGGGTGGAGAAAGCTTGTCAGCTTTATTGGACTTTTCAGGACTCACTCCAGAGAAAGGGGAAATGTGTTGTCAGTTTCGCTGAGGCTTTAAAAACAAATACATGTATGCTGATAGGCATTAGTGGCCTTTAAAAGAAAACTTGCTAAGAATAGTAGGCAATCTGGTGGTTGCGATTGTGGCTAGAGAGGAGTATCATTTTGCATTAGGACTAGATATTGCATAGTTGTATGAGAACTGGAAAATGCATAGATGCCACTCAGCAGGCCTAGTGTTTCATCTGCTGTTAGCAAGAAATGAAAAGAAAATAAATCTTTGAAATTGTTATCTACTATAAAGTGAAATTATAAAAACAAAGGAAATTCTCCACTGTGAAGAGCAATTAATTTTAGTGAGAGAGTTAAGCATGTTCTTATCTCTATTCCTTTGAAATCTGTGATATTTCAAAATACTGGAGCTTGCATGTTAATTTTTTAACAACATTATAATAAGGTGGGGCTTAATTTATGCTAGGGTTCACCAATGGTCAGTTCCTGCAGCTGTTTCCAGTGTCAGATTCAAGCCTGTGACATGAAGTAAGAACAGATGAAAGTGAATCTGAGCAGGAGCCAAATACATTCATTCATCAATTGTTGTAGTTGGATGATGTCGTTGGCTTGTTTATCACTGAAAAAAAATTCATCACAAGAGAGATATGCTTTTGAACTGGAAAGAAGGAATGCACAAACTTCAGAGATGAATTGGACAAAGGCTACAATCCTATACACTCTTTCCTGGGAGTAAGTCCCATTGAATTTATTAAGGCTTACTTCTGAGTAAACATGTATAGGATTGTGTTGAAGGTTAAATCTTCTTAAGTACTATTGATTCAATCAGATTTCATTAAACTGAAATGAATGAAATTTAAAAGTGTTATTGATCTGTAAACATGGTATCACAGGTTTAAAGATTAACACCAGATTGCAGTAATTGTAAACAAAAACCCCAATAGTGCTAAATTTTATAGTGTACAGGATGTTACAGGCAATCTTTTTTGGGATATTGTTTCCAGACCAGTTGCTGCAGGAACTCCCATGGCCTTTTAAACTGTGCGGGTGGTCTCTAGATCTACTGACAGTAGTCAGAAATTTCCATCTTTCTCACTCTCTTGTAAAGATTTTTTTACTAATACTGATAGACACTGTTTGTGCCTCTCCTCTCTCCCTTCTCCTTCGTCTTTGATTTAAAAATGCATTGTATAGATATTGGGTTGGCCAAAGTTAGGAAGCCTAGAAATTGCTACCTAAGCACTCTAATGACCAAACTAAATCCTGATAGTCCCCACACCGATGGCATTTGTCTTTCAACCCCAATGCTACTATCACTTCTTGCTCCCTCCATAAGAGTCCTTTCCTGAACCTCAGGTTGTATTTACGCAGTTTCTTAAGGTTAGTGCTCACACTTTAATTCCTTTGTACTCCTTATTTCCAGAGTTGTTAATATTTGTGGCCCAATTCATATTTTATATTAAGCAGGTTGCTGCTAGGAACTCAAAGTGTATATGGGTGATACTCCATGTGATTAGTTATGTGTATGAAAGAGTGCCATTGATGGTTTGGCTACGTTTAAATATATTTTTCTTGTATGGGTATATGTGGACCAACCCACATGGGCATTACTTCACACAGGTGTTTGATCACATGAAGTGCCACCTTCTTTTCCCAAAATCCTAACAGCAAATGTGTGGAAGGGGAGCATTACTGTGCATATCAACCCAACTTCCTAGCAGCCACACATTTGACTTCCATGTGAGAGGTGCCATACCCACATATGCAGTGGGATCAGGAACTCTTGATGATCAGGGAATCTTACCCCCATGTTGTGTGCATGCAACGCCTTTATCCTGAAAGCCAAATGTGCAGTCACCAGGGGGTGTACGGTCCATAGGAGTCAACCTGTTCCTCTCCCACCATTTACTGAAAATGAAGGATTTCATGAGAAGAGGGTCAAAGTTTGAGTGCTTACAGTGTGTGGGTTCTCACACTGCAATCACACTGCTGGGATAACATGTTTTGATCTTAACAGAATGGTTGAACTGGAGAAGATTCCTGATTGCTCTTTAAAGATCAGCAATAACCTAATTTCAGCACTGTTTCTCTGTGTGAGTCTACTTGTCCTCTTCCTAGCATGCCTTTGTCCATCATAGAAAATGGTTATTTGTAGTGAGCCAAGAATAGCTGAGGGGTATATCCTGCCATGACTCCAATATGACTCTGCTGAGGAAAGCAGTGTACTCTTTCTGTGCACAGAAATAAAACACACCCTCTTAATCACTACAGAATTTCCTAATACTGATGGTTAACCTGAACTTAGCCAAGATGCCACAACTTCCTCCTTTCTTCAGACTTTGCAGCTGGTGTAATTTCCACTCTTGCTGTAAAAGTGAGGCTTGCAATCTACTGATATCCCCTGTTTGGGGGATTTACACCAGTGCTATCTGCCTCTCTAATTCTTTGTAGCCTCCTGAGTAGTTGAGAGCATTAGGCATCCCCCTGTCCCCCTATACATATATAAATATTAGGGATTGCTTCTTTTAATTCAATTTCTGCAACCATTTGAAGTGTTAAGAAGCAGCCAGTGGCTTGTGAGCCTTCCTGAGCCTCATTTACTGACTGCTCTTGGGTAATTAATATGCACCCCCATACCCAGAGACATATATGCATTATATATACTGTTTATCCTGCTATTGAGCAAATTTATATGCATCTGAGGAATGTGAGGTTTAGCACTGGCATGGAAGAGCAGAAAATTCTCAGCTGATTGTCATTACAACAGCTATAAAAGCTGTCCACTCCACTGGCTGAGGGCTAGTTCTAAGGAAATCATTCTCCCCAAGAATCTTGGAAAAGACTCTTTTCAGATGTTTCATGCATATCCAATCCCATATGTGTGTTTAGAAGTGTTTATGCTTTCTTGTGGAAGGGCCATACAGAGGAATTAATTCTTGGACAGTGAACATGTCATGACTGAACTTCCCCCCTTCTTGGATTTGAGACATCAGAAATACAGACCTTGAAAATGCATGTTGCCTAATCAGCTACAAACCGTCTCATAGCTTAAATTGGTTGATGACCCTCTCACTGCCCAATCAAAGAAAGCATGAAAAACAACTTTTTATCAGTGTGGTCACTGTGAGCGTGGTAAAATGTTGTACTAAAGGATGGCAGCCTTTGGTGAGAAAGCTTCATTTTTGTACTTTCCGTATAAAACTCGTCAGCCATTCAATAAATATTGGAATCCACTTATTTTGTGTGTTAGAAGACAAGTATCAAACAAACCTATTGGGTTACCCTCATTTTACATGCAAATTGTGTAGTGGATGCATTCTGTTGTTTTTTTTTCTTTTTAAAGAAAAGGTTGGAGGGTGATCTGAAGACATGCCGCATGGAGAAAAGTTTAAGCAGCTCAGATACCACCTTCATTTCCATCAACCACAACATTCTGGCAATGAAAGGTCCTTTACGGTGGTGTGAAAGCCATACTGCTGTGGCGTGCTACCAACCCACTCTGGCAAATAGTAAGAAGCGTAGTGCACATGGCAGCAGCTCTGGGAAGCTCCACAGGCACCAGTAAGTTAGTGGTGGGGTGGAGAGGAGGGTGTTCAGGGGCATTCTGAAGCAGGGAGTAGGAGGGTGGGGGGGAATGTGTCATTGAGGGAAGATCTCAGTAGCAAATGCGCACAACTGATCTTATCTCCCATTTTTTGGCACGCTCCACCACCCTTTGCTCCTCAGACTAACACCAGCATGGGTCTGAGGAGACCCATAGGCCATCAGGGAGCCTATGCACAAGTACCACAGACACTCGCCTATAAGTTGATCCCACAGATAAGTCGAGGGTAGGCTTTGATAAAAAATCTTGTGATTTTATATGACCCTCAGATAAGTCGGGGGTTAAACTTAGGGGGGTGTCTGAGTCTGGCTAATTTTGTCTCATTTTACCCGAGCCAGATCCTGAAAAATAACCTACCAGTAATTGTTACCTAAGAACTGTATAGTCACTAATTTATTAAAAACATAGTATTAAAAACACAGTATACGTACATAGTATGTATACATCTATACATACACTATTTTTAATAGTTTTTGCTATACTATGTATACATAGTCTCGATTTATTAAAAACTATGATCTATCTCATAGATCATAAGATACATTTTTATTCACTAATTTTTATAATTGTACTCTTAACAACCATTTGTAAACTATCAGAGTAAGGCCACAATCCCATCCACACTTTCCACGGAGTAAGCCTCATTGACTTTAATGGGACTTACTTCTGAGTAGACAAACCTAGGATTGGGCTCCAAGTACACTGGAAACAGCATCCCAGTAGAACCATTAATGAAATCCTCCTTTAAAGTGCCCGGTGCCTTAAGCCAAAGGCTCTACGTAGAACACACAACTCAGAACACACAACTGGGAGTGTGCAGTTCAGTTCGTAGTAGAGTGACAAGCAACAAGGAGTGACTGAGCAAGTGCAGCTGCACATAATTGCACCTGATTTACTTGGAAGCAGACCCTCTGTGGAGGAAGGGCAGCGGCGCCTCCGGGCCTCATGTGGAGTTCCTGGCATCTACACTTCCTGCCAGCCTGCACCCAGCCGCTCCCCTTATCATTCCTGGAGCCGGAGGAGCCAGGGCATGTGGGGCAGTCACCCAGGCAGACGGGGGGGACGACTTAGTAGGAGGATGGGCAGTTGTGCCTGCACCCAGCCAGTTGCGCCTGGAGCCTCGGAGGAGCCCTGGAGGGGGCAGGGCATGTGAGGGCAGCCTACCAGCAATGCTCCCTCGCCCCTCACAGCTCTTCATCTGCACTCCCCGCCACAGTCCCGCTGCCTGCGGGGGCAGGGAGCAGAGTGGGCGCCTCCTGGCTACTGCTGCTGCTCGCCGGACCCACAGAAAGCAGGGAGCACTCGGGGAATGACCTGCACTGCCCCGCGGCTGCGGCTGGCAGGGAGGGAGGTGCCGGGGAGCACCCAGCAGGGAGCAGCACAGGATGATCCCTGCGCGCTCCCTGCCCTTCGTTGGTCTGGCAGTGGCGGCGGCAGCCAGGATGCCCCTGCTCTGCTCCCTGCCCCTGCGGGCAGCAGCACTGTCGCGGGGTGTGCGTATGGAGGGCTCTGAGAGGGTGTGGGGGAGCACCAGCGGGCAGGTTGACCCCCGTGCCCTGCCTCCTCCCAGGCGCGACAGGCAGGGTGCAGGCTAGGGGGAGGTGCAGCTGCCCATCCTCCTACCAAGCCCCCCCTGTGCAAATGGCCACCTCGCCCCCTCCACTCGCTGGGTGACTGTGGAGATAAGACGAGGGGGCGATTCTCCTGTGAGTTTGGGACACAAATTTATTGCCGTATAGGCGGGTATCTACGGCAGGGGTGTCCAAAGTTTTTGGCAGAAGGGCCACATCATCTCTTTGATACTGTGTCGGAGGCTGGGGAAAAAAGTAATTAATTTACATTTAAAATTTGGATAAGTTTACATAAATGAATATATTAAAGATGAACATATTAATGAATGAAGGTCTTGCAATAGCTCAAGGCCTATAAAAGGCCTTGCACAAAGCAAGGCTGGTCTTTCCTTTGCTACTGCTACTGCATCACAGATGTGAAACAACAAGCAGTGGAGGGAGTCCTCCTCCCACAGCTCATGCGAGAGGTCAGACAGTCTTCCTCACGCTGAGAGCAGTTGCATCGGGCCAGTGTGGGCTTCAACACCAGAGGGCCAGAGGCTCATTGGAGACCAGGGGCTCCCTGAGGGCCGCACTGAAAGGCCTCGAGGGCCGCAAGTGGCCCCAGGGCCGGGGTTTAGGCACCCCTGATCTACGGTAAGTAAAAATAATTGCACCCCTGATGGGCACCCCCATCCTGATTGCACCCCACACATGCAGTGTGTGTTCCACCAGCATGGCTACACCGACACTGATGGTGGGGGACAGAAATGGACAGGAGTTTTTTTTGGTTGCCACCAGACATTTAAAGCTCCAAACATTATGCATTATTTAATTTGGAAATGGTTCACACTCTGAATATATCTGATACTTTTTTTTTTTTTTTTTTTTTTTGCCATTGCCTGTATACAACTGAATCAATGGGTTCAGTGGATTTTGGATGGCCTGACAACCACCTTTGAGTTTGGCTAAACAATGTAAGAAAAGTTATATATTTTTTTTAATCCCTAGAGTGTGGAGGTTTTCCAGCCACCTCCTTTTTCTTTCCTGTATATTCATGACCTTATTACACCTCCACTGAGTTATTTTGTATTTGGTGCCAGTTAGTCAGCATGAGATGGAACAGGGTACTGTTATGTTGGCCACATTAACTTTGAGACATGCTGTCCCAGGACTGCTGTTATTTTCCCCAATGCCTCTACAGAGTATATATGGTGAAAGTTCAGCTTGCAGTTTTGTTTATTTATTTCAGTATTTACAGCTTGCTTTGCAAAGTCAAAGAGAATTCCCAAAGTGAGTAACAATAACAATGAAAACAATGGTTTGACAACATTCTTAAAAGCATGCAAGTAATAAAAATGCCTGATTAAAATATCTCCAGGGCCTTAAAATAGGCAAGATAAACCCATACCTAACAAAACACAACAAGAAAACCATTCTTGAGCAAACAAAAAATTCCTAACCTGGCACTAAAACGGAAGAGCAAGGGTGCCAAGTAAATGTCCCTGGAGAGGATATTTCATAAATTCCACCACCACCGCTACAAAGACTTTACCAGTCACTTCACACCCAAAGGTGGGGGTGCTCAGAGAAAGGCCTCGGCAGTCCAATCCAAACCGAAACTTGAGCTGGCAAGGCCTCCCTGCACTGGCTCCAAATATCATAAACATAAGGCATAAACATATCATGAACATAAGGCATGTTTGCACCAACTCAAGAGTCAACTGGGCTAGTACAGAGGCCTATACCGGCTCAACCAGGTTGGATTCTGAGCCTACACCAGCTGGCACAGGTAGGTTTGCAGCAAGTGGCATGGGGGGGGGGCGTGAGAGAGGGCAGTGGGAGGGGGTTTTGGAAGCAGGAAGGATGCATTGCTCGGCACGGAGGGTGGAATGGAGGAGGATTGGGTCCAGGAGGAGGTGGGATCAGTGGTGGCAGTGCACATTGTATCTGAACCCCCCTCCTGGCCAGCCCAGCATTACACTGGGCTTCTCGGATTTGTGCCAGCTAAATAGCTGGCGCAGATCTGAGTGGCCACATAGGGCAGGCTGGGAATTTACACGGAGGAAGGGGGAAACTATCTCCTTACCTTGAAGTGACCTCCAGCTTGCTCCTAATTTGCGTTGGATACAGCGCAGGCCATTGCGGCCTGGCTGTACTGGCACAGGTTAGAATTATGCTATGAAGCAAGTAGAAACCAGTGAAGATGTTTCAACATTGGTGACATAATCTACTGGTTGTTCACACCTACCAGTAACTATTGAGCTGCTGCATTCCATTTCTGAATAGTCTTCAGTGGCAGCCCTGCATAAAACACATTGCAGTAGATAGACTACTGCATTGTGATAGAGACAGGAACTCTAAAGCTGTCACCTGAAACTTGTAATCTGAAATACAATTCATACATAAGTACTAAAGTAACATGGGAAAAAGCTGATGCTGGACTCCCAAAGTGGTGCAAAGGTGTGTGTGTGTGTGAGAGAGAGAGAGAGAGATTTGTTGCTCCTCATGAGTCATATCCACAGGCACTATCCTGTAGGTGCTACCCCACACTTATACAAATGTCTAGACACTGTTGGATGGGCAGCAGTTTTAACTGGAAAACAGCATGGAGCAGGGGTGCTCAAGCTTTCAATTTTAGGGATGCTGGACCTTTAACAAGTGTATAGAAGAGAGAATTTCAGCAGGTGTAGCTTGTCATCTTGTCGGATGACAAGTTGCACCTGCTGCAATTCTCTCTTCTATACACTTGTTAAAGGTCCAGCATCCCTAAAATTGAAAGTTTGAGCACCCCTGGCATGGAGAGAAGGTTTAACCCTGTGGTTATCAAACTTTTTCAACTAGTGGCTCCCTTGACCTACTGGGCCATTGGCTATGGCTCTCCGCTACAATCCTATGCATTGTATAGGATGGCAGGTTTTTTGCCAGGATTCCGTGGCCCCCCTGACTGGTTTCTGTGGCTCCCCAGGCTTCGCATGGCTCACAGTTTGGGAAACACTGGCTTAGCCTATCACACCACAGGGCTGTTGTTCCAATCAAACAGGCAGTTCCCTGCAACTGCATTTTATTTAAGAAGAAAACAATGGGACATCTAATCATAGATCTTTCAAGCAGTGTGTAGTTTTGCCCTAAGACATTAAGGGGAAGTGGTAGGAACTGAACCGGAAACTCCTTCAAGAAAAGTATGTGCTGTAGTGCTAAATTATGGCACCTCCTACAAAGGTGCTGCCCTCTTTTTCCCACCTGCAGTGGCTTGCGCTGAACTTTTCACAGCCAGCACAAGAATAATGCCCCCAGACCTACTGAAATGTATAAATTGCATGCAAGTATTTTCTTTTTTTAATCATGTACTTCTCAGAAACATACTCTGGGGAGCTACAGTTGGCCCCAGGTGCCTGTAATTCATTTCTGCAGCGTGTAGGAGTTTGCTTGCTTTTAAAGTGTGTGCACTTCAAACACCCTTGTGGCTTGCTCCTTGCTGAACTAAAGGATCGATATTGTATCTGTAAAACCAATAAAGAAGCATGATTTCCCCCCTCCTTCCTCCCCATTAAGTGAACTTGCTTTGTTTATTTATTTAAAATATTTCCATCTCATCTTTCCTATCCCACAAGGGAGGTGCTCAAGGTGGCTCAGAACACATTCAAAAACACAATAAAATACAATAAATCAATAAACAAGATAAGCAACTGGAAAAAAAAAATAAAAGCAGTGTAACTAAGAAGAGACAGAATAGATTAACATAAACTTGGGCCCCAAAGGCTAAATGGAATAGAGTTGCTGTCAGTACAGCAGAAGTGATGGAGCCAGTCTTTGTGGAGAGGCAAGGAGTCCCATAACCCAGAGAGCACCCTCTTATGTGCCACTGCCAAACACACCTCTACTGGTGGTGGGTCACACAAGAAAGCCCTCTCAGTAGATTTCAGAGGGTGGGCATTTTATATGGTGGGGGAGACGTTTCTTTAAGAACTCTGGTTCCAAGCTGTTAAGGGCACCTGGAAATGGACCAGTAACCAGTGCAATTTATAAGCAGAGGTGAGATGTGTGCGCCACACCTTGTGCTGCCTTGCTATAGGGCTGGAGCAGCATGATGGGTAGGGATACACGCACTTTTCACTTTGCTCACGAAAGTTCTGGCTTCATTGTAACGGTCACCGGAAGGAACGGCAGCTTGAAGAATGAAATACCAAGCCAATGCTTAGCTGTCTTCACAGTTCAACAGGGAACAGAATGAAAGCTAGTTCTGTCCCTTGAGCATGGGATGCTCACACCAGTATAAGAACTAGATGTAAAGGAAGACAGAGAGTTTTCATCACCACCCTGCAGCAGTCCACGGGGAGTTCTCTCTGTCCCAGAATGGTTTCTGCCCTAAAAGATAACTTCCAAGGTATTGCTCAGGCTCTGTTCTTTGCTTTCAAAATTAGAATTCAGCCAGAATTCAGAAATGTTCCAAAGTCATTTCTTTAACAATGCATATTTTCCAAAAGTGGTTTTTACACACACGTGTGCTGCACACGCACAGAGAGAGAGAGAGAGAGAGAGAGAGAGAGAGAGAGAGGCCATTAAGAAATTTAATACATGTACAGAACAAAGACTGATATGCATCTCACACAGCTGTTTCTTTTTAGGCCTCCTCCCCCTCCATCTCTAGAGGTCTAGCTTTCTGTTCAGCTCAGGCTTTCTGATAGTATTATTCTCACTGTTCCTATTTCAGAGGCACTCTTTTTTCAGGAATGAAATATCCCAGTAAATAAAAAGTGAAACTGAGAACAGTAGCTCAGACAGCACAGTTATTCCTGATTCACTAAGCTTACAACAAGATGCTCCCTTTACTGATGGCACCTCTTATGTGTAGTGCTATAACCAATGATATAACTGCTATTTCATGCAGTAAAAAGTTCATAATTATTATTTTTTTAAAGTTCTCTCTCTTACCTAACCAAATGGAGTTATGCAGCACTCCGTCCTTAAACCCCCAGCCAGGAGCTCTATCCCACAGCAAGGCAAAGAGAAAAGCTAACGCAATCATATCTTCAGCAGTTTCAGTTTACAGCAGTTACTGGTGTTGAAATGGTCTGGAAAACCACTGCCTGCAGCTGCTTATAGTTTCTAGTGGAACATCTGCTTGCCAGATCTTAAATAGTATTTTCATCTGTGAGGTCAGCAGGCTTGCTCCAATTGAACAAGCTGCAGAATTGCTCACAATTAAATCTGAGCCCTGATTTTTGTGAGTCTGACTCATTTTACGTTTCCCTTACATGAGTGTCCAAAGTCTGCAGCGTCCCAGTAAATGTTTAATTCCCGATTTGCCAAAGCAAACATGCCATTTTTTTCACTAAATATTTTCTTTTTAACCTTCAGGCATCTTCTGACACTGAAATTGCAAGCTGTTTTGTGTAACTTTGTTTTTGCCATGTGACAAATGAACTTGGCAGAATTTGATTGTGTGGCTTCTGATTGTAAAAAATCAGCTATCAGTGAAAAAGCTCATCTCATTCCAAAATGCAGAAACTTCTAATGCAGAGAGCTTTTGAGTCATGATAAATTATTAGATTACCAATATACAGAGGTGAGAGAGAATGGTTTTATTTTTTTTATTTTACAGATTTCAGTGTTTTCCAAAGTTAGAAGTGCAAAAAGTGATGTTATGTGATTTGATTCAAAATTTTCATTACAATTATAAATTATAATAGCTTTAAAAGTGTACTAGGTAGTTGATATTAGTGGTATAGTGTCAGCAGATGCAGCCACAGTCATTACCCATACATCCTCCGCATTAAATGTTAAATAAAGCCAAATAATACGGTTTTATTTTTTCACAGATTTTGGGTTTCTTCTTTTACAAAAATGGAAAGTGCAGAAAGAGGTGTTATGTGTTTTTATTTCATTATCAACGTTTTCTCCCACCTCTACCAATACTTCAATGATTCTTAGAAACAAGTGTGTGTAGCGGAATAGCAAAGGGAATGAGACCAAATAACCACAACTTAGTTCCATTTCGTATTATTCACTGTAAATGGGAAGATTACATTTTTACTTAGGAAGTGCTTGAGTTAATACTCTGATGTTATAGCAGACATAATTGACCATTGGGGCAAATACATTATAAATTAGCTTGGCTCTGTTCATTGGAGAACTATGTGATTTTATAGCTCTTTCTCCTGACCTCCCGTCCATCATAGTTTCATTGTACAGTATACACATCTTTTTCCTACAAGGTCTCTATCAACTTCAGTGTTGGTGCTGCAGGGTAAATGAGGGAAAGTCCTTACTGGCACTTTACTGCAGCAAATGCATGAGAGAGTATTGTTCAGACTGCTGTAAATGGAGGGCGGGGGGGGGGTTTGCTACACTGGGCCTTCTGCTTAATTAGCAAGCCTATTCCCTGCCCATCATAATTGCTGGCAACTATTTAGCAAGTTTGAGCTAATTGCCTTCATGTAGGATGGGGATCCATCTTTTTGAATCAATGCAAAATCCTCCGTACCAGACCTAAAAAGCATGAAGTGTGTGATCCACAAACCAAACAAAGCATGTATTGATTTACATTCTAATTTTTTGAGGCATTCCAGACAATTAGTTGCAGCACAATAAATGCATTAAAGAAGCCTCTAACTTTCTGGAGAAGGCTTAACGTTTAAAACAAACTAGTATTTTCCAAAGGGAGCTCCTCTGTGCTTCTTTGTTCCAGTGTTTCTCAGTGTAACCTGAAACCTCAATACAAGGCATACTTCCAGTACTGCTGGACCCCTTATGCCTAACAAGACAATGTTGGCTTGCTATAGTCCACTGAAGGTGCAGTGCCCATGCCTGAAGGGATCCCTATACGGCATAATCAAGCCCTTTTTTCTCCTGTGTGCAGGGGGTGGTGGTGTTTACGCACCATGCCAGGCTCTTGTGGGAATGGGAGGTTGTCTGTGAACATCACCTGTATTTTTATTTAGCCCTCCCCTTTCTACTCAGTCCTGTGAGCAGGACTAGCCCAAGACCCCCTGACACTTGAGGTAATGTACCAAATGCTCCACCCCATGTAATTCCTTGAATTGGAATGGGAAGCAGTGGCGTCACTAGGGTTCACGTCACCCAGTGCAGGATGCCAGCACATTACCCCCCATGCAGTGGGCAGGGCAACACCCCAGGTGGTGACGTGGTGATGTACCATCACTGTACCTTTTGATAGAACAAAGACAGAACACATTCTGCATGAAATTACGCATTGATTGATATATAACATGATGGTATTATTCCTCCAAACTGTGATTTTAGTGATTTTGGTCACTAGTGGTGTCACACCCCCCTAGGGTGTCAACTTACTAACACCGTATTGCAGCGGTTCTCCAACTTTTAGCACTGGGACCCACTTTTTAGAATGACAATCTGTCCAAGACCCACCAAGTGATGTCATGGTGATGAGAAGTGATGTCATGGTGGAAGTGACATCATCAGGCAAATTAAAATAAATAAGTATAAATAACTAAAGTAAAACAAATAAATAAGCAGAAGTCAACCCTGGACCACCAAGTGAATTTCCTCTGTAGCCTGCCTGCAACCCTCTAAAATCAGTAAGGTTTTCAATCCCACCCAGTGGCCTGTTCAATTTAAGAACTTCTGTTTAAACCAGATCACTGTCAGGATCCACCTGGCTTTGCAAGTCTCAAAAAAGTTCACCTCATCAGCTGAAGTCTCTGTTTGGATCCTTTTTTTGTGAGGGGGGGGGAGGCTGCCTTCTGGAGCATTTATTGAGCTCCATTTCCATCAGATCAGGACCATTCTGGTGGCTTCACATTCCACTTTCATGGCCTGACCACCAGCCAAGGCACTTTTGCTTACTCACAAGTAAACACGACCGTGAGGCTTAGTTTCACTTTACACACGGCTCACTACATTTGTCTGCTTGGAGGGAGGGACTTCCTTCTCAGGTGTTTTTGGGGGCTGCATTCATTGGATCAGGACCATTCTGGTGTCGTTGGATTCCTCTCGGCCTACCCTTTCGGACAGACTAAGGCACGTTCACATACCCCTGAGTAAATGTACAATACAGCTCAGTTTCACTTTCCATAGGGCTCCATACATTTTTTGTTCTCCGGTTTTTTGGCCATAGCGCTTGATAGAAAGGGGATATTTAACTCTGGTTTTTTGCATTGCATTCCGCTTGAAATTCCACATCCAACGGTATATAACATGATGGGGTTACTCCTACCCACCATGATTTTAGCGTTTCACCCCCAGTGCATGTGTCCCCCTATGTGTGTCACCTGGTGCAGCCAGCAACTCCCGCACCCCCCTACCAATGCCAATGATGGGAAGAGTGGGACAGAGTGGAAGAGAAAGTGTGAAAGAGAGGAGAATGGGGGTCTAGAACAGGGGTCTCCAAACTTTTTGGCCAGAGGGCCACATCAAATATCTGGCATGGTGCTGAGGGCTGAAAAAAATTTAAATAAGTAAATTAGAGATGGAACTTAGATGAGTGAATAAATGAATGAATGGGCTCATTCATTCAACCTCTCTGGCCCTCAGAATACCCTCCAGACACAATCAGAGCACAGTTCTGGTCATATTCAGTTGAGTGGGCCAGAGGCTTTCAGGGAACAAGAGGTTGGTTGTGGGCCAGAAGGAGGGTTTGGAGATCCCTGGTCTAAACCTCAGAGACGATTCCTCATCTACACAACCTCTTGTTCTACACAATTCCATCTCCCTTGTTCTTTTCCAAACCAGGGAATGGAAGAAAAAAACAGAGAAGCTGCAGTGGAGGTCAGTGGGCAGACAGAGGTGAGCAACTCCTGCCAATCTGCTACCTGTCTCATGGGTGGGCCGACCCTGAATGTTAGCCTCGGGTTTATATGTTTCTTGATTCAGCAAAGTTGAAATAGGCCTCCTATTCCTTGTGATGTGGAAGAAAAAAGGCTCCACAGGGAACCTTCTGCAAACAGACTCTAGGCCTGCAATGGACTAAATTGAACCCCACTTATTTGGAGGGGAGATTTTCTTGTCCAGCATCTGTGTGTGCAACTTTCCTGCTGGCTTCTCTGGGTGAGGGCCTTTGTCTTCCTTTTAGCCTTACAAAAAGCACTGCTGCTTGTGGGTTGTAAAGTTCACATTGCCTTCTTCCATCCCCACCTTCAGGTCTGATTCATGGTATGACAGATGTCTGCCTGCTTGCCCTTGTGTCTCCAGGAAGAGTGCTGCTTCAGCAGTTGTTTTTGTGTTAGGCGGGACTGCTGATGGCATGTAAATGAAGGAAAGGTTAGGATGAAGGAAAGGGCAGGAGGTCTGGTCTAAAGGGTAGAGCCTCCGTTAGAAGGTTGCCAGTTTGAGAACACCGGTAGCTCCCTGAGCGGCAAGACTTTGAAGCAGCTGACAAGCTGAGCCGAGTTATTCCATCTGCTCTGAGTGAAGAAGCGTCTTGGCTACCCTCCATGTGGGAGCTGCTGTCAGCCTGTGTGGGAGGCACTGGAGGCCAGAAGTGAGATCAGATCCAGAAGATCCATCTGAAATGTTGTGTGGTTCTTGAAAGAGTGAACCGTTTATGATTGTAAAAATCCCCTTGAGGGATTTAGAAATGCCTGCCTATGTAAACCGCCTTGAATAAAGTTAGAGGAGTAATCTGATGACCAGAAAGGTGGTATATAAATTCCGAGGTATTATTATTATTATTATTAGGATGGGGGAAAGTCTTTGCCACCACTCATTCTTATGGGTCCCAAGGAGGAGTGCAATTTCTGTTTTTTGCACAAGTGACTTTCGAGGCCTGCTTTCACAATATTCCTGGTAGAGGCTGTTAAAGAATATAAGTGAGATGCAGCAGACGGCTTTAACCTCATCTGATAGGGTAACTAAAAAGAAACGGAAAAGAATGAATGAATTCAAAAGAATTCTTCAAGAGAATGAAGGCCTACCTCCATTTTGCAAATACATTTCACTACCTCCCTGCATCAGGTCCTCAGAGAGGGGCACTACCTCCTCCCACTAAAGCAAGGATAGGGGCTGTTGTGATCAACACACAAAACATACCGTATTTTTTGCTCCATAAGACGCACCTGACCATAAGACGCACCTAGTTTTTAGAGAAGGAAAACAAGGAAAAAAATATTCTGAACCAAATAGTATAATAAAATATTTAATAAACTATAACAGAATAACATTTGAACCATGTAAAGTGAACAGCAGTCAACAGTGGCATTAAGAACCATTATCACTGTCATTAACAAATGGAGAGACTTAAAGGTTTGAGTACTCTAGTTTTCTGGAAACCCCAAGAACTCATCATCGCTAGAGTCAGAATTTATGAAGCTCACAAAAGCAGGTGCACACAAATAGGGGATCACATCTTTCTGCTACAATGATGTTCTGCCAAATTCCAAACCACTGGGCCTCGTGCCCACTTAAGGCTTATTAAGTCCCCCTTGTGCAACTCACCAGTGCAGCAAGCAAAAGTGAGTCCAGTTCCAGTCCACAGATGCCAAGTAAATCAGTCCCATCAATCAGAGTTACCAAATCAGAGTCCAGAGCCAATAAGCCAAATTACAGTCCAAGGTCAGGTTCCAGGTAGGTCAGTCAAATCCATCAGGGTATCCAAGTCCAGACACAATCCACAGTCAGATTCCAAATTCAATAAACTCAGTCAGTCAGTCAGTCTCCTCCACTACCTCCAACCTGCACTCCTTCAAAACCCACAAACCCTTTCTGCCTCTGGTACTCCTTATATCCCTGAGGGCCCTATTGCCTTCCAGTGGCTGCAGCTGTGCAGCACACTCTGCTGGATGCCCAGGCCTTACCCTTAAAGGGGCCACTGCTGACACCACATCTACCTCCTCACCAGATCTTCTTGGATTCCAATACAGGGGGGGTGGGGGAAAGCAGATCTCTATACAGACCAGTGCAAAAACAGGGGAAAGGTGTGGGGAAGGGAAGATCTCTGTATAGACATAACAGCAAGACCAGTGCAAAACCCCTTGCACACAGAACCAACAGATGGAAGTGGGGGGGGGGGGCAGATCTCCATACATACCAGTGCAAAAGCAGGGGAAAGGTGTGGGGGAGGGAAGATCTCTGTATAGACATCACAGCAAGACCAGTGCAAAACCCCTTGCACACAGAACCACATAGAACCCTCAGGTGCTCACTCCCTGGGCTCCCTGGACTCACTCCCTAGGCTCCCTCCCTGGGCTCACAAGCCTGCCAGGGGCTCACTCCTAGGGATGCTTGGACAGGAGAGAAGCCTGTGATTGACTCATTTCGCCTGGAGATCGACTGGTAGCTCTTGATCAACATAATGAGCACCCCTGCTCTAGGGGCTTGCTCAGCAAGACTGCCACCCCACCCACGCTTTCCTGGGAGTGAGCCCCAGTGACTCTGAGACTTACTTCTGAGTAGACAGGAGGGCTTGCTCAGCAAGACTGCCATCCCACCCACACTTTCCTGGGAAGGCGAGCAGAGCAGAGTGGGCAGGGGGCGGGGCCGGGGGCGGAGTTTTTTGTTTTTTTTCAGTATTCGCTCCATAAGATGCACACACTTTTCCCCCCACTTTTTGGGGGGGAAAAAGTGCGTCTTATGGAGCGAAAAATACGGTAATTAATGAACAGCTGCCCCAAACAATATATTCTTTTATTGATTTTCCCAATGCATTTCACGTGTTTCTCTCTCACAAGAATATTCTCTTACAGAACATTTTGCTACCTGGGCATGAACAGGCACTTGATTCAAATCTATGCAGTGAACTGTTTTGTAAGAGGTGCTGTGCTCCAAGATGCCTTCAGCAAGTTCACAACGTGCTCTCTTGCTGTGCCTCTTTTTGTAACTTTCAAATTGCTATTTCTCTACTTCTCTACCATCACACCCTGTCCATTAGCGCAATGGTTCCCAAACTTATTCAACTGGTGACTCCCTTGACCTACTGAGCCATTGGCTGCAGCTCCCCATTAGGGCTACAATCCTATACATTGTATAGGATGGCTGGTTTTTTGTGAGGATTCTGTGGCTCCCCTGACTGGTTCTGTAGCTTCCCGGGGAGCTACAATTCACAGTCTGGGAACCATTGCATTAGTGTATGACCTTCTCCAAACTCTGATGGGTGTCTTATGACACAATCCTGTACCTGTGTACTGGGAAGTAAGGGCCCAATCCTGTTCTATCTGAGCGCTGGCACTGAACTCCAGTTCTGGTGCAGGGCCTCTGAGAGGAATTTTATCAGAGGGTACAAGTTTTCTTTTGGGCCCCTTTGCAAAGGGGGAGGGGTGAAACTGAGTGGGTGATGGGCAAGCAGATCAGGGGCTGGGAGGGGTGAAGCAGGGTGAGGGGAGGGTAGAGACAGCTGGAAAAGTCTTTGGAGTCCAGGTCTCCCCACCCATGTGGTATCAGTAGTGTCCCCAGCATCCCGTAAGGGCAACAAGTCTGAGTAGATAGGAAAATGTCAGATCCCAGGACATTTCTGGGCCCCCTCCTTGGCTCCTGGGCCCCCCTTTTGGCTCTGGGCCCAGATACAAATTACCCCCTTTACCCCCCTCTTCTAGGCCCTGTTCTGGTGCTAAATGTCATAAACATGCCGTAAGTCACTTCCATAGCACCAAGGAGGAGAGACTGCTGATGCTGAGCCCATGCCAATCGGCACTGGGCCTCTGGGCTGAGCAGAGATGTTGTGGGAGCACCCAAAGGTAAGTCGGACCGCTGGGCGGTGGTGCTGGTTATTGGGGTGGGAGGAGGCTTTCTAGGGCGGGGGGGAGGAACTGGCCTGGGAGGGGGTGTTGGACTGGCAGAAGACTCCTCCGCAGGATTCTATACTCTGTCGGGCTGAAAAGTCTGACATGGAGGTTCTCTCGCTTGCACCAGCAAAATAGCCAGTGCAGACTTAAGAAGCCTCATTGCGGGGCCTGGGGCTTTCCTTGGGGGAAGGGGACAAAACTCCACTTCCATCAAGGAGACCTCTGGCAGCTTCCTGGCACTTGCAGGATACATCAGTTGCCATTTTTGCACTGCTTTGCTTCTGGTGCTGGGAGCCATAGGATTGGGCTGCCCTTCTCACTGATTTCAGTGGAACTTCTTTTTAGGAAAGTGTGCAGAAGTCAGCAGCCTTCATCAAATATAGAGGTTTCCACCAATCAGGATATTCTCTCCTACCCATCAGGTCCCACTGGCCCTCCATTTTGGGCTTATTAGCTTGATAATGAAACAGCCAGCAGTTCTATCATTAATCTGTATTAAACAAAATCAGTCAAAATAATCTTGTTTACAGAGATATGTTTGTTACAGTATACAGTATATCCTTTTATCACCAAAAGTGCCAAAGCAGATGTGACATAAGAAGGGAGACTACACATTTATTTGATATCAAATGAAGCTGGCTTCCAACTCTCCCTAAATGCAGGCACAAGCATTTCTGCTGCATTCCAAGGCTTGCCAGATTTTCTGTGTTGATCGCAGCTTCTTGTGCTGCGTTGCAGGAAACTGTTTTGGAAGGTCACCTAAGTATTTGGAGCATCAGGAAAGGAAGGAAAACTTCAGAAGCTTGGAGTACAGATGGGCATAAGCTCCCATGGGGAGGCCAAAGCTCCATCTGTGCTTTCTTTATGCCACTCTTTTTATCCAAATAACACAGGTGTGCTCCACATGGACAGAAAGCATTAAACATTCAGGCTGCAATCTTGCAAGGTTACTAAATAATCTTCTTGATTGTTCCTTATTCTAGGGCTAATGACAGTCTCCAAATTCTGCCTATTTTATAATGAATTTTTTTTATTTAGCATCACATATTTTAGATTCAATTTTACAGGCAGAGAAGTTGGGATTTTGTATCTATTGAACAGTTGAGAGTAGAGACATGTCTCTTTTCTTTCTCTCCTCAGTGAGCACAATTGGAGTCCAAGCAAACCTCTGGAGAGTGAACCACTAGATCCAGTGGACTTGGCAACAATCAGGTCAATTTACAGATCTGCACTGATATGCTGAGAATTTGGGTTGGGAGTCATATGTAAAGCCTCTCAGTCCAAATTCTCAGCACATCAGTATACATGTTATTCAGTATAATATTTCTCATGTGGTGAGGTGGACATTAGATTGCTTTGTCACATGTTAAGTTAGCATCACAACCCACATTGAATGCGCAATCCAGTTTTGGCAGTTCTTTTTGACAGTATACGTGGAATATGCTGTGAATGGGATGCCCAACTGCAGTTGCTCCGCTGGAACTAAGAGCAACCCAACCTACACTCAAGTTGTGAGAATTGTTGTTGCTTCTTGCTGGATTAGAACAAGCCTTGATGCATGGATATGTTGCTACTGCAGGGTTACTCCATGGCGGATGAGTACAAATTGTACTGATTACTGTACCAATTATACTGTACAAATTGTCCTGCTAATATTTACAGTGGAAAAATCAGACTAAGAGCCCATTCCTACCTGAATCTCCATGCAGCAGTGCAGCTGCTGGAGGTTTTCCTGGGATAAGGGGATATCGCTGACGCACCTTGACCTGTGCAGGTGGATCATGCCTGGGAAGGAAGTTTGGATATGGCACATACTGGTGCCACTGATCTCACTTCCTCCTGGGCCCACCCCCTCCACCCGGCCTCATTGCTGCATCGTAATATCCTCCCTTGTCCCTGCGCTGGACTTACCTGCACTGGTTGGTCTCCTAATGATCACCAATGCCAGCGGGAAGGTTCTGGCCTTCCTGCTGGCATGCCCGTAGGTTTGTGTTGTCACAATGTACTTTACGGCACTTTTGCAACAACACGTGCCTACGGAATGTGCTTTCCACCGGCACAGGCCATTATACAAGAATTGGGCCAAAAGTGTTTCTTTTACTTTCTGGAGCAGCCAGAGCTCATCTTCTGGCCAGCTTCCTTACCTACAAGTCATCTTCCTCCTCAATTCATCTGGGTGGTTAAAATCCAGCTGCACAAAGTCTGCTCTAGTGGCATTTTCTCCTGTTCAAGTATCCAGAATTGCCTCAGGGACCGCCATTGCCCACATGTTTCTTGGCAGTACAGACTGTCCCCCTTTTCTCATTTGGATCAGTTCCTCATACATTGTCTTTATTGACAGAAGTCTTGGGGGGAAAAAAGAGCTTTCTACCAAAAAAGCATGTATTTAACAATTGAGCTTTTTCTCCAGTTCAGAAAGTATTTGTGTTTAGTAAAAACTGCATGTTAAAAGCTTTGGAACCCATTCCTGTTTATATCATGCGCTTACAACTATTGAGTTTATAGTTGTGCAATTGCTTATTTAATTACAGGCGCCTGTAAAGTGAACTGCACTTTGTTGGGATAACATCCAGACATAACGTTATTAAATTCATATTTATCTTGGAAAATATCTCCTGATGTGCATTGGTTAGGTATTTTCTGACCTGCTGTAGATTTGCTCCATCCATTTTGTTTGATATGTTTGGCACCCCTTTCCCCATCTTTCTGGCCAAGGCCCACACCTTCCTCTCCCGCAACCCGATGTCTATGTACTAGAACCCCTCCTACAGATTTATTGCTGCCATCAGTAAAACACTGTCATTCTGGACATAGAACAATGCCAAGACATTTTATCTGCCTGTAGAACTGGTTGTATTATGCACTTGGGAAGATGCTACCTGCTGATTCACTTATCTGCAGGGAGCAGGGTTGCCACCTACCAGGCGCTATCTACTGATTGTTCTTGGCTACCCATGGCTGTATCTACAGGCATTCTAAAGGTCTTCAACTTAAGAACATAAGAACAGCCCCACTGGATCAGGCCATAGGCCCATCTAGTCCAGCTTCCTGTATCTCACAGCGGCCCACCAAATGCCCCAGGGAGCACACCAGATAACAAGAGACCTCATCCTGGTGCCCTCCCTTGCATCTGGCCTTCTGACATAGCCCATTTCAAAAATCAGGAGGTTGCGCATACACATCATGGCTTGTACCCCATAATGGATTTTTCCTCCAGAAACTTGTCCAATCCCCTTTTAAAGGCATCCAGGCCAGTCGCCATCACCACATCCTGTGGCAAGGAGTTCCACAGACCAGCTTCCTAAAGCTTTTTGAAGTGCCCATTTGCAGCCCCATCCCTGCCACTGCAAAGGTTTTCACTGCATCCATGACTGCTTCACAGCTGTCTTGACACTATTGGGGCTATTTAGGATCTCTCTGCAGCCGTTCTGAAGCTTTCCGTGGGGGTCATTCTCAAGGTATTTGCTGCTTTTGCACCATTCTGAAGGTATTCTTGACCAGGATAGTTCTCCCTCCCCCTAACCCAATTATTTCCTATATGTGGATTCAGTATCCACTGGAGTTTCCAAAAACCTGACTGTAGTACTGAGAACTGAACTGTAGTAACAAGACTACTAGCCCAATTCTATCTCAATTCCACCACCACCACACCCGCTGATGCAATCACCCCAACAGAGCTGGGGGCGACTGGAAAGGTCTCCTCAGGGTCAGTGAGCATTTGCTCATTTACCCAGGAAATGGCTCCACCATTGCCATGTGAGTTCTTGGATCTATGCCTGCTGTTTAGCAGGCATAAATCCAAGGTGTGTAACAGTGGTGGTAAGGGACACAGAAGGGGTTAGGATATCAGCACACATGAGTGCTGCTGACATACCCCCTGATCTGTCTCCCTCCCTGCCCCCATTCCACCCCATCCCTGCCTTGTACCACCCCCACCACTGTTGCACCCCTACCTTTGTAGACCTGGCAGCAGGCCTCCAGCACTACCACCTGGTGCAACAGCACACCTAAAATGGCCTGCTGGCATTTTACTGCAGCAAACTGTGTTCTACTGTTGTAAAGCCCTCTGCACCCCAGCCCAATCCTTGATAAGACTGGGCCATAAGTCTGTGGGGAACCTACAGCCTTCCCTCTTTCCCAACAATCATGACAGCTGTAGTAATATCCTAAAGGAAGGAAAATATGTAAGCCTTAAATGAGGAAGAGGAATAAAGTTTTATCATTTCCTAACCACAGTAATATGATACCATACAACAGTATGATATCTATATAAATAACCTGGACTGTGCCAGTCTCGAATTGTTACTTCAGTAATGTCATTTTTTTTTTTTTTTGGTAATATGTGCTAGAACAGACAAGCCACAGGTTTACCAGACACGGCTGGAAAAAGTGTTGATTTATTTTTTATTTGCCTGCACTAGCAGGATATGAAATCATCTGAAACCACAAATTGCCACAATTGCTAGCTAATTTTCATGAATATAATCTAAAGTAACTGTGGAAGGAAAACTTGTATTAACTGACTGACAGTGATCAAAAAGCCCAAATCAAGAGGAACTACTGGAAAGCATAATGAAAGATAAAATCATTAAGCATAGAGAAGAATGAGCGTTGCTGAAAGAGAAGCAGCATGGTCTCTGCAAAGGGAAGCCATGCCTCCCTAATCTAGAGATCTTTGAAACTCTCAGAAGATACGGGTAGAGGCAATCAAGTTGACACTGTATACTTGGACATTCAACAAACTTTCAACCAAAGGCTCATGAGTAAATTTAGCTCATCAAATAAGAGGGCAGGTTAAAAATAGGAAGTAATGGATAGGAAGAAATGGGTACAAATGGAAGAAGCTCACAACTCTAAAACTAGTGATACTAACAGTCCAATCCTATCCCCTGCCGGCCCAGAACATGTAGTACTGTCATTGCAGCCTGCACTGCAGGCTATGGACCCTCTGGGGACCAGACATCCCAGTAGAGGTAAGTAGGAATTTATTTTTATTTATCTTCCCCTAGGCTGCCTGGTCCCCAGCTGATCTCCTCAGACCAGTGTCAGCAAAAGGGGTGACTTAGGTCTGAGGAGAATCTGGGTGAAGATCTGGGCTGGGAAGTGGGGATAAGATCTGGTTTTGCAGCTGACATTGAGATCCAGCCCCTCCTGCCCCAGTCTGGCCTGCTCCTCACCCTGATCCGTGTCCGTTGTAAGATCACGGGTGACAGCCACACCATAGATTTGTACAAAGCCATTGTACTATTAACAACTTTATTTTCTATCTCTTTTCTAGTGACTCTTAGCATAGAGCTTTTCTTTTTCACAGATGCCGCATGCTGAGTCAACAAGATTTCTTTCCAGGTTGGTCCCCAATAGCTGAGATCCCATCAGTGTATCTAGGAAGCATTTTTTTTGCCCCCATGTTGTACATTTTACATTTATTGACACCGAAGCACATTTGCTGCTTTGTTGCCCATTCACCCAGATTGGAGAGATTCTTTTAGAGCTTTTCACATGCCATTTTGATGTTCACCACCTTGAATATTTGCACGTCATCGGCAAATGTGGCGACCCCGCGCCTTATCCGTAACTCCAGGTTATTTATGAATAAAGTTAGAAGGAGAGGAATGAATAGGCAACTCTTAACAAGACAAATGCAACAGCTCCAACCTAGCACAGAGATCTACATGTCCAGCTGACGCTCTTTTGGATTTGGATGCTTGCTAGGATCGAAGTGCTCTTCCAGACCCTGATCAGAATACATTGTCCCCCATCTGGGACCGCAACCACTCATAAGTAGAGCTAAATTTGTTGATATCAGTTTACCAATCTTTCTCCTTGTTGAGTTCCAAAACATTTTACTGTTTCTTCAGAAATCCACTCTGAATGTTAACATTTGACATACTGACTAGATGCTACAGTAAATGGAATGGCACAGTCTTTATTACCAAGGGTCTCCATGTGTATCTCTGGTGAAGCAATGTGTCACATCTGACCCATATTTATTTCCATATTAGTTTTGTCCATTTCTTTCCTGGAAGACATGCCAATAGAAGCTGGCATCTGTTTCTCCTGCCAAGGGAGGGCATAAATATGGTACAGTGGCTTTTCTTGGGATTGAGGTTACAGAATGTGTGATCTGGTTTTCAATAACTCTCGTGTAAGGCGACAATACTCTATTTGTATATGGCTTTTTAGGCCATACCTCCCAAGGTGGTTTGCATGCAATTAAAAATGAAAACAAAATGACCCCTGCTAACTGGGTAAGAGTCACTTTTCAAGTGGGTGCTCCTCTTTTATTTAGCAGGGGGAGAGTAACTTGGCCCTCCTCACCCCAGCAGTGTCTTTTCTAGTGGCTGTCTGCTGGTGTTCTTTTGCATCTTTTTAGATTGTGAGCCCTCTTGGGATAGGGAGCCATTAGATATTTGATTTTTCTCTGTAAACTGCTTTGTGAACTTTTGTTGAAAAGCGGTATATAGATAATAATAATAATAATAATAATAATAATAATAATAATAATAATAATAATAATAATAATAATAAAATTGTTTTTCTTCCTTTTCACGCTGCAGAAGTAAGAGCAGGCCTGGGCTGCCACCTTCCTCACACAACAATTCCAAGTAGAGGCAAGGGCTTGGGGTGGGAACATGAGATGAAAATAGTTCTCACTCAGTTCATGTATTCTTGTAACTGTTGGCTTCTGAGATAATCTCAATATAAATAGCTACCAGGAAAGTGGCCACCAGGAAGAATCTGGGAACAGGCGGCAGTTTCAGGAGGCTCTTCCTCTTTGGGCTGTAGATGTCCCAGTACCCATTGGTTGCCACCTCTTCTTTCTTACACAACAGCTCTAAGCAGCAGCAAGGACTAGTGGGATGAGATTACATCAATCCTCACTCCAGCCTACATGTTCTGGTAACTCCCAAATGCAAGGGAATGGCACTGGGATGCAGGTGCCCTGTTTTATATGCTCCGTTGAGGCATCTGGTGGGCCACTGTGAGATCCAGGAAGCTGGACTAGATGGCCTTTGACCTGATCCAGTAGGGTTCTTATGTTTTTAGCTGCTGGCTTCTGAGGCAGGCCTGCTGATTTGGGACAGGACTACCTAACTCTTAGACAGGGCAACATTTAGCAGCCATAGGTTTTATTTTTCCCCTTCTTTCATTGCTGGAACAGTGTGATGAGAAAAGTTATACAGCACCTTATGTGGCAAAGGAGATATGACCACATATAAAATGATACTGTGTGGGTATTTCTTAACATTTTATTTATTGAAATGTTAGAATTCAAAAACAGATATGACAAACTATATATACACAGAAATTTAATGAGTATTAGAAGGTTCAGATATTCTTGTTACTAGCAGTTGCTGCATATTTCAAAGCAATGAAATGCTGTATAAATTAGGTATACTGGATTTTTCAATGGGGGATGATAAGAAATTAAAATGGGAGACCAAATAGAAGTCAAAAGTGTCTTTCTGCTTTGAGTTTTTCTGAATTTGTGGTGCCAGTTTTGACATTATGATTAGTTCCAACCGTTTGGTAGTTGCAGCGATGATATGGCTGCATAGGATTGGCTGAAACTGGAGTTATATGCACATCATTCACAGATGAGGCCCTGGGTCAGAACTCCTTTGTCTAATTTCTCACTCATTCAGTGCCAATTTCCATTTTGGGGAGATCACTCTGTTTTCCAAACAATGGCCATGGGGTGAAAAAATGTATTTTGCTACAGAAACAGACTTCATTAATGGTTAGGTTCCATAATAAAGCACTCCCCTTTTATGAGTGGTCATCCCCAGCTAGCAACTAATGGCTTCTCAGTTATGGAACATATGGTTTCCAGCTAACCATAAACATCTATGAATGAAACTTCATTAAAATCAGGGGTAAGATAAATTTCCTTTAGAGACCAGATCTGCTCAAGAGCTAATAGTTAACTTGGCCATCTCTGGTACAGAGCATTTTGTAGACAAAGATCTTTCTTTGTCTTCAGTGGCTCTGATCCCATTCTGGCTGAAATCAATGGGCACTTTGTTTTCTGTCTGAAATCAGTGGGACTAGAGGGCCCAGAATTATGGCACTTCAGATGAAAATTAAGTGATTTTCCCATGAAATCAAATTTACTAAGCGAATGTGGGATTATGAGGTACAGTTGTTAGGATATGTGCAGTGCAATCCTATACATGTTTACTCAGAAGTACATTCTGCTAAATTCAATGAGACTTATCCTCTAGTATGAATTTAGGATTGCAATGTTAGGACCAAACTACATCTGATGTTAATTAAATCATTGCAGCACACCAGGCTATTTTTTTTTTTTTAAAGGAACACTGATGGGATCTAATCTGGATAGAAATGTGGTGGGGGACATTCTGTTAACACCTTTTCCCTGCTGTGCTCTCAGTATTGATTTGGCCTCTGCAGAGACTGTTTTATAGGAAAAAGACATTTTCATTGTCTCCAGACCAAAAACACTAATTATATTTGTGAAAATTCTAATGACTGCAGTTGTGAATAAAACCATATAGAAACACTGCTTTACAACCTTCCTTTTTGCAATTACAATACTTGTTGATAGTCTAAATACAAGTATTCTAAATAAGTAGAATTATTATTCTACATTATTCTAAATAAGTAGAATAATGAAATGTGAGATATATTAATATGTTAGACAAAATATTGACATGCAGCAGAACTGCTAACTGGGTAAAGAAGCTCTGCTGAAGTGTATGGCTCTGTTCTATAAGCAGGGGAGAGAAACTCTCTCTACACTGCAACATAGGGTCTTTACTAGTGGCTGTTTCCTGGTGTCTTCCTGGTTTTTCTTTTTAGCTTGTGAGCCCCTCTGGAACAGGCAGCCGTCGTCTCACTCTTTGTAAGCCATTTTGAGAACTTTTTGTTGTCATTGAGAACCAATATACAGATGTTCTAGACTGGAGATTCTCCAACTTCCCAAGAGAGCTGGCAACTCCGTAAGTTGGGGAGGCGGAGGTGCAATGGCAGCAACAGCACTTTTGGAATTGCCTGCAGCTGCAAAAAAGGGGGTGGGCCCGCACATACTTCGGCGGTGGGCCCGCAGCCCTCTCTACGGGCCTCTCTGCGCCACAGAACGAATCCCTGATGTGACCATGACCCACTTTTGGTTTTGAGACAAAAACCAGAAGTGGGTCACAGTCACTTCAGGGAGCTATTTGGAGGCATGGGAAGACCCACATAGGGGACCTTGGGCTTCCCACACCCTCCAGAGGGCCAGCGCAACCCTCAGGTATGTAGAAAACCCCCTGGAAGTGCCGTCGCCAGTGTTGTGATGTTGCCACCCCTCCTTAAGGGGGCAGCAACTGTTTCCCACTGGCTAGGGCATCACAACGCCCCAGTTTGAGAACCTTTGCTCTATTAAAAAATAGTCAACTTGATTGAGCCTGACTATTTCTTGCTGTCTACTGTAAAACCATGTAAAAATAAATTTCCAGACTATTACAAAACCATCCTTATGTTTATCACCCAGAAGACTCACAACAAGCTTGTAAAAATGAGTGATGCAGGCAAATAGAGCACAAAGGCACTGAAGGCAAAGTTCTCCAAGAAAAACCTCTTGAAGCACACATGAAGGAAAGAAGAAAGGCCTTACAAATCGTGCCACAGTGCTGCTACCTCACATAACCACATGCAAAGTCAATCTGTATTGCAATATAAATTGAGCCATGTTATATTCTTCCTAGCTAGCCTGTTTAGCCAGGTAATCTCCAAAGGAATTACTGTTGCTTCTTTTTGTGTTTAGCCTGTCCTTTTATGAGGGCAGAGGTTAGGCAATGTTTTATTTTTATTTTTATCTATCATATTTTTACCCCACATCTCTCCCCTAAGACTGCGGTTTTCAAACTCCCAGGGAGATTGAAAGCCACAGTAAGTTCTTGCAGGGGCGGGGGGAGGCAATATCGTGATCCCCAGGATCGTGCTGCTCAGGGGGGCTGCAGGGCTTGGGTACACTTACCAGAGCCTCCTGCAGCCTCCAGGAGGTGCGGGGAGCCCTGCGTGGCTGTCTGCAGGGCTCCCTGAAGCTTCAAAAGTAAAAGTGGAGTGATTGCGCTCAACTTCCGGTTTAGCGCTGCCTCCTCCCTGCCTCCTGGCTGCCCTTAAGCGGAAATAGGCCAGAGCCCACAGGCTGGGGCGTTGCGAGATGCCCCAGTCTGAAAAGCCCTGCCCTAAGAGAACCCAAGGTGGCTTAAATGCAAATGTTTGTTTAAATGCAAACGTGACTAAAAAAAATCACAGAGTTTAGCAAGACCTAGAGTTTGAACTGAACAAATGCCATACATATGCCTACTAAGCTTTATTAGACGCTCACATTTTCTTACAGTGTCTTTGGCGATGTCTACTAGGCAGATACCATGAAGAATACTGTTCTGCTCCAATGTGCCACTTGAAATGACAAGCAGGAGCACTTGCCTGTGGCGGAACTTCCTCCAGCTAGGCATGCCTTTCTCCTACTTTTGAAAAACATTTTGTTGACGTGGGAGGTAAATGCATTCAAAAAAGAAATAAAATTTAAAGCCGCTCAGAATATTATTAATGTACATTCTGCCTTTTGAAAAGCAAAATTCTGTACTGCTACCCCTGGATTTCGCAATGCTCAGAAAAGTGGTCAGTTTGTCGTATTTTACCTGTTTTCAAAATGTCCTTCAGTTTAAGGTCCCCTCAAAGATATTGGGACAGAATGCAGGAGTGCAGCTGAGGAGCAAATGAGCTCTGGGACCTCACCTACAGAGGAATCGGTAATGTCATCAGCAAAAGCACTGACAGTAGGTGCTGCTTTTGTAACTTTTTTCAAAGAACCTTAGCCAAGATGAAGCATCAAGACTCATCAGGAGGCAAACAAAGATATTTGCTCTGGGGGCATATGCTAATGCCTAGGTCATCATCTCTCCCAAGGGCTACCTGAGAGACAGTATGTAGCTCATACTGCATTAAGGCTACATTTATTTGAGAGTAATTCCTATTAAATGCAATGTATTTTACTTCTAAGTAAGCATGCATACGCTAGCAATCTAACAGCCCAGTGCTATGCAGGATTGGGCTATCAGGGCAGGTCTTTATGACAGTGGAGTTTTTCACTGTCATAAAATGGCTGCCAATGAAACACACATTGCTCCATCAGCCAATTTCTAAGTGCTGCTACAAGAGGCAGCAGTGATCTGACCCCACCAAGACCTTGCCAAGACCCTGCTGAGACCATCATGCCTGCCAGAAAAGGTAAGGCAGCAGTAGGGTTAGGGGTGGGTTGGTGGGGAAGGGGTGCAACTGGGCAGAGAGGAGGAAGAATGGGACAGGGAGGCTGTGGGAGGGGGTGGATCTGGAAGCAAGGGCATGTGCCAGATCCTACCCTCTCTTTTAACAGCCTCACCATCTCTTTCATCTCCTTGGACTTGTGCCAGCTAAAGAGCTGGTACAGGGCCAAAGAGATCCATTGCTGAGTGACAGGCTTATGGAGGGGTAAGGGGAAATTCCTCCCCCTGTTGGATACAGAGTGCCCCTTTCTGGCATGGCTGTATCAACAGGGGGGAATGGATAGAATTGGGCAGTAACTTCCTGAGATATTCTTTTAATGTTTATTCATTTTATGTGTTTCTTTTAAAACTACTGCAACCCACTCCAGTAGTTTGGGCTAAAATGACCTAGACCTTTAAATGATGTACAAGACATTACAAAAGTACATATTTAGGTGCCACATAAGTGGCAGGAGAACACTCTAATGATGACATGTAAAATGTTTTTTTTTTCCTGTTGTAGTTTTAAGTTTGGGGTATGGAGGTGTCAGCAGTGAACTCCTGCACTTTAAAATCTACCACTACATCTCCACAGATAATATACGGGAAACTTTGGGTGTTGACTACATTGTGATGGTTTTCTGCTACCACATTCCAAATAACATGGGATGGTATTTAAGTAAATCATAAAAAATTAAATGAGGCATAAGTGGGCACAACACCAAATCCCTCATGTCAGGTCCAGAAGCCCAACACGGGGCCTCTCGAGTCTGTGCCAGTGAAATGGCTGGCGCAGACTCCAGAAGCCCTATTTACACGGAGTAAGGGGTCAAATGTCTCCTTACTGCGAGGAGACCTCCAGCCTGCTCAATTCCAGCACAATACTGTTTTTCATATTAGTCTATTCTTGGTTCCTCTTCCACTTTAGCAGACATTTCCTGCTTCCAGTACAAAATGACTCACAACTGCTGATACAACTAAGTAATAGATCAACAGTCTGACAAAACCCAAGGTGATTAATATGAACGTAATATATGAGATGCTCTAAACCCAGCAGAGACCATCAGCATCCTTTGTTGCCATAACACTTCTAATTTCTTCTTGGCCCATTCATTTTCATCTCCATTCTTCCAACTTACAATAAAATCCAAGCAAGGATATACTTTCACTATTGCATGGAAGCTGCCACAGGAAATGCTACCCAACCATCAAATTTCATGAGAGGAAGGAATGAGAAGGCTGGTGCTGGCATTGAGAGAGACTTGTCATGGTTTAGGGCAGTGGTTCCCAAACTGTCAGTTGTGACCCACCAGTAGTGGCAGACCTCCCCAGCTCAGCATCCCAGGGCAAAGGTCTGAGATAGCACCCCCTGCAGGATGCTGCCACCCCCCGCGTGCAAATCTGCCCGCCCCACTAACCTGAGGCTCACGGAAACTTGCGCAACTGCAGGCTATGTTGGGAAGCTTCCTGAGGTTTCCCAGAGGCTTTAAACTGTGCTTCGGAAAACTGGAAGCACAGTTTACGACCCCGTCAGGCACCTCAGAGAGACTTCTGCAGAGTCCTAAAGGCTTGCACCTGGGGCATTTGCCCCATTGTTCTTAATGGGAGGTCTGCCACTGCCCACCAGTGGGTTACAATCTGATGTTTGGTGGATTGTGAAACTGCTTTGCTGATAGCTGATGAGGAAAATGTATTGAATCCTATGGAAAATGAAATTGAGGCACATGGGCATTTTTACTCATGAGTAGGCAAGCGTGACTCCGTCTACTTCAAAAGGCAGGCCGACTGACAGTCTATGAGAATTTTTGTTCATCGTTGTATAGCATGGAAGACAGAAAGATAAGGTGAAAGAGAAACTTCTTAATGATTCATACTTCTTGGAAAGCTAAATTCCATTCACATTCAGTACTCTGTCTAGCCCACCAACTGAGTCAGGGCTATTCCCAATATCCTGGTGCAAGGATCATTACCAATTATTCAAACCATTGCATATTTGAATGCTTCCCACTTGGGGGGGGGGGGACACTCTCTGTACATGCCCCAACCCCATCCTCCACCAGCTGTCATGATGCAACCATGCCACAAAGCATATGCTACATGAAATGGTGGTGGTGGTGGGTGATCACGGAGTTCAAGTAGGACCCTGATGGCTTGTGAACCTCTCAGATCTACACCAGGTCTATAGCTGGATAAGTCCAAGGAGAATATGGAGGCAGTGAAGGCAAATTTCAGGGGATAGGATCGGACACCTGTGTTTGCCACCAAAGTCAGTGTCCTCTGGCCTGCTCCTTGCTCTCTTCCAAAAAGTCCAGATACACCTCTTGCCCCCTCCCCCTCCCCATGCATGGCACACTCCCAGGCCATCTTACTAGGGCCGGCAGCAACTGTTACCCTGCACATGCCCCATCTCGTCTGATCTTGGAAGCTAAGCAGGGTCAGGCCTGGTTAGTACTTGGATGGGAGACCTACTGGGTACTGTAGGCTTATACCATAGTCTTTTGAGACTGAAGTTTGCCAACCGTAGTTCCTGGAGCTGCTTCTGTTGTGTGCACCTCACCATGTGCCATTTGTGGCAACTGCTGGGCAGCAAGCCATTGACTCTTAAAGATACAACAGGCCTGCTTTAGGTTTTTAGTTTCATCAGTTCAAATCACCAGAAAAATTGCTTCCATCATGTTAATATTAATATTTCTCAAGCAATACAAAAGTACAAATTGTGGTTGTTAATTGGTCACCATAACTCTGGAACGCTCCCATTTCAGGCCAATATAATGTTTATCACATCAAATAAAATGTCTGGGTAACAGAGTGTGGGCCCAATCCTATCTGTGCTGCTGGAACTTGTGTTCTGGCAGCGTAAGGCCTTTTATAACGGCCACAAGTGCTGGACTGCTGTCATCTGTTTCTTTACCAGTGCTGTTAATGGTGAGAGTTGAGGCATGCGTGGAAGTGGCTCCTGGATACTCTACCCCTCTACGTAAGTAGGCAGTGGGCACATTTCATGGGCAAAGAGCAGGAAGACAGGGGAAGGTGTGCAGGGGAAAGAGAGGGGGCAGGGAGAGAGAGGCATGAGGTGGAACTTATCCCCACTTTTCCAACTCACCCCGACTCTTCTATCTTATTGGCCTTATGCAAGCTATATAGCTTCCATGGGTTCAAGGAGACTCATAGGCCACCAGAAGGTCTATGTAGGAGTAAGTAACTTGGCTGCATTGTTGGTGATGGTGGGAAATAGGATTGGGTAGGTTTTTTTTTTTGGTAATTTATCACAGAAATTATGACAAACACTTCTGACATTGGACAGAGGACATTTTCTTACTCAACACTTTGGGTTGCTGTTCAAATGACTGGGTATACGCCATTTGTAGCCAAAACAAAAGTATTTGACTCATAAATATCTCTGAAATCACTTTTATTGCAGTATCCTTTGTGTGTGTGTGGGTGGGTGGGTGTCTAACCATAAGAGAGCTGTCTAAGTAACTCCCATCTTGTGGTTCTCTTGCGGTATTTTCTGGGTTATTACTCATAAGGTGGTGGTAGCAATTTGAAGGATATAAAGAAAAAAAAATGATCTTGTTTGCATACATATATAACATAATGGAACACAGTGGCACTTACTTCTGTGTAAACATGCCCAGGACTAAACTTAAGAAGACCAGAAATTCTAGGTATGATACTGTTCATGATTCTTAAGAGGCCATCTGCCTAATTGCAAGGTTCAGTGGAACTTTATCAATAAAAGATACACCAGGATCACCTTCAGTACAGGTTGGGACCTTGGTATCCACTGATTTGACTTAACACTGATACCTAGATCGACATTTAAATGTCTTGTAACAAGGAAAAAAGCACCAAAGTCCAATTTCCCACCTTCATGCTGTAAAATAATTATATTTTCATTCTACTAGATTCCATTATTCACCCCATCTAGTGGCTGAATGCGGTATAGCGTCTATATAAATGCATTCTGGTGTGACAATGGAGGGGCAAGAAACCTGGAAGTGGGTCTTTAAAATTACTTTCTACTGATTTGGTATCCTCTGATTATTTTAATCTAGTGGAGGTTCTGGAATGGAATCCCAGTGGATAACAAGGCCTGACCTGTAATACATTTATACTTTAGTCATGAGGATAATTGGGAGGAGCAAAGGAAACTGGGGGAGAAAAGGGTCATCAGCTGGCAGACTGAACTTCTTGCAGAACAGTGGGAAATCAGGTCTGAAGAGAAGACAAGGCTTAGCAGTTCAAGGCAAAGCACTAACAAAACCTGGCACAGAGAGTACAGGAATAGCTTGTGTCAGGAAACGGCAGCATATTTTTGATGAAAGGAGGAGGTCTGTGCAGTGGCGGACTTCACCCTCCCTGTTCCCAGGGCAAAGGTCCACAAAGCCACCTCCCCACCTTTGAAGCGCGAGAGCCTTGCATGACCATAAGACCAATTGGGGAAGCATTCTTCCCTGCGATCTTTAACTGCACTTCCGGAAAACCAGAAGTGCAGTTTCTGACTGTGATGACTGAGGCTTTCTGCATAGTCCTAGAATAGCATGGGCTCAGTGCCCGGGGCATTTGTTCTGTTTGCCCAGTGCTAGGTCCGCTGCTGGGTCTGTGGCATCTGCCTCCCTGCACAAGCTCCCCAGAAGCCCCTGGAAATGCAGGCATCCCATCACTGCAGGATTGTTGGCATGGTAAGTGAGACAGACACAAGGAAGACCCATGGAGGGCAGGGGTGGATAGTGTTTGTGTTTGGGGGTGGGGGGGCATGAGCACTACCAACTCCAGAGCCCAGGCCAATCAGGCGAGTTTACCTGGACTGCAGGTTGAACTTGATGGCTTCTGTAGTCAAGGTTTGCTGGTGGATATACCTGGGCTTCCGCCTGGCCTTGCAGCCCACATCTACCAGCTGGGTAGACCTGGGCTCCCGCCTGGACTTGGAACCCAGGTTTACTGGCTGGGTAGGTCTGGGCTCCTGCCTGGCCTTGGAGCCCAGGTCTACCAGCTGGGTAGACCTGGGCAAACATTCTTGCCAATCTCGCCATCACCTGTCCAGTGGGTATTCCCCTGGTGCCCAATTTTTCTCCCCAGCCCAGCAGGCACCCTTCCCTGCTGGCAGGCAGTTTGGGGGAGCACACACCCATAGGTCCACTTTGGATCCACCCCTGATGGACAGTGACCCAACCCCCGAAGGTCTACTGGACTTGCATCCTGCAAGGCCTTCCAGGCCTACCCAGCTGCCCCCTCCCAAAGAGGGTGCCACTGCCCAGAAGACATCTGCTGGGGTCATTATAAAGAAACTAGGGAAACTTTATGGTGGCACCTGGTGCCAATAAAGAGTAAGAACATAAGAAGAGCCCTGCTGGATTCGGCCAAAGGCCCATCTAGTCGTTTCCTGTATCTCACAGTGGCCCACCAAATGCCCCAGGGAGCACACAAGACAACAGGCACAACCTGTGTCCTGGTGCCCTCTCCTGCATCTGGCAATCAGAGGCAGCTTGCCTCTAAAACCAAGAGCTTGCACATACTTACTATGACTTGTAACCCGTAATGAACTTCTCCAGAAATTTGTCCAATCCCCTCTTAAAGGCATCCAGGCAAGATGCCATAACTACTTCTTGTGGCAAGTACCTGAGCAGCATCTTCCCCAGTGTCCACTATCATATTTCAGAGTCATGATGTTCTTCCTGTGCTTCTAATGTCATTCCCCAACCCCTATGACATTGGGGATGAACCCCCAGGGTAACCACAGGACCTAATCAGGAAGATATATAGGGGCTCGGGCTTTCTCACATAACCTGCTCTAGCCTATTGATGTTCAGAAAGCTCTGGCAAATCTGGCTGGTCATCTTAGTTTCCTTTGTCTGAGAAAGCACAGGTGAGTTCCTGTTGTTTCTCACAACCCTCATTTAGGATCCATGGCAGGGATCAGGTCCTATCAGTGGGTGATGAAAGCGAGTTGATAGTAGATGTGGGGTTGGACCTAGGAGTTGTGGTCATCTAGGAAAAATCATACGTCCCTCATCTGATTGTTTCCTTAAAATGGGAAAACCAGTAACCTGCCTCCCAAGATTCTAAGACTGCATGTGGAAAAGATTGTAAAGCATTAAACAGGCCATAGAAATAAGTCAATAACCATGAGTATTTGTGAATCACTAAGTTAAGGACATTTATAAAATTCCCTAAATGTTCCTGGTAGTTGTCCCAGTTTACCAGACAGGCCACGCAGCATTCCAAAATATCAATAAAATCATGTCACCAGCAATAAATTCACTATTTTGCAAACTGAAGAAATATCTCCCAATGGCCTGTGTGACATTTAATCCTGGAAGGAAATCAGAATACTTAAGTAAATCCTCTTCCTTGGTTCTGTGGAGAGATCCTATTACTTACACAATGATTTGTTGGCAAACAATATTAAATTAACAATATGCAGATATCTACTGATACAAAGATTATTTCAAATCACAGAATTGTGTGTGTGTGTGTGTGTGTGTGTGTGTGTGTGTGTGTGTGAGAGAGAGAGAGAGAGAGAGAGAGAGAGAGCGCACATAATTTTATTTCCAAACCTTGTAATTTTTTGAGGTGGAAACAAAAATGGGTAAATAAAACCACAACAAAATGTGATCTGATTATATGATACAAAACTGTAGATTTGAACAACATATTACGATGCAAAGAAGCTTTAATTTAATGTCAGGTGGAATGAGGAATCCCGAACTTTCTTTCAAGGTTTGGTCGTAGCACCTTTGACAGTCAAAGCCAAGCTATTTTGTGTTCTTCACTCCTGTCTCCAATGTATAAATCAAAGTGGGTTCTTTTTGCAAACTTTCGTTTTAATTTTAGTAGGACTTTGCACAAGTTCACATAAACAAGAATATCAACCACATGTGGAAAGAACAATTCTCATGCCCACCACCTACAGCCTGAAACATTACATAATGCATTCATTCTGTGCCAAGGTCCACTAGCTTGGGTGTCTCCCTCATTGTCCCGACCAAATGACTTTGCGTTCAGAGATTCTTGATACAGAAGTATGGTCTACATTCCTAAATTCCATTACACTTTTTCCCCGAATTGATTTTCGCATCTGTGAATAGGCGGGTTGCATAATAAACTGTTTGCTGCCACTTTCCTGTCCAGTTCATTTAATGTTTGGGTTGAAATAGTCATGTTGAAGCTGTGGTGGGGAAAAACAAATTGAATTTATTCATATAACTACAGAAACTGCATAGCTTATCGAACATGCAGCCCATTCCTAGGCATGCATACTCAGAATTAGTCCCAAGTAAGTAGTCTTGGAACTGTAAATTGTTGCTGTTGCTAATGAAATGTTCTTTTTTTAAAATATAATGTAATAAAAAATAAAGGTAGTCAATAAAATAAGGCAGTCAAATTAGAATCGGGATAGGCTGCAAGGAAAATGGACAGAGAAATGTTTCTCTTCCTTTTCCACAACACTAGAATGTGTGGTCATAATAATAAAAAAAAATAACTAGGTATTTATATACCACCTTTCTGGTAATCGGATTACTCCTCTGACTTTATTCAAGGCAGTTTACATAGGCAGGCATTTCTAAATCCCTCAAGGGGATTTTTACAATCATAAAGGTTCTCTCTTTCAAGAACCAACAACATTTCAGAATGGATCTTCCTGGTTTGGTCTCACTTCTGGCCTTCAGTTCTCCCACGCAGGCTGGCAAGAGCTCCATCTCTCACATGGAGGGCAGCCAAGACGCTTCTTGCTCACACCAAGAGCAGGTGGAATCACTCAGCTGGGCTTGTCAGCTGCTTCAAGGTCTCGCCATTCTCAACTGTTCAGGGAGCTGCCGGTGTCCTCGAACTGGCGACCTTCTGATGTTATCTTCGGGCGAACGGAGGCTCTACCCTCTAGACAAGGGGTGCCCAAACCCCGGCTCTGGGGCCACTTGCGGCTCTCGAGGACTCCCAATGTGGCCCTCAGGGAGCCCCCAGTCTCCAATGAGCCTCTGGCCCTCCGGAGATTTGTTAGAGCCCGCACTGTCCCGACGCAGCTGCTCTCAGCATGAAGGCAACTGTTTGACCTCTTGCTTGAGCTGTGGGATGAGGGCTTCCTCCACAGCTTGCTGTTTCACATCTGTGATGCAGTAGCGGCAGCAAAGGAAAGGCCAGCCTTGCTTTGTGCAAGGCCTTTTATAGGCCTTGAGCTATCACAAGACCTTCATTCATTCATATAAGTTCATCTTTAATATATCTATTTATGTAAACGTATGTAAATTTATTCAAATTTTAAATGTAAATTATTTTTTCTGCGGCCCCCTAACACAGTGTCAGAGAGATGATGTGGCCCTCCTGCCAAAAACTTTGGACACCCCTGCTCTAGACCAAACCTCCTGCCCATCCACTGGTCATCCATTGAAAGTAACTGCTGGGAGGTTCAGTATGGACTAAAGGAAGGACTTGTTCATATGGAATTCACAAACAAGAGGTAGTGATGGCTCAGCTGGCTCAGCAGAATATAAAAGAGGACTAAACAAATTCATGGAAGACAAGTATATCAATGGCTGCAAATCATAATGGTTATGCATTAGCTCCAGGTTCAGCAGCATTGAGTCTCTGGATACTTATTGCAGGGAATGCCTTCACTTCCTGCATGTGGTCTTCCCAATGGCATGCGGTCGGCCACTGTGGACAAAGGATTATGGACTGGGGGGCACTTTTGTCTGATCCCACAGTGCTCTTCTTATGAAAGTACTTTTTCACAGAGAGTGCAATTTAGAATAGCAGAAGAAAAGGCATGACAGGGTAGGTGGGGGAAGCACACTAGGCTTCTTCTCACTCCAGTGTGATGTACAAATGACTTGGGGCCCAATCTTATCCAGCTTTCCAACAGTGATGCAGCTGTGCCAGTGGGGTGTTATGCTGCATCCTGTGGTGGAGGGGCAATCACAGAGGACTCCTCAAGGTAAGGGAATGTTTTTTCCCATACCTCGGAGCAGCATCTGTGCTAGAAAGTTGGATAGGATTGGGCACTTTGTTCTGTATTTTCCAGTTAATACTAGTCTAAATTCGTATGAGGCATTTCTTACAGATACATCTCTTCAAATCACATGCTCCTCGACACTCTCCATTTGCAGCACTGGCCTGGCAGCATTAGAGTATGAATAGAATTGGGCTGTTAGAGTACTACAATCAGAGAGCGTCTGAGTGTCTGCATGGTGAAGCATGCCCTGCTCCTTCGGATGACACAGATGGTGCCATATTTGATGTGTTTGTGTCACACAGATGCCTGACTGCGCTGACACTAGATTCACACTATCTTCCCCCTTTCGCATGTGGAAAGAATGATCTAAATCAGGCATTGAGTCTGCATTGAGTCACCATGTCACATGTGATATCTGCACAGTGGAGGAGATGCCGATCTTTGGGAGTGCATGACCTAGGTCGATGTTGTCATAACAAATAACATTGCGATGTACCGGCATCAGCAGCTGATACTGCCACACAGCTGGGTTAGGGACAGACGCTCTGTCAGATGGGGGCAGGAGAAGGTTGAACAATCCTAAGTGGTGGTGTCTGTGCCTGAAAGCTGAATAACAGCAAATAGAAAATGTTTTGCTAAGGAGCCTGGGGAGACTCTGCTCCTTGTCTAACTTGGGTAGACACCGGTCTCCATCAGAAAAAAAAAAAAACACCAAATAAAAACATTGATAGAAAATTACGAACCACACGAGGTTCCACTCTGCAGTGGGAGGTGCCTTTCTCTTCTCTGCTCTGTTCATCTCAGTTTCCCCTCAGGCAATGATATTCTGCTGCAAGGTATCGCCCCAGAGCTATAACAAGATCTTAACTGGTCTCAGCAATACCCATGGATTATTTATCTCCTCCTCCTTTCCACGTGAATTCCATTAAAGAATAGTAACGTACTTTCTCATTCCTACTTTTGTTTTCTACTGATTGGAGAAATTCCCTCCAGAATCATCCCAGGGCCTGCAACTCACCTGTTCCTAGTTGCTCTGACAACAGTCTGTCCCCTGTTAACTGTCTCTGGAAATGATCTTGCATGCTGTCAGAATGCCCCCATTCCCTCCCAACCATGCAGAAAAAGCTAGAAGAGCTGCCTTCAACTTTTGCTTCCAGATCTTGGCAACGTCTTTGCTGTAAGCTTGCGGTCTTGACTGCTGGTAGTTTTTCCAGGAGCCACCATCATGGGAATCTAAATGAATGCCACAGTGGGGCTTGTCCATATGAGCACACAGGTTTATTTTATTTTATTTATTTAATAGAAGATTTCCCAAACCCCAAAAAGGAACTTCAAGGCAGGTTGCAGAGTTGAAACAAAATAAAACAGTGGAAACAATTTTAAAAAAGAAACTATACAACAAAACAAAAAAATAGACAATGCTGTGATAAAAGGAGGAGTTCAGCCCATAGCTGGTTTAAACAAGCACATCACAAGGTCCCTCCTCTCTTGATGACTTTCCGCTTGAGGCCTTGGTCATCCTCTGCAGCAAAGCAATGTGCCAATGAGGTGGTTCAGTCCTGAGCAGTGGCGTCGCTAGCAGGGTGTGGGGGTGTGGACTGCACCGTGTGACAGGCACGTGGTGGGGGGGCACCACTAGTGACCAAAATCACTAAAATTGTAGTTTGTAGGAATAATACCATCATGTTATATGCCATTCGATGTGTAATTTACAGCAGAATGCAATGAAAAAAAACCAGAGCAAAGTATCTTCTATCAAAATGTATAGCCAAAAAACCAGCAAGGGTAGGGCGATGGTGCATCACCATGCCCACCACCTGGGTCATTGCTCCGCCCAATGCATGGGAGGATGTTCATTATGGGAATGATGCGCTGGTCTCCAGCACCGGATGATGTAAACCCAAGTGATGCCACTAGTCCTGAGGGGTTAGCATAGATCAGGGGTGCCCAAAACCCAGTCCTGGGGCCACTTGCAGCCCTCTAGGACTCCCAATGTGGCCCTCAGGGAGCCCCCAGTCTCCAATGAGCCTCTGGCCCTCTGGAGATTTGTTGGAGACTGCACTGGCCCAATGCAACTGCTCTCAGCGTGAGGGCGACTGTTTGACCTCTTGCATTAGCTGTGGGATGAGGGCTCCCTCCACTGCTTGCTGTTTCATGTCTGTGATGCAGCAGTGGCAGTGAAGGAAAGGCTGGCCTTGCTTGAGCTATTGCAAGACCTTCATTCATTCATATATCATGTTGGCATCCTTCAGTCTCGGAAGACTATGGTATCCAGCAGGAGGTCTGGTCTAGAGGTAGAGCCTCCATTTGCCTGAAGATAACATCTGAAGGTCGCCAGTTTGAGGCCACCGGCACTGTGAATGGCGAGACCTTGAAGCAGCTGACAAGCCTAGCCAAGTTATGCTGAGTTATTCCACCTGCTCTTTGGCCGCTGTCAGCCTGTGTGGGAGAAAAATGGAGGCCAGAATGTGATACCAGATCATAAAAGATCAATCTGAAATGTTGTGGTTCTTGAAAGACAGAACCTTCTTCAATGGTAAAAATCCCTATTGGGATTTAGTATAGCCTGCCTATGTAAACCGCCTTGAATTAAAGTCTGGGGAGAAATCTGACGACCAAGAAAGGCGGTATATAAATACCTGTATCATTCATATAAGTTCATCTTTAATATATCCATTTATGTAAATATATTCAAATTTTAAATGTAAATTAATTCTTTTTTCCTCGGCCCCCAACACAGTGTTGGAGAGATGATGTGGCCCTCCTGCCAAAAACTTTGGACACCCCTGGCATAGATTGTTGCCGCTTCACTTAGCAGGTATGGAATCACATTTATAATATTCCTAAACATTTTTTTCTAACACTGAATACTCCTCAAGTAGAAAATAAAAAAACTCCTTGGAAGTTTTTAAACACAAACCAGTGAAAAATAAGCTAGCTGCCTAGAAAAGAACCTTTGTCATGGATGCGGCTGTTTTTGTTTTTGCTTTTTTAACTGCAGAAAGTTTTTCCTTTTTTACAAAGTCAGTCCTACTCCTCGATTTCAACAGGTATATACACAGACCATGACATGATCCTTACTACCGCCTTTGTCCAAGAAGGAGGATAGAGAAGGAGGAGATGTACTGCCTGTAGCAGTATGCTGTATGTAGCTGAAGGGGGGGATTTGGTGCCCACTGGGTGGCATATAACTAAGGATCCACCAAAACCTGGCAGCTCTGTATGTAGCCTACACAGATCTGACACTGATCTATGTGGCTTGCTCCAGGTATAACATCTCCAGAAAAGCTGCTTTGAAGGCCCTTCAGGGAGACAAAGTGGTATATAAAATTGTAAATAAATATAAATAAATTAAATACACTGGTCATGTTTATGGCACTGGATTGCTAGCCCTCTTAGGGCAGTGTTTCTCAAACTGTGGGTTGGGATCCACTAGGTGGGTCATGAGCTAATTTCAGGTGAGTCCCCATTCATTTAAATGTCCATTTTATTTTTAATTGACTTGATGCTACCATGTTATGTGACTGCATTTGGGGAAATGTTACAGATAGTACTTTCAACAGGCTACTATGCTTTAACAATGATAGGAGGGGTCTTTACAGCTGTGGACCTCCACAGCCCTGCACCCGGGGCAAAGCTCTGTGATGGTGACCCCCCACAGGCTATCACCACCCCACTGCACAGAAATCCACCCCCCCTACTCACCAGAGGCTCATGGAGCCTCATGCGACCTCTGACCACGTTGGGGAAGCCTCTCTCAGGTTCCCCGATGCTATAAAGTTTGCTTCCAGTTTTCTGGAAGCACAGTTTCCGCCCCTGTCGGGAGCCTCAGAGAGGCTTCTGCGAGGTCCTAGCGGCTGACGCCTGGGGTTTTTGCCCCTTCCTGGTCTATGGCAGGTACACAACTGGGTCTTTATTTTTTAAAAATTGTAAGCTTTTAATTTACTTAATTAAATAGATTTAATTATGTTGTTTGGAGATGTTAAAAAATTTCCTGCTTGATGAAGTCACTTTGGCCTTGACATCACTTCCGGTGGGTCCCATCATTTGAAAAAGTGGGTCCTAGTGCTAAAAAGCTTGAGAACCACTGCTCTAAGGGACATTGCAGGGCCCAGAGCATGTTTTCTCTCTTCAGTATTCACAATATCTCTGTATTTCTCTGCAGATGTTTTGTGCTGATAAGTAACTTACTAGAGTCAGTTTAAATGCCTTGCTATCTTCCTCTGTACATTGTCTGAAGTGCCACTGTGCCTCACAATGGAAGGACCACCTCTCCTCCAGGACAGAAGAACAAAGGGTGGTGCCACTGCGCATATCTCAGCATGGATTGAGCCAAGACTTCCTTCCTCCTTGCAACCAACCCGACCCGTGGAAAGGCAGTACCGCCTTACTCCCCTAAGAAAAGAGCAACAAGCCTCCTGGCCATGCATAAAGGGCAAGAGTAGAAATGTCTGGACATGAATTTGCTTCCCAGGCCCTCAGATGAAAAGTCTGATGCCCTCTAATACTCCCTGCACTCTCTAGACCAGGGGTCTCCAAAGTTTTTGTCAGAAGGGCCACATAATATCTCTGACACTGTGTCAGGGGCAGGGGGGGAAAAGAATCAATTTATATTTAAATTTGAATAAATTTACATAAATGAATACATTAGAGACAGAACGTAGATCAGTGATTTTCAACCTTTTTCATCTCGTGGCACATCGCCAAGGCACTAAAATGGTCAAGGCACACCACCAGGTTTTTAGCAATTGACAAGGCACACCATGCAGGGGTGCTGCAGGGGAAGTGCACCAAGGACTTGTTTTGTATTTGTCTCTCAAAGAACATCCGTTTTGACCTGAATGACTTCACATGTGAGAAGACATCACAAATCAAGTTCTTTTTTCCTTGCAGGGACAGATTTAATTCATTCATGTGATCTGTCAGGAAACTAGCAAAAAATGCTAGTTTCACAAGCCAGTCAGAGTCTGACAAGAGTGGTTCTGGTCCATTCTTCTCTTGAAGAAATGATTTCATTTATCTTAGCTGGAAGAAGTGTGAAAGGACCTTTCCACAACTGAGCCATTGGACTGCTGTGTAGTATACCAAGTCCACAACCTCTGAATCTGTCTCCTTCAGAAACTCATGGAACTGCCGATGATTAAGCCCTTGCGATCTTATGAAATTAACTACAGGTTTCAGAACATAGGACATGTCCACATATTTTGCAAACAATGCTTGCTGATGGATGATGCAGTGAGGAAACATGGGCTTTGATAGTCCCACACCCTCAGTGCATTTTGTGATTTGTCCAACCAAACCTTTCTTGATCCCAGACATGTTTTTTTCTCCATCAATTGTCACACACTTCAGTTTGCTCCACTCCAGTTTATACTTCAATAATGTCTTTTCTAATTCTTTGAAGATGTCTTCCCGTTACTGTGCCATGAACGCTGTGCACTGATGCCAATTCTTGAGTGACACTGAGTTCACTATTGACACCATGGAGAAACACCAGAAGTTGTGAAGTGTCACACACATCTTTTGATTCATCGAGAGCCAGAGAGTACACCTGAAAGTTCTTTGCCTTTTCTGCAATTTGATGGACGATGTCGCTTCCAATGTCCTCCACTCTACGAGCAATAGCATTTGGTGCCAGACTCACCATATTGAAGAGTGGCTTTTTCTGGGTCTAGCTCAGCCACCACTTCCATCATGCAGGCTTTGAACTGCTCTCCATCTGTGAATGACTTTCCTCTTTTGACCAATGCATATGCCACCTTGTAACTGGCCCTAGTCATAGACTCATTCTCTGTGTGAACACAACATACTGTGAAAGCAGAGCCTGAGCCCAAAGAAAAGAGACTTCTCTCGCTGGCTGCTGGGCTCCTTATGAACCCGGTCCCACCCCTCTCAACCATGTGACTGGCCTGAGGTCTCCTGAGCACTCAGGCCCTCCTGGATTCAGGTGATACTTGTTTGGTTCCCCTCCAGAGTAGCCCCTTGCTCCCGAGGAGGCCTGTGTTGCCAGGGCCGAGCCTGGCAACAGGGCACAATCCTAAAATGCCCTTGGGCTGATGGAAGTCCCTTGCACCAATCCAAGATAATTGCAAATGTGCTGTAAAGTACTTTTACGCTGACTTAAGAGGAGGGAGGCTGGCGCATGGACATACGCCGGCCTCCAGAGGCCAACATGGGACCTGATCGGCTGGCACAACATGCTGACTGAGGTTGGCCGGCACAGGGTTTGGGAGGGTGTGGGAAGGATGGGAGGGAAGGGTGGGAGGGAAGGGTGGGAGGGAGGTGTTCTGGGGCAGAGGGGGCGGGCGGTGGGTGGGCCCGTGGTCAGATGGGGGGTAAGCGGGGGGTGGGGCCAGGATCTGGCACTTATGCTGGATCCTAACCCATTCCCGGGCACCCCCAGGCTGCTTGGATCTTTGCCACCTCTTTAGGTGGCCCACATTCAGAACCCATTGGGGTTCTGCAGTGTGACATGGGGTAAGGGGAAGTGATTCCCCTTGCCCCGGGCTGCACAGTTTTCAGCCTGAATCCTGCCTTGGATGCAGCGTAGTACTGCCAGCCTGTCTGTTCCACGGCAAGTTAGGATTGGATTGCCCAAGTGTTTGGTATGCTTTACCCAGGGGTGTTCAAACTTTTTAGCAGGAGGGCCACATCAACTTTCTGTGTCAGGGGATGAGAAAAAAATAATTTACATTTCAAATTTGAATAAATTTACATAAATGAATATATTAGAGATGGAACTTACATGAATGAATGAAGGTCTTGCAATAGCTCAAGGCCTTGTACAAAGCAAGATTGGCCTTTCCTTCACTGCCACTGCTGATTCACAGACATGAAATAGCAAGCAGTGGAGGGAGCCCTCGGCCCGCAGCTCATGCAATAGGTTGAACAGTTGTCCTCACGCTGAGAGCAGTTGCGTCAGGCCAGCGAGGGCTCCAGCAAGTCTCCAAAGGCTCATTGGAGACTGGGGGCTCCCCATAGGTCAGATTGGGGGTCCCCAAGGGCCACAGGTGGCCCCTGGGCCAAGGTTTAGGCACCCCTGTTTTAGCCAGCTGTTTTCCTGTTTCTAATTATTTCTATATGTTGTGTGTGGTGTGTGTATTTTAATTTCATGTTGTAATGACTTTCAGTCAGGCCTGCTCTTTAAGGATGGTTCCACTGAGTGTATACACCTAGACTATGCCATCATCCTTGCTATTTAAACTGCTCTATTTTTAGTTGTAGTTTCTCTTCTCATATGCTTTACATTTATTTTAAAGCAAATATTTGCACATGTAGTGGTGGAATCCCTAATAAAAAAGATATTTGGGAAGAGACTGGACTGAGGTTTGGAAATTATTGTGAATGGCCGTATCCATTACAGACAAAATTACCTCATAATTTTTGTTCCTGTCTAGGTTTTAATGATTCATATTGAATGAAAACCTGTGAATGAAAATAGGAGCTTTCTCCCCTCAGCAGATTTTTGTCACTGTGTTTTGTCTTACCGCGAGTGGATTTGAGGTTGCTTTGTTTGTATTATGGCTTTAGTACTGTAATTTATATTTATTTATCAGAGTTTAGGACAGTGTAAAAAAAATCACCAATGATTACTTTATCAGAAAAGTGTTTGAAACAAATAAAAATTGTAATCTGGAAAAGGCAGTTTTGGGGGGTTTTGCTTTCAGGAAATCAGATTGAGAAGAAACTATCTATGAATTTCTGCCCTGCTTTTCTCTCTACAGGGATGCTAACAAACACAATGACAGAAACCTAGAGGGTGGAAGCCCCTACTCTTTGCAACAAGAAACCCACACCTTGTCTTTATGAAGGGGTTTGGGGGGGATAATCAGTTACAGGAGGGAGTTTTGACTCCCAAACAGGCAAACTAGGGGCCCAATCCTATCCAATTTTCCAGTGCTGGTGCAGCCATGCCAATGGAGCATTGGCATCCTGGCACTGCATCCTGAGGTGGAAAGGCAGACACAGAGGCCTCCTCGGGAACATTTGTTCCCTTACCTCGGGGCTGCATTGTGGCTGCACTGGTGCCAAAAAGTTGGACAGGATTGCGTCCTAGGAGGAGTCTGGAGGATTGGAGGAGGAGGGCTGGCAGGTCTGGCACCCAGGTAATCTGCCAGATTGCCCCCCCCCCGCCCCAGGCTCCAGACATTAAAATGATGCTTTGGAACATGCTCTGAAATGTTATTTCCTGCAGGGATTACAGTTTTTTCTGGCCTAACCTGGCCTGCCTGAGAGTCAGGGTTGCTTTGCCATGGCTTAACTCCCCCTTGCAACTGTAGTTAGTTTATACTGTAGTTTTCTGGAGTGGCAGGAGAGAGGGGTCTGAAATTGTTAGGACTGATCTAGACTTGCCTAGTCTGGATCAGCCCAAATAGGTTGTATTTCCAAATCCCCCAATTCAAGTGTTTCACCTACCTCTTGTAGTAGTAGAAGAAGAAACAGCAGAATTAAGTTAAACTTTTTTCTCATTTAGGGTGCAATTCAGCCCCCAAAATGGGCAGGTGCAAGTTCCTTGCGCTGGCCCAGAGGTATTGCAAAAGTACCGTAAAGCACTTTTGTGTCACCATTCGAGGAGGGAGGCTGGAGCCAACTGAGGCAAGGTGGTGCAGGGGTTTGGGGAGAGTGGGAAGGAGGTATTTTGGGGCAGGTGGGCAGTGGGCAGGCTCATGGTCGGGCATGGGTAAGTGGGAGATGGGGCCAAGCACTTGTGCTGAATCCTAACCCTGGTACCAGGCAACTCGGAGCGGCTCTGAGCTGCACGGACCTGTGCCACCTATGGAAGATCTGAGTAGCCCCATTGGGGCTGCTGCAGCATTACCCGGGATAAGGGGAATGAATTCACCTTGCCCCAGGCGAAGCTACATGAAGTCCCAACCCTGCATTGGATATGGGGGAGGTCAACTGGCCTCGTCATTCCAGCGCAGGATAGGATTGGGCTGTTAGAGAATTTAGAGCTGCCTGACTAGCTAAACATGAAGCAAGAGCCCTTGGGTGCCCTTCGGGGAGAAAGGCGGAATATAAATCGAATAAATAAATAAATAAAGAGCCTCCAACAGTAGTGTAACTCTTGGAATACATGGAACATATTGCATATTGCATCTTCCTGAGTGTAATCTGAATTAATGCTGAAAGAAACAAAACAAAAAAATGACAGATCACGCAAATTAGATTTCAATTAATATTAAAAATAAGTAATTGAATTACTGAATTCAGAGACAGGGGAATAAAGAAAGTAAAACTTTGGCTTGACTAACAAACTTGGGTTTTGTAAACAGAATTGGGACAGCCACTTCCAAAACTGAGTTTCCGTTAATAAAACACGAACTTGGAGCCCCCAGAGTCAGGCTGAAACTTGAAATGCATGCTATCTAGATGTCAATATACACAGCCTGTGTTTTCCCAAGAAACTGTGAGCAGGTTGTCTTCCAAAGAAGAAGAGACAAAGCATGAAATATTGGCTAAAAATAGTAAGACAGTTCAACCAAAGTAACTTTTTTTCAAAGTATAATTTAAAAACTTTCACAGAGATTCATTTTTAAAGATGAGAAGCTCAAGATTAAAGACCTAAACTAAAGACAAACTGATTAAAAAGTAGGCAATATTATCTAAAGTTTTCACACATGAACTGGGAAAGGCTTTCTTGGTGGGGCAATTTGGGATTGCCCAAATCTGGGGGAATTTGGGATTATAATAGGCAAGATCCTGCTATTGTCTACTACCGTCTTTAACGGAAGCGATCATCCTATGTGTATCTACTCAAGTTGGAAGTAAGTCCCTTTGTGTCCAGTGGGGCTTCCTCCCAGGAAAGGGAATATGGGAGTGCAACCACAGACAATAATGTAGCATATAAATGATTAGAGAGTTCAGATGAGAATTTGAAAACATAGAACACTGAAACCTTGACAATTAATATGGAAAATGAAGTGTGTTTTTTTAATTTGTGCAAGATGTAGCATTGTTTCATTCACACTAGTGGGATGATTTCTTGAAAGATTTGCTGCACTTTTAGCTTGAGGGTTCTGCTGGTCTGGTAGCATCCTCTGTCAGATAAGAAAACCAAAAACTGACGTAGATTGGCATCCTTATGGTAGAACTCACTGTGTTCTGTTCTTTCAATGAGCTTACAGTGTCTACCCCTGGTGGTGGCCATTATTGATAGGGTGGCAAGTGAAGAAACGCACTAGTTCTGCCTCAGAATATGGTCAGTATTAAATAGTGGGTCCATGCAAATAAAGGATGACATAGAGATGACAGCTGAACACATTTATTTCATCTTCAGAAGAGAACCTGGCAATCAATACAGAAGGCAAACACTCCTGGCTTTATACCCCTTAGCTCCACCCAGATTCCCCACAATTGGTGCTGTTGAAACTCTAAACTAGAAGGCCAATTGGATGGTAGGATTTCGATCCACCACCTGATTGGCCAGCCATAAGACTGGGCCAATCAGTTATGCAGGATTTCAATCCTGCATAACTTGCATACATAACAGTCAGAAGTGGGAAACTCAGCACAGGGATGTTAAAGTAACATCCATGGAAGGAAGTATAGCTCGGTAGAAGGTTATCTGCTTTGCATGCAGAAGCTTCCACATTCAATACCAGGCATTTCTAAGTAGGGCAGAGAAAAAATTCCCATCAGGACCCAGTGTCAACAATACTGTGTTTGGTGAACCAATGGTCTGACTTAATATAAGGTAACTTCCTATGTCTCTATCCAGACATAGTCATGGTTTCTTGGGTGTCTAGTAGGTGTCAAAGCCAGGACTCCCTCATTTTTAGAGAGTTAACACCCATGATCTTAAACCCATTATGAGGAAGCTACTCCCATGATGTCAGGGCTGCCGACATCAATGTAAGTGTGTTTATAAATGTGGTTTTAACCTCCTGCTTTTCTGAGTTCAAGCTCACATGGTTCTAACCTAGCCAAGGATAGCAAGAACTTATGTGTCTACTCTTCTTCATTTTATTTTCCTTACACAAAAGATCAGGATTGCAGAATTGGTTCAAACTTGATCATTTGGTTTAGAACAGATTTGGGTTTCAGTTAAATGGGATTACAAGAGGTTTTATTAAAAAATAAAGTTGCAACTCTGTTTCAAGTTGAACATTTATAATTATAATGGATGTTTTAACAATCCATTCCTATGGACTTGTAGTGCTGGTAAAACAAGTGTTCTGCCAGAGCTGTGGATGTGGCAGTCCTAGTTGATATGCAATACACTCCATATCATCATAGTGAGTTTTTTCTGACTAGAGAGGAAAAAACTGAAATTCTTCTCTTTTAGTTCTTCCTTATTTAAGTCATGGGTCATTCTTGACCAGAACCTTGTCTGGTAAACTACTATAGTGAAGTCCTAGAATGAAGCATTTAAACAGTATGGTTGTCTTAAACATAAATACTAGTTTCATTTAAAAAAAGCAAGTTGACTTTTAAAATGTATATAGACATTGCAAATAAGAATTTAGTTAAAATGAATTGATCTCTTTTCAGATGTTCAAATGTTTGAGTAAACTGCATTTCTTCAAGCCAACTATTTTTTTAACCTAACTTTTTCATAAAAATGAAAAGACTCAGAAGATCAAGGTTTCCCCTATCAAACAGAAGATGCTAGAGAACTTTCAGATAAATAAATGATACTATAATGGTGAATTGGGATGGTTGATTTTTATTTAGCGCAGAGAGAGAGAGAGAGCGCTATCCCTCTTCATCCCAGCATAATATCCCTTCCAGGGGCTGTTTGTTGATTTGTTGATGCATTGGGGTGGGTGTTTGTGAGAAAGAGAGAGAGAAAGAGGGAGAGATGGAACCATCTTTTATTTGTTTTGCTATGCAAACAAACTTTGGGAACGGTTGAAGAGTCGGATATAAATATTCAATAATCGTAATAATAGTAATTGTGATAGTAATTTAATGGGGTCTTGCAGATACCATAGATCTGTCTGTGTTGAATTGGAAGCAAATTCTACTTAGTTCAGTCTTACTTTTTCCAAGGTAAATGTGCATTGGTTAATCACAATTAAACCTAGCTTTTATTCTCTCTTTTCCAAAAAACACTTTTCTTCACACAGCAAAGCCCAAAGGGTTGATTTCCATGAGTAAGGAGTGAGGCTTAAGTTGGAGAGATGTTTCTAGAGAGGCGCACTAAACTTGAGATTCTTACTGTCTCTTCAAGTCTCTTCAATCTGTGTACAATATATGTTTTTCTCCCTCTAGTGGTTTCACTGAGTGACAGGCTCAGTGCATTTTCCTTAATCTCCTATCACTTAGGTTGCAAATTTTTAATCTGGCCACTGTATGCCTTTCATAGTGGTTAATCTATCAAAGAATTGCCATGCTGCCTTTTGTTTTTGCAGAGTGGCATAGCACTCAAACTCTGCAAGTAGAGCTACAATCTGGTTTCTCCCCTCTTTCCAAGATATTTACTGGAATTTCCAAGTGAAAGTACATACTGTTAACAGAAATCAAGGAAGCAGAGAAAATTGAGAAAATCTAGCAATAAGAACATAAGAACATAAGAACAGCCCCACTGGATCAGGCCATAGGCCGATCTAGTCCAGCTTCCTGTTTCTCACAGCGGCCCACCAAATGCCCCAGGGAGCACACCAGATAACAAGAGACCTCATCCTGGTGCCCTCCCCTGCACCTGGCATTCTGACATAACCCATTTCTAAAATCAGGAGGTTGAGCATACACATCATGGCTTGTACCCCATAACGGATTTTTCCTCCAGAAACTTGTCCAATGCCCTTTTAAAGGCATCTAGGCTAGATGCCAGCACCACATCCTGTGGCAAGGAGTTCCACAGACCGACCACATGCTGAGTAAAGAAATATTTTCTTTTGTCTGTCCTAACCCGCCCAACACTCAATTTTAGTGAATGTCCCCTGGTTCTGGTATTATGTGAGAGTGTAAAGAGCATCTCCCTATCCACTCTGTCCATTCCCTGCATAATTTTGTATGTCTCAATCATGTCCCCCCTCAGGCGTCTCTTTTCTAGGCTGAAGAGGCCCAAACGCCGTAGCCTTTCCTCATAAGGAAGGTGCCCCAGCCCCGTAATCATCTTAGTCGCTCCCTTTTGCACCTTTTCCATTTCCACTATGTCTTTTTTGAGATGCGGCGACCAGAACTAGACACAATACTCCAGGTGTGGCCTTACCATAGATTTGTACAACGGCATTATAATACTAGCCGTTTTGTTCTAAATACCTTTCCTAATGATCCCAAGCATAGAATTGGCCTTCTTCACTGCCGCCGCACATTGGGTCGACACTTTCATTGACCTGTCCACCACCACCCCAAGATCTCTCTCCTGATCTGTCACAGACAGCTCAGAACCCATCAGCCTATATCTAAAGTTTTGATTTTTTGCCCCAATGTGCATGACTTTACACTTACTGACATTGAAGCGCATCTGCCATTTTGCTGCCCATTCTGCCAGTCTGGAGAGATCCTTCTGGAGCTCCTCACAATCACTTCTGGTCTTTACCACTCGGAAAAATTTGGTGTCGTCTGCAAACTTAGCCACTTCACTGCTCAACCCTGTCTCCAGGTCATTTATGAAGAGGTTGAAAAGCACCGGTCCCAGGACAGATCCTTGGGGCACACCGCTTTTCACCTCTCTCCATTGTGAAAATTGCCCATTGACACCCACTCTCTGCTTCCTGGCCTCCAACCAGTTCTCAATCCACGAGAGGACCTGTCCTCTAATTCCCTGACTGTGGAGTTTTTTCAGTAGCCTTTGGTGAGGGACCGTGTCAAACGCCTTCTGAAAGTCCAGATATATAATGTCCACGGGTTCTCCCGCATCCACATGCCTGTTGACCTTTTCAAAGAATTCTATAAGGTTGGTGAGGCAAGACTTACCCTTACAGAAGCCATGCTGACTCTCCCTCAGCAAGGCCTGTTCGTCTATGTGTTTTGAGATCCTATCTTTGATGAGGCATTCCACCATCTTACCCAGTATGGATGTTAGGCTGACCAGCCTATAGTTTCCCGGGTCCCCCCTCTTTCCCTTTTAAAAAATAGGCGTGACATTTGCTATCCTCCAATCTTCTGGCACCGTGGCCGTTTTGAGGGACAAGTTGCATACCTTAGTCAAGAGATCTGCAACTTCATTCTTCAATTCCTTAATAACCCTTGGGTGGATGCCATCAGGGCCCGGTGACTTATTGATCTTTAATTTATCAATGAGGTCTGAAACATCTTCTCTTTTAACCTCTATCTGACTTAACTCCAGAGTCCCCTGTCCTCTGGTGGGCTCCGTGACTAGCTGCTCTAAGCCACAGTCATTTAGCACGTCAAGAAATCTGGTTTCCTTATCGTGACCAGAACACAAATTGACCCAGTCAATATGAGGATAATTGAAGTCCCCCATGATTACAACCCTGTCACCTCCCTGATCTGTTTCCTCATTTCAAGGTCCCCATCCGATTTCTGGTCTGGAGGATGATAGCACGCCCCCAGTATTACATCGCTGCACAAGCCTGGTAATTTAACCCACAGAGATTCTACGGTGGAGTCGAATCCACCTTCAATCTCTACTTTGCTGGATTCTATCCCTTCCTTAACATAAACGGCCACCCCACCTCCAACATGCCCCTGCCTGTCCCTCCTGTAGAGTTTATAGCCCGTGATTGCAGTATCCCACTGATTCTCCGCATTCCACCAGGTTTCCGTTATGCCCACTATGTCAATATTTTCCCTTGTCACCAGACATTCCAGTTCTCCCACCTTTGCTCGTAGACTTCGGGCATTCGCATAAAAGCATTTAAACATGGAATGCCCCAGGATGCGCTACTTATTTGCTCCTTTGTCCCCGCATCCTCTCATTGTGCCAAACCGTCTATCACATTCCATCACCCTACCTTTCCCAATTTCTTCTCCTACTCTGCCTTTGTCTTGTTGTTCTCTAACCTCCCCAACCTCATCCAGTAGGGATGAGGAGTCCCGAACCGGATGCCCCTCGGCTCCTGTCGGCCTTCCCCCAGGGATCAGTTTAAAAGCTGCTCTGCCACCTTTTTAATGTTATGCGCCAGCAGTCTGGTTCCATTCTGGTTCAAGTGGAGCCCGTCCCTCTTGTACAGGCCCCGCTTGTCCCAAAAAGTTCCCCAGTGCCTAACGAATCTAAACCCCTCCTCCCTACACCACCGTCTCATCCACGCATTGAGACCCCTGATCTCCGCCTGCCTAGCTGGCCCTGCGCGTGGAACAGGTAGCACTTCAGAGAACGCTACCTTTGAGGTCCTGGCTTTCAGCTTCCTGCCTAAAAGCCGAAATTTGGCCTCCAGGACCTCCCAGCTACACTTGCCCACGTCGTTGGTGCCGACATGCACCACAGCCGCTACCTCTCCCCCAGCACTGTCTACTAGCCTGTCTAGACGAGAAGTGACGTCCGCAACCTTCGCACCAGGCAGGCAAGTCACCATGAGGTCCTCACATCCGTCACAACCCCCCCTCTCTATGTTTCTAATAATCGAATCCCCCACTACAAGAAGCCCCCGACCCCCCTCCCACCGAGGAGTATCCCGAGTGCGCTCGGATACGGGCCCATCTCCTGGAGAAGGGGTCCCCCCTAGGGGATTGTTTCCCTCCTCTCCAGGATGACGTCCTCCAGTCCCGAGACTTCTCACCCGGGCAGCCGAGGAGCTGCACGCCTGAGGTTGGGACGAAGCCTGATCGTCCCCAGAAGTCTCCCCACGGTCCTCCTCTGCCTGCCTGCGCTTCTCCAGGTCGGCCACCAAGGCTTCAAGGGAGCGGACGCGTTCCCTGAGACCCTGGAGCTCCTTACACTGAGGACACACCCATGACTTATGCCCCAGAGGCATATAATCATACATGTGGCACTCGATGCAGAACACTGGATAGCCCCCACCCTGCTGCTGGCTGTCTGACTGCATAGCTTTTTGTTGTTGTTGTTTTATTTAGGGGTCCTTTTAAAAACCATACACTAGATAGCAGCCCTCTTCTCAAGGGAAGAGGAAGGGCAGTGTATGGGGCCCTGGCCTCCTCACCCTGCTGCTGAACTCGCCCAGATGCTAAACTCTCGTGCCTTACCTGGCACTTAGTTCCCGAGGCACTGGGTTCCCAGAGGCCACACGCGTCTGCAGAGAGCCTCACGGGATGGCTGGCCTAGCTTTATACTCCTGGCTGGCTCCTCCTCCCTCCTTCCTTCCTGATTGAAAGGGGGCTGGCCTTCCCAGGTGAGTTTACAAAAGCTCAGGAAGGCAAAGGCTGCTAATGGGCATGACCTACTCTGCAGGCTCCTGAATGGACTGTTTGGATTAGCCTAATGGGGCTCTTAATGGGTTAGGAATTGGCCCTTCTTAGGTTCTTTCCCTCCTAGTTCTGTTCTCTTAGGCTGGACTGTTTTGTAACCTCAAGCTAGTTTTTATTTGGGTTTGTTTAATTATTTATTGCTCTCTAGATCCTGTGTCCCAATTTACTGACCTGTTTAGGTTATGTTCTAACTTAGATTAGGTTTAACCTGGGTTAAGTATAGGTTTAATTTAAACAAGTAGAGAAACCTGCTTTCCACTTTATCCTCCTCCCTTCCTTCGATTAGGTGCTACCTTAGGTGCAGCTAACTTTCAACTTTGATTTAAATGCCTGACCCTTGGGCTCTTACTCATGAGTAGGACTCTGCTCTTACTCACGAGTAGACCTATTTACCTCCCTTAGGTGCTAACTTTCAATTTTGATTTAAGGTTGATTTAAAGGTAAGGTTAAGGTTAGAAGACAGGGAGTTAGAAAGACAAAGCATTAGAATGAGTACACTTACCTCCTCCTCCTGCTCCTCCTCCTCTCCTTCTCCAAAACTCAGAGGTCTCCTTGCCTTCTCCTTGCCCAGATGCTAAACTCTCGTGCCTTACCTGGCACTTAGTTCCCAGAGGCCACACGTGTCTGCAGAATGCGTAGCAATGGTGGTGCCGAAGTTGAAAAGTATCAAATCCGTTTTGTTACATGCTCAAATACATGTGCATCATGCTCACAAGGGAAATCTATTTTGAGTTTGGGGATTCGGTGCAATGACTCATGGCACAACACAATGGAATGGTATGAAACAAGGAGGGAGGTGAGGTTAAAGGTGCTGGCTCATTGTGAGGAGGGAAACTTGGGAGAGGTGGGATAGGAAAGGGTGGAGCCTCTTGACCCTTTCCCTGTTTTAGAAGACCACTAGTGAATCACTAGTGTCAGGTCCCTGAAGCAAGGACCCAGCAAAGTCCAAGGAAATAGTGCACCTGCAAGAAGACAACCCAAGGTGGAGGCTAACCTTCACCCTATAGCCATCTCTGAAGTCTAATGGGGCTATCAGGCCACCTTGAGCCTTTTTTCTCACCAAAACACAGACCAGCCATAGAGGAGAACCTGACCTAGTGAGTGCTGTAATTTCACAACGGCCCTCTCATCTGCTTTCAGGAGGGAGAACGCATGCCCAATTACTCCCATGAAGTGCATGTTGGATTTCATCCTTAGAAATACTTGCAATGGCCATTATCTATACTATATAGCACCATCTATGTATATGGTAGTTTATAAAAAGTGAACCACAGGTCTCTGCCCTAAAGGAATTTCAGTTTAGATGACTGAGTTGTATCAGCCAGTTTTGTTTTTTGTCCTGTCTTAAATTCTCTTTTTTTATTGGCAAAAAGATGTTTTTTAAACTGTTCTAAGGGACAGAGAAAATAAAAACTAACCCAGCCTCCTTCCATTGTTCTGGCTGCCAACCCACCACAAAATAGTTCTGTTCTGTTTAGGGTTCTGAGGCTATTTCAATACAGTGAAAGCGTGATAAAGAAAAATTTCTCCGCCTGGCACCGTTTCTGAAGAAAAGAAGATAATATACTAGAGGAAATGACCATTACGTAAGTGAAAAAGCTTCAAGCACTCCCATCTTGGGGCCTGTTAAAAATAGGCCTTGTGTCTTCTTAGATTAAAAGTTTATGGATAAGGCTACTAAGCTGTCTCTTTGAATCCATTTCTTCCCCCCTGTTAGAAATAATAGACAGTGATGGTTGGCAGAGTTCTGATTCCTTGCCAGTAAAAAAAAAAACAAAACTGCCCTCCTGCAGCAAAGTTTGCAGGCTTAGCAGTGCTACAGTGGCCTGTCTCCCTTCTGCTGCAGAGACCCAAGGACATTAAATCCCTTGTACAGAGATGCAATGCAAAAACTGGCTTTGGTTTCACAGATGTCAGCAATTATTGACAGTTTCTTCCCATCAACACCTCAGAACTGACACACCAAATTATGTACAAGACGGTGTCTACATTATCACCTCCATACTAGCTTGTGGCCAAAGTCACTCCTGATGGGGGAGGGGATTTATCACTCTGGCTCCTTTCCCAGTCAACCAAGTAAGTCAAGCGATATTGAATGGTTCTAGTCCGAGCTGCATTTGCAGAATAAGACTATTGTGTTTCATACCTTCAGAAAAACATCATGGAGTATTTCACTGGAATTGATGTGAATGAAGAATAGGCTTTTCTCAACAGCAATGTTGAGAGGAACTTTCTGATCATACACCTGATCGGAAATCTATAATAAGAGCAAATGTCTGCATTAATTAACGGATATTGAATTCTGTAAATTTCTAAAGTGTATTTCTCAATAGTAATTGAATTGGGCTTTTTAGAAAGTATATTTAATCCACAATGCTTAAAAGTTTGGTGGTTTTATTTACTGCAGTTTTATTTACTGAGGAGAATTTAATCAGAACTCTTAAATTGTTATTGCTCTTTATTATTAACTTGGATGTTTTTTTTAAAAAAAATTGTTTGTTGCACACCACCTTGGGCATCATTTTTTCATTTTATTTTAAAGCATTTTAAGCCACTTTTTTTTGGTCTCAAAAAAACCAAAAACCAAAGGTGGTTCACGACAGTAAAAACAAACAATATTAAAACACATTTTAAAACCTGGCACAATAAAAAGTAAAATAATGGAACAAAATGTACAAAATGTAGCAGGGCATTGGCTATCTTTCTATTCTGAAATGGACACGTCTTGTAATAATCTACCAATGTATTTTGTATTCTTTTCCATAAGTTCCCGGATTAGATGTTCTACTGTGTAAATGATCATCACTGATATCACATCTGGTACCGGTGTTATTCTGAGGACCTGCTTCATGTTTCCCTGACTTTGGAAGAGTGTTTGAATTGAGAGTCAAGGGATGGTGATTTTTCTTTTGCTTGTCACCAGGCGATATTAGATTGATCTCCCCTGCTGATCTCTTTTATCTCTGCTGTTCTCTTCTTCAATCAATTTTGATGTTAAGGAATGTTTAATTGTTTGATAGTTTTGTTTGATTGTTTATAGTTCTATGATTTAACATTATGAGCTGTTTGGGGGGCCTTTTGGGAGACCAAAAGACGGGATGTAATTTCTAGACAAATAAAATATCAAACGTTTGTTCATTTTAGTGGTGAAATGTGGTTGGGTTTGAGAGGTCAAAGTGATTGCAAGAAGTGGCGTTTGTGCAGGCATCTGGATGAAGCAGAAGGTCCCTTGCGGTAGAGGAATCACTGGCATGACTCACACTGATGTGTCTCATCACATGCTACTGCTTAAGTTGCCAAGGCAGAAAGAACAATTGCAATCTGTGGTGGTCCAGCTGGCTGCCTAAGTGTCAACCTCATGGCTGACATACTAATGATTCATTTTCAGAAGGCAAAGAATAAAGATGGAGATGTGGAGAATACAGTCCATCCTTTGCCAACAGAGGAATTCTGTATATATCAGTCGAACAAGTTATTCCAGTGGAAGGAAATCAAATTTGGGAAAATTAAACATTCAGCAGCATTCATGATCTGGAAATGCCTGCATTCTAGGTACATCAGCTTATCTGCTCTGCTTTGAAATCTTTTCACAGTTGTAGAATTAGATGCCATTCATCAGACATATAAATGCAAACAGGCTCTAGAGAGAATACTTGCGTGGGAGTTTAAAATACGTGTACTAAGAATAAATCTATCCCCTACCTGGCAGATAAGAATTTAGCAGCCAAGCCTTGGGGGAGTAAAATTGCTGCCAATTAATCTTCTAAAGAGACAGGCTGCTGTCTCTCTTCTCTGAACAATTTTGTGCACTGCATAAAATATCAGGAGACAATACTGAACAGTGAGGGGGAGATCCCAAAGGAAAACATTGAAAGAGAGAGAGAGAGAGAACAGCACACAAGGTATGAGGTATTCCCACATTGAGATTGGCAACAAAAGTGTTACTATCTCCCTTTTTTCCACAAGGCAAAGCAAATCAGAATTTCTTCTCAGCTCATGTTCTTGCAGAAAGCTAACATAGCCTAGGGTAAGAGGCTACATCGGGCTTATCCCCTGAAAGCAGCATCAAAAAGAAAAAGTGTAAGTAATAGTAATTCAATGTTTCATTGGAAAATCTTAATTCATTACGCTCATTGTGGTCTCCTGACTGTTAAGCGACACGTCTGTTCAAGGAGGTTAGGAGGTCAGTGTGTTTGCACTTTTTTTGTATTACAGTTGAGATGAACATGTTGTTAATATAATAACCACATTTCTCTGGTTTTTAGCTTCCGGTACAGAATCACTAAGTATGTAGACAGGAGAGAAGAATTTGCAGGTCATCTGAGCTTAGAGCCCTCTCTTCACATTCCATCTTTGCCTAGAATGAATGTGTAGAGGGAGAAGCAGACCTCCTGGTCCCACTCCTGATCTCCCCATGTTCTCTGGCTGTACCGCTGACCTCCATGCATTCAGCATAAGTTGAGAATAGGCTCTACATGTGTACAACTGTGCATATGTAGGGTGTTTGTGTGTAATCAGGAACCTTGGTGTAACCAGAGTCCCCAATCACAAGACCTACATGCATGCAAGTTGCATGTGCATAAAGCCCATGTTCACTTTACAATGGAAGTGTGGATGTAGTGGATTGGACCAGTGGATGTAATCTTGCTCCCCCCATATGTTCATTTAATGTATGGGTGAAACATGAGGCTAGGGCTTTCTGTTATACCAACATTTCTGTCCACAAGAAGAATAGCTTATAACACCCTGATCAGACAGTGCCAGAGATGGAATGAAAGAGGGACCAGAGTGTTTTATTCTAGACTTGCCTGCAGGTCGATATTACTTGCCTGCAGTAGCATAGTTATTAAATATAAATCCAAGTAGCTCAAGAAAGTGAACTGTGCTGCAGCTACAGGCAAAACTCCTCCAGGATACAAAGAATGGATTCACACTAGTGTGCTTGTGGCCTATTAATTGCAATGTCAAGTGATAATTTACAGGTATGAATAAGCCATCACAGACCTAACACAACAGACAGAGCTTTCATATTGCCTGAGAACATCTCTAATACAGTCCTTCAGTGGAGTGAGTTTTTCAGCTGAAAGTGGAAATCATGACATGTAGAGTAATCAAGAAATGCATATACATGTGTGAACCATTTCTGATTTAGGGAGAAAATTCTTTTCTGTCCTATTAAGCTAGCCAGATATACCGTATTTTTTGCTCCATAAGACGCACTTCCCCCCCCCCCCCAAAGTGGGGGGAAAAGTGTGTGCGTCTTATGGAGCGAATACTGCAAAAAAAAAAAAAAAAAACTCCGTCCCCGGCCCGCCCCCTGGCCGCTCTGCTCTGCTCGCCTTCCCAGGAAAATGTGGGTGGGATGGCAGTCTTGCTGAGCAAGCCCTCCTGTCTACTCAGAAGTAAGTCTCAGAGTCACTGGGGCTCACTCCCAGGAAAGCGTGGGTGGGGTGGCAGTCTTGCTGAGCAAGCCCTCCTGTCTACTCAGAAGTAAGTCTCAGAGTCACTGGGGCTCACTCCCAGGAAAGCGTGGGTGGGGTGGCAGTCTTGCTGAGCAAGCCCTCCTGTCTACTCAGAAGTAAGTCTCAGAGTCACTGGGGCTCACTCCCAGGAAAGTGTGGGTGGGGTGGCAGTCTTGCTGAGCAAGCCCCTAGAGCAGGGGTGCTCATTATGTTGATCAAGAGCTACCAGTCGATCTCCAGGCGAAATGAGTCAATCTCAGGCTTCTCTCCCGTCCAAGCATCCCTAGGAGTGAGCCCGTGGCAGGCTTGTGAGCCCAGGGAGGGAGCCTATGGAGTGAGTCCAGGGAGCCCAGGGAGTGAGCACCTGACGGTTCTGTGTGGTTCTGTGTGCAAGGGGTTTTGCACTGGTCTTGCTGTGATGTCTATACAGAGATCTTCCCTCCCCCACACCTTTCCCCTGCTTTTGCACTGGTATGTATGGAGATCTGCACCCCCCCCTTCCATCTGTTGGTTCTGTGTGCAAGGGGTTTTGCACTGGTCTTGCTGTGATGTCTATACAGAGATCTTCCTTCCCCACACCTTTCCCCTGCTTTTGCACTGGTATATATGGAGATCTGCCCCCCCCCCCCACTTCCATCTGTTGGTTCTGTGTGCAAGGGGTTTTGCACTGGTCTTGCTGTGATGTCTATACAGAGATCTTCCCTTCCCCACACCTTTCCCCTGCTTTTGCACTGGTATGTATGGAGATCTGCCCCCCCCCACTTCCATCTGTTGGTTCTGTGTGCAAGGGGTTTTGCACTGATCTTGCTGTGATGTCTATACAGAGATCTTCCCTTCCCCACACCTTTCCCCTGCTTTTGCACTGGTATGTATGGAGATCTGCCCCCCCCCCACTTCCATCTGTTGGTTCTGTGTGCAAGGGGTTTTGCACTGGTCTTGCTGTGATGTCTATACAGAGATCTTCCCTTCCCCACACCTTTCCCCTGCTTTTGCACTGGTATGTATGGAGATCTGCCCCCCCCCCACTTCCATCTGTTGGTTCTGTGTGCAAGGGGTTTTGCACTGGTCTTGCTGTGATGTCTATACAGAGATCTTCCCTTCCCCACACCTTTCCCCTGCTTTTGCACTGGTATGTATGGAGATCTGCCCCCCCCCACTTCCATCTGTTGGTTCTGTGTGCAAGGGGTTTTGCAATGGCCTTGCTGTGATGTCTATACAGAGATCTTCCCTTCCCCACACCTTTCCCCTGCTTTTGCACTGGTATGTATGGAGATCTGCCCCCCCCCACTTCCATCTGTTGGTTCTGTGTGCAAGGGGTTTTGCAATGGCCTTGCTGTGATGTCTATACAGAGATCTTCCCTTCCCCACACCTTTCCCCTGCTTTTGCACTGGTATGTATGGAGATCTGCTCCCCCCCCCCACTTCCATCTGTTGGTTCTGTGTGCAAGGGGTTTTGCACTGGTCTTGCTGTGATGTCTATACAGAGATCTTCCTTCCCCACACCTTTCCCCTGCTTTTGCACTGGTATATATGGAGATCTGCCCCCCCCCACTTCCATCTGTTGGTTCTGTGTGCAAGGGGTTTTGCACTGGTCTTGCTGTGATGTCTATACAGAGATCTTCCCTTCCCCACACCTTTCCCCTGCTTTTGCACTGGTATGTATGGAGATCTGCCCCCCCCCCACTTCCATCTGTTGGTTCTGTGTGCAAGGGGTTTTGCACTGATCTTGCTGTGATGTCTATACAGAGATCTTCCCTTCCCCACACCTTTCCCCTGCTTTTGCACTGGTATGTATGGAGATCTGCCCCCCCCCCACTTCCATCTGTTGGTTCTGTGTGCAAGGGGTTTTGCACTGGTCTTGCTGTGATGTCTATACAGAGATCTTCCCTTCCCCACACCTTTCCCCTGCTTTTGCACTGGTATGTATGGAGATCTGCCCCCCCCCACTTCCATCTGTTGGTTCTGTGTGCAAGGGGTTTTGCACTGGTCTTGCTGTGATGTCTATACAGAGATCTTCCCTTCCCCACACCTTTCCCCTGCTTTTGCACTGGTATGTATGGAGATCTGCCCCCCCCCACTTCCATCTGTTGGTTCTGTGTGCAAGGGGTTTTGCAATGGCCTTGCTGTGATGTCTATACAGAGATCTTCCCTTCCCCACACCTTTCCCCTGCTTTTGCACTGGTATGTATGGAGATCTGCCCCCCCCCACTTCCATCTGTTGGTTCTGTGTGCAAGGGGTTTTGCAATGGCCTTGCTGTGATGTCTATACAGAGATCTTCCCTTCCCCACACCTTTCCCCTGCTTTTGCACTGGTATGTATGGAGATCTGCCCCCCCCCCCACTCCCATCTGTTGGTTCTGTGTGCAAGGGGTTTTGCACTGGTCTTGCTGTGATGTCTATACAGAGATCTTCCCTTCCCCACACCTTTCCCCTGCTTTTGCACTGGTATGTATGGAGATCTGCCCCCCCCCACTTCCATCTGTTGGTTCTGTGTGCAAGGGGTTTTGCACTGGTCTTGCTGTGATGTCTATACAGAGATCTTCCCTTCCCCACACCTTTCCCCTGCTTTTGCACTGGTATGTATGGAGATCTGCCCCCCCCCCACTTCCATCTGTTGGTTCTGTGTGCAAGGGGTTTTGCACTGATCTTGCTGTGATGTCTATACAGAGATCTTCCCTTCCCCACACCTTTCCCCTGCTTTTGCACTGGTATGTATGGAGATCTGCCCCCCCCCCACTTCCATCTGTTGGTTCTGTGTGCAAGGGGTTTTGCACTGGTCTTGCTGTGATGTCTATACAGAGATCTTCCCTTCCCCACACCTTTCCCCTGCTTTTGCACTGGTATGTATGGAGATCTGCCCCCCCCCACTTCCATCTGTTGGTTCTGTGTGCAAGGGGTTTTGCACTGGTCTTGCTGTGATGTCTATACAGAGATCTTCCCTTCCCCACACCTTTCCCCTGCTTTTGCACTGGTATGTATGGAGATCTGCGCCCCCCCCCCCACTTCCATCTGTTGGTTCTGTGTGCAAGGGGTTTTGCACTGGTCTTGCTGTGATGTCTATACAGAGATCTTCTCTTCCCCACACCTTTCCCCTGCTTTTGCACTGGTATGTATGGAGATCCGTCCCCCCCCCCCACTTCCATCTGTTGGTTCTGTGTGCAAGGGGTTTTGCACTGATCTTGCTGTGATGTCTATACAGAGATCTTCTCTTCCCCACACCTTTCCCCTGCTTTTGCACTGGTATGTATGGAGATCCGTCCCCCCCCCCCACTTCCATCTGTTGGTTCTGTGTGCAAGGGGTTTTGCACTGGTCTTGCTGTGATGTCTATACAGAGATCTTCCCTTCCCCACACCTTTCCCCTGCTTTTGCACTGGTATGTATGGAGATCTGCCCCCCCCCCCACTCCCATCTGTTGGTTCTGTGTGCAAGGGGTTTTGCACTGGTCTTGCTGTGATGTCTATACAGAGATCTTCCCTTCCCCACACCTTTCCCCTGCTTTTGCACTGGTATGTATGGAGATCTGCCCCCCCCCCCACTTCCATCTGTTGGTTCTGTGTGCAAGGGGTTTTGCACTGGTCTTGCTGTGATGTCTATACAGAGATCTTCCCTTCCCCACACCTTTCCCCTGCTTTTGCACTGGTATGTATGGAGATCTGCCCCCCCCCACTTCCATCTGTTGGTTCTGTGTGCAAGGGGTTTTGCACTGATCTTGCTGTGATGTCTATACAGAGATCTTCCCTTCCCCACACCTTTCCCCTGCTTTTGCACTGGTATGTATGGAGATCTGCTCCCCCCCCCACTTCCATCTGTTGGTTCTGTGTGCAAGGGGTTTTGCACTGATCTTGCTGTGATGTCTATACAGAGATCTTCCCTTCCCCACACCTTTCCCCTGCTTTTGCACTGGTATGTATGGAGATCTGCGCCCCCCCCCCCCACTTCCATCTGTTGGTTCTGTGTGCAAGGGGTTTTGCACTGGTCTTGCTGTGATGTCTATACAGAGATCTTCCCTTCCCCACACCTTTCCCCTGCTTTTGCACTGGTATGTATGGAGATCTGCGCCCCCCCCCACTTCCATCTGTTGGTTCTGTGTGCAAGGGGTTTTGCACTGGTCTTGCTGTGATGTCTATACAGAGATCTTCCCTTCCCCACACCTTTCCCCTGCTTTTGCACTGGTATGTATGGAGATCTGCGCCCCCCCCCCCACTTCCATCTGTTGGTTCTGTGTGCAAGGGGTTTTGCACTGGTCTTGCTGTGATGTCTATACAGAGATCTTCTCTTCCCCACACCTTTCCCCTGCTTTTGCACTGGTATGTATGGAGATCCGTCCCCCCCCCCACTTCCATCTGTTGGTTCTGTGTGCAAGGGGTTTTGCACTGATCTTGCTGTGATGTCTATACAGAGATCTTCCCTTCCCCACACCTTTCCCCTGCTTTTGCACTGGTATGTATGGAGATCTGCGCCCCCCCCCCACTTCCATCTGTTGGTTCTGTGTGCAAGGGGTTTTGCACTGGTCTTGCTGTGATGTCTATACAGAGATCTTCTCTTCCCCACACCTTTCCCCTGCTTTTGCACTGGTATGTATGGAGATCCTTCCCCCCCCCCACTTCCATCTGTTGGTTCTGTGTGCAAGGGGTTTTGCACTGATCTTGCTGTGATGTCTATACAGAGATCTTCTCTTCCCCACACCTTTCCCCTGCTTTTGCACTGGTATGTATGGAGATCCGTCCCCCCCCCCCACTTCCATCTGTTGGTTCTGTGTGCAAGGGGTTTTGCACTGGTCTTGCTGTGATGTCTATACAGAGATCTTCCCTTCCCCACACCTTTCCCCTGCTTTTGCACTGGTATGTATGGAGATCTGCCCCCCCCCCACTCCCATCTGTTGGTTCTGTGTGCAAGGGGTTTTGCACTGGTCTTGCTGTGATGTCTATACAGAGATCTTCCCTTCCCCACACCTTTCCCCTGCTTTTGCACTGGTATGTATGGAGATCTGCCCCCCCCCCCACTTCCATCTGTTGGTTCTGTGTGCAAGGGGTTTTGCACTGGTCTTGCTGTGATGTCTATACAGAGATCTTCCCTTCCCCACACCTTTCCCCTGCTTTTGCACTGGTATGTATGGAGATCTGCCCCCCCCCCACTTCCATCTGTTGGTTCTGTGTGCAAGGGGTTTTGCACTGATCTTGCTGTGATGTCTATACAGAGATCTTCCCTTCCCCACACCTTTCCCCTGCTTTTGCACTGGTATGTATGGAGATCTGCTCCCCCCCCCACTTCCATCTGTTGGTTCTGTGTGCAAGGGGTTTTGCACTGATCTTGCTGTGATGTCTATACAGAGATCTTCCCTTCCCCACACCTTTCCCCTGCTTTTGCACTGGTATGTATGGAGATCTGCGCCCCCCCCCCACTTCCATCTGTTGGTTCTGTGTGCAAGGGGTTTTGCACTGGTCTTGCTGTGATGTCTATACAGAGATCTTCCCTTCCCCACACCTTTCCCCTGCTTTTGCACTGGTATGTATGGAGATCTGCGCCCCCCCCCACTTCCATCTGTTGGTTCTGTGTGCAAGGGGTTTTGCACTGGTCTTGCTGTGATGTCTATACAGAGATCTTCCCTTCCCCACACCTTTCCCCTGCTTTTGCACTGGTATGTATGGAGATCTGCGCCCCCCCCCACTTCCATCTGTTGGTTCTGTGTGCAAGGGGTTTTGCACTGGTCTTGCTGTGATGTCTATACAGAGATCTTCTCTTCCCCACACCTTTCCCCTGCTTTTGCACTGGTATGTATGGAGATCCGTCCCCCCCCCCCACTTCCATCTGTTGGTTCTGTGTGCAAGGGGTTTTGCACTGATCTTGCTGTGATGTCTATACAGAGATCTTCTCTTCCCCACACCTTTCCCCTGCTTTTGCACTGGTATGTATGGAGATCCGTCCCCCCCCCCCACTTCCATCTGTTGGTTCTGTGTGCAAGGGGTTTTGCACTGGTCTTGCTGTGATGTCTATACAGAGATCTTCCTTCCCCCACACCTTTCCCCTGCTTTTGCACTGGTATGTATGGAGATCTGCTCCCCCCCCCACTTCCATCTGTTGGTTCTGTGTGCAAGGGGTTTTGCACTGGTCTTGCTGTGATGTCTATACAGAGATCTTCCCTTCCCCACACCTTTTGCCTGCTTTTGCACTGGTATATATGGAGATCTGCCCCCCCCCCACTTCCATCTGTTGGTTCTGTGTGCAAGGGGTTTTGCACTGATCTTGCTGTGATGTCTATACAGAGATCTTCCCTTCCCCACACCTTTCCCCTGCTTTTGCACTGGTATGTATGGAGATCTGCTCCCCCCCCCACTTCCATCTGTTGGTTCTGTGTGCAAGGGGTTTTGCACTGGTCTTGCTGTGATGTCTATACAGAGATCTTCTCTTCCCCACACCTTTCCCCTGCTTTTGCACTGGTATGTATGGAGATCCGTTCCCCCCCCCCCACTTCCATCTGTTGGTTCTGTGTGCAAGGGGTTTTGCACAGGTCTTGCTGTGATGTCTATACAGAGATCTTCCCTTCCCCACACCTTTCCCCTGTTTTTGCACTGGTCTGTATAGAGATCTGCTCCCCCCCTTGTATTGGAATCCAGGAAGATCTGGTGAGGTGGAAGATGTGGTGTCAGCAGTGGCCCCTTTAAGGGTAAGGCCTGGGCATCCAGCAGAGTGTGCTGCACAGCTGCAGCCACTGGAAGGCAATAGGGCTCTCAGGGATATAAGGAGTACCAGAGGCAGAAAGGGTTTGTGGGTTTTGAAGGAGTGCAGGTTGGAGGTAGGGGAGGAGACTGACTGACTGAGTTTATTGAATTTGGAATCTGACTGTGGATTGTGACTGGACTTGGATACCCTGATGGATTTGACTGACCTACCTGGAACCTGACCTTGGACTGTAATTTGGCTTATTGGCTCTGGACTCTGATTTGGTAACTCTGATTGATGGGACTGATTTACTTGGCATCTGTGGACTGGAACTGGACTCACTTTTGCTTGCTGCACTGGTGAGTTGCACAAGGGGGACTGATCAGCCTTAAGCGGGCACGAGGCCCAGTGGTTTGGAATTTGGCAGAACATCATTGTAGCAGAAAGATGTGATCCCCTATTTGTGTGCACCTGCTTTTGTGAGCTTCATAAATTCTGACTCTAGCGATGATGAGTTCTTGGGGTTTCCAGAAAACTAGAGTACTCAAACCTTTAAGTCTCTCCATTTGTTAATGACAGTGATAATGGTTCTTAATGCCACTGTTGACTGCTGTTCACTTTACATGGTTCAAATGTTATTCTGTTATAGTTTATTAAATATTTTATTACACTATTTGGTTCAGAATATTTTTTTCCTTGTTTTCCTCCTCTAAAAACTAGGTGCGTCTTATGGTCAGGTGCGTCTTATGGAGCGAAAAATACGGTACTTTGAGTATGAAAGGAAAGTCTTTCCACTAGCCTTTTTGAACATGAACCCCAATATATATATTGTTTTTAATTTTCTGAATGAAAATCAATTTCTTCTTGTAGTATATTTTCCATTTCAGACACAAATAATGTCTTTCTCATGGAGAAAGGGAGAATTTCCAATCTTGACTCCAGTAGGACTAATGGATCAATTTTAATATGGCATGTTGTATCTTTTGGAAGATGGTTTTTTTGTGCGTATTTTAAATGTTAGTAAATATGCCTAAATGTTATGAAGAGAAATGGGAGAACTGTCCTGGGGTTGGTGGCAATAGTTTATTTGTATCCAGGGCAAAACTACCCATTATGGGCGCGGTCAATTCTAAGCTGAAACATTTTGAAAAAATGAATGAACAGCAGTTGATTAATAAAAGTGATAAAAGTTGCACAAACACATTTTGCAAATCTAATAGCCTAATCCTATTCTCTAGTGATGTAGCCACACCAAAGTGGCTACCACTGCAACGTGTGTGTGTGTGGGGGGGGGGCGCTGTTGTGGAGGTCCCCTAGGTAAAGGAGCATTCATAAGGGTGGTTAAGCTCAGCTTCATGAGTGGGGTCCTAGACAGTACACTGCCCCCCAGTGTCTTGCAGATGGTATTGTACCTATTTTCCCAATAATAATCATGATGGAAAAACAGCTACAGGAGCTGCTCAGGTATGTCATATGCAGTGGAGAGCTATCCAAAGGTGTGGTACTAGATGTGAATACAAAGAGCCCCATACTGACTGCATAAAACAATTAACACACCACTGATCACAGTTTATTTTCTCTATCCTGCAAGACGGCTATCAGAATGAACAGATGATTGTTCAAAGAAATGTATTTGTTTGGATACACAAGCTGTAGGATTAGCTATGATTTGCATTGCTCTCTTCTATGCAGGCTGAATTTGACTCTCATACAGTACTAGTTTCTCTCCTGCTCACTATGGATGGAAGAGTATATGACCCTATGGCGAAGAAACACAAGAGAGGAAGACCAAAATATTTCCGTTTTAATAACACTGGAAAGCACAAGAGGGCGCCCAATACCATGTAGCTGCATTTCCAGCGTGCAAAAATAAAATCCCTACACAGTCCTTCATCTCCAAATCTGTCCAGTTATAATTATTCTGATCCAGAATCTGCATTCTGTAGAATGTCAAAGGGGATGCAGGCATCCAATGAAAAGTAGCTTGCAAGATTATTTGTGCCATTAGATCAAAAGAATTTGTTGTGAGGTTACAATATTCTTGGTTAAAGCTTGTATTCAGCCTTTCTTGCAAGTGCAGCCCAAGGTGGCTTGTTACAAGAATAAACACAAAAAAATCAATATTCTTAACAGCAGAACATTCTAAAACAAAAATAATTAAAAAAAAATCTCGTCTGCAAAAAACACCCTTTCCAAACATGGCACCATAAGACTGTCCCAAAAGCTTGGGAATGCCATGTCTTTGCAGGCATTCCAGAACATTACATGTTGCAGCAGTAGTAAAACAGCAGTGTAGTCCAATGTCATATTTGGTTTTTTAAATATTTGCAGAGAAATCATTGGAGCGAGCGTTTTCATTTTGGTATGAAGTTCAGGTTCCGAAACTGAGTTTGCAATAAGCTCTGCAAAATGTCTGAGATACTGTACCATGCTCCAGGTTTGCCCACCCTCAGTCGCAGAGCTATGGAGGAGGGGGCACAGCATTAAGTTTTGCAGAGCACCTCAACGTACGGTGTAAACTGCCCCTCCCACTTGCCATCAGAGCCATTCCCAGTGATGAAAGCAAAAAGGAGGTGGGAGAGGCAGCTTACATGGCGCATTGAGGCACCCTGCAAAACTTAGTGGTATGCCCCCTATAGCTACGCTACTGCCCACCCTTGTTCATACAAGGCTTTAGTGCTTAGAACAGGGGTGTCCAAACTTTTTGGCAAGAGGGCCACATATGGTAATCTCTCTGACACTGTGTTGGGGGCTGGGAAAAAAAGAATTAATTTGTATTTAAAATTTGAATAAATTTACGTAAATGAATATATTAGAGGTGGAACTTATTTGAATGAATGAAGGTCTCATGATAGTTCAAGGCCTTGCGCAAAGCAAGGCCAGCCTTTCCTTTGGTGCCACTGCTGCTTTACAGACATGAAACAGCAAGCAGTGGAGAAGCCCTCTGCCCAGAGCTCATGTGAGAGGTTAAACAGTCAACCCTCATGCTGAGAGTAGTTGCATTGGGCCAGAGGCTCACTGGAAACTGGGGTTTCCCCACAGACTGGATTGGGGGTCTCCAAGGGCCGCAAATGGCTCCTGTGCCAGCATTTGGGCACCTCTGGCTTAGAATATGAATATGAATACGCTCCAGTTAGATGTTAATCACAACAAAAAGGAAGGTCATATTTATCCTTAAAATGTGGGTTTGTTCTCATGCATGTGTGCTTGAAAATAGCTGCAGTCCAACTACTCTGGGCAGTCTTGCACAACCACTCTGTGTTTGCATGTGCACATGCGCATATGTGCAGTGGCATCACTAGGGTTGGTGTCACCCAGTGCAGTAACTCATGGTGTCACTCCCACGGACTGCATCTGCCCCTGGAGTTCTGGGTATGCTCAATCTGCCAGGCCAGCAATTGGGCCAGCTGGGTGGGCACGGCCTGTTGGGTGGGCCTATTGGGTGGACTTGGCCTCGTAGAGAGTGAAAAACAGAGGCTAGGGCAACCAGGAGGCCAAGTGGACCAACCAAGAAGCCAGGTATACGGGGCAGGTAGACCTGGGCTCCACCTAGCAAAGTCTGGAAGACCTGAACTCTGGAGACAGTTAGAACTGGGTTAGCAGAGGAAATGTCTGATGGGGTGGCCGGGTCTACCAGGTTGGGTAGATGTGGGCTCCAAAACTTTTGATGTCATCCACCAGTGGTGTCACCTAGTGCGCCATTATGTATGTACCTTCTCGCTGCCATCACACTCCCTACCACTGTGAACCCCTGTGATGAATCCCTGTGTTTCTCCAGGTTCTCCTGTTTCTTTCTGTGTATTTTACAATGTTTGGGGCCTTTTAACTTTTGTTTGATTGTCCTTTTGTTTTTTAAAATACCATAAGCCATGAAAGTGTAGAACGGAGAAGAGAAAACACTCTTCTGCTTGAACCAGAATTTCCACCAGAGACAAGAATGAGACTACTGATTGGTTCATGTTCCCACCAGTTTCACCCCAGGAAGGGGAAGCCAGATACCCAGGTAGGCTCTCTCCTCCAGTCAGGCAGACAGGTGATGTCATTATGGCCAGTGGTAAAGCTCTCAGCCAGCTGAAAGAGAGTGGATTTTGATTCAACTGCTGGAGCACTACCATGAGCCAAGAGAAGCACCCACTCAGTGGCCATATCTGGTGTGCTCCCTGGGGCATTTGGTGGGCCGCTGTGAGATACAGGAAGCTGGACTAGATGGGCCTATGGCCTGATCCAGTGGGGCTGTTCTTATGCTCTTATGAGTGAAAAGAGCTGAAGATGCTGCTTTTCAGGTAACTCAGTCAAATAAGACAGGAAAAGTCTAGCAAAATGTTAAGAAATTTCTGTTCTTTTGGCATTGTCCTTTCTTTAGCCCTGTTATAAATGCTTCTCAACAGCAGCAGACTGATAGCTAGAGCCCCATCTGCTGGCCATCAGCAGTAATTTCACACCATATCAGTAACTATTAATACAGGGGGGCCCTGGTATCCATGGATCCCGTATCTTCACTTATCTGTGGATTGGGTCTGTGGGGTCCAACACTTGCCACCCGCCTCCGGAGGGTGTTCAGAGCCCAGCAGAGGCTACGCACATCCATCCACAGCTTCTGCTGGGTTCAGAGTGACTCTTAGAGTCAAAAACATGTGATTTCTGGTTTTTTCGAAAAACCGGAAGTGATGTTTTTAATGCCTTATAAGGCATTGGGGGAGCCCGGGGAAGTCCCGCCCATATCTACAGTTTCACTGAACCGCGGAGGGGTTCTGCAATGGAACCCATGTAGTACAGGGGCATGCCTGTAAATCCTTTTACATCCCACCTTTTTTCAACTTGTATTGTTTGCTATTTTGTTTAATTCTTTTGTTTAATATTTTCATTAAAACTGGTTATATTTTAACCCACTGTCTGCCTGGTACCTGATTTGGAAAGTATAGTGGATTATCACGTTTTCTTGCTCAGTGGACACTACTGTGGGAGTGATTTTGATTGGAACCCCCTGAGGTTCAGTATTCTCCTGGGAGAGGTTTTTTGCCCAGACAGCCCCCCTCTGCCTGGCCTGATTGCCTGGGATAGTGGCAGCAGATATATTTTACCAAGGCTTTTCCTCATTCAGCTGCATGTCCAAACAGGTGACAGAAGGGAGCAGGAAGGGAATGAACACACTAACCACTAGACATTACAGTCCTGGATCAGCCTCAGATGCTGAGAGCCCCCTTCCTCTTCCTTGGCAACCCCTCATTCCTCTTTCCCCTACCCTAGGCTTCACACAGCACTTTCTCCTCCTTGTCCCCCCTGCTCGAAACACTTGGTATCAAACAGAAAAGGAATGGAGGAGGTGCTGTCCTAGACCATCTTGCTGGAAACACTCGACACCACCTAGAGTGGCCACCATACAGGGCAACAGATGCTGTATGGCTCTGCGTCATGCACTTCCTGGAAAAGCAGGAAGCAGAGGGAAGAGGAAATAGCTCCATGTCCTTCTGGGCCTGGGTTCTTTCTCTCTCGCTCTCAGCTGGACTGGGCCTCTTTTCCAGTCCTCTTCTTACTTGTTGCCAGTGAGCAGGAAGAGCATTTGAGCACAGAAATGAAATGACTGCATGGGCGATGCCCTTGATGAGGGAATGACCAGGTGTGATGCACCCAGTGGTGGGATTCAACCGGTTCGCCCCAGTTCTATGGAACCCCTACTTAATCAAGGTCTTGGTTCTGAGAACCGTTTGCTGGCGGGGAGCTCTGACGCATCCTGGGACTGCTCTGAGAATGTAGGAGAGGGTGCGATCCCTGACGAGGGCAAGAGGAGCAGTCCAGTTGCCCGCCCCGCGCCTGTCCTCCCCAGCAGAGCTAGCCGGCTCAGCTCTCCCGGTGGGTCGGGGTGCGGGTGGGATGAAGAGGAGGGCGGGACGAAGAGGAGGGCGCTGGAGCTGCTCCCACCCAAAGAGCCCCCGCCGCCTCCGAGGGTGAGCCCCCCCGCCCCGCGACCCCTCCTGCCCGAGCCTGCCTGCCTGACCCTTGTGGAGCCCTGACCCCCCAAGCAGCCCTGACCCTCTTCCCACAAGCAGCCCTTAGCATCTCATGCTCTTCTCTGAGGCTTCGATCTTATCCACACTCTCCTGAGAGTAAGCCCCATTGAACACAATGGAACTTACCTCTGTGTAGGCACTGAGCACAATCCTAACCAGGTCTCCTCAGAAGTAACTCCTATTTTGTTCAATGGGGCTTACTCCCAGGAAAGTGCGGATAGTGCGGATAGGATCAAAGCCTCAGTGATGAGATGAGATGCTTCCTTCTGCTTGACAGTGGCTGCAATCCTAACCACACATTCCTTGTGTGGAATTGAAAGCCCCATTGAAAGTTTGCCACCCTTTCCTGGGAGTAAGCCCAATTGAATACAGTGGGACTTACTTACCTCTGAGTAGACACTGTCAGTCAGAAGGCGAAGAAGGAAGTATCTCATCTTCGCCATTGAGGCTGCGATCCTATTCACACTTTCCTGGGAGTAAGCCCCATTGAACACAATGGGGCTTACTTCTGAGTAGACATGCCTAGCATTGTGTTGTCAGTCCGGAGGAGAATGAAACGCAGCCCCGGGACCTCCAAGGGGCACCTCCTCCTTCCAGCTCCAGACTGCAGAAGTTTTTGGAGCTCCCCCTCCACCTTTGATCCAGACAAGAGGGTCAGTCTCCCAGTATCTCACCCCACCAGTGGCTCTCCCCAGAAGACTTTTTGCCCCTAAGGGACATCCACCCCCTCCATCTCTCACACAGGAAGGGACTGAAGATCACTTACGTCTCCCCACACACTTCTCCAGCTTGGATGGGCTTGAAGGGCTAGAGGTGCCCAGTGAGAGGAGCCAAGGGAAGACTTGCTTTCCCCTGTGAAGTGCAGGGGCAGCTCCGCAGCTGCGTGCCTCCTGCTGCTGCCACTCTGGGATGAGCCACTCTGTCACCCCCTTTGCCACTTTCACCTGGAACCACAGCAGATGGGTTGCCGACCCCTGGACTAAGCTAATTACTGGGCTGGGGCCCCTTCCTTATGAGGAAAGGCTACGGTGTTTGGGCCTCTTCAGCCTAGAAAAGAGACGCCTGAGGGGGGACATGATTGAGACATACAAAATTATGCAGGGGATGGACAGAGTGGATAGAGAGATGTTCTTTACACTCACACAAAACACCAGAACCAGGGGACATCCACTAAAATTGAGTGTTGGGAGGGTTAGGACAGACAAAAGAAAATATTTCTTTACTCATGTGGTTTACTTTCTTTACTTTCTTTACTTATGTGGAAAATATTTCTTTACTTATGTGGTTGGTCTGTGGAACTCCTTGCCACAGTATGTGGTGATGGCGTCTGGCCTGGACGCCTTTAAAAGGGGCCTGATGGCATCCACCCAAGAGTTAAACTACCTTTCGGTATATCTTTTGGTGTACTGGTAAATGGTCATTAGGATATAGAACCTGTTGTTAATTTATTTGAATCCCACCACTGGATGCACCCCCAGCAATTCCCTAGCTCCCCAGCCCACTGTCCAACGAAGACCGTTCACCCAGCCTCACTTGTGGGCCAGCCTGTATGGATCTGTTATCAGCTCCAAAATACAGTGACAGTTGCATGGCTAATATACATGGGGACAGAAAGGACCCTGCCCAAGCGAATGCCGGTTGCATGTGAAGTATCCTATGAAATACCTTTAGAGTATGAGAAGGTGCCTTGCCTTTTTGAGAGCTTCCCTGTGCTGATAAATGCTATTTTGGTTAATAAAGGAGTAATGACCTCACAGTGAATTACATTAACTTTTTCAAAAGAGCAACATTCTTTGCACTTCCCCTCTCACATGCACTCCTACAAGTGCGCTAAACTTAGAGACATATTTTAAGCAGATACCACAGGTGGTTGGCATCTGACAAGGAAACTGAGCAATTGCTCTGAAATAATGGATTGCACACAGTGGGATGTGTGAGCCGAGTTCCTGCGCTGCGGTTGATTTGGTACAGGAGATGCATTCCAATCAAGTTCTCTCTGGGAGATCCCCCCATCATTTATTATATGGGCAACTATGTAGGGGAAAATAGCCTAGAACCTTCTAGTGTTGTTGTTGCTGGTGCTATAGCGATGAATAAAAAAAGTGTACTGCACATCTAGTGAGATCATAACAGATGAGCAAGGGAGCACCTGGGACTAATTTTATGACATGTGGAATCAGTAAGCATTGGACAAGATGGCCATTGGTCGTGGGCGGATTGGTTGGTTGGCTGAATGTTTTCTCAAATATCTAGTAGGAACATATCCACCGTGTTCCAAGTCCTTGTCATCTCTACTCAAAATAGAATGCTTACAGCTGCAAGAATTGGTCTAGTGGTAGATGCATTGGCCTGCTAAATGCAAACAAGGGTTTGATACAGATAAATGCCATTTTTACCCACTTGGATGGCTGTTATTAAGTCCAGACTACCCCTTTTGAGGTCACTCCACAAACTGGAAAAATGGCATCTGTATCATGAGCATTGATTCTGGACAGGACTAGTAGTCAGGGGCTGTGCACTTCTGCTGCTGCTGCTGCTTGAGGGTGCAGCAACAGGTAACTATCAGCTGCTTGTCACTGACCCTTTTGCCACCACTCACAGCTATGCATTGGTACAGCCTTTGCTAGACTAATGGACTAGTCGTATGGAGGGCCTCTGGTAGAAGATATCGTGATCTGAAGCTGTGTCCTGGACTAGCATAATAAAACTGATGCTGCTGTTGTTCACTGCAGGACTGCCAGTGCAAACAGCTGGAGGCCCTGCGTGCACACCAGTAGCTCACACAGCCTGTGCCAGAGCAGGTAAGATGGTGGTAGGGATGGTTCGGGAGAGGATCATGTGGGGAATGGTCTGAACTAGGGGTAGTTGGGGAGCAGGAGGACATGGATCTTAGTGGCAGCAGGACACACTAAGATCCTCTCCCCCTTTCCCAAACCAATGCTTCTTAAGGCTCCTCAGTCATATGCCAATTAAATAGCTGGTGTAGGTCCAAGGAGACCTATTGGTGGCCAGGCAGCTTATAGGGAGGTAAGTAAAAGAATTTTATTCTCCTGGGCTCTCTGGTCACCCCACCCTGCACCATAGCATGTAGCCTGTGCTCTGTCAGCAGCACTGTGTGCTTTGGGTTGGTGGGGGGATAGGATTGGGCTATAGTAGTGCAATCCTACACATATCTATTCAGAAGTCAGTCCCACTGTGTTCAATGAGGCTTACTCCCAGGAAGAGGTGTTTAGGGATTGCAGTATAAATAAATGTATGGCAATTGCTAACAATGACAGTTGTTACCAACAGAGTGTTGACAAGCTAAGTAGAAGAGGGAAGCGGCACAGACGCATGACCTCCTTCTTTTGTTTGCTTTTCAGCTATCAGGAAGCCTTCACAGACTTTGAACCTTCACACATATAAGTGAAACCTAAGCCAAACTTGCAGAGTGATACATTGGCAGACCACACCTGCCCCGTGCCCCAGGGCAAAGGTCTGAGATGGTGCCCTTCCATGGGATGCCACTGCCCCCCAGTGCACAAATCTACCCCCCTCACTTACCTGGAGTGTGCAGTGCCTCATATGACTCCAGGACGCATCAGGGAAGCCTCTTGAAGGTTCCCCAATGCTTTAAACCGTGCTTCTGGGAAACTGGAAGCACAGTTTCGGACCCCATTGGGAGCCTTGGAGATGCTTCCGCGGGATCCTAAAGCTGCACAAGGCTCCGCACCTGGGGCATTTGCCCCATCGAGTCAATGGGAGGTTTGCCACTGGAGAGATATATACATAGCCCTCTCAAGTCCTTGCAGTACTCCCACATTCGAATTGGCTTTAGTACACATTCCTGACAGTGTTCCACGATCCAATTTTGAGCTTTACCAACATTGTTGGTGACTGAGCAGCTGGAGGTGTGTGATGGAACTTGTTCACAAGGCTTATCTTCAAATAGATTGTCATAGGAGGAAACTATCGGAAGTCAATCTGCAGGGGGCGGGGGGGGGGGGAGTGGTTGTGTCAATCCACCAGAAGGGATATCATAAAGAGCTAGTTTAGTTGGCAATAATTTCTGTCACACTGTTTGGAAGCTAAATGCAAACCCTTCACCAATAAGGGTTTACAAACCCTCCACAAGTTGCCTAGGGAGGCACAGCTTATTCACACTTTGATCACCAGGACTGTGTGGGCCCATAAGGCAAAAGGGCTGAAGGGGACATTCTCATCAATTTGTGTTCCAATTTTTCTCTCCTCTAATTGTCCTGGAACCCTTCAGTGCTGGGTCAGTGCCGAGCAGGGGTTCTTGGCAATTGGTCGTGTCTTTTGCCTTTTTGACCTCCTGCTCGCTTTGCGGACCAATGAATGAGCCCCATACGATATAGGATCCTTGCCATGTCCATTTTCAGAGGTAATTATTGCTGCCGTAATTTCCAAGTCAATGTGACATCAAAAGGTTCACATTTGCCTGGCGAAAACAGCTTTGTGCCGCTAATGAGCCCCAAAGAGAGTGAAATGCTCAAAGGCTTGCCATAGCCAGTGCAGCCTGGCAGAAGGAAAGAGAAATCCTGTCACTGGCACCTCGTGGCATGTCTTTAGAAGTTTCCAGATTTCCCACCACCATCCTTATACTAGGACTGCACAGCAGTTTTTCGACTTGCAGCAGGATTGTACTATCTTAAAATATTCACCACGACCAGGCACTGCAGTACAGTGAGGTGACAGCAGCATATGAATACAGGTATTTCTTTGTAAAAAAGGAACCAAGGCACATCAAGCATAATCCAATCCAATTCTAAGTTAAGCAAATGCAAGAACTGATTAGATATTATGAATCATGGGATTCAAACCAAAAACCCACAACATTTTCCATAAGATAATTCTGTGTGGGTTAACAAATGCAGATTTGCCAATGCCCATAGCATCTAGATACATGTCCCCATCATTTGTTGTTCTTTTAAACCCCCATGGAACTGATGGGCAGCCCAATCCTAGTTAAAACCCTGCACGGTGATGCAGTGGCACTGGTGTAACTTCAGCTGTATCCTGTGGAGGATTTTTAGCTGCTGGAGGTTCCTCATGGGGTAAGAGGACATTAGTTCCTTTGACTTTGGATAAGCCCCAGCAGCTACTATGGGTCAACTTGGACATGCGCCAGCTTGATCACTGGTGCAAGACTGAGTTGATCTGTGAAGGCAGACGAGGCCTGGGAAGCAAGTCAGGACTCGGCATGCGTCACCGAACCCGCTTCATCTTCCAGGCCTGCTTTCCCCCCTCATGAGGAAAGGCTGCAGCATTTGAGGCTCTTCAGTCTAGAAAAGAGGCATCTGAGGGGGGGGGCATGATTGAGACATACAAAATTATGCATGGGATGGATAGAATGGATACAGGGATGCTCTTTTCTCTCTCACAACACCAGAACTAGGGCACATCCGTTAAATTTGAGTGTTGGGAGGGTTAGAACAGACAAAAGAAAATATTTCTTTACCCAGCATGTAATTAGTCAGTGGAATTCCTTGCTACAGGACGTGGTGATGGTGTCTGGCTTAGATGCTTTTAAGAGGGGTTTTGACATATTTCTGGAGGAAAACTCCATCACAGGTTACACACCATGATGGGCATGTACAGTCTGAGATTAGCAGGTTGCTCATCATGAGGGCTGGGTAGGAATTTTTTTTCAGTCATCTGAATTGGCCATGGATGGCAGATTTTGCCTACCCCAGACTGACGAGGGAGGGACAGTGTGTTCAGTAGTTTTCATGCAATAAAAATTGGTCACTGCGTTTAATAAAGTGGCCCAAGTTAAACCCAAGTGCAGTGTGGTGTCTTCGTAGGGATGTGTGTGAGGGTAAATAGAATGCCAGATGCAGGGGAGAGGCAGTAAGATGCAAGTATTTTGTGGTGTTGTGTGCTTCCTGAGGGCCCAATCCTAAACAGTGCCCGCCGGCTTACTGCACCGTCTGCTAATTTAGTACTTATTAGAATACAAAGCCAGTTAGACAATGATCATCCTCCTCACACCAGTGCTGCTTACCTCTGAGGTGTTGCAAACACGTTTTAACGGCTGCTGCACCTGCCGAAGAAGAAGTTAGGATTGTGTCGTTACTGGATTTAGAGATGAGCTGCTCAATGGATACCAGTTTCTCTATCAGTTTCCTGATGTAACAGAAAAGTTGAAGGCTCTCTAGAGAGGAGCAGGGACATTTTTTCTCTTCTATAATAAGAAGCACATTTCCAGGCACACTGATGGTGCTCTATAAGACATAATAATGATAATGAGGGTAATAATAATATGACAGGGATTTCTAGGAAGCACCTTGTTATTCCTTGCTTGGCTCTACCAAGGCAGGAGAACCACCTCTGCTTCTAATTAGTGCTGTGGCCATGAACAAGTGATTCATTCTTTGCATCACAAGGTTGGGAAGAGGACAAAGAGAAGAAAGACTGTAACACACTTGAAAATTTAAAATGTTGCATTAGGCAATTAGTAGTTAGAGGTGCTCTAGCAGTACTGATGAAGCCTACAAGAGGCATAAGCGGCGATTGTCAGTTTTTTTGGGGGGGAAGGCAATATTATTTCCATGGTAGGCTTGGAGATTATTGCAAGTGATTTGTGTTGTCACTGTCTTCTATTAGGCAGTGTCTGCTCAATAGCTTGGGGGACATGTTTCCATATTAAAGGTTTTGCTTCACATATCAAGGACAATACCATTCTGTGGCTACCTGTTTGAATTCAGGAAAGCTAACTGGGGAATGAGAGAAGGAGATGGAAACACAGAAACTATAATTCAAGAGATTATACATCTAACAAAAACAAAGCATATGTTCATGCCTGGCTAAGATGCTTTATATGCAACTAGCTGGGATTTTTCTTCTTTTTCCAAGGCTGAAGAAGCTGCTTTCAGATACATGTGCAGATACATGTTCAGTGTCCAGCACTAACTGCTGAAAAGCAGCTGTCAAGCATGCTCTGGCACCATGTATGTATGTATGTATGTATGTATGTATGTATGTATGTATGTATGTATGTATGGTGTGCCGGCAGAAAGGTTGGAGCCTTCGCATGCGTGGCGTGCATATATATATATATATATATATATATATATATATATATATATATATATATATATATATATATATATATATATATATATATATATATATATTGCCGAGGCACTGTTACCTGCGCCCTCCAATGGTTAAACACACTTTGCACTCTGCACTGTAGTGATACATATACATATAGAGTATATTTATCCATATATATACTCTCATAAGTATCTATCTATCTATCTATCTATCTATCTATCTATCTATCTATCTATCTATCTATCTATCTATACATACATACATACATACATACATACATACATACATACAGGGTGGGCCTGCATCCACGGATTCCCCCAGTGCACACACTCTCTCTGGAGTGTGTTACTCTCCCCTCACCTCTGGAGGGGCCTCTGCCAAGCTCAGAATGAGCTCAGGAGGCAAAAAAAGCTACTTCTGGTTTCATGGAGAAATGGGAAGTGACTTTTTAATGCCTTAGAAGGTATTGGGAGGCCCATGGAAGCCCTGGAGGCCTATATATATATATAGGTCCAACAAGGACCAATTTTGTACAATAACAGTTTTTAAAAATGTGTGTGGAACTGTAGTCAGCAATTTTTCAGTGCTGCTTAATGCTTTAATTAGTTCAGTTGGGCTCATGCATACTTTCAGACATTTTTTTAGTGTAATTGGCACAAAGCCAGGCTTTAATTGCAGTGAAAGTGTAGCTCTTAACCCTAATAATGACTGCAACTATAAGGTTATTGTGTTGTGCCATCAAGCTTGACATACATGCCATGAATCTGCAAGGGCGGTTTCCATGCAGAACAGGCTTCCGTTTGTGGACTTTCAGCTGCACCGAGAACCATGCAAATCAAAAGAATGGCATATACATGTAGCTTTAGAGATTGGTCCCAGGAGATGGGGCTGCATGTGGGGTCTCAGTTTCTAAACTTCACCAAACAGATGAGCAGAAGTGACAGCACTGTTGGTGCACATCGGTTTTGGTGCTGAAAGCCTGAGTTTAGACCAGCTTCACCTCAACAGGTGATCAAGGATATAGTGTTTTCCTTTAACTATGGTGCTTTTGGCTGTTCAACATAAGTGAGACTTCAACTTGACTTCAAGATATTAGTATTATGAAAACAATATGACAGACTGTAATTTATAGTACATAAAATATATGGCTACTGTGAATGCTGAAATGGTTGACTGATACTTAAAAGTCGCAGAATGTTTAGTGAAATCTAGAAACATACAGTGTGGGGGCAGCAGGTGAGGCAGAACTGCTCCATCATAGTCCATAGAAAAGCACCACAGCCACCCCACCCACTTACACCTGAGGAGGCTCTCCTTATACCCGAGAAAGCAGGTGTAAGGAGAGCCTCCTTGAGAGTAAGCCGGTGGGACAGCTGCAGTGCTTTTCCACGAACAACAGCGGGGCAGTTCTGCCTTACCTGCTGCAACCGCACTGCATGTCCCTGGTAACAATCTCTTGTAAGCAATTACAAAAATAAGAATAAGAGTTTCTAATCATTAAATTTCAGATCAGGGCTCTTCTTGAGCGAGGACTGATTCTACCACTAAGACCTGTTCAAATGGAGAAGAATTTTCACTTATTTTCTGCTGGCGCAGACTTAATAGTTGGAAAACAAGAAATGTTTTTCTTCTAAGAACTTTGAGACAAGGGCTTTCCAATGTAAGGAGGCATGAATGTGTCAGGCAAAGGATCCCAGGAGCTAAATCAGAAGGTCAGTGATGAATGCCTCCTCATTAATGTGGTGAGAAAAGAGGCTGTAATATAGTGGTAGAATTCCTGCTTTGAATACGGAAGCTTCTGTGTTCAGTCTGCACCTCAAGTGAATGGATGGCAAGGAGTAAAGGATGAGAGTGAGAAAATCTTGACCTGAGATGCTGGACAGCTGTTGCCAACACTTAGAGACAACACTGGAGTAGGTGTGCCAGTAGCTTGACTCTTTATAAGGATCAAAGCACACACCCCTAATTGTGCCATATGGCCTGATTGGGGGAACAGAGTTATTTATCATCAGCAAGTGGGATGGCGTGTAATGTGGAAACACCATGTCAGACTAGTGGGGCTTTAGCATTTTGCCCCTGCCACAGTCTGATCCCAAATACACACTAATTTTTCATTATTTCTATTGGCTTTAATCTGTTGAAAGCCAATGGAAGTATTTTCCCACTAAAAGATTCATGTGTGACAAGGTTGCAACAGGGACCAAAACCTTGGCAGGTGAAAGGACTAAAGGCCCAATCCTATCCAACTTTCCAGCACTGGTGCAGCCACAATGCAGCCCTAAGGTAAGGGAACAAATGTTCCCATACCTTGAGGAGGCCTCTGTGACTACCTCCCCAACACATGAAGCAGTGCATACCCCATTGGCACAGCAGCACTGGCAAATTGGATAGGATTGGGCCCTAAAGCCTTCCCCACCCCAGCCATGGTATCTCCATGATTTGCATTCCCTTACTATTTCTAAATAAAATTGATTCCCCCATTGGGCCTCGTAGCACATTAGGCTCATGTCAAGTCTGATCTTAAGATATTTTCATATGAAAGAAAAGAAAGCCCAACATCCTAGAACTACATTTACGGCTTTTCAAGATTGAAGGATGATGTACCAGTTTGTTTTTTTTTATTCCACCTGTTTTGCTCTTCCTGACATTCAATTGTGTTTTACACTCTTTCAATAGGCTGTGCTGCACTGAGCCAGGAGAAGATCAATGGACCAGCTAGCATAATATGGAAGAAGCCTAAATGTGGACATTTTTCCTGCTAATGATTCTTATCCAAAGTTCTCTGTGAAACGAGAGACCTATCATTTCTGATTAATGGACTAACAAGTGAACATTCATTAAAGGCTAATCTAGTTCCCATGAAGCACTTGTGTTTCTGTAAAAATCAGGTATTGAGTTTCTTTTTGGGCAATATTAAAACTGCAGAATATCTACACACCTGAAGGATGAGAGAATCAAATATATAAGCTGCACTTTGCAGGCTTAGGTAGGCGTGGTAGCTCCTTCAGAGAGTGCATGCATTAGCAAAGATGGCATAAATATAAGGAATTATTTCTTCGTATCATTCTAAGTCTGGAGCCATGATGTAATCTTGTGACATTACACAGGATTGTGTATGCTAAGGCCTCAGGGCAATTTTCACACACAGATGGGAACAGGGATGTGTAACATTGGCCCCTGTGACAGGCAAACGGTATGAAGTTTCGGGATTGGCTAGACCAAACATAAACACTAGATCCCAGGAGGGACTGCTGAATTTTATCCTCCCTGGATCTCCTGGATCGAACCACAGATCCTGAGAGGCTCTCCTCCTCTGTGAACAGGGAGCTGTCCAATTGACACCAAGCAACTTCTTGGCTCTGCTGGAAGCCCAATCACCTGTCTCCTCTCTGTCCCATCAACACAAGGCTGCAGTCACCCACCTTTATTTCTGTTGCTGCCTTCTCTAGAACATCCCACCTTCATACTGGGCACACCTACCCAGTGAGGAAAGCTAATATAACATATAAGTTCATGGCCAAACTGAGCAAAATGAACAAGACCAATGCATAACACAACAGGTAAGTGAAAAATGCATGCCTCAAAGTCAGTCTTGTAAAGTGCAACAAATTCCTTCTCATTCCCCGGTAATGGGCAACTAACATTTGCAACTCTGAACACTATTGCAACCTACTCCAAGAGTCTGGAATGAAAAGTGCTAGATCTTAGACAGCTCAATCCTATCTGGGCCTTATGCTACTGGAACATGTGCTCTGGCAGTGCAAGGTCCTTTGTGACAGTATGAAAGCTAGGAAGTTGCGCACTTCTGGGCTGCTGCTGCAAATGCTCAGAGGTGAGGCTCATGCTCCAGGAGGCCCAAGGGGGCCCCCACTGGTGCTGGTAAGTTGGCAGAAGGAGCAGGAAGGGGGTGTTATAGGGCAGGGAGGGAGGAGAGTAGGAGGTGGGGTGTGAGATAGAGGGGGTGGATCTCAGTACGCTGGATCCTATCCCCCATTTTCCAGCCTTTTCTCCTTGAACTTACACCAGTTACATAGCTGGTGTGGGTCTGAGGAGAACCTTAGGCAGCTAGGATGCCTACCCAGAGCTAGGTAAAAAAGTTTACTTATCTCAGATTGGTCTTCTGCTCTCCCCCCCCCCCCACCCTGATGCTGCATGTGTATGTTCAGTACAGGTGGAACGGAGCATGGACTGGAGGTGGGGAAGTGGCATTTCTGGGTGGGGAAAGAGCAGAAATGAGGTGAATTGGATCTGGGAGAGGGTGGGATTGGTGGAAGAGGCCTCTGCTGTATCCTATCCTATGATCAACAATGGTGGGGGATAGGATTGGCCTATAAATGAAAAATGTTTCAAAGTAGAAATAAGTGGCAGGAGAAGAAGACACTGTAAGGAAGACATTTAACGTTGGTGTGTGGATTTTTTGTTGTGTGATCTTAGTGGAGCCTGGCTATGGGGAGGTGCCATGATGAACTCTTGTATTTTAAAACTGACCACTAAACCACTCCTCCACTGCCTGACTTCATGTTTCTGCTATAACACATAAAACATTTGAGAGCAAGTTCCCTTCTTGGGTTTCAATGGTTTGCTTGCATCCTCTGTTTATTTAACCCCTTTCCAGGTCTATGGCAGGCACACAGAGTCAGGAACCAAATGTCTAGGAATGCCATGGGGACTCCAAGTTGCTCTTACAAGCGCTTGGTCTCTGGGTGATGCCCTGCAGTATATAAACACCCCAGAATAAAATATGCTGGAGATAGTTTGGTTTTATTGTCTGAGAATTTGAGTGCAAGCAGGTGGGGATTTTTTTTTTTCTTGGCTTGGCAGTACGTTTAATGTGGATTTCAACTCTCTCCTTTGGTACCTGCTTTCAGACTACATTGAGTCAGAGCTTAATTCAAATCATATACTTGGCAACTTGTATAATTTTTTCAGACTCACAAAAATGTCCATTGAGTCTGTACCCCGGTGTAGTTCTCAGCTAATGAACCACAAAACATGCATCCTTGTTAATGAAGTAAATTCACCTAACGGGAGTTAGAACGAAGTGTGCCGTGAGCTCCCCCTCAAAGTGTCAAGCCCTGTTTCATGTCAGATGCAACCAGGCTTGCCATTTTGTTGACATTTTGCCCATTCCTGCTGTTTTCCACCTGGCCTTTGCAGGGCATTGAGGGTAGGCTGGGGAAACTGGGAGACAATCTGGAATGAATCCATATCCCAGCCCATGTATTCCACAACAGCCACTTCTGTGGATGTTGCTAGGCCTGCAACTTTGAGGGAAGCAGATTTGGTTTTTTGGTGAGTAAAAGAACAGTAGTAACTGAACAAAGTAACTAAACAACAGGGAAAATGGAGTCCTCCAAACTCTGATCTCATGCAAACACCCACAACAAACCAGCTTTACTGTGTTCTGTATGTCACATATTCACCCAAGGATGCATTTTGGAGTCAATCAGCAAGGTTGGATGCAATTAAGAGCACTCCGTTCTCAGGGCCTGTTCAAATGTTGATGCCCCCGTAAGAGCAGCACTGAAAAGTTCTTCCCTGTGGCAATGCTCATGTAGAACCATGAGACCTCTGATGCATTAAGGTGTAATGGGGGTCAGAGTTGGGAACTTGAGTCAGTGATTTGAACTCAAGTCACAAAAATGCATGATTTTTGCTGACTCAGCGCCTTGTGAGTTGCACGCGTGGAAGGCTCTGTAAAAGCCTTAAGACAGGAACCCCCTGACTCGGAACTTGTCCCCATGCATGCTGACTCAAGTCTGCCTGTTTCTGGGTGTGCTTGCTTACTGTTTTCGTGGCATGAAAAACCTCATGGGGCCAGCATTTCAATGGGGTGAGCATCAGGGAGTACCAGCCAGGAGGCAGGGAAGGGTTAATGCTTCCTTTCCCAGCCAAGTGAGAGGGGGGAGGAAGGAGGAGACTTATTTCATCTCTGATAGGAAGGAAGAAACCGATTATCATTGGACAAAGGATGAGCATTCTCATATTGTCTTTGGCTGAGGGAGGGAAGGAATAGGAGCCAAGGGCATTCTTGCCTTATGATTGGCTGCAGAGGCCCAGGAAGGAAAAGAAAGGAGGAGGGGAAAGGGGGAGGTTTGTAGCAATCACGCTTTCCACCACATGGCTGGCTGCTGTAAACTGAACTTCATTGTTACTTGGGAGGGGGAAGCCTCACTGAATGACCGGCTACAGTGGAACTACTTCTGATTAGAGCTGCCAAGGATTGCGTCGTCTTGGTAAGCCTTGTAGCTACCGTGCATGACCAGCCTCCCTCTTGCCACTTCCATCCCTGCTCTCACTGTCCCTCCCATCCCTCCTGCTCTCTTTACAGGTGGGCAGGGACATCAGGAGAGTGTTTAAAGTGAACTTACTCTCTCACACACACACCCAGCAGCAGCCCTGTTGTTTTCAGCAGAACCACAGCAGGCTTTTAAAAGGGTGGGGGGGACTCGACTTGAGTCTTTTAGAGTCACTAAAGGGTGACTCTGCAACTTGGAAAGTGCCCCATTATGACTCATTTTCGAGTGGAATTGCGGGGGCAGTGATTCGGCAATTTGACGTGAGTCAAGCTATGCTGTATTTTCCTATCGCTGGTGGGAGCTAACCTGGTGAAGCAAGACACAGGTATGGGAAAACGCATGGTTGGGCTGAGCAGACTGGGGCAAGACAAAGCGGTTTTATTCATCGCGGAACTGAATGGGCAAGCAAGTTTTAAACGGAAACTTTCATGCCCATTCTGCCAGGGATTTGCTGCAGGAAAGACTCTCTTCTGGAGCAGTGTGATGGAAAAATTCTGAAAATCCCACTGGAAATGAAACAAGGGTCTTTCCGGATCATCAGCCAATAGCCCAACAGTTGCAGTTGTTGCTAATCTGTTTGTGGGATCCAGTCTGTTCCCTTATTGAAGCAGTTCGGTTTCGTGGTATCATCACAGTTCTTCTGCCTTCAAACCATAATGCATTGTTGCTGGGAAACACCATTTGTTCCCCAAATAGTAGCAGCGTTGCGATTTGAAATGCTGCTGGGAGAAATAGTTGTGTGAGAGTGCAATCCTAATGGATGTTTGCAACTACTCAAGAGCCAGCAGCACCAGTGGAAATACCTACACTGGCCCATTGGCGCTGCATCCAGTCCCCTGCCGCTGGCGGAGATAAAAAAAAAAGCACTGAGTGGCACAGGGGCTTGGGGAGGGTGGACTGGAGATGGGGAGGTGGCATTTCTGGGTTGGGGGAAGCAGAACAGGGGTGAATCAGACCCAGGAGGGGGCAGGATTGGTGGAAGAGGCCTGTGCTAGGTCCTATCCTCCCAGGTCTAAATGCCCTACACAGGACTGCTTGGCTTTGTGCCTGGCTATTTACCCTCTTAGCCTGAGGAGTCCTCCAGCCTGCTGCTTGCCTGCTCTGGATACAGCGTAGGCCATGCAACTTGGCTGCACCAGCGCAGGTTAGGATTGGGCTGTGAGCGTGACATGCACCTGTAGGATTATGTCCATGATGCCACTGATGATTGGAAAAGCATCAACCCTCCCAATCTCTCATTGTGTTGTGACCCAAATATCAGAGCTCAGCCTGGTAAGAGGGAAATCATACAAAGGCCAACACCCACTAGTCTCAAAGCAAAGTGGGGGACAGGGACGGGACCCATGTTTCATTTTCACCTGCCATGGTGTTTCTTGAGAGTTTGCCTTGAAACGCTAGCTGTATGTGCTGATGTGCCTTCCTGTGAATAGCCAGCCACCAGATGCTCCTTTGTCCTCTGCTGTCTTTCCTGGCTGCATTTTAAATAGACTAATCTCGTCTTCCACTTTGTTTACCCAAATCTTCTATAGACCGGGGGTAACCCTTCCTGGGGCCTGATATGTGACCTCTTGTCATTTACTCATCTTGATCTATTCTGGGAAATTGCTTGTAGGATATCCTGAAGCGCCTTCCTCGAATAAGACTTCCTTCCATCAATGACTTGAACTGCAGTGGTTTTGAAGCTGTTGAGTCCTGTGTGGGGGAAGGTATTATTCTCAAGCCCTCGAGGCTGGCATAAAAGTCAGACCTCTGCAATCTGTCAATACTTGCTATTAACGTTCTCCAGGAGCAACATGATTTAAACACCCAAATTCCTTTTCTCTGTGTGGCCTGCACATTTTTCATAATTACTGCAAAGGGGTGTCTAGCTAGTACAGAACTTATATATATATATATATATATATATATATATATATATATATATTTGCCTGGTGCAGGAAACCATGGCAACGCTGTGCTCAGAGCATGTGTAAGCAATTTAATTTGCCCTTAAACATTTTACAAGCATTATTTGCTCATTTCTTTTGCATTCTTATATTTATGCTTTTTTTTTTTTTAAGTAGCATTATTGACCCTCCACATTATGCCTGGTGTTCAAAAACAAGAGAGACCCTAAGAATCCTTTGGAGCTTTATATGTATCACTAGAAATCTCCCCCTACCTCAGCCAATGGTTGGGGAAAATACCTAACAATTTAGTGGGCGTTTCACAGAACTTGCTTGGCATTTTGTTTAACCTTCTGAATCAAGCTAGAGGAACTCAATATAGCATTGAACCAGAGTGGCCTCAATCTCTGATTTCTCTATGGATTGGTTTCCATCAGTGTGGAGCTGAACTTTCACATGTTTCATTTTTGTCCTGAAAAATACCGTCAGGCATCATTGAAAAGGCACTGGAGGGGAGAGCAGCATTCAATGGGACAGGAATGTTCACTGAACATGCTCACCTCCTTGGCAACACTTTTCCAATCCCATTCAAAAATATTTTGGTGGCGTAACTGAGGAAGAGCCTGTGGCCAGTAACCCTATTTTAATAAACAGCTTCTGTTGATAATATGGCTCACAGCCCAATCCTATACTTATTGTGGGGAGCTGGCCAGTGCTGGTTCCCTCTTGCAATGGTGCTGTAAAGCAGTGGACTGCTGCAAAGCAGTCAACAACTGTGGCAAAAGACACCCCAACAGTGCACAGCTTCATGTGCTGCCGTGAGCACTGGCAGGAAGGCCTGTCCTCCCCACCCACTATCATCCATTTTTCATGCCACCAGAGCAGGTAAGATGACGGGAAAGGCAGGAGGGATGGAACAGAGGTGGGGGAGGGCAGGGTTTGGGTGAAGTTTGGGTGGATCCGATCCTGTGAGGGGGCGGAATTGGTGGTGCTGGCTCGCCAATAACCTAACCCACATCCGGGGCCTGATCCTGCAGCATGGGTCAATGTGCACCTATGCCAGCAAAATTGCTGTTATAGGTCCAAGTAGACCCACCTGTGTAATGGAGGCTTACTTCTGGGTAAGGGAACAATTGTTCCCTTACCTTACCTTACCCTTACCTACCTTACCTAGAGGAGACTTCCCGGACTGTCCCCCCACCCATCATAGGATGCAGCAGTCACCATTTTGGTGCCACTGCCTCAGTAGGTGGTGGAGGGGATAGAGTTGGACCCTCAGTGTTTCAAATAAACTACCGTAGCACGTATTGTATGATGATGCATGAGATACATCAACATGCGCTATTACAGAATTGGTGTCTGCCTCACAAAGAGCCATGCTATATTTGAAAAGGGGTAAAGTGACAGAGTGTAAGTGGAAACAGGGTGGAGAGGGTGGACTAAAGCATCTGGGCAGTACCTGAAAGTCTTGGGCCACCCCTGTGCCAAAATGCATGTGGGGCAACACAGCAAAACTTCATAAGACAGTGACACTGAAGCAATCACACCATGACCTCATTGTTGTTCAGTGAAGACTCAAATCTCAACAAAGGTTTTATGAGGAAAAAGCAAAACAGGCTGTTACGGGGCAGTTGTTGGGGGAGATGAAAATGAACATGACCATCCATGCCTAGTTGTTTCCGTTCCAGTTTTCACAGTATATATGGCAACAGTTGACTTGCAAGGATTGGAGTTCTTGCTGCCACAGACTTTCCTTTTTGGTTGCTTGCACTGGAGACCCTTGCATGGTCTGGACAGCGAATGACTGGACAGAAAGTGGCTTACCATAGGTCATAAGCTTCTAAGTAGAATGGTTTAAAGCAGCCGCCCTATGGTGGCTATAATGTATCATAAGAGTGTACACAGAATAGGGCCTGTAATCATGCAAGTTGTGTACTTCTTTGAAACGTGGCATATTAGCTGTAGGCAATTGTCCCTAGTCAAGGACAGGGAAGAAAGCACAAAGAAAAAAGGGAAAGGAAATGCCTTCTGACATTCAGGAAGGAATTTGTCTCATTTTTTAAAAAATTACTTTCAAGGCCCAAGAAATCCATATCATTTCTAATTTAATGACTCTATACCTCTAATTTTACCTTTTCCAAGTGCATTAGCTGAATGATATCTAGATTGTTCAAAAAGGTATCGTCAGGTAACAGACTGCACGTCAGACATAAAAGCTTAATAAGCATCAGACTTTACATTTTTTTGGTGCAATCAGAAGTTAAATGCTTCCACTCACTAAACATTACTGGAGGTAATTTGAGCACATCTGTCAAACCTTTTCCTAGAGATGGAACATTTCCTTAACACAGTTTTAACTTGGATTCAAATTAATCCATAGTCGACCTGAATCTCCCACCCTCAGCATGGAGACACAAACAATCTTGCATCCAACCTTCAGAGAGATTTTTTTTAAAAATAATGTCTGGAACTTTGAAGGAGTGAGTATCCCCCCATACTGTTGTCCAATAAATGGAGTGATTGGACAACTTCCCATATTGGAAAATATAGATCTTCCAGATTTGCATTCTGTAATCCTCATGCTTGCTGACATGTGAATTATGGTGAAAAACTATTGAAAAACAATGTAATAGGATTTTCCCCCTTGATACCAACTAGACCATGTTTCAGCTTCTTGGGGTGCAATCTTGAGTGTGCCTTGGGCCGGCACAAGTCCCTTGCGCAAGCTCAGGAGGGTCACAAACATGCCATAAGGTACGTTTGTGCCTTTTCGAGAGTCGGCTGCACCAGTGCAGGGATGTGCACCGGCCCATGGAGGCTGAATCCAGCCTCCACACAAACTCTGGCAAGGAGGGTTGCGTCGGCCAAATTCAGCCAATGCTAGGGTCTGGGAGGGTGGGGAGGAGGCGGGAGGGAGGTGTTCTAGGGTGGGGGAGGGCGAGCAAAGGGCAGTCCTAGGGGCAGGTGGGCGGGAAGTGGGATGTGGGGCTGGGACCCAGTTCAACCCCGTTTCCCAATCAGCATGGTGTGACTGCAAGCCACTCCGCTCTTCTATGACTGATGCCACCTCCGGAGGTGGCACAAGTCCAAGGAGACCCATTGGGGCCATGATGGCTTACCTGGGGGTAAGGGGAAGAATTTCCCCTTGCCTCCGGCTGAGCCATTTCAGGGTCCTATCTTGCGCTGGATACAGCGCAGGCCTCCTGGACTGCATGTTCCAGCGCAAGATAGGATTGTGCTGTTAGGTTTGTAAAGAAGATAGAATTTAGATATACTTTCATTAACCCTCTCCCTCTCGTACTGCAGTTACATAAAAAACAGTGACAGAGTCAACAGCAAGGAGAATTTTGATTGGACAGTTACAATTTGTGAAGGACTGTTGTTTTACAGCAGCTATTTTCAACCCTTTTCATCTCATGGCACACTGACCGGGAACTAAAATTGTCAAAGCACACCGTCAGCTTTCTGACAATCTACAAGGCACACTGCACTGACAGCAGGGGCTCACCTCCCCCAGTGGCCCTACGAACAAATGATCCTACCTATCCCAAACTCCTGTGGAACACCTGCAGACCATCTGCGGCACACCAGTGTGCCACGGCACAGTGGTTGAGAATGGCTGCTTTGTAGAATGCACATTGTAAGCACAAACATATAGAAAGACTGGATTTTAAACTGACAACTTGCTCCATTTTTCAGGAAAGCAGGAAAAGTATATCTCTGTTGAGACAAGTAATATTTTTTACAAAGCCAAACTGTAAACCTGGGAGGTCTCATGGCACAACTATTGGTCACGAGTTACCATAACACACAGTGGATATCTATACGATGAAAGAAACTGTGATCTAAAAGGAACTGCTTTGAAAGAAAATATGAAAAAGGAGAAATTTCAAGAATGCTGGTGGAGCTCTGGGAGAGAATCCTAAGCAATTCAAGTAGAATTTCTGATGCTTCTCTCTGAAATTTCCCCTCAGAGTTCAAAGTGAATCTTCTTTAGAGTTCAAGTGAAGGGGAAACCACTTCAGAGAACACTACAATTACATTCATCACGTACTGCCAAAAGCCTCTTGGAAACACTCGCAGCGAGATCCTCCCTACACAGTCAGTCAGGACTTGTTCTTGTTCAGAAATACTTGCAAGAAGAGTGAGTGCAGCTAATAAGAGCAGCAGATCAAATCCTTTACCATTTGTAGTAATAGACTTTCCCAGTCTTGACTCGACGTGCAAAAGAAGACCACACACACACAGAGTGCCAGTCAAGAAACAATGTATACCAATTAGAGCCGAAACAAAGTGAGTAGAGGCACTGCTTCACAAAACCTTTTATCAGACTTGAAAAAGGCCCCCTTTGGTTGCTTTTTAGATAAGTAGCTGTGAATGACAAGACACGACGTGGGGAGAAGCAGAAGATGATATTTCCCCATATTGCCATGGCAACCTGGTGATGCTTCCTTGTCTTCTCGTGGTGCACTCTGAGAGGAGTTCATTGTCTGCTCTGGCGCTACAGATCAGGGAAAGAGAGAATTCATCTTCATCTTGCTTTCTTCTCCCCAGAACCTGGAGGTAGCAGAGGTGCTCCAGGACGTGAAACTGGGCAACCCCAGTCAGCTGCTGCTTCAGTGCCTTTTTGGGGGGGTTTGTTTTCAAATAGTTCTGGTTCTGCTTATGCACAGTGGAAACATGATGTGGCCAGTCACATCATGACAATGTCACTGAGGGCAAACAAACAAACCAATGCTGATTCAAAGCGTTCAAAATAAAAATGACACTAGCAACAGCCACTGATCAGGGAAATGGCACCAAAAAATATGCATGTTGAGGTGTGCTCTTTTAAGGAACATTTGAGGCATCTAACAGTGTCCCTCTTTGCACCAATAATGTTCACTCTTGAAAATCACTCCTAATGCTGAGTAGCAGCCAACTATATTTACACAACCAGAGAATAATGAATTTTAGAACATCTCTGTTTTGGACCTTTAAATGTGTCCATTGATTAAAATATTGTTGTTGGATGTTATAGCTGTAATATGCATAATCCCTCAGTTTAAAAACTATGTGGCCATATTAGGGGCAAACAGGCCCTGTTTCAACATGTGGCTTTCTTCTGCCAATGCAGATGGGAGCAACACTGAAGGATAACCTTCTTTCTACCTGCAATGGATCAGAAATCTGGTAGAACTCTGAGGAATTCTGCTTATTGCTGGACAGGCCATTTTATATTTCTCCACTCCCCATTTATTCCTCATGGGATAAAGAAACAGCTACCACCTCCTGATCTGAAGGACGTTGGAGAGTATGCGAGTTCATGGCATTGCATCAGGGAAGTCTCCTAGTGTAAGATACAGGACCAGATTTGTTTGGGACACTGTGACATCCTTATGCTAATAGATAATCCAGTCAAGTCTGGCCCTAGAACTAATGGCGCTCCAGCTGAGGACCATCTGTGTGCTTCCCCCCTCCTATGTGTTCAGTTTGACAACTTATATTTGCCTGCATCTGTCATCCCTTTCACAATGTTGATGCACAGTCTGCCTGCATGATTTATCCTGGCCATATGAAAGATAAATTTATACATGCAGACTTGTGAATCTGTATTTCAGCAAATAAAAGACTAATTTGTTTCTTCTAACCTTGTAGCAGGCTTTAAATGTTATGAATAACTGATATATCTGGGGTTGCAGGCAGTTGCCCCTGCATCCAGCCCTATAGATCAGTATTGATCTATACCAGGGGTGCTCACACTTTTTTGGCTCGAGAGCTACTTTGAAACCCAGCAAGGCCCGGAGATCTACCAGAGTTTTTTTTACAATGTTCGCGCCATCGTAACTTATAACATTTATGTGTACAATGTATGTTGGTGTACCTTGAGCCCCACTGAGTATAACAGGACTTACTCCTGAGTAGACATGCCTAGGATTAGGCTGTGAGGCTGCAATCCTAGCCACACTTACCTGGGAGTAAGCCCCATTGAGTACAATGGGCCTTACTCCCGGCGTTTCCTCCCAGAAGCACCTGAAGGGGGGGGGTCGGCACTCCGCGATCTACTCATTTTGCCTCGCGATCTACCGGTAGATCGCGATCCACCTATTGAGCACCCCTGTTCTAAACCCATTACATGTTCCTCACATTGCTCATGAAAAATAACATGTTCTTACACTGCTCATGAAGATTGCATATATTTTTTATTGTGGGTTCACATGACCATCATGAAAGTAGCTACCATCATTCAATTGTCTTTTCTCTAATATAAATAATTTAGTTTTGTTTTGGCCTTCCCCCATATGTTTTCCTCTTGCCAGTATTCTTTCTTTCTGACCTTGGTACCGTACAGTTTCTTTGTGTTTGAGCCAAGTCAAAATCCTTTAAATCACCTTTAAAAAACCACCTTTAAATCCCCTTCCTCAAAAGCTTTGTTTAGGGCTTGACTCCAAATAAGTCACTGCACGCATGAGTGGAACTTTCTTTTATGGTCTACCTGAGCCCATCGGTGATGCCTAAACATGCAATAATTGTACTACATTTTTTTCATCACTGAGAAGTCAGAATGAGACTTTCACGTCCCCAATACATGTACATCTTAACTTCTGTAAGTGTTACTGCAACACACTTTAATGAGAAAGAACTGTTTAGACATATGCAAACTCCTAACCCAGTGGTTCCCAAGCTTTTTAGCACCAGGACCCACTTTTTAAAACAGCACCCTGTTGAGACCCACCTAGATTTATGAGACTTAAAATAAGATCTAGAAATATGTCATTTATTTTTTTACAAGTAACAATAACCCCCAAAAGATGCCCAAACATTTATCTCCCTATATTTTCACATGCTTGCAAACGGCAGGAGCTCTGTTTGAAAGAAGCTGAGCTCTTTGCAAGGCAATTAGCAACTATATGATATTTGAATAGGTTGCTATGTGACCCACCAGAAATTGGGCCATGACCCACCAGTTGGTCCCGACCCACAGTTTCGGCCACTTTATAAAAACTTTATAGAAACTTTATATTAGCCACTTTATAGAAACTTTCTAACTAACTGCCTCAATTTAAGTTTCAGTGTACGATCTCAAAATTAAAAATATTTCCCATAACATACAGCATACAGAGGAACTGGTCTGGGAGGATCCTATCCTCTGTGTCAGGCTGAAAAGCCCAAAAAGGATGCTTTTTTGCCTACACCAGCAAAATAGCTGATGTGAGAAGCCCCATTGTGGGGCCTGGGGCTTTCTTCCGGGGGAGGGGATGAAAGTCCCCTTTCCCAAGGTGACCTCTGGCAGCCTCTGCCAGGCCACAGCATTCAGCAGTCACCATTTTGGTTCTGCTGCACCCAGTGGCTCCGCGAAGGATAGGATTGGGCTGTAAGTTTTCTTGGTCTTGCACCAGTAAAACAGCTGGTGCAGATCCGAGGAGACCTAATAGGGCAGCAGAGACTTGTCCTGGGGTAATGGAACAAAAGTTCCTTTAATTTGTGAAGATTTCTGTAAATGCCCTCCCCTGCCCAGGAAACAGCATGCGCTCAGCATGCCCCACAGGAAACAGCATGAATGACAGGCAGCAGGGGATTAAGTTAGGATTTGGCCCTGTGTCATAATAAGAGTGTTGCCATACTTAGGCTGCAATGGAGTATTATTTATTATTGAGCATACTGTGCTTATAATCTGGGAGCTTTACTTCTAGTAGTGCCCTAGGAAAATGGAGCTCTTGGGCATGGTTGAACAAGCAGGAACAGTCCATCCCTCTTTTCATTTAACCTGGTTAGTCAATTTTTTTCCTGTAAAAACAAACAAAAAAAAAACCAATTTTTTTTCTTTGTGAAAAACCAAGCAGAAAAGAAGAATGACTTTTGGATAAAAACAGAAGAGTTTCATGACTGTCTGCTTTCCCTGCTGTTACCAAAAGGGCTGTTTTGTTTAGGGGAATTATTACACTGCCCTTACTGGAACCTTAGGATCATAGATTGGATAACAAGACGGTGTAATGCAGAGAAATTCCCTTTTGCTTAAAGAGGAGACTGAGAGAAAGATAATTTTTAATAAAAGATTATAGTTTTATTACAAAAGCACAAAGGTAAACATAATGCATATGGAGAAATGATAAGTGTATGTTTCTTGGTCCTAATACTTGAATCCAATGTACCTAGCTTTCATGGTGGTTGCGTGTAAAAAGTATTTGGTGCATCCGAGGAAATTAGAAAAAGGAAAGGTTGTAGGGAAGGATTTTAGGGGTCCCTGATCTGCCAACCCCAGCTGCTAACTAAAGATGGGGAGAGAAGGGGAGAAAAAAGGGAGGGGGAGAAGGGAAAGAGTTCCAGGCGCAAGATAGTTGTCCTGTAGTTGTCTACAAGATAGATGCAAGATGGGTGCAAGATAGTTGTCTACCTGTCCTGTAGAGCAGTTGGAGGGGGGGAGAGTCCCGTGAAAGGACCCTCTGATGCAACACACATGTGTTGGTCCTCGGAGAAAGAGCGAGCATGTGAGAGGAAGCCCTCACTTAAAAGGGATTCAGAGACAGTGCTGAGCTGGATGGTAGCTTGATTACTACCACACAGCAGGGTGCTTGGAGCGTGTAAAACATTGAAAGGATCAGGATGTCAGTTATCAGCAAAATTCAATGGGGTCTATGGCTGGCTTCCTAGATGGGGGAACTTAAACAATACAATGAATCAGCAACCCCAGAAGGCAGTTCAAGTTTTCATACAGTACTTAAACAGTGATTGGGTTAGGAGACACTTAAACAATGATTTTTGCATACAGTTCTTAAACAGTGATTGGGTTAAAACAATACAATGAATACAGTAATGTAGGAGACACTTAAACAATGATTTAAGACACCAGACCTCCTCCCATAATGTGTGACGATGGGGGGGTGGGGGTGGTTGTGTAACCATGAGCTTGTGACTTGAAATATGTTTTGGAAATGTGGCCTGTGTGCTGGGGGAAGTTTAGCCTGCGGGATATTTTAGTCCATAGTAACATAACCAGATACAGACAGAAAATCACAACTAGAAGGCAAAGGGGATTTTCACGTAACACTGTTGCCTTGTGCTTTGTTGTCTTGCTGATTTTTATTGATTTATTTAACCCAACATTTTAATTGTTTGGCTTGATTCTTGTTATTCTGGTTGGTTGATTTTAAGTGCATGTTAGCCACTTTGGATACCTCCCATTCAGGAGGGGAAAGGCAGGATATATATATATATAATATTTTTTATCCTCATAAATAATATGGTTTTAAAAAAACCCCAACACTTTACTATCGTACATTGTCAAGATAGTTAAAAATTTAGATAACTGAACTCAAATGAAGTTCAACTGGACCTGGATAACCTGGACAGTGTTTTTCCAATACAGCAGCAAGCAATCTGTCATCAGTCTGGTGCTATCATTTAGAAAACTGAAGCATCACCAGCAGTAAATTTCAGGCTAACTATGAAAGCACACAAAGGTCCTTGGGGAGTCGTCTTAAGTGCAGTCTCCGATAATAGCAGCAGGTACAACTTTCCACTTTCCAATAATCCCAGTTCTTTACACAAGAGAGAAAAAAGTCATCAATCTTCCCTCTAGATCAGTGGTTCTCACACATTTAGCACCGGGACCCACTTTTTAGAATGAGAATCTGTCAGGATCCACCAAAAGTGATGTCATGACTGGAAGTGACATCATCAAGCAGGAAAATTTTTAACAATCCTAGGCTGCAATCCTACCACACTTACCCAGGAGTAAGTCCCATTTACTATCATTGTTAAAAGAATATATACATAGTAGATTGTTCAAAGTACAGGTCTGTAACACTTCCCCAAATGCCGTCACATACCATGATAGCATCAAGTCTAATATTGAAATGAATGGGGACCCACCTGAAATTGGCTCGCGGCCCACAGTTTGAGAAACACTAGATAAAATATTCATCTTCATCTTCATATTGGCAATTTTCCGATGGTTTGAAATGGAGGAGACCCCAGGTGGTTAAGAAAAACAGACTATTTGCCTTAAAAAAAAAAAAAAAACCACTTGGAAGAGGTGATCTTTGCTTAAGAAGCTGGTCACATGTGCATGCCCATCTCTTGAAGATCTCATCTTCAAGCAGTTACTTCCATGTGTAAAGCTGGCAGGCAGAACATTGGCACCAGATCAAGAAATACTTGAGAAAAGCAATAATAAAGGCACTTCACACATACTGCAGTAAATTGTTCAGGTCTCATTCACATGTCTGTGAATGAACGGTGTGCCCATTAGAAAAAAAAACAAAAAAACATTGTGATTGAGCTGAGAACAGGTGCCATGAAATTCTGCATATGGTGTTTGAGCTGGGATGACTGCTTCACACATGCAAGTCATCACTTGACACTGCCATCACTGAGTGATGAACGTACATGGGTGAACTCACCCTGACAGATGAGCTGCTTAGTGAGAATATATAGCCTCCTAGGAATCAGTCATTATTTTTGATGTTCTGTACAATTTCAGTATTTTGTCAATCAACTTTATGAGAATGCCTAAAGTTTCTTTACAAGAGTTTTCCTCCTGCTAAACCTCTAGAGGTGTTCTTTATAGCACAATCCCTTGACAGGGTGACCAATTAGAAAGACAGCCTACCTACCTCAAGTGGCTATTGGAACTCCTTCATAGAATAGCCACTGGTATATTGGTGATACCTGCTGTGACTCCTAAGAGAATCTAGGGCAGGGGTGTCAAACATAAGGCCTGGGGGCCAAATGCTGCCCATGGAAGCTTTTTATCTGGCCCTCAGGCTCTCAGCTGTTGAGCAGTGCTAAGGAGTTACTGCTGAAAGGGCAGTCGACATGAAAATTGGGCTGTCCCTTATCTTGAAATATGACCAAGATTTGCATATTTTCTCTTCTGTCATTTGCAGCTAATGAGTCCATAAGTGATAAAAAAAGTGCTTATTTTTGGTTATGACCTGTTAAATGACATCACTTACGGCCTTCAGCAGGCATCATGAATGCTGTTCGGACCGCTGCATGAAATGAGTTTGACACCCCTGGTCTAGGGAATACATCTCTAGATAGAATAACTTTTGCAAGGTAATCAAGATACATAGAACATAGTAGTTCCTCTGATGTACTTCTCATTTTTTTATGCAAGGGAAGCTTAAAACTCTACACCTTGTAGAATCACTTACTAAATTGTACAAATTGTAAAAAATATTATATATATTTATATCCTGCCTTTCCCCTCCTGAATGGGAGTTCTGTTTCCTTGCACCACTTGTGATGTGTCATACATGGATACCTGACCCAAGGTCCCTATGCAATGCTCAACAGACTGAAGTTGCTTGTTCATGTGGTGTTCCATATAAAACATTACATGGGGCCCTCAGCAGCATTACCACTGGGTGGAATGCCTGTTCAGACCAGACCTTTGGTATGCTAATACTAAATGCCCAGGAATGCATGGAATGCTGGATGGGTAGAATGCTGTAGGCAAGCAGTTATAGCCCATCTAGAACCACATTTAAATTGGGTCCAAGTGGATTAGTGTAGAACCCTGGTCTGGATGTGGCAGTTCACAGTGGCGGACCTCCCCAGCCCTGCGCCCGGGGCAAAGGTCTGCAATGGCGCCCCCCTGGGCTGTCACTGCCCCCCATGCAAAAATCCACCCACCCTACTCACATGAGGCTCATGGAGCCTTGCGCAACCCAGAGCTGTGCCAGGGAAGCCTCTCTGAGGTTCCCCAGTGCTATAAACTGTGCTTCCGGAAAACCGGAAGCATAGTTTCCAACCCTGTTGGGAGCCTCGGAGAGGCTTCCGTGGGTCCCAGAGGCTCGCGTCTGGGGCATTTGCCCCATCGAACCTAATGGTAGGTTCGCAACTGGTGGTTCATCACCCACAGCTGTGTCACACCCCAAGCTAAAGCTAGTGGTACCACCAACATTTTCTGTTTACATTTTTTTAAAAGAAAAGTATTGGGGAAGAAAAGGAGGGAAAGGAGAGAAAGACTGGGAGCAATTTGAGGCTTAGTCTCAGGAAAATGTGCATAGGATTGCAGACTTGAAAAGACATGTAAGATACTGACAAGTAGATTCTCTCTCTCTGTCTCTCTGTCTCTCTCTCTCACACACACACACACACAAGTAACCAGAGTTTTAGACACATGCTGTTTGGAGATTTAACAATATGACAATGCAACATGTGCAAGGGTGGCATCAGAGGTTGGCCAACTTGGGAGCTGACTGTGGGCCCACACCCCTCCGAGGGCCCACAGGCCAGGACAAGCCCTGAACTCTTAGTCCTGGCAGTAGTGGTACTGCCCAATTCACCATCAAGTGGTGACACGGAAGGGTCTTGTACAGGACTTTGTCCTGGCATCCCCAGAAACCTGGCTCTAGCGGAGCTCATGTAATAAGGGCAACTATCCTGCACAAGTTCTTGGATACTTTCTAGCCATTGCCATCGTCCTTATTACCAATTTGAACCACACAGCAAGAAAACAAGAAAAAACATGTGTTTATATTTTGAAGAACAACCAGAGAAAAATAATTCACATACTTTTTCATGGCTGATCTGCTTTTGGGGGGAAAAATTCACTCTTGTGCAGTGGCATAGCTAAGGTGGTGCAGGTGGTAGCAGTTGCACCAGGCATCAAGCTTTAGGGGGGCAACAAGCTGAGCTTGACACTAGTGACCAAAATTGTGAAAATCTTGGTATGTATGGTTAATACCATCATGTTATATATCATTGGAAAGGTAATTTTATGCTGAATGCAATGAAACAAACTGCCTTGGAGTATCTGTATTCTATCAAAAGTTATGGCCAATTAACCATAAAATGAAAACACAACTGCCTTATGGAGCAAAAAGTGGACTTTCTTAACTCAAAACTCACCTATGAAACTGATTGTGCTGAGAGGCAATGACATGTTGTTATGTTATTGACATGTTGCAATGACATGTTATCATGATACAGCATGAAACCAATATGGTATTAATATGAGTCAGCTTTAATTTCCATGTATCATAATACAGTTACCCCTGCTAAGGCACTTTTCCAAGTGGTTCCCCTCTTATATTTAGCAAGAAGAGAATAACCATCCCTCTTCACCCCAGCACAGTGTCTCTGACTGATAAGGGGCATACTTTTCATTTATTTACTTAATTAAATTTGATTTTGTCTGGGGGGGGGGGCTACAAATATTCTTTGACCCCAGGTAGCAGATAGATGCCTTAGCTATGCCTCAGTGTAGCTGACTGAGGGGAGGCAGCAGAGCAAGTGGGTGGCAAGCGGATGGGGGGAGGAGGCGGGTTCCTCCCAATTTTCCCTCTTTTAAAAGCCCAGGCGTGATGTCACTTCCTGTTGTGACATCACTTCTGGGGCAGCATTTTGAGCTTGGCACCAGGCTACACAATCATTAGCTACGCCACTGCTCTTGTGTAACAAGTTGGTAGTATAAGCTTTCATAGGCCAAGCCCATTTAGTGGCCTTCAATATTTGAGTAAATAAATGAAATCTCAGACATGAGAACCACTTGGAAAATGTAACAGGATACATGCACTGTTGCTTAAAGAGCCCAAATGAGTAAGTACACAGAGATCTTGCTAGCGATGCTTATTTAACAAGGCACTAAAAACTGTCCGTACAGTATCTGGCTGGCAATCGTAAAACTGAAAGATGGATTAGATTTCTTTGTGTCTGTGGGATTTGGTGTGTCATTTGCTGCCGTTATAATGCTTTCCACAGCACAAGTGAGACCTAATTAGGCTCACTGGTGTGTACTGCTGAAGCATTGCAAGTTAGCAGTGTTGTTTCTGAGGTAAGAGAGAGGCAGCAGGAGGCAAAATTATCAGTTGGATGAGGTCAGGGGGTGAATAGTCCGTTCTGACAGCTGGCCCAGGTCCTCAAGGGGCTGAGAGGCAGCTGGGGATTGCCATTGGGGAGTGAAACTGCACTTTGCCCCCTCTGACCTTCCTTCACCCCACCCTTGCCCTCTTCTTCCCTTGACAATGGTCTCTATTAGAACAGCACACGAAATAGATGCACACCATGAGAACAGCTCCTTCAGATTAAAAATGGAAAAGAGTTATGGCTTATTATAGGTGGCAAAGTCCAAGTCAAAGGGTGTAGGTCTTCCCATGGAACATTTACATGTAATTAGTTACGTCTGGAAAGCTCCTCGCACTTGACTAATTGGGAGATCAGCCAGCCACCAGTCTGAAACTCGAGATCTGTGGCAGCAATGTATTTATTGTAGCATTTTCTTTTTCTTTTCTAGACTGATTACCTTGACAAATGCCATTAGGCTAAAACTGGTTGGCCATCATCTCAGATTTACAGCAGGGTTTTGTTTTTTTGTGATTGGAAAACCACATCAATCAATACCTTATATAGCTCTCATGATGTTCTGATTTCCCCCGTGATACAATGATACATAGCTTAAGCCATCTGCTTTGTTTGGTTAACTGCCTCCTTAAAGAGTAGGCTCCTTAGGCACTGGCTCATCTTATTCAAGGTGACTGTGTTTTGTTATCAGTCTAACCTGGATAATGCTGGCTAATCTGTGGGGTAAAAAGTTGGGACTGATTGTCACATCACCATAGGAGCTTTTGCTGTGGCTTCTTCCCATGCCTGAAGGTTTGCCTGAAGGGGAAAAAAAGTGTTTGTTTACATGGAAACATTGCCAAGTCAGGTGTCCGTGTTTCTTCATTGCTTTGAATAGTGTCTGTAGTCTCCAGTGTGAAAAGGAGGTGGTTCAACTCCTCCTTTCCAGGCATGTAAAGTGAAACCCAGAGATTGTCCCAGCAGCCTAACATGGTCCACATATATTTCCAGGTGGTGCAAAATGTTTCATGGTACTGGTTATTAGCTCTAAAGGTTGCAATCGCTTGGAGCCAAGGGACTTGAAGGACTACCTTCCTCCATAGGATTCTGTCCATTCCTTAAGATGCTCTTGCAGGTCCTGCTGTTGTCTGTGGTTTGTGGGAGGTGCACAAGAAAGCCTTCTTAGTGGTGGACCCGTCCCTGTGGAATTCCTTCCTGCATTTGGGTGGACCCCAACCAAGATTTTGAAAGAGGTTGATTTGTTTCAGCTAGCCTCCTCCGATTTCCTTTGTTTTATTGCTTGCTGCCCTATAATTTTTCTTTCTTTCACCCTTTTCGCCGCCTCTTGGATTGTTTTTTGCAGCTGTTTAAGTATTTGTTTTTAGTTTAATATTGCTAGCAATTTTGATTCTTGTTGTGAGGCACCCTAGAGCCAAGGAAGAAAGTTTATGAATCTTTTAAACAGATAATTAATCACTACCTAATAATTTGTCATCATCCCTTCATTAAAGGCTGGGAATCCAAGAATCTTGGGTCTATTCTGGAAATGCTTCCATCCCCATCAAAATCTATGACCCCTTCTTAGAACCCAGTAAGTAGAGGTGGGAGAAAATGGTGATAACAAAATAAAACACATAACTCCGCTTTCTGCACTTATCACTTTTGTAAAAAAAAAATAAAAATCCTGCAAAAAAACAAAAACAAAACCTGATTATTTAGTTTTTATTTATTTTTTAATGGGAGGGGGTGCATGCGTAATGACTGTGGCTGCATCTGCTGTCACTATACCACCTACATCATCAACCTAGTACACTTTTAAAATGATTACAGTTGTTAATGTAAATTTTAACTTAAAACATATAATATCACTTCCTGCACTTCTAACTTTTGGAAAACACCGAAATCCATGAAAAAATAAAACCCTTTTCTCCCACCTCTACCAGTAGGGGATGAAATTCTATACCATTCCTAAGTTCTGTAGTGCAGCAGGGAAAGCTCCAATTGCATCCTTGGGATGAGCCCCTTGGGCCAGAATAACTGAAGTGGCTCCAGGAAGATACAGAGGAAGGAACTGAATGCTTAGTGCCTGTGAGGCATTTGGTTTTCTGGGTCAACTCCTATTGCCTAGATGAGATTTCTGGTTGGAATGAAGGATCTGCTGATCTCTTCTCCAGTTGGCTGACCTATGGTTATGTAAACACTTGCCACTGATACTTTATGCATTTATAATTGTGATAATTGTCATAAATGCTAATGATGGTTTTTTTAAAAATCACTGGTGACCTGTTAGTGCTTAGGGTCATGAAAGTACTTTCTGTTGCACCCTAGCAGTTATTATCACTGCTAATAACTGCTGTCACACTGGGACATGTTAGCATTCTGACACCAGTAGAATGCCAAAGGCATTGCAGTACATATAAGTACTGTCAAATTTGGTTATATATACAAGGTCATTGTGTTTTATTTTGTAGTTGATGAGCAACACAGCCACAGTGTTCTCATTCTAACCTGGAGTCAAAAATAAAAATTCTAAAAAACAAAAAGAAAAACAAAAATTTCCAAAGCTGATGAGAATGTGAATAGCACAAGTTCAGCATGTGCTGCAATTCAGCATGAACATAAACAAACCCAAGTAGGATGACAGGATAAGCACACTATGGAACGCCTCTCTCTCTCTCTCTCTCTCTCTCTCTCTCTCTCTCTCAAATTCAAATAGCCTTTCTAAAGTTACTCAGCTTTTGTGACCCCCCTCCAGAAGTAAAATACAAGATGCTCAGATTATCACCAGTTTGCAATCAGTGCCTGAAGGGCTGCCTTCTACATGAGATGTCTACAGAAACCAAAGTTTAAAGCCTTTAACAACAGTGGCTGAGAATGGTTGCTGAAGCAGCTTTGGTCCACCTAAAAGTAGTACCGTCTGGCTTGTGTTTTACCATTTTATCTACAAGGATATCATGGGATGCTTCAGCAAATGCTTTGCTGAAATCTAGATACACTATGTTTACAGTGTTCCCCTGATCTACCAGACTAGTCATTCTACCAAAGAAGGAGATGGGATTTGTCTGGCATGACTTATTCTTTCCAAACCCATGCTGACTCTTAGAGATCACCCCATTATTTTCTAAGTGATTTCAGGCATTCCATTTAATAATCTGTTCCAGGATCTTTCCTGGTATTGATGTCAGGCTGACTGTACAGATCTCCTGGGCTTGTTTCCAGTCATCAGTTTATAGCAGTCTGGAGGTATTGAGTGGAGTGCTTCAGACCTCTGCCTACGGTATTCAACATTTTAACAAATGGTCCAGATGATGTGGTGGGGGGATGCTTGTAGATGACACAAAGCAGGGGGGATCACTAACACCCTAGAAAACCAAATTAGAATGATCTTGACAGCCTTGGCCAATGGCCCCATACCGACAAGTTGAAGGTCAATGGAGACAAATGTAAAGTCCTGCATGTAGGAACAAATCAGAAGCACAAGGACAGGATGGGGAGGTGGACCTGGCTTGTTAGCAGCATGTGTAAGAAAGATATGGGTGCATTAGGGCCTATTCAGGCCACTGGCTGCAATTCTATCCACATTTTCTAGGGAGTAAGCCCCACTGACCATAAAGAGACTTTTTTCTGAGTAGATGTGCATAGACTTGGACCTGAAGAAAGGAACCAGCTGCTATGTTCAGATCTGTGGCTTAGTGGTGGATAAACCCCACCCCCTGCAACTGTAATGTTGCTATATTGGAAGAGGTGCTGTTGGGGTCAAAAAGACCAGATGAGATGCGGTATTCATATTTGGAGAAGACTTCAGTGATGGAGGGCCAATCAAATATTAATATTTTAGCAATTTGTTGTGAGCTGCCTTGAAGGTGGGAAAAGGTGGGATACAAATGCTTCAAATAAATAAACAAAAGCCTTCCTTAATGTTCAAGACGACATAACTGCAGCAATGCCATATTGCTATAACATTGCACTAGCAGGAGAAATGGTTACCCCTTCCTTCTTTTTGGGAGATCTTTAGAATGTGCGCTTGTGACATGCCTACTTAGCACGTAGGCCTATATAATTTGTTTTTATAGCAATTATCACTCAGTGTGCAGAACCAGTCAGGTGTTTGGGAATATGGCTGGCCTTGAGGAGCAGTCACACGTGATCTGAAACATGGGGCAAGCAGAATGAATAGCCCCTCTTATTCTCCCTAAGTGGTTCCCCTGCGGTGCCTAGTTGCACACTTGCCAGCAATTTCCAACCATGTTATGCCTTTGGACACAGTAGCCTGATCTGTCGTCAGAGGGCTGTTTTGCCATTTCTTTGGGAGTCAGCAGGAGTCAACACCTCGCAATGATGGCTCACACTGGGACTTGCAGCAAACACCTCCCAGACATCATTATAATGATTTTCAACGTCCCCCTCCCCCTCCTACCTTATTCACATAACATCTTACTAACCACTCCTGGACTTAATGGACCACGTAATTACTGCATGGTGTGTAATGGGAGGAAATGCTAAAAATTTAAAAAAACACATCTGATATTTGAGCACCACCCATAAATTCAGTTGACTGTCTTAACAAATATCTTCATTATTTACTATGAAGTGAAAAAGTAACATATAGCCATTTTTCTATTTTTAAAAAGATGATAGGAAAGAAAAAAAATTTATGGTCGCAGAAAGGGAATTTGTAGCTCAAGAATTTCTCAAAGCAAGATAACAAATTGTTGTATCATTCCTCTTATGTCAGAGGAGACTTTAAATACAGTCCAAGGGCCTTAATGGGAATAATAATTTTTTAGAAAATTGAAACTAGGAGAAGAATAAAGAGAACGTTGGGATCTAATGTCAACATGATCAAAGTTTAAGTGATGGAATTATAGCAGCTTCAGGAACAAAAAAAAAATCCTTTTCTTCCTTTCAGCTTGGAGAGAAATACATAGATGAACCTCTTGGTACATTACACAGAAGCGCAGGGGAAGAAAACAATATTCCTTGGATTTCTTTTCTGATCTTTTTCAACTATCTTGCAGCTTCACCTGTGCCTATAAGAAGACCAATCTAGCAGACGATTGCTAGTCTTTAATATTTTATGTCTCCCATCAGAAGGAATTGCACAATCTCCCTGCCCCTCCCATTTAGGGACCAGGAGAAGCCCCTCACAGCAGGTCATTTAAAAGGAAAAAAAAAGTAGAGTGTTTTAAAAGGGGGGAAAAAAAACACAAAGCGAAATACCATCTGTTTTCAGCAACAAGATTCAGTTACTCTGTTTCCCAATGGTTTAGATTCTGTTCATAGGCTTCAGTGTAGCAGAACCTTAATCGCACAACTTAACATGTGTTAGTACTTACGTTCCTTAAAGCATCCTATTGTCACAGAAACCTGAATGTAGTTGGATTAAAAAAAAACCACAATTGTTTCTAAAGCAAATGATTAACTTACAATGAATAATTTCTAAAGGAACATGATTTTCCAAATTTTACCTTGTTTGCTCTTCATTGTACTGAAGATTAACATTGTGCAGACTCAGAAGTAAATCTTGGCCAAGAAACTGTGAATGTTTCCTGCTTCTTAAGGTCTTATGTGAGGACAAGAAAACACATGCAATTTCTGTTTGCACTGCAATGAGAGGGTGCCCTGTTAACAGCAGTGGGGGCAACTGGGGTGACACCCCCCTTCCATGCTGCTCCTGGGGTTTCCTGGGCTCTCTGTGGGAGAGGTACATAGTGCTCACTTAAATGGCAAGCACTGTAAAGTTGGGCCCACAAGTTCTCCCTTGCCTCAGTTTGGCTTCAAAATGGAGCCATTTCGGAAGCCTGGGGTATAGCATGGGGGCACAGGAGTGACACAATGGCATAGGGGAGTGAAGTTTCTGTGTCACTGCGTCACATGTCTCTGGGTGCCTGGAAGCTCTGGGATGCCACTGCAGGCAGGTTCATCACGTGATCGCAGTAGCATTGTGGTGGCTTGCATGTGTGAATGAGCCATCACAGATGATACATTCAAATAATTTAATATCATTAATTTAATATAATTTCACCCTCAAAGCTGTTCTGTTGAGTTGGTTAATATAATCAGCTGCAATTAAGTGCTCAGAAATCAAGTGAAACACATGCACAGGTGGTCTGGGATCTAGGTTGTTGATTCTGCTAAACTAATTTGAAGTATCTGTTAATATCATTTGCAATCATTTGTTCAAGTCTTGCATCTCTGGTCATCTTGATGCCACATGGCCTGTATTTTCCAGAAATGTGATATATTTGAATCAGTGTTTGGGCATGCCTGAGATTTTGGTTACCACATCTCATAGTTTGAGGCTTAGATTACATTCCTTAAGCATATGGGCCTTAGTCAGTATCACTGGGGATATGTGACACAAAACGGATAGCATTCTTTTCATATTTCTTGTCTATTTGTTAAAAAAATAAAATAGTACATCTCCATGGCATAGAACTATTGTTTTTAAATTTGAAGCAGGAGTTGTATTTGGCTCAAACTTGGAAACTATTCCACCAAAAAGAGAAAAAACCCAACATGGTTTTATTGAATAATAAATAATCAACTTCCTCAACAAATTAAATATTAGGGTATTGCATGCCACTAAATGGTTACTGCTTGGGGGTACTGAGCTATTGTCCTGATATAAAAGATCTTAAAAATTAGCAAGTGCACCAAAATAAATGATAATCAGTATGAACATTCAGAGCCCAAGGGGAAAAGTTATTTGCAGTGAACAATCTTGCATACCAATGAATGAGAAGACAGGTACTAACAGACCTATGCTATTTTTGGATGCTATTATTTTATGAATAATGATTATGATATGAATAACGGGAACTAAATTCAGAAATAATCTCCACTCTTCCTCCTTTTTTCTTAGAATTCTGATGTAAAAACTAATTATCTTTTATTCTTGCATTCAAGTAGGATGAAATGAAGATCATCTTTTGGAAAAGAGGTATTAAGCATATATGTAGTATTCTTTAATCATGCTCTTCAAAGTTTCTGATATATTTGTTTTATTCTTTGATGGTATATTGTTATGATTTGAGATATTTCTGTATAAAAAGGAAATCCTACACAATAAACATGTAAACAGACAAAATGTCAGCCCTTAACAATTAAAATGAAGGCAACATTCTTTATCAGTCAGCTTTAATGTGATATACAAAGCAGGAAGGACCTGAGTTCTGCTGTCTGAACTGGGGTAGATCCACCATCTATACCAGAATTCACTCCCTACCATTGCTGTGGCTGCTCCATCCTCGATTACTTGATAGGCCAAGGAGGCAGAGTTGGCAAAAAATTCCCCCTCCCCCCCAGTACCGCCAGAGGAAGAGGTGGGCTGATGCTGCTCCAATTCTCTTCCTATTCACTCTCAGTGAGCGCAAAGAGAGATCTGATTGGTGGTTCAATGGGCAGAGGGGTCAAAGGGGGGCAGATGTGCCATCAGTTCACAAGTCCTCCCAACATGCCCCACAAAGCAAGGTCTTCAGTAAGCTCATCACTCGGTTGACACTCGGCTGATACTCTGAAATGCAAGCTTACATGACTTCTTGCTCGGATTTATAAGCGGTCATATATCCATGTGATTTGCAGTATCAAAAATGCGTGAAAGTGGTTTTGGATATTAATAAACCCAATCTTCTCCCACCTGAAAAACCAATCCAGAATAACAATCTGAGAGCAGAAATTATTTTTAGATTCATTTTAAAGTCTTTTTAAAAGGGTCCTTGCCATTTCTTTTCTTTTTTTTTGGCAGCCATTTCTGAATTTCCACCAATGGAAAAACAATGTTCTCAACTATACAACTATATAGTAGGCTGCTAGCATGTGGTAGGGGTGTGTGTGTGTGTTTTGTACTCTCGCATCTTTAATCCCCTCAGCAGTGCCTGATAAATGTAAAATGGGGCACACATCTTCTCGAAGAACCCACAGTTTTTTAAGTGCCACTTTGCAACTGATTGGCAGTGTGGCTTTTTTTTTTTTTAATTACCAGATTTAAACTCCGCATGCCACTAGCAACCTGTGCCCACTGAGTTCAAACTCCCAGTGCTACCAGCAGCCTGTAAAATCGAGGTTTAATAAGAAAACCCCACTGACTTCCACAATATCATAATTAGTTATCTAGGCATTAACATGGAACGTTCAGAGGGCCATGAACCCTGCATATGTAGAAAATTCCATGTGTAATATTATGTCAGCATTTGGATGAGGATAATTGCCCTCGAAAATGGACGACAAGCTCTAATCGGTGGCACAAAGGACCATAAAGAGACAGTAGTTCTTCTAAAACCCCATTTCCTGAAGTGACATTAAACATTTCTGTCACATTATTGGCACATAAGTGCAATTCTTAGAAATATTATGACTGCTGGAAAAATGTGTGCATTAAGAGGGAAGAAAACATAAAACTGAGGAACAGCTGGTCCTCTTTTCTTTTTTTTAACTATAGCTTATCTACACCAACAGCCATTCTAATTATTTGCATCACAAATAGAAACTATGTAAATTCACCTCTGAGGGGATTGGAAAGCTTCTGCTGAAAGTTGAGAAATCTACCACAGACAGTTAGAGAATCATCTGCCTGTTAACAGATGAATCAATTAATTGATTAAATGTAAATAAAAATGCATTAGTAGAACCTCAATGTGGATGTCTTTTTAAAAAAAAATATTAAGAGACAAACAGTAACTTACAATTGAATTAACCAAAGCTATTGCTTGTCACTACAAGGAATGGCCAGAGTTAATATCTTTCTTGCCATTCCCTATTAGAGCATTTTTCAAACAGCCGCACAATGAAGAAAGGTACCCTTAAATTTCAACCCCACTGATTAAAATTGACCCCACAGTGTTTAAAATGTCACCTCATCAGTTAATCAGCTAAAGCTGGGAACCAATTAACCTGCTGTTTAAAGATCGCAGTCCGACTTGTAACATGGGCATGCCAGAACACAGCAAACTGCAACTTCATATCATGTGAATTTTTTTTTTTAAGTTACCTTATATATACCTTTGTTTAAGGCAAACCTAATGCACAGGGCAATGTTAGGGTTAGCAGAGATTAGAAGGGGAGGAAATTACTCACTGGTGGTGGTAATGCTCTGCTGGTATACAGCTTTATTCATATTTCTTACTTAATGCTCAATTTTAGTGACGTCCACTCAGACACTGCCGCCCACTGATGTAATGTGCTACCCTTAAATGTCTCTCCTGGGCACCATTCTTTTGTTTTACTGCTTTCTCATTCCTGTGTTTATCTACCAGCACTACCTGAACTCTCCATGATGGTGATGGTATCATTAAATGCCTGTGTTTCCTTTCTGCAGAGAATCACGACAAATACACCTGGAATTCTGAGATCCAGTCAAGTAGAATCTTGACAAAGAATGTGCACAAAGCAGGAGGGATAGCACCCCACAGAGAAAAAGTTGCATTGTGGGCAAACGTGAATTTGTGTGTGTGTGTGTGGGGGGGGGGGGGGGGAAAGAGGTTCATTAATTTATGACAAAGTTAAGGCAGAAGCTCCATTTGGACCAGAAAGACTTTTAGTATCAAAGTTCCCAAGGGGAGCTAGAATGCCGATAGTGAATAAAGTGCGTCTTAATTATTAAATATGTACATCATTTGGTAAAATGGTGTCGTTTTGTTGGATAAACAGTGGTAAGCTGATTCTAGGAGTCATTATATTCCTTGTAAAACAAGAGGAAGCATACATTAGGTGACCCTCAAGGGCTTGAAGTTGGTATCGTAAACCTGGGAAGTGTTCACTGATGCACACATTAAGAACAAAATGGAAGCATGAGGCTTTGTTTCTTTGTTTGATATGACAAGTAAGGCCCGGTGTACTAAATTTTTTGGTACAAATAATAAAAGCTAGATGGCAGTCTCATATTTGGACATATTGTGCATTTCTGTTGCTCTCCTATCAAACCACCTTTCTGTGTGTGTGGCTGCATTTGGAAGTGCTGAAGTTCAGGCCTGATGGCCCATGCTAAAGGGGAGCCACTTCTGGATATTGGGAACACCTCATAATTGCATCCATTTGCAGCAGTGGCACTGCCAGAGCATCCCTCCCCAGGGCAGGTGTCACTCCCTGCTGTGCAACACTCCCTTGCTACATGACATCCCCCCTGACTATGCAGAGCAGCAGATCTTGCAAGCAGTAACTGGCGCAGGTCTGCTGGTGCTCAGGCACCCTGACGTGACGCATGGCACCTGGAAGTGGTTTGATGGTGCTGCAATGAGAAAGGCAGGAGGACTTCCTAAAAAGGGGTGAGAAGCACTTGAGAGCCCCTGGAAGGGGGTGAAAAGGGCAGTGTTTTTTTTTTTTTTTTTAATATGGCCACCCTCTTTCAAGGGAGCTATCTTTCTAGCCTTGTTCTGCTATGGACAAAAATGTATTTTTTTGTATGTGTGTGTTTGTATGAGTGGCATAAGGGGACTTGAGACCTGGGTCCCAGGACCCCTAAGAATGCTCTGTTTCTGCCCCTATGTGCTTGCACTATAGTAGTTCCTGTAGGGGGAGGGTACTGTGCCCTCCTTATGTTGTGTGTCTGTCCATCCTTCCCTCCCTCCTTCTGTTCCTCCGTGTGTCCTTGGGACATCTTCCCATGGTTGTTGTTGGTGCCTGTTGCTGCACTGCTCATTCCCAGGGGCTGTGGGGGGCATCATTCCAGACATGGCTGCTGATTGGCCCCACAACTGTCTCTCGTCTGGCCACTGCGCTCGTCTAGCCACCAGCATTGTGGCTGGGTGGACGTGGTGATTGACTCCTTGGACATCACACTAATGTTGCACGCCATAGGTGCCAAGAATACTGGGGTTTTCAAGAACACTGGGGGCTTTACAGGGAAGAACTGTGCCAGTGTGGCATTGCCTGGACTGGCTTAGGATATGGCAATTGTTGCACCAGAATCTGTGCCAATGACAGTGTGCAGATAGGATTTGGCAATAAGAATCCTGAAAGAGTATTGTAACATTTTAAAGGAAAAACCAGATTCAACTCACTGTCCTTGTCTGCTATAGGAAGAAGGCTACCTATCTATATCCTTTGATCTCACATAATGACCAGTTAATGTGATTTATGTTTCCAGTCTTCCCTTGTCAATGGAAATAGTCTAAAATGATACATTTTAAGAAATAAAGGTTCTTTCCCATTGTTTCATGCAAAATTTCAATGAACCACAGCATGAATGTTTTGGATGCCACAAGCAGATTCTAGGTTTTCATTCCATCTTTAATCCCTACTACAAGAGCTAATATGTTGCCAGCCACATTAGTCTTAATGATCTATGACTATATGCATCATCCTTAGTCCTCAGTTCATAGAAGATTTTTCCAAACACCTAACAGAAGCACTTTCTTTTATTCCCAAACTTCATTTATATGACTAGCCTGAGAACTGCACAAAAGAAAAGGCAAACTGGAAGTCTGGTTAAAAAAATGTGCTAATTATATAAGGTTACACTGGCATGGGATACACAAATGCAAAGTGTGAGCTCAGGTACTGGAATGAGTTCACTGACATTGTGACTTTTGGACCTGTGACTAATAGCTACCTAGTAACAAGAGAATTGGATAATAATGTCAATCTTTTCTGTCTTTGGGAGAATTGACAGCTCAATCCTGAACTTGGTGGTGCCCAGAGGAGCAGTGGTGCCAAAATGACGACCACTGGATCCTATGGGCTCCAAAGCTACTGTTGGGGTCTCCTTAGGGTAAGGGAGCATCTGCTCCCTTACTCCAGGTAATACCACTGCAGTGACAATGGGTCTCCATGCCTCTGCATTTGAGTGGGCGCAGAGCCAAGGAGACCCGAGTTGGGTTGCCCAGCTCGGGTGGAAGCTCAGGATTCGATGGCAGACTCTGCCTCCATCTCCACCCCTCTCATGGGCCTGACCCTCCACTTCTTCCGCTCTGTCCCTTTCCGCCCACTCCTTGTCCCTCTGAAAATACCACTGACGGGTGCTGGAAAAGCGCTGTCTGTCCATACGCACAGTGCTGAGGCTCAGTGCCTACTGGCCCAGCACTGGCTTTATGGCATGCTCACAACACTTAGAGCCAGTGGTACACATGTACTGCCAGCAATAGAGCCCTCAGGATCAGGCTCTAAGAGTCCTCTTACTCTCTATTGGTATTTATACGGCTGCCTTAAATTGGATACCTCTGTCCCATCCCACCTAGTACTTTTTGACTGGGAGCTTATCCTTAAACAAAATGTTTTCTATTACTGTTGAGCTCATAAGTTAAAAATATGAACTAAGGAGACAAGGACCTGGCCAGCCAACCATAGGTGATGGTTTTTATATTGTTCTGCAATATCTCATCTTGTGTAGTAACAGCAAAAACATGCTCAAAGTGGCCATTTGTGGTCAGTTTCATGTGGTCAGTCATGTCCCAAACATAAAACAATGAAGTTCCTTGCATCTATTTACTAGAGGTTTCCTTCCCTGTGCATATAATATTTCTATGTTTTTGAGAGCTTCAGATGTCTTCAATGACACCTGTATTTTTGCAGAAGTGCTTCTCTAATATCCTCTTTGGAAACACCTGTGGAAACTTTGGTCCCTGCCATGACACCCAAGGACTGGAGCTATTTCAATTAAGTATTTCAGCTTTGCAAAAGCCTTGCCCTTGTTGGCATAATAGGCTACTGAGTAATTTTTTAATGAGAACTCTAAGGCTATTGATACGGTTTTGCAAGGATTTCAATATACCTGCCTACACGAGTTACAATCTCTAAAATCTATGAACTTCCTTTCTTATCTTGTAGGGGAGGTATGTTGGTGATTACTCTGATCCTCTTTAAACAATTTTGCATCCCAGTTTTAGATAGTCATTCCTCTAAGTAACTGATTTCTCAAATCCTAAATTTGGATTTCTGCTTGCTTAGTTTCAAAGACATTTTCTCTGAACACTTTCCATTGTGATAAGAATTTAAATGGTTGTTTTGGGATCCTGGTTGTCTTCATGAGCTGAACCTCCTCCCAGGAGGGCAGTTGTACCTTGTGGGATCCTGAAACCTCATTATTTCTAAGTATCAGGTTTAACGACAGCAGTTGCTCATCAGTAGAACTGTTTGTGGGGCTACATGTGGGAACAGTCATTCAGGGAAAGTTTGTCTCCTGTTTGTCCTGTGAGTGCTGTATCTCCTGAATCCTTATGTCAATGTGCACTGTCTCACTGGATTGTACCTGCCTGATGTCTTACAGACTACCTATCTACCCATTTAGTCAGGGAGTCTAGCTGTTGTCTCAAACCTCTCCAGGGCAGTCTTCCTTTGGGGGATCACTCTGCTCCCTCTGGCCTGGAGGGAAGCCTTTCCTTTTCAGGGAAGCCAAGCGATCCTACTCACTCCTGGAGTTTTTTCCCCCCACTCTCCTTGTCTCTCCTCCGCTTGTACTCTTCTTGCAGTTCTTCTCCCCATCCTCTTTCTAACCCTGTGATGGATATGATGGATGCTCAGCTTCCTGGGGTCCTCACTCTGTTTGATCCCAGCTCCTTTACTGGTCTCTTTACTCTGTAGCACTGGCATCTCCCATGGCTGGGCAGTTTCTGATGGTGATGGTATTGGCTGGTATCCAGCTGCAATCAGGCTATTGTGCTGGCACCAGCAAGGCTTTTGTCATACTAGCAACCATAATTTTTAGCTTGGCTACCAATGCCAATTCCAAATCACGCCCGTCCCCACCTGTTCCATCTGGAAATCTGATCAGTTATCACATTTCACCTGTTTGCTAACAAATTTGCACAGCAAGAGTTTCTAGACCTAGGACCAAAGTTATGCTAAGTTTACTGCCTGATTTCTTTTCCAGAGACTCAGGGCATCCAGGCATCTCCATCTGTGTGCTGACTTACATTTTTGCATGATCATTCATAGCAACTGACAAACTGCACTAAATGTTATGCAAATTGTCATGTCAATTGTAAAGTACAATTGTTAATCATTTGATATGCCAATAAAGGTTTCAGAAAGTAAGTAAGTAAGTAAGTAAGTAAGTAAGTAAGTAAGTAAGTAAGTGCACTAAATTTCTAGGGAGTATTTTCATGCAAACCCAAGTTCAGTGTCACACCTTCACAAACTGCTCTTTTGAAGCTCTCACAAAGACCTACTAATTCCTGGTTTAAAAACTAAAGCAATGACTGATGCCTTTGTATTTGTCCACCAAACACCAAAAAGAAGAGAGGATGAGATATGGAGAGAAGAATAAAGAGGATGAATAAGGATACCTACAGTTTAACAACTCCTAATACACAATTAAACATTTAATACAGGCTTCAATTATCTTTTGAAAAGAGGCTGAGGAGAGGTCAAGGCTAAACAGTATCTACTACTATAGCGGTATATGCAACAAAAGCAAGTAATTCCTATTGATCATCAGAGATGCAGAATAAGGCACCATGGGAGCACAATCAATTTCATGTCACTGATTCATTACACATTGATATTTGACTGGTGAATTCCGATCCCAGCAACATCAATACTAATAGGATACAAAAAGCCCTTGGCTGTTTTGTATATACCTGCATGGATTTTCAATCTAGGTTCAGATCATCATCACTGTTCTTCTCATACCACCAGCAGTATCTGATTGCATATGTCTGATTGCATATTTTCACACCAAATGCAGACATTATCAGATGTATATTTTCAGTGAAACTGGGAATTTAGCAAGGTTGCAATGCACTAACAAGCACTAATGATGAGCCCTATTCAGGTGTTTCTCTCCCTGTGGAGATTAACATGTGGCGGGGGGGGGGGGAGCAGTGAGAATGCACAGGCAAGATCCTTTTCCTCAGTGAGGTCCTGAAGGCCTATCCCATGCATAGCGACAAATAGTGTACCTGGGGAGAGATTCTCCTTTTCTGATCACAGGGAGCATCTTTCCTTGGATACAGCATTTGTTATGGGAGACTATAATTGCAATGCGCTCTACGTGGGGCTGCCCTTGAAGACAGTCTGGAAATTACAACTAGTACAGAACGCGGCTGCTCGTGTGATTGCTGGGGCACGTCGGTTTGACTCTGTCGAGCCATTGCTCCGGCGGCTACACTGGCTGCCGGTTCTGTTCCAGGCCCAATTCAAGGTGCTAGTTTTGACTTTTAAAGCCCTCTATGGCTCGGGTCCGGGGTATTTGAGGGACTGCCTCCTTCCCTACAATCCTGCCCGTGCTCTTAGATCATCTGCGGGGGCCCTTTTGACTGTGCCGCCACTAAAAGATGTGAGAGTGGTGGCAGCCAGGAAGAGGGCCTTCTCGGTGGTGGCCCCCGAACTGTGGAATACCCTCCCCTTAGAACTGAGAACTGCTCCCTCGTTGCTAACGTTTCGGCGTGGACTGAAGACCTTTTTATTTCAAAAAGCTTTTAATTGTTGACAGGCTGGCTGGTGTTCTTGCTTTTATATGAAAATCCATGGGGTTTGTTTGCTTTTAGATTTTTTTAATTATGTAAATTTCTGTTAATTGTTTTTAATGTTGTATTTTTTTTTAATGATGTAAGCCACATTGTGTGCCCGTTGAGCAAAAAGGTGGGGTACAAATTAATAATAATAATAATAATAATAATAATAATAATAATAATAATAATAATAGTAGTAGTAGTAGTAGTAGTAGTAGTAGTAGTACATGTGGGGTGGGGCTTCAAGGGCATGACAGCATGGGGGTGTGGCTTGCCAGTATGCTCTCACTATCTCCTGACCCCTTGCTTGTCACCATGGGAAGATAAACCCCTGAATGGAACTTGTGACTGTGGAGACATGATCCACGTTTTTTTTTTAAAGAGCCTAGTCTTCCAATGTCATGACTTACAGGGGTAAATCATTAACTGGTAAAAGCTGATGGAACCATGTCAATTTTTACCAGACATGCTTGGTTACAGAGAGCCTTTTTTGTTGTAGCCTGAACAGTCTTTATTCCATTCCTTTCCTCCCTACTAATCTCCCTGATCTCCTCCTCTTTTTCTTCTTTCCCTACACTTCAAACACTGCCCTTTTTTTTCTCCCATTTTTCTCTAGATAATCTACCAATAGGTTGGTTGAGCCCCATACAGGGGTAGTTGGTTCCTAGTGCATACCAAGGTAGGCCTACCCCTTTGTAGCCGGTTCTGACAGCTCTGATCTGACTTGTCCCCAAGCAGTAGTTTTCAAATAGCAATAATAACAACAAACAACAACAACTTGTTGTGACATCTTCTACATCCTGTGCAAACTGGCCCTCAGTTCTACCAACTAAACCCCAAACTAATCCCCACTCCTGTGAGCTCATTTCTTTATTTAGACTGTGAGCCTGTTAGTGTTCAATTCTTGCTATAGTCTGTTTTTTTCTTTGAAAAATACAATGGCGATTCTGAGCAGGTATAACAAAACTGTCTTTTGTCATGATGTTCAGAAATCAGTGGTGATTTCTGTATTTATACAGTTCCCAATGTACTGAAAGTGTTATTAAAAAGACCCCCTTAATATACTGTACATTGACAGTCCTTTGTAGTTGCATGTGTTCAGCAGCTCCTTTCCAGTAAGTCATCTGAATTCTTTTGGGAAGTTACAGTACTTCAGTTGCTAATCTGCTTGTCTCTTGTGATGCTGACTCAGCAGTCCTTGTCTGCTGTGAAGGTCCTACTCTAGTCCTGGAGGTATATCTCGGCAGTAGGTAAGAAAGGGAGGGTTACATTAATTTTAGGAAGCTTACTGCAGCAAAATTCCTAGTCACTTTGCAATGCATAAAATGTTCAGCATCTGCATTTTGGTGCTTTTATATAAAAATGGAAATGGTGGCATTATAACCTCACACATTGGTCTAAGTATTTAGCTAACAGAGATCTTGATTATAGAATGAAATTTTTTTCTTGCTTATTGTGGTCTCCCTAGAATGTGATAAGGGCCAGCTCTTCCCCCTCCCTGCTAATGCACCTACACCAAAAACAAATGTGCTATATCCAGTAGGGGAGCAGGGGCAGAGCAGGAAGCTTTAGAGAGAAAAGGGGAAACTATTTCCCCTTGCCCATCCATATGTTCCTGCTCCACAATGGTTTCCTTAGACCTGCTCCAGCCCTGCAGCTGGTGCAAATCCGAGACAAAAGGGTTAGGGAGGCTGTGAAATGAAGGGATAGAATCTGATGTGTGCCATCACTGACAGATCCACCTGTCCCACAGTCTTCCCTCACCCATTCCTCCCCCTTTCTGCCTAATTTTGCCCTCTTCCCTCCCCTACCATTGCCTTACCTGATCCAGCGGGCATGGCAGAACCTGGCAATGGCAGGGGAGAGCTGCCACCTCTTGTGGCAGCGCTCTCAAAATGGTAATCTATCTATCTATCTATCTATCTATCTATCTATCTATCTATCTATCTATCTATCTATCTATCTATCTATCTATTTTATCACATTTTTATACCGCCCTTCCTCCAAAGAGCTCAGCTGATCGCTGTTGATGACCAGTTTGTGACAGTGGTAGTGTGTTCTGCTACCATTACATGCTCTGGCTGGCAGTCCTATCCAAGCACTGGAGCACACACGGCTGTAAGGCACACAATTCTTAGAATGTTGCTGAGTGTCTGTTATCTCATGAGGCATAATCACTAACAAAGACAAAAGCCCTGTGTAAAAGCTCTTGACACTGATGGGAAAATATAATCCTCATGTCACTGATGATTTGCTAATAAACTAGATAATATGCCCTGGCATTGCTTAATCGTGGATCTTGTATGTATCTGCTGATCCATGTATTTTCAGCTGACACAACTGAGAAATGAAACATTCACTACGGTTACAGACTGCATTTCACTATCAGTATGAAAATACAAATGAAATATTAGATTAATCAGAGTGTGTTCATGGTTGCTTGATAAATACTTTAAATTTAATCAAGAAATCCACTACTTGTCAAGGGAGTGATTTTGAATTTGACTAAGAGGACTCAGGAACACAAAGAAAGCTGAATTTTATGTCAATGGTTTGAGTTCAGATTAGGTTAAGTCCTCATGCAACCTAATCCTTCTCAATTCAATGTTAATATTTGCATGAATAAAGATTTTGAGACTGGCTCCTAGACCAGTGGTCAATAAATCTGCTACCATTGATAACTATTTAGCAGAATACACCTAAGTGGTATTTGAGGGGAGTTTGGTCCATGTTACAGCATGTTACATTTAAATTAGATGGTTTCTCTAGAAAGATCACATGCAGTCAAATTACTGATGGGTAAAGGAAAATGACTGGTGCGTAAACATGTGGCAATGATCACAATTAAGTACTAATATCAGTTGCTGAAGAACTGGATGCTATGTCAAAGCTAGACCACCTCACTGCGAATGTTGGCACAGCCCAATCAATGTATTATTTTGCTGACTCTGAAGAACACTTAAATGGACCAACACAGCAACCTATTTTCTGTGTTAGTTGAAAGGCTGTCAAGGAGTCTGCTTTTCATGATACTGTCTCCTCTGCTACTGTGGCTGGAGGGTCTCTTTACTGCATTGTTGTGCAAAATATAAAGTCCTGGCTTGGTTTGCAATACTTTGTGAGTATGATTGGGATAGGGTTTTCTTGCCAACGGGGCAATAATAAAATCAGTTCTATACCTTTGTATTCCAGACAAAGTTGCCATAATATTTTTATCATTTTGAAAAGCCCGGGTGTGACATCATTTCCTGTTGTGACATCATTTCCGGGACATCATTTTGCCCTTGGCAATGGGCTACACTTTCATTAGCTATGCCAGCAGCGGACCTCCCCAGCCCTGCACCTGGGGCAAAGGTCTGCAATGGCTCTCCCCCACGGGCTACCGCCACCCCCATGCAGAAATCTGCTTCCCCCCACTCACCTGAGGCTCACAGAGCCTCACGCGACCTCCACCTGCATCGGAGAAAACTCTGTGAGGTTCCCTGACGCTTTAAACTGTGCTTCCGGAAAACAAAACATATGTTTATATTATTCAAACATCTGCCCCTATCGGGAGCCTCAGAGAGGCTTCCGCAGGGTCCTGGTGCCTTGTGCCTGGGGCTTTTGCCCCATCGGACCTAATGGTAGGTCCGTAACTGAGTTATGCCACTGCCCTCCTCCACCCTTACCCTTCTGCTCCATCTCCTTCTTTCTTTTCCAATCCAGGGAGTTAGAGCTGCAGAGGCTGGCATACCAGCAGTAAGGGGAGGCAGCATTTGGCACACTGTGCGCCCAAGCCTATCCAATTTTCCAGTGCCGGTGCAGCTGCGCCAGTGGGGCATGCGCTGCATCCTGTGGTGAGAAGGCAGTCACAGAGTCCTCCTCAAGGTATGAAAACATTTGTTCCCTTACCCTGGGGCTGCATGGGTGCTGGAAAGTTGGATAGTTGTGTCAGGCTCCAGGAGGGCTTGGGCTGGCCCTGCATAGAGATAATATTGGCTCTTTATACAGTGCTTTATACTGGCTCTTTGATGGGTGTACCTCCAGGATATACATGTTTCAAAACATATGTTTTTTATATTATTCAAACATCACATATTTTTGGTGCACAATACAGGAATGAGTTCTTTGCATCTGTCTTCACGGCAGAAGACCTCAGGCAGATACCGCTGCCCGAACGGCCCCTCCTGACCGAGGAGTTAAGTCAGATAGAGGTTAAAAGAGAAGATGTTTCAGACCTCATTGATAAATTAAAGATCAATAAGTCACCGGGCCCTGATGGCATCCGCCCAAGAGTTATTAAGGAATTGAAGAATGAAGTTGCTGATCTCTTGACTAAGGTATGCAACTTGTCCTTCAAAACGGCCACGGTGTCAGAAGATTGGAGGATAGCAAATGTCACGCCTATCTTTAAAAAGGGAAAGAGGGGGGTCCCGGGAAACTACGGGCCGGTCAGCCTAATATCTATACCGGGTAAGATGGTGGAATGCCTCATCAAAGATAGAATCTCAAAACACATAGATGAACAGGCCTTGCTGAGGGAGAATCAGCATGGCTTCTGTAAGGGCAAGTCTTACCTCATAAACCTTATAGAATTATTTGATAAGGTCAACAGGAATGTGAATGCGGGAGAACCCATGGACATTATATAGCTGGACTTTCAGAAGGCGTTTGACACGGTCCCTAACCAAAGTCTACTGAAAAAACTCCACAGTCAGGGAATTAGAGGACAGGTCCTCTCATGGAGTGAGAACTGGTTGAAGGCCAGGAAACAGAGAGTGGGTGTCAATGGGCAATTTTCACAATGGAGAGAAGTGAAAAGCGGTGTGCCCCAAGGATCTGTCCTGGGACCGGTGCTTTTCAACCTCTTCATAAATGACCTGGAGACAGGGTTGAGCAGTGAGGTTGCAAAGTTTGCAGATGACACCAAACTTTTCTTCCTGGTAGTGAAGATCAGGAGTGATTGTGAGGAGCTCCAGAAGGATCTCTCCAGACTGGCAGAATGGGCCACAAAATGGCAGATGTGCTTCAATGTCAGTAAGTGTAAAGTCATACACATTGGGACAAAAAATCAAAACTTTAGATATAGGCTGATGGGTTCTGAGCTGTCTGTGACAGATCAGGAGAGAGATCTTGGGGTGGTGGTGGACAGGTCGATGAAAGTGTCGACCCAATGTGCGGTGGCAGTGAAGAAGGCCAATTCTATGCTTGGGATCATTAGGAAAGGTATTGAGAACAAAACAGCTAATATTATAATACCATTGTACAAATCGATGGTAAGGGCACATCTGGAGTATTGTGCCACATCTGGTCGCCGCATCTCAAAAAAGACATAGTGGAAATGGAAAAGGTGTAAAAGAGAGCGACTAAGATGATTGCGGGGCTGGGGCACCTTCCTTATGAGGAAAGGCTACGGCGTTTGGGCCTTTCCAGCCTAGAAAAGAGACGCCTGAGGGGGGACATGATTGAGACATACAAAATTATGCAGGGGATGGACAGAGTGGATAGGGAGATGCTCTTTACACTCTCACATAACACCAGAACCAGGGGACATCCACTAAAATTGAGTGTTGGAAGAGTTAGAACAGACAAAAGAAAATATTTCTTTACTCAGCGTGTGGTTGGTCTGTGGAACTCCTTGCCACAGGATGTGGTGATGGTGACTGGCCTGGACGCCTTTAAAAGGGAATTGGACAAGTTTCTGGAGGAAAAATCCATTACGGGGTACAAGCCATGATGTGTGTGCGCAACTTTCTGATTTTAGAAATGGGCTATGTCAGAATGCCAGATACAAGGGAGGGCACCAGGATGAGGTCTCTTGTTATCTGGTGTGCTCCCTGGGGCATTTGGTGGGCCGCTGTGAGATACAGGAAGCTGGACTAGATGGGCCTATGGCCTGATCCAGTGGGGCGGTTCTTATGTTCTTATGAATCAGCCCTTATGGTGCCTTCAGTTCCTTTGTATCTTTCTGCTCGTCTCTGTTACTGATGTGTGTGGTTGTGCATTGATAAAGTACTGCAAAAAAAAAATCAATTTTAATGTGTACGTACGATTGCATCAAGATTGTTTTTTGGATGGTATTCTACAGATGCACAAATGCACTCCTGAAGGTTGATAGAATGCCATGCAAAGGGCATCTTGATAGAACCAAATTTACAGTCACATCCAAATTACCTTTCTGGTGCTTTAAATTAATGAAGACATGTCTCATGCGATACTCCTTTTGCGCAGTGTGCATGTACGCTGGTTATGGGGAGGAGACACAAATGAACTGCTGTGGCAAACTACCCATGCACAGTGCTTTATATAAAATTCAGATATCAAGGACAGAACAATAGAGGATTCCTAATGCATTGATTCTGAGTCGGTAGCAAACCTAGATTATACAGAACTTCAAAATCTGGGGAAAATTCAGTCTCATGGAGAATTTTGGAAGCAACCCTAAAATAAATTTATTTTGGTGATATGCATTTTATGCCATTTTGGTAAACTGTGTTGCTTCAGTGATGAAAAATCATTATATGTGGTGGCTGTCTGTGAAGGCACGTGGTTTATTTTCAGCTTTAAGATTCTGTAGAGGATTCATAAGCTGTCACAGTAGAAGACCCTTGGAAACAAATCTCCTGAGGAACAGCCACATGACAACTGCTTGGTAAATGAAAACAAATTGCCTTGTGCAGTTGGATGAAATTATAATGAAGCAAAGTTGATGTGTTATGAAGCTGGGAACCAGGATCCTCCATTAATAATCTTGGAGACACTGAAAGATCATGACAAAGCTGATGATTGCATGCGCTTGTTAAACTGAACAAGATGTAAAGGTTTGGGCTAGTATATTTTAAGCAAAAGTGGATCAAGAGGTCTACATAAGAAGAGCCCTACTGGATCAGGTCAAAGGCCTGTCTGGTCCTGCATTCTCTTCCCGTGAAGGTCCATCAGTTGCGTCTGGGAAGCCCACAAGCAGGAGTCAAAGACATGCTCCTCTCCCTCTATTGCTGATTTTCAATTAACTGTATAGGTTGGTAAAATCAAGGGCTTGCAGCAAAGATGTAGTATGGGGCAGCCCATACACAAGGTGAGGTGATGTACGTTACACCCTGATCCAGCAAAAATGCCCCAATGCAGTGGGACTAGCACAGGCTGCTCTGCATCCTGTGGGGCAATTTTGCAGGCTGGAGGTCTCCTTGAGGTCAGGGGACACTCATCCCTTTGCCCCAGGAAAGGCTCCAGCCTGTGCAGTGGGTCTACTTGAACCTGTGCAAACTATATAGCCGGTGCAAGTCCATGTGCACCTATGTTGGTGGATCAGGCCTGGGAAGGGGGATAGAATGCAGCATGCACCACTACCACGTCTGGTGCATGCTGTTCCTTCAGCTGGTGCACGTGGGATGCTGTGGACCTCTGCACCAGCAACTGCTATGCCATCACAAATTGCTTTACGACACTTCTGTGACGGCAAGCACTGGTGCAGAGTGCACTGTGCCGAAATGCACACTGCTTTGGATTGTGCCATTAGTACTGTCTGTCTGTATCCTGTCAGAAAGATATTTTCCTTGTCTTGAACTGGGGCAGAAGGTCTGTACCAAGCAGTTTATCAGCAAAGGGGAAGAATCACTTGCTCTTTGACCATTTAGTAGACTTTGCCTATGTTCTGATCTTCAGTAGTTGGGAATAGCATTTTGCCATGGATCTCCAGCATCTAGGGAGCAGGGAAAGAGTAGGCAAACAGTTTTCTGGGTAGGTTTTTCCCAATCTTGCATTACGTGAGGGACCACCCATACAAGGCAAAGGATTCCTATTTTTAAAAGGCTAAAAGATTTGAGAATATCTAGTCCACAGAATAAAGGCTGATTGACACAACCTTTTTAAAAACCTGGATTGTGTTGCCTATACTGTACAACTAGAAATTCACATTACTCTTTTGCCATATGTACAGTGAAGTTAATCAGCCTTTATTGGAAAATAGGTTGCTATAGTTAAATTCTGGATCTTGCAAGGCATATGGACAGCTCCATTCTATGCATTTCTAATCTGAAGTAAGTCCCATTATTGACAATTGATCTTATTCCCAGGAAGTGTGAATAGGTTTGTAGCCTGAGAGACTTGGGCTGCAATCCTATACCTGGGAGTAAGTTCCACTAAACTCAGTGGAGCTTCCTTCTGAGTAGGCATGTATAGGATGGTGCTGTTGGTAAAACATATTGTTAGGGCTGCTGGCCAGCTGTTCCTTTATTGGAGGGAGATTGCTTATTAATAGCCCTGAATAGTTGGCTGATGGGAGCTAGGATCTACTGATACTTGAAGATCTTGAGGGTTTTGTAGGAAACAGCCCTCAGAGTTTGGGGAAGATGGCAACTCGAGTTAAGGGGAGTGCAGGAGCAATTTAGAACACACAATGTCAAAGAGAGCAAGCAAGAGAATGCTGTGAGTAAGATGAACGCTGAGGGCATCTTGAGGCTGCACCTGCAGGATCTTCCTCTGGGGATATGTTATGTAGTGGATCATCTGCCTTATAGAAGTGCCTCCTGTTTGCTTCTGCTTAGTCATTTATGCTTACAAATAAAGTATGGATATTATAAAGACATCTTAAGTCTCCAGTGTTCTGTCATCCAAAGGAATCCAAAGCTGAGTATCCTCACCTTTGGAATTTCTCACCACTCAGGGAAGCAAGGGTGTGTTCCACAATAGCATTCCACAATAGGCATTCCATGCCTCTTCTGAGGCATGATCAGTCCGTACAGCCCAGGACATAGTTCTGAAAATTATGAGGGCTTCACAAACTGATTGTCATGCCAAAGAGTGACTGCAGTGATGGCAGCTTATTATTAAATCCTGTATGCATTTATTTTTGGACTTATAGCCTAATTCTATGCAGGTCTTCTCAGAAGTAAGTCCCAATGTGTTTTCAATGGAACCTACCTCCAGGAAAGTGTGCATACAGTTGTACTTTAGAGCCCAATCCTAGATAGGATTGGGCTGTTGGGAAGGGCTGTTTACTCAGCATGTAGTTAATCGGTGGAACTCTTTGCCACAGGATGTGGTGATGGCATCAGGCCTAGATGCATTTAAAAGGGGATTGGACAAATTTCTGGAGGAAAAATTCATCATGGGTTACAAACCATGACGTGCATGTGCAACCTCCTGATTTTAGAAATGGGCCATGTCAGAATGCCAGATGCAAGGCAGGGCACCAGGATGCAGGTCTCTTGTTGTCTTCTGTGCTCCCCGAGGCATTTGGTGGGCCACTGTGAGATACAGGAAGCTGGACTAGATGGGCCCTTGGCCTGACCCAGCAGGGCTGTTCTTATGAGGGATTTATAACAGCAGAAAAGGCTGCTGCTGTTGTAAAATGGCTGCTGATTGAGTGTGCAGCACTCCATCGGTGGCCATTTTGGGAGATCTGCCACAAGAGGCAACAGTACTATGTGTCCATTACCAGTTTCCCCTATGCCGACTGGACCAGGTAAGGTGGCAGTGGCAGGGTGGGGTAGGGATGGCAGGAGGGGCCAAAATCCAGTGGATAGGGGACAGGAATGGAAGTAAGAAGGCTGTGGGAGGGGATCCAGTGGTGATGGTGCATGCTGGACCCTATCCCCTCTTTTAGCAGCCTGCCTGCTCCTTTCTTATCCTTGGACTTGTGCCACCTTCAGAGCTGGCACAGGTCCAAGGAGACCCATTCCAGAGCAGAAAGCTTAAGAGGGGGTCTAAGAGGAAATAATTCCCTTTTTCCCTCTGAAGGGCCCCTCCCCAATGGATACTGCACATTAGTTTTTGATGAAGCTGCATCAGTGGGAAGGGGAGGATAGGACTTGGCTCTTATTCTTCTTAAACCTGTGCCCATGTCTGTCATCTTAATAAGAACATAAGAACAGCCCCATTGGATCAGGCCATAGGCCCATCTAGTCCAGCTTCCTGTATCTCACAGCGGCCCACCAAATGCCTCAGGGAGCACACCAGATAACAAGAGACCTCATCCTGGTGTCCTCCCTTGCATCTGGCATTCTGACATAACCCTTTTCTAAAATCAGAAGTTGCGCATACACATCATGGCTTGTACCCCGTAATGGATTTTTCCTCCAGAAACTTGTCCAATCCCCTTTTAAAGGCGTCCGAATCTTGTTGCGTTATGTATCAGAGAAGCTTTGTGAGTTTCATTCAATATGGATGTTACGTTGCCTCTGAAATTCAAGGGTGTGCAAGGCCATGGGAAATTTTCCAAACACTATAATGTAGTTCTGTTTTAAGATTGCTGCGCTGAAAAATGTTTTTCTTTATGTGATGCAGATCTTGCATTTATGATGTCATTAACTGGGAGAAATTAGTGCCTGCAAATTCTCCAGGAAGGAAATCAAGAGTGCATCAAGCGTAACCTTGTCAACTTGTTTCATTCAAGCATTATTTATACCATTTTCTGTTTTAGTGGTAAATGCCAGGAAGGCAGGCACGAGTAATTTTCAACTATCAATTTGCAACATTTGGCACTGCAAGTAGATAAAAAGTTAAAAATTAAAGGTTGTTCAAATTGTTTTGTGATGGTACTGTAAGAAATAGGAAATCATGAACCTTTTTTTTTGTCATGGAGAGAAGCTAGTGTTTAAATTAGCAGAGGGGGAAAATTTCCCAGGCGATCTCATGCTCTGCCTTCTGCTCTGAGACAACACAATGGTGGGCAATTGCAGGTTTGTGCATTGTTGTCATAGAGACTGTAATTTCGGTTCTCGAAAGGAGCACGTAATGTGTGTTGTATTAAGAACATTGTCCAAGAATTGCCTGATTCATTCAAGAGGAAATGTGAAAGCTTTAGAGGCGCTCGTGTTTTCAGCTGCACATGGTATTAGCAGAGCTCCAGAAGAACTAAAAATAAGGATACAGTAGCATTAAATTTAAGCTGAATAAATTTCAGTGGGATTTACTTTCATGTCATGGGAGCAATCCAAGAAAGAGAGGAGGTTGGGTTCTTATGACTGCAATACTAAACTGAGTTACTTGGAAGTTGGTTTCATATAAATAAATGGGATTTGCTTCCAAGGGAATATATGCTTCCAAGGGACTTGCTTCCAGAGAGCTGTAGACAGAGTTTTTGCATGTTCTGAAAAACTTCACCAAGCGTGAGAGACTATGGTGTGAAGAGGGTGCCCCATAACATGCAACAACTCCGCAGCTCTCTGGTCTCATTGGAAGACCATTCCATTCCACTCATTGCTTGGAAGTAAGTCCCATTTATGTAAAATAAACATCTCACTTACAGGTTGTGTTGCAGAAAGAAGAGGAATATGGAAAGCCCAAGAATGTGCATGGAGTGCCTGGGTATATGTCATTGGAGCTTAGGCCATTAGTAAATGTGCCTATTGCTGCAGCCACAGCCACAGCCACTATATTTGGACTGGAGAGTAAACCCTTCACTACTCAAGTGGACATACAGGGGAATCCTGCGCATATTGACTCAGTTCCATTGTGTTCAATGGGGCTGATTCCCAGGGAAGTATGTATAGAATTGCACTCTTAGGTAGCAGAGATTCCATTTCAGGCTTTAGTACAAAAGAATGGAGAGATTTCAGTTTAGTGTGTAGGCACCGTGGTTCACAGCCAAGATTTAAGATTTCCTCTTGGATATATTCAAGATTAAATTGCAACCACTCAGTGTTCATTTTCTTCAGGTCACAATTTATATCTTGCCTTTCTTGACATAAGTGCATATGTGCAAGATCTCAAATGACAGAATAATATAATAAACTCAGATACAATAAGAAAACCAACAACCAACAAAAACAAATAGCAGCAAGAGCAGGCGTAAATTTAAAAAAATGGCTACTGCCATCTATTATGTCAGGACCATATAACTGGGTTACTAAGATTGCAAACCTATGCACACTTTCCTGGGAATAAGCCCCATTTAATACAATGGCACTTATTTCTGAGTAGACATTCATAGGCTTGGACTGCAACCTGGAACCAATTCCCATTGAACTCAGTGAAGTGTACTTCTGAGTAGACCCATATAGTTGGCAACCTTCAGTCTCAAAAGACTATGGTATCGCGCTCTGAATGGTGGTTCTGGCACAGCGTCTAGTGTGGCTGAAAAGGCCGATTCGGGAGTGACAATCCCTTCCACACTGGGAGTAAGTGCAGTCTGTCCCTGTTCTGTCTCCCTGGCTATGGACCTTCCTTCTTTGCCTCTTTGCTGTAAATCATGTTATTGCAATTGTAGCTGCGCTTTAACAGAAGCCAGAGCTGCAATCCTATATACAGTTATTTGCTTCGGAGTGAACATGGTTAGGTTTGTGCTGCTGTATGCCACATACATCAGAGGATTCTAGACTTCAAGACATTTTCAGATTGATGATAATAAAGATGACGATGATTAAATTAATTTATAGCTTGTCTTTAAAAAAAATGCAACACCCAGTATATATCCATGAAGGACCCCAAAGTTCATGGCTGAGGGCACATCGTCATCTTATGCAAATAGAGTTGACAGCCTGCTTAGAACTGCATAAATTCATGCACCAAGTCACAAAGCTAACAATGGGGGGATGGGGGGGACACAGGGAGGGGGAGTGAGAGAAGCCAGAGCAATGAAGGAAAGGAGATGGTAAGATAGATAGTTACAAGAGAGCTCTTCCAGATGGCAGGAGCTGCACAGCACAGAGCACAAAGGGAATGGTAATTACACCCATATTGCAAGGGAGGGGGAATCATTCAGAAGGATGTAAGAGCACTGGATTTGCTAGGCCCAGCTGCACCACAAAAAGCAGAGCTATAATTGAGATTGTGACTGCAAACGGAAAGCTTTGTTTCCATCACGCACCTACTGAGACTACTGAAAGCCAGACCAGGGCTGTTGGCATATTTACCTGGCACTACACAGGTTCCTGCCTGTCCTGGACATGCTGAGACCTTCCATTTCTAGTGAGCTGAGAATGAGGAATAGGAGGATGATTAACAAGGGATACTGTTAGTGAGATCCATGGTTTTCTTGACAGGAATCAATGGTTCCACTTGACATGGCTTCTCACCTGGTAGAAATGGGGGGTGGATTGATAGAGAGCTTTTATAATAAATAGAAAATAGGAAAAAAAATTAACAGTAGGAGCTTTCATACTAGAAGAAAATTGAATGCAATAATCAACACTTTGACGTGACAGCTGATGGTCACGTACGGAAATGTGCATCTTGAGCCTCAACATTTGCCATGTTGAGACTCACGCCCAGATGCTTCAGAGGAGTTTCTGATGAAAAAAAAAATGGCAGATGAAAGTGAGGCAACAAGAATTCAGGGGGTGAAATGGATGACTAAAGAAATCTTTCTTAGGCAAGGATGAACCATCAGGAGGCAGCATTGCCTAACATGGGGTTGGTTCAATCTTGCTGAGTGGTTGGAAAGGCCTACCCAGATGTCCGAGAAAATGACAGGACCACTGCATCCTGGCCACCTGTGTCCCGGTCAAAAGCATTCTGGTATTGGACATTTGTGTCCTTTCTTTTTGCGTCCCAGACATTTGTATCCCAATATATGTATATTTATATTAGATGTACTTTTTTATTTTTCAAATGCAGAGTTAGAGCTGGGATAAGAGGCTTAGGATATATAACATGGGGTTTGTTGCCCAGTTATAGCTTGTTTGTTGCCCGGTTGTAGTGGGATGCAATGACTGGGATACACAAAACAAAACAAAAGCAGATGCGAATATCCAGGGATGCCAATGATTGGGATGCATTTGACCAGCCAACAGTAGTCTAGGATGCAACTACCCTAGTACCATCAGGGAAACCTGCCGGTGCCAGTTTCTCTGAAGCCTCCTACTTACCATAGGATTTGTTGTGGCTGTACATGAGTGCGAAAAATTCGTACCAGGATTCAAAAGCCCATCCTTTGATATAGGAAGCTTAAAAAAAATTTAAAAGTAGCATATTTTAAGAGCATGTGCTGTCGATTTTTTTTATATGTGTAAATGAAATACTCCAGAGGAATAATCACATGTGATGCGAAACATGTGGGTGGAGGTGTCCCACCCACCCAAGATCATTGTGGTCAATCGTCCTTCCTTAGTCTATTGCTGAAGATGTCAACATGGCATGCTCTTCGTGCATGCATTAATGAGGGAGATGGGCTGCTCATTCACACATTGTCTTAAGGTGCTTCTTGTAATTTCCCAAGCCTTCCAGAATAAATGAAGTTCCACACCAGAACACCACATTCTAATGCCACAGAAAAGATCTTACTAATTTAGTTCAGATTAATTCAGTCAACATGAGTCTCACTGTACTCACAATTATTATCCAGAACTAGAATCCTCTCACCATATTCATGGGTGGACTGAGGTACTAGGGTATTTGCGTCCTGTATGACTGTGTCCTGGTCAAATGAGTCCTGGTCATTGGCATCCCTGGACATTTGTGTCTGTTTTTTTTTCATCTGGTTATTCGCATCTCACTATAACTTGGCAACAAACCTCATGATATACAGTTGGTCCTCGTTATCCATAGGAGTTCCGTTTCAGGAACCATTGAGGAGAAGAAAATCCATGGATGTTGAAATTCACAGATTTTGGAGCCCCCTCAAGGCTCTGAACCGCCCATAGCCTGTGCAGGTTTCTGAATGGCCATTTAGGCAGAAGAAAAAAACAATCCCAGAAACAAAGCCAAAAACAAAAAAACCCACTACTTCCAGTTGTACAATAAAACCACAAGTGATGTTTTTATGCCTTATAAAGACCCTGGGAGGGCTTCCCCGAGCCTCAGAATGCTTTATAAGGCATAAAAAGTCACTTGCAGTTTTATTATGAAACCAGAAGTAGCATGGTTCCCCCCCCCCCAAATGGCTATGCTGAAGTCCACAGAGGCACAGCTCTGGTCAGTTTCGGAGGCTCGAGGGGGGGATTTGGCACCCACAGATGCGAAACCTGTGGATAATGCAGGCTGCCTGTATATGTTAAGCCTCCTTTCCCAGCCCTAACCCTAACCCTAAAATTGCATTATAAAAATTAAAAAGTACATCTAATATAAAAATACATATATTTATACATATATATTTTTATACATATATTTATACATATATATTTATACATATATGTGAAAATGTGAAAAAATGTGAAAATATAGTGGCACAGAAATGTGTGGGTATAAAAAAATTGGTGCAAATGTCCAATCGCTGGGACACATTTGGCTGGGACACAGTTGTCTAGGATGCAGTGGTGCTGTCACTGTGGACAGACAGCCCAATCCTATGCTTCCCAGCGCCTGGAGAACAGCAGCACCAAAATGGTTACCGCTGCATCTTGTGGGTGCAGTGAAGCTGCTGGAGGTCTCCTTGGGAGAAGGGGACTTTTGTACCTGCCCCCCATGTAAGGGCAAAGGCCCTGTAATGGGCTACTCAAGTCTGGCTATTTTGCCAGTGCCAACTGGAGAAATTCTGTGTCGGCTTGTCAGTCCGACATGGAGGATAGGATCCAGCAGAAGAGGCCTCTGCCAGTCTATGCCCTCTGCCACCCCAAAAAGCCGTACCGCCACCTGGCGGTAATACTTACCACCAGCTGGTGTCCTCCGGATGCTGGGCCCAGTGCCGACTGATGCTGGCCCTGTGCCTGCGCTCCCTACTCCCTAGTGCTGTAAATGTGCCTTACAGCATGTTTATGACATCTAGCGCCAGCAGGGAACTCCAGCAATGGTGCTACTAGCCTGTTGGATTTGGCCCTAAATATGGAAAAATCCACCCTTTTTTTAGCCAGGCCTAGCCAAAGCTTGGATGCTGCATGAGGAAGCCCAGTTCTGGTGCCTCTGGTGCCCCTGGTTGTATCCCTCTCATTGCCATCACTGCTGTGTTCCCTTCCTTCCTTCCTTTGAAATTGGCATGTCTTCAAAACTGGCCAGCACTGGATGGTGGTGGGGGGGGGAAGGTTACAGGAAAGATTCTCCCCGCTCTGGCCTGGTTTGAACAAGTACTGGTGGGAGAGGAGGTGAGAAGCAGTTGATTTTCTTCCTGATGTTGGTCTTGGAGGGAATGCCATTGGAAACAGGACTGCAGTGACCAGTCACTGCCTTCTCCTCCAGTTCCACTGCCAACATTCTTGGAAATGGTGCCAAAGGAGAAGATGAGCCACACCCTGTCTTCTTACTTGCTTTCCAAGAGAAGAAAGTGAAAAGAGGATGGTGCAATGGTTGGGTACTGCAGCTGGACATGTGGTTGATGGAGGGGGGAGTGGTGGGCAGACACATGGGTGAGACACCCCCATCCAGCTTGCCACTTCCCCCGGTCCGCTGCTCAAGGTGAGTGCTTTAGTCAGCCTCATGGCTGAGCCACTCCTGCTTTAAGCTCTCTAGCTGTGAGCAGGGCTGAGCAAAAATGTCTCCCTCAACGTTGCCACCCAATGGAAAGGGGTACACTTTCAGTGATATTTTGGGGAGATGTATCATCCAGTCAGAGCAGAGTCTGCTTGCAAAAGACCAAGGATCTGCCTGGATGACTGGGTCCTGTCCAGAGTCTAAGAACCCTTTCCCAGGATGATGTTTTTGTCCACAGGGCAGCCATCTGCAGAGCCGAAGGATACTGGAGTGGATTGTAGCGCCTCCTCTCGCCTCCTCCCCGCCCTCCCATGCCTACCTTCGCCGCTTGTGTTGGCAAGGGTGCGCTGGCACAAGTGACTGGGAGGAAGCCGCTGTGGAGGCTTCTGCTGGCCTCCATGCATTGGCGCATCTGGATGCGCCGATGCAGCTTCCTCCCATAGAGGCACAAACATGCTTTACAGTACGTTTGCGGCCCTCCAGGGGCTCCTATGCCAGCATAACTGCCGGTTAGGATTACGCCCAATGTCTCCTAATGCCGCCTGCTGCCATTATACCTATTTCATTGAGCAGAGTGAGAGTAGGAAGAATTGAATTTACTCTGAATGGGCTTTATGATGACACCACATAGCCAATCGGAACTGGCTTTGTACTGACATCATACAGATAAACAGACTGAAGGCAATGTATCCTTTCCTCACTCTTATACAGAGGATGGGAAAAAATGGCAGTGGGGAGTTTTGTAGTCTTGACTGCCAGGACTACAAACAAGTGGTGAAGAAGGAGTGTCCCCAAATCTCCCTACTTATAAAAAAAAATTGTTGTCGAGCATTTAGCTTAGCCATAGTTGTGAACATTCATGACACATTTTCTTCCAATGGAGCACTTTACAGACCATACAGATCTACTGCTCACAGCTGGGACCAACCTTTTTAGAGCTTGGCAGTTTTAAGAGTGAGGGATTTCCAGATGTCCATGAAAATTTATCTGCTGTCTGCCAGGCTGAAGATTCTTTAAGTGCTATTTATCTACTTGATTTCCACTGTGCTTTTCATATTTCCAGAAATATCCTGTCTCTGCAGAGATGGAGGCATTGGGGTGGAGCCTCAGTAGAAGAAAGACCATGACAAATAGCTGTGAATGAATCCGTCTATATTTTGTTATTCAAATCAGTGAGTACCTGCCCATAGCTCCTCCAGACTTATTTTGTCTGCTGTATCTAGACAATCATCTACATTTTGTCTCCCTTAAAGTGGAGGGAATGAAGCCTGTTTTGAAATGATACACTGACCCCCAACATTTATCTCTGAATCTTTACATGAATGAGGGTTATTTGTGGTGAGGAAAGCAGGGTTGGCCCTGTGGCTAGGTAAAGTGAAATGGACCAGGCAGCAGATTTGGGGCACCTTTGTTTAGTTAAATATTATCCTTTTACAAGAGGGATCTGCAACGAATTGTTGTCTCTCCTATGCCACATGTTCTGCTGTTGACTTTTCCAACTATCACCCTAACATTACATGGTTCCCAGGGGGCCACATAATATGTTCATGTTCCATCAGACTGTTTTGGGAGTAAGGGAGTGATTGCCTTTACTTTTTCTTTCAATTTACGAGTTTATGTCCCTCTGCATATTTAGGAAGTCTTCTGAATACGTAGAAACCACTACCGTATCTTGGGGTGGTCCCATTTTTCTTGCAATTTGATCAGGGCCAGCCTTAGGAGCTGAAGGGCCTAATTGGAAACACTTTTGCGGGGCCCCCTCTAGTTTTGAGGGAGCCCCTCTACTAATTTTTTTAAATCTTATCTGGAATGCTGCCAGACACATAAGGCACATAGGCACATAAGGGCAATGCAGCTCCGAGGTAAGGGAACAAACATTCCCTTACCTTGAGGAGGCCTCCATGAGTAACACCCAACTGCAGGATGCAGCACACGTCCCATTCGCACCTCTATGCCAGTGCTGGAAAGCACTGACATAAGGGGTTAGGATTGTTGGAGGAAATTAAAAATAATTTCCTCTTTGGGATGAAGTAGAGTAGCCTAAGCAGCAAACCCCCCCTTTTTGGGTATCACCCCAGGGAACCTCCCTCACCTGGCTGACTGCTATTCAATAAAAAGACAAAGAGGCAATGGCTTGTTAAAGTTGCAAGAAAAAAAAAAAGTTATTTACTTACAGTTTCATTGAGTGTATATTTACAGCATCTGATTAGGATCAGAGGTTTAGCTAACACTTAGTGACAGCAAGGCCCTGGAGCTGCCTTGCCCTGCATGCCATGTGCTCAAGATGGCCTGGGCATCAGAGCCCTGGTGTGCACCATCTTAACAGGTCGGTGGTCTGAGGACAAGAGGAAGTGCTCAGAGGAAAAGGGAAGGATAAAGGGTTAGGGCCACTCCCCACAAGGATCACAGAGAGAACAGGTAGAAAGGTCAGATTCACTGGGCCATAGCTTGACCCCTTCTGGACAGCATCCTGCCCCCTCTGGACAGCAGGTGGAGTTGCACCAACAAGGATTGCGCCCTAAATGATGTGTATTTGACAGAATTTAGCTCATCAGATCTGTCCTTTGGGAATCAATGGAACCAACTGGCTTTACTTGGGTCATGACTAGCCTCTCTGCAAGCTGCGCATCTGAGCAGTTTTGTTCTTGGCACCCTGGAGCTCGGCGATGATGATAGCATCATTGCTGAGCACTCCACAGGCACCCCTGCATAGCCACTATAAGGCTCCTTGCACTCCAGGAGAGAATTGGAAGAAACATTGGTTATGACCTTAGTTTTTGTTACTATCTATTGCAGTGGTACTCAAACTGGTGGGTCGTGTCCCACCAGCTTGTGTAACGATTCCCTGTTCCATTTAAGGGGCGGGAGCAGAGGGAAAGCAGTAAAGTGATTCCCAGAATCGCCCCCCTGAGGGGGAAGGAAGGGCTATTTTTAAACTAAAAATATGTACTCTCAGGGTCCCGGGGGATGTGGACCCTACAAAGTGCTTGCAACTTTCACTATTTAGAAGCAGCAGGGAGACCTGCGGGAAGACCATTCTGAGCTCCTTGGTGGAGGGGAGGTATAGAAATGCAATAAATAATCAAGATGATTGGTCACCACCACAGTGGGACCCTGGCATCCGTGGATTCAGCATCTGTAGATTTGACTTAATGCGAATGCCAGCGGATGCCGGGGTCCCAGTATAAATGTACTTAAAAAACAAAGCAAAACAAAAAATAGCCAAAACCAGCACTCCTACCTTGTATGGTGAAACTGCACTGTTTCCAAGCTCTCAGGACTTAAAATAGCTCTAACGACTCATTTCCGGTTGCACAGAGGTTCCTCATACCTTCCAGCATTGCTATGCTGCTTTCAGCACACTAGATGGGGCTGAATGTAATAGAATGAAATTATCCCATTCTATAACTTTCAGGCCCATCTAGTGGGTGAATGTGGCATAGCAATGCTGAGAGGATAGAGCAAGTTCCTCAAACATTTCTATAGGACCCCGGTATCCACGGATTTTGGTATCTGCACAGGGTTCTGAAATGGAACCCCCACAAATACCGAGGTCCCACTGTATAGTAAAAGTAAGATCTTTTGGGAATAATATCTAATCCTCTTCCCTTACCAGTTCCCTGTTGCGACTTTCTCTCTCAGCAACATAGCCGCTGTGCTGGCTACTGTTATTGCTATTTACTGTTTTAATGCCAATAAAGGTTATGGAAACGGAATATCTAATCCTTTATTTATCTGTTTCTCACCAAATATCAGTCCAAGGTGTATTTTTTATGTCTTCTGGCATTTCAACCTATGATCTCTGTTTGTTGTGTAGGAACATATGACAAGTAGGATGGCATGAGCTGTATTTATCCAGACGTTTGCACTCATAAGAGCCTGATACTTTAAACATTAATAACACTTGCTATGTCAGTACATATTGGGTGATTTTGTCGACAGAGATTGTGAGTCAGTTTTGGCTCAGGATTTAAGCAACGCAACCTATCATTCCTTTATTTTAGGTTAAATTCTCCATAGTATATAACTGGTTCTGCAAGCTGGAAGAGCAGATGGGGTAATTTAATTCCTTTAAACTATTGGATTCGTGACAGATGCATACCACGTAGTGACGGGTTCCATCTGGCATCCACATTGGCTGTTGCAAAGATGCTTAGTAAGAGAATGTCCAAATAGATGTAATGGCATAGTCATGGAATTGGTAAAAATCTGCATTTACGATTCTGTAAGAATTACAATGTCTCTTGCAGTTACAGATTTGGTCTGTGATGCATGGCCCAGTGAAAACAGGGGAGATGTACTGCTCTCCTTTGGGAAGAACTACACAAACCTGAATGTGATGGGATAGCACAAACACAGGGATGGAAGAAACTTACTCCCAAGGAGCTTCCTCCCTCTTTCCTTCTTGGCCAGTTTTTTTGCCACCTGATTAAGATCTTACTGTTTTTGCTGTGCCATTAATAACACTGTTATATGACACTGGCTGCAATGCTATCCACACTTTCCTGGGCAAAAGCCCAACTAAGCACAATAGGACTTACTTCTGAATAGACATGCATAGGATTGCACTGTTTGTGCTGGTGTTGTTTTCATGGCTGTTGTATCTTTTTGCTTTGATATTGACTGATTTTAATGTGATTTTTGTTTGGGTGCTGTTAGCTGCATTGAGCAGTTTCGGTTAAATGGAAAGGATGGAAACAGATATGTTTAATAAATATACGGACACTCAGTGAGAAGTGGCATCGTTGGGGGGTGTGGGCCACACTGAGTGACGCGCACAAGTGGGGGTGACATCACTACTGGCCAACTTTTTTTAAATCTTGGTATTTTTGAATAATATCATCATCTTGTATATCAATCAATGTGTAATTTCATGAAGAATGCAGTGAAACAAACCACCCTGAATTATCTCTATTCGGTCAAAAGTTAGAGCCAATAAACCAGCAGGGGTGGGGCAATGGTGCATCACCACGTCCACCGCTTGGGGCGTTGCCCCACCCACTGCATGGGAGGAGGTCCATCATTGGGGTGAAGGACTGGCCTCCCACACTGGTTGATGCAAGTTCTAGTGACAGATGCCACTGGTGGGGAAAATCTATGGATGGGAGGAATGCTTAACCCTGCCCATGTCCAGGCAGTTTTTCCCTTGGCTGGGTTTCTTCTCTGCTTCTGGGTTTCTTCTCTGCTTCTCTGCTTCAAGGCTAATTGTTAAACAGCCTTCTCCTTACTCTTCAAACAAAAAGTGCAGATGTGGATGGAGGCTTAGTGACAAAATCCAATCCAGTTTCTTAAAGGAGAAGTCTGCTAATTTTCTAGTACTGTTTTAAAGACAGCGGCTTCTGTTTGCTTTGTATAAGTAAAGTAATGAGGGCAAACCAGTTTAAAGCAAATATGACCCTTATTGGGTTAGCAAGCTAACTCATTTAACCTGCATTGACAACTCCTCTTGAAGGATAGCTGCTTTAGCCGTGGAAGGGCTGGGTCTTTTTCTGCTCTATAATTCTGCCAACATCTCAGAATTGGCTCTTCAAACAACCTCTTAATCCTGGTTGAGAAACAAAGCCAAAATGTTCTCAAATGAATGAATAGAACCCTCTCAAATGAATGACTCTCACAGAGAATTGCAGAAGACCTGTGCTTCATTCTGGCTTTTAAAATACACTCAGTGGTTTGCAAGTATGCACCTTGATCTTGATGTAACACCTTGATGTAACATACATCTAAATGTATGTTTGCTTGAGATTCCCCAGCCATGTTAGAAACTGCTTTGGTAACAACAGTCTAGTACTATTTGTCACCAATATTAGTACTGCTTTGAGCAAAACTGAGGGTACGAGCACTCAATACACTTCAAGCAGAAGTAGGGTTACCAGATACAAAGTGGGGGAGAATGCCTATACTTTTAGCCATTGTATAGAAGAGGGAATTTTGGCATGTGCAGCTCAACATGGAAGGGTTTTAAAAGCTGTACCTGCCTAAGGCTGCAATCCTATCCACACTTTCCTGGGAGTGAGTCCCATTGACTATAATGGGACTGACTTCTGAGTAGACATGCATAGGACTGGGCTCTAAGTTCCTTCTTCTATACAGTGGTTAAAGGTATAGGCATTCTGTCCCACTTTGTATCTAGTAACCCTAGGCAGAAGCCCTTGATTTTCATACATATAGAGTGGTACCTCGCATAACGAATGCCCCGCGCAGCGAAAAACTCGTATAACGAAAGCGGTTCGCGAAGTTTGGTAACTCGCACAACGAATTTTTATGACGCGTGCTTCTCAAGACGAATTTTTTTTGTTTGTTTTGGTTTGTTTTAAGGGGGGATCTTCATGCCAGTTTATGCTCACATTCACCCTAGTAAGGGGAGGATCTTCATGTCAGTTTATGATCCTGTCCACCCTAGGGAGCGGGGGATCTTCATGCCAGTTTATGATCCCATTCACCCTAGGGAGCGGGGGATCTTCATGCCAGTTTATGATCGCATTCACACTAGTAAGGGGCGGATCTTCATGTCAGTTTATGCTCACATTCACACTAGTAAGGGGCGGATCTTCATGTTAGTTTATGCTCACATTCACACTAGTAAGGGGCGGATCTTCATGTCAGTTTATGCTCACATTCACACTAGTACGGGGCGGATCTTCATGTCAGTTTATGATCCTGTCCACCCTAGGGAGCGGGGGATCTTCATGTCAGTTTAGTAAGGGGAGGATCTTCATGTCAGTTTATGCTCACATTCACCCTAGGGAGCGGGGAATCTTCATGTCAGTTTAGTAAGGGGCGGATCTTCATGCCAGTTTATGATCCCGTTCACCCTAGTAAGGGGCGGATCTTCATGTCAGTTTATGCTCACATTCACCCTAGGGAGCGGGGGATCTTCATGCCAGTTTATGATCCCGTTCACACTAGTAAGGGGCGGATCTTCATGTCAGTTTATGCTCACATTCACACTAGTAAGGGGTGGTCTTCATGTCAGTTTATGCTCACATTCACACTAGTAAGGGGCGGATCTTCATGTCAGTTTATGATCCCGTCCACCCTAGGGAGCGGGGGATCTTCATGTCGGTTTATGATCCCGTTCACCCTAGGGAGCGGGGGATCTTCATGTTGGTTTATGATCCCGTTCACCCTAGTAAGGGGCAGATCTTCATGTCAGTTTATGCTCACATTCACCCTAGGGAGCAGGGGATCTTCATGCCAGTTTATGATCACATTCACACTAGTAAGGGGCAGATCTTCATGTCAGTTGATGCTCACATTCACCCTAGGGAGCGGGGGATCTTCATGTCAGTTTATGATCCCATTCACCATAGGGAGCGGGGGATCTTCATGCCAGTTTATGCTCGCATTCACCCTAAGGAAGGGGGAGGAAGACAGCGAAGAAAGTGATGTCAGTGATTGTGAGCAAATGAGCTTCATAAATTCTGACTCTAGCGATGATGAGTTCTTGGGGTTTCCAGAAAACTAGAGTACTCAAACCTTTAAGTCTCTCCATTTGTTAATGACAGTGATAATGGTTCTTAATGCCACTGTTGACTGCTGTTCACTTTACATGGAGCGAAAAATACGGTATGTCTTTAAAGAGCACTTAATAAACACTTTGTAAACCAAATTTGACTTTGTTCTGACTTTTTTTGCCCATAGGAACGCATTAATTAAATTTCAATGCATTCCTATGGGAAAACGCGCTTCGCAAAACGAAAAACTCGCATAACGAAAGGACTCGCGGAACGAATTAATTTCGTTATGCAAGGCACCACTGTATTCATATGTCTGGCAATACTGACTGCAGGCCTCAACGGCAATAGTGTAGAGCAGCGGTTCTTAAATGGTGGGTCTGGGACCCATCAGTGTGCTCATGACCCATATTTTTGTGGTTCATGAAACAGACAGGGCAGATTAGGCTATGTGCATCAAGGGTTAAACAAGCTGCTACTTGTGGGGGAGCACTGCTGCTCATTATAGCCACTCCCCTTGACATTTAGAAACCAGGCAGCAACCTCAATGGCATTGTTTCTCAAACTGTAGATTGAGACCCACTAGGTGGGTCACAAGCCAATTTCAGGTGGGTCCCCATTCATTTCAATATTTTACTTTTAGTATATTAATCTTGATGCCAACATGTATGTGATTGCATTTTGGGTGATCTGTACTTTTAACAGGCAACAATGTATATACTTTTAACAAAGATAATCTATGGGGCTTACTCCTGGGTAAGCGTGGATAGGTTTGCAGCCTAGGACTGTTAAAAAATTTTCCCTACTTGATGATGTCCTGTCTGACCAAGACATCACTTCCAGGTTAATGACATCACTTCTGGTGGGTCCTGGGCTAGAAAATCTAGAAGTGGATTTTCAAGTGCAGGAGCTCATATGATACCCCTCTCCCCATACAGCCACACCCTGTTAAGACTAAAACAACTGCAAATTCCTGCTTTCAAATTCCTTCATTTGAGAGTTTTCTTCTGCTTCCACTTATTTCTGCTTTGAAACTGATTGTACTTCATATAGGACCTGTCTCATTTCAGTCTAAAACCTTGGAGTTGGTATAATAGTCCAAAACAAATGTATAAAAATTTAAAAATGGAATAATAATTTTCAAGATAAATATAAAATATGTATTACACGTGTTTATGCCTGTGTACTCAGAACTAAGTCCCATGGTGTACATGGTGGAGGTGGCTTTGTGATTGCCTTAAAGCAACCTCTGCCAGCATAATGCTAATATCACCAGTGGGGCAGGGGGGATAGGATTGGGCTGCTACTTGTATAACTTGAGGAGAGATGCTAACTTGCCCAGGAAGGATAGTCCTTATTTGCTGCTCTATAAACAAACAAATACAGGCCTACAGCGACTGGAATGTATTTTTAAAGTTGGAATCCGTATTTCTCCAAAGATGTTGGCATTGTTTTAGAAAAGACGGCATGACGTAGTGATTCCACTGTGATGAGAGAGACATGGGTTCAAATCCCCTCTCATCCTGGTGGAAGAGTACAAAAAAATATGATTCCTGTTTGCTGGGCTAAGAGGCACCTATTAATTGGGGATTCTCTTATATTTAGCAAGTGGAAAGTAACTGTTCCTACAACAGAGTGTCACTTCCAGTGGTAATTCACCAGTGACTCTCACATGACCTTTTATAGATTTGGAACAGGGAGCCACTTTTTTCATTTCTTTTGTTTCGCAAACCATTTTGTGAACATTTTTGTTGTTGAAAAGTGATATATAAATATTCTTAATAATAATAAAATACATGAAGTAAACACAATTAAAGTAAAGACTTGGGACTTCTCATTTTTCCTCCTCTGTGATAATTAAGATTCCAAAAGAGTTTTCAAACTTCGTGCTCATTTCTTCCTCATTTCTCCACTACGTAAAATGAGTCTGTTCATGCAAAAGCAGCAAAATTGGGAAGCAGAGAGGTGAGGTGAGGATGGCCTTCTTTCATGAGATGTGTATAATAAGTGTTTCCCCTTAGATAACTTATTTTTTGTCTTGAATGTCAATTTAATGTCAAAGTTAAATATTTATGATTTCCTTAGCTTGGGGAAACATTTTAATTTACATTTTAATGTAAAGGAAGGAAGCATTCGCTGTCAAGACTTCTTCCAGAAAAAAATTACCTAGGGATTTATAAAAGGAGTCATATTCAGGCTATTTGATACTATGTGACTTGAGTTTCCTTTCCTCAGTATACACTGTTGGATGAAGTTAGTGTTTCTTCTGTGTTTCTTCTTTGGATGTACAGGGCTACATTTTTTATTTTTGTAAACAACTCTGGCATGTACAAACAATATTCGCATGTACAAAGTGCTTCATTAGCAAGCAGCAAGTAACACGACAATATTATAAAAGGTTTACATATATGTTTCTTTTAGCTTGTGATGCATTATATATATATAATACAGGCAAGATCCCAGGCCGAGTTAAGCCTTGTCAAACTCATTTGAGTCAATGTGAAAATTAAATTGTTTTTAAAAGGTACGCTAAAAAGTGCTTGATTTTGATGACTCATACCATATTATGGCATGCTTCACCTGCCTCTGACTGGACATGAGTCAATATTAGTCTTTTTATTTATGAGAGTGGATGATACAACATCAGGCATCCTCTAGACCAGGGGTGTCAAAGATAAGGCCCGCGGGCTGGATCTGGCCCACAGAGCCATTTCAGGCAGCCCCCAGGCTTTGGGGGAGTTCTGGGGCTGCCCCACCCCCGCTTGCTCCAACCCCGACCTGAGCTCTGCTCCAGTCACGGCTGGAGGTAAATTCTAAGGGCTGGGAATGCCACGCACCGCTTCTCCAGCCCTCAGAATGACGTTCTGAATCCCCATAAGGCCTTGAAAGGTCACTTCCAGGTTCTCAGAAAACCCAGAAACGACCATTCAAGGCCTTATGAGGCCTCAGAACATCATTCTGAGGGTCGTAGCAGCCGCGCGCACCTACCCCAGCCTCCAGTCTATCCCGGGCAAGGGCGCAGATCGCCCGCAGCCGGAGAGGGAGAGCGAGGGCCGCAGGAGCCGCGTGCGCCTTACCCGGCCTTCGGAACTCCCTCCAGTTGCAAGTAGGTGGGGGCTGGGGGAGCAACCAGGAACTTGGCTGGCTGGTGGGCAGCTGAGCGGGCAGGAGGGGGAGGCAGTTGTGGGTAGGAGGCAGAAGAGCCACAGAGGCTTCTCTGGGGTGGGTTAAGAGGATGGGGTCTGGGGGCCTGATGCAGAAGAGAGGCTGCTTGGGGTAGAATTGGGTCTGGGGGACTGAGACAGAAGAGAGGCTGCTTGGGAGTAGAATTGGGTCTAGGGGGGCTGAGGCAGAAGAGAGAGGCTGCTTGGGGGTGTTAAGAGGATGGGGTCTGGGGTGGGGTGAGGTAGCAGAGTGACCTCACTGTTTGTTTGTTTGTTTGTTTGGAAAAAAAACAGGAAGTGATGTCACAAGTGATATAACTTCCTGTCTTGAGGTTACTTCCCGGTGCCACATTTGGAGTTCAGCCCTCAGCAGGTACCATAAATCCAATGTGGCCCCCAGGATGAAATGAGTTTGACACCCCTTCTCTAGACTTTGTCACTGGTCAAAGAGCACCTGGGAGGTTGCATCCCCGCCTCCCAGGATGGACACTGTGACAAGAGGAAGATCACCCTGACTCCCACCATCAACCAGTGTATGGAGCAGCTTCAGGGACCCCCCCCATCCCCAGCTCTCTGCCTGAAAGAAACTTGCATCAATGGCCAGTTGCCTGGGGATTGGAGGAGTGAGTAGAAGCATCCTCTGGCTTCTGTCACCAGTCAGATGACAATGCAGCTCCTGGGTTGTTGTGTGTTGTGATTTTTTGTAAGCTACCTCGGAGGTCACTTTGGTTGAAGGATAGAGATGCCCCAGTGTCCTCGCAGAAGCCTCAGCCTGTGCAATGAGTCAACTCAGACTATATAACCGGCACAATTCCGCATTGATCTGTGTCAGCAGATTGGGCCCGGGAATGAGGATTGGATACAGCACATGCCAGCATCACTGATCCTCTCCCTCTTCCAGGTCCGATCCACCTGTCGCTGCCCTGGGTTTCAAGATGGAAAGGCTCTGATGAATGTCAATAAACAACAACAACAACAACAACCAGGTCTCCAAATTAAGAGATTCACATAAACTTGCAAGAAAACTTGCTCACATTTGCAGAGTACAGCATTCCACTACAGGGAATAAAAATTATATGGTTGAACTAGTAAGTGTTTCTTGCTTGGTGACGGAACACTAACGTACAGAATGACACTCAGAGCAGGTACCCCTATAAATAATTAGGCATATAATATTTCTACAGCTGTTCAAAACCAGATGATTTTGCTTTTTTAGGCTTAAAGTAACTTCCTTCCTTTGCTGGGAAAAAAGCCAAGTCTGTCAGGATCTATAAACTCATCCTGAAAGGAGGAGACAAGTTTGGAGAGACCTAAATCTTAACATAGACATTCAAACACTCTGAAGAAAAGGGAGTGCAACAAAACAGGCCAGTGAAGTTGAGAGTTGCTATTTAATGTGTCCATAGTCCTTTATTAAAAGGGGAACTTGAGAGGAGATTGAGGGCTCTTTCAGCTGCAACCAGGGCCATATTATTCATAAGGCTGACTAGGCTGAAGCCTAGGGGCCCAACAGGGACTAGGGGGCCCATCAAATTTTTTTTTTTTTTTTTTTTTTTTGCTGAGGCACTGTTACCTGAGCCCTCAGGCTCCAATGTGAATAGAATTCTCCAGGAAACCCTCAACATAGATATAGGGATATGTTCTGCAGTCTAGTACCTATCGTACCAGGGTCAGGCTGTCAATGTTATTGGGATGAAAGATTAAAGTTCTTGAGAGGGCCTGAAAGCCTAGGGCCCTGGCTACGGGTTAATAAGGCCCTGGCTGCAACACATTTTCTAACTAGAGCAGCACTTTTCAATCTTTTTCATCTCATGGCACACCGCAAGGTATTAAAATTTTTATTTATACATTTTTATGTAGGAAAGCCTTTGAGGCCCTATAATGGCTACTTTTAGGAATTTATTTAATGTTTTTTACTGATGCGTTTTATTACTCACTGCTTTGTTTTTTCATATTGCTTTGTTTTCTTATATTGCCTGTTTTTATTGTATTTTTTTAATTGTTTTTATCTGTATTATTACCTTTTGTACTATGTATTTTATGTATTAACTGTTGTTAGCTGCTTTGGGTGCCCTTTGGGTAGAAAGGCGAATTACAAATTCAGTTTAAATAAATAAATAGAATTGTCAAAACACACTCATCAGTTTTTTTGAAAATTGATGCAGCACACCATGCTGCGAATGGGGGGCTCACATCCCCCAGTGCCCTGCTAATAAATGACCCTCCCCCAAAACTCCCGTTGCACACCTGCAGACCACTTGTGACAACCAATGTGCTCCGGTACACTCGTTGAAAATCGCTGAACTAGAGAATACTTCCATGAAGAAAAAATAAAAACATACACATCTCTGTAGACTGCAGTGTGTTTCAGACTCTCTCTCTTGCTCTCTCTCATGCGCACACACACACACACACACACACACACACACACACATACATGTATCTTGCGTGAGACTGGCATTTTTTGCACTCCTTATAATTTGGAGTTGGGAAACCGAATACCATTTTTAAGAATGAAGACAGTATAGACCTGGTCTAAGACCTGATCTAGACATGCAATAGAATGAGGGTGGAATAGGTTCTGAAGGAACAGAATGAACTATATTGGGTTGGAAGTGGAGACTCACATTTTTGAATGTGGATGGTTGGCTGGAAGTTTCACAGCAAGAGCAGGAAGCCGGCTGGACTAGAAGCAGTGGCGTCACTAGGGATGCCAGCGTGTCACCCCCCCCCCATGCAGTGGGCAGGGCAACACCCCAGGTGGTGGGCGTGGTGATGAAGTATCACTCCGCCCCCACTGGTTTTTTGGCTGTACCTTTTGATAGACAAAGATAGAACACATTCTGCATGAAATTACGCATTGATTGATATATAACATGTTGGTATTATTCTTCCAAATTATGATTTTAGTGATTTTGGTCACTAGTGGTGTCACACACACACACACACCCCCAGGTGTCAACTTACTAACACCTTATTGCAGCAGTTCTCAAACTTTTAGCACTGGGACCCACTTTTTAGAATGACAATCTGGCCAAGACCCACCAGAATTGATGTCATGGTGACATCATCAGGCAAATTAAAATAAATCAGTATAAATAATTAAAGTAATTAAAGTAAAACAAATAATTAAATAAGCAGAAGCCAGCCCTGTTCCACCAAGTGAATTTCCTCTGCAGCCTGCCTGCAATAACACCCCCCCCCTCCAAAACCAGTAAGGTTTTCAGCTCTACCCAGTACCCAGTTCAATTTAAGAACTTCTGTTTAAACCAGATCACTGTCAGGATCCACCTGGCTTTGCAAGTCTCAAAAAGGTTCACCTTATCAACTGAAGCCTCTGTTCTGATCCTTTTTAGTGGGGGGGGGGCTGCCTTCTGGAGTATTTGTTGAGCTCCAGTTCCATCAGATCAGGACCATTCTGGTAGCCTTGCACTTTCAGTCACCTGATCTTCCACACCAGCCAAGGCACATTTACTTACTTGTGAGTAAATGCAGCCGTGAGGCTTAGTTTCGCTTTCCATAGGACTCAATACATTCATCTGCTTGGAGGGAGGGACTTCCTTCTCAGATGTTTTTGGGGGCTGCATTCACTGGATCAGGACCATTCTGGTGTCGTTGGATTCCTCTCAGCCTGTCCTTTCTGAAAGACTAAGGCACGTTTGCCTACTCACAAGTAAACACGCGATATGGTTCACTTTCACTTTCCAGAGGGACCCATGCATATTTTGTTCTCTGGTTTTTTGGCCATAACTTTTGATAGAAAGGAGATATTTCACTCTGAGTTTTTGCATTGCATTCTGCTTGAAATTCCACATCCAGTGGTATATAATATGATGGGGTTACTCCTAACCACCACGATTTTAGCATGTCAGCCCCCAGTGCGCATCACCCTCCAGTGCGCGTCACCCCCCAGTGTGCGTCACCCGGTGCGGCCCGCACCCACCTAGCTACACCAGTGACTAGAACACCTCTCCCTCATGTGCCTTTTTTTGCTACAGTCCATCTAATTGCCATATTGGGCTGCATGTGTAGACCTGGCCTAAGTTAGGTGGAGTCATGCTATCTGCCTCATTTTTTGACACGATTATTGCAGTGTATGATGGTATAGTCATAACTTTGGCATCAAGTATGATAGATAAGGATTTACACTGTGTCCATGGAGAATGAAACTTGTATGTGGTAATCACATCTACTAATTACATCACTTGGCTGTAATCCTATGCATACATCCTTTGGAATAAGCCCCACAGACTAGGAAACATGTATATGATCTGTTGTCACTCTTGTAATTCCACATCATATATTTCTCTTGTGACTGGATCTTCTAGGTCTAAGTCCAACTTCTGAATCACCTCATAATCCTGACTTAATTCTAATTAAACTATCAATGATCAAGTACCATAGTTAGCATTCTAGCCTTACAGTTGGTCACGTATATAAATGGGCATTGTCATTTTCAAAATTCACCAGTGGTTTCCTAAAACGCCAACACTTTTGTTAAAACCCAATTTCAGCAGGACACTACTACATGTCAGTGTGAGACAAGCTGCGTACAGGGGTATGACTCTTCCCCACGTAGATACAGCGATGGTGTGTGGAGGAATCCCATAAGCAGGCCTCAGAGCTCTAACTCCAGGGTGTATGTACATAGATGCATGCACAGGCTACATGAACAGAGAGGGAGGATGAAGGGGGACATGCGCTAGTCTGTCATTCTATAGATTGCTATGGAATACAAGGAAGGAAAAGAGAGAGAAACAAAACTCTGCTGAGGCCATGAGGATTTTTCCACCTATAGGCACTACACCCGCAAATGGGGAAGGATGCTATCCAACATATTCTGTGCCAATTTTATTCTGGATGGAGGACATAAGTGGGGTGCGAATGGTTAACTCTTCACAGTCCCTCTGAACAACAATGGCGGTGGGGTTATTACAGTACAGTATCGCCACACAATGGTTCACCTGCTTGAAGAACATAGTTTACTCATGACAGGATTTTCGAGTGCTATTTCTGTAAAGCTTCATTCTCCCCCCCTCAAGAACTACTCATTGTAGCATAATAGCAACAGCCTTGCATTAGGACCCAATACCTGCTTCACACAGGTGTTGCTATGGCTGCTGATTCTGATGTGTCAGGCAGATATGCGGAGAATTATTCAATTCTCTGTAATCCAAATAAAAGAGATGGCAGAACACAGACAAAGGTGATCATATTTTTAAAGCTGATAAGCTGGCTTTCGAATTGTGGCTTTGGCTACTGGAGCATTTTCAAAAGTCTAGTAAAACCATGGCCCAAACACTTGATGTACTTTATAATACACATACGTTTCCAATGTTATATAACTATGTAGTAGCAGCATATAATTGTATATTATTATTAAGAATATTTATATACTGTTTTTCCACAAAAAGTAGTCCCAGTGCAGTTTACATAGCAAATAAATCAAAGCCATAAGCATTGCACGTGCTATAGTTTGTAAGTGGACTACTTAAAGTGGTTTTCTATTAGGTGCATGCTTCCTTTATGGAAAAGAATGACCCCTCAAGGTTCTCGAACAAGTCCCATTAATTGACCTGGATTGTGCCCAGTGATTAAAATATGAGTTTTGGTTGCATAGCAGCCAGTGCTCCATGGCAAGTCTGAGTGGATGCAGCCACATGGAGAAATTCTGAAATCTGGCTCTCTCCTTTCATTCATCCCTCCTCAGGTATGGATAAACAACACATGATACTCTAGAGCTGCTTCAGAGGATGTGTAATCAATGCCATTTTGACCCTGAATACAGTGCAGTCCTATGCATGGCCACTCAGAAGTAAGTTCCATTGTGTTCAAAGGGGTTTACTCTGAGAAAAGTGGGCTTGGCCATAGAGTCTCTTGCAATGCTAACCAGGTTGTCAATCTGCTAGTAAAAGCATATGCTATTGCTTTCATACGCCGTAGTAATATGATTGTCATAATCACAACAGGCCAGACTACTGACTATATAATTTTAATTCCCCTAACAAAAAGATAAGAAATAACCTTTGTGGTTTCCTGAGCTTACAAAGTAAAACAAAGAATGACTATGCCAGAATGAGAAAGGTATTTCACTCAGGTATGCTGTTTATCCTGTTCTGTTATCCCCATAGTTCAAAAATGGTGAAGGCAGGGATAGAAAACAGGATTGCTGGAGGTATGAAATGCATGACTGTTTCCCTGAGCCAGATAACTGAGAGTCTACTCAAGCAGCAAAATAACTTTGGAAAGCCTGTGCCAGAAATAAAAAGACGATGCCTTTGTCTGAGCAATCGGAAAGGGAAGTGAACAAAATCCACAAGTGGCTGCAGCCGCTACCATCATCAAAACACCTTTGAAAATTTTCTTCAGAGGCTGTCTCCAAAACACTCTGAATCTTATGCATAACTGAAAAGGTTACTTCACAATGAGCAATGCAGCACTACCCGGACTGAGTCACTGCAGTTTGCAACACACAGCCATTGAAAAACAGCCTGCTTTGAGAAGTTTGGTAAACAACCCAAGCTCTTTTATTCCCTGGCCAATTTATGTGCCGATTTTATGGCTGTTGTTGCAAACAAGTCTAGAAATCTGGGTAGGCAGACTTGACAGCAGAGATGGAATTTATAGAGGGGGCAACAGGAACAATTGTGGCCAACCACCCGTATCAGAGTCCCCCAATTATTCACTAGGAATACCTATACTTCTAACTGTAATGGCGGGTGCAAAACCCAGCAACCACCTGCCATCTTGTGTGCCTGTCAGCCTCATCTGTGTGCTCCTAGGAGCAACTCACCAAACAGTTCCCATGAGAAAGCAGGAGAAGTTGGGCTCAAACTAATGACATTAGCAGCTGCACCTGCTCAGTCTTATGAGAATGGGGTGATAAGATGCATGTCTATATTTTCAAGTCAGATGCACCTGATAGATAATAATAATAATAATAATAATAATAATAATAATAATAATAATAATAATATCATCATCACAGGCATTTATATACCGCCTTTCTTGGTCGTCAGATTTCCCCTCAGACTTTAATTCTGAGGCAGTTTACATAGGCAGGCTGTTCTAAATCCCCATAGAGATTTTTACAAATGAAGAAAGGTTCTATCTTTCAAGAACCGCACAACATTTCAGATGGATCTTTTATGGTCTGTTATCACTTCCTGGCCTCCAGATTCCTCCCATGCAGGCTGACAAGCAGCTCCTTCATCTCTTCAAGAGCAGGTGGAATAACTCAGCTGGGCTTGTCAGCTGCTTCAAGGTCTCGCCATTCACGGTGCCGGTGGCCTCGAACTGGCAACCTTCGGATGTTATCTTCAGGCAAACGGAGGCTCAACCCTCTAGACCAGACCTCCTGCCCAGACCCTCCTGAGATAGCTCATCCCCCTAAATGAGGAGAACATCCCTGGCTGGCATCAGCCTGGCTACTCTTCTGCTACACAAGGCTGATAAGATGACTGCATTTGGGAAAATGTTACAGGCTACTGCATATGTGCTTTTAACAATAACAGTAAATGGGACTTACTCCTGGGGAAGTGTGGGTAGGAATAAAGCCTAGGATTGTGAAAAATGTTCCTGCTTGATGATGTCACTTCTGGTCATGACGTCACTTCTGGTGGGTCCTGACAGATTCACATTCCAAAAAGTGGGTTCCAGTGCTAAATGTGTGAGAATCACTGAGCTAGCCTATATAAGTCTCTGTATGTGGCCCTTGTTTTGCTCTTGGACTTTGTTGGTCACTGGCAAGCTGTGTCAGTTGTAGAATTACCCAAAATGCTGCAAGTTTTATCCGTGAATATGCCTGGAGGTGGAAGTTGATGCTGTTAGATTTTAGATAAATAAAGCTCTTTTATGACAACCTTGGACTAAACTTGCTTCTTCCTTGGATCCAAAAGAATCTCTAGCCCTGGCCCAGCAGCCCCAGGCAAAACACTAACTCTATGCACCAAGTTATAACGAATTGCTGTTTCCCTACTCAATTGCTCAATGATCACCCACCTGGTCAGTAGTCCCGAAAAGCTCAGTGCCCATAGCATTTTGTCAGGCTCTTGCAGAAAGGCTGCAAAGAACAGTAGTGAAATGGCTAAGCTTTCTCCAGGTGCAGCAGACCTCACTTCAACAGGAACATCTGGAAAAGTCTGCTCTGAGATCCAATGAAACATATGCAACAATGAATGTGTTAGGGTGCAATCCTATCCAGCTTTCCTGCCCCAGTGCAGCTGCAATGTAGCCCTTAGGCGAGGGAACAAATGTTGCCTTACCTTGTAGAGACTTCTAAAACTTCTCACCCACCACAGGATGCAGTGTACTCCCTATGGGCATGAGTATGCCAGAGCTGGAAAGTTGGATAGGATTGGGCCCTTAGCCTTTAAGTTGCCAAGGGAGTCTTTGTTGCTTGTGTTGCAACTGAGCATTATGGCTACTCTCTCCTAGAAATTATCCACCCTGAATTAATGCAATCCAACAACATGGAAGATAGTCAACATTTAAAGAAAAGCCTTGTGTCCCCCCCCCCAATTCACCTGCCATAGGTAGTACCATTTCTTTCCAAATGCCAATTAATTCCTGTTTTCCCACATTGTAAATTATGCCCTGGAAATTCCCTTTCCCGTTTTTTGTATGTCTTTGATTTCCTCATGGGTGTACACCTAACTTCACTAATGAAGTCTTCCTAGATTTTTAGGGCTTGGTTTTGAATTAGTAGAAACATTTTCTCAGCCTTTTCTTGCAGTAATTTATTTGATTCTTAAATGGTAACTGTTGGGGTCGTAAAGGAAGCAATTTATCATGTCCATAACTTTTAATTTCTCCCGAGTTCTACATTTTTGTGCTTCTCTCGAGACTCACTTTGGTTGCCCCAAAGCTAGGTGTTCCTCTCAGCGTCCACAGCTGGTCCAATTTTAGCTCTCCTGCCAAATGCAATTTCCAAGTAGGAATTCATCTGACATCTCCTGAGGCCTTCGCTTGCCTGATAGCAATTCACATTTTACCCAGTTGTGGAGCAGGCCTGTCAGCAAGATTGGGGAGGGGGGGAGAAACTGTGCATAACTGCTGCCTTGTTCAGATATGAACCCCAAGTATTCCTCCTAAGATTCAATAAGGGACCAGATTCTAAAGATACATATATTATCACCATGCACTGTGTAGCTCTGAGCTCTTTCACAGACTGTATATACTGCAAAATATATTATATACACACACAGAGAAAATGTAAATATTTTCAAGCCCAGAGGAGTATTATTTACTGTATCTGCATACTTTCAGGAACAGTTCTTCGGTTCCGCCCTGCCATGGAATACAGACCACTTTAGCTTCCCTAGCTTCTTTGGCCCCAATTACCCAGTAACGCAGATAGAAGGAAGTAGGAAGATGCTGTGAGCCGGTTCTAGCCAACAGCACCTGTAGAGCATCTTGGCAATGCCTTGCACCAGCTTACTGACTCTTGCTTTTTCTTTGCCTTGCTCGCTGCAGTCTCTTCCCTGCTTAGCCAGTCTGCCTCTTCTTCTCCTGTTTATCCTTTGCTATGCAGCCCACACCGTCACTAACCCGAGAACACATACTTAGATATGAAAAACAAGTGTTTTCCTTTCAAGCACCAGGCCTCGGGTGGCCTGTTTCAGAGATTTCAAAATCCTCTTGTTGATATGCATGACAACTACACTTAAAGGTGTACATGCATGGAGAATTTAAAAAATGTGATCCATGTGCTATGGGCAGGGCTGGCCCATGCATGAGGTCAACTGAAGTGGTTGCCTCAGGTCAGCAAGAAAGGTAAACAATATGAAATTTGAAGGAAGGGAGAGAAGATGTTTTGTATTTTGCTGCTCAGCTCTCCAGAATTAAAGGCAAACAAGAAGCCCAGACTTTTAATCTCCCAAAGCAGTTGTTGTTGTTTTACCATTGGGAAAGAAGAAGGGGGGGATGAAAGAGAAAACTTTTAGGGAATATTTTCATTTGTGTTCTATATGGCACAGAATGGCACTATATGGCACTAAGAAGTCCTGCTAGAAGGGGGGCAGGGACAGTAATGGAGAGGTGGAGCTGCTTACAGACTGGAATTCTTAAAGCACAATGTGGGGGAGGGGAATAACATGAACCCAGCACTGTTAGAAAGAGGACATAAAACAAACTATGGTTGATTCCCCAAGTAATGAAATTGCACAGGAAGTCATACTCTATAAACCCTGCAGAATGAATACACAGTCCTCCTCCACCTCTCCATTTGCACGATAGGCAGATAAACATGGTGTCACTTCTGTTGCCTCTTCCTTCGGCCACCACCAAACTCCTCTGCCTCTCCTTCCAGGGAATGCTGGGAACAAAAGAGGCTTTTTTGCCACTTCTTCCAATGTAGCCAGGCATTGAAGGAACAGAAGATGGTGGTGACAGCAGTGATATAGATGGTGTGTGTTTGTGGGTGCAATCCTGCCTCAAGAGTGAGCGGTCGCAGCAGGATCACAGCTGGCAGCTGCAGGGTGAAGTGCCTGGCTGGGCAGCAGCTGGGGAAAACAGGGGAAAGGCACCCCCTGCCAATCTGCCACCCCTCCCAGTCTGCTGCTTGAAGCAGCTGCCTCACCCAGGGCCAACCCTGTCTTATATAGTTCTGCCTTACTGCACAGACCAGTCATTACTGCTCAGTAAAACAGCAACTGTTTTGCAACCCATTGCAAGGTGCTAAAATTTGCAGGCTGCACCATCAGTTTTTTTGGCAAGGCGTGCTACACTTTGGGCAGAATCCTAACCCCTTATGTCAGTGCTTTCCAGCACTTATGTCAGACTTTCCAGCACTGACATAAGGGCAATGCAGCTCTGAGATAAGGGAACAAACATTCCCTTACTTTGAAGAGGCCTCCGTGAGTGACACCCAACTGCAGGATGCAGCACATGTCCCATTGGCACCGCTATGCCAGTGCTGGAAAACACTGACATAAGGGGTTAGGATTGTGCCCTTTGGCAAGGCTCCCATCCCCCAATGGTCTGACTAATAAATGACCCTCCCCCAAACTCCTGCAGCACATCTGCAGACCATTTGCAGCATACCAATGTGCCAAGGCACACTGGTTGAAAATTGCTGCATTTGAAGGTTCACTTTAAAAAGAGGCTTCTTTCCCTTGTTTACTTTGCTCATGCTTTTTGAATGTTAAGTGGGAATGCCTTATCCATGGACTCAGCATCAGAAGATTTGCATATTCACGGATGCAGAGCCTGCAGCTGGAGGACCTCAGAGGACCATCTGGATGCGTGCAGGAGGCCTTCTGAGGCCTCCCTGCACCTCAGAAGGCCTCCCGGATGTGACTGGAAGGCACTTCGAGTTTGCCAGCACAGACCCCTCACAGATTGCATTATCTGTGGAATTTGGTATCCAGGGGAGTCCTGGAACAGATCCCCCAAGGATACCAAGGGCCTACTGTACAGCAAATAATGAGTTAGGCAACAAGAAAGCCTATGAAGAAATAATTTTGTCAGAGAAATGCTGTTTCATGTATTTCATGTCTTCCCCTCATGAAAATCCTTTGATTTATCCCTTCAACACTGCATATTTTCCCCTTTCATAATGCATGTTGCTTGCCAAATCCGCATGTATAAACAAAAGAGAACTATCAAGCCCACTGGAGCATGGACTTCTCCTTTTCCTTCTTTGTTTAGCCACCTAAGAGAATCACAAATCTCTACTCATAAACATCTTAGACATTATCATAAGTTTGTTGCCATGATGTGAAAACTATGATTTCATTTGTCATCTAGCAGAATATGATCTTCTCATGGTCTGGACAAATAGGCCATGACTGAAGCCCAAATTTCATACAATTCAGTAGAAGGTTCTAAGGCCATAGAGAGCAATATTTTCCAAGCTGTTTCTTTTTATTTGTGCTTCTCTCCCCGAAGAGTCATGCTGTAAGCTCTTTCTAATTATGTTTTTTTTGTTTTGTTTTTTAAAACTCCACATCTCATTTGACAAGATGGGAAAGAAATCATTAATTACACAGGTAAGAGGGGAGCAATCACTCCCTTTTCAATAGAAAAGGGATAAAATCTCTATTAGTACAATACTGAGGGATTTTCTAGATGCATTTACCTCATATTTGTTATAAAAAAGATCACTCAAATAAGAATAGTGAAAAAAGTATTCCTCTGGGAAATTGGATATCCACTGTATCTAGATATCTTACTATCAGGAACAGCTTTTTAAGTCCTTCCCACTTAAATATCAGTATTTAATACATTTTCACCACAAAGCTGCCTTCTCCAAAGAGACTGGAATAGTAATCTGAAAAATACTATTCTATACTTTTTTTTTACTCATTTGCTTATTAGTTGTACTGCTTCTCTGAGAGATTTGTTGTTTTACTCTTCCATTCCGTGTCAAAGATTTTTACAAAAAAGTGAGTAGAAAATTTAAAAATAAATGAATAACAGCCCAATCCTGAGCTGCCTGTTCCGCTGGGACTGCCACAGCGCCAAAATGGCTGCTGCAGCATCCTATGCACAACAGGGCTGCTGCCGGCTGTCCTCAGGGGAAGGGACTTTCATTCCCTTCCCCTGGGGAAGGGAAGTAGTCCTGCGAAGGACTACTCAATTCTGTGGCAGTCCTTGGGCTGCCGTAGAATCAAGAGCCTCCATGTCAGGCTGCACAGGATCTGGTGGAGCTGAGCTCCACTGGTCCCACCTCTGTCTCTCCTGCTCCCTCCCCTGGCATGCCTCCTGCCTGCCCTCTACCCACCAACTCTACCCAGGAACAACTCCACCCCGCCTCCCTCAAGCCCCCACCTGCCTCTAGTCTGCCTGGTGGTTCGGGCGACTGCAAAGCGCTGGAGCACTGGTGTTCCACCAGTGCTCACCCAGTGCCGGCTAGCACTGGGCTAGCTCTGATACTCCACCAGAGCAGAATGCTAAGGGCTCGCAAACATGCTGTATGGCACATTTGCGACAGTGTGCACCGGTGGTAAGTTGGCATGCACTGTTTAGGATTGGGCCCTAAGGCTGCAATTTTATCCACAATTACCTGAGAGCCATGTTGGCAACCTTCAGTCTCGAAAGACTATGGTATCACGTTCTGAATGGTGGTTCTGGAACAGCATCTAGTGTGGCTGAAAAGGCCAATTCGGGAGTGACAATCCCTTCCACACTGGGAGCAAGTGCAGTCTGTCCCTGGTCTGTCTCCCTGGCTATGGGCCTTCCTTCTTTGCCTCTTTGTCTCAGACTGTTAGCCAAGTGTCTCTTCAAACTGGGAAAGGCCATGCTGAACAGCCTGCCTCCAAGCGGGCCGCTCAGAGGCCAGGGTTTCCCACCTGTTGAGGTCCACTCCTAAGGCCTTCAGATCCCTCTTGCAGATGTCCTTGTATCACAGCTGTGGTCTACCTGTAGGGTGCTTTCCTTGCACGAGTTCTCCATAGAGGAGATCCTTTGGGATCCGGCCATCATCCATTCTCACGTCATGACCGAGCCAACGCAGGTGTCTCTGTTTCAGCAGTGCGCACATGCTAGGGATTCCAGCTCGTTCCAGGACTGTGTTGTTTGGAACTTTGTCCTGCCAGATGATGTCGAGGATGCGTCGGAGGCAGCGCATGTGGAATGTGTTCAGTTTCCTCTCCTGTTGTGAGCGAAGAGTCCATGACTTGCTGCAGTACAGAAGTGTACTCAGGACGCAAGCTGTGTAGACCTGGATCTTGGTATGTTCCGTCAGCTTCTTGTTGGACCAGACTCTCTTTGTGAGTCTGGAAAACGTGGTAGCTGCTTTACCGATGCGTTTGTTTAGCTCGGTATCGATAGAAAGAGTGTTGCAGATCGTTGAGCCAAGGTACACAAAGTCATGGACAACCTCCAGTTCATGCGCAGAGATTGTAGTGCAGGGAGGTGAGTCCACATCCTGAACCATGACCTGTGTTTTCTTAAGGCTGATCATCAATCCAAAATCTTGGCAGGCCTTGCTAAAACGATCCATGAGCTGCTGTAGATCTTTGGCAGAGTGGGTAGTGACAGCTGCATTGTCAGCAAAGAGGAATTCACGCAGACATTTCAGCTGGACTTTGGACTTTGCTCTCAGTCTGGAGAGGTTGAAGAGCTTTCCGTCTGATCTGGTCTGGAGATAGATGCCTTCTGATGCAGTTCCAAAGGCATGCTTCAGCAGGACAGCAAAGAAAATCCCAAGTTACTTCTGAGTAGACATATATAGCAACATTTCTCAAACTGCGGATCAGGACCCACCAGGTAGGTCACAAACCAATTTCAGGTTGGTCATGTAGCACCTAGCACCTGTTACCCTGCAGATGCCCGATCTCGTCTGATCTCGGAAGCTAAGCAGGGTCAGGCCTGGTTAGTACTTGGATGGGAGACTGCCTGGGAATACTGGGTGCTGTAGGCTTATACCATAGTCTTTTGAGACTGAAGGTTGCCAATCAACCATTGAAAATACAGAGCTGAAAATAAAGGGTACAGAACTACTGGGGCAGGGTGGGCTCTTGGTGGGAGAGAGGCATGGAGCTTTGCCCTGAAGAGGTGAGATGATGGAATGCTGGAAAGGGAGGAAGGCTGTGTGGTTGAAGAAGGATCCAGGTCTGTCTTCTACTTTGACTTCCAAGCTATGCAAAATAACAGCATAAGCGCTCTGTGTAATGGGACCTTTGGCTGATCGTGGCTTTGGTTCGAAGCCTAAATTGATGGTGTCACTTCCGGCCATGACAACAGTTCCAGATTAATGACATCACTTCTGGTGGGTCCTGACAGATTGTCATTCTAAAAAGTGGATCCCATTGAGAACCACTGATATATAGGATTACACTGTCAAATACATTATGCCCCTATGTGAATTGCACAGCAAATGATTCTGCTTTTGCAAAGGGAGCTCGGCATGAGGAAATGGTAATATCATAGTCTACGCTGAGCCCTGTGGTGGATTCTCTTACTTTTCTTTCCATGAACATTTCAAAAGAATACTTTTCTATTGATGATTTTGAAGTTCAAGATTGTCCACATTGTGAAATACATACCTACATTTTGAACCCCTTAAGGCTGATTCACACACTTCTGTAAAGTGGACCTCCTCAAAATGTGGGGAAGCGGGGTTGTGCACATATGGCTGCATCATAAACCATCACTGTAGTCATGATGGGATGCAGGGGTATTCAGGTTTCCTCACCTGACCTGGGGGGGGGGGGGGAAGGAACTGCTTGACTTATAATCTATTATTTATTTCAAAATATGCATAAGAGATTTTTAATATTTCGGGCAGCCCAATCCTAACCTGCCCTGTATCCAGAGCAGGGTTGGGGCTGAAAGTGGCTCAGCCTGGGGCAGGGGGAATCGCTTCTCCTTACCACGTGTCACACTGCAGCATCCCCATTGGGGCTACTCAGATTCTGTGGCGGATTCTGCCCTGGGCTGCCCTGCAGAAGTGCTGTCCTCACCTCTGCCACCCACCCACAGACCCGCCTGCCCTCTCCCACCCTGAAACACCTCTTCCCCAGACCCCAGACCCCTACCCCATCCACCGGCCCAACAGGGTTTGGGTCAGCCTCCCTCCTCAGATGGTGGCACGAAGATACTTTATGGCACTTTCGTGACACTTTTCAGCTGGCTCAAGGGACTTAAATAGGGACTTAAATAGGCTGAGGGCACCTTCTGGATTGCACCCTCAGTGCTCATGCATATGTACATATTCACATGGGGCAAAGTCATCATCTGAACAGTCCCATTAATGTAGCTTTTAGATGAAGAAAAAAAACATTGAGTATGTGGTCTTTAGGGAGAGAAATGAAATATAAGACAAAGTTTCTCAAAGAGCTAGAAAGGTATTTTCTAGGCACACAAAATATCTTGTGTCACAAACATCTTTGTGAAACAAAGATTAAATATCTAAAACAAATATCTTTGTTTTATTCTTAGCAGATACATCAGCTTACCCAAAATGATCTGTGTAAAACAAATGCTAACATTAGGTTGTTACGAAAATTATTATGTTGGCTTTGGCATATGATATCTGTGGTTGCCCCCTTCCAAATTCTGTAGCACTTTAATGCAGTACACCTGGCTCTCTCTGTCTGGATCCACTGCTGAAATCTTTAGTGAAATATGCGAACTGCCTATTTTAAGATTAATAGCACATGAAGTCAATCGTTAGACTTTTCAGCCAAAGTTCAAAAATATATTGCTATAAAATTTCCATGATTTACAGACCATTTAATAGACTGAAATGATTAATTGACTGATTTTCTTGTTCTTCTTCTTTTTATGGAGGAAGCCGGCATGCAAGGATTTAAAGTCCAGACTGAGAAAACAGTTATTAAAAGTGAATTGACTTGATTATGGTGTGGAAAATCGAGATGTTAGCGAGGTGCTTTCTGGTTGTAGCATTTTCTTCTCAGACAACTCTTATGTGCTCCAAAATGGTGCGTACAGAATAATAAATAACTTCTAAATATTCAGAATCTTGGGGGCTTATTTACAAGGCTCTGCAAAGCATGCCCCAAACACATTTCACCTTTGTGTGATCCTCCTAGAGGTCTTTCATAACGCAGTGCCCAGTCCCTATAGGTTGGGATACAGTGGGGATGGAGAGGGAATGCTTTGTAGTGAGAAGAGCATTTGCTTTAGTGCCAAACTGCTGAGCTGCCAAGCACACAGGAGGGACCTTTGTCCATTCTACTTAGGCTAGGCTGTCAAAAGTAGTGAAACTGACACAGTTCCAGTTACACAAGAGAGATGTGGGCAGGAGACTGGGAGCACTGCACAGACCTAAATTTGAAAGAAAGAAAGAAAGAAAGAAAGAAAGAAAGAAAGAAAGAAAGAAAGAAAGATCTGTGAGTAGATTCCTGAAAAGGAAGGAGAGACTGTGCTGAGATCTTCCACGTTTTACACATTTTGCTTGAAGGGCTATTAGCTTGATGGGAACCATGGGGAAATGTTCATTTCTAATTACTTCGTGCACACACACAATTACCCTTACTTTACTTTACCTTACTTACTTACTTACTTACTTACTTACTTACTTACTTCTCTCTGCTGGCCTGATCTCCTGCCAGCCCACGGGATGCAGTGGAGGCTGCATCAGTGGCACTGCCATCACCCAGGCTGGCCAAGGATAGGATTGGGCAACTCATTACATGTAACAACTTGTGGTTGTAGATGGTCATCCAAACATCAGAAAATGCACACTGCTAATTCAGTAGGGCTCTGATTACCATCATAATGCAGATGTAAATGTGTAGCTAGCAGGCACATCAGCACTGTGTGTTGCTGACTGCTTACACACATAGATCCCCTTTGCAGAATCTGGGGATTTGACCATTATCTCAGATGTAAAAGTTATGATTTACAGACCAAATTAAGAGCCCAGTCCTATGGGCTCTGAGCACCGGTGTTGCGGTCACAGCGCTGGCACTTGGTGTTGTCAATGCACTGTGAAGCACTTTTAGACACCAAGCAAGCAAGTACCATTGGCAGGAGGCCTGAGCTATCCTGCGGGCACCACATCTCACCCAGCAGCCACTGGCAAAGGCAAGATTTGTGCCAGGTGGTGCAGGGGAGGGTGCCAGGAGGGTGACTGGTAGGCAGGGAGGGGATGCTTCTGGGTGGGGCAGGGCAGATCAGGCCTGGAAGGGGGCAGGGATGGCGAAGCAGGCCTCTACCCCATCTGAAACCCCATCCCAGGCCTGCCAGAGTTGCACGGGGCTGCTCAGGTCTGCACCAGCTAAATAGCTGTTCCCGTACCTGATGGGATGTTCCCTTATCCCAAGGAGACCTCCTGCCTGCTCAATTGTAGCGCTGGATACAGCGTGGACTTGGCAGCCTGGTAGCACCACTGCTGAACAGGATTGAGCTGTAAGTTTACTTAAAGCCATTTGGAAGACAAATATGATAAAATGTTTTTCTGATTTTTGGAACTGCACCCGGTCAGATGCGACTTGCCATTAGAAGTAATGGGAATTAGAAAACAGTAAAGGCAAATGGAAAAGGACAGGTCCTCACGTGGACTGAGAACTGGTTGGAGGCCAGGAAGCAGAGAGTGGGTGTCAATGGGCAATTTTCACAATGGAGAGAGGTGAAAAGTGGTGTGCCCCAAGGATCTGTCCTGGGACCGGTGCTTTTCAACCTCTTCATAAATGACCTGGAGACAGGGTTGAGCAGTGAAGTGGCTAAGTTTGCAGACGACACCAAACTTTTCCGAGTGGTAAAGACCAGAAGTGATTGTGAGGAGCTCCAGAAGGATCTCTCCAGACTGGCAGAATGGGCAGCAAAATGGCAGATGCGCTTCAATGTCAGTAAGTGTAAAGTCATGCACATTGGGGCAAAAAATCAAAACTTTAGATATAGGCTGATGGGTTCTGAGCTGTCTGTGACAGATCAGGAGAGAGATCTTGGGGTGGTGGTGGACAGGTCGATGAAAGTGTCGACCCAATGTGCGGCGGCAGTGAAGAAGGCCAATTCTATGCTTGGGATCATTAGGAAGGGTATTGAGAACAAAACGGCTAGTATTATAATACCATTGTACAAATCTATGGTAAGGTCACACCTGGAGTATTGTGTCCAGTTCTGGTCGCCGCATCTCAAAAAAGACATAGTGGAAATGGAAAAGGTGCAAAAGAGAGCGACTAAGATGATTACGGGGCTGGGGCACCTTCCTTATGAGGAAAGGCTGCGGTGTTTGGGCCTCTTCAGCCTAGAAAAGAGACGCTTGAGGGGGGACATGATTGAGACATACAAAATTATGCAGGGAATGGACAGAGTGGATAGGGAGATGCTCTTTACACTGTCACATAATACCAGAACCAGGGGACATCCACTAAAATTGAGTGTTGGGCGGGTTAGGACAGACAAAAGAAAATATTTCTTTACTCAGCATGTGGTCGGTCTGTGGAACTCCTTGCCACAGGATGTGGTGCTGTCGTCTAGCCTAGATGCCTTTAAAAGGGGATTGGACAAGTTTCTGGAGGAAAAATCCATTATGGGGTACAAGCCATGATGTGTATGCGCAACCTCCTGATTTTAGGAATGGGTTAAGTCAGAATGCCAGATGCAGGGGAGGGCACCAGGATGAGGTCTCTTGTTATCTGGTGTGCTCCCTGGGGCATTTGGTGGGCCGCTGTGAGATACAGGAAGCTGGACTAGATGGGCCTATGGCCTGATCCAGTGGGGCTGTTCTTATGTTCTTATGTTATGTAAAACAGAAAGCGACAAACAGATGTAAAGTTGCTGGATGATAGCTGAATTTGGCAACTTTAAAAACAGATCTTTTTACATAAGCAATGTAAAGATGTAGACCGTGTGTCTATGACTCTTTCAAAAGTAAGGCTTTTGTGAGTACTTGTGTCAGAGCAATATTTAGAACTTGAAGTGCAGAGTGTCCTTGCCTGAGCTGCACACTGATGGCTGCTGACGTTCTTCATTAGCAACAAAACAAGAAATGCTAACGCCTCACTTGGAGTTTTGTAAAGGTGCATGGTGTACATGGTCAGGCAGCCAGATCCTACGTAAATCCCCATGAGGTGATGCAGAGATGCTGGTGTGGCTTCCGCTGCATCCCACAGGGGATTTTTGGCTACTGGAGGTTTATCCCCTTGTCCTGGGCTGACACCCAGCAGCTGCAAAAAGTCATCTTGGACTTATTCCAGCAATATGGCTGGCGCAAGTCCATGATAACCTGAGCAGAGGGATCAGGCCTGTTTGGGAGCCTGTTGCTCCCCTGTGGTTTGATCTGGAAAAATCACACATTAAAGACACAAGCAGTTTCTAGTTTAGATATTTTCTCTTTTCTTTATTATTAAGAGCAATTGCCCAGTGCACAGGCCAACCCATCTAACATATCAGGCCAGCTGTCTTGGGCTGAACCCTGTTACACCCCCTTGAGGTGCACCCCGTTACAAAGGTGCACAGAGTTTTTATAGCTTTATTTGTATCCATAGTTACAGAGACTGTCCCATCATCTTACTTGGAACAAACCTTTACATAAAATTAAGCATGCATAGTGCACTTGATTATCCCAAAACCTTGATGTGCACATGAAGCAGGTTATTAGCTTTCCAATTCTCCAAAATCACATGATTTACCTGAGATGATATCCTGAAATCTACTGATGTAGAGCAATACTCTGCCCTTGGTTGCTCATTATGAAGACAGTAGTTCATGCCAAAAAGATAAGAAACCTTATACAAGCTTATGGTTAAACACAGAATATGTGGATTTGAAAACGCAGTGGAAAGCTTGTGACATATAGTATAGTTCTGCATCAGAAACAGCCATCTCAGGATCACTAGAGCATCCTGGACATTTATTTCTCAGTCAGGCCCAGGAAAGGAGTTGGGATCCAGCATGAGCCGCTGCCAAACTGACCCATGCAGGGCCCAATCCGCCCACCTCCCTGCCCCCGTCACTGCTCTGTTTCACCCACATCTTCCATGTTCCCCTCTGCCCCCTTCCCCGCTCCATTCAGCTTCTCCCTGCTCCCACCCTGCACAGGCTTACCCCTGCTGATAGGTCTGGTGCTTCCTTCCAAGCATTTGGAGGAATTCCAAGCATTAGTTAAAACATAAAGAAAATAGAAGACTTCGAAGAGAATTTATTCTTAGAAATGAAAAATTATTCTTTGTAGCATAAAGCAACCCAGTCCTAACCTTTATGTTATATATATATTTAACCCCTGCTAATTGGGTAAGAGGCACTTTTTCAAGTGGGTGCTCCTTTTTTTAGCAGGGGGAGAGTAACTGGCCCACCTCACCCCAGCACTGTCTGTTCTAGTGGCTGTCTGCTGGTATTCCTTGGCATCTTTTTAGATTGTGAGCCCTTTTGGGACAGGGAGCCATTTAGTTATTTGATTTTTCTCTGTAAACCGCTTTGTGAACTTTTAGTTGAAAAGCGGTATATAAATACTGTTAATACTGTTAATAATATTCCACCAGCATAAATTACTTGACAGCTGTTCACAGGGCCTGATTTCCACTGCAAGTGGACGCTGGATGCCCTCTGGTGCAAATAAACCATGCAGGGAGTTGGAGGGAGGGGTTGAATGAGGCAGTGGAGAGCAGAACAGGGCCTACAGTGGTCACCCTCTACTATACGTACTCTCAGCCTGTTACTTCACAACCATCCAGCTTTCCACAATCGTCAGGGCCAGCCTGACCATGAGTCTTGCCTCATACCTCTTTCCTCAGTCATTGGATCAGCCACCTTTCTTTTCTGCTCCTCCCAGTTCCTCAATTTGAAAAGGAAGAAGGGAATTGAGCAGAAGAGGAAGTGCGGAGGAGAAAAGTGTGTGGACCACAGCATCTCAGAAACTCTAGGACAGGGGTGTCCAAACTTTTTGGCAGGAGGGCCACATCATCTCTGACACTGTGTTGAGGGCCAGGGGACATAAGGAATTAATTTACATTTCAAATTTGAATACATTTACATAAATGAATATATTAGAGATGGAACTTATTTGAATGAATGAAGGTCTTGCAGTAGCTCAAGGCCTATAAAAAGCATTGCACAAAGCAAGGCTGGCCTTTCCTTCACTGCTGTTGCTGCATCACAGAGGTGCAACAAGCAGTGGATGGAGCCCTCTTCCCACAGCTCAAGCTAGAGGTCAAACTGTCGCCCCCACACTGAGAGCAGTTGCGTCAGGCCAATGTGGGCTCCAGCAAGCCTTTAAAGGGCCAGAGACTCCTTGGAGACTGAGGACTCACCGCATGCCGGATTGGGAGTCCCCAAGGGCCGCAAGTGGCCCCTGGGCCAGGGTTTGGGCACCCCTGCTCCATCTTCATCTCCTCCATTTTCATCTTCTCCATTTTTCTCTGGCTCCATTCCCCTCTTCCTTTTTGAATGCAGGACCTGAGAGGAGATGGAGGCAGCTGCTAGTTATACAAGGTGTCAGGCTGTAGGGTCCCTGCTCTGGAGGGGCCTGGAGCAGGCTTGTTCCACCCCCAGGGAGGCCTCAGATAGGTTAAAGGGGGGGAAGGGGTTCCAGCACCCTTGTCCTCCTCCCTAGCAGAGCTGCCAGACCTGGCCTAGGAGCAGGAGCTGTTTACCTCACAACTCCCTGCTTCACACTGACTGCCTCTCATCCCTGGCCTCCCTGTTTTAGGGAGCAAGCCCACCCCCTTTGGCCCCTGCCCTTCCTCCAGGTGGGGCAGAAAAGGCCTTTCCTGTTCCTGGCTTGTTTTCTGCAATGTTTCTTGTTTGCCCTGCCAGCCCCCTCTGGCTGGTTGGGGTGAGCCAACCTGCTTTGCCCCCTTCAAGGGCAGGGAAGCCTCCCCACCCTGGGCATGGGGTGCCTGCTCCAGGGTAAGTAGGGGGTTAGGGCATCTGGGAGGGGCCCCGACACAGGCACTGTACAGTGGTGGGGAGGGGTGGCAGCGTTTGGCACACTGCTTCAGGTGCCAAGCTATCTTGAGCCCACCCTGACAATCCTCCTACATCCCATCTTGTGACACTGCAGGTTTGCACAACCTGTGACCCACTAAACAGAATAAATCTCACTAGGCATTTGTAGCAGCCCACTGGGGGTTTCAGAAACCTCCTGTTTTTCTGCCTTAATAAGACTGCACTCACAGGGCACTCACACATGTTGCCGAGCTGTTTTGCGTGATGGGTCACAAATTTGCAGGCCTATGATTATGTACTTTGGGTGTTGACTGATGAAGCAGTCATTTGACCTTCTCCTAAATACTTGCTTATTATCTCAGTATCTGCAGCAAATATTTACTTTGAACCCAGAGACCTCCCATTGGCTTCAATAAGCTTTCCAGTATGATTGTAAAATGCTAATTATTATGTTATCTCATGAAACCATGACTGCCATCGTTGGAAAAAGGGCTCTCCAATTCTGTCCACTTCTTCTTCTTCTTCTTTTTTTAACACAGGTGGCTGTATTATTCAATTACCCATGTGGCATGCTGACCTTTTCATGCTCTTTGGAAATTAGCTGTGAGCATTCAAAGGAAGCTAAGAATTTTGGAAAGAATGCAGGACACATTCCTTTAAGTGAGGTTTTGAAAGTGGGGGTCATTGATCCATAAGCAGTATTTTCAGTGGATCTAGTACATTATGCTTTGGTAGTGGATAGTAATTACCTATCAAAATGTCAGAACTTCCTTGACTCTTGACTTCCCAATCCTCTTGGGGGCCATAGCTGGTGGAATAGGTGTTCCACTGGCTCACACTGCCACAAAGTGCTATAAAGCTCTTTGCAGCAGGCCATGACCCAGGTGTGCCAGCAGAGAGGCTGGAGCCTTACTGCTTATGCCGGTGGAGCGACATAGGCCTGTCAGAGCAGGTGAGTCCAGTGCAGGGGCAGGGAAAGGATTGGGAGGAGGCTGAACAGGGATGGGGAGAATGATCAGGCCCCAGAGATGTGCAGGGTTGGTGGCATCAGCGTATGCCAAATTCCAAGCTCCCTTCTTGGGCTTGGTCCAACTGCATGGATCAACAGATACTATCACTGGTGCAGGTCCAAGTTGACCCATTGTGGCTGCTGGGACTTCCCCCAGGGCAAGGCGACAAATGTCCCCTAGGAAGCATCCAGCAGCCAAAAATCCCCTGCAGGATGCAGAATAGACCACACCAAGACCACTACATCACCATGTGGAGATAAACATTTGTTCCCTTACCCAGTGGTAAGCCTCTTCAGCACAGAGGATCAACTTGAACCTGTGCTAGCTAAATAGCTGGTGCAGATCCTTGTGGACCTGCACTATGGGATTGGTTGTGCAAAGGGGTATAGAATTTTGGTGGTGCCAGCACCACTGAACCCACCCCTTTCCAGGTCTGATCTGCCCAGTCCCCACCATCCCCATCCTGTTTTGCTTCTCCCCACCTGTTCTGCCCTCCTCCATACCTTCCTGCCCACCCACCATCCCACCTCTCCCACTGACTTACCTTTGTTTTGATTTTTGAGCACTTTAGGAAACTTTTGTGCACCTTTGTCTTTGTCTCTAATTCCATCACCCAGCTGTAGTACAGGCAGACCCCCATGTCCATGGGGATTCCATTCTGGTTCCTCACGGATGAGGAAACTGGAGATATGAGGGATGCCTGTATGAATAGCTTCCTGATTTCTGTTATTTGCTATCTAGAGTGCAGGCAAGTTGGCTGCACGTTTGGATCTTTAGTTAAGCAAGACTGTTAAACAAGAAACTCTGGCACTCTGGTAACTGTGGATATGGGGGGGGGGTGCTGCCTATATGTAGTTGCACCATTAGCCATTAAACTGATATTTCCCCCATGTGCCATCAACAGACAGCATGTTACATGTTTTTTTTGTTTTTTTGTTTTAAAGTAGTGCTGATCGCAGTGAGGCCAATATGATCCTGTATTACTACATTGTTTGGGAGATGGGAGATTGACCACACTGGGATTGTATCCTCAGCTGTAGCCTCTTTGCTTTGCTTTATGGGTATGGAGTGGCTCCAAGTGCCCCGTCTTTAAATGCACACTGCAGCGAGCTTTTGGTTACAGATTTGGCTTATTTTATATGCAATTTTTTTCATGCAATGTTTCAGCAATCCTTTTCCAAGCTGGCCTTTGATTGTAATGCAAATGCTGGACAAAGATGGGTAGAATCAATTTGCACATAACCACCTAATTAAAATAATATTTTAACATTAATTAAAATGGAGATGTGATTTACATAAGAATAAAATTGACCTCTGCAGTTTTAATCAGTCAGGCACCCAGTTAACACCAAGGATGAAATTAGGAAAGGATGAATACTTACTTACTATGTAAGTCCCTCTCTTACTATGTCTCATTCAGTTTTGGTGCAGGGTGAATGAGAGAGTCCACTTACAAATTACATAGATTGCACATTATTACCCATTATCACTTAAATACTAAACACATTTGCTTGGTAGTAAATCCCACTGATTTCAGTGGCATTTGCTTTTACATAAATTGGCATGATATCAATGGGACCTTTAAGGTCTACTTATTTCATACCACCTCTTCTCAAAAGAGAAAAATCAGCATTATTTTTTTAAGGGTGCTAACCCACTTTCCAGCACTGACATAAGGGCAATGCAGCTCTGAGGTAAGGGAACAAACATTCCCTTACTTTGAGGAGGCCTCCACGAGTGCCACCCAACTGCAGGATGTGGTTTCACGTCCCATTGGCACTGAAAGTTGGTTAGGATTTGGGCCTAAGTCATCCAGCTTGAAAAATTAAGGAAAATTTTGTTTTCTCTTTAATGCTTTTTATTATAACAAAAATTGTATTAATTTGTTCTGATGTGTTTGGAAAAAGCACATTTTTTTAAAAAGCTAAGCCATTTAGCCATGAAAAATGTGGGATGGGTGGGACACCGCTCTGCTCCAACAATGTTTTTTGGGGAAACAAAATCGGACAATGTTTTGGAAACCTGTTCAGAAAGTTGTTTTGAAACTACGAGTAGAAAAAAAAGCATCACAATTCTCTCAGCAAGGTGATTGACCTGTCTAATGTCCTCCTATGCATGCTGAAGCTAATATTGCCACTTCTTCTTTGGGACATGATAGATCTCAGCAGGAGCATTTCACGAACCGTTTTTTCTGGGTTAGCGGGTTGGTAGGAGGGTTAGATCTCAGCAGCAAAATTGCCTAATACATCCTTTCCACAGTTTTTTAACCTGCCCTGCTTCCTTCCTCTCCTCAGATGTATGCCAGCAAAATAGCTTGTGTGAGTCCTAGGAGACCCATATGTGTTCAGGTGGCCTACCTGTGGGCCTTCCATATCCGCGCACTCAGCAGCCATGGATTTTAGTATCCATGGATGCCTAGCCCATGGCTGGAGGCACGCAGAAGGCCTCCCAGACATGACTGGAAGTAACTTTTGGTTCATGCTGGCAACTTCCGGTCACATCCAGGAGGTTCTCTGAGGCCCTCCAGCTGCAGATTTCATTATCCACAGAATCTGGTATACACAGGGGATCCTGGAATGGATCCCCCACAAGGGCCCACTGTAAAAACATTTTTACTTACCTCTTGTTATCCATCTGATCACACTCCCCCCCCCCCCACCACAGCATGCTCCAGCAACATGGCTGCATGCTATGGAGATGTGTGGGGTAGGATTAGACTACAAGTGGAATGTTCATGGCTAAGGCTGAAGGACAGGAAAGTGGATAACCTCAGAAATCACCAAAGACTTTTCAATTCTAGGGATTGAATTTTCCAGCATTGGTGGGATATAAAGCACTACTGACATGCTCCTTATCGGCTTTTGTAGGCAGTCTTGTAGGTTAAACATATTTCATCAAAGCCCAGACTTGTGAACACCTGTATCTCCCATTTTCTGTTGCTGGTTAAACCACATAGTGCTGTTTTGGCGTTCTCAAGCAACATTGGAAGAAAAATCTGTGTGCCCAGTTTTTAAGGAGAAAATCTGCCGTGTCAGCATGTCAACAGCCCAAGTTAGATGTGTATCTCCTCAGGTTGCCATGACAAATGTGGAACTGCAGCTCTATCCATCTATCAGCAAAAACATTATCAGGCATTTCCTGTTAGTGCCCTTGTACCTCTCCACTCTGTTGCTGAGCTAGATAAGAAGGCATTTTCTAACATTTCTGGCAGCAGATCAGAGTAGTGGCAGGGTGCCATTGAATGCAATCATGAAATGTCACTGAGGAATCTGACAGTGGAATTTCTAGGTCAGAAATTTAGCTGGCCCAGCAGGACACCAGTGAGAGACATTAAACTTCCCCATCATACTTGTCAATTTTATTACAGTTTTCCTCTCAGAAACCACCGAGGGGAACATATGTAGGTTAGCGTCAATATTTTTGGTCACAAGAAAAAAGCAGGGGTAAGGTGTGAAGCAAATGCAAATAAAATGAGACACAGTGTTGATTTCTTTTTCCTTTTTTAGCACAAAGAAAGGAATACTTGGGATGCTGAGGCACTAGCGAGGAGAGTCTATCAATTTAATTTATTCTACTCCCTGGCATATTTAGGAAAGTTCTTTCCAGGACAGATGTAATGTTCATTTACTAGTGCTTTAATACTACTTGTTAGTGTTTGTACAGCAATTTAGATTGTGCGAGTGCTTCATATTCATTATTTCAGTAATGCTTAGAGCAGCCTTGAAAAGTAGTCCTGAATGATGATCAGAGAGAGAGCGCGATTCTTAATTCCAGGAGACGGAATTTCCATTAATGGGGCACCACCACAGAGAAGGCCCTATTCCTAGCTGCTATCCTCTCCCCTCTACTGGTGGTTGCACAGTCAGAACGGCCCTCTCAGATGACCTGAGAAGACGAGTAGGATTATATGGACCAAAGCAGTCCCTCAAATACTCTAGTCCTGAATTGTATAGGGCAGTGTTTCTCAAACTGTGGGTTGGGACCCACTAGGCTGGTCGCGAACCAATTTTAGTTGGGTCTCCATTCATTTCAATAGTTTATTTTTAATGTTAGACTTGATGCTACCATGGTATGTGACTGCATTTGGGGAAATGTTACAGATCTGTACTTTTAACAGGCTATATTGTATACGCTTTTAACAATGATAGTCAATGGGGCTTACTCATGTATACTTGTGGGTAGGATTGCAGCCTTGGATTGTTAAAAATGTTCCTGCTTGATGATGTCACTTTCAGTTATGACTTCACCATGGTGGATCCTGACAGATTCTCAATCTAAAGAGTGGGTCCCAGTGCTCAGTTTGAGAACCACTGGATAGGGATGATCATATATAAAAGTAAAAACTAGCACTTTGAATTCAGTCTGGAAATGAACCACCAGCCAGTGTAGCCGCTGAAGCAGTGGCCTGACTGAGCTGAACTGGCAAGCCCCAGTAACCACATAGGTAGCCATGTTCTGCACTAGTTGCAGTTTCTGAATTGTCTTCAGAGTCAGCCCCACATACAGTGCATTACAGTGATCTCATCTAGATGTCACTAGGGCATGGGTCACCATGGTCAGGTCTGAGTGACCCAGGTATGGTTGCAGCTGGCAAATCAGCCGAAGCTGAGCAAAGGCTCCCCTAGCCACAGCCACCATCTGGAACTCCAGGAGCAGCTGCGGACCTATTCCTTCAAAGGGAGTGCAGCCCTGTTCAGAGCAGGATGACAATCCAATACCTGAGTCGTGGAGTTCCAGACCAGGAGATCCTCTGCCTTATCAGGATTTAATTTCAGCTTGTTTGCCAACATCCGCCTCCCAACCGCCTCCAGACAACAATTTAGGACTTCAACTGCCCCCTTGGATTCAAGAAGAAAGAAGAGAAAGAGCTGGGTGTCATCAGCATACTGATGGCATCCCACCCCAAGCCTCCAGATTAACTTTCCCAGTGGCTTCATGTAGATGTTGAACAAAATGGGGGATAGAATGGAACCTTGTAGCACCCCACACCGGCCAGGGTGCTGAACAAGCATCCTTCAGCACCACCTTCTGGCATCTCTCAGTTAAGGAGCGGAACCACCACAAAATGGTGCCTCCAATCCCCAAATCAGCCAACCAACCCAGAAGGACACCATGATCAATGGTGTTGAAGGCCGCTGAGAGGTACTGCAGGACTAACAGGGACGCACTCCCCCTGTCCATTCCCTGGCGCAGGTCATCCACCAAGGCAAGCAAGGCAGTATTCATCCCAAACCCTGATCTGAAGCCAGACTGAAACAGATCTAGATAATCAGCCTCCTCCAGGACTCTCTGGAGATGGGACGCCACCACCTGCTCGATCACCTTGCCCAAGAATGGAATGTTCGAGACTGGATGAAAGAGAAGGTTTCTTCAGGAGAAAGCAAACCACTTCCTGCTTCAAGGTTGGAGGCAATGCCCCCCCCCCCCGAGATGAATTCACCACCCTCCCTGTCCACTCAGCCAGTCCTCCCCAGGCAGATGTATCCAGGTATCATGTTTAAACACTCTTATGATGGCTGAAGTCCAACCATCTCTTCCACAATGAAGGATACGATTCTGTCTAATTCTGAAGCCAACCACGGCATACTGGGCTACTACACTCTGGCCATGAGAACACATAGCATTTTGAGGGCACATATAGGGTTATGGATACAGGATGAAAGGACACTTTGGAAAACCAACAAAACAGTCAAGGCTTGCAACAAAATGGGAAGGGACTGTGGAATGAAGGTATTCCTTCAGAACACTTATATAGCTTCTCTGTAGCAGTAGAATCCGGTTCTAGATGCAAGCTAAGCTCTGAATCCTTAGTCAAGCTACATCCTTTTAGGCCCTTGTCACTCAGATGGGTATAATAAAAGATCTCCATATTGAGTTGTCGCAAAGGGGAATAGTGACAAAAAGTGAAATTACATTCACTGTAATAGTGGTTAATTTTCAATTTCCTGCTGATCACAACCAGAAATAGAAAAAACTATCAATATAGCAGTGGTATCACTACGGGGATATGGGGGTGTGGACTGCACCGGGTCACACACTCAGGGGTTTTGGTGACCACTACTGGCAAAAACTGTAAAATCTTGGTATTTTCAAATAATACCTTCATGTTATATATCGTTCAATGTGTATTTTAATGCAGAAGGCAATGAAACAAACTGCAGTGAAATATCAGCTTTCTGTCGAAAGTTATAGCCAAATAACCTGAAAAGGAAATCACAACTTTATGTAACAAAAAGTGGATTTTCTAAACTTAAAACTGACCAATGAGACTTATTGTTCTGTGAGCCAAAGAGGAGTTATTATGACACAGCAGAGAATCAATAAGGTGTTAGAATGAGTCAGCTCTTATTTCCATGTATCAGATCTAATATTAAAATTCAGTTGTGTGAGTTTCAAGAAGTTGGCCACTGGTGTTTGGTTAGTTACCGATTAGTCTGGTGACCTATACTATTATATAAATAAATAAAGTTAATGGAGCTGACACCAACCCTACTGATGGCGCTGCATCTAGGGTATGTTACGATATTGTAATTTATTCTGTATGGTCTGGTATGGGAGAAGGCTCATCACGGGGGTGATACAATGAGATCAGACCAGGTGACATAACCCTTGTGACGTCTCTGAATATGTATTTGTTATAGTTACAGGAAAGTTGACAAGGCAATTTACTAGGCAGCCTGCTGTTTTTCTGGATTTAGAAAATGTTTCTATATTTCAGGTTGGTGAATGGTATAAGCAGCTAGAATAGACAGAACAGCCAAGGGACCCGGGTCGATCCTTATTGACAGGTTCCTGGTACAACCAAGCTTCAAACTGTGATCATGAGGAAAATGCTGTTACCAGTTAATTCAGTAGCAAAATTCTTGCAGCGCTCAGTATTCCTGTACAGTACTTGTTGTGTTTCTATCCCCTGAACTTCCTCAATTATTTCTTGGCTAGGATTCATTCTTAGCTTTTTTTTCTCCTTTGAATTCTCTTGTTCTTTTCCCCTAAGATTAGCCAAGAGTAAGTCAGGAATGACTGGAGGATGGAAGGTGCTTTTTACTAGAGAGAAGGAGCAATAAGCAGACACTTTGAAATATGTGCACTCAGAGGGGCAGGTGTAATTTTGCCTCAGCTAGAAGTTGCCCTTTGACTGGCTCCTTAATGGGTTCATAGCCAGAAACATCGACCTTAAAGTAATTCAGCACTTTGCTCTTTCAGCTGAATAGAGCTGCTATTTGGAATTAGCAACACATGATCTATCATGGGGCTGGCCAACCCCACCTACCCTTGGGCAGCATCCTGTCTTGAATTATGAAGGTGAGCCACGACTACTTCATACATTCCAGAACCCACTTGATCGTGTGTATGAATCCTTTGTTCCTCTTTGACACATATAGTCTATCTTCAGATATCAGCCTTGACTTGACAATAATATTAGGCAATGACACTAGGTGATGATGATCGTGAGAAACTTGGTTGCAGGTTTCAGAATCATGGCACTCTCTGTAAGGCAGGCATTTAGCCTACATACAGTCCGTGAACTCTCGCAAAAGATAGTATTGCAAGACCAAGCTGAAGAGCAAAAGTCACTTGAACATGACGTGGGAGTGCAGGCCATATTGAACAAGCCCCAAATACTCTTCCTCACTTTCACTCTGTTCCTGTGACATTTCCAACACTCCTAATTTCTGGTTACTTTGTAGTTCTGCTTTTAACAAACCAACGCTACTCCTTCTAAACAGAAGTATCAGATAGAAAGTAAACTGTGGTCAAAAAGACAAGTATCTCCAGCATCCATGAAAAAAAAAAAGAATAGCAGTAGAATAGCTGAATGAGCGGGATGAGTGTGTCACAACGAGATGATCTTCAGAGCAAAGGGTATTTAGAAGCTTACATATAATGATGGAAAAGAATACATGCAAACTGCAGCATCCTGATTTTGTATTTGGGAAGTAGCAACTGCAACAATACTAGCAGAAGCAGGAATATCTACAGTAGTAGTTCTGGCAAGTGCTGAATGTCTCCATAAGGTGGTGCTTCCTCTTTCAGATCCTACAGGACTAACAAAACATACAACTCAAGATCAACAAACAGCAATGTGTTAAACCCATTCAGCAACAGTGTGGTAGATTAATACAACACCATAGGTGGAAGATCAAGCCAATGTCATTAAAGAGTCACAGTATGTCTTCTAATGAATGAGGCACAGAAACCAAAGTGATCATAAAACCAGCTATTGGTTTATGCTGACATCTTGAGTACATAAAATATACCCAAACAAGTCATGACACTTGTAAACCACACTGTGGTTTTTGTTACCAGTCACAAAAGATCTAGTAACGCTAATACAGACGCAACCATTTTCTTCTGTTTGCATTAGGATTATCAACAAAAAACATGGATTTCTAAACATATGGAATTGTTTTCATGTTTTGTGCTCTGCAAACATGGGGTTTGCGATACAGAAAGCTGGAAGGCTTTAAGGACTAGGAGGCTTCCTTTTTTCTGCACTTGATTCACTTATGACAATGTTCTACCTGCAATTAAGTCATTAAGGAATGCTTATGGCGATGGTGTAAACTTCCACTTGTCTGAAAGACAGGGGATTTCAGTTCCCTTAAAATTAATTAAAAACAGAGAGTCCATTTAAATCACAATTTGTCACTTGTTAATATTGGAACAGTCTATGAGTTATTTTGAAATGATCAAAACCAGCTGTTTCCCTTGTTTGACATTTTGTCTTGCGAGCTTTAATTGACTGATTAGTCTATAGTGAACCAGATGAGGCTGATCATTTAGCTGCTAGCAACCTCTTTACTGCATTGGCTAAATGTCAGCAGAAAATTGAAATAGTCAGTCTGAGAAAGCTGCTTTTAGAGAGGAACCTGAAAAAGCACGCTCATGCTGGGAAAACCGTTGTGCTAACAGAATATAACGTTGCATTGCTTCTTTAGTGCTTGTTTTCCTTTGGTTTTTTGTTTTGTTTTTGTACTTTTGGTTTTTATGTACTGCACAGAAGAGTTGGTAGAAGATCAATTTACTGGTGGGGCAAGCATGCCCCTCACAGTTGGAAGAGAAGTTCAGACCCAATCATACAGAAGTGGAGAAGAATCCCTGTTATGGTTTACTTGAAATTGTCTATATATATTTTCACCTTCTCCCCTGTCTTCTTGCTTCCTTTTTAATTTTGTGATTCATGTTGCCAAATGTCTGTTGTACATTCCTCTCATCTCATGGAAAGGGATGGAGGAAAGGAGGATAATAGATAAATCAGAGAGAGAGAGAGAGAGAGAGAGAGAGAGAGAGAGAGAGAGAGAGAGGATATAACACAGCAGGTTTCCGGACAACAGGTCAAGAGTCAGATATTTGACCTTTCCTCCTGTCTTAAAGTCACCATTGTTAATGGAACCTGGAAGGAGAATTTGTATACATATTTTTAAATGAGCCCACTTTTTCTGGAGACAGTTGAAGTAGATGCACAAAGTCCTTGAGGAAACTTGCCTGTGGCTCATCTTCCATTCAGCATCCTTCTAGTGAATGCATTTTCATCTCAGCATCTTGTCTTTGGCATATGTTTGTCTTACACAATCCTCTTTACGCTTAACAAGGGCAAACCCTCCATGAGGTGGGAGGCCACGTGCAACCGTGTAACAGAAATCAATGCCGAATGATAGGAAATGTTTACACCACTAGTTAAGCCTTTCCATCAGTCTCTCCTCCAATAATTGGAACACTGTCGGTCATCTTAAAACAAATTACCAGCAGCAAATCCTGAACATGTCAAGGAAAAATCTCAAATGTGTGCTGTTGTCAATAATATTTCTAGATAGTTCGCAGAGTGGTAATAAGAAAGGCAACTAAAAATAGTAGTTATGGGACTTCAGTTCAGCCATCCTTCAAAGCTATTATTATTTGGTGCCCTCTTCTAACACTTGGCGATTTTGTGTATGTTCCCCGAGAGACTATAGGGGAACAAAATACAGCCTACAATGTATGCAGTCATGTTTGATGGGCCAGAATAACACAGTTTTCTTCTGCCTCGATGACATGCTCCAATAACTCCTCTTAAGACTTGCTGCAGTGGAAATTTTGCCACAATGTGTGCTGCGAGGATATTGGCGAAGATGTAGTAAGTCTCAGTCTTCAAGACTGTCAGTCTTCATCATATCATGTAATTTCCTCTTTCTTCCTTTGGGGGTGATCTGCTAATGTCAGGATGTGAATGTGAACTATTCTATGCTCTCTGCTTCTTTCCTGGTATTACTTCCTTCTCTCACTCATTTTAGTGACAGTTGTGGCTCTTCCTTGAGGATGGTCTTCAACTTCTCCTGAACAAAGGATACTTATTAGCTAATGGGTTCACTCTTGTGAGTCATTCTTAGAAATCTGCACAATCTTGTGTTAGCAATATCTACTCTTGGTTAGGCAAGCAAGAGGACTGTGCGTGTACTAGTCCCACTCTGATTTCTGTAGCCAAATGGAATTTTCCTAACAGATAATTTCCTAACAGGATCTAGGCCATCATAGACAGCTAAGGGCTCAATCCAAACCTGCATTGGAGCAGGCAAGCCAGGAGGCTTGCACTGCATCCAACGCAGGTTTATTGGGCGCAGCGGCTCAGCCACGGGCAAGGGGAAGCTCTTCCCCTTATTCCTGAGTAAGGGTTGCGTGCCCCTATGGGTCTCCTCGGACCTGTGCCACCCTGGAGGTGGTGCAAGTCCGAGGAGAGTGGAGCAGCTGGAAGCCGCTCCGTTCTCTTAGGGGACGGGGGTTTTGATCCGGCATAATTGCCGGGTTCCAGCCCCGCCCCCAGCTCCCCACACGCCCGCCCGCCCCCGGGTCGCCCATCACCTGCCCTCCCCCGCCCAGAAACGTCCTCTCCTGCCCCCTCCCCATGCCCCCCCACGCCTACCTTTGCTGCTTGCATCGGCGCAACAGCGCTGACACAAGCAGCGGCGTGGGAGCCGCCACAGAGGCTTCTGCCTGCCTCTGTGTGTCGGGGCATCTGAATGCGTAGATGCGGCTCCCACCCACGGAGGCGCAAACATGCTTTATGGCACGTTTGCGACCCTCCAGGGCCTCCTATGCTGGCATAACTGCCGGTTAGGATTGCGCCCTAAGTTTGCTAACATCTGTAGTGTGGTGTCTACACTTTGCCCTTAAGATAACCTCCCCACTGTCAGTCTTGGTCCAGTGGTTTGATCACCTACTGGGTCTGGGGTGCAAGTGACACTGTGACAAACAAACCAATCCTATCCTTTTGCCCCACCCCAATGCAGCCATGCCAAAGAGGCTTGTGCTATATCCTGTGGGGAGGGCTACCGTGAAGTGATGGGAGAGGGAAATAAGACAAAGTTCTACTTACTAGACTCCATCACAGTACGGTCTCCTATGGGTTTCTTCTGATCTGTGCCAGTTCTTTAGCTCGCAAAAGTCCGAGAAGGCAAAGGGAGCATGCTGGCTGATGTCAAAGGGGGTAGCACGCAGCACAATTCACTCATGCCAGGTGCCACCCCCTCCCACCTGATTCATTCAGCCCTCCCTGTTCTGCCCTGTTTCCCTCTCTGACCTACCTGAGTTGGCGGGCTGGGACTCTACAACCTCTCCAGGGGTGTGCTGGAAGCATGTGGCTTTGCGCACTGCTGGCAGGCCATTTATGATGGCTGTAAGCATGTCCTTCTGCCAAAATGCTGGCTCTGGCAATGGGGGGTAGGATTGGGCCATAACAAAAGTTTCCATGGAGGAAGGGGAGGAGAGGGGATTTGAATTCAGTGCCAGAGTGCACATCTTTAGTCATGCACAAAACAGTTGGCGGCTTTCATGGTCGTTAGATGACCTCCGGTACTCTGACTGTATTTTAGGCAATTTAGTCATAGTCTGTGTGATACAATTCCAGAAATATAAATGACTCTACAGAGCTGCTCTGGGGTGTTGTTCCAATGTCTGAATGTATTTACTTTTGTGTCACTCCCTCTTTTAGTTTGATGGTGCACTGCAAGAACAGCAGGAAATTTCCTATATCTTATTTATTTAACTAATTATACAGCATATTCTAATCAAGGTTGAATTCCTCCCATCATGAGTCACACTAAATATTGATGAGTGAATATTTCTCTCTGGATCAAAACACATTTTCCCTCCGAGATTTCCTTCATCTTGCATCTGTTTTTTTGATCAAAAAAGGATAAATATTGTACCAAAGCTGATGACTAATATTGAATGTATAAATTCTTTTTTTTTTTCCTGAAAAGATGGCCATGGACCGTAAACAAGCGTGGATTCCATTTCACGCCATTAAAATATCTCAGGCAGATGGATCCTGTGATTCTTTTCTCCTTTTCAGAAAATCAATAGAAAAAAAAAATATGTAGAAGTCATTACTGGCATAACTGTGCTATTTCCAGTCTGATCAAAAACCCAGGTTAAAGTTTGAATCCTAATACTTGGACCGTAGATGTGGGCAGTTTGGGATCAACTGGTGGATCTCCTAGGGTCAAACTATGCGCTTGCTTTCAGGGCCAGATTAACCTAGTAGCAAAAGTAGCACATGCTACGGGTTCTGCATTTTTGAGGGCACTAAATGCTTGCAAGCTGTCTCTGGTGAAAATCAGCACCTTGTGATCTGGCAACCCTGTTGTTTACATGTCCAGGGATGTGAAATGTTCAAATTTCACTTTACTGTGGGCACAATTGTGCTGGCGGTCACAAACATACTGGATAGCACACTGTGACAGTGGAAGAGTTCAAGGTGCTGGGGGGAAGGCCATATAGCAAATGCAAAAATTGAATTAGTTTACTACGCCCCTTTATAACATATGCTGCAGGCCCCGCATTAGCTTAATCTGGCCTTGCTTGCTTTGTCTCTCTCTCTTTGTGCATGTCACTTAAGTGCAGCATTACTGACACTGTCATAGCTTCTGGGTACTATAAACTATAATCATATGCTTACAAGCAAATGCAGATATTTTACAAGGGAAGCGTGGATCGTTGATGGTCAGGATCTCCACAAAGCATCTTGTTTTCTGGCTTTTGTAGCCATATTGAATTATGGCCTCAAGAAGAGCAGAACTGAAATTCTTTACCCCTACTTGGAATGCAAGCTGAAGCAGGGTCTTTTTTATTGTTCACCTAGGCCCTTATTTTTGCTGTCAGCAGCTTGTACCTTGATGAAGACAGCTGTCAACTCCAGACTAATCACCTTTCTTTTGGCTAGGGCAGCCAGGTCTGACTTATGGAATGTCAGGCAGTTGCCAGATCTGTCAGGATACCATTCGGATCCCAGTTAACTAGAGCCAGTGCAGTTAGCTACTTGACAGGACGGACTCATAATATGATACCTGAAATGCATCTGTTTGGAACATAAATTATTCCTAGAGTTAATACTATTGGCAGAAGTGGCAATTCATGTCCCTTAAAAAACTGTCCTGATTTCACAGATATATTCTGTTTGATAGAAGTTTGGCCTCAGAGAAGATGAAATCTATAGCATTCAGATATACTTCTCTATTATCTGTCAATGTTATGAATTCCTCCCCCCTCAGCATACTGTATATAATGAGAAAAATTTACAGAAATTTGGAACCTGTAGCATTCACACCAGAGCTTTTCTGCTGCACAACCATTGCTGATGCTTGGGTCACACTCCAACAAGCTTACAGCTATTCATTTCAATGGGCTTGAAGCATGTTTCACTCGGTCTTAGATTGAGACAGGCAGCTGCTTGTCATGATGGCTGTTTGCCACCTCCAGGTGCAGAGGCAGTGTGAATATCAGTTGCCAAGAAGCAACAGTAGGAGAGGGCTGTTTGCCTAAGTGGCATCAGATTGGCCACTGTGGGGAAAAAAGGATGATGGACTAGATGGGCCTTCGATCTGATCCAACGTAAGAAGTGATTATTTGTTCATGCCTGATCTCGTCTGATCTCGGAAGCTAAGCAGGGTCAGGCCTGGTTAGTACTTGGATGGGAGACCACCTGGGAATACTGGGTGCTGTAGGCTTATACCATAGTCTTTCGAGACTGAAGGTTGCCAACTATTTGTTCTGAACAAATGAACAATAGCTGCAGTTCACAAGTCCAAGTGTGTTGCATTAAGAAACCTGTTTGTTGTACTGTCAGTATAATGTGTCACCTGCCTACAACACCACAGTTTCCTGTGGTGCAAAGTTGGGATCTGCTAATGACACATCCACTTCTGCTGCATTGGCGACAGCCATAAAACATGCTGCACCACTGGGATGTGGGTTCTGGCAGTGAAGCATGCCCATAAGACTGAGCTGTAAACCAGTGTTGAGAGATTAAAGATTGAAAATTACATCTCAGAATCTGGAAATATATCAGTGGGGGAGTTGTCCAGAATTCTCACATGAAAATGGGGTTACACAATCATCTTACTAAAGTTAGGGCACAATCCTATCCTGGTCTATTCAGAAGTAAGTCCTATTTTGTTCAATGGGGCTTACTTGAGGAAAGTGTGGTTAGGATTGCAGCCTCAATTAATTAATAGCCCAATCTAACCCAAATCCTTCCCTGCCAAAGCAGCCATGCCAAGGGAGCACACACTGTATCCATGGGACAGCTATCGGAAAGGTCTCCTTGGGGTGAGTGAACATTTGCTCACTTACCCCAGGGAAAGTCTCCACCATCTCCATGGGACTCCTCAGATATACCCCTGCAGGCATAAATTCAAGGCATATAAGGGAGAGAGGTGGGGTTAGGATATTGGCACACACAAGTGGCACTGATTACTCCCCCAGTCCTCCTTCCTCCCCACCCCGTGCACTCTCCTGTTCCACTCCTCCCCATCTCATTCTACCCCTGCTGCTGTCGCACCTACCTTTTTGGGTCTGGCGGTGGGTCTCCAACGCTGCTGCCAGGTGTGTCAGCACATCTAAAATGGTTACAGGCAACACACATAGAGTGCCACCAAAAAACCATTTTATGACAGTGTAACTGTGCCCCACTGTTGTAAAGCCCTCCATGCACCAGCACAATTCATGATAGAATTGGGCCATAAGTAGGTCTGGCTAGTACAGGGTGACCCCAAAAAAACCAGAACCCACAAATCTTTGAATAAAACTGTTAATTTTAATTTTTCTTCTTTTTTTCTTTCAGGGTATACAGGTCGACTTTGTGCATGAAATATTGGAACAATAATCTTCCTCAAACTCAATAAGTTTGAGTCCAGTAAGTTTCTTGAAATTTACTGGACCTTTGTAGGATTTAATAAAATTTTTATGGGTTCAGTTTTTTTTTTTGGGTCACCCTGTACTTGGATGGGAGGCTGCCTGGGAACTTCATCTTCTCCTTGAATTCAAGGAGTTGAATTCAAGGAATTCAAGAAGGGGGAAGAAAGCCCTGAGCCAATACCAGTGGAAGAAGGAGACTGTCTGACCTTCTCCTTTGCACAGCAATCCCCCTCTGGTTGAGGCAGGAAAGCACAGAAATCTCTCCAGCCATCCAAATTACTCTACCATTCAGACTCTTGTAGCAGACTTACCATGCATACTAGGAACTACAACAGGGAACAATTGTTTCATTGTTGCTGCTGCATAAACTCCTCTGTGATTTTGATGTTGAAAAGTGCTATATAAATAATTATTAATAACAGTAACAATAAATACCTGCCCTGCACAGAGCACCTTAGGCAATACTTATGAATTGGTCAGGAGATATTTGATAAAAAATACTTGTAACAGCCACACCACCTCCTACTAGTTTTCTCTTCTTCTCTAGCAACCACATTTCCCATTCCCAGGTTAAGGATGATATTTCTTGCTACAAAAATTCTATGGAAATCAGGGAGCACAATGTTTCTTGAATATAGTGGTGTAGCTAGGAAGGGCGATGCGCTAAGGTTCAGAAGTGTCCACATATCGTGGATCACAAACTTATTGGGGTCCACAAATGTATGACCCGCAAATTTATTGTAGCTTGAAATCTTCCATTGACTAGAGCTGTGGTTCTAAAACTGGTGGGGCGCACCCCACCAGGGTAATCGGAAGCAGGCCATTCCCCCTTAAGGGGAGTGGCTAAGAAATGACTGCAGTGATAGCACTGCAGTGATCCTGCTGCCACCATGAACAAGGGGCTTTTTAATTTACCTAGGGGTAGCACCAGCCATACGGAGGGTAGCCTGGTGCAGCCCCTCTGCAGGCATCCCTGCTACTCAGAAAGGCTCCTGGCTCTGATTGTGACCTACTTCCCCAAACCAGAACTGGGTTGCACCTTCTCGGTGACCAGTGCAACTTCTTCTTAGAACTTCTGAGTAGAAGTTTGAGAACCACTGAACTAGAGTACAGTTCACCAGATGAGGTCAACGGTGACAGTGACTGGTGCCACAATAAATGTCTGCCTTTCAGGTGACACAAGATTCTGTTGCTTTGCTCAGAATGATCTCCTTCAGCAGATCTAGCTTCCTTGACAAGAAATTGGTATACCTTCTTCACCCCTAGATTGCACATGTTTTGAAGCCTCCACAGCTCCTATTGTCCCAAAAAATCGATGATGTGCAGAAGGGTACAGTAGGGGTTGTGGCACTTCCACACTCTTATTTTGCCTTCTCAACAAAACTGCATGAAAGCTCTTGCATAATACTGTTTACGCTATATATGAGCAAAGGGGAAAATACTGGCGCAGCAGAATCAATGGCATCAGAGGAAATGCAGAAGAGGAAGAAGGAAGTTAGAGAAAAGGCCCACAAAGGCTCCCGCTGGCTCCAGCAGGTATGTGTGTGGAGTGCGAGGCATCGGGAGGGAAAGAGGCTTTATCCCTTTTCCCCCTGTAAGCCTTTCACACTGTCATGGGTCTCTTTGGACCTGTACCAGTGATTTTCTTGGGGACAAGTCTGAGGAGAGAAAGAGGGTGACAAGGCTGCTGCAGTAGGGGATAGAATTTGGTGTGTGCCATCACAGCTGGCTCCACCCTCTCCCATAGCCTCCCCACCCTGCTTCCATTTCTCACTCATCCCTGCCCTGCTTCTGCCCTCCCTTGCTGCCACCCCTGACATCTTACCTGCTTTAGCAGATCATTTTGGTCTCCTGATGCAGGCAACACTTTACAGCTTGGGCAACACTTTACAGTCATTTTTCAGCAGTCACTCCTAGTGGAATGCACTTTCCACGGGCAGCAAAGCCCAATCCTGGGCTGTAAGTGTCACAAGACTTACGGTTTTTGTGCTGGAATGGACTAAGATTTATTATTTATTCATTTTATTTAAAGAATATATATCTCACCTTTCCCATACTGAAGCAAGGCGTCTTACAAAATTCCATAATAAAGTTCCATATAGAGGGAATTAAAGCATTAATTAAAAACACAATAAAACATAGTGTACATGCAAGGTATCCAAATGTGAATGAGTTTATTTGCCCCTTGATCAATTTTAACTTCAGTTCATGAGTTATTGTGTCCCTGTTTAATGCAAATCTGTAGATGCCATGACGTTAATTCACATGCATTAACATTAATAAAAGAATTATAGTGATGAAAAGATAAATCATTCTATATATTTTCCTTATTAAGTACGTTCTTAGCTATTCCACCACTTGGACTTTTTTTATTCTGTGTGTGTGTGTTTCCTTTTGTGTGGACAGGAAGTGTCTGAGTGCAATATTTTTCATAAAATGTCTTCAGGGACTTCATATGATTGAAGACAGGAACTTCATTTTGACAGCTTAATGCATTTTACATTATGATGCCGCTGCATATGTCTGGGCTAGCCTCCTGGACTAGACCTTCCTACCTTTTAATCCAACAAGACAGATCACATCTAAGCCAATACCCCCAGTACACTGTCCTTCATTCTTACTGATCAGGTGATATTTCAAACCTACATTTGAATTTTGGTAAACAAAATTTGGTGATAAAGATGGGAGAAAGCAGGTTTTTGCTGATGGAAATATTTTCTTAATGAATGCATTACTCTGAAAAAGTACCTTGGTAGAGCAGATTTGTCTAATATCTATTGGATATTTCAATTAACACAACAACAGAGCAGCAACAACAACCGTCAGGCACCCTAGATCCTTGGGATGGACGTGATGTCTCGATAAAACAAGTTGATAACACCTGTCTGACTGTGCAAAAATATCATCATCACCATCATCATCATCATCAACACTTGATATTTATATAATGCTTTCTGAGTGTTCAAAGCACATCCAGTGTATTATCTAGTAACTGACCTTATAGCAATCCTGTAAGGAAAGTATTATAATCCCCATATTGCAGCTAAGTAGTTAAGATGGAGAGTAGTGGGAGGTCACCCAGTGAGAACAATTCATGGTAGCAGTGTGAAACCAACTATGGAAACCCTGATTTGCAGGTCAGTTTTGGGTAGACCAATTTTATGCCTCATTCTGTGTAGTATAGGATATGATGTACACCCTTGGACCGGTGCCATAGCAGATCTGCCAGTGCAACTCTTGCTCTGTTGTAGTGCCAGATCTGCTGGTGGACATGCCACAGGTGCTGGAGCAGCACTACGCCAATGTAGCTCCAATGATGCTGCAACCGCAGCCAGCATAAACCTCAAAATGAGAGGGAGACATGGGTGGAATGTGCGCAGGATGGGGAGAGGTCAACTTATGCCATATCTTAAATGCCTTCCAGACAATGGGCATATCCCAAATGTAGCTCAGTGCTATTCCAGCACTAGAAGTGATGTAGGAATGAAAGCAACCATAGAAAACAATATGGAAGGGAAAAACACAAGAAAATCCCAACTTCCGCCACTCACTCACTCATTCACCCCTTTCCCATTCATTTTCTATCAGTTAAATATAGAATATAGATTACTCAGCAGCCAATCAAAGCATAGTAATCCCAGTACAAAAATCTTACCATGGAGACCAGAACTCAGATTACAGGGCATATAACATAGAGCTATTCCTCTGTGGCTTCATGTCATAAACATTTAGAACACACACACACACACACACATACAGAGAGAGAGAGAGAGAGAGAGAGACTATGGAGATAGGAACTATAGAGAAAGGGACCCTGCACACAAAGGGAGCACTTTGCACAAACATCCTGCTGCCCTCACAGCATGGCAAGATATTTTGTTAACATTTAACTTCTTTCTTGTTGCAGGTACTCTGTCCCAGGGGACTCCACAAACAAATATCCAGGTGGAACCTCCATTCTACTGTGCCAACAGGAGGAACCAGGACAATGCACTCCACACAGGTAAGCAGTAGAGAGGAGGGAATCCTATGAAATAGTGTACTATGTTGCATAGCTTCACATCTCTACTCCCCTACCTGCCCCCTGGATCCCTAAGTATTGTTTAATGCAATCATTTCTCAACCAGTGGTACTTGTACTACTTGAGGTGGTGTCTGGTGGTACGCGCGGGATCCCCAGACCCCATTGCTGGCAGTGAGACCAGCAATGCAATACAACAAGCACCAGTAGGAGGCTTGGCTTGGCAGGCAAAGCTCCAGCATGCACTTTTCACATACTCAAAAAAAGCCCTCCTGTCTGCCCTGAGCCTCTTACCAGTATTTGTCATGTTGCACCTGTCCTCCCAATCCGGAGGTAACTGGTGATGACATCATCATGTTACTTCTGATGGTACTTCCAACAGGTGGACCGTGTGATACAGCAGGGTACAAACATTGAGAAATGCTAGTGGAGTGTGTCTTTACCACAAACTCTGCTGACCATAGGATTGCACTGTTAGTCGCTAAGCTGCTGCATAACTAATTTCAAGAACATTTGGAAACCTGAATTATGTCAATTGATGCAGCGGTGACCATAGGCATTTGGAAAATATTTGGCAAGTCCGTCTGAGAGAGGAGAAAGTGCAAAGCTAATAACATTTTTGAGATCTGTAATGACAGCACGGAGAAGGTTTTGATGTCATTAGCAAAGTCTGCTAAGACCCGAGGTTGCATATCAAATAGCTCATCCTTCAGCACTAGATCATTTGCAAAGCAGTTGCATAATATTTGCTCTAATATTGGATATATCATGAAAGGCCTTTGACAAAGCAACCTTTTTATTATCATTTACATATACAGCTGTTGGGGATGGAATTTTAAACAAGGTGAGATCAAACTCGCTCGTCTGTTAGAGAAGCTTTCAGAATGCACATTCAAAGGCTGTGCTGTCGGCGCATTCGTAAGATGGGAACGGAGAGGAAGAATGCTATGCACAGAGCACTCTCTTTCAAAGCAGTGCCAACATCCTGTCACACCACATTTGGGGAAATGGGAATGATAAGATCTATATACCTCCAAAGGTATAGATGCCCCAATCCGACAGAAACAATTCGCAAATTAATTCAGAAGGGGCCCTCCTCTGCGCACATGGCTGATGCAATTATGTGTCTGAGCATACATGCAGATCTGTAATCATGATACTTAACAAGGCTGCATTGAGCAGACTGGATTGATCTTTTGGATGCAGACGGGGGTCCTCCAAGGTCACTAGTTATTAGGTGTGAAGAGTTGAGCACGACTAGAACTGGACAATAATTTATCTGTGGGGCCAACAGCTGTACTTGCAAAGAGAATAACAAGTGCAGCATTTCTGATCGGCTGTCATTTGAAAGCAAAACTCCAGAATTCCTACTGTCGTGACTGCTCTGATTTGCCTTTCAAGGGTATCTGAAATATGTTTTTCAGATATATTCAGTGATATAGGAATACTTTCTTGTAATATTCTCAGGATTTCTCACTATTGATTGGTTTCCTTCGGTAAAACCTTTGCACACACACACAAAGCCCCACAACATGACAGGTGTCTAACCACACCTGTCCCCATCTATTTCTTCACCCCATATATTTCTTGTTGAGAGAAACACCAATGGTCCAATCTTGTCCTCCACTGGTGCACACGACACAAGGCCACTGATGCAGAGGTCACTGTATCCTGAGCACCAGCAGGGGACCAGCAAGGACCTGGGAAAAGTAAATAAAGAAAATTTTTATTTATCTCTTTGGCCACTGTCTGGTCCACTATGGGCCTAGTAGGATCTACACCAGCTCTTTTCTGGTGCAGATCTGTTAAATGAGAGGGGGTGTGCCAGGCCTGGGATGGGGATATAGGATTCAGCAGCCATCAGTGCTGCCAAATTTCATTCTGTTCCCTCAGATCTGCCCCCCCCCCCCGCATAACTGTGATGGTGGCCAGTCTGCGGATGTTGTTGGCAGTGCATGTCTTTCCAGGCCTTGCATCAGCAGCAGTGCTGTGCACATTGGTGGAGAGACTGCTGCAACAGTGGACAATGTGGAATGCTGGCAGACCTCGGGGTCCACCAGCATACTGCACAGATAGGATTGGGCTGCAAGTGTGCATCATTTGGAATGGCTCCTCTCATACAAACCTGCCCTGCCCGGATACTAAGATCATTGTGAGAAGCCCAGCTCTGGGTGTTTTTGCCCTTTGAGGTTAGATGTGTTACTAAAATGAATATGACCTTCTCAGTATTGGTGCCTTATTTCAGGATGGGTCCGTAGCTATGTGGTGGAGAACATGCTTTACATGCAGAAGTTTCCATGTTCAGTCCACAAGGTAGCCAGATAGGATAAGGAAAAACACCTGTCTTATACCAAAGGGAAGCCCCCTTGGTCAGCAGAGACAATTCAAAATAGATGGACCAATAGTCTGACTCGGTGTAAAGCAGCTTCCGTGTTTCTGTGTGGAACTCCCTCCCCTGTTCACTTGGAGTGGACTGTGATAGTTGTGTTTCTCAACCAGTGGTATGGGTACCACCAGTGGTACTTGAGTTGGTGTGTGGTGGTACTCATGGAACCCCTGAACGCCTGCTGCCTGGCAGTGAGACCAGGAACATGACACATCAGACAGTGGTAGGAGGCTCCGCTCAGTGGGCAGAGCTCCAAAGCTTGCTTTTCCGCACTTGAAAAAGCACTCTGGGACACCCTGAGCCTCTTACCGGCATTTTTCATGTTGCATCTGGCCTCCCAACCCAGAAGTAACTGGCAAAGATGTCATTGCCAGTTACTTTCAGTGGTACTTCGAATAGGTGGACCATGTAAAGTGGTACAGCAGAGGACAAACATTGAGAAGCTCTCTTCTAGACCTCAGATAAAAACAGTTTTATCTTCATTGTAAGGTGGTGAAGAAATATGTTAATTAATAAATAGACTCCACCATAGTTGTGCTTGAGGTCACTTTTGTTGTTGTTGTTGCTGCTGCTGCTGCTATGCACACCTTAGTGAAGAAGATATGAACCAACACATGGCTTCCAGCATTTTGAAGAGGGGTATGGTGTCCAACAGGAGAGTGTGTGCATAGTAAAAACTATATGTAATTAAAATTTCACATACAAATGATGGGAAAAAAATCTTCACATATAAATTATTCCAAATCTGAATAAGAGCTTGGTACACTATTTCATGTTGTTTGGACTCCTAAGCTTGTGTAAGACAATTAAAAAATGTGTCAATAAACCATGTAAGAAATATGCCCTCAGAGAATAGTCAGATACTAAATAATGGATCAATACATATAGTATTTTAAAGAAATATCTCTAGAGACAGATGGATCCAAATAAGAGTGTGCTGCTTGAGAGATGGTGCAGAATCCCAGTAAAAAGCTCACAGTCCATCGAGTGCAACTATTCTGTTTTGAGTCAGGCCAAACTGTTGTAGCAGCGCCCCTTACGAAAGCTATAAACTGCATGCAATGCCAATGGTTGTGTATTCCTATACTGTACATCTGAACAAGCAATAGCTTAGAAATATACAGGTATTTTACAAACTATGCATGGCATGCCCTACCAAGGCCCATAATGACCCTAATCAAAGAAATGCAGCATTTGACATTTATTCATTCATTAAAACAAACAACTATATCTGCTTTCTTTTGTAAGGGTCCCTAATTTTTGCAGCTGAGTCCACCATGTACCTGTAAGTTGTCAGAGTAGGCATGTAAAAGGCAAGCTTTCCTATTTCCCTAGTGCAACTGTTCTTGTCGTCTAGGCCAAATGGCTAGAATAGTCTAAATACAGTCAACCTCCTTAGAAATGCCACACACACACACACACACACACACACACACACACACACAGAGGCAGCCCAATCCTATCCCTGGTGGAGCTGCCAGATGCAGAGGCTGCCAGAGGTCTCCTCAGGGGAAGGAGACATTTGTCCTCCTCCCCCGAGTAATGTTGAAGACCCTGCAATGGGGCTGCTCAAGTCTGTGCTGGTTGTTTTGCTGGTGCAGGCTGGAGAACTTCCGTGTCGGGCTTTGCCGCCTGACACGGAGGATAGGATTCAGTGGAGCCTCTGCTGGGCCAGTGCCAGTCGGTGCCTCACCCAGTGTTGGGAGGAGGACACCTCTGGCAGCCTCCGCCAGACCTCTGGGAACCTGTGCCGGCCTCTGCAGGCCTCTGGATGCAGATATAACTCTTTTGGTGATGCTGCACCTGGGGGTGCCAAGATACTTAGGATTGGGCTGCTCATCACATGTGTAGCTCATCTTTCCCAAGGGTGCCAGATGTGAGATCGTTCCATTTTGTCCTTGGGACAACCCTGTAGCTGGTTTAGGCTGAACTTGCCAGGCCAGTGAGCAAGCAGTGCGGGTGGGGGAGGGATATGAGCCTGGGCCTCTCTGATTCAGGTCCAACAACCTATCCACATTTGTAGGACAATAGGACATCACTATGTTGGAGAAATGATTATCGTGAGTGATGATAACTTCATAGGCTTTAGTGAAAACCTCCTCAACTGTCTACAGCAGAATCAAGGGCAGCCAGGAGGTTGCATATGAAAACACTTTATGCTGAATCAGACAATCACAACTGCGGGAGAGTTTCTGGAGAAAGAGAAATACATGTAGCTATAATGTAGCTTCTGCAACTCAAAGACATTTGTTTTCTCATACTCCCCAGTGTACTTCTGATCTTACATAGAAGGCTATAATGCTTCTCTGTTTTTCATTGCAATCCTTTAAAAAATGAACTCCCCGCCAAGAACTTCAGAAAACGGCCCTTACTCCCTTTTACTGCTAATGAAGCAAAAAATGTAAAAGATTTGGAGGACAATGGCTAGACTTTGTTGACCTAGTTGGTTTTGGCTTCATCAGACCTTGCTCAGCTGGAATGATGAATGTGTTAATTGCATCCAAGTTTAATTAAATACAGTTGTGTATCGGTATTTGCAGGGGATCCGCTCCTGGACCCCCTGCAGATACAGAAACCCGTGGATAATGAAATCCGCTGGTTGCAACACACAGGCCCAAATCCTAACCAACTTTCCAGCACTGGCATAGCTGTGCCAACAGGGTGTGTGCTGCATCCTGAAGTTGGGTGGCAGTCACCAAGGCCTCCTCAAGGTAAGGGAATGTTTGATCCCTTACCTTGGAGCGGCACTGCCCTTACCTCAGTGCTGGAAAGTTGGTTAGGATTGTGCCCACAGGACCTCCAAACTGGAACCTCATTCCATTTGCATCCAGAGCCGCCCCCGGAATTGTTTAAAGGGCACTTCTGGTTTTCTGCCCATCTGCAAGTCAGTTCCAACATTCTTTCTGTCAGCATTTTTTTCAACCTCAGCTGTTACCAAGAGCCTGAATCCTTGGTGGAGCTATGAAAACATGAACAAGTTTGAGCCTCAGAGGCTAGAACTGAATTCTATGGAACAAGTAAATGGGTTCATTCCAACATATGGGTGAGGGACATCTTCAGGTGTTGAAATCACCAGGGAAGCAGGAACAGGTTTACCTCCTTTCCCAGTGGAGTCCTGAATGTTTTACTTTCACAGTAAATGAAGCTGTACAGGGGAAAATGTAAATGATGTATTTGGGCTTGGCACTGCAGTGTGTACAAAACCTGCGCACCATCTTGACAGTGATCACCAATGACAGTAACCTCACTGAGACATGACTCCACCTGAGGCAATTCCAGGATTTGAGAAGAGGAGAGAAAACTCCCCCCCCCCAGGGAAAAACAACCAGAAACTGGGGGAGGGAGAGAAGATAACTTGCAGAACAGGGGTGTGGAACATAAGGCCCGTGGGCCAAATGCAGCTCCTGGAAGCCATTTATCCTGCCCCTATTGTAATTGGCTCTCCCTGCTTGATAATTGGACTCTTTCATATCTTGAAAATATGAATAAGATTTGCACATTTTCTGTTCTGTGATTTGCAGCTAATGTTTCTGTGTGAGAACAAAGTGTTTATTTCTGGCCATCATCTGCTTAATGATGTCACTTTCTGCTCAATGATGTCACTTCCAGCCCTCAGCGGGCACCATGAATGCTAACTTTGGCAGTCTGTATGAGATGAGTTTGACACTCCTGGTGTACTATAGAGCATTACTTTTATCCCCAACCCTTGTCATAACTTTTAGGTTTAGGGATGGAAATGTTCTCTTCAGAGTCTAGGGTTTGTGTTCAGTCTGGAAGGAGTAGGCCTGGCTCCACCCAGCAATGGCTCCAATGTTGAATGGGAGAGTGTGGGAAGAGAATCTGGAGGAAAAGTCTTCCACTTTCCATCCACACACTGCTCTGCCTATCAAACTTGTCTGTCACCTAGCAAAAGGGCTGCCAAGCTCATTCCATCTTGATTTACAGTGAATTTGCACGTTAATGTAGGCAGAGGTAATAGACTCAAAATAATGAACTTGTCCCAATTATAATGTAAATCTAAAAAAACCCTCTTATTGAGTAAGTAATTTGTCAGATGTCATAAAGACATAATGCTGCATCATTATGACTAAAATATTTTCAAATTATTCATGTTCTCTATCACTTCTGGGAGCTCACTGAGTGAGCATGATTGGAGACATACAGTTGGTTCAGCCTTTTTATATTACATTCCTTACCAAACCGGTGGGGATGTAAGTCAGCCTGACCTAATATTATGTTGATTCCAAAGTAATTACATCTGTTATTTGCAGGATCTGCTGTAAATCGAGTTGTGGCAGATGTGGCTATTTCACAGAAGCAATTTCAGAGCTCATTAAATATATCATATGTTGCTTACACATTACATTAACCCCTCTAGTGCCTCAAGACAGATGACATATTTTCAGCGAATTGGCAATTTTATGACCCTGAATGCCAAAGGCAATCCAGGGTAAATACGTTCAGGACTTGTATGACTTTATTGCACAGCTCTGTGTGCACTATAAAAATGAGGGCTATGCCAAATATTCTCCATTTTCGGTTTTCAGGTTGGAACCATTTACAGTGTGTGAATTCACCCATTTCAGGCCTGCTTAATGCCATGGTTTAGTGCTATCCTTGGCTGATGCTCTGTGGCATAACTAAAAGAGGGCAAATGCTTGGGAGGGCTGGGGGGGGCGGTGTTGTGCCATCATCCACCCCTACCCTGCGGTGGCCCCCCCCTTGCCACCCAGGGCCTTATGCCCAGAGGCATTTTGAGGGCCGGGGAAGCAGTGAGCTACCTCCCCGACCTTCCAAAGGCCTTGTAAAGGCCTCAGAAGGCCAAAGAAATAACTTTTGATTTTGTGGAGGAAACTGAAAGTGACATTTTTAGGAAGACCTTCTGAGGGCCAGGGAAGCATCCCTGGCCCTCCAAATGTCTTCTAAGGGCATTAAAATGTCACTTCCAGTTTCCTGGAAGTGATTTTTTTTCAGCTCTCCAAGGCCTTTACAAGGCCTTTGGAGGGTTGGAGAGGCAGGCCACTGCCTCCCTAGGCTCCAGAAGGGAGGCAGGGGGTGGAGGCCTGGCTTGGGGGGCAGCCTGTGGTCTTGAGCCCAAGCACTACTGGGGCCAGGATTGTCACTGCTGATGCCTCCATTTTTCCCCTGCCTGCATCACCTTCCTTTTTCTAGTCACATATGTGAACCTGCTCAGTCATAGTTCACGTAATAAATAGATAAATAGATAGTCATGGAGTGTTCTTTGACTGCATGATAATGTCACTGAGGGCAAATGAGACTGAGATCAATTCAAACAAATGTACACTTTTTTGCATAGAGTGCAAAAAACTGTATGAAAAGAGAGGCATTTGCAAATGCTGCTGAACATGTTCATGAAAAACAGTGAGTAGTTTCAGTTCAGTTTCAATAGCGGATTGAGGCTTAAGGGAATCTCCATGTATGATTCTAGGTGCATAAAAAGGTGATATATAGAAGGGTCTAGAAACATAGGTGTGACTCATAAGGGAACACAACCCTGTAACACTACCCAGTTGTCCATCTATTCCAGTGGTTCCCAACCTTTAGGAGCCTGTGGACCACTCAGGCAAACAGTGGAATTGGTGTGGACCATATGCCTCCTTCCATCCCACCACTCAAAAAATACGATTCAATTTGGTAGCCCATCAGGGAGTGCTCAGTAAGACACTGGAAATGCCAGCTGCTGGGGATCCATTTTCTGCCCTCTCTGCTGGTCCATGGGGAGAGTGGACTGTCCAGCAGCTGGCACATCAGCAAGCACTGGACCACCAGAGAGGGAGGAGAACAGACCACATACAGCCACAGCTAACACTTCAGTGGTCCATGGGGGAGTGCTCACTTAGCGAAAGACTGGAAGTGAACAAAGGTGACTATCTTTTTTCCCCTGAGACCTCAGGGACCACTTCTCAGGGTCTCAGGGACCACCTGTGGTCCCTGGACCACAGGTTGGGAAACACTGATCTATTCCATCATTTTGCATATGGAATGGTCATTGCCAGGTGCTTAAAAGGAAAACTGGGAAAATATAATCTGTACATAACACTGTGAAATATTATATCATAGGGTAAAATTTATTCAGTCCTCAGGTAGCAATCTGTTTTTGCCTGAAGCACAAAGCTACATAGCCTTTTCAAATTTCTCCCAGCTAGGATAACTGCTGAGGCTACCCTTATTAATGTGAACATTTAATCCCCTTTATAAAATTAATCCACTACCTCTTGGAGAGTTCGTAAAAGTGACAGATGTAACAGGTTATCAGATGAAAGCCTGGCCATTTAAGAAATGGCATTCCTCTGAATGAGATCATTCTGCAGCTATTATACGCATACAAGATGATTTAATAAATTAGTCTTAAAGAATGTGAACATGGACAAATGCAACCACAAATACAGCTAAGACAGAGTTTTTATTCACATTAGGTTTTAGGACACAATTAGGGCACAAGTGGAAGCATTTCTGGAGCAGGACCAGAACCTCTTGCTTTCTGGTAGATTCTAGGCCATTCCAGAAAAAAAGGGAGGTATTCCATGCCCAGAGAGAGAAATATTTTTACCTTTCTTTTCTGCATCTTTTCAGTGCAGCTGCATCAGCAGGAGGGAAAGGATAGCATTAGGCTCTTAGGGCACAATCCTGAGGGTGCCCTCGGCTGGTGCAAGTCCTTTGCGCTGGCTGAAGAGTACCGCAAAAGTGCCGTAAAGCACTTTCATGCCATCTTCAGAGGAGGGAGGCTGGTGCACAGATGTGCACAGATGTGCGCCAACCTCTGGAAGCCAGCCCAAGTGTGGTGGGGGAGGTAAGCCTGCACCGGCACAGGAGTCGGGGGGGGGCGCGTCAGGATGGTGGAGAGGAGGTGTTTGGAGATGGGGAAGGGGAAGGCGGATTCGTGGATGGGTGAGCAGAGGGCGGGCCAGGATCTGGCACTTGTGCCAGATCCTAACCCCAGTCCAGGGCAGCCCAGGGCAGCTTCGGGCTGCTTGGATCTGCACCACCTATTGAGGTGGCGCAAATCTGAGTAACTCCATTGAGGCTGCTGCGGCATTACCTGGGGTAAGTGGAAGTGATTCCCAGTGCCCTGGGCTGAGCCACTTTCAGCCCTAACCCCACATTGGATGCAGACCAGGCCAGCTGGCCTCCCTGTGCCAGCACGGGTTGGGATTAGGCTGTTAGAGGTGTATCCCCAAACAGCTAAATTATTAACTTCAAATATATTTTTGTGAAATTTGGTGGCAGTTCTACTCAGAAAGGAAATTGTGTGGGTGTAGTCCTATGCTCTGGCTTATGCTCTGGTGCTCCCTCTCTATTGTCAGAGGACGAGGCAATGTCCTAGGGTTCCTACGGTTCTAAGGAAACTGCAAATAGAGAATGCAAGTATAGAGTAAAAAATTATGAAGAAAGCTGAGAGCGAAGAAGCCCACATAATTCTCTGTGCCATACAAATATGCCTAATTAGTAGCTTTCGTCAATGTGCATTTCCTTACACTTTGCTTTCTTATCATTTCAAGTAAAGGGGGGGGGAGAGAGGGGGGGAAGAGAGAGAGCTGCCACAAGGCTTGGAAGAGCAGTGGTTGAGGGCAGTTGCAAATGCAAATGGGAATGTAGCTCAGAATTAGAACATATTCCATGTGCTTCCAGGCACCACATAAGGCATTTTATCTTTTACACTGTAGAAAGAGAGAGATGGATGTAATGAGAGCCACAGGTTGGCTGAAGATGATTAATTGCTGAAAACCCAGTATCAGATTGTTAGAAGTATCTTATTCCAGTGATGGATGTTTTGGCCCTAACATCTGATTTGGTAGTATCGCCACACACGCACACAATACAGTATTTATTTTCCACATTTTAATACCACCTTTCCTCCAAAGAGCTCAGGGTAGTGTACACAGCTGCTCCCGTCCTTTTGTCCTCACAACAACCCAGTGAGGTGGGTGAGGCTGAGAGAAAGTGACTCTCAGGGTCACCCAGAAAGCTTCATGGCTGAGGGAGGGATTTGAACCTGGACCTTCCAGGTCTAAGTCCACCTCCTAAACCACTGCACTACCCTGGCTCTTTCAGTAGAGCATTTTCCTTAATGTGCTGCATTTTTCATAACAGAACTGGAGACCATGTGGTGGGATTGCTCATGTTGGAAACTGGAAAGGAAGAGAGTGGAAGTTTACGACTGCCTCTCACATTACTATGTCTGCCAGGAACAGCCCTTTATTTGTCCGTTTCCCCTTAATCTAAAATATAAAAACCATTTACAGTATTTATTTATTTTAATTTTTTTTTATCCTGCCTTTCTCCCATTATGGAGTGCCCCAAACAGCTTACAAAAACCATACAATAAAATTTTCTTTTTAAAAACAGTACACTAAAAGCTGTGCATACCAACAAGAATAAGAAAGCCAACCGCTTAAATATTAAGGCATGTTAAACTAATAGCCCAATCCTATGCATTTCTACTCAGAAGTAAGTCTCATTAAAGTCAATGGGATTTACTCCCAGGAAAGTGTGGCTAGGATTTGACTGTAAATGCTGCCACAGTGGCCACCGGTGTGAGTTTGGCTGCATCCCTCAGGTAGCCAGAGATCATGTGGGGGTGAAAAGGTAAGTAAAAATTTCTTTTACCTACCCATCCATGTGGTCTCCAGTGGGTCTACTGAAATCTGCACTAGCTTTTAGCTGGTGGAAGTGTGAGTAGAGGAAAGGGAGTATGTTGGGGGCTAAATGGAGGACACAATATTGGACACAATATTGGACACAATATTGGCCAAGGTCCCAATCTCCTCCCCTTTCTGCCCACATTCTGCCACCCTTTGGCCCCCCCCCTGCTGACTTACTAGCACCAGTGGGGGTGAAGGGCTCCCTGGCGCTCTTTCAGCTCTGCTGCCTCTTGCAACAGCACTTGGAATATGGTCCTCATAGCACTCTGCATGCATCAACATCAGCCATCTTACAACAATGGAACCCTGTTACAAATGCCCCCAACATGCCAGCCCAATTTGAGTTAGGATCAAGTTGTAAGTGATAGCAGCCAAAACAAAAAGCACAAAACAGTATCCAGAGAAAGGAAAAACAAAAACATCCCATGACCGACCAACCAAAGCTATAGTGGAAAAGCCAAACAGAAAAGTGTTTAGCCTCCACCAGAAAAATTACAGGGAAGGCACAGATCTCAATTCAAGAGTAAGGGAATATCTTAATTGTGGCACTGCCACAGAGAAGGCTCTACCCGCCAACGTCATCTTGGTCAAGGGCAGCGTATGTAGGAGGGTGCCCTCAGACAACCTCAGGGGAATTGGTTCATGCGACAGTTCCTCAGATACCCGATCCCAAGCCATAAAGTGTTTTAGCCATGCCTTGCATTGTGCCTGGAAATTAATCAGCAATTCACTTCCCACTTTGTGTTAGTGTTCTGACTATCTCCCTCCTCTAGTGTTCCACATGACTGCTTCTCATATTCCTCTTCTAGCATTCAGGCTGCAAAGGAAGAGACCTGAGTGCTTGGCACCACAGTAAAGGAAGATAGATAAGCAATGGGAGTGAGAGCGGTGAACTGCAATTAAGTGAATCTGGATATGGGATCCGGGATAGGGGAGGATGCCTGTATCTCTTTCAAAGAGCTGTGCAAGGGGATTGTTACAGCACAAATACCAATGATGGCTTCTCAGACTCCATTCTCTTTAAAAGATCTGCAGGTTGACAACACTGAATAAGTCAATGGTTGGCAACCTTCAGTCTCGAAAGACTATGGTATAAGCCTACAGCACCCGGTATTCCCAGGCGGTCTCCCATCCAAGTACTAACCAGGCCTGACCCTGCTTAGCTTCCAAGATCAGACAAGATCAGGAATGTGCAGGGCAACAGTCAACCTGCTGATCTTTTATAGAGAATTTATTATTTAGGATCCTGATCCTGTTAGAATTGTATGCTGGGAAGAATCTACTCCTAACAGCAAAAGGATACAGTATTTAGCATAGCATCAATAGAGTCACCACAACTAGAAATTGTGCTAGCCAGTTGCAGGGTCACAGATAATGCTTTTGTGATAATCTTTTCAACTGTATAGTAACAATGGGAGTTTTTGGAATCTAGAAGAAAGCCTTGAGCCATGTTTGCTGTCTTTAACAAAAAGAAAAACACAGTTTTGACAGATCAGTCCCTTTGGGCTGCAGAACAGCTGTAAGTCAGTGAAAGCCACTTGATGATGCCTGGAGAAACATCAGGGAAAAAAAGTACATCATCTTGTTAACCTGAAATCTGAGGAAATGCATTAGGAAATGGAATTAATAGTACCAGCACAGATGGTGAAAATGGCAGAGATGACAATCCTAGGCAACGTGCCAAGGAAGGTTCTACAGACTTTCCTGCATCTCTTTAGATTAAATTGTTCAGAATGCATCCTATTCAGATAGATGTCCAAATGTAAGGTTTGCTCCTATTCAGATTTATCTTTGTTATTAATTTGCATTTCATGTGATCAGCATTTTTATTACATATTTTAAATGTACAATGCAGTGGTCAGTGGGTAAGAAATCAGTAGTACAGCAAAATAATCAGAGAAAGTATATTTCATGTGTCAATTGTTGCAGGTGTCAAATAACTGGCTTCAGTGGATACACTCTGCTTGCTGTGAAGAATAAGCAAGGTGCATATAATGCATCCTAATTTGCATTACAAGTGGCATTAAAAGGTATTTTCAAGATGGGGGTGAACATTTCATCAGTATCAACATTCATATGCCCTTGCTATATTTTTTTTTATATATGCCCATAAAATTATATTTATTTGGAATACATCTCATCTAAGTAGTTAAGCTGATTTATAAAACAATGTTGTCAGATTTTTTTTTTTTTAAAAAAAGCACAATAATGCCTTGGTGGTCCAGAAATGTTCATTAACATCATTGCCAATTTAGTTGATCTGACGTCTTTGGGGGCCCAGATACCAGTTTGATTCTTTGTACAGTTTCATCATGAAGAGAATATGCCACTGGGTGCTTGCCAAAGCTCAGGGCCCAACAGGTGCAGCCTCAATGCAGCCCCAAGGTAAGGAAACAAACATTCCCTTACCTTGAGGAGGCCTCCGTGACTGCCCCTCTCCACAGGATGCAGTGCATGCCCCATTGGCACAGCTGTACCAGCACTGGAAAGTTGGATAGGATTGGGCCCTCAGTTGCTAATGACTGAAATGCATGTTTGTTTTTTTTAAATGCACTGAGCTCCAAGATCTTGTCAATGGCATTCTTGTCAACGGCATGGTGGCCAAGATATGCAATATGGGCACAACCTTTCAGGAGAATCGTTTTCCTGGAGTACTCACTGTGGAGTGGTTGTAAATGGAATCTTTTTTTGTGACTGGAAATAAGCAGACATAACAAACTATTCTGGGTTTTATTATTTTGCCCCTCTTTCCTCCTTGTGTGGTGAGAAGGTCAGGGGAGACTGCAGTGCAGATATTCTCACCTTAACCTTTGCTCTTTCACACACTACATCCAGTTACAAGACGTCATGTATCATTCCACTTTGATGTATGCACAAGACTTTTTTAAATAGGGCAAACCTTGACTTTCATCCACTTGACTTTTATTGCTTTACTCTTTCAGCCATTTTCAATTATAACCACATTTCAAATTTCATCCACCTGCTTTCCTCTTTTGTCCAGTTTCATCCAACCTTCCATGACATTTGTCGACATCCTTATATTTATTTTTCATTTCTGTTTATTTAGGTTTTGCACACATTTTCATGTGTTATATAGTTAGTTATTTATGTTTTTTTGTGGGCCAAAATAAGTGGGCAAGCTAAATAAGGCTATGCTTTGACATTCTTCAGGTTTTTTTAACTTTCATCCATGCTCTGGTCCCTAACCAGATGAAAGTGCAAGATATTGCTGTAATTTTGAGAAATTGAGAAACAGTGAGAAACAGTGATTCTCACTTGAGAATCAGTGAGAAACAGTGATTCTCAATTGGCCCTGTTTTAGTTATGATACAACCTTTGCCCCTATGTATTCCCCCCCCTTGGGAGGGGGGTTGCCTTTCTAGAATACCAAAGATCTGCCTGATGGGATATCTTGAAGAAATTAGCTACTCCTACCTGAGCAAAAAAAATCCAAGTTGTTTATTTACTTTACCAAGAAGATGTGTGACAAAGATGTGTTGCAAACCACAAGCATATAGTGTCGGGGTCCCCACTCTGCACCTAGTCCCCTGCCTCACCTCAGGAGAAGGCTCCAGGACTGGGTAACTGGGCAACAGGAGAGGGGAGAAGCCAGAAGGGCAGGAGGAAGGGGGAGGTGAAGGCAACACAGGGGAAGAAGGGAGGTCTTTAAGCCCAGGGAAGGGTGGCTCCCAGGGAACCGCCCTTTTTACCTCCCCTGAAGGGAAGGGGAGGGTTTGTGGGGAGGGTAGCTGGCTGTACAAAAGCTGGGAAGCCAGTGATGCTGGGGTTGGCCTGAAGCTAGTAGGTGGGTGGTTCTGCAGCCAACAGCCCCTGCCCAGGACCCAAGCAGAAAAAGCCCATCCAGGGAAGAGGACCAGGGTGCTGTTACCCCCTATCCCTGAGCCAGTCTGGGACCTTCCCAGGGCTCCCTTAAAGCAGGGGTGTCCAAACCTTTCGGCAGGTGGGCCACATCATCTCTCTGACACTGTGTCGGGGGCCGGGAAAAAAAAAGAATTAATTTACATTTTAAATTTGAATAAATTCATGTAAATGACAATATTAGAGATAACTTGCAATAACTCAAGGTCTATAAAAGGCCTTGCACAAAGCAAGGCCAGCCTTTCCTTTGCTACCACTGCTGCATCACAGACGTGAAACAGCAAGCAGTGGAGGGAGCCCTTGTCCCACAGCTTATGCAAGAGGTTGAATAGTTGTCCATCATGCTAACAGCAGTTGTGTCGGTTCAGTGTGGGCCCCAGCAAGTCTCTGAAGGGCCAAAGGCTCATGGAGACTGAAGGCTCCCTGCGGGCCAGATTGGGAGTCCTTGAGGGCCGCAAGTGGCCCAAGGGCCAGGGTTTGGGCACCCCTGCCTTAAAGGATCAGTCAGGCTGAGCAGAGGCCCTTCCCCAAGACCCTCACATAAAAATTGTCTAAAGGCCTTGTCACAATGTAGAAGGAAAAAAAACCTCACTGAGTATCAAATGAAAAGCAGATGTTTATTTCAACATGTGCTAATGTGGTCAAACTCTGAGCACACTGCCCTACTAAAAAAACTGTAAGTTTGAAGTGGTTTGTAATAGAATGTGCTTGTCAACTTTTATGCTTATCACAAGAGTGTGCTTATGTTTGTGAATTCAAGTTCTGAAAATTTAAACTCTGAGCCAATGAAACCTCTGGTAAACAAGGGCTTGCCCAGTAGTGGCTATGAAATGGTTTGCATTCATGAATTCTTCAGTTCCCCATCTGACAATGGAAATCAATTGAGAGTCCTATTCCTATTCAACTTACCAGTGCTGATGCAGCTGCAATGCAGCCCCAAGGCAAGAAAACAAACATTCCTTTACTTGGATGATGCCTCTGTGATTGCCCCACCACCACAGAATGCAGCACATGCCCCATTGGCATAGTTGCATCAGCACTGGAAAGTTGGGTAGGATTGGACCATAAATAATTTACTTGAAATGTTGTTGTAACTAAAGCCCTGTGAAGTTGTGATGATGGCATGGACTGTGGCCATGTAATGGGACGGAATAAAAGTGCACCAGCAAGTCCTGCCCTGATGGCAGCGTACTCTTGAAGCACCTCCCCAGCTCTCTCCATGGAGAATATTATTCTGTAGCAACAAATGCTGACCATGGAAAGAGATCCTCCCTGTGATTAAGCCATTTTTGCCTAATATTACATATACGCAACAGGGAACGTATGTATATACCTGTGGGCTGGGCAGAAATGGGTTAGAATGCTGGAATTGAAGTGTTCTTAATCCTAGGGAGGATTGCTCCCTGTGGACACCATTTGTTGCTGCTGACAAATGCTCTCCATGGAGCCTTTTGACATAGAGGTGGGGCTTGCTGACATGCTGTCACTCCCATCATTGCATGAGCTGTCCATACCAACTCAGTTACTGAACAGGGCTTAGATACAATTGGTCTCAGGTACCTTTGACCAAAACTTCTGCATATACAGGCACCCCCTGCTTACTGGACAAGTTAAGGACTAGAGCACTGTCGAGAGCCTGAAATCATTGACATGTGGAACCCAATCTTTTCGTAGCTTGCAAATGCATTTTGGCCATCGAAAAACATAATCACTCACTCACTCACTCACTCACACACACACACACACACACACACACACAGAGGTACAAGAAGAACATGGTTGCAAAAGTGTGTGGAAAGTTGTGAAAACATGACGAAACAGGTCAAAAGAGCAGACCGCGCATCCAGTGTGTGAGTTCTGGTTGTGACGGAAAAGCATCAAAAGAACACATTGTTGAAAAGCGAATGGTCGAAAAGTTGGGGGACACCTGTATAAACCCCGTTGAAATGAATATGGCTTGTGCAGCTTCAAATTCACCTCATTGTGGTTTGTGAAGAAGAACTTCTTTGTGGATTGTGGCCCTTCTTTATCACAACTTCTAAATGCTATAATTAAATTTCTTCTAATAACCACACATCTGTGCAACTTGTCCTGAGGGAGCAGCGTTAGTGCTGAGTGGGTCAAATATAATTTTCTTCTCCATTATCATCAATCATCATGGTAAAGATGGGCAGGAAACAGTTGAAGTCTGTCTAGTAAATGTAATCAAGAACAGCTTTTCAAGACTGCCTGTGGTCTTTTTGCCCAGTTTAGAAAACATTCATGCTTGGAGAACTTAATTCCTTAGCGTCTGAAGACAGCCAAGATAAAATGCTGCGCCACTACAGCCAATTCGACAGCAAATCATGTATGTCTTTCTCAAATATACCACAAGTGCTTTATTGGAATCAATAACTGCTGTTTTAATAAATTAAAATCAGTGTTAAAATCAAGACACATGTTAAGATCCCCCTGTAAACACTGATCTGAACAACAGAAAATATTGTTTCATTATTATTATTGCTGTAATTTTTACCCACATTCATCTAAAATTTCTACCTAGGGCAGGTTGTAAATCAATAAAATAAAACTAATGCCCCTAAACAGTAAAACACGGTGATCACAAAATAGTATAAAACAGAACAAGACAGTATTTATTTATGCTTTGTTCTCCTGCCCTTCCTCCGGCATTGCTCTTTTCAAAGACAATGATTCAAATTAAGGCTCTTGCAGTTATTTACCGAAAGTTGGCACTGAAATATCTATTTTTTCATTTACCTTCTCGCTTTATGACCTTCAGGTTCCAAGCCTGATGAAAATTTCTATGGAACTCAAAAACCTGCATACTGAGAAGCTGGTCCAGGAAAAAGGTAACGCCTCCTTTCTTCACAAAATCTCGTGTTCTTTCATATGAGATGTATTTCTAGGTGACAGTTCAAATACCATAAATCAGTGGTTTTCAAACTCTCGTGGAGAGTTTGAGCCACTGTTAGTGCTTGCGGGGGCAGGGGGGAGGCAGTGGGGGCGGGAGGAAGGCAGCGCCACGATCCCCAGGATCGCGCCGCTCAGTGGGCTGCAGGGGCTTGGGTGCATTTACCCAAGCCTCCTGCAGCCTCCCGGGGGTGCGGGGAACCCGGTGCAACCTTTAGCAGGGCTCCCCGCAGCAGTGAAAGTGAAAGCGGAGCGATTCGTTTTCAGGACTTTGTTGGCCACTGCACTCTGGCATGCTGGAAGACAGGTGGTGGTGCAAGCGGGCAGTCTGGCTCCTGAGGCAGTGGTATAAGGCTGAACAGCTGCTATCTGTGTGCTGCCTTTGCCTCGTCTCTCCCCTTTAAGCTTGAAGAAGAAGAGTGATTTGGCCTGCATTGAAGGATTACTGAAGGGGAAGTAAGGGAAAATTGGGTTTTTCCCCTCTTTGATGGGATTGGAGGGAAAATGAGTATTGGTGAAAAAAATAATTGAAGGGGAAATTAATTGTGTGGAAGGGTCCTTGGTGGGAAACTATTTGTGGGAATCTCAGTAGGAGCTGACAATTGTGGAGAAATGTCATTGAGAAGGAATTAGTTTGTAAAGGCTGATGTTTTGGAGCTCAGTTCCCATCTCGCTGCTTGGTTTGTGACCTTGTGGAGAGAAGTGCGCAGGCTACATTTGGGGAGATTCAGCCAACAACTGTATGTGCCCAACTCAGTGAGAATTTGAACATATTGTGTTTATTTGTAGAAAAAAAAAATCAGGGCCTTTATAAGAACTATAATAGCAGAAAAGGATACAAACTAGGGCAGGAATCCTATCCACACTTTCCTGGAAGTAAGCTCCATGGACTATAATGGGACTTTCTTCTGAGTAGACAAGCCTAGGCTTGAGTTTTAGGTTAATTCAGGTTATTGTATAAGCAAGTCCCTGTTTTCTGGATCATTATTAAAACAATGTATCCACGGTTGTACATCCTTAGGCTCATTACAGGAGTTGTAAAGCAGAACTGATTTCCTAGACTACTATGGTCTGTGCTCAAGCCATGAGACAAGACATGCAATGCATTCACCTTCTACCTTTCTTCCTTCATGAATCTCATACGGTGGTCACACATAGCAGGCATTAACCAGATGTACAGAGCAATCCTATGGGCATTTTTATGACATTGTATCTCCTTATATGCTGTCATAAAAGTCCTGGTGAGGCCTGAAAATCACGCTGGTGCCAGACAAGTCAAAGCTGCCGCTGCAAAGCAGCCCCTGCCACCACAGGGCCTGGGCTGCACCAACATCTGTAAGTTGGCATTGGGGGTGTGCTGTGGACAGAGACAGGGAGGGAAAGGGGAGTTTTGTGGTGGGGAGATGGAGGCCAGGGGTGAATTGGGGTGGGGAGAGGGGAAGGCAAGGGTGGGAACAAAGAGAAAAGGGATGGATCCCAATGGCAGCAACTTGTGCCAGGATCTCATGTCCTTTTTTGCAGTCCGTCCCGCCCCTTTCCTTGGACTTACACCAGCTCCATAACTAGTGTGGAACTGAGGAAACCCATAGGCAGCCAGACAGCCTACATGGAGGGAAATAAGTTTTTTTTTCCCCACTTACCCCCATTTTGCCTTCTGGTCCCTTCCCAATAGCATGCAGCCTTGCGTCTATTAGCATGGCTTCATGCTCTGGATTGGTGGGGGAAAGGATTGAGTGGTTAAGCTGCAATCCTATGCACCAGTGGTTTTCAAACTGTGAGCCGTCGCTCCTGAGGGAGCCATGGAAACCAACCAGGAGAGCTGTGGAATCTTCATGAAAAACCTGCCACCCTATACAACGTATAGGATTGTAATCCTAGTGGGGAGCCACGACCAATGGCCTGGCAGGTCAAGGGGGGGCTCCAGTCAAAAAGGTTTTGGAATCAGTAGTTGGCAACCTTCAGTCTCGAAAGACTACGGTATCATGCTCTGAATGGTGGTTCTGGAACAGCGTCTAGTGTGGCTGAGGCCGATTCGGGAGTGACAATCCCTTCCACACTGAGAGCAAGTGTACTCTGACCCTGGTCTGTCTCCCTGGCTATGGGCTTTCCTTCTTTGCCTCTTTGCCTTAGACTGTTGGCCAAGTGTCTCTTCAAACTGGGAAAGGCCATGCTGCACAGACTGCCTCCAAGCGGACCGCTCAGAGGCCAGGGTTTCCCACCTGTTGAGGTCCACTCCTAAGGCCTTCAGAGCCCTCTTGCAGATGTCCTTGTATCACAGCTGTGGTCTACCTGTAGGGTGCTTTCCTTGCACGAGTTCTCCATAGAGGAGATCCTTTGGGATCCGGCCATCATCCATTCTCACGACATGACCGAGCCAACGCAGGTGTCTCTGTTTCAGCATGCATACATGCTAGGGATTCCAGCTCGTTCCAGGACTGTGTTGTTTGGAACTTTGTCCTGCCACATGATGCCGAGGATGCGTCAGAGGCAGCGCATGTGGAAAGCATTCAGTTTCCTCTCCTGTTGTGAGCGAAGAGTCCATGACTCGCTGCAGTACAGAAGTGTACTCAGGACGCAAGTGTAGACCTGGATCTTAGTATGTTCCGTCAGCTTCTTGTTGGTCCAGACTCTCTTTGTGAGTCTGGAAAACGTGGTAGCTGCTTTACCGATGTGTTTGTTTAGCTCGGTATCGAGAGAAAGAGTGTCGGAGATCGTTGAGACAAGGTACACAAAGTCATGGACAACCTATACTGATTCCTGTAAATCAGTGCTATATAGTGGTTCCAGGAAGTCAGCCTCTCTAAACAGAATGGGACTTTATACTTTAAATTGGTAGAAGACATGTATACATTTGTGGTATAGATACGCTTTTATAGATACGCCACACAAAACTTACAAAAAAAAGAGCCTCCACATATATGGATCCAAGTCACATTATAAAACCTTGGTATATTATTACAGTTCCTTTTCATTCAATTTATTCATTCATTCTCTGTCATCCTCCGACTGTCACCTGCATACAATCATCCTGCACCCACCCCGAGAGGCATAGGTGCCAACAAAATCATTTTGCTGTGAATGTTGATAGAATCAATCTTTGATTTGGACTGTATTTCCCATTCATCATGACGTGCAGTATTTCACCCTCAGGTGAATTGATTTTGTGGGTGTTGCCTGCCAGAAATAACGGCCTTCCAAGCATTAGGGGGAGAATTCCACATTTCTCTGCTCATCATTTATATGCGAATAGTTGGCACTGTTTCTAATGAGACTTTCTTATGTCACCAGGCATTTGTGTTGTCCAACTGCTGCGCATTGTTGCAGTTTTCTTATTAGCAAGAAGAAGCAAGCAGAGGTTCAGAGGAATCATGACACATTTCACATATTGCAGTAGGGAGTTCTGACAGATATCATGTGAAATTGAATGCCATCTAGCTTAGTAGCAAAAAATACCATGTCAAAATAAATAAAGTAAAATCTTGTTTCTTCTGCTCTAAATTGTAACATGGAGCAAGGGGCTGGGGCATATGGAATATTAGCGAACCTTAATCAGACTGCATGGAAGTACAACTCATTTTGCTCAGTGAAACCTTCGCATCATCATTCCAATTGCAATATATCTGGCTAAATGGGAGGACATGGGAGGAAGGGAGCATGGTGAATGTCATGTAGAGCCTGTGTCAGGAATGTGTCACCATGCTCCATTCCTCAGTGCTTCCATTAGTAGAGGTGGGGTTTTTATTTTTTTGGTTAAACACAAAAAACCACATTTGAGGGTTCAAGATATTTTCCAGAAATTAAAATAGATCCGTTTTCCAAATAATACTGTGGCTGCACCTGTTGACGCGATATCACCTAACTTGTACACTTTTAAAGTGTTTAAAATTAATCCAAATGAGAACTTGGAATAAAAACTCATAACACCATTTTCTTCTTTTCAAATCCTGAAATCTGACCCCCACCCCAAAAAAATCATTTACAAACACCCCCAGCCATTAGCATCCAAGGATGCCAGAATCTGACGTTCCCACACTTGCTTATGTGCCTGAATGCCACAGGGGATGTCTATAGCAGCTTCTAGGAGTCAAAAGGATGTTAGGGATGTTGAAATGAATCCATTATGGGTAGGCCTGGACTTTGGTGGGATCTAAATGAATTGAGGTATGGACAATGAGAAATCCTGCCCAATTGTCAATGCCCCGCATCATTACTGGTTGGAGTGGAACAAGGGGAAATAAAGAAAACTTGAGGCCCAATCCTATTGACCCAATGCAGTGCTGGAACTCCCAAAGGGCAACACACCAACACAGTAAAGAGACTGCTTGCATTGGTCCGGCTGCCAGTGCAAGCAGTGAGCAGCCTGGGTTGCATGCCAGCAGCCCACTAAGGTGCCCTGTAGCTGGTAAGTCAGCACAGGGGATAGCTGGGAGGCAGAGTGGGCAGAATGGGGTGGAGAGGGCGAGGAGACTGGGACAAGGAAGGGCAGATCAAGGCTGGGAGGTGGGTGTGATTGGCGGCAGCGATGCTGCCAATATCCTACCCACCTTTCCAGCCCCAGTCCACCAACCTGGACCCACTTGGACTTGTGCCAGCAAAGTAGCTGGCACAAGTCAGAGTAAACCCATTGGGGCAGCAAAGGCTTGCCCTAGCGTAAGGGGACAAATGGTTCCTTTCTTCAAAGAGGTCTCCAAGACCTGAAACTCTCCTACAGGATGCAGTGTGTACCCTAATGATGCAGCTGCATCAGCGTGGGTGAGCTCAGTAGGATTGGGCTGCTAGTCTGAATCTGGACATTCTGCTAATCCCTAACAATGGATCAGGGCTGTGAAAGGCTTCTATTCTCCAGCCTGGCCATCCTTTGAGAACTAGAAGTGAAGCTGCAGGTACTTGGTCAATTCTTGTGCTCCTGATTTTCTGGTTTGGAGCGAAAGTGTTTTAAAAGTCATGTGGTTTGACCCTCGGTTCCTTACTGCAATGCCGTGAGTACAGTGGGAATGCAGTGGTGCAGTCCATGCAGAGGGACTTGCTGGGCATATACATGGTGATGCAACTTGCCTTGAGTGCTAGAGTCATTCCAGTGTCACCCTAGCCACATTTGACACTGACCCTGTAAAGTGACCCTTACTTGGAAGCGCATTCCATAGCATTCAATTAGACTTATTTCCAAAGAAATGTATTTTGAGCTTGCTTTAGCTTGCAGGCAGTTCATCCATTCCCAAAATCTGAATTAAGTGGCAAACTTCACCCATTTATAGCTTTAGGTGATAGCAGTTTGAGGTCAGAATACTTCTGACTGTTACACAAGCCATAGGGTGCAATCCTAACTCACTTTCCAGCACTGAGGTAAGGAAATCAGCATTCCCTTACTTGGAGGAGAACTCTGTGAGTGCCCCCCAACTGCAGGATGCAGCACACTTCCCATTGGCACAGCTATGCCAGTGCTGGAAAGTGGGTTAGGATTTGGGCCATAGTCACATAGGTTATAATTTGTTTCTTTTTGCCTTAAAGCACATCTGTTTTATGTCTCTACAATTGATGTGTTATTTGGGATGATCCCCCTAGCTGAATCATACTCCAGTTTTTTTTTTGTTTTTTTTTGGGGGGGGGGGGAATCCCTAAATCATTTGTGCTTCTCCAGTTTGAAACTAGTTTTTGAACCCAACTTTGAAAGTTTTAAGTACAGGTCCATTACTTAAATATATTGCGAACTGTTAATATTAACTGTGACACAATTATTGGAAACTGTGGAAGGGAACTAGTTATAAGGATCAAGAAATGATAAGGCTATAATATATGTGATCATGAAATCCATCTGGGAAATGTCTCACGCAAAGTATTTTTCTGCTATCTTTATTGGTGGCTAGAGATGAACTCACAAACCGAGTTCTTCTATTTGCAAAATGGATGGCAGAACTGAAAAAGATGTGAAATGATAGCATTTAATTCTCTTCTCTAATGCCTCCTGGAAAATATTGCTTTCGTTGGTGGAACACTGTACAACCAGTGACACTCGGAGCACAATCCTAACCAGGTCTTCACCGAGGTAAGTCCTATTTTGTTCAGTGGGGCTTACTCTCAGGAAAATGTGGTTAGGATTGCAGCCTCAGTGTCACATCACAGTTTAGCCATCTTAGCAATTTTGAGGGTGAAATTTCATGTTCTCAGTGTAGAGAACCAGGAAAAAATTTCTTGGGGAACTGGAAAGGGGCAAAATGGGATAAGGAATTATGCAAAGTTCGATGTCTGAAAAAAAATTCTCCACCTGAACATAAACAGTGTGTGTGTGTGTGTGTGTGTGTGTGTGTGTGAAGGAGAAAACCAAAACATTTAAGTTTTAAATCTTCTCAGTTGTGTCAATCCTTTAATTCATTGGTTCCCAAACCTTTTCAACTGGTGGTTCCCTTGACCTACTGGGCCATTGGTCAAGGCTCCCCATTAGGGCTACAATCCTATATATTATATAGGGTGACAGGTTTTTGTGAGGATTCTGTGGCTCCCCTAGCTGGTTTCCATGAGTCTCTGGGAAGCCACGGCTCACAGTTTGGGAACCACTGCCTTAATTATATTTTATCACTATCTAGTGTTTGACAGTATCCTTCAGGGATCCAGATCAAAATTATTTGATTTTCAGTCGAAATCCCTGCCTAAATCCCTGTATGGTGATGCGGCGGTGCTTTCGCAGCTTCTACTGCATCCCACAGGGAATTTTCAGCACTTGGAGCTCTCCTTGAAGTAAGGGGCCATTTGTCCCTTTGCCCTGGGGTAAGCTTCAGCAGCCATTGGCACAAGTCCATGTTGCTCCTTGAGAATGGATCAGGCTTCAGAATGGGCTCAGAATTCAGCATGAGCTACTGCTGCCAATCTCACCTCCTTCTCCAGCATGATCCGCCATCTCCCCAATCCCATTGCCACCCCATTCAAGAATTCCACTTCAGAAAGCAAAACCAAAAGTCAGGGTGAACAATGCTCTTCAATGATGTTTTGTTGAAGAAATCATGCAGGGATTCCATCAAATTCCCTTTCACTCAAAACATTGCACTTATTAGCAGTCTCTTTCCAAGAGAGGAATGCAGCAAACCATCCAGAATCCCTAAACCATTTTTGTGTGTTCATTCTTTTATTTCTGTATCTTACAACAAAAACAAAACATTTCCAAGATGCTGAAGAGAATGGAAGAGCGCCTGCTCTTGGGATGATAACTATGCTAATCTGAAGGGGTGTTTCTGGAACCACATGATCTATTTATATAATGTTTGCCTTGATATTATACACTATGGGAAATGGACATTTCAGATTGAGTAATGCTATTCAGGTTTACCTTGATTTTATCCTTTATCCTCTAACTACATCCTCCTACCATGCATTACTCTTTGCAGATTATGTGAGGAGCTCCACCTGGTCTGAGGAAACATGACACTCTGTTTTGCTGCTGAGGCTAAGCAGGTCTTAGTCTGGTTAGTGTTTGGTTGGGAACCTGTCTGGGAGTCCCCTGTAAACTGCTCTGAGCTTTCCAATGGAAGATCATGGTATAGGTGTAATGCATGTATATATATAAATGGAAGTTGGCCTTGCAAACATATACAAAGTCCATTTGATTCCTGGCATAACATGTATTGAAAAATATGAGTAGTCATTAGTCTAGCTAATTGGAGGGGTTGTACAAGTGAGAGAACACATACTTTGCCTGAGAGGCCCCTCTCTGAAACACTGGGGAGTCATTGTCAGTCCGTGTTGGCAGACAAGACTGACGGACCAATGGTTTCTGATCTATACTTCTTATGTAGACTTTCTGAAAGATTTCAAATTGATCTTTCTCAACTGGCACTCCTGCTCCCATATGTTTCATCTTTGCATGCAAGATCTTGCAGCTGGGAGCCTACAAAGTCATGAATGTAGAGTCAGAAGGTCTCTGTGGGCAAGGGAGGGCAAATGGGGCAGAGGGGCCCCACAAGCACACATAGGGAGAGGTCAGGGCTTTTATGGGAAAGGCGCTACTGTGACTTGGGACCTTTGTTTCTCTCTTGCTTAGTTCTCAGGTTTCAAAGATGTGTGTGGCTGCCTCCATTGCCAATTAATTCATTGTCACTGCTACTGCTGAAGGTAGTTTTCAAAATGTGATGTACAGCCCAACAGAAGGGAAGAAACACCCCTCCCATTTTGTTGCACAGAGGCTGGACTTCAGTATCCATTTTCCAAGGGAACCTTTAATCTACTTTCTACTCTTCTGCCTGACTAGGCTACTTTTGTGGGGGATGTTTTGATGGCCTATGGAACCATATTGTCCTTCATTTGTGATCTTGCTATTAAAGTGGCAGGCTTTTGAATCTATAGACTTTCTGCACAGGAACAGCATGGAGTTATCCCAGCTCTGACACCATGTGTCCTGAGGGTGTCCTATCCAATTTTGTCCTATCCAATTTTACAGCACCGCTGCAGCCACAATGCAGCCCCAAGGTAAGAGAACACGTGTTCCCATAACTTAAGGAGGCCTCTGTGATTACCTCCCCACCACAGGATGCAGCGCATGCCCCATTGGCCTGGCTGCATCGGCACTGGAAAATTGGATAGGATTGGGCCCTAATAGCTGTATTTCGCTCAGGCAGTTAAGTGGTGAGGCGCACCCAATTGACAGCATGGGCTTAAAGGATCAAGTAGTTTGAGTGCTCACTGTAAGCACGGAAAGATTCTACAGCAACACTTGTACAAGTGTGTTCTAGGAAGGCTGATATTGTTAAGAACAGGGAGTCCTTTCACTGTAAAATTGAAGACATATTCTCTGGAGCATTTTCCTCACAGCTCTTTGCTCTTCACATACCATTCTTTATATTCCAGCGCATGGCTCTTCCACACAGGTTTCTTTGTAAGTGGAAAACACACTTCCTAGAAGCCTCGCAGTCATACAATAAAACTGTAATTTTGCAGAATTGAGCCACAAAATGAATTCCTTTGAAAACAAGAGATTGCAACTTTCATTTAACATATTTTTTTGTATGCTTGTGGCTACATGAATCATACAAGTATACAAGAAGCTCTTCCCAGAACATCTGCGACATGAGATTCTAAAAGAAAAAAAGGAGACTGAATAGTCGTAGTTTTTTGACAGACACTTATTAAACTTTCTACAAGAAGAAAGTAGCTTCATAGTAGATCAGGGGTGCCGAAACCCCGGCCCGGGGGCCACTTGCGGCCCTCAGGGACTCACAATCCGGCCCACAGGGAGCCCCCAGTCTCCAATGAGCATCTGGCCCTCCGGAGACTTGCTGGAGCCCATGCTGGCCTGACGCAACTACTCTCAGTGTGAAGATGACTGTTTGACCTCTCGCATGAGCTGTGGGACAAGGGTTCCCTCCACTGCTTGCTGTTTCACGTCTGTGATGCAACAGTGGCAGTGAAGGAAAGGCTAGTCTTGCCTTGTGCAAGGACTTTTATAGGCCTTGAGCTATTGCAAGACCTTCATTCATTCATACAAGTTCCATCTCTAATATATTCATTTATGTAAAGTTATTCAATTTTGAAATGTAAATGAATTTGGCCCGTGACACAGTGTCAGACAGATGATGTGGCCCTCCTGCTAAAAAGTTTGGACACCCCTGCAGTAGATCATCACAGTGATGATCCTACAGCTATTGTTGACTGCAGAGCAAACCAGCCAAATGAAGCAAATACGTTTAAGGTCATGTCAGTAAGGTTAAGTTGCTTTGGACAATGGATTTCAAGCATTCATTTATTCATTCATATATCAGTGGTGTCACTAGGATTCGCGTCACCCGGTGTGGGAGGCCTGTGTGTCACCCCATGTAGTGGGTGGGGCAACACCCCAGGTGGGCGTGGTGATGTACCATCGCCCCGCCCCCACTGGTATTTTGGCTGTACCTTTTGTTAGAACACAGATATTTCAATGTGGTTTGTTTCATTGCATTCTGCATGAAATTACACATTGATTGATATATAACATGATGGTCTTATTCCTCCAAACTCTGATTTTAGTGATTTTGAAAACTTGTAGAGTTTCTCTCTCTCTCTCTCTCTCTCTCTCTCTCTCTCACACACACACACACACACACACACACACACACACACACACACACACACACACACAAACCCCTGTGTCAACTTACTAACAACTTATTGCAGCAGTTCTCAAACTTTTAGCACTGGGACCCACTTTTTAGAATGACAATCTGTCCAGGACCCATTGGACGTGATGTCATGACCAGAAGTGACATCATCAAGCAAATCAAAATAAATAATTATAAATAATTAAATTAAAATAATTAAATAAGGGGGAGCCAATCCTGTTCCACCAAGTGAATCTATTCTGAAGTAAGTCCTATTGTGGTCAATGGGGCTTACTCTCAGGAAAGTGTGGGTAGGATTGTAGCCTGTGAGCCCAATCCTATGCATGTCTACTCTGAAATAAGTCCTATTGTGGTCAATGGGGCTTACTCTCAGGAAAGTGTGGGTAGGATTGCAGCCTGTGCATGTCTACTCAGCCCAAGCCTATGCATGTCTACTCAGAAGTAAGTTCCATAGTGGTCAATGGAGCTTACTCTTTAGCTTGCCTGCAATACCTCCCCCCCCCCCCAAAAAAAAAGAATCAGTGAGATTTCCAGCCCTCCCCAGTGCCCAGTTTAAAGTTCTTCTATTTCAAGCATACTAATACAAAGACCCACCTGGCTTCACAAGTGCAAAATAGAAAACTTTCCCCTTACCGTTCAAGCCTCTTTTTGTTCTTTTGGGGGTGGGGGGAGGCTGCCTTCTGGAGCAGCTCCATCGAATCAGGACCCTTCTGGTGTCCCCTTTGCCTGACCTGACCACCAGCCAAGACTGCCTACTCGCAAGTAAACACGACTGTGAGGCTGCTTTGCTTTCCATAGGGCTCCATGCATTTTTTCCTTCCAGTTTTTTGGCCATAACTTTTGAACGAAAGGAGCGATTTTAATTCCGTTTTTTGAACTGCACTCCGCCAGCCATTCCACAGCTAACAGTGTATGGCATGACACAGTAGCTCCTAACCCCGCAATGTCAGCATGTCACCCCCCAGGGCGCGTCACCCTCCAGCGCATCACCCCCCAGCGCGTCACCTGGTGTGCACCTCCTTGCACCCCCCACACTCCCCTAGTGATGCCAGTGTCATATATACATTTATATATACATACCCTCTTTATCTCCCTCTTGTGCATTCAAAGCGGCTTCACCCTAATCAGGATAAAGGGTGATCTCCATTCACATGTTACATTCAATGCATGTATAACCTGGGAGCAGTACACACATGGTTGTTGATCTGTATATACATAAAGTTATTCATTATGGTCAATATGCATACAAGAGTACATGCAATCTGCATTTTTTAGGGAAAATGTGATTCACTACTCCATTTTCACAGAGAAGCCAATTACTTCAGTGTCTGCACAGCTGGGGGGTGATGCTAGGGTTATGTGAGCCATGGTCATGGACCACCCTAATCTAGACTGTAAGACCCTCGGGGCAGAAAGCTGTCTTTTTGCTCTATGTAAAGTGATATGTCCACAGATTGTGCTGCATTAATGTTGTTATTGCTAAGGATGATGATGATGATGATGATAAAACAGCAGCAATGACAATAGAAACTCAAATTGATGTTTATGTTTTTCTATCTCCAGAGAAAGGGAGTTCTACCACTCCATCTTCATGCATGGACTTGCTCTACTAAACTACTGAATGGTGGACATCACTGGGGCATTCTGAGATGACTGATATGATAATTATGCATCTGGAGGAAGGAGACGGTATCTAAGGTAAGCTGCATCCAATTAGGCCTCTGCAGTCTCAATCTAATATAAAAATTGCCCTCTAATCCACTGCATTATGTGGGATATCTTGCTAACCAGATAGAAGTACACTATAGCATCATAATCTGGAAAATATCTTAATTGGGTAACAAGAATCAGTTTTAGAGCTGGAGGTTTTAAGCAGATAACTTTCACCTTCCAACCTCTACTGTTTTATATTCTAAATGGGGGACGGGGGGACGGGACGACAACACCAAAATCAGATGGTTACAAGAAGGGAGGGAGAAACAGGGAGAGACAGAGACAGCATTATTCTCCAACTCTGATGAAGAAAAGTTGTTGCATGACAATTAGAAGATCAATTCTCTCTGTCTCTCTGTCTCTTGCAAGCACACACAAAGAGAAAATGATTTAGGATGTAAATGAGAATCTCTAATCAAAATATTTGTGCTGCTTCTGAAAACTGATTTGGAAAGCTTGCAAATCCACATCCCGCAGAGGCACAGAAAATTAGCTTTCCTTCTTCCTATTTAATGGAATTGGCCAGTGAGTTCAAATGAAATGCAAATGTCAATTTATCCCTGAAGCTCTGTAAATCTTCAGAAAGAAGACAATGCAGGAAAAGATTTCATGTGACAGCTAGTGATTCTATGGCATTCTGTCACAAGGGACAGAGCATAACTCCTAACCATGTGCCAATCGTACCATATTTAGCAAGAGGGATGGATACAGAGAGAGCTTAACTGCTGTGTGCCATAAAATAAATAGCATTAATAGATCGTATGACTAGGCAACAGTCAGCCAATGAGCTTCCAGACTGACCATTTAAACCCTGATCTTCTAACCACTACATCATACTGCCTTCTCCTAAATAACATGGAACATGAAGAAAAATACACGTGGCCTTTTCACTTGAATTTTATGTATATTGCACTGAGGCATGCACAAGTATAAAATAATCAAGTGAGAGTGCTTCCTACCTAAAACAATATTGGTAAAGTCTGGCTCAGACTCTGACCCTAGTCTGAACCATATTTGGAGCCAAAAGATATATACTGTATGAGTTATAAATCACAGTCTTTTCACCACAAGCTCCCACCCTATTCTGCATTTAAGCAGTGCAAAAGTACAAGCAAAATTATCTTCCTTATACTGACCAAGCTAGCAACGTGCTTGTGTGTTTTGTCTCCAGCGAAGAGCATGATCACTACCTGTTATTTAGAGTTGAAGGATCAGCCAGTGTATTCTCGTTTGGCAGAAATTTTAAAGGTACCCAATTCCCAATATATTTGGAAGCTTGAGATAATTATAGTGTACCTTATTCCTTAGCCCAGTGGTTCTCAAACTGGTGGGTCATGACCCACCAGCTGGAGAATCACTGCCCCTTTCCCTTTAAGGGGCAGGGGCAGGGTGAAGGCAGCGATTCGAAAAGGCCCCCTCTTCTGTCACAGTGGTGTGATCCTGAAGACTGAGTCGCTGCTGTTCTCCCCACCCCCACAAAGACTTACCTTCAGGCTCAAACTCTGTGTGTGTTTGAGAACCAAGGCCTTAGCTTATTTAAAATAATGGCGAATATTGTCCTGTAGGCTAGAGAAAGACTGCAATTCTGTATTTCCTGGGGTAAACCCCACTGAGCATGGTGGGACCTACTTCTAAGTATACATGCATGGGGTTGTGCTAAAAGTCAGCTTGACCTGGAATGCTTTGTACTGGTACTGGGACAGCCACAGACATGATTTCCCCAGGTGCCATCATTTTGTTCTTTCCTACCTGCTCACTCTGATATAGATTTCTGTGTTTGTCATTGCCTGCTACAGACTAAATGGCTGCTGGCCTGAAATTTATGTTCTGCCTGATCCCAGTGCCTAAGGGTGGATTAACAATGTGCTCAATTTGATTTGTATACTTCCACAGTAAACTGTGTATGTGGGGAGACATTTCTAGATTTCAGCCCATTGGAAGTTCTCAAGCACAGCAATGCAATCAAAAGGTCATCTAACTTACCTGAAAAGGACTGGCTGCATTCGAACATCTTTTCATTAGAGCTAAAAGGAACCATAGAGGACAAACTGCCCAGTCCTATTCCCCACCAAATTATAGTATGCAGCCATACCAACAGAGACTGCACTGCATACTGTGGTCGCTGGGAGCAATTGGACAGCCTGCAAGAGGCTGTATTAATTTTTTAATTAATTAATTTTTTAAGTAAGGAATTTTTTTTTTTTACTTTTGTCCTGCTGGACTGCCTGATCACTTATGGGTCACCCTGGACCAATGCCAGCTATACAGCTGGTGCAAGTCCACAGAGAGCCAGGGGGCAGAATAAGTAGAAAAATGGGGAATGAGCATCTATGACATTCAAGCATAGCCCTTGAATGTCTACATCTACAATTGCCAGTGGAGCAACTGTAGGGAGATGACTCCCCTTCTTCACCTGAAAGAACTCTACTTCAAGTGCCCAGGAACTGGAGAAGTGAGAGGAACTACACTGACTTTCATTATTGACCAGACCTCTAAGGGGCTCCTAGGGTTGCTGTATGTTGCTTTGGGGATCATTTTGACCAAAAAGCAGGATAGAAATGCAAGATAAATGAGCCAATAAATGAAATCCAGTGAGTGGAAATTGTCTGAATAAGGCACATAAATGCCTAAGAATCTAGGAAAAGAAATAAAGGAATAATTTCAGTAGAGAAGTATTTGACGTTCTCCTGGTTAATACATTCATATCAAGATTTGGATAGAATTTCTAAAAGATACGTCTTTGCTCTGAAGGTTGCATACAGAAATTCTAAGGTGTGGGTTCTGGAGAGGTCAGATTAGATTATAATAATGGTCTCTCCTGGCCTTTAAAGGCAGGTCACTATGAATATGGAATCCATTCATCTCTCCTTGACATTCGAGTAGGCACAACACCTCTGGGAAACTGCTGCAACATTTAGAGGACCATAGCTTCAAAGCCTGTGTTATAGCCCTTTAATTCTACTGCTGAATTGCGGCACACAGCATGTAATAGAATGCAATAAATTACTCCAGAATAAAAACATGGGGTGGATGTCTAACGTGCTGAAAGAGATGAAGCAGTTCATATACTTGTTTTTATTATCTCATTTCCATTTATATTTTAATGTTAAAGAATGAGAACAGTGACTAGAGAAATATGCAATAAATTCAAAGAAATTATGGGACAGTGCCAATTTAAACAATTATGGAACTTGGCCACAAATTTACCATGGACATAATTGCATTCGTTCATCTTTTTAAAGTGATGCATTATATCTGAGAAATGCAGTGTGTTTCCTTGGTGGTCAGAATTTGGTCTAACATTTAATATGAGAAGGCAATTTCCAAAAGGCCAATGCTTCTTCATATGATGAATCATTAATTCATAGAATTCACTGCATAATGTGGGGTTGGCCATTTTTCACTCACCACAGAGATCAACATCCCTTTGGCGTGCCAGGGGATAAGAAACTTCCATGACCAATGTAAAATGTCGGTACCCATGGGAGGTTTCTTCTTGGGACAAATAGTGGCCATGGGAAGTCTTGATCTGGATTGGCACTGACAGGAAGGCAAAGAGTTGAATTCCTCTCCCCACCATTATTCCAGTTCAGATTGCAGCTCCACATGGCTGCTGTTGACTTAAGAAAAATGGGCAGTCTGATCCAATGGTGCCTCAGTGCCGGTGCTGGGTGTCACAAACATGCCATAAGGCATGTTTGTGCTACCCTGAGTGTAAGCAGCGCTGGTGTGTAGTCCTGCGCCACCCTTTCGACACCGCAGTTTGAGCCCTGGCCACCACCAAAGAGCAGGTAAGCGCTGAGTGGTGGGGGAGCATGGGGAAGGTGGTAGGAGGGTGTGGGGGAGGCATTTCTGGATGGGGGAGGGTGGAATGGGGTGAACTGGCCCAGGAGGGGGTGGAACTGGTGGAGGCCTTCTCTGCCAAATCTTATCCCTGTGTTGGACTCAGACCAGAACACACATGGCTTTCTGCGTCTGCACCAGTAATTTAACTGGCACTGACTCAAGAAGTCCTATTGAGCAGACTCAGGATAAAGGGACGAATGTCCTCTTCCTATAAGGAGACCTCCAACCTGCTTGTATCCAGCACAGGATACTACTCGATGGGTGTTTAGCACTGCTGCTCCTGTGCTGGATAGGATTGGACCCTAAGATAATCCAAGCTAATGTGTGTGGGTGAACATGTTCACTTGAGAAGAGATAGTTTTTGAAGAACAAAGATCCCAAGGTATTTAGGCTTACAGTTTCTTTACTGTTTCTTTTCTCTTATTATTTTATTGCAAGTAAGTAGTTATACCTTTGCTTACAGAAGAACCAATACCTGGGGGATTCTAGAGGCAAAGTCATCTAATCTATTTCTTTAAAGTGATTGCTTTTTTTTTTTTAAAAAAAAAACAAAACACAAGTCCTATATGCTACTGTGGCTGTGAGCTCCTAGACTGTAAGTCCTTATCTGATTACATTCATTTCCTGCTTCCAACTATCATTCCATCACAGGTGTCGGTTGTTTGCATAGAATAAAAATAGTGTGCTCATAGAAGTCGGAGTGATTAAAGACTCTCTAGATTAACAAATTTATCCCCTGGGCTCTGTTGAATTGTTCCCTGATGTTCATTAATAAATGCTTATTCCAATTTTTTTTAAGTCTCTTCTCATTAATGACTAATTTACAGATGATTGTGAGTCAGCGAAAGAGTCTTGATTCCACATTCCAGTCAGGCTTATTGTGGGAATTTTCACTATACAGACACACATTTCAGACATTCCTCGATTTATGGTATAGAGTCTAATGCAGGAATATTAGCTTTATATTCCCTCTATTACAAACTCATTTTAAAGAAGGTCTTAATGCATTACTAAATTTCCGTGAGCCTAATCTGCAAAGAAACAGATGGAATTAGATGAATTTAGCAGACTCAGTTAAAACTCTATGAAATGTGAAGTGTAGGAATTTGGGGGGATCTTTATTTTTAATATGGAGCATGTAAACAGACAGGAATCTTTCTTACAGAAGCCAGGTGGTGATGAACCTGGCAAGGATTTATGAACGGCATATTATAATCCTAGAAGGGGAGATTGAGTGACCTCTGCCTTTCTGAATGCAGCACATGGGTTGTGCATGGTTGGTTGGTTGGCAACCTTCAGTTTCGAAAGACAGTGGTATAAGCCTACAGCACCCAGTATTCCCAGGCGGTCTCCCATCCAAGTACTAACCAGGCCTGACCCTGCTTAGCTTCCGAGATCAGACAAGATCGGTCATATGCAGGGTAACAGTTGCTGCATGGTTTGTGTGTCGTCATCACCCCTTCTTGCTAGTATATTTCATTACTGTGTTTTCCATATTTATACCCTACCTTTCCTCTGAGTAGCCCCAGGTGGCATATATGGGGGTGACCACATTTTATCTTTACCACTTCCCTGCATAGTAAGTTAGGTTGAGAGGATGTGACAATCTCAAAGTCACCCAGTGAGCTTCGTGATGAAAAAATATTAGTAGCATAGTTGTATATTTTAAAGCACAGGAGTTCCTCATTCCCCATAGCCATGTCCCTAAAGCCAAACCATTACCCCCAATCACCAAGCAAGGGTAACCTTGATTCCAACTAGGATGGGAATCTGGTAAACATGGTAGCTGTAGCTGTGCATCTCCCATCACGTGTAGTTCTAACCTAAGCTGCATGGATGATCCAATCAAGATGAAATATTTTTATATGCATTTGAAAATAGAATCAGTCTAGCAGCCAGTTCACAGTTGCACTCATAGAAGAACATAACATACCTTAAGCCAGTGGTTCTCACACATTTAGCATGAAGACTCACTTTTTAGATTGAGAATCTGTCAGGACCTACCGAAAGTGATGTCATGACAAGAAGTGACATCAAGCAGGAAAATTTTTTAACAATCCTAGGCTGCAATCTTACTCACACTTACCCAGGAGTAAATCCCGTTGACTATTATTGTTAAAAGAATATACATAGTAGCTTATTAAAAGTACAGGTCTGTATCATTTCCGCAAATGCACTCACATACCATGGTAGTATCAAGTCTAATATATTAAAAATAAGATATTGAATGGGGACCCACCTGAAATTTGGCTCATGACCCACCTAGTGGGATCTGACACTGCAGTAAGCAATTCTTTTTATAAGTATTATTTATCAAATGACACAGGCCTACAAAATTGAGGGTCAGAAAAGTTTTTCCCAGACTTTATGATGGTTTGATATGAATTTGGGGTGCCGATTCCAAAAATGGCATCCATTTTGACCTATTACGTCTAGATTTGGAGACATGGCATAGCCTTTTTAGTGAAAGGTTCAAGCAGCTTCCTCATGAGGAAGCTGCTTGAACCATTCAATAAAGAGGCTATACTATATCTCCAAAATGAGACATGATAGGGCAAAACAGATGCCATTTTTGGAATCGGTACCCCAAATATACCCAGGAATTGGTGTAACGTTTAAGGAAGCAAAATGTGTGTTGGCCTGTGTAATCAAAACATATTTTATATAAATACACTAAATTCCCTACGCCCTCTCAATTACAGATCAAAATAGTCTATTTATAGCCCAACTCTATGCTTGTCTTCTCAGAAGTAAGTCCCACTGTAGTCAATGGGGCTTACTCCCATGTAAGTAAGGATTGTAGAATTGTAGCCTTAGGATTGTAGCCATAGGATTGTAGCCTTAGAAATATAAAAATTTGACTGTGCTGGCAATTCTTGTGCAGGAACAACGGAATAATGGAAATGATCTGTTTTGCAAGCTTCTAATGTTGTAGCAGTTCCATGATGGAAGATCAGTTGCATAAAATATTTCAGCATTGTGGCACTGGAGACTTCAAATATGTTTCATTGGAGACTTCAAATACGTGATTCAGTGAACTCTGCTTCAAAAAACTGAAAGTACTTCACTGCCAATGAAGACATCATGCTCAATAAGGTTGCTGCAGATGAACATAGGGTAGAGCAGCCCTTCCCAAAATGTAGTGTGGACTTCCTATCCTGTGCGTATTTTTGCATGGACAATATTGTCAGTTCAGTCAGCCGTGGCACAGAGCCCTCATGCAGATGCACCCTGGAGGCGCAGTTCATTCTTGAGTGATATACAAGGTGACGTAGAAGAGGAGTTGGCAGCACTCAGCCTATGGGTCACACATCTGCTGCTCCCTCCACCCTAAGTCACTGTTGTTTGGCCTATGGGCTCTTCTTGTTAGATGCCTGAGAAATGCAGATTTCTTCTTTTAAAGACTAGCCTATAATTCTCCCGGTTGTAGAGAGAGACTTAAAAATTTAATCTCCTTTTGGATTGTAAAGAGGTCATGCTCCCACATCTGGAGACAGAAGGGAAAATGGAACAAAGAAATAGATCCCCAGCTCCACCCATGGTTTGAAACAAATGTCTTATTATGTGTGCACTGTGGACTCTTCAAAATGGGAATAAATAATGAAGTCAATTTAGTGCGTATGTGGGGTGGTGGTGACAGGGGCAGGGAAGAAGGGTGATGAAGCCAGGGGAGGGGTTGGGATCGGTGGCAGTGGATGCCAAATCCTGACCCCCTTCCTGGGCCTGATCTACCTTACCAGGTCAATGTGGACTTGTGTCAGCGATTGTCTGGGGAGGGGGTGAAGAATGGGTGGATCAGGTCTGGGACAGGGACATGTTTGGCTGCAACAGCAGCCGCTGAATTCTAACCCCCCTTCCTGGACCTAATCCTGCAGCAAAGTTCTATGCAAACCTGCACCACTTAGTACAGGTCTTAAACACCCTTGTGCTGCGGAGGCGAACAACTGTTTCCTTATCCAGAGGAGACCTCTGCAACTGCTCCCCCCTACTGCGGGATGCAGCAGTAGCCATTTTGGCACTTCTGCATTGGTGGGAAGGAAAGAATAGAACTGGGTTCTAAGGGCATGATCCTGATTGCACCCTGGGCCGGTACAAGTCTCATGCTGTAAAGCACGTTGCCACCTCCTCGTCAGTTGGCCGGCGCAGTGCAGGAATATGTGCCGGCCCACGGAGGCTGCATCCAGCCTCTGCGCTGATGTGGGGAGGGAAGTTTGCGTCGGCTAAGCTCAGCCAACACAGGGGTCTGAGGAAGATGGGGAGGAGGGGGGAGGGAGGTGTTCTGGGGCGGGAGGGTGGGTGGAGGGCGAGCGGAGGGTGTTCCAGGGGGCAGATGGGTGGGGAGCAGGAGACAAGGCTGGGAACCGGCAGTTATTACGCTGAACATCTCATTGAAACCAAGGAAACAAGTTAAGCATGACTTAACAGAATCCCCGTTAACTTTAGTCATCACAAACATTAGGTGGATCAGGACCCATTTATTATATTTTATTACCCAATGACAGTCTAACCCCAAGGCATGTTGTGCTTTGGCAGTGCACTCAGGGTAACATTATAGTTGCTTTTTAAAACATGAAATTTAACTCTATTTACATTAGCTCTATGCTAAATTGCAAAATAATCTATAGAATTTGTAATGCTCTCCTCTAATCAATGCCTTGTGTGCCCAGTGAAGTATTGCCCTGGAGAAGTAGCATAACTTTAGTGAGGAGAAAATCAATTAGGATTTTTGACACACGCTGATGCGCTCGAGCAATTAGACTTGTCCCTAGCTAGGAGGCTGTGGTTTCATATCGCCATGAAATTGACTGTGTCACTTAAAACTCTTTAAGTGGCTTACAGCAATGTCACTCAGACTGATTACAAATAATGCATCCCTCTCCAAGAAAACTGGCATATGCAGTTTGTCTTCCAGGCATGTCTGCAATCGACAGCTATAATATCTGGCTTCAGATCCTGGTATTATGATTGTTAATTTTTATATTTACAACTTGCCCAAGTCCTAAGGATTCATTCATTTAAAATTTATGTCCCTTTTTGTAGCCCACAAAAGGGTCCCCACACAGTTTACAACTGAATATTAAAACAAAAATTATCAGAATAAAAACCGTAAAAATAGTAAAACCAATAAGAGCATAGTAGTAGTTGGCAACCTTCAGTCTCGAAAGACTATGGTATCGCGCTCTGAAAGGTGGTTCTGGAACAGCGTCTAGTGTGGCTGAAAAGGCCGATTCGGGAGTGACAATCCCTTCCACACTGGGAGCAAGTGCAGTCTGTCCTTGGTCTGTCTCCCTGGCTATGGGCCTTCCTTCTTTGCCTCTTAGCCTCAGACTGTTGGCCAAGTGTCTCTTCAAACTGGGAAAGGCCATGTTGCACAGCCTGCCTCCAAGCGGGCTGCTCAGAGGCCAGGGTTTCCCACTTGTTGAGGTCCAATCCTAAGGCCTTCAGATCCCTCTTGCAGATGTCCTTGTATCACAGCTGTGGTCTACCTGTAGGGCGCTTTCCTTGCACGAGTTCTCCATAGAGGAGATCCTTTGGGATCCGCCCATCATCCATTCTCACAACATGACCGAGCCAACGCAGGCGTCTCTGTTTCAGTAGTGCATACATGCTAGGGATTCCAGCACGTTCCAGGACTGTGTTGTTTGGAACTTTGTCCTGCCAGGTGATGCCGAGAATACGTCGTAAGAGCATAACAGCACAGTTAATTGAACAAGGGCCGCAATCCTAACCAACTTTCAGGCACTCACCTAAGGGCAATGCAGCTCCAAGGAAAGGGAACAAACATTGCCTTCCCTTGAGGAGGCCTCCATGACTGCCTCCTAGCTGCAGGATGCAGTACATGCCTCACTGGTACAGCTATGCCAGTGCTGGAAAGTTGGTTAGGATTGCACCCAAGGACTGTTCTGCCCAACCTCTTATCTAAGAATGCCAGAGTTCATGGTATAAAGGCATATGATACAGCTGAAGCTTAAGCAGGTATGGGTCTGGACCATGCCTGGATAGGAAACTATTGGTGAACTCTGTGTATGTTGCCTAGAGTTCCATCATGGAAGAAATGTAAGATATAAATGAGTATTTCCAATCAAGTATTTCCAATCAATTTAAAAATCCATGTTGAGACTAAGGGCCCAATACTAACATCTCCCCCCTCCTGCCCCACTTATGCAACCATGCTGAGACAGCATGTACTGCATCTTATGGTGATGGTGGGGGCAATTATGGAGTTCTCCACATGGTAAAGGAACTTTTGTTCCCTTACCCTGGGGCAAGCTTCTCCTGCCTGAATAGGTCTCCTCAGATCTACACCACCCATTTTACTGGTGCGGAACCGAGGACAGTAAAGGAAAGGGGAGAGGAGAGGCAACAGGGATAGGATCCTGATGCTACTCTGCACACTACTCAGCATGCTGTTACAAATCGCTTTTGCAGCAGAACGCATATTCCACTCATCGCGCGGCCCAATAGGATTGGACCATAAGTGTAACGTACATATACTGCTGTTGAAGTTGAATTGGTAGAAATAATCAATGAAACCATTACTTGAAACCAGCTTTCTAAATGTCTTTTATTTGGTGCAACCTCTAATGATTTGGGGAAAGGACCTTTTAGTAGATATGGTAAATAATTCTAATGGACGATTAAAAAATAATTTGCTTTGAATAAATCAAAGCATTTCAGTTTCGAGACAGCCAATTGTACCTTGTTATCCCTTTGCTCACAGAAGCAGCGTTTGCACATGTGGAAGTAACAGCACAAGGTTCTCGTGTACAGACATCCAAATGGAACTCTGGCTTGGTTTTGTGCATGTGCAACATATTTTGGGACATGTTGCACAAGATGGCAACACAATAGAATTACACAGACCAACACACATTTTGCTTCCTTAAACGTTACACCAATTCCTGGGCATACTTGGGGTGCTGATTCCAAAAATGGCATCCGTTTTACCCTATCACGTCTAGTTTTGGAAACATGGCATAGCCTCTTTAGTGTAGTAGCCTACACCTTGGCTTCCTCATGAGGAAGCTGCTTGTACCATTCCCTAATGAGGCTATACTATATCTCCAAAACTAGACACGATAGGGCAAAACGGATGACATTTTTGGAATCGGCACCCCAAATTCATATCAAACCACCATAAAGTTTGGGAAAAACTTTTCTGACCGTCAGTTTTGTAGGTCTCTGTTATCAGTACCTCATTGTTGTGCCATTTCTGCATTTGCTTGTGCAACCACACATGAAACTGCATAAAACACCAGGTTCTTTGAATGTGTGCTCCTTAGGGTCTCTCTCTCTCTCTCTCTCTCTCTCTCTCTCTCTCTCTCTCTCTCTCACACACACACACACACACACACACACACACACACACACAAAAGATGCTTGTTCCCATCAAGTGATTGCAAGAAACTAACATTGTAATCAAGCAATTAGTGACTCCCCAGTGCAAAAGCCATTTATGTTATTAACTTCTTCCAACAACACATTACTACATTAATGGTCTTCCTTCACGGAATGAATGAGGAGGCTTTCTATTGAAACACATCATGCTACAGGAGAAACATTATCACAGCAGGGTAAAAGCTAGAAACAGTACTGGCTTGCTCTTCAGACTAAGCACAAAGACACGTCAAGGTAGGTGGGAACCATTTTCATTGGTGCTGTGGGTGGTTGTGCCACTCATTAGCTCATTATGTACTTTTCCACCTTGCAAAAACGGCTCTTGAGACATTAGAGCTCTGAAAAATGAATAATAATATACTAGTTTCTGAACTGTCTATTGAACATTTTTTAGTGCAGAGGCTTCTTTAAGGACAAAATATTCATCATGTTCTTTCTTGCAGTCTGCCACTGCTAATGCCATTAATTAAACAGTAATGGGCTGCAATCCTATACACATTTACCTGGGAGTAAGTTCTACTGAATTCAGTGAGACTTCTGATTAGACATGCATAGGATTGCATTCTTAGAAGCCTTTTATTTGCAGATTAGTTTGGTACCATATACTCATGTGCTGGAGTGCTTTCATACATCTGCCCATGAGGGAAACGTGTGAAATTTCATTTCATGTGATACATGGAAGCATGAAAAGAATATCACTGCTTCACTCTCTTGCTAGAAGTGTTGCAGGCAGTCTACTGGGGAGTTCAAAATACTGAACTTCTCGACTTGAACGTTTGCAAGCGGAATCGAGAGCAGCATGAACGTGTCTGCAAATGTTTGAACCTTTGTGAGCAAATCAACCTCTGGCAAAGCTTTTTAACTATTATTTGAACTTTTTGCAAATAATCAGTGCTGGCAAAGTTGATACTTCTTGTGGGGCATTTGAGCTATTGCAAAAGATCAAACTGATAGTTTGCAGAGTGTGAGCACCCAATTGACTGGCAACACCCTTGACTGTGAAAGGAGGGTCAGTAGGAATTGACCTGGCAGGGGCAAAGACTCATAGGGGGTCATTTCAGCTTCTCTTGGGCCGTTGGGCTTGGCGCAGGGATGGGCAAGTCAGGCTCAGCTTGACTCGAGTTGTGTCATGAGTCTCCACCCTCATGGTTCAACTCAAAAACGAGTCATAACAGGGGCACTTTCTGAATCACCCAGGGCATTTTCAAAACTCAAAAAGACTTGAGTCTCAAGTCGATCCCTTTAAAAACCCAGCCGTAGAAAAAAACAGGGCTGCTGCTGGAGTGTATGTGTATATATGTGAGTTCTCTTTAAACACTACCTGATGTCCCCATCCCATCTGTAAACAAGGCGGGAGGGAGTGGAAGGGACTGCATGAGAGCAGGGACAGAAGCAGCAGGAGGGAGGAAGGTCACATGTAGCAACTGTGAGGCCTACCAGAATGACCCAACCCTTTCCAGCTCTACTCAGAAGTAGTCCCATTTGCACTGGTCATTCAATGAGGCCTCCTCCTAAGTAATAATGCAGCCATGAGAAGTCATGTGCTGGAATGCATGATCACTACGAACTGCCCCCCTGGCTTCCCTGCTTCCCTGGGCTTCTCCCTGAGCTTTTCCCTCCCTGTGCTTCTCCAGCCAATTCAAAGGCAAGAACTCCCTTGGGCTCCTTCTGCCCCATTTCATCCAAAGAAAAAAATCAGTCTGCCCATCCTTTGTCCAGTGATCATCAGTTCTGATCAGAGACAGGCAAGACAGCCTGCTCCCATCTCCCCCCATGCAAAAGGAAAACATTAACCCTTCTCTGCTGCTGGTCCAGATTTTTTTAATACCCGGTCTGGCTCCATGAGATCTTTCACACCACCAAAAAAGGAAGCAAGTACACCCAGACACAAACAGACTCCAGTGCGCATGCATAAGAAATCAATGCTGAGTCAAGTGGCCATGGACTTGAGTTAATGCCTGAGTCATTGGTGCAGGTGACTCAAGTCTCCACAAGTCAGTGAAAAATGCTGATTTTTGTGACTCAACTCGAGTCATCTGACTTGAGTTCTCATCCCTGGGTTGGTGTCAAGATATACCTTTCCCCCCTTTCGCATTGGTCCTCGGAGCGACCTCCAGGGAGGGTGTTAGGTCAGCACCCCATTCCTCGTCCAAGTCAGGTAGAATTGAGAAGTCATATCCTCAGGTCAGGATCAGCTGTCCTTTCTTCAGGGGCCCACTCCATAATTCCATTATTTGGGCATCAAGTACAAACAAATATTTTGGGGGAGCATCAGCAAAGCAGAAAAATTGATGAATTGGGAAAGGCAAATTGTCTAACAACATCAACAAAAAATAAAAACTTTCATATTTCTTCCCCCCCCCCCCATAAAAGAGCATTTTATAAGTGAGGAATTCTATGAGACAATGACCTGATACCTATGAGATCTGATGCCAATAAAAACTTACAGCATGTTCTAGAAGACCAATACAGAGTTTTCTGGCCAGGGATGTCTGCCCAAATAAAAGGTATAGTGCTGAAATTTATGAGGCATAAAAATTGAAACTATAAATATCATCTAGCTTTTGTAAGAGAGACTCATCTCTGATTTTGTGTATTTTGATAGGACTGAGCCATCAAAATGCAGATTGCAGGGGTATTGTGAGGTTGAATGGTCTTCCCCTTAAAGTTTTCTCTTCACGATGCAGCACAGGAAGCTATAATACACCCTTGCTCTAAAGAGGATTGCGCCTTTTCAGAATGCTGTTGGAAGGTTTTTGCACTGCTGTGATAATGTGCAGACTTGCTGTAGCATTAGTTTTTGAATAAATGTCCTCTTGATTCAGTCTCTGGCGGCAGGCAGCTGTAGACAGAAACACCAGATCAAGGAAAGCAAGGAGCCATATCAAGAGGGCAACAGAAGGCAGCATAAGATCCCTAGGGCTTCAATATTGTGCCCAAACTTTGAGAACATTATCAGCTGGGTTTACTTTCTAAAATTACACCTGGAATTATCTCTGCCTAGAACCATGAGTTCACTGTTCAGAAGGCCCTTCCCTTTGTCCCCAACTATGTAGGACCAGCTTGTGGCTACTCAGTGCTGTTGAAACAGCCTTCTGTACATTCTCCTTGGAACCCATCATCATCTTGAATATCACAGCTGCTCGTTCTTTAGTTGGGCTTGGTGTTAATTACCAGTCGGGCCCCACCCAGAGTCTAGGACTTCGGAATGTATTTATGGATAATGTGTGCTAAACCAAGCAGGGTAGCTTTCTGAATTTGACCAGTAGTAATTTTGACAATGTACAGAGGTTTTAAATGCAATTCAGGCATTTTTGGGATTGCATCCAGTGTACCAATCACAACTGGGATGACTACTGCTGATTTGCACCAGAATTTTTAAATTTCAATTTTTTAATTCTGATATTTACTGATTTTATCATGTCCTTTTTCATCATTCCTGTTATCGCCAGATATTGCTATGTCGATAATGGTCACTTAATTTTTTTCTATTACTGTAATATCTGGTGTATTATGTGCCAAAACTTTATCGGTTTGTATTCGAGAATCCCACAAGATCTTGACTTTCTTGTTTTCTGTCACTTTTTCTGGTTTATGCTCCCAACAATTATTAACTGTTTTGATGCTATAATTTCTTCATAAATTCTAGTGGATCACTTGAGCCACTGTATTATGTCTGTATAATCAGTCTGTGCAATTTTCTTTCAGGAACTAAGTAAATGCCCCACTTAACAACAGGGATACATTCTCAGATCCCCAGTGCTGCGTGATAAGATCATTAAGTGAACATTCAGTCCAGTCTATTGTCTTTTTGGTGTAAACAGACACTCGCTGCCAAATGCTAGCTGGCTGCACAGGCTACTGGAGATAGACTGCCTCCTCTTTGCATTAAGAGCCTCTCTGTTGTGAGGCTATAGGAGATGCAACTGCCTCATTAAGCGCATCTTTATTGTGCTTTGACCACCATCATCTATGTGGTCCGTTGTTAAGTGAATGGTTGTTAAGCGATGCACAGCTGTATATGGTCAACTGTTTGCATTTTGCATCACTTGATGATGTTTTAATTCTGGCCTTTACTGCATTTGTTTGAATAGCCTGTTCTTGGGCTGCTAATATTAATAATTCTGTTTCTTTCTTTAAGGTTCCAGATTTTTTTATTATCTATTTTGTCTTTGATCTTTTCCATATATTGACCGTGCAGTGCTTTATTGTGCCAGCTTCCAGTTCTTTTTTTATAGCATTTTTCCTATACTCCTATTTAGTCTGCTTAACTTTTAGTAAGTTCCTATTCATTACTTCTACGTGCTTGTTCCTGACTCTCTTTTACATAATTTCCATCTATATTTCCAGCCAATCCATATTTCTCTTCTCCACTGTTTGTATTACTTGCAAAAGCCCTCCACCACCAAATTTATGCAACTATTATTATTATTATTATTATTATTATTATTATTAGTAGTAGTAGTAGTAGTAGTAGTAGTAGTAGTAGTAGTATTTGCATGGTACCATCAATGTACATGACAATTTACAAGAGATGAGAGGACAAGGCCTTGCCCAAAGGGTTCACGTTCTAGGGACAGAAACAAAGGAGACAGAGAGAACACAACCATTTTTTACTAGGGTTCAGTTTTCAAACATGGTGTATTGTTTAAAATGGTATATTTATCCAGTATGTTAAAAGTTAGTAATTCATGTGAAATGATAAATATAAATTCATTTCTCAGCAGGAATTGATCAATTAAAACAAGTGTTTAATGTAAAACACTGTTGCCTTTTAGTGCACTCCCCCCAAAGCTTTTAGTTGAAGCTTTAAAAAAAAATAAAAATTTAGTGCTCTTCGTTTGTAGCTACAAATTAATGGCAAGCGGCAAATGTGATTCTGGCCTTCTCTTTGACTTACTGAGTTTGTATCTGTGGGTTCAAGATATTACACAGGGGATTGGTTTATGGATTGTTTTATTCCATTTATTTGGAATTTGGGAGAGCAGGAAACACATTCAGCTCAATTCATCATGGGAATAGGTCACATACAATGCAGTCATGAACTTTTCATAACAAATAAATGCAGCCAGGTGTGAAGGAAAATGTAGTCCATATGGTTAAAGTATGTTGAACAGGTAGACATTTGCTGGGAGAGAACAGGAGGGATGAGTATCATCTTTCACCTGACCACTAACAAACATGAAAAAACATAATTTTACAGATTGTTGCCTTTAAAAGGAGAGAATATTTAAGATCTGCCCTGAAATTTAATCCAAGTAGCTCTTGTTGCTCAGATGTCACTAGTTGCTTGAGAATTCCAGCACTGCACCACACAGTGGGATCTCATTTAGGCTACTGCAATGGGTTGTACATAGGCCTGCTAATGGAGACTGCTCAGAAATAACAGTTAGTGCAAACTACACTGGCATGCACATTAAATGGAACCAGGTGTAAATCAGGCCTCTGCTGAAAATGTGTGTTTTCTATCATGGGACTTCAGAAGCTATTTGCATGCAGCTTTCAGCTACAACAGCAGTCAGGGCTGGCCCATCCATGAGACTGGCTGACACACAGCCCAATTCTGAGCTGCCCAGTGTGTGGGACTGTCATGGCACAAAAAATGGGCTGCTGTGGTATCCTGCAAGCAACCAGGCAGCCTGCGATGGCTCCTTGGGGGAAGAGGATTTTCGGCCGGCCCCACCTCTCCATGTAAGGGAATTAACCCTGCAATGGGGCTCCTTGATTCTACATTGGCTCTGGAGTCAGTGCAGAATCTGAGACCTCTTGTGCTATAGGTTGTTGTGATGACAGCTGGCCTAGATGCCTTTAAAAGGGGATTGGACAGATTTATAGAGGAAAAGTCTTTTACATGTTACAAGTTATAATGACTATATGCAACCTCCAGGTTTTAGAGGTAGCCTATCTCTGAATGCCAGATGCAAGGGAGTGGCAACAGGGTATGGGAATCTTGTTGTCTGGCATGCTGCGTGCGGCATCTGATAGGCCACTGTGAGATACAGGAAGCTGCACTAGATGGGCCCTTGGCCTGATTAAGCAGGGCTCTTCTTAAGGCTGCAGTCCTAAGTACACTTTTCTGGAAGTAAGCGCCACTGAACACAGTGGTGCTTACTTCTGGGTAGACATGTGTAGGAGATATGCAAGTCTCCCAACCCCCATTCCAAAACACAGTGATTTGCACAGAGTAACGCATGATAACAAAGAACCGCCACCACTCTTTTCCAGAATTTTTCAAGAGAAAATGGTAGGGAGGAGCATTTCAGATGCTCTAACTAGAATCTGAACTAGGACCTCACTAGGATCTTGTGTATTTACCATTTATTTCTAGTACAGATTGCTGCTCTCCTTTTTAAAAATGCGCAATTGATGGAATACCGAAACAAAAGTAGCCTCCTTATACAGAAACTCATCAAAATAGGAGGACAGAAATTGTCAGGCTTTTGTAGCTGCTGTCGAACACATTATTATAGGGCAAAGGCAGGATTAGAAACTTAAGTGAATAATATTGCATAGCTCCACAAGTTCGACTAAAAAATTCAAGAGCTATCAGTTCCTTTGCTTCAGGGCATATAATGATCACCAGCTGAGCCCAAGAACAAGTACCCTGCCCATAGCCAAAAGTATGATTTTGTAGAGAGTTCTTTTCACCCTTATCTCTCAAACATCGGGTAAAGGCCACTTCCAGGGGCAAGGTATTGGACCTGATTGATCTTTGGTATGATCTTGTGTGGCAGTTTTTATATGAGTTAAAAATCCATGGATATGTGTAATCTCACAATTGGCCAGTGCTGAGAAAGCAGAGATGACCTTGTGGCATAACAAATTGTGTGTGACATTTCAAGGATGTTTTTTTGGGGATATCCAGATGAGAGATTGTGTAAATAAGATGGGGAAGTCAGGTAGCAGTGGTGGTGCCTGGAGATATACTTGTTCAACATTACCGAACCAAAAATATCATTAAAAAATAAACCACAATCATGTTTCTGACAGCAATTCAGTCTTAAACCAAAAACAAGAAAAAGAAAAAAAGATCCACATTAGGAACCCAACAAAGAGGAGATGTGTGAATACTGAAAAATGCTGAATTGCTTATAGTCTTAACTCCTTCTCTTTTCCTCCTCCTCTCACTATTGATACTTTGATTCTCCATTTATAGCTTTGGTGTTGATTCTTTGCGTTCTAAAGCTGACTCTCAAGAAATTCACAGATTCATTGAATGAATGAATGGTGGAGGGAGCAAGATTGTGCCCACTGCCCCTGCACACAACTTCAAGCCTTTCAGCTGGAACTGCCCTCCTTAGAAATGGGTTAGCTAGCCAAGTCTTGGCTCAACAGTGATTGTCCAAGAGATGTTGAGAAAAACCGCCAACTTTTGAAGTGGTGCCCCAACTCAAAACTAACCCAAACAAGGCAATTCATTTATTTTAGATAAATAGATGCTAGTTTATGTTGTAAAACTGAGTTGTGTTAATTCTTCTATGAATTTAAAAGAAAATGTAGTGGTGCATAAACATACATTCAAACATATACTAAGAGCACAATCCTAACCAACTTTCCAGCATTGGCATAGCTGTGCCAGTGGGGTGTGTACTGCATCCTGCAGTTGGAGGGGGGGCTTCCTCAAGGTAAGGTAATGTGTGTTCCCTTACCTTAGAGTTGCATTGCCCTTACCTTCATGCTGGAAGTTGGTTAGGACTGTGCCCTAAGTTAACAGTGCGTGCACAGATGCATCCAGAAATGTAATGAGCTAGTTGCACTCACAGTATTCCTCTCCTAAGACAGCGCTTTCCCATATAGGTGAAGGATACATCATCATCATCTTTATCACTCTGCTTTCTCAGCAGCAGCCTGAAGTGGACATCATTGGGCATCAGCTCCTGCTCTCTGGGCAGCCCTCCTGGCTTTGCTGAGACAGTGGACATGTTTAATGGTGAATCGATTCTGATGATCACTTGCTGTATCCCATTGTGCTAAATGCTTGCTGAAAGCACTCACTATTAGGTGATCATTTGCCGTAGCAGCAGGCAACAACATGAAAGGAAGACCACACATATCACTTCCTTGAGGTCACCGAGGGTGGCAGCAAATTCACCATCATCGTGCCATTGGTTTGCCTCCATCTCTTCCTGGGCAACTGTGGCAGACTCTTTTTCCTGCTGTGAATTTTGAGGTTGGTTTGGAACAGGCACAGTGTGATTTCCAGCCTCTTTAACATCCTTTGCAATGAAAAGGAATGCTGTGGTGGTGGTGGTGGTGATGATGATGATGATGATGATGGGGATTCTGCAGTAATTTGAAGGATTTTTGTTTCCACTTTCCCTCAGGTACAATGGGAAGAATCTGAGGCATCTGTGCAATAAGCCTGCTAAAGTGCTTATGAGTGTGCATGTTTAACCTGCCCAATTATATGTTCCAAGGTGCCACCCAGCTTTTTTTCACCTCTACTTCTCAGTCACCAAAACATTTTTCCTAGAATCGCAGCTGGTAGCCCTACAGCTAACATCAGTCCACAAAGATCATAAGAGCTTGTTAATGGAAGTTGGACAAGGAAGCTGGTAGAAAAGTGCCTGCAGTTGCCATTGGACAGTCCAGTTTGTTCAATGATGCCACCCAACATTCTTCTCACATACAGGAGCAAGGGCAGGACCTTCCCTAGTGTTGCAGTGCCCATGCATTGGGCAGGTGTGGCCTCATTACAGGGAAGCAGCTCAAGCGACATGGTGTAGGATCGCCCACTGATCTTGATGCAGGTGGAATTCTGACAAGTTTGCAAAAGAGCCTGTTAATGGGGCCCTGTTGCTCCAGAAGCTGTTCACCATATGCTGCCTGCTATTCCACCTCGTGCTCCTGTCCTGGATAAGCCAGTATGGCGGCACACTGCAGTGCCTCTTCAGAACTGAAAGTCACAGCAGTGGCTGAATGGCTGAAATGTCTACACAGAACCTGCCTCTGCAACCAATGTTGTCAGTCTGCTGAGTCGCATTTTTGACTACCAGGTTTCAGCAGTGGGGCTGAGGGGGATGTGCTTTTGATCACTGTTTTTCATGGCCGTCAAAACCTGTAAGACATGGTTCAAATGGGCACTGCAAACTTTTAAGTGAAAGGGGAATGTGGTGTCTGCCTCTCCACCCAAGCTCACAACCTCCTATGATATGGTTGCCCCTTTGGGATGAACCCCCAGGGGAAGGAGCAATGGCAGGATGATAGTTGCCCCTTCCACAGTGGCTGTGCAGTATTTTCAATGGTGTGTTTGTTTTTTAGCCCACATGATGCAGCCTTTCTCCCTGATGGTCTGCCTTCTGGCATTACATACATCACTTTACACCAACGTGGAAAATACTTTTCCGCCTACTCTGTGATTCCTTCACTAGCAGCAGCTGTGAGAGACAATGCAAATGTGACAGTGAGAGAACATGAGAGACAATGACAATGAGAGCCTCAAGCAGTGCGCGAAAGAGAGTGCCAGACCACTGACAATGGCCAGGCCAAGAATTACATGTCAGGCAGCAGGTATGGGCTGTGTTCTGTCCAGGACATGGAACATTTGGTGGATAGGAAGGCAGTGCTGGATATGTCTGGCTTTGGTCAGAAACACACTGCAAAAGAGTTGCAGGAACTATTCTGAGATCATGGGACCAGAGCGGTGTAACTGTACACCATCCTCACTCAGCCCAAAAGGGAGGCTACAGAAAAACATGCCCTGCCTATGATTCTTCTGGGCTCCAGATCCACAGTAACACCTACACATCCACCTGTACTGTGAATCCAGGCAGCATTAAATGTATTTTTGTTATTTCTTTTAAAAAGAAATCTGACTAGTGTAGACTACCTACATATCTCCTTATTTATTTTTTTATACCATCTTAGTTATAAATCCAATTATTTACACAAAAAAGTAAAAAAAAATGTTGCATGTTAAGAATTCAGATTACTGTATGGCTTAGCATCAGTCATCAATACATTGCTCTGTAATTTGGAGCTAAAACAAACCAAAGTACTATTTCTTTCCAAGATGCAACAGAATTATCATTAACTTCAATCCCTGTTCCCTGAATTCTGAAAAGCAATCTTCTTGGGGATATGAATCTCAATTGTCCAATTGAATCTCGATTGTCTGAACTTTGAATGAATGAATTGCAACAGGAAACCGCAGTGATAGCTATATTGTTTCTACATCTGCTATAATATAGATGGAAGAAATTTTCCTGCCCGATCCTATTCAGCACAGGAATGATGGCTCCAAACAGCTACCGCTGGATCCTGTGCTGGAACCAAGCAGGCTGGAGGTCTTCTGGGCAGGGCCTAGGAGAGGGGGGTAAAGGGGGTAATTTGTACCCAGGCCCAGTGCCAGAAAGGGGGCCCAGGAGCCAAAGGAGGGGCCCCAGAAAGTTCCTGGGGTCTGACATTTTCCTATCTCACCTGAACTCGCTGCCAGCACATAATGCTGGGACACAACCACGTGCATGCAGTGTTAACTGCTTCTGCAAGCCATACACCCCAGGCCCAGGAAAGCATCCATGACCCTCCTTAACACAGTGTCAAATCTGGGAGGAAACTGGCCTGCTGCAGTAGCTCTTTGGCTTGTGGATCCCATAACCATGAGGGAGCGTATAGAAGCTCAGGGACCCAGCTGTGGAGCTACAGCTGCAGCAGAAGTTCATTTTAGTCCATTCTAGTGTGAGCCTAAATACAATGATGCTAATTTTCTGCAATGGATTTTCTATATTTCAAAAATTTTAGAGAGACTCAGGAGTGTGTTTGGTTTTCCATATTACTCTATCTAGCTGCCAATGCCGCATGATCAGGTAGACCTGGGCTCTGCATCAAAAAGCCTAGTAGACCTGAGCTCCAAAGACTATTGCTGCTGTCAGCATCCTCCCCTGCCCTATTTTGCCCCCTGTTCTGCCTGCCCCCATTGCCCCCCTTCCCCTTTGGGAAGGGACCCAGAAGAAACTTTGTACTCCCTGCTAAAATTCCTCTCATAGGCCCTGCTTCTGGGGGAAGGGGACATTCATCCCCTTGCCCTAAGTAAAGCCCCAGCCTGCTCAATGGGGCTTCTCCAGTCTGCACCAGTTATTGCTGGTGCAGACTCAAGAAACCCCATATTTTATTTATTTGAGAAGTTTATACCCCGCCTTTCCCATGCCGAAGCAAATACCCAGGGCGACAGACAAAGCTCCATAGTAGAGTACAAATGAGTTTTTACAATAATCGTTCTACAGGCAGCTCAAGGAACCCTTCTCTTCCAGATGGAATCCTTCACAGTGTGGTTGTCGCATCTGGTGTCTGTGTATGTATGCCTACTGAGCTTCCGGCAGGAGCGATTTCAGGTCAGCCAAGCTGTAAACAGCGACTCCTCCTGGCTCTATTGTTTCACAACAGCTTTATCAACTTTCAGTGTCCCACTCAAGTTGGACTTCCGAGTCTGACATGGGGGTTAGGATTTGGCCCACCCCCTCCTGGGCTTTTGCCCCCCTATCCACCCTCTTTCTGCCTTCCTTCCACCCTGAAATGCCTCCTGCCACATTCCCCATATCCTCATGCCGCTTTGCTTATTCCCCATATCCCCGTGCTTACCTGAGCTCCAGTGGCAGCTGGGGCTCCCTCAGTGGTGATGGTGGGGCAGTGCAGGCCTCCCATCAGCACCACTAGCTCTCTGGATGGTGCAAACATGCCTTACCCAGGGGCAGCACTGGTACTGCAGCACCAGCACTCAGGCAGCATTGGATCAAGCTGTTAATCTCTGTGCTTAACTCTTCCATTGCACTTCAATTAATGGCACTTAAATGTGCTTAACTTTGGCTGGATTTTTCATGCCCCTTATAATTTGAAATCAGAATAATGGAATAAAGAAAATCCCCCCAAGAACCAATGTTTCATATTACATGTAAACCATTTTTTTTTTTCCTCTCAGCAAAATACTTTAAGGCAGGGGACTGCGCCTTTCCTGAAACCTGCTTCCACATATGTGACTGGCTGAGAAAAATAGCAATTTAAATACATGTTGCCATTCTTAACTGACTCAAGATGTATTCTGTGTTCCGGAATCTGTGACCATATATCAAATGTCAAGTGAGAAGTAGGCCTAAGGGCGGAACTGTGTTATCAGAAATCCAGGACTGCTGCCAAAAGTAGCAGCTCTGTGTTGAGTTTCTTTACCCTCTTCATGATGTGCAATTACCTCACGACCTGATATCATAGTGCTAAACATTTCCCTATCCTTGCCCACATCAATGGCTGTCACCAGTGGGTGCTGGAAATTACACCGCATCCTGAAGACAAGAGCAAACAGTAGTAGAAGAGGAAGAGGGGACTTCATAAGGGACAGCTGTTTTTGACAGCAGACTTTGGCTTCTGATATTGTATATTTAGGACAATGGACCATGGGTGGTGATGGCAGGAATCACAGCTGTGGCTCTTCCTTGCTGCTGCCACCGCCTATGTTGACTATGCCTTTTTCTTCTAGGCTCAATCCCTCTACAGTTGCTGCTCCATTTCCCTGCCGCTATCACTCATTGTTCTCCTAAGGCCATCGCTCCCTCGCCAAGTCCTACAAGAAAATCAAGACTCAAATGCAAAAGAATGCAAGGGTGAATACCATCACTCTGTCAATAGGTGCTCCCTCCTGCAGCAACCACAGTAACAGCATGAATCCACATCCCTGTTGCCAGGCCAATAGGGCACAAGTCGCCTGCCATCCAACATAGTTTTGTCTCCTTTGGCCTTTCCAGCCATTGGTTTGACCAGGTTACTCTCCTGCCACTCCTCTCATGGGTTTGCTCTGCCAACACTGCTGCTTCTCAACAGTCATGTGAAGAGCAGGCCATGAAATGAGATGAAGAGGGATACTCACTGCCAGTCTTTTGGACCCTACATGTACTTCCAAACAAAGAGCGATTTCGTATAATTGCTGAAGCATGCCACAGAAACATGCTTTCGAGCCCAATCTTGAGCGCTACCTGCCGACTTACTGCCAGCACACATGTTTCGAATGTGCCGTAAGGCACGTTTGCAAGCTCTAATGCTAGGCGAGTGGGCGTGCTAGCGCAGCACTGGCCAGCACTGGGCTAGTGGCAGACAGGCGTCCGGCCTCCACTGCTCAGCAGTTGCATAGACTGCTGATCTGTGGAGAGGGGGCAGAAGGGGAGGCGGGGAGGAGGAGTTCCGGGGAGGCAGGTGAAGGGTGAGGAAAAGGCAGGGAGGAGGCATGATGGGGAGGCAGGAGGAGGGGAGGGGGCGGGGGAGGCATACCAGGGGGAGGGAGGGAGGCGGGACCGGTAGAGCGTTTCTCCACCAGATCCTGAGCCTTCTTGCCAGGCTCAGTGTCTGACACAAAGGCTCTTACTCCACCAGTGGTGAATCGAGTAAGCCCATTGCGGGGCTACTCCCTTTACTCAGGGGAAGGGGATGAAAGTCCCCTTCTCCCGAGGTGCTGCCTGTGGCTGCCATGGGTGCACAAGATGTGGCAGCAGCCGTTTTCAGTGCCGCCGCAGCCGCGCCCCACGGGAGCTCAGGATTGGGCTCTGAGTCATTCCATGATCACCTCACTAGTTCCTTTTAGATAACAATCACTTGACAGTCCTTCCATATACTATGTGTGAAAACTCAGGCCAGCCTGTTATTCACTCCCTCTTAAAAGATTTTAAAAACAACTTACTTTTGAATAGCATATAGAATTGCAGTTAAGGGCAAGTCCACAAAGCAATGAATGTACTATTTGGGGTTTTTGCTTTTTTTAAAACAGATTTACCCCTCACAGGACACACTGTGTACTGTGCCATGCTCTACAAGTTTCTGGAATGGCAAAATTTGTAAAAGGAGTGGATACATTTAGGTGACATGGGACATTGTATATGTTTTGGATTGCATACATTTAAAGCTACCTGTTGCTCCTGTAGCCTACTAGCGAACACTTCATATACACTGCTGATGGAAAACATCTGTGCACTAGGCTGAGAGGATATAAGGGTGCAACTAAAGTGGAGGACAGGGTGAGTACTTTGAAAAAATGAATGCTAGAAGGTTCATTTCCACCCACGCCTTGACAAAAGGACTACCATTTGCCGCTCACAACAGTGTCAAATGCTGATACCAAACATACATCCTGAAGGCCAAGAGGAAGGAAACTGGGGGAACCTGTGACTAGTGTCTGATGGCCTGAACTTCACTTTTATGCCTGATATTAAACCAAAAATCAGTTTCTCTTTTGGGTGCTCAAGACAAGAGCTAGAGGCAGCGGCACCCAGGACAGTGATGTCATGGCATTGTGACATCACTTATGGGTTCCACTTTTGAGGAGACACCAGTGGCGGCAGCAACCCCTCAATCTGACTGCCCCCTGTTCTCTTTCTTTTGGAGGCTCAAATGAGAGCTTACAAAGGAGAAGGCCACAGCTGGATCATGGGTCCACCAAATCAGGATCGTAGCAGCAGCTGCCCCCTTCCTTCTGGTTATTTCAGTGGCACCCCCCTTCAAGTGGCTCCCAGGGCACATGCCCTACTTCACATGCCTAGATACACCTCTCTGTGAGACTCATGTTTGGTCTGTAGCTCAAGGATCCTCTCAGTGACACCACACACACCCATTTATTTTTTTAAAAAAATGATTACTAACCTTAAGCACTGACCTGCACATAACACAGCTTACCTAACTTGGTTCTGAGAGAACTGATGGAAAAGCAAACAAGGTGCTGGAGGTAGCTGAAAGAAGAGGCCCCTCCACTTGTAAATACTGTATGTGGTTCTGGATTTGATGCTTGCCGGTGTTAGAGACTGGACTTGGTAACATATAAGATCTGAGTGTGGATGTTGGCAACCAGCAGTGTTCTCTTTCCCTCTCCCCATTTGGATTGTGACTCCTGAGAACCATCGCTCTTGCCAAGTTGAGCCTCTTCATGTTTCGAAATTACTAAATAATGGGTCATCATTAAAACATTTCCTTTCTAATTAGTGTCTGCTTCACTGTTAATTTTTATTAAAATGCACCTGTTAAAATATTCATAGGAACGTCTTTGTTCCGCTTCATTTTCATAAACCAGAGAGAGCCCCCCCTCCCCGCAACCTGATAACGTTTTTCATTACTTGACCATTTGTAATGGTATGTGCTCGCAATAAGGTTTCGGAAATTTCCTTTGGGAAGGAGGGAACAATGCTAGGGGGGGAAAGTTAACTATAAAGTGGTTTCAGGAAAAGATTATTAACTCACAATTGCCCTACAGACATATATAAGTATTGAGGAAGTCTGAATTCCACTGGGATTTTCATCACTTAGTCTGTACTGTTAGCAGCATTGCCCAAAAGCTCTCCATTAGCCTCCAGAGCAAGCTACAAAGGAAATGTAAAACAGATGAGGCATGTTCCTTCAGACCATGAGCTGAAGCAGTCCGTGAGGTCCTGGACTCAGGGGAAGTGAGCATATGCAGCAATGCTTAGATCAGTCTAAACTTACAACGTTCTGACACCAAGAAAAATGAATGTTATTTACACTGGCGACCATTTGGTTGACAGAATTTATAAGGTCAACCAGCTGGGCCGAAAACCTCATTTAGAATCTCCTATGTTTGCCATCCATTTACTCAGGAGATACACCTTTCTAAGCTCTCATTTGCTTGTAAATACGCCGTTCGAGGAGAAGCAGGCCTGGAAGGCAGTGAGTGGGCATTGCGAGGTGATTGTGCTGCTCTTTCTAAAATTGAGCTGGTAATTGTGGTGGCAGGTCAAATGAAAGCGAAATGCGCAGCACTTTGGGGTTAGGTATCGGTTTGCATGGCCGTTCCTTGTCCGTACATGAGGAAGAGAGGGGAAGAAAATAATGACATGAGGGAAAAGGGACAGGAACTAGGGATGTTTGCTTAAGAAATGTTTCAGTCTAACATGATAAATGCTTCAATTCCTCATGGAGCATTTTATGACGGAATGCTTAAAAAGCTCTATTGAAAAACAAGCCAGGACATGTTGTGGTATCTCAGTCAAGCCACACCACGCACTGTAATATCAGCAAAATTGCTGTTATAAAATACCCACACACAGCACCTGCAAATGCTCAGGGTGAGCTGCTTAGACAGCTGCCAGTTTTGGAACATATTTCCGCTGAGGAAACATTTGATACAGGATATTGAAAAGCAAGTCCAAGTAAATAAAATAATACTCTAATTTGATGCAAGTTATCTGTGGCGCGCTCTCTCTCTTAATTCCCTCCTCTCTTCTGGTACTATGAGGCCTGTTTCACCTGTGGCATTTTCCATCCATGTTGCATGGTGAAGTTTCCAAATGTGTTTAACTGGTTTTAACCTCTATGGGTCCGTACAGCCTGGAACCAAGCACTGCACCTGTATGTACCTGCTCATGTACTGAGGCACAAGCCCTCCTGTGGGCTGAGGTAAGGTAGGTGGTGACTAGATCACAGGCCGGTTGTTTTGTTTCTTTTATTATGTGTATTACTATGTCATAATTACTGTAACATCTATGGTAATCTATGATGCATAAATTACACCTATAAAATAACAGAGAACAAAATAATTTGTGCCATAACAAAAAGAGATAACACCACCAACCTAAATTCAAATCAGATGATATCCAATGTGATAAAAGGTCATGCAGCACCTTTTGTTGTTCCAATACTAGACTAAGAAACCCCATTTCTGAATAAGCTGTTCAGTCATGAATCTATCTGGTGTGAATGCCTTTGGAAATAGCATTCTGGCAGTGGAACTCACTTCACGGTGTCTTAAATGCTGTTCCAGGTGGCAGGGAGGACCTCATGTGCAATGGTGGCAAAGAGGAATCCTATTAATGTTGGTAAGTTGGCTGAGTGGGCAGAATGGGATGGATCAGGGCTGGCCAAGGGCATGTTGGAGGCAGGAGCAGGTGACACTTGGTATGAGCAACTTGTACAGGATGCTATCCCTTCCAGAGCCAGCCAATATACCCCTTTTTTCTCCTTGGACTTGCACCATTGTGGAGTGAGAAGCTTATGAAGGGGTAAGGGGAAATAATTCCTCTTTTCCCTTCGAAGTCTCCTGATCCACCCCACCCACTGGATAGCAGCATACATCTATTCTGGCACAGCTGCATCAGCTGGGGTGGGGGGAGGAGATGATTGGGCTCTATGAAAAGTGGTGTAACTTAAGGTGAGCACAAGAAATACAGGGTGAGTTTGCAGGACTCTACTCAAGTAAAACATCTGAAAAATTTGGAGGAAGTGAAAGAACGTTAGAAGTGATTAGCAAACTTTTTAGGGGCTTTGCATATATATTTTGGTGCTTCACAGAGCAAGTGGCACAAGCGCTGACTGGGGCTATAAGGTGCATTTGTATGGGAGTTTCTTTAGTGATTATATTTGGTTTTAAAATAGTGATATTGAACTGAACTATATGGGAGATTCTCCGTGTTTTAGCCCCAAACGCATATTCAGGAAAAAAGTTACCGCTTCAAAAGAATGCAAATTTGATTCATGAGAATTTCACACCATGGTTACACTTTTAGATATCACTTTAGATCTTTTCGATATCACTGGCTGTGCATATCCACCTCTGATTCTTCCTGATGGGCAGATGCATGGGAGAACAGCACAGGCTTTGCAGCATGTGATGTAAGTGTGGCTTCTGGGGTTTGGATGCTGTGAATGGACCAAACACTTTCCAGATGCACTCTCATTTGCATCACCATTGAGTTTATAGTCTGGGAACAGGGAATGTTGTTGCCCTTGTTAAAAAAAAAAAGCCAGCAGGAAGTACAATCTTTGCCTCAAGAAATGAACAGAATGAGCTTACTCTAAAGGATTGGACACAACACTGCATTGTCATCAGACTTCTATTTAGGACATTATGACAACATAAGGAAGGCTTACTTCAAGCAGAAATGTGGTGTGTAAATTATATACTTTTGTGAGATAGTTGACAATGAGTGCAGCAGCACCGTTAAAGGTTTAACTGCTCAGAATGAGAGATTCCTCTGATGCTGCTTCCAGGAAAAGTTTGGTACAGGAGATTTCTGGGATGTGCACTAAAAAGCCATCTGGCACACGCCTAAGCATTTAGTGCTTAGGATTTGAGCTCCTCTATCTCTAGTATTCGAAAATCAATGTTGAGCAATGACACATCATAATATCTACATGTGCAACTTTCAAGAGACATTGAGTGTAGTTAATTATCCATATTGCTGTAGTCACAGTTCAAAGAGCCTTGAAGAGCCACAGAACAAAAGTTTGACTGAAATGCTCTCAAAGACCAGAAATCCATAGATCATGGAGTATTAGATGTGTTGAGAACTGACTAATTAATGGCTTCATATATTTACCTTTAGTCAAGTGATCCAGGAAGATTTAGATTGGTTGCCCAATCCTATTCTTCACTAGTGTTGGCGGAGTGTGTGTTTTGCTGGTGCAAACCATTGTAAAACTGCTGTAAAGCACAGGGGAACTTAGGTAGGATTGGGCTATTAGCCTACAAAAATGCTTATATGAAGGAGCCTCACAGCCCAAACCTATTCATGCCTACTCAGATGTAAGTCCTACTGTGTTCAATGGGGCTTACTCCCATGTAAGTGAGGATAGGATTGCAGTCTTAAACTATCAGACACCTGACCCCTTAGGCTACCTTGATGGGTAGTAGGAAGTTTGGGGTAGTAGATTTTTCCAACTCTGCTACATAAGATAATTTCAAATGGATATGTCAGGGATTGGACATGGGACTTTTTGAATGCACGTATATGTTGACCACTGAACTGCTGTCAGTTGAAGTTTTCCATCTCTTTATGAATATTCACCAGCACATTTGCTCATTTCTAATCAAATGTATTATATTCTAATCCAGGGGGTGGGCAAACTTTTGTTGAGAATATCAGCAGGTGCAGCTTGTCACCTGTGAGATGACAAACTGGTTGGCAACCTTCAGTCTCGAAAGACTATGGTATAAGCCTACAGCACCCAGTATTGCCAGGCGGTCTCCCATCCAAGTACTAACCAGGCCTGACCCTGCTTAGCTTCTGAGATCAGATGAGATGACAAACTGCACCTGCTTAAATTCCCTCTTCTATACAATTGTTAAAGGTCCAGGATCCCTAAAGTTGAAAGTTTCCCCATCCTACCATTATATAATACATATGTGGGAAAATAATGTATCCCCAGTACATATGGGGGGGGGGAGACAACCATCCCCATACAAGGAAGGGGAAAAGGGAACATGGGAGTAGAAGAGAAAGGGCAACCATCCACACATGTGAGTCAGCAACAATCATACTTTTCCCAAATGTTTGGAAGTGTTGTATTCCCAAGCCCCTGCAATTTGGGTTATAGCATGCAAATAAAAAAAACAAAACAAAACAAAAGCTTTCCTAAAAGCTATGCAATTACCATTAGCCAAGGCTTTTTTCTTTCCCATAATGGCCAGTCCTTTGAAGTGAGTATTTCCAGAGCAATACCAGGCATATTGTTTGTGGGATGCATGTACGTTTGTGGTCATCAGGAATGCCTGCTTTGCAAGATCAACATTTTTCTTTAGACACACAAGAAAATTAAATTCCATCCCCACAGCAAAAATTGCTGGAGCGGGCCTTCCTGCACAAGTGGGCTCTCGCTGGAATCTTTTGAAACCTTCTGGACACAATGCAAGGGGCAAGAACCTTAATAAGCTGGGCTTTTAGAGGTCACAGCCTCACAGCCTTTTCTATGCCCCATTGCAGCTCCTTTGTGGCCTCTTCAATCATCCTGATATGATAAATTTTGATATGGGGAAAACAGTTTTGGTGGCTTCTTCTCAGATCTGACCTTCTACTCTCCACCCAAGCGTTAAGCCTGATCAACTCCTTCATGTAATATAAGACATTTTTATTTGGGCAGGCATTTAATGGTGAGGCAGTAAAAAGGTGGCTGTTTTAGCTTCTCATTTCTGTATTTTAAATTTGTATCTTTTAATAAATATTAACTTATACGTGTCATCACTGATAATTACTGGAAGAAAATGGCTAACCATGCAAGTTGTTAAAAATGGTATTAAAATCAAGCTTTGCATTTCCATGCAAGTAAGTGTAAAGTCATGCACATTGGGGCAAAAAATCAAAACTTCACATATAGGTTAATGGGCTCTGAGCTGTCTGTGACAGATCAGGAGAGAGATCTTGCGGTGGTGGTGGACAGGTCGATGAAAGTGTCGACCCAGTGTGCGGCGGCAGTGAAGAAGGGATGCTTGGGATCATTAGAAAATGTATTGAGAACAAAATGGCTAGTATTATAATGCCATTGTACAAATCGATGGTAAGGCCACACCTGGAATGTTGCATCCAGTTCTGGTCACCACATCTCAAAAAGGACATAGTGGAAATGGAAAAGGTGCAAAAGAGAGCAACCAAAATGATTACTTGGCTGGGGCACCTTCCTTATGAGGAAAGACTACAGCATTGGGGCCTTTTCAGCCTAGAAAAGAGGTGCCTGAGGGGGGACATGATTGAGACATACAAAATTATGCACGGGAAGGATAGAGTGGATAGAGAAATGCTCTTTAGACTCTCACATAACACCAGAACCAGGGAACATTCATTAAAATTGAGTGTTGGGAGAGTTAGGAAAATATTTCTTTACTCAGAATGTGGTTGGTCTGTGGAACTTCTTGCCACAGGATGTGGTGATGGCATCTGGCCTATATGCCTTTAAAAGGTGATTGGACAAATTTCTGGAGGAAAAATCCATTACGGGTTACAAGCCATGATGTGTATGTGCAACCTCCTGATTTTAGAAATGGGTTGTGTCAGATGCCAGATGCAAGGGAGGGCACCAGGTTGCAGGTCGCTTGTTATCAGGTGTGCTCCCTGGGGCATTTGGTGGGCCACTGTGAGATACAGGAAGCTGGACTAGATGTGCCTATGGCCTGATCTAGCGGGGCTGTTCTTATGTGTAATATTCCTTATGCCTGTAGACAAGTAGATAATATTGAGGATGTTATAATTTGGAAACAGGGCTGTTATTTTCTATGCAGCACTATAAAGAGAGTAGATAGCAAGAAAAATATTTCTCATATTCATCCCAAGAAATGTTTCCATGTATTTGAACGTTACAAACAATGTACAGTACTGTATTATATGATATAGGAAAAGTGCACCATTTCTAGCACCTACACTATCTGGTAATGACACACAGATATAGCTGTGGGTGAGGTCTGTCCCCCCTCAAAAGAGATCCACCAACTCTTGTGTGGGGAGGAGAAGAGGTAGATCAGCAGGCTACGATCATCACCATCTCCTCCTATTACTTTAAAAGCTAACTGTGCAGTGATCCACTACCTGCCTTTGTGGGGAGAGGGGAAGAAGAGGAAGGAACTGTGTTGTAAGCCAATTGTGAACTGCTTTGAGGGCCTCTTAGGAGGTGGAAATGTGGGATTCAGATATCTAGGTAAATGAATGAAATAAAAATAACATTTTTTCCCCCAGCTGAACTGGGAAAATATGAGATAAGAAGAAAAGGCACAGCAATTCTGAAGTGTTCCTGGGCCCTGTCTTGATTTCTTTCTGTGAAGAAAGGCAAGTACAAGTCCACCAAATTTACACAGATCTTCTCGCAGCCAATCAGAGCAGATTTACTCTCAGTAAGTTCTCAGTGGTATCCTGAGGAATAGAATGAAATGGGTAGAATCAGGTTCCAAAATAGATAGCATATGAGTAAGTGTGACATCAGAGATGGGTCAGGTCAGAAACTAGTCAGAGGGCCCACCTGATGAGGGTTACATCTAAGCCTGCTTATCCATCATGGATTTAATGTCACATGTAGTTTGGCCCTCCATCATCTTAGTACTGAAGTAGCAATGAGATGGGCTTGGAGGGGGATCAAGACTAGTTGTGATTCTCTCCAAGCCTCTCACATATTCTAGTTCCTCCCTCCTGCTTATACAAACCACATTTACTAGTTGAAAACAAAACAAACCCAAACAAAACATTATCACTTGTGAAAATAGCTAAGCACACAATCATTTCCAAAGAGGGATTTCAAGAAAAATGGCAAATATAGCTTTTCATTCCATCCCCTTGACAAACTCATACAGAGGGCAGAATGGATGACCAGCAAGTGCTTGTATCTATTTGAGCACAATCCCAGGCAAGCCTACTCAGAAGTAAGTCCACTGAGAGCAGTGGGACTTACTCCCAGATAAGTGTGTATAGGATTGCAGCCTTTGTCTATTATATCTATCTACACACCCCAGTTAGATGTACCCATATATATGTATAAAGTCGATGAATGGAAACACCAACATTTAAGTTCAGTGACATGGAAAGTATTTTCTTTAGCCAAAGATAAAGGAATTAATGGTTTATTGTTGCACTTCAGACAAGGCCCGTTAGGGTTTCTGGCCACACATTCCACAGCACAGCCTCAGCTGAGAGGCATTTTGTGGTTACCTTTGTCAAGGATTCTGTGTGGGAGGATTTGGTTCAGTGGTGGATGTTTGCCAACGAAATCTGCACACTGAATGAAGGCCTAGGCTTGTCACACATGAATTGGGCTGCCCTTCAAAGAGCCCCCTACAAACAGACAAAGCTCATTCTGTTGCTAAAGACCTGATTTAGTTAAGGCTATTTGCTCCTGAGGCAGGCTAGTACCGTATATGCCCTTAAGCCAAGCTGAAGGGACTCCATGCAAAACAACAGAAGTACAGTAGATGTTCCCCCCCCCCATCTGGGCAAGCACCCAGCTGCCAAACACAAAAAGGCAAAAAATTACCATAAGATACTCTCTGGACCCCAGGAGTCCTCTTGGAAAATTCTCATGATCTGAGCTCTCCAGATAGATTCGGAAGACTTGGGAAGTAAATCCTTCCTAAGACAAAATTGGCTTGCTTAAAGTGATTCAAGCTGAGGCACTTTCTGATGGAAATTCATGATTGCCAAATCCTGTGGCTGTTAGGACTTAATTGGGCAAAACGCCAGTCAGTTGAAAGGAGCTTTGCCCAAAAGATGCTGGACTTTATCACAAGACACTGAAGCGGTTTCTTTCCGCCAGCAATGCTGAGGCCACTTTCCAGCAACTCTACACCACCTCCGCCAAGCCCTGAAGCCTGCCAAGCTCTCCAATGCAACCTAGTTATTTGGACAGCAAAAACATCAGCATGTTGTGCTAAACAGATTTTTCCCACTCCTCTTGACAATAGCTAACATATGTTCATGTCCTCGTTATTTTCATAGTGCATTATTCCCTGAGATATGCATCTCTGATATCATGTGTTGAAGATGGTAAGATGATTACTCTGTAAAGGTGATGATTATTATCCACCTTTGTATAAGACAACAGACCCAGAGGATCTTAAATTATCCAAGGCTGACAAAATGGTAATCAGCCGGCTCTTTGAAAGCTGAGTGTTGGAATGTCTCCCATAGTTAATGCCTGGCTGAAGTGTTTGGAAACTCCTGAATTTATCACTGGGCTGAAAACTGCAGAGGTGTATGGGACTGTCACACATGAAAAGTCACAATAATACGTCATGTCACTAAGGGTCTACTAATTTTGTTGTGACTTTCTAGCCAGCTATTACATAGCCCAGCACACATTTTGGTGCCTTAAAAGTTAAACCTATTCTTGGAAATATTTGGGGTGCCGATTCCAAAAATTGTGTCTGTTTTGCCTTATCAACTCTAGTTTTGGAGATATGCTATAGCCACTGTATACTCTGATTCAACCAGTTGTCTTCACATCAGCATCTAAGGTGGGTATGTCCTATTTCCAAAACTAGAGCTGGTAGGGCAAAACCAATGCTATTTTTGGAATCGGTGCCCCAAATATATCCAAGAATAGGTCTAATTTTGGAAGCTCAGAACATTTTTTTTTAATTGGGCAGTGTTATTTGTGGTTGTCACTGATTCCTCCTCTCCCCAAGTCCTCTCTATATACTAGAGGAGCAGCGGGGAATGTTCTTCCAGGGTAGGAGAAGGTGAGGGAAGGGTGGGGGGAGGGCAGGGAGAAGGCATGGCGGGGGAGGGGGCAGAGTAGGGGTGGGACTGTTGGAGCTCAACTCCACCAGACCCTGAGCCCTGTGTTGGCCATCATGACCCGATGTGGAACTTCTTGTTTCTACGTTGGCTCAAGAGCCACCACAGAATTGAGTGGCCCCATTGCGGGACTACTTCCCTTACCCATGAGAAGGGGATGAATGATCCCTTTCCTGAGGAGCTGCCATGGGCTACCTGGCATATGTTAGATGCTGTGGTAGCCATTTTGGCACCACAGCAGCCTTGCACATCAGGCAGCTCAGGTTTGGGCTGTCCATCTCTTGGCTTCTTGTGAAGCTTTGTCTGAGCAGAAACAGGGCACTGACCCACCCAAGTCCTTTGTGAATGCCAGAGGATTTGGGAGAGAGGCTGGTTTTTGTTTCATTGTGCAGAGGAAGAAGCAGCACAACTTTCTCATCCTGCTTTACTCTCCACAAAGCCAGCATGAATGGTGATACATACCTCCCATGGTTTCTCCAAGTAGAGAACTTGGGTAGGGTGATCACCAGAGCAGGAGAATCTGTTCCATTGGCATTTAGAACATAAGAACATAAGAAGAGCCTTGTTTATCCACTCTGTCCATGGTCTGCATAATTTTGTACGTCTCAATCATGTACTCTCTCAGGTGCCTTTTTTTTTTAGATTGAAGAGCCCCGAACACTATAGCTTTTCCTCACAAGGGAGATGCCCCAGCCTAGTAATAATTTTGGTCACTCTCTTCTGTACCTTTTCCATTTCCACAATATCTTTTTTAAGATCTGCAACCAGAACTGGACTCAGTACTCCAGGTGTGGCCTTAGCATTGATTTCTACAAGGGCATTATAATATTAGCTGTTTTATTCTCAATCCCTTTTTTAATGATCCCAAGTATGGAATTAGCCTTCTTTACTGCCACTGCACATTGGGTTGACACTTTCATTGAGCTGTCCACAAGCACCTTAAGATCTTTCTCCTGATCTTTTATAGACAGCTCAGAACCCTATGTATGAAGTTCTTATTTTTTTTGCTCCAATGTGCGTTACTTTACACTCACATTGAAATGAATCTCCCATTTTGCTGCCCATTCTCATGGTTTGGAGAGATGCTTCTGGAACTCTTCACAATCACGTCTGCTTTTCACCACTCAGAAAAGTTTAGTGTCACCCACAAACTTGGCCACTTTGCTGCTTAGCCCAGTCTCCAGATTATTTATGAACAAGTTGAAAAACACTGGTCCCAGGACAGATCCTTGGAGCATACCACTTTTAACCTCTCTCCATCGTGAAAATTGTGAATTGATACCCACTCACTGTTTCCAGGTACCCAAACAGTTCCTAGGGATGGGAACTTGAGTCAGGTGACTCGAACTCGAGTTGTGAAAATGTGTGTTTTTTGCTGACTTGTGAACTTGTGAGTTGTGCGAGTTGAAGACTTGGAAAAACACTTGAGTCAGGGGCCCCCTGACTCAGCACTTGTCCCCATGTGTGCAGACTCGGCTCTGCCTGTGTCTGGGTGTGCTTGCTTACTGTTTTTGCAGCACTGAAAACCTCATGGGGCTGTCATTCAGACCAGGCAAGCAGCAGGGAGGCTCCAGCTACGAGGCAGGGAAGGGTTAATGTTTTGCTTTTGCATGAGAAGTGGGGGGGGGAGGCGGGAGCGAGCTTTTTGCCTGTCTCTGATAGGAAGGAAGGAACCAATGATCATTGGGCAAAGGATGGGCATCTAATATTTTCTTTGGCTGAGGTAGGGCAGGAGGAGGAGCCAAAGGGGGTTCTTGCCTTACGATTGGCTGGAGAAGCCCAGGGAGGGGGAGGAGACAGGGAAGTGGTGGAGGAGATGGTTTATAGCGACCATGCTTTCTGAATGCATGGCTCCATTGTTAGTTGGGTGGAGGAAGCCTCATTGAATGACCAGCTGCAGTGGGACTACTTTTGAGTAGAGCTGCCAAGGATTGGGTCATCCTAGTAAGCCTAGCAGCTGCTGCACATGACTCGCCTCCCTCTTGCTGTTTCTGTCCCTGCTCTCTCACAGTCCCTCCAACTTCCTCCCACCCTGTTTAGAGATGGGACAAAACAACAGGGGAGTATTAAAGGAGAACTCCCACACGCACCCCTTGGCAGCAGTCCCATTTTTTCCACGGCAGGCTTTTAAAGGGGCAACTCGACTTGAGTCCTACAGAGTTGTGAGAGGGTGACTCAGCAACTCGGAAAGTGCCCTCAATATGACTTGTTTTTGAGTTGAATCGCAGGGGGCGGAGACCCTCCATCCCTGCCAGTTCCTAATCCATGAGACTACCTGCCATCTTATTCTCTGTCTTTCTCAGCAGCCTCTCAGCAGCCTTTGTTGATGGGACTGTGGTGAGGGAATGAGAAGAGTGGATTTGTTGTATTTCATGGCTGCAACCTAAAGCCTATGATACAAACTCTGTCTCCAACTCTTCATTCCATCTCTTCCTCCTCCTACCTTTGGAATTGGGTAGGGAAGGTGCTAATTATAACTAGTTTTCATGTTTTCTTCCTGAAAAATAATAAGGCAAGTTTGAGCAAATATTGAGGAGCTAATCAAAAATGCATTGTGTCTGTCACAAATGAAGCCCAAAAGTAATCATTCGGTTGACCAAGAATAAGTGATCTGGGAGGTGCACCGCATATTCCTATGTATAATTTTAGAACTGTTTGGGAAATGCGATATCTCCATAACAAAAGTACTGCTGTGACAAAATGCCTACAGACCATGTGCTGCAGATGAGAAACAAATGTGTATTTTCTTACAAAAAATAAAAAAAGAAGAAAAAAAGAAAATATTGTATGGAAAGCCCTGAAAGGAATGACCATGTGCTGCAGAGATAACACCCAAATAAAATGACTTAATCTTAGGTCATAAATCAAAATGTGGAGTAAGCAATTCAGTAATAAGGGAATAACAGATCTCCGTTTTCAAAATGAAAACCATTGCCATCTTGAATGTGTTGTTCCTAAAACAATAAAAAAGATATTCATTCTATTCTGTCATTATTCTAAAATTAAGTATCAGTGCAATCCTATGCATGTCTGTTCAGTTCAATAGGACTTCATTCCCATGCAGGTTTGTATAGGATTGCAGCCTTAGGGTGCAAACCTAACCCCTTGTCATTGCTTTCCAGCACTGGTATAGTGGTGCCAATGGGACGTGTGGTGCATCCTGCAGTTGGGTGTCGCTGATGGGATTGTGTCATTAATTGGTACTTTCAAAGTGAACAGGTGATCATCTGTGCTGTAGTTTACTGGAGTTTGTTTAGATCATCACAGGGTACAACCTATTGCTTCATGCAAGACTCTCTGGACCTGAGCCTATAGATTTTAACATCCTTGTCGCAAGATGTGTATAGCATTTTTTTTAAAATGCTCAAGAATCTCAGGCTGAATACTAACTACCGTCTGGTTTATGTGTAAGTTTCAGTGACTGCCCATCTATATTTCTAATCTGTGCTCGCTGGAGTGTTGGCATAAGGGTTTTATATGTATTTCAATTAAATGATAACCATAGGCAATAGTTCTGTCTTTAAAAAAAAAAAAAAAAGCTGCATAGCAATGTTGGCAATCAGCCAAAGCCCTGTGAAATAAAATACACTACATTATTGCAATGTGTTTTATTGTTCAGGAAGTCTAATTTCTCACTTGGACAGAATTTTACCTTCTTAAGAGTTATTTTACTAACCTGCTAGTATCAAGCCATTATGCCACGGAATGGAACACAGACAAGGAGGTAGCTTTTAAAATCACGATAGCGGCATGCGCAAATCCAGTGCCCCCCTTCTTAATGCGTTTGGAGTCTCCAAGACACAGACCCTGTTTGTCTCACCTCCGAAGCACTTTTCCACTCATTCTGGATGAAGTGGAACAGACCTTCATTGCTCCCCCTGGTAGCGATGCAATCCTGGGAGCCAGCATAGCCAGCCAGTGTGTGCAGCGGTGGAGGTGGTTTTTCCTAGGCTCTGCCTGCACGTCACTTGCCTGTCCAACACCTCCAGGCCTCTCCCTGGCAGTGATCAAGAGGCAGTGATCTTAAATTTGGCAAGCCACACACAGGGAAAATAGCTTCTGTTGCCACCAGCCTGGTGATTCCTCCTTGCCCAAGGGTAAATGTGCTAGTACAAACAAAGGGTAACAGTGTAAAATGTAAATCAGTATTTTATTGGCAGGGAAGGGTGGGAGACAGGTGGAAGAAAATGGCTTTTCCATTGGGCATGATCGGCCCAAAACCTCTTGGTGCCTGAGGTGGGAAGCCAAACGTTGCCCCTCCTTACCAGGTGATGTGCCATCCTCTGACACTTCCTGAATTGGAAAAGGAAGAGAGGCTGGAACAGAAGAGAACATATGAAGGAGAAGATAGGGTGGGTTAGAATGTCTCAGAAACTCTAGCCCACCACTCTCTTCCACACATCCACTCCCTCTTCTTTTTTTCCCAGGAGCAAGCCCATCTCCAAATAAATGGCTGGCAGCTGACTACACTGGAATTCCACATCAGAGAGTGTTGTGGCTTGGATGGAGCCAAGCCAGAGTGAGAGGACTGGATCTTGCAATACAACAGGGGACCTCGTTCAGGGCAAATGACAAAGTGTGCAAGACTGGGGGCCCAATCCTATCTGACGTTCCGTTGCTGTTGCAGCTGTAACGTAGCCCTGAGGTAAGGGAATACATATCCTTTTACCTTGAGGAGGCCTCTGTGATTGCCCACACCGCCACAGGATGCAGCGCACACCCTGCCTTGGCATGGCTACATCAGTGCTCAAAAGCTGGATAGGACTGGGCCATGGGTGGTTTCCCTGTCATTTCTTCTCTAAGATGTCATAGTAAAGTGTAGATGGAAATATGTGACAGCTAAATAATTGGGGGGACAGTTCCATTGGAACAGGGAATATAGGCAAGGTTATACGGAGAGTCATGGACATAATGACGGGGAAGAAAAGGGCTGCTAGTGGAGCTCTAGAATGCTTCTGCTGAATGAAACAAGAGCTGAAAGTTTTAATGATAGTAATAAAAACTATACAAATATAAAAGGGTTCATTCTTTCCTAATGCATGCATTAATGAATAATACAGCAATAAAGTTGCTCAGCTCAAAGAAACCTAAGTGAACCAACTGGATTCCAAGGAGGAATTTCCTGGAATGCTTTCAAAGAAAGAAGCAAAGACAGAACCAAATAACAGACTCTCCTTTATAACTCATTTACCAATATATGAAAGGAGGGGCACACTGTTGTTTTGCTGGCAGGGCTATGGCCTATGAAGAGGGCTTACGATGTCCTCTCCTAGAAAGACAATCTCCCTGTTCAGCAATCTCGCTCCCAAGCATTGCCTGCTGCCAAGTAGTTAACCATATTGCAGGAAGCGGTACCAGGCCTGGAATTCCTTCTCAGGGTAATACCTTGGAAGCAGACAGGCTTGAAATAATGACTTGAAAACTAGCGGATGGGTATCACTTAGAGGGAACCTTATCGGCTTGAATGCAATAATATTGTGGCCCAAGTATGCAATTATTGGTTTGACTTGCAGTTTAGTCTAAAGATATAGTTGCTCTAGCAAATGCTTCTCCGACACATCATTTTAGGAAAACATGTTGTGCCTGAATATATGGTGGTTTCCGAATATTTTACTTAAGGGTACATGACCTTTTAATTTTGTTTTTGTCAGGAACTTTTTTTCAGTCCTGTCTCTTGGGGTGCCATTTTAGATGTGAGTAGAGGGGTAGGGTGGTAGAGTGGAGGGGTAGGGTAGAGTTGCAGTGATTGACAGAGATTTCTGTTTTCTATGATGAAGAATTCCTTGCTTTCTACTCAATGTTTTCCATTGCTGCTATGGGTTCTTGATGGAGTGAGATTCTCTAAGTACCTTTCCTGTTCCTGCAAGTCAGTGAACTCAGAAGTGATTCCAGTGAAACTGTTGCTTCCTCAGTCCTGGCATAGAGAGGCAGAAGCACATTTCATCTGTTCTCAAAACATACTTATTCTACAAGGTTTTCTAGCCTCTGCTTTTACTAGTAGAGCACAAGAGGTATAGCTACACTACAAATTAAAACCCATTTCCTACTTGCTAGTAGCCTGCAACCAAAGATCCCTGGGTATTTTATTCCCTAATGAGGATTTATATGGATTTCCCAACAAAGATGCTTCCAGCCTGCGCAGAACTGCAGTTCCCATGACTCTTTAGGGAAAACCATTAGACCAATTCGTGGCATGGTTATGCTCTAGGTAGTAATGACACTTGACATTAGGATAGACTGCTTTCTGTGTGTGCAAAGTACTTCACATGCATTATCTTCATGCTCTCCTTACAACAAACCTGTAAGGTCAGTGGGACAGAAACAGCCTTGATGGATGATCTTCGCCACGGATTAGATAAGGGCAAAGCATCCATGCTGCTCCTGTTGGACCTCTCGTTGGCCTTTGATACCATCAACCGTGGTATCCTTCTGGGTTGGCTGGCTGAGCTGGAGCTTAAGGGTGCTGCTCTGCAGTGGTGCCACTCCTTTGTGGCCAATAGGTTCCAGATGGTGATGCTGGGGGACACTTGCTCAGTGTCCTGGCCTTTACAGTGCGGAGTGCCGCAGGGTTTTATTCTCCCATGCTTTTTAACATCTACATGAAACTGCTGGGGTGACAGGCCAGGGACAAGCCTTCTCTGCAATAGTGCCATAACTATGGAATCGCCTCCCAGGAGAATTAAGGACTACTCCTTCCCTGGTGGCATTTCAGCGAGGGCTCAGATCATACCTGTTTTGTCTGCTGTTTGGAGGGCAGGTGGCTGTTTGAGGCTTGTGCCTCTGTCATAGTGCTGTGGCTTGACTGCTTCCGTGGACTAATTTGGTCCCCTCCAAAGGCTCGACAGTGTGTGTTGGGTTTTTGCTCTGTTTTAATGCTGCCTTTTTTTTAATGCTTTAGTGTTTGTTAAAATTAATGTTTTAATGGTTTGTTATGATGTGTTTTTCCCCCCTCTCTTATGGTTATGATGCACTGTACATTTATTTTGAGCTCTGTAAGCTGCCTTGGGCATTTGCTTCGTCATGGGAAAGGTGGGATATAAATTTTTATCATCATCACCACCGCCAGGCATGCTTGAGTAAATAACTTATGCACTCATAAAGGACCAACTATACATGTAGGGACCTTTTACAATTGCTCATGACACACAGTAATGAAAACTGACATGGAACAATGATGAGTGAGATGGAGTATAGGTGCAAACACAATGACATTTATTGAGAGGATACATGTACAAGAGGGAGGGGAGTCAACAGAAGTTTAACCTTTACTAAACAGGAATTATATAGCCCAATCCTAACGAAATTCCCCCGGTGCCAATGCAATGGTGTCAGCAACTTGCACGATATCCTGCTGAAGGTCTCCTCAAGGAAAAGGGACATTTGTACCGTTACCACAGGGAAATCCCAACCACCTCAATGAATCTACTAGACCCACATCAGCGAAACTGCTGGCAAAAATTAGAATGAGATCTGTGTTGGTGGATCAGGTCTGGGAAGGGGGATAGGATATGGTGTGCACCAGTGCTGCTGAATCCACTCCCTCCCATGTCCTAAGCAGAAGACCCATGGGCTTCCAGACGGCTTACAGGGAGTTAATTAAAAATGATTTTTGTACACAGCACATGCTCTGCTGGTGCCACTTCATCACATAGGCTGGTAGGGGGAAGGAATGTGCTGTTAGTCTCAGTACTACACCAGCATAGCAAAATCTGTGTGAGTCTGCATTGATGTAATTCTTGATGCCGAGCCTTTAATGCATCTTCCCACCTAATCTCTTTCTTTTATACATTTGACTTCAGTGTCTTTTTCTTTAAAATGTTTTGTATCACACATGTATAGCACTGTACGAATCAGAAGAGTGCCTTCTTAACATTCTGGACAAGAGAACTCATCTCACAAACACCTTCATAGTGTTCAGAAGCACACATGTTGGCATCATGTGGATTTTGATGGCACCAAGACATGGCTGGGCCAATTTTGAAGGACATTTTGGTTGTTCTGCTACACTGTTGCTGCTGCTAATAACTACAATGATGTTTATATAGTGTCAACAATATATAGGACATTTTAAATAGAATGAGAGGACAGGACAGTGTCCCAAGGAGTGGCAATAGAGATAAATGCAATGGAAACAGCAGAGGAAGGGGAAGGAAAGAGGAGATAGGAATAAGAAGGAGAAGAAGATGTCATTGTCTCAGCTACATGTATTTAAGCTTAGTTACAGTAAGGAAAGAAGATGACGGCATTGTGCCAAAAGCTTCATAGAAGTTTCTGACATATAAGTGAGGCACAGTGATCAGGAGGCAGTTTAAAGCATGAGGGGCAGCGCAAGAGGAGAAATGGAATTGACTAAAAAAGCAGAACAGCTTTCAATAGCTGATGGTGGAGCTAGAAGAGTGAGGACACAAGCCTGAGTGGAGAGGAATATGAGAACCAAGAGGCGGGCGGGGGGGGGGATAGAGGGCTTTGAGGGCAAGAACAAGCAGCTTATGCTGAATCTGGGAATAGACATGAAGAGAGTAAAGAGAAATGAGGTGGGAGGGTGATGAGTTACGAATCTTGTTTGCAACTTGGACTAGTACAAGTTAACTTTCTCTTTAGTTCTTTGGCCATCTGAAGCTGAGGAAAGCCTTGCTTGGCTTTCCTGATTTAGAGACTAAACTACAAATCCGTTTGTATCACCAAAAAGTTTGATGAAGCTTTAAAAACCTCTCAGGCTCTGTCTCTGAAACAAAAGCTTTCAAACTTTGCGTGCCCTGTGCCACTCTTGACATTTGACTGAGACGACACTTGAAAGGCGAGGAACAGGTTTTGTTTGCAGAATATTGCAGTTTTCTTGGCATTTGTCAGCACCCTCGCCACCACTTAACCCATCATGCTTACTTTTGGCTTCATGGTTACTTCAGTTTATATTTTGTGGTCAGTTGTATACATTGTTCTTCAGAATAGGAACAATGTTTTTCAAAGCCATTTCTGTTCTTGATCGCACACACACAAAACACAGCTTGAAGCCTTTCTGCAAACATCTCCTCATTTCCGCTGGACATGTTCATGCTGTTTATTTTCAAAGTTTTACATATTTTCTTTCATATTTTCTAGACAGAAAGAAAAAATCCATTATCTATAGAAGATGACTCTTTACTATTTCTGGAAATGTGGACATGAATAAAAAGTAATGCTGAGCCAAAAGTTCTGTAGTGAGAACTTTCCGCTCAAAATTGGTGCATGTATATGTGGGCGCGAAAAAGATTTTGCAAAGAACTGGGGGAGGGTGAAAAAATCTTTGACAGTGTCATCTGGGGACTTACTATTAAGGTGTCTTAGCAGCTGCATGGCTTTTCTTTCTGCTTTTTATGCTCTATAAATGTAGTCAGAGTGGTCATGAAGCTTCCTTCAGAGGCCAGCTTCTAGCCACCACCATTCCCACTCTATAATGTGACACGTTGCAAAAGGAACTTGCCAACAGCCAACACTACATTTAAAGTATTTAAAGAACAAAATTTTTAAATAAAGGGAAAAAAAGTTACTCTGGCTGTCATCCTAAAGGTAAGTATCCACACAGATTTTGAGGGATCTTTTCCCCCAATGCAACCACGGGGTGAATGGGGGGGGGGGGAGAATAGCAAAATGTTCCTGACTTTTGCAGCTTGAGAAGTTCAAGGAAGTAGTTCATGGCACCCTTAGCAAATAGAGGAGAAAAAAGTGATGGACATTTGAAACTACCTTCCGCTGTCAGACCACTGGCCCATCTAACCCAGCAGCAGCTATCTAGCTCAGCTCTTTCACAACCCTGCTACTTAAGGTCCTTTAACTGGTGAGTAAAGTGATTGAACTTGAGACCTTCTGCAGGTGTGTTCTATCACCTTGACCGGGAGTCATAACTATGATCCACTCACCCCCAAACCATACCCCTAGGATAATTGGTATTCAACTGGCATTTCCTTTCCAGGTATTTCTTTCAAGGCAATGCTTGCAAAGCATTTTGGACCTGGAGTGGGTGGACTGGTGGATGGGGCAGCCCACTTGTGGCAAGTGAAGCTTCTTAGACAGTATAGAGCAGTGATTTTCAAACTTTTTAATCTCATGGCACACTGATAAGGCACTAAAATTGTCAAGGCACACCATCAGGTTATTGACAATTGACAAGGCACACTGTGCTGCCATTGGGGGACTCACATTCCCATTGGCCCTACTAATAAATGACGTTCCCCCAAATTCCTGTGGCACACCTGTGGACCACCCACAGCACACCAGTGTGCCATGGCACACTGGTTGACAATGGCTGGTATAGAGTCATAAATGAATTAGGAGCTGGTAGCAAAGTTTGGACCTAATGTCATTGGGACCCAGCAGCAATGCTGCCCATAACTGAGAATCCGTGTTGAGAAGCCTCTCTGAAGTGGGGTGGAACAAGGGTGCAGGGGAGGTAGCAGGAAGATTGGGAGACTGGCATGGAAGCAGGCAGGATTAAGGAGACTCATAGGCAAGGCCAGAGGTTGTTACCCAAACAATGCCTGGAAGCAGTTAGAGCCAGCCAGCATTGGGAGGAGCTGATAGGCTGCCTTACTGTGACCTAAGCAGACAAAATTGTCCCATTTTCCCCTCAACTTTGCAGCCTCTTGTTACCCTGCACATGCCCAATCTCGTCTGATCTTGGAAGCTAAGCAGGGTCAGGCCTGGTTAGTACTTGGATGGGAGACCGCCTGGGAATACCGGGTGCTGTAGGCTTGTACCATAGTCTTTCGAGACTGAAGGTTGCCAACCATTGCAGCCTCGAGAAGCTCAAGCATTCAGGTATATAAACACAGCACCTCCTGCTTCAAGGTCTGGCTGACCATATCAACTCTTTCACACTGTTTCCAGATGACTGAGCTTCAGAAGTAATGGTCAGAAAAGCCGTCTTTCAAAGTGAAATGCTCAGAAAAATAACAACCATTTGATTCATCGCAACACTATAGCACTATTTATGGCAAGAGATCTGAATCTTTGTGCACTCGCCTGGCACTAAGTACTTTATTCAAAGCATGAACAATGTGATTGTGTCCCAGAAAAAACAAATGCACTCCACATGTTCTGAAGCAAATAAATGTGAATGATTCCTTTAGTCCACAGCCAAGAATCTCAGCCTTACTCATAAACAACACCAAGTAAATAAATGAAAGCGCCAGAGAATACTATGCTGGCCTTTAACACAAGCTGCTGCTGCTGCTGCTGCTTCTTCTTCTTCTGGATGATCAAATGGTCAGTCACAGCCTTATAAATTGATTGCCAGCAGAAATGTAGTCATAGGTTGTTGAGAAGAGGAGGTGAAAGAATGTCCATGGACTGGACCCAAAAACAGGCTTTCACAGGGCAGGAGTCATGAAGAGGAGGCATTAAAAGGGTGTGAAGGATCGCAACAGACGTGGAACCCACTTCCAAGCTCAGTTCCCAAACACTGCATTATGTACAGAAGTTGCCTACATACAACATTGTATACTACAGGCATGCCCCAGTATCCACGGGGGATGCATTCCTACCCTCCCCACAGATACAGGAAATGGCAGATGCAGGGGAATGCTATATAGATAGCACCCCCCCCGAGTGCCCCCCCGCACACCCATTACATTACTTTCGTTATATTGGAGAAGCGCTTGCAGCGCAATGTTCTTGTTTAACCATCTTGTTTAAACTGAACTACCAAATGTGCAGGCAACTAGCCTGCACTCTACAGAGAGACTAACAGGAACTCCTTGTTTCTTGTTAGTTGCCCTTTGGTGTACAGGCTGAGTGCCTTCACACTGGCAGCTCAGTTAAAGCAAGATGGAGAAACAAGAATATTGTGCTGCAAGCGCTTCTCCAATACAACAAAGGTAATTTAATGGCTGTGGGGGCGTGCATGGGGGCCTGTATCTGTGGATCCATGAATAATTGAAACCTCAGGTATGGAATCTGTGGGTACAAAGGCCCACCTGTATATCTAGGTTAGGACCGCTACTTGATTAAAGGAATCTGAAGGCCCAATCATGTTACCTGAAATATGTAACATGACCTAGTGCTTTTGTGTGTGTGTGTGTGTGTGTGTGTGTGTTTTAAATAACACAAATAGCAGCCAAAGGTGTGTTTGGCGTGCTACTATTTTGAAAAACTTTTACTCTTTTTTTTCCTTAAAGAGGCAAAGGCTGTTTTCATGTCAAGAAGTGGGATGGTTTGCACAAGCAAAATGAGTATCAAGAGCAGTCCCAGGGTTGCTGGAGCCCCGAAGAAAAGCTTTTCCCTGACCTCCCTATGTTGCCCCCACCTCCTCCCTGATAGTGCATTGAGTGAGACCACTTTCACTGGTGTAGAGGCTTCAGGGATCAGCCTGGACCGTCAGGCCCTCTGAAGAGCAGGATCCTGAGCCAGTGCCTGGCCTGAAAATTGTCTAATGTTGCAACTGAACAGTCCTCTGTTACACAAGTATGGGGGATGGTCAGTTGTTATATATAGAGATGGGCGAATTTTCCCTACTCAGCCTGAGTTAACTCTGAAATGATCTGGGTCATTCCCCCCCCCCCCCATTGAAAAAGAACTTGGCTCAGCTTGACAGCGCTCATGACTATCTTTTGTATCGTGGTCCACTGGAAGTAGGAATGGCTGCAATGGGGTACAGGGAAAAGAGAAATGTTTTTTCCCCTTTCCATCCTTCCTATTTCCTCACCTAGTTGTGTTTCCGAGCAGTGCCCCAAGGGGAGTGATGCATGGGGCCTAACAGATAAAGACAATGGATGTCTCCATTGCTGCCGAAAGTCTTTCTTGCTTCCTTGAGAACAGTGGTTCTCAAACTGTTGGGTTGTAACCCACCAGCCTGAGAACAAATGCCATTTCCCTCTTAAAGGGTGTGGAAAGAAGGAAGGCAGTGATGCAATACCCAGGATCATGCCTAAAAGACCTAGGGGCTTTTTTTAAACATACCTGAGTACCTGCCAGAATCAAGGGGGTGCGGGGAGCCCCACGGAGCCCTCTGCAAGGTTCTCTGTACTTCTAAACACTGACAAAATGCAATCACAATCCACTTCCTGCCCCTGCAAAAACTTACCGTGGTCCTCAAAGTATGAGAACCAGTGGACTAGTAAGTAGATGGTGGGTAGGAGAGTGTGCTTTGGGAATGGGAATGTCTGGAGGCAGAGAGGCTTGTGGGAGTAAGAAAGCTGCTGGCAAGTGTTTTCCAGTTCATATTTAAATCCAAGCTGTTGAAGAATTCAGGGTCTTGAAAAGCTCACCTCTCCTTTGAGATAGGATTTTAAGAGCCCCCCTTCTCCAATTCTTCTCTGAGCCTGAGTGTGGATACATTTGCTGGCATCTCAAATCACATATAGGTGTTGTCTCTCTTTGGCTTCCATTCAAAGCACACTTATCCAGAAATTTCAAGTCTCATTGAATTGACTGGAATGTAGCCCAGAGTGAGCTGACTTCAGTTCAGGCTATTTTTCAACAGAGAAAAAAAAAAGTGCTGTCTGTAGAAAATATATATATATATATATATATATATATATATATATATATATATATGTTTACTTTTTTTGGCTCAGGTACCCATAGCTACTGAAAACGTAATCGCTCAGGAAGTTTTGGTCTTTATTAAATTCTGTGGTTCACTCTATTGCATGAGAGAAACCTGAGAAATGATTATTTTCATTTATATATAGATATAAAACTCAAAGTTCAACCCAGCATCGTCATCATGATTATGCCTTAATTGTGGTATTGATACATGCTACAGTATTATTGGTATTCTTTTAATGTTACATCAATGCCTTTTTTTCCTATTTGAAATACAGGTGGAGATGAAGGAGCATTTACCAAGTGATGTTACCTGCGTGCCAGGTGCAATGGCGTCACGTGCGCGTTGATGTAAACGGCAATGATACTTTATTCCCCCATCAGTGAGCTTCCCTGTGCAGTGCCACCTAGTGGTTCCAGTTCTTCTATGTTCAGCACCTGGGTAAGGAGAATTTTACTAAACCTCAGGCATAAATGTGTAGTGAAATGTCCCCCTTTGCTTCAGACTCCAGCTTTTTAGTGTGTGCGTGGTGGGGAAGCCCATAGTTAGCTCCCAAATGTCTCTGCTGCATTACAGAAATATCTGAACAATATGTTGATAGTTATAAAGAAATCTTCAAAGCATTGTTTCTAGGAGGTGAGTCGGGGCAGGGGGGCAGTGGGCAGCAAGCATGGCTGCTCCCACTTTGCACTGTTTGTGACTTAAGGTAGAACTGTAGCTAACCTGGATACTCAGGTGAATGCTTCCCTTGCATATGGAAACTCTTCACTGAACGAGTGCAGTGGTTAGATTTACAAAGCACACTGTAAATGGATCAGAGCAGAGGCAAAAAAAAAAAGAAAGAAAAGAAAAACTTTCCCATGTGCCCTTTCACAGTTTCATCTCTAAAATAGAAAACCTAGCATGAATCATTCAGGAATGGTTCGTATTATATTCATCCCCAAGTCCAAGCTAGAACTTCTGAGTAAATAGTTTTTGAAGTGCCATGCTGAATTTGCATGACGCATGTTAGATTCTTCAATTATTGAAATGAAACATACCCACTGTGGAAACCAAGAAATATTGCAGAATGATTTCCCATGTATTTATTGTTTTGCCTGCCCTACTTTTGATCAGTTAGAAGTTGCAGGAGTAAAGGTACAGGGATTCGTTTCTTTTGGATGATAGAGCACCACAGATGTACACACAGATGTACACACAGATGTACCACAGATGTATTTGCAATCCTTGTTTTATTTACGTAATAATAATAATAATAACTTTATTTTTACCCCGCCTTTCTCCCCGAAGGGACTCAAGGCGGCTTACAACAGATTAAAAACATAATTTAAAAAACAAATAAAAACATATTAACACATCATAAAAAACAGGCGTCAGAATAAAAAATAGGTAAAAAGAGCATAGAGCAGCAGCAAGTCATAAAAGAATCAGGCCTGTAAAAAATATTAAAAGACGTTAAAAAGATGTTAAAAAGGCCGAGAACTCAGAAGGCTTGTTTAAACAGAAGGGTCTTCAGGCCTCGCCGGAAGGTCTCAAGAGAGGGAGCCATTCTTAAGTCAAGGGGAAGGGAGTTCCACAACGTTGGTGCCACTGCTGAGAAGGCCCTATTTCTTGCAGCCACCCCACGTACCTCCCTAGGCGGCGGCACTTGTAAAAAGGCCTTCTCTGATGACCTAAGAGGACGAGCCGGATTGTATGGGAGTAGGCGATCTCTAAGATACCCTGGCCCAGAGCAGTATAGGGCTTTAAAGGTCAATACCAGCACCTTGAATTGGGCCCGGAAACGAATGGGCAGCCAATGCAGCCGCTGGAGAAGCGGACTGACAGAGTCGAACCGCCTACCTCCAGTAACCACATGGGCCGCTGCATTCTGCACTAGTTGCAGTTTCTGAACCATCTTCAAGGGCAGCCCCACATAGAGCGCGTTACAGTAATCTAATCTCGATGTCACCGAGGCATGGATCACCATGGCCAGGTCTGCACGATCCAAGTACGGCCGCAGCTGGCGCACCAGCCGAAGCTGAGCGAAGGCCCCCCTAGCCACAGCCGCCACCTGGGAATCCAGGAGCAGCTGCGAGTCCAGGTGGACCCCCAAGCTGCGAACCTGCTCCTTCAGAGGGAGTGCAACCCCATTCAGTGCAAGCTGGTAGTCCAGCACCTGCATCAAGGATTTCCGAACCAGGAGAGCCTCTGTCTTATCCGGATTTAATTTCAGCTTGTTAGCCCCCATCCAGATCCTCACTGCCTCCAGACAGCGCTCCAGGCCCTCAACCACCACCCTGGAGGCTGGAGAAAAGGAGAGATAGAGCTGGGTGTCATCGGCATATTGATGGCACCCCACTCCAAAGCCCCGGATGACCTCTCCCAGTGGTTTCATGTACGTATGTTGAATTAGTGCAGTGGTTCCCAAACTTTTTCGACTGGTTGCTCCCTTGACCAACTGGGCTGTTGGCTTTGGCTCCACATTAGGGCTACAATCCTATACACTTTCTAGGGTGGTGGGTTTTTTGCAAGGATTCCTTGGCTCCCCTGGCTGGTTTCTGCAGCTCCCCAGGGAGCCATGGCTCACAGTTTGGGAACAGGGTGACCAGATACAATGGAGGACAGAGTGCCTATACTTTAAACCACTGTTTAGAAGAGGGCATTTTCTCAGGTGTAGCTCAACATGAAAGGGTTTTAAAAGTTACACCTGCCAAAATCCCCTCTTCTAAACACTGGTTAAAGGCACTTTGTCCTCCATAAGCTGTCTTTTTTCCTCCCTTCCCTCAGCTGATCCTCCTTCTCCAAACTCCAACTGGTATCACCTTTCAAAAGCCAGATTCCCAGCCTTCAAGCACCCACCTCCCATCAGTAACTTCCATTCATGAAAGTTCAACTGATCATCAACAATCAGGTTTAAGAAGGACAGCCTATCTGTGGCTGTATGCATTAGCCTTCTAGACCAGCCATTTTCAACCACTGTGCCATGGCACATTGGTGTGCCTTGAGTGGTTCACTGGTGTGCCACAGGAATTTGGGGGAAGGTCATTTATTAGTAGAGCCAATGGGGGATGTGAGCCCCCACTGACAACATAGTGCGCTTTGTTAATTGTCAAAAACCTGATAGTGTGTCTTGACAATTTTAGTGCCTCGTCAGTGTGCCATGAGATGAAAAAGGTTTAAAAACGCTGTTCTAGACCTACAAAGAAGATCTGCTTATTTGCAGAATTGGAGGGTCGTGTGGGGAGAAACAACCAATCTATGTTTCAAGGAATAGCTGAACACTGCCAAGACAAGGTCCTGAACCTATCCCTCATGTAATTATTTGGGAAGGATACTTCACATCAGTGGGAAGGACAAAGTCACAGATAATGAAATTCTGAAAGATGGATCACTTCCACATCCAGTTTCAGCTTGACTCGGCTTCCCTGAGGTGCTTTTTTCCCCTGAGTGAAAAGGGAAGCTAAAGGGAGGTCACTGAAAAGGAATTGACAAATTTGAGTTCTTTAGGTTGAGCTCCTATAATGTGGGTATACAGGCTTCTTTAGGAAAATGAATTATGATAAGGGTGGGATAATACTTTAATGTGCAATATTTCTGTGAAGAGATTGTAAGATATTGAACATTCAAGTTTTGTATTTTTCTTTCATTGTTTTGTTTGTTTTGTTGATTTTCACCTTTCTCTACCACCCATCCTTCAAGGAGGTCAGGGTGGTGTACATAGTTCCTCCCTTCCCTTTGTCCTCACAACAACCCTTTGAGGTAGGTGAGGCTGAGGGATAGTGACTGGCCCAAGGACACCCAGAAAGCTTCATGATTGAGCAGGAATTTGAACTTGGATCTACAAGGTCTAAATCGAAGTCTCTAACCATTACACCATTCTGGCTCTGTCTAGGTTGCAGATGTTTAAACCGTGGGTGAACAGCCAAAGCTCAGCTCACTTTGGGGATGAGGTCAGAGTGCAGCAGTAAAGCAAGTGGTTTTTTTTTCGGTTCTGGGACTGATTTCAGTCCCTGACATCTCCTGCTAAGGCTGGGAAAATTCCCTGCCTGAAAACATGAAGGGACTACTGCCAGTCAGTACTGAGTTAGATGGACCAATGGCTCGGCAGTCTCCTAACCAGGCGTTACGGGATCCACTGAGGCTCACTTAGCTTCAGCAAGGTTGCTGCAACCAGATGCCTTATGGCCCAATCATAGCAGGCTATTATACCATCAAAACGTATGTTCCAGCCGTGTAATGCACTTTGGAGAGCGGAGCCTGGCAGCCACCAGAAGCAGTGAGTAACTGGGTCCTCACAGCAGCGGACCATGGATGCTTCTGCCTCAGGTAAGGCTGCACAGGGGCCAGGAGGGAGGTGGGGAGGGGTGGAATGGGGCAGGGTGAACAGAACAGGTAGGAAAGGGAAAAGGGAGATGGGCAGATCAGGTCCACAAAGGGGGTAGGCCATGGAGCAGTGCCTGCCAAATCCTAACCCGCTTCCCAGGTCTGATCAGCCTCCATGGGTAAATGCTGTTGATATTGTTGGCTCAGGTCCTGTTGACTCACCAGGTCAGCAGGAGCTTACCCCAGGGAAGAGAACAAATATTCTCTTACCCCAAGATGACCTCAACATGCCAAAACTCCATGGCAGGATTCAGCGGACACCACGTTGGCATTGCTGCATCGCTGAGCGGCGAGTTAGGAAGGATTTGGTTGTTAATTTCGAAGTCAACAACAGTATTTAAGTTCTTTTCAACACTGGCAGAAATGCTACCCCCCAATTAAGCAAAAAATTCACCGCATGATCCTACGGATGTCTATTGAGAAGTATGTACCATTGTGTTCAGTGGGACTTGCTCCCAGGAAAGTGTAAATAAGATGACAGCCTTATAGCCTAATCCTATCCAGGGCTTAGGCTGATGGATCTCACACTCCATCAGCCTAAATCCTGGAACGATGGTACAAAAGTCACTCTTATGGACTGTGGGTGCCAGGGCAAGAGACTAGGGTGACATTGGCCTGCTTGAACCTCTTGCACTGCTGCCAGGAAGTTAGGGGGGTGCAGGACAGGGGACAATTATGGATGGTTTGAGGTGGGGAATGGGCTGAGACAGAGATGAGAGGGGGAGGATCTCAGCAGCAACAGTTTATGCCAAAATCCTATCCCCCTTTTCCCAGCCCAACATACCCTATGACTCTTCTCAGAGATATGCCAGCTAAATAGCTGACATATGTCCAAGAAGATCCACTGGAGGCCAGAGAGCTTATGGGGAAGTTTGTAAAAAATATTTTTACTTAACTCTCCTGGGCCATTTTGTTGCAGCCCCATGGCATGTAGCACGCACTCCATCAGCAATGCTGCATGCTTTGGGCTGGTGGGGAGTAGGATCTGACCAATAAAGCAAGGGAGACCAAGAAAGGACATCATCATTAATGTATTTCACCTCTTACAGAGGAGATGGAGGAGGACATGAAGGGTAAACGTTAGTGAAGTTTAGGCTGCTAAGCCAGAACAAATTGTTAAATCAATAGGAAAAATAGTTGAGAGAACTTCAGCCAGCCGAAATCCAAATGTGGTCCAGTCTAGTAAGCTCATTCCTATTTGCATGGTTTGGTTAACCTTCATCTTTCACACTGCTGGTTTCATCAGATTGTGTCATTCTTGGGTCTAGTACTTGCATCATATCATCTTGGCACACTAGGCTCCTGAGCCGCACATTAATGAGTCATGCGCGGAGCAAATTTCTAGTCAAGGAGAACAAATGATGGGGATAGAAACTTGCTGCCAAAGGGCAATGAATCAAGATTCCAAGGGCGTTTAGGCACAGCAAACTGGGAACCGATAGACCATTCTCAGTGCCAAAGAAGATTGGGACTACTTTATATAAACGGTGCAAATTTGATATCTTGCAGTCACTTTGCCACTCCAGAAAGGATCAGTGGGGACGATATCAGGTGGACGCAAGACCCACAAATGAAATAATATGATCAGAGTAAAATGAATTTATCCTCAGACTAAACTGCAGAGCAAGGCACAGCTGTTCATTAGTCAGAACTGGTCTTCCAGATGGAAGGCTCATGAATAGGCAGCTGCTCTGTTGAACATAGACAAGGGATACCACACCAACCAAGGGATACCACACCAAAAGATATTATACTATTGTCATGAGGGATGGACCTCAACAAGTGGGAAACCCTGGCCTCTGAGCGGCCCGCTTGGAGGCAGGCTGTGCAGCATGGCCTTTCCCAGTTTGAAGAGACACTTTGCCAACAGTCTGAGGCTAAGAGGCAAAGAAGGAAGGCCCCTAGCCAGGGAGACAGACCAGGGACAGACTGCACTTGCTCCCGGTGTGGAAGGGATTGTCACTCCCGGATTGGCCTTTTCAGCCACACTAGACGCTGTGCCAGAACTACCTTTCAGAGTGCGATACCATAGTCTTTCGAGACTGAAGGTTGCCAATACAAAAATACAATAATGTGTCCTCCTAATGAAAGGACTCTGTGTGTTGTACTGTTCTGAGTCATTCACATGTCCACAGAAAAAGGCAGAAACTGCAAAACTGCCAAGTCCAAAGTGGCCTATTGTCTTGTGGGAATCAACATTTATTTTATTTATTTGAAATGTTCTCCCCCATCCTTTCACTCCTGCAGGTGCCACCATGGTGGCTTACAAAAATTATTGAAACATTTAATAATTACACATTTAAAATAAATGTACTGTACAGACAAACCAACCTGAAAATGCTAAAATCAATAAACACAATCTAAAACATCATCATATGCAGTATAATGGCAGCAGACAGAAGCAAATATATATATTTGCTAAACAAATATAAACAAGATTTACTATATATAAAAAGAGCAGAGAGCAAAAACCATGATAAGCAAAAGGTCAAGATTTTTTATTGTAATCAATTGGTCTGGATCATTGGTACTCAAAGTGGTGGGTTGCAACTCACCAGCTTGTGTAACACTGTCTCTGGCCCCTTAAGGGGTGGGGAAAGGGGAAAGGCAGCGATGCGATCCCCAGGATCAGGTTGCTAATGGGGGCAAAGGGGGTGCTTTTACTTACAGAGGGCTGCTGCAATGTCCAGGAATTGTGGGGAGCCCCGCACAACCCTCCACAGGGCTCCCCAAGTCTTAGAATGTTGAAGAAAGTGATCACAAATCACTTCCAGTTTCACAATTGCAACCAGGAAGTGGTTTTAATTGCTTTTTAAAAAAGCATTACCCCTTCATCCCTGTTGGCAATGCAATCCTGGGGATCGTGTCGCTGCCTTTGCTCCCTCTTGTCACAAAAACCTTGGGAGTTTTATTCCCAAGAAGTTTGAGAACCTCTGGTCTGGACCATATGCTCACAACACAACCATGTATACTTAGAAATAAATCCCATCATGTGCAAAGGGGCTTACTCCCAGGAAAGTGGGTACAGAATTGCAACCTTAAAAACTCCTTAAAACTTCTGGGGTCTGAGCAATGCATGCTTTCTGAGGGAGGACATTCCACAGTATGAGTGTGGCTGCTGACAAGATCCTGCCCTTTTGTCTCACCAGTCAAACTTCACCCACAGCCAGGCCTTGGATCAGGAGTTGAGTGCATGGGATCGGAGGTAGGTCCTTTAAGTATCAAGCTGCTAAGCCAGGGATCAGGGTGACTAGATACAATGGAGGACAGAGTGCCTATCAGCAGCGGACCTCCCCAGCCCCACACCCGGGGCAAAGATCCACAATGGCGACCCCTGCAGGCTGTTGCCGCCCCCCCACTACTCACTTGAGGCTCACGGAGCCTTTGCGACCTTAACCCACATTGGGGAAGCCTCTCTGAGGTTCCCCAATGCTATTAACTTTACTTCCAGAAAACCAGAAGTACAATTTCCAATCCTGTCAGGAGCCTCAGAGAGGGTTCCACGGGGTCCTAGCGGCTCACACTTGGCAGGTGCAGCTTTTTAAACCCTTCCATGTTGAGCTGCACCTGCCAAAATGCCCTCTTCTATGGGTAAAGATATAGGTACTCCGTCCTCCATTGTATCTGGTCACCCTGCCAGGGATTTAAATGTAGCAACTAGCACATTTAACTGGGTGTGGGCATGGCCAAAAGATCTCACTTCCTTTCTGCGTCCATTTAGTTTATGTGAAAGGGAGTCTGCATTGTTGATTCAAACTGCATACCCCTTTTTGCTGGCTCCTTCCTCTGAGTTAGAGGGGTGTAACCTTGTCACTGATGAGTTTTGCGCTCCAAAAATTGAAAAAGGATTCCCAACAACCATCAAGAGACCCTCTCCTGTCATTATCTCTCACTGATGACACACCAAGGGATCATGCTGGGCTATTAGTCAGTAATCATCCTAACAGGAGGAATGGGCAGCCAGCAGCTGTGGCAGCATAAAAAAAGGAGAAGTTCTCTAAACTCACAATGTTCAGAACATACTTTTTATTACCTTGTGGGTTTGTAGCATTGTTGACACAGTCATCCCACTCAACAAGATTTACTTTATCCTCCAACTTCATCTTGAAAGGCCATATTCTTAAGATTGAAAAATACATCCTTGTCCTGGGATAGCAATTTTTTTTTTTTTACTACTTATATCAAATTGCCAATTGAATTGCTTATTGCAATGAAGGCTATTCAACCTTGTGGAGTAAGAACACCTGGCAGTTCAGAACAACAGAAAACACATGCAAACCTGTCTGGAGTGTACCAAAGTTGCTATCTTTAGCTCTCTTTTCAGTTTTAAAACAGCATTATTCTCCCCTCTCCAAAAAAAAAACAAAAAACCCACCACATTATTTCCATGTTACAGTCCCATGGACAAGTGCACTCAACAGGTAACATGGATCCTGCTATTTCTCTTTGCTTATCAGCATCAAACTGCAGCTGGTAAGCTGGAAGCTGGGTGGCCATTATGCATGTTTCAGTGGCATCACAGGTCTTCTATCCCCACCGTTCCCAATGGTGGTAGGGTGAATTGGGCCAGGGAGTTGAGGGACAGTGAGGCAGCTTCGCTGGCTGGAGTCCAAGGCAGGATGGTGTGATGACACTGTCACATTAACCCCCTCCCCCCCCCACTTTATTGCATTACCCTAGACTCTGGAATGGCTCTGATTTGGAGCCAAACAGAGGAGCTGGTGAGCCCTTCAATGCTTCTCTTGCCTCTCCAAACACTCGGGCAGTGAGTGCTGCAACCCTCCCCCAGCAGAAAGCCCAGCAAATCTCTGGGGGTTGGAACAGGGCGTCCTGATCTGGCTACACCACTGCTTATTGAGAGTCCAGGGGCACACCCCTCAATGTCAATGTCTTGAGTTTTGTCTCATCATTCTTTGTCTACAACGTGCAGTGAATGAGTCAACTATTAAACCGGCCTGTTCATTAGGTGTGCATACCAAAGGCACAAATCCCTTTAGGGATTAAAAAAAAAAAAAAAAGGATGATTATTTGATTAGTGTTTATCCTGGGGCACTTCTTCCATCCTCAGCCCTGTGGAAACCAGTGGGAGAAAAGAGCTTCTCATTGAGAGTAGCAGGTTTCCAGCTTCTTTTTCACAGAGCTCACTGCTTTTCACAGTGTATGACACACAGCAGCTCCAAGTAAGTGTGTCTTATCATTGCATCTGCATGCCAGGAAAGGCTTTGTCAGCTAAATTTCCGCTTGTCATTCACACGGCCATTAAAAGCACAGGTGCCTTAGTGTAGAAAGACAGGCCCACTTTTAAAATATTAATTTTTAAAGCAAAACATGTGGCCTATTTCTACTTTTTTAAGTTCATTATTTTTATGGCTGTGGATATGATTTTTGGTATTATGTATCATTTTTTACTGGTTCTTGGACATACAAAAATGTCCAATAACATGCTACTGGTAAAACTGTCTACAGGTAAAACTCTCAGTTTGCACCACACCTCCTTGTTCATTCCCAATCTTGAATTTCCAAAACCATTTTCATTGTCTCCAATATCCATTGCCAAGAGCTTAGTGAGCTATTGAACTACCCTGCAGCTATGCACACTTGACCTGTTGTAATTTAAGTTCCAAGGCAGAAGTCACTTCCTTCCTTGGTCTTAACAGTCCAATTTCAGTTCTGAGCTACTAAATAAAAGAAAATTGGAAAACATGTAATTGATCTACTATTGGAATTCTGGGTTTAAACTTTAATGCCTAATCAATCGTTGAAGAACATCACTAATATTTTGCCTGGAGGATAATGAATATTAATTAGAGGGAAAATGTGAAAATGTACTTATTTGTTTTTTTAACATAAAGAATAATACACTGTAAAGCATTCTTTGTTCAGAAGAAAACTTTGGTCAGCTCGGAGACAATCTTGTCAATAATGCAACTTGACGATTAAGCTTGTGGGGGTAATGAAAGAACTCAAGCAAGCTCATGGCTCCGACTAATGTCCCCATGGCAACCAAAGGTTTCCATCAATAGGCTTTGATCTTGAATAGGAGACGGCCATGTCTAACTGCCACACACACTCCTACCAAACATGAGGTCAATACTTTCTTGTGGAAGCACTTCACAATATCTCCACCTTTGGCATAAATGTCTATGGGTCTTAATACTGGAAATCCCCATCTTTGATCAGAGTGAACAACCCCAGAATGGAGTAACTCCAGCATTACTCAGGCAGATTCCCTCGAAGTCTTCGGCATTAATATCAGTGTTATTTGAGCCACTGTTCTAAAGTACGTGCCAGAATGTTTTCATTAGAAACCTCTACTTTTCATAACACTCTAACTTGGCACTAAGATTTTGACTTGATATTTCGGCTTGAATGTTGGAAGAACTCTAAGGTTTAGTGCTGCTGCTCTTGATATAATAATCCTACTGAGTCCCTACTGGTGAAGATTTTTTTTTTTTCCTGGTTTGGTAAGTCACATTTATTTATGCTCTGATCACCACATTCTAAGGGCCGGCCCAGTCGTCTTGAGCTGTCAGAATTCATGTTCCAGCAGCGCACGGCCCTTTGTGGTGGTGGAAAAACTGGACCACTACCACATGCTTCCAGGCTGTTGTGGCAAATGGGCAGAGGTCTGGTGCACACTGCACCAGCTCTGGGAGGCTCTGCCATTGTTGGTAAGTTAGAGGTGGGAGTGGGAAGGGGGACAGTTGGGGGAGAAGTGGGTATATCGAGGGAAGGAGATGTGGATTCTGGTGACACCAGCATGTGCCAGGATCCTGTCTCTTCCTTTTGAAGCTGTCTCCTCCCTTTCTGCTCCTCAGACATACACTAGTAATATAACTGGTGTACGCCCAAGGAGATCCATAGGCCACAAGAATGCCTACAGAAATGTAAGGGGGAAAAGAATCTCTTATCTCTCCCAGGTCTTTTGATCACCCTACCATCACCACCAGTGGATGCACATGTGCCCCACTGGCTGCACCATCACCAATGGTGGGGGATAAGATTGTGCTGTGAGAATTCCAGCAAAATAACAGCTCCTCTGCACTCAGTAGTTTATAGTATATAGCCTTGGACGATGTCTCTAAAGCAAAGTCAGTGCTATAGAAATGATACAAACTAAAGCTATCAACTTTTCTCCGGCAGGTGGCCTGTTCTTTTAACAGCTGTATGTCAGGCAACTCTAACAGCCCTGTGAGATAGCCCAAGCTTAGTACAAGTCAAAATGGCCCCTGAAATGGTGCACAAATTGCACCCCACCACAACAGCCACTGCCACCTCCCCCACTCGGCTACTTAAGAGACGTCAGGCCTGCATGACCCTTAAGCTAACAATACTCTTTGCATTGGGTGGTGGACTGGGAGGAACAGAGGGGACAGCAAACCAATGCTTGTGCCTTCCTACTCTGCCACTAATGGAGTTGGCCTCCCAGTGGCCCTGTCCTCTGTATGGGCTCTTTATCAAAGCAGAGAATGTGGGGCACTCTGGGACCACATTTCTGGTTCCCTCACTTTGCTCCTTCCTCCACCAAGCTGTATAAAGGAACCCAATGGGAGAAAGCTACATGAGAAGAAGGCAGATGGCCTGAAAGGATTGCAGTGCAGCAATCCTACCTCCTTACCTGGCTTCTTCCCCCATGGTTCTTTAAGCAATGGAAAATGTGGTACATGCTAGGAAGTGCTCTACATTTATTTTATTTTTCACATTTTTATACCACCCTTCCTCCAAAGAGCTCAGGGCAGTGTACACAGCTCCTCCCCTCCTTTTGTCCTCACAACAACACTGTAAGGTAGGTGAGGCTGAGAGAAAGTGACTGGCCCAAGGTCACCCAGAAAAAGCTTCATGGCTGAGGGGAGATTTGAACCTGGATCTTCCAGGTCTGAGTCCACCTCCCTAACCACTACACCACCATGGCTCTCATTTCCCATTTAAGAGTCTGTGGGGAAGGTGCAAGATCACTGCTTCCACCGTGCATGTTCTTTAAGCAAAGCAGGAATTGTGGCCTGTGCCAGGAGCTTCTTTCTTGTTTTGATTCAAGAGCTCATGCAGAGGAATGAGCCAGGTAAGCTGTGCACACATTGGTGAAGAGGGTAGCACTGGCAGGGGAGCAGTGGCACTATTGGGATGTCTCAGGCAGCCCAACGGGTTCAGCTGTCCCTGAAGAAGATGCAATGCCATGTGGCAGTGTGTGAATATTCAGTGCCCACCCCCTGCCTCTGACCTTCAGCTCTAGTGCCAGCTCCCAGAAAACCCTGTTCTTCCTCTTGATCTCAACCAGGACAATGTGGAGGAAAGAGGCAGCATCACAGCTGAAGGGAAGGTGACAGGGCTTTGGATCATCACATGCTTTCCTAAGCAGCTGTATGTGGGTGAGGACTGTGAGGCAGTACTAGCAGCAGTGGCAGCAGCTTTGTTTTGCGCTGGAGGAGGAATTGTGCTGCTGCTGCCTTGATCCTCTTCCTGCTCACTCTCAGCAAACAGGAAGAGGATTTGAGAGCTGGCTGAAGTGGTTCATTGGGTGGCAGGCAGCAGTGGCGTAGCTAGATCATTTGATTTCTGGGGCCCATAAACTTTTGACACCCAGCCATACAACAAAATTAATTAATTAATTAATTATTTTTTTTTGCATTTTTATACCACCCATCCTCTAAGGAGCTCAGGGTGGTGTGCATGGTTCCTCCCCTACTTTTGTCCTCACAACAACCTTGTGAGGTAGGTGAGGCTGAGAGATAGTAATAGTAAGGATATGAAATGAATAATAATAATAATGGCCAGATAATAAATGCAGTGAATATTTCCCCACAAGAAGTGGATGAATGTCAGTGCCCTCCACTGCTATTGCTCCTTTGCACATAGTAATCAGCGACATGCTGCCCCTGCATCTGGAGGTTCAATGTAGCCATCATGGTTAATTACCACTGATAGACTATAGCAATAGCGGACCTGCCATTAAATGAAAGAAGCAAATGCCCCGGGTGCAGAGCCTCATGCATCTCTAGGACCGCGTGGAACCCTCTCTGAGGCTCCCGATGTGGTCGAAAACTGTCCTTCTGGTTTGCCAGAAGCACAGTTTAAAACATTGGGGAAGTTTCAGGAGGCTTCCCCAACATGTCCTGGAGTCGCGTGAGGCTCTGTGTGCTCCAGGTAAGGGGGGGTGGATGTGTGCACGGGGGGCAGTGGCATCCTGCAGGGTATGCCATCATGAACTTTGGCCCAGGCACAGGGTTTGGGAGGTCCACTAATGAACTATATTCCACTAGGGATGTTTAGAATCCACTTTAAAAGTCGTTTAAGCCAGTGACCAACAACACCCAACCTTTCCACCAGTGGCATCTCTAGGGTGTGGTAACTCATGGTGTCACCCCCATTAACTTTATTTATTTTACTATAGAACAGTACAGGTCAGCCAACCAATCAGTAACCAACAACAAGAAAAAAAAAACAGTGACCAACTTGATGACGCTCACCCAACTGAATAGGACTGTGGTTTTCAAACTCCTCAAGGAGTTTGAAAGCCGCAGTAAGTTCTTGCAGGGGTGGGGGGAAGACAGCGGCGCATTCCCCAGGATCATGCCACTCAGGGGGGCTGCAGGGGCTTGGGTACACTTACCAGAGCCACCTGCAGCCTCCTGGGGGTACAGGGAGCCCTGTGCAGCTGTCCACATGGCTCCCCGATGCTTTTAAAGTAAAAGTGGAGCGATCACACTCCACTTCCAGTTTAGCGGAAGCGGAAAGTGATTGCTCCACTTTCACCTGTGAAGCTTTGGAGAGCCCTGCGGACAGCCACGCAGGGCTCCCCGCACCCCTAGGAGGCTGCCGGAGGCTCTAGTAAGTGTACCCAAGCCCCTGCAGCCCCCCTGAGTGGCACGATCCTGGGGATCACACTGCTGCCTCCTTGCTGCCTCCTGGCTGCCCCAGCCCCTTAAGGGGAAACAGGCCAGGGCCCACAGGCTGGGGTGTCACGATACCCCAGTCTGAAAAGCCCTGGAATAGGAGTTCAAGTATTAGCTGTGAGACATGGAAAAAGGAGCTTACTTATAACAACATCTTATTGGTTCCATGCTGTGTCATGGTAACATCTCGTTAGCTCTCAGAACATCAGACTCATTGGTCAGTTTTGAATTAAGGAAATCTACCTTTTGTGACATAAAGCGGTTGTGTTTTTCTTTTCTGGTTATTTGGCTATAGCTTTTGATAGAACATAGATATTTCAATGTGGTTTGTTTCATTACATTCTGCATTAAATTACACATTGAATGATATATAATATGTTATTCCTAAAAACCACAATTTCCACAATTTTGGTCACCAGTGGTCACCAATTGTGGTCACCTGAGGGTGGCACCCGAGGTGGCCCACCCCACGCTAGCTACATCACAAGGTGTATACCCCCCTCTTCCATTCATTTCTCCCCCCTAACTCACCATTCAGAATGGCCACCTCAGTTGGCCTCATCACTAGGCCAGCCTGGAGGTATTCCATTAATGGAACCTCTCCTTTTGCTACACACCTTCCCATTAAAGCAATAAAAGTTATAATCTGCTGCAGGAAAGGCAAAGCTCTCTGCCACCTAAACCACTGGTGGGACCCCATAGTGTCCAGCCCAATAAGACTGCCCTGGTTGCTTCCCTCAATGACCTTCTCCTTCTCCATGGGATAATCTTGCACACAAGTTACATTTGCCAGCAACTGTTACCCTGCACATGCCCAATCTCATCTGATCTTGGAAGCTAAGCAGCATCAGGCCTGGTTAGTACTTAGATGGGAGACCGCCTGGGAATACTGGGTGCTGTAGGCTTATACCATAGTCTTTCGAGACTGAAGGTTGCCAACCAAGTTACATTTGCATACCTTATAAGTCACATATTGGTTGTGCATCTCCTAAGAGTCCTGGACTAATGAAGATATTCCTGACCCTTCCCCATAAGAAAATAGCCATGGGCAGGGGCTGAGAAATGTTAAGTGGTGCTTAGTGCTAAGTAATGTACATAAGATTGAAGGCTGAATGGCAGAGCTCAAGTTCCTCCTGGGTTCAGCCTATTCTGGGCTGTAAATGCTTGCTTGGAAGGGAGAGGTTCCATGAGAACTACCCCTTAAAATCAAGTTCTTCTATTATTGTCAGCACAGCAGCTTTTCTACCAGTTTCTGCTGCTATGTGTTCGGCAGTGCTTTGAATAGCAGGTAAAGATTTTCATAGTACAGCAATAAATGTTATCATGCTTGAGCTCTAACAGTTGAACTCTGTTATCCATTCAAGCTATTGTTGGAGACACAGCAAGACAGGCTAGCTGAACTGTTGGCAACTCTACAGATGCCAGCCAATGTTAGGCACTTTTTAGCCCCATGGATGACATTGGGACAATTATCCATGTGTTTTATCTCTCTCATTGAAATAAGTAGGGTTTAAAGCTTTGCTTTAGCCCATAAGAATTAAATATCATCCTTGGTTTTGAGAGGAGTAAAAGATAGTTCTTTCTTATTTTTATTCAATGGACAACTTTGGGAAATTTTTAACCTTATGCCACTTACAGTCCGATTGCAAAAATGAACAGTAACCTGATTGTCCTGGCAGTTCAGAGGTTGGGTTGGAGTTCACGCCTAGTTTGAATATTTTTGATCTTTTTGATGACCAAATGAGAGCACGGGGAAAAAAGCCAGAGATAAAGAGAAGACCTGACTTTGCTCCCTGTGAAATCAGTGGTCAGATTTCTTTTGATATTCACGGATTGTGCCTAAAGGAAAGAAAGGAATCCAAAGGCTTACTTTAGACCTTGTCAATATTTTGGTCTTTGTACAATTTCACTGCCTTATTTTTCCCCTCATTCACGTTAATTTTTTTATTTCAAGGAGCATGAAACTTGCATGGTATAGAGGCATCCTGATCCAATTAATTCAATAAGCAGTAAGAGTACAACCCACGTTTGTCATTTAAGAGGATAGCTCCATAACCACTCCCCTCCTGTCAGGGGCATCACTAAGGTATATGGACCACACCAGGTGACACCATCAGAGGGGTGACACAAATATGACTGTTCATCCCCTGCAAGGTCAGCTCTGTGCTGTCTTCCGCACTGCCCGATATCAGGGCGTGGCAGGCTACCTCTCTGGGTAGCATCCCTGCATGCCTTGCCCTATGCCAGACAGCTGCCTCAGCTGTTTAGCACCCAGTGCAAGGCATGCTGGGGCACTAGTCAGAATGGTTGCTAGTGCCCCAGCAACCCCTGGGGCGACCCCTGATGTTGGGCAGTGCAGAAAGCAGTGTGGAACCAAGCATGCAGCTCAGGGGGGGGGGCCTTCACTTGAGGACAGGTTGGAAGTGAGGCTAGGAGAGGTGGAGTCATCCCCTGCACACACTGTGTGACACCAAACCTAGTGAAGCTCATTCATTCCATTTTCTTTTGGTTCTCAAAAGGCTAGACCTGTCACATGCCACCTGCTTTTCAGACCAATGTAGAAGCTTGTGGATCTTTGCCCAGTTGGGGAACAACTATGACTAGTGGTTGGAGTTTAATGGCAGAGCATGGTCTTTACACACTTCAGTCCATAATCCTCGCATCTCTGGGAGAGCAGGGGCAGACCCCACCCCAATACTTTAAATTGTGACCAATTAGAGCAGCCAGCTAGAGACCTGAGAGATCAATTCTATCATTTCTCTCTTGGGCTGTTTCCCATTTCATCCTTGGCCAGTTTTACAGCATTCCTACCCTTGCTACCTTCCTAACCTTTCTGGTTTCCTCTTGGATAGTTACTTGAATTGAAATTAATGGAGAAACTATTACAATCCAGGGCACGTGGAGAAGCCTCCAGGCCCACAAGGAGTTGGATCAGGGAAAAAAACATTTAGCTCTTGGTCAATAATGATGTAGTTTCTATATACACTAATTGTCCCTGGGCTCAGTAACTGTGGAATGGTGTTTTGTGGGTAGCTAATGATTGTCATAGCACCCGATAATTAGGACCTCTGAGCACCTTCCTTATTAATACCATTAGTAGCACGTACCATTAACAGAGAGATTCTTATAATGGCTCCAAAGGAACCATAACGCTGTGTCTTGTCAGCTCTTTGTGCCTTTACGCTACAAACACAGGGTATCTTACCAATGATTAGCAAGCATTATATCAGTGCTTTGACTTATTAATACTTTGCTGTACATCATTGTTACCCAGGAAATGCAACAGCCCTAAGGATGCACTGAAGTGCATCAAAGTTAAGCATATTTTAAAGACCCTCAGAGACATAAATTAAAATGGAAGTGCCTGGGGAAAAAATATAGCCTTCCCAAGCTTGTCTACTGCCAGCAGTAGAGTAATTTAAAACAACTGGTAAAACTGGTTACACTGGTAAAAACTAAAAATCTAAAAATGAAGATACGTCCACAACAACAACAATAATAATAATACAGGTATTTATATACCGCCTTTCTTGGTCTTTGTTCAAGACTTTATTCAAGGCGGTTTACATAGGCAGGCGATTTAAATCCCCATAGGAATTTTTACAATTGAAAGAAGGTTCTATCTTTCAAGAACCACAACATTCAAGATGTTTCTTTCTTGATCTGGTTTCACATTCTGGCCTCCATCCTCCCACGCTCAGAGCAGATGGAATAGCTCGGCTCAGCTTGTCAGCTGCTTCAAGTTTGCATGGTGCCAGTGGCCTCAAACTGGCGACCTTGTATATGTTATCTTCAGGCAAATGGAGGGTCTACCCTCTAGACCAGACCTCCTGCCTCCTAATCTGGAACTCTTGTTCATAAACCAGTGAAGCCACAATTCTGCAAATGTGTATTTTGCTAAGAAAAACCTTGTGGCTCGTGTATCTTCAATCAGCAGTGAAAACCCAAGTAATAAATCATGCAGTGCATTTTTTGTTAACCTTTTATACCAAATTATAGTTTTTTTTAAAAAAAAAACAACTGGTTTTTCATTTGCATTTTTGAGACAAGAGATTATTTCTTCTTTATTGTGTTACCCAGCATCGGTGCCACGACTTTCTGACCTTCAGTTGTACCTGTAACTGGATGTGAACATTTTCTTTCTTGCCCCCTTTGCCTTAGTGAACTGTTATGAGATGAATGCCCCCGCTTAAGAGGCCAATCCTAGTCTTCGTGCGCTGGCTCACCTCCGGCGTGCACTGTTGCAAACATGCCGTAAGGCCGGTGCTGGGCTAGCGTCAGTGGAGCACCAGAGATCTGGTGGAGAGGTAGGTGGGGGCATGGGGGGAGGCAGGGAGGAAGTGTTCAAGGCAGGGGGAGGCGGAGGGAGGGTGGGGAGAGGGCGTGGAGGAGGCATGCCGGGGGGAGTGGGAGGGAGGCGGGCCTGTGGAGCTTTGCTCCGCCGGATCCAGAGCCTCCGTGTCAGTTTGGCCACCCAACTAGGAGGCTCTGAATTCTACGCCAACCTTTAGGTTGATGTAGAATTGAGTAGCCCCATTGTGGGGCTACTCGCTTTACCCGGGGGAAGAGGACAAAACTCTCCTTCTCCCAGGAGGAGGTGGCGGTTGCATGGAGCATGCAGGATGCAGCGGCAACCTTTTTCGGCGCTGCTGCAGCCCCGCGCACTGGGCAGCTCAGGATTGGGCTGCCCACCATTTCTGCCCAACGTTGCATATACGCAACAAGGGCCACTTGTGTACACCTGTGTGCCGGGCAAAAATGGGTTAAAGAAGAAGAAGGGCATGATAGAAGGCAACCTGGTGCCAACACTGCCCCTGGGCATGGAGCAGTCACCAGCACCATGACTGAACCAGTGGTTGCATCTGTCATATGTAGCTCAGCTGTAATAGATTTGAATTTGTCTTCCTACAATTCCTCTGACAGTGTAACATACAACGATACAGCACTGCTTCCTTCCTTACCATCTGAGTTACGCGAGAATCCCCAGGCTGAATGGTGTGTCTCCTCCCATGTGATACAGGGCTTACAGCCCAATGGGAGCAAGCCCCATTTCCTGGGAGCAAGCCCCATTGACTCTAATGGGACTTACTTCTGAATAGACATGCATAGGATTGGGCTGTTAGCCGACTGTTTTCAGAAGGAGCTGCATTGTAATGGCTCCAATGTCACAAAGGTAAGGGGCAAATAAAAAGGCCTTCTAACTGGAGACTGTACTTCTCTTAGCATTTGGTTTTGTTGAATCGGCTGTAGTTTGGATTTAGCAATTTTCAACCTTTTCCCATCTCATGCCACCGTGACAAGAAGCTAAAATGGTCAAGGCACACCATCAATGTTTTTTTTACAATTGTTAAAGCACACCATGCTATTAGTGGGAAGTTCACCCCCCCCCACTAATAAGTGACCCTCCCCCAAACTTGTGTAGCACACCAGTTTGCCTCAGCACACTGGTTGAAAATTGCTGCTCTTCAACTCTAGTACCTACCACAGAACCTCAACAATACTTACTGTGTATTTAGAGCCCAATCCTAAACAGTGTACGCCAAATCACCACTGGTGTGCACTGTCGCAAACATGCTGTAAAACACGTTTGCAAGCCCCAGCACCAGAGCTAGCCCAGCGTCAGCCAGGGGAAAGCCAGTGGAAAGCTGATGCTCTGCCGCTCGGCAGTCGTCCTAACCTCCAGGTAGTGAAGAAGTAGGTGGAGGCATGTGGGGAGGAAGGAAGGAGGCATTCCGGGGTGGGGGAGGCTGGGGAGGAGGCATGCTGGGGGCGGGAGCAGGGTGAAAGGGCAGGCCCTGCAGCCCAACACAGAGCTCTCTGATTCTGTGGCAGCTCCAGAGCTGCTGTACAAACAAGTAGCACCATTGCGGGGCTACTTTCTTTACTCTGGGGAAGGGGATGAACATCCCTTTCTCCCGTGTAGGTGGTGGTGGCTGCCTGGGGTGTGTTGGATGCTGCGGCATCTGTCTTTGCCACTGCAGCAGCCCTGCGCTTCAGGCAGCTCAGCATTGGGCTGCCCGTGGTCTATATTTTAGAAGTATTCATATACGAGTTCTGTGCGTGCACACATCTATATTTTCATTGGTAAAATCACCAGCAAACTCAAAGGAATGTTATAGTGTGAGACGTTTTGTAAGCTACACAGAAATTATGGGCTGATTTACTGAAAATCAGCCTGCCAGTGTGGGGAACAGCCAGATCAATTTTAAGGTCATCTCATTATGAACTCAGAAATCAATCTGACTATACATTGGAATAATCGGATGACACCTCTGGCATGTGTTCAGGTATAAATAGCGCATAATTCACCATTTGGCTTGAGATTCTTTTCTGTCATGTAAATTGGTACAAAGAGGACTCCCTGCCTAATTTGGTCAGTCACATTGACTGTCTGAAACCACCAAGCTTTTTGCATATTTTCACAGAGGAAAATGAAGCGACTGTTACACAGTGAGTATACAAATGGTCTCAGCCTATCTGTACAAATTTCACAGTCACAGAAGTAAGTGCCATAGCATAGTTGGATAGCAAAAATGAGATCTATTTATGCAAATATTTAAATAATGAGCTGACTAGTCTCCCATTTTGATTGTTGGGCCCAAATTACTGTTTCCAAGGGGAGACAAACTATTTCCTGAAAAATCCCTTAACTGAGGGGATGTTCAGGTTTTCAGCAGTCATTGGCTCCCCTCCTGCTACTGATATAGCATTACAGTACTTTTTTCTTGGATAGGGATGTTTGTTCGTTCGTTCGTTTCGTTCGTTCGTTTCGTTCGTTCGTTTCGTTCGTTCGTTTCGTTCGTTCGTTCGTTCGTTCGTTCGTTCGTTCTTTCTTTCTTTCTTTCTTTCTTTCTTTCTTTCTTTCTTTCTTTCTTTCTAATAATCCCGGTGAATCATGTACTGCGTGTGACGACATCACAATGATACAGTCAGATTTAGTTCTTTGGTAACCTCACTGAGGGCAAGCAAAGCATAATGAAAGTGAGGGCAATGCTCCCTGGGTAAGCCAAGTCAAGCAGGGCGCATGCAGTAGATGACATAATGTCAGAACATTACATAGTCAGATTTGGTTATGTGCTGATGTCACAGAAAGTAAATGAAACCTACTGAGAATGAGGGTAATGTTTCCTGAACAGATGAAGATTGAATCTGCTTTTGAAGCAATTACCAAAAAGTTATCAAAAGAGGACGCTTCAAAATGCTGACAAAAATGGTCATACAAATGGACTCCCCCCTTTCAGGTTAGACTTGGATTAAATAAATCATGGTCATCAATACTAATTCAACTGCATTTAGAATATTACTCGTATTTACAGTAATAAATGTTTTTATAGGCTAGCCACACTAGTGCATAATTTGATCTTTCACTATGATTGAAATTGAATACTCTTTTTTTCTAATATAATTTAATGCTTTTGCTTTTTAAAAGGATTTTATGTGTACATTGGTTTTGCAGTGGTCTATGGTTATATATTTACCCAAAAGTAAGTCACATTAAGTTCTAGGAGACCTAATCCAAAATAAAAGTGCATAGGATTTTCTCTGTGCAGCACAACCCTAAACATGTTTATTCAGAAGTAAGTTCTGTCGAGTTCAAGGAGATCTTCTCCCTGGGAAGTGAATGTGGGATTTCAGTCTTAATGAGCCCAATACTGGGTGATCATGTCTTCTGTACTGGAGCCAGAACAATCTGTGATTCAGCCACAGAAATGGGAGAAAAAGCTTCAGAACTCAAGAGTCTGAAAGGGAAGTGTCAGAGTTGCCAAAAAAACTCTTTCCCTTTCTATCTTGGAACTTGTTCTACATCTGTGACCTCTTCCCAAATGTGTCTTTTGCTGACAGGCAAGGAAATCTATCAGACTCAACCCTCAAGCTACACGCATACAAAAACGGCTTTGTTTCTCACGGCTATACACTTGAATGACTATATTCCCTCTAATACTAAGGCTTCCGTTGTGGAACCAGGTTTCACGAGTCCATTAATTTAAGCAAGCTGCCCATAAACAAGTTGTTTTAGGGTGGTCATGATAATATTTATGTTGTAGGCCCAATCAGGTGGGCAGGAGCGGGACTGTGAACAGAGATGAATACTCTCCAGGATTCATTCAGGGCTAGTGCACACATTCCTGGTTTTCCCTTGCTGACTGGCTTGTGCAAAAGGGTCATCAGAGATATGATACTAAGGGCCAAATCCAATTCTCCCCCTCTGCCAATGCAGCTATGCTAGAAATGAGTGTGCTGTATCCAGCGAAGGGGCGGACTGGGAGGCTTTGGAGGGGAAAGAGGAATTTGCTGTTACTGTGTTTAATAAAGTAACACAAGTTCAACCCGATTGCAATCTGGTGTCTTTACTGGGGAGTATGAGGGTAAATAGAATGCCAGATGCAAGGGAGCGGCAGCAAGATGTAACTATCTTGTGGTCTTGTGTCTGCTCCCTGAGGCACCTGGTGGGCTGCTGTGAGATACAGGAAGTTGGACTAGGTGGGCCCTGGGCCTGATCCAGCAGGGCTCTTCTTATGTAAACCTCATGCTCTGCAATAGGTCTCTTTGGACCTGTGCAAGTTTTGTAGCTGGTGCAAATTTGAGAAGAAAGAGGCAGGGAGACTACAGAAAAGGGGATTGAATCTGGCATGCCCAATTGCCATCAGATCCACCCCCTCCTGCAGCCTCTCGAACCCAGGTCCTCCCCTTCCCTGCTCAGTTTTGCCCCCTTCCTGCCCCTGTTGCTGTGTTACCTGCTCTAGGGGCTGCAGTGGGACCAGTAATGGCCATAGAGCTCTGCCACCTCTTGCTAGCAGTCCTCCCAAAACGGCTGTCCATGGAGCACTTGGTGTGCTGTCAGTGGCTAATTTGTGACAATGGAAGTGTCTTCTGTGGTTGTAACATGTTCCAGTCGGCAGCCCAATCCAGAATAGGACTGGGCTGTTAGAGAAAGAAAGGGGGGATATGAGAGAGAGAGAGAGAGAGAGAGAGAGAGAGAGAGAGAGAGAGAGAGAGAGAGATTTGTATTCCCCATTATCTCCTTGTTTTCAGTGGAGTCAGTTCACACAATCGGCTAACAGTTGTGAAGTGTAGACCTCTGTTGATATCTCAAAAGAGATATAGAGGAAAAAAACCCCAAAAACAAAAACGCTTGTGTTTTCACAGTCCTCTCTCAATGTCAAAGGCTGAGTAATCCATTGCAGAGAAATGAAGGAATATACAATACATGCATGTATAAAGTAGCCCATATCTCCAACTAATTTTGTCACATTTCAATACATGGGATGAAATTACTGCTGCCTCCAATGTTATTAAGTGCAAGTGATGTGTTGAGAGCTGTGCAGCACACAGACATAGCTACTGTGCCTTCCCCCTGTATAGAACGAAGAGAACTAAAAGATAGGAATTAATCAGAGCTGAAACAGGAAGGATGAGGATGAGTATAGGTCAAGAGGAAGTTGACTGGATTAAAATCTAAGAAAAGCCCTCCTGGTTCAGATCAAGGGTCCAGTTAAGTCCACCATGCTGCTTCTCAAACTGGTCAGCCATTTGTCTCTGTAAAGCCCACAAGCCAGGCTTAAAGGCAAGATCTCTCTCCCACTAGTATTCATTAGGAAGCTGTCTTTTACAAAGTCAGACCATTGGCCTGTGCAGTTCAGTATTGTTGATGCAGGCTGGCAGTAGTTTTCTAGGTAGGATTTGTTCTTTGCTCTGTCTGGGGAATACTGGAGATTGAACCCAGGACCTTCTGTGTGCAAAGCATGGCCTGTGCCATTAAGCTATGACCCTTCTTCCTCTTCTGAAATCTGGAGATTCAATATAAACTAGCTATTATATTGATCGATTCTCCATGGATTAACTATAAAGTTAACGATGCAGTGCGTTATATAAATTAATGGTGTGTATGATAGAGAGGACAGGCTATCTCAGCCTCAGAGACCAACATCTCTGAATAGCTTGCATATGGGAAGAGAAAACCTGGGACCTCCTACATGCAAAATACATGGTCTACCACTTATTTCATGGGTGTCAAACATAAGGCCTGGGGGCCGGGGGTGGCCCGCTGAAGCTTTTTACCTGGTCCTCAGGCTCTCATGTGCTGAGCAGTGCTGTGGTGTTACTGCTGAAAGGGCAGCCTACATGAAAATTGGGCTCTCCTATACCTTGAAATATGATCAAGATTTGTGTACATTCTTTTCTGTCATTTGCAGGTAATGAGTTCCTAAGTGAGAAAAAGTGCTTATTTTTGGTTATGACCTGTTTAATGACATCAATTCCTGCCTAATGACATCACTTCCGGCCCTCAGCAGGCATCATGCATGCTATTTGGCCCTCAGTATGAAGCAAGTTTGACACCCTTGACTTATTTCAATTGGAGAGTTAAGCATATGCTTAACTTTTTATCCTTGAAAGCAATGACATTTTTAAAAGTGCTTAATTTTGGTGGGATCAAGCCCTTTAACAACTGCATCAGGGTTTTGCAAAATTAGAATGCTACAAGTGATAAATTAAAAAGAAGAACTGGGAATGGTTTTTTCCAAGGGAGCATTCCTTTGAGACAGGTGAGTTAATAATACCTCTGCTACTGCGAGAGAACCGTGGGAAGGGAAAGAGTTTTGGGTAGAGATTAAAAAGGCAATTTGCTCTGTAACAATTTTGAAATTGCTCTGAAACTATCAAGGGGAGGTCAGGGAGGAGATTCAGCAGGGCAGGGAAGGACAGAATGGGGTGGCAATGGGGCTGGGCAGATCAAGCCCAGAAGGGAGTGGAATTGACAGCACTAGCACATGCCATATCCAAACCCCCTTTTCGGGCCTGAACTGCCTGCATTAATCAATGTGGACTTTGCTGGCACAGGTCTAGGTAGACCTGTTGTGGCTGCTGGGGCTTACTCTGGGGCAAGAGGACAAATGTCCCCTTACCTTGAGGAGATCCTCAGCAGCCAAAAATCCCCCACAGGATGCAGTGGAAGCCACGTTGGTGCCTCTACATTGCCACACAAGGATTTAGGTAGGATTGGGCTGTGTGTGACAAATTTTCTCTAGAGGAAATGGATAAATTTAACTCTCACCAGAAAATTGCAATAAATATTTTGCAGCTTTGCAGTGAAAGTGTGATGCTTGAATAGTTAGTGTCCAGGGACTACATCCTGAAATTTCTCCAACAGAATTGTCTGGGCTATTTTCATTTTTAAAAATATATATATTCCATAAGCTGTGATTGATTTGTTATGGTCAAAAATTAATTTAAATGGGGAAGAATGGAAAGCTGGAATCCGCATATTTTTCTAATGGCTATAAGAGATAAATAACGTACCTTTACCTAACTATAAAATCTGCCTCAAGCATAAATGATTTCTGGAAATCAGAATGTTCTGTGTGTTAAAGGAGAATTTGGCAGTATTAACTCTGTGTAAGCCAAGCCTTTATACCTGCACAGGGCCTCTGTTGTCATAGTCTGGTGGTTGCAGGTAAGGATAATAGTACAATATCTAAAAGCCATAATTGAGTAATATCTTTAGTAGGATCAACCAAAATAACATATTGTTTTGAAAGGCAAGATTTTGAACTCTCAGGAACCCTTTATCAGACTGGATGGAAAAGCAAAAAAAAAAAAAGGGAAAAAAAACCAACTATGTGTATGAAGAAAGCTGGGCACGGTGGCAAACCCTCAAAGTCTGCGGTTTGTAAGAATCTTAAGGTGGGGTGTAGGTAGCGTTACGCAGATTGATGCTGATCCACCTCACTTAGTGCTAGACCAGCCATTTTCAACCACTGTGCCGTGGCACACTGGTGTGCCACAAGTGGTTCACAGATGCACCACAGAAATTTGGGGGAAGGTCATTTATTAATAGGGCCAATGGGAGATGTGAGTCCCCACTGGCAGCATGGTGTGCCTTGTCAAAAACCTGGTGGTGTGCCTTGACCATTTTAATGCCTTGTCAGTGTGCCATGAGATGGAAAAGGTTGGAAATCACTGTGCTAGACACTGACTTCTGGATACATATCAGGGACAAGGAAGCAAAATGGGTGTTCCACTACTCATTTTAGTATGTACAAAATATAGCAATACAGTTGGTCCTTGGTATCTGAGGGCGATTTCTGGACCCTGTGCAAACACCAAAATCCCCTTCAGATACCAAAATATGTGGATAATTAAATCTGCCAGGGGGGCTATCATATGACTTCCAGACACAACCTACTGGGAAGTCAGATGAGGCCCTCCAGCACGGGTATGGCATCAGTCAAATCTGTGAGTGCCAAACCCGCAGATAAGGAGGGTCCATTATATGTCGGTGGCAATAGCAATAGGTGAGTGCAACCTTTAATGCAGGGAGACATGATTTTCATTACATATTTATGAAAAAAAACTTCAGGAAGCCTGAACTCAAGATTACTAAATAGATTAGCACCGCATAGCAGGGATATATTGCTGTAGAATAGGAACAGGCAATTAGAGGCTAGGTACAATGTAGATGCCAACAATCCAGCTCATCCATTTTTCCAGCCAACTGGATTTTCTGATGGCAACTCTGATTTTTCAATGCTGATGCTGATTTTCAAAAAGAATGTCAGAGATGGGACTTGTTGAAGACACAGAGTACAAACTGTGTGTTCTGCTGTATATGTTGCAAGTTACATGCATCTACGTATATCAGAAATCATGTGTACAGAGTTTGCACATGTATTGGACATGTGAATGGGACACTCATGGTTGCAATTGTCATTGTGGACTTTTTTGGTAATTTTTAGCTGCTGTGTTTGAGTTTGTTTTGTGTGTTTGAATGTTTGCAGTGTGATTGTCCTTTTTAATGATCTACCTTGAAATGCATTTGGATAACACAGGATATAAAGTTCTAAAAGAAATAAGTGAATAAAAATTAAAATATTTGCACACACTCGGTGTAGCGGCACGGGATAGCAGCTACAGGGAAGTGGATCCCCACCAGGTCTTTATCTAAGTGCAGCAATACATGTAGTACAATCCCATAGGCACACATTATGCTCTAGCACAAAAAATATTGCACAAACTCTCATGATTCCATAATCATGAAGCTGGAACTTCTGTTGAATTATTACTTATTATCCCAAAAATTTTCATCATGGTGTTCGCCTCTGTTTAGTTTTATGCCAGTGTAATCCCAAGCAAGGAATTTTGGCTCCCAAGATGTATGGATAAATGCAACCTTTATTAAAGACAGCATTTCATTGCAATCAATACAAGCCTTCTAAGTGTTTATTTCTTGATTTCTCAATTCCATTGGGAACAAGGGTCAAATTAGGTCCATTGTTGGACGTGTGGTTATTTAATGCTTTAAAAAGCTATAAAATCACAAATCAGGCAGTCAGCAATATCTTCATTTTGGAGAGCCCTTTCTGTGCATGTCTTCATCGAAAAAACAGTTTAACACTTCAAAATGCAGCAAATTATTCTGAACAGGCCGAAGTGCTAACCTGAACCACAAGAAACAATCTCACAATGAAATCCCTGAGAGATATTCTGATGGCAGTGAAGATTGGAGACACGTATACAATCAGCAATATTAAAGACTCAGAAAATTTGGTTAAAATGCCCCTACCATTGCAGCATTATGAATACAAAAATGCTTGCAATATAAGATTACCTCTCTAGGACAGGATGACTTGGAGGCAAATAGAACACATTTTTGAATAATAGGTAATAGATTCAAAGATTATTTAAGAACATGACGGCAATGAAGCAAGCTATGAATTGTTATTAAGGAGAGCCTGGGGAACTTACTGAATGTAACATTACAAGTTCAGCAAGTTATTGCAAAAGTTTTATGGCATAAAATCCCTCAACAAACACTTGGGTAGTCCCATATTAGCAGGTGTTGCAGGTCGAGAATATAGCTCAAAATTAGGCACATGTCACACTGATTGGCCAGTTGGCCATTAGAACAATACACTGGCTCCTCAATTTATGGAAGTTCAAGTTATGGAAAGCTGCACAGGCACTTTTGCACCAGTGAAGTTGTCCTTTGGTGATGCAATAGTGCTGGGCAGACAAGAGTCAGATATTTTGAGCTGTATGTATGTATGTTTCAACTTATGTACAGACCCCTGAAACCTAACCTGCATGTATCTAGGGAAGTTGGAGCACAAGCCTGTGCTTTTCTACTTAGAAGTAAACCCCATCATCGTCAATGGGGCTTAGAGTGCAGCTTAACAGTCCTATCCTATCAGGCTGTTGTGTCACCTGAAACCTGTCATCTCTTTGCCTAGTCCATGCTCATGGGTTGTCACTACTGATGGCTCTTGCAGACAATAGTGTAGGTTTGATTTTTATTAGAACCCCTGGAGTTCAGTGCTCACCTGGGTGGGTTGTATTTCCCAGACAGCCCTCTTCTGCCTGATCTCTATAGCCTGGGATGGTGGCAGTGGTTCAAAACTACCCCATTCAGCTGTTGCTTGAGTAAAGGAAAAGCAGACAGCAGAAAGTGCACACTAACCACTAGATATTACTCCCCTTGATCAGCCTGCCTTCTCTTCCTGGATGCCTTTCTCTAACAAAGATAGCCATCAAAAGCAGTCTCTCTGTGTTGCCAAACATAGGGGTAATGTTTGAACTGGGTGTAAATGTATAAAGTCTAAGGCATATAGGTCATGAACAGCACAACTGATATTGATGTACAGTGTAGAAATAAACCACACAATTTGGGTCTACGAGTGTTAGGTTTTACACATGTAACCCTATTCAAATATTGTAATGCTCACAAGTGGCTATACAGTACAGAGCTGGCATCAGGGTGGACCAGGTCAGACACTGGCTGAAAGCCCACATCCATCAGAGGACCCACCTGGCTGGGATGACCCCTGAACCTTCAGTACTGGAGCAGTGATAGCATCCAGTCTTCCATCCAGGGTGGGCAGGGGCAGCAAGGAAGGATCAACACAGAGCTTTACTCCAGGGCCTTCTGGAACCTGGAACTGGTATTGATCTAGCAAGGAAGGCAGAGTAGGTAACCCCACTGAGCAGGATGATGTGATTCCCACCTCCATCATGTATAGGAACAAAACCAGGGAGCACACCATCCAACTTAAGCCATTGTAGTTTAGTAGACAGACTGGAGTGACTGTCTCAAGATGAGAGTTCTGGGTTCAGATCTCAGCATTTCCTTCTCACTTTTAATGTATCAATGTGTCTCGTACATCGGTTTCCAAAGTGGTGGGTCACAACCCACCACAAGAAGTGGAAGTGGGTCATTCCTCCCCCTTAAGGGGAGTAGCCCAGGAATGGGTGCCCCGAGTGCTCTGCAGCAATTGTGGCATCGTGGGGGCCAGGGGCATTTAAGCATACGGGGGGGAGAGGTCATGAAGCAGATTACATGAGACATTGTGGTGCCTGTAATACTTACCGCACTACTGCCTTGTAGCTATGCTACTGGCCAGGGTTCCAGTGGAGATTGAGCAAGCAAAGTGAGGCACTGTTTTCCCGAGCCTCAGCTGCCATTTTTTTTTTTTTTTTGCTTCTGCTAAATGATGGACAAGCCAGTTTGTCTGCGTCCTGATAGCTTTTCATTTTATTGCATTCCTGGCACCTAACTTTTCCTGAAATGGTCAGTGTGTTGTGATTTATGGTCCAAGGGCAGTATGCCATCCATTTTGGCTACCTTGGCTCCTTGCTTTCCTTCGAGGTCTCTTGGCTGATCTTTCCACAATGCTGCATGGCACTTGGCCCACGATATTTTATTTCAGTAAGAAGAATATGATCCCTGGGAGTCATTAGTAAGCACATCATGGACTTGGAGTACAATCAACCTTTAACCATTGGGCTCGCTTATTGCCTGGGAGGGTCCTCCCCTACTGATGCAGATTGCTATTTCATGCTAATCAGTGTACCACCAGCGATGGATGTGGGCTGCAATTCCATGTCAGCTGGGCTTTGCTGATAGTTCATTATACAGATGCCAGTTAATTCAAAATGCAGCTGGCTGGCTCCTGACACTTACTAATGATGATCAGCAAACTGCTTTAATGGAGGCCTCTCTACACTAAACATACAGTATCGTTCTTGAGAATAAATAACCTTATTTTGAAAGCAGCAAATTACTGACTAGCGCACTCTGGTTCATCACACACTGTCTTCCTTTCTGTACCCTTCCTCACTCTGAGCTCCACAGTACGAGATTTCTCCTTTCCTTTTAATGGAAAGAGACAGTTCTGTGCATGCAAAGGATAAGCATTGGTTCCAAAGAACTAAGTGTGCCGCACAGGACTACATTAAGGCTCCCATACGTACACGACAAATCACAATCTAGAGAGAGTTGAGCAAAGCTAAGGCCAATCAAATAGAACTTCACTGCATTAAGAGCTTGGACACTAATCTCCCATATTCTCGTGTAATTCTCATGTTCTCTCATGCAAATTTGGAGTATGAGTCAAGTCCCACCAAGGTCAGTCAGATGTGTCTCCTAGTAAGTGTGCATAGAATTGCAGCCTTTGTCTGACTCTTTGATAGGACTAAAGGCCCCGTTCTAGCCTCAAGAAACATCAGCGTATCCCTACATATTCTGGTCCAGTAGCCAACTGGTGCAGCCAGACCTCACAGGCACCTGTTACTTTGCTGCCTGTTGAATAATTTGTAGTGGCACAACAGTTCTGCTGGGAGGAGATGGTTGGCAACCTCACATGTGTGTTGCTCTTTCTGATGCTGCTTTGTCATTGATACTTTCAATAAAAACTTTTGGTGGCTCACCCTTGTTGTCTCTTTGTTAGCAGATAGGGATCCCTTCTACCTACCCTAGTTAACTACCCTACCTAGTTACCTCAGCTGGCCTCAGGGCCAGTTGGAATTCTGCAGGGGGAGGGATTCCCTGCTTCAAGCATCTGCAGTATCCTCATTCTGTGACTTTTTGGTTCTATGGGTGGGGGAGCTCCTCACTGATAATGATCCCCCTAATCTCTTCTGCCATGGTATATGGTAGACAGTGGCAGGGAGATAGGGTATACAGCGTACAGACAGCCACTCCAGCAGGTGCCAGCAATGCAACAAAGAGCATGGACTAGCTGAATGGCTAGCTATTCCATGCATTCCACATGCCAGTCCAGTGATTGGCCCATGCAGTGCTCCCTCTGCTATGACCACGTGCTACAGCCTCCCAGCCTGTATGCCTGTGTGTGATTATGATTAGTGCTGGGTGAAGTGCTCTTTGCCTGTCTCCTGCCATGGCTGGGTGGTGAGCAAGCAGCTTTGTGAAGTGGCCGATGTGGGTTATAGACCTGCTTCCGTCTCTTCTTTTGTCCCTTTCTCGGCTAGGTGAGTGCCTGCTGGTGAGGGGAAGTCCTTTGGCCGGGCTCAAACCTGTCTTGCCTGGCTCCCAGTCTGTGCCTTTATGAGGTGAGCAGCTGATGGCAGTGCTAACACCCCTGATTTAGAGAATGGTCATTGCCCTGATTCATTTTTCCTTGATCTCCAACATGTTAAGAAACAACAGTCCATTTTATGTAGATGACAGACTCACACAAGGTCTTTTTCTCATCAAAGATTCTCAGGAATGGGTTAAGACTAAGAGAGCAATGTTCCCACTACATCCTTGCAGCAGTGCATTATCTCCGAGTACTAAGAACATGTGTGATATCTGTGGACCTCAAACTGGATAAATCTTTCAGTGGGCTTCAATTTAGAGCCCATCTAAAAAATTTACAACATTCCTCCCTGTGAGTTACTTTTCTTTTTGACTAGTTTTCAGAAATAAAGGTCTTAAATTTCACAGGATGGCGTAGAACACAGCATAATGTCCTGCTGCACTCACTTTCTTACTCATTTTTTTGGAATTTATGTGTGACTACAGGTTACATTTAAGTAACAAAAAAAATTATACTCAACAGACCAGCAGACTGCTCAGAGGAAGTGTTGACCTCTGTTATAAGAGATCCTTATCTAGTTCTGCAGTAAACATCTTCTATCACCTGCTGCAAATCACAACCTGGTAGTGACTTCTGCATAAATTTGACCACACGGAATTATGAGAAAGAAAAGAGCACTTCTTGCATGCTTCTCTCTCTCTCTCTCTATTCATAGGCAGGGCTGGCTTAAGGAGCTGCAGGGCCCAACAGGAAACATTTTTTTTGCAGGGCCCAGGTTCACAGCTATGGTCTGTAGAATCTTAGAGAGACAAATAAAGTTTATTATAGACTTTATATCTCTATGGTAGAATAGAAAACGATAGGCCAGTGACCAGTAGCTGATGTGTTATGGACTGTTTATGACCATTTCAACTGTGCAGAATTAAAAATAAAAAAAGAACTTCAATTAGACCATACCCTTGGATAAAGAGTTATTTATTCCTGCACAAAATGTGAACTACATCTGCAAAATCAGGACCGTGTTTTAAATCCACCCCAAAATACAGTCAAGATGACGTTCTGGCAATGAACATGTGTACAGGGAGATTGTATTACTGCATGACTGACTATTTCATTTGCATAGACAATTACCCAATTTGGACCCGACACTGAGGCAATTTGTGTCTCTTTGTATTTGTGTCATTTTGCAGATGTGCCTAATGACTGAAATTCATTTAAAATAATAATGGATGGGTTATTTGCTAGTCATATTTTGATAACATCTCACTAGCTGCCCTTATCTTTCTCACTGAGTGGTGTCACTCCAGTATTTGCTCTGTGCATAAAGAAGCATAGGATTCCACCCTCCTTTGGAAACCCTAAGGTAATATTATCTAGCTTTCAAATGCAGTTTAAGGCAATGGTGATCTGTAACTAAATGGTGGTTGGATTGCATAAAATACATTTTAATGAGCTCGGAGCAGCAACTGTTACCTTGCACATGTTTGATCTTGTCTGATCTTGGAAGCTAAGCAAGGTCAGGCCTGGTTAAACTTGGATGGGCGATTGCCCGGGAATACCAGGTGCTGTGGGCTTATACCATAGTCTTTCGAGACTGAAGGTTGCCAAACAATGAGCTCAGAGCAGACCAAGAATTTTCTCCTGACTGTTACATCTCTAAGCTGGCACTATGTGTAAATTTTCAGGAAATGAAACCTACTAAAATTTCATTGTGTGTGCACATTTTGACCCAGCTGAGCAAGGAAGTTGAAGGCACTTGCTGATGTAGAGACTTAAGGCAAGTTATATCAACATTATTTTTAGACAGAATCTAAACTATAACAAATGCATTTTTCACCATGAGTTTTCTTAAGCTTAAAGCTTGTCATGTAAGGACTTTATTTTAATTTACAGCTGCCTTAGAGAAATGTGTGTGAGAAATCTTATCAAGCTGGATTAGCAGTTCGCCTCTGTGTGCTCTAGAGTGGCCCAGCCACTAGGGGACCTGCTGAAATGCAATTACCTGCAAAGGTGTCTTAGTGTAGAAGGTGTACATGCCATTGCTGAGAAAAATGATAGCTACTCTGGCCCTGTTCAGGTGGAGGCAAGTATGAGAGGGCTTCCTAGGAGCTCTGACAATGTGGACCCAGGATCACAGTTTATCTGCAGCAAGAAATGCTGAAAACAGGAAGAGATCTTCCTTGTACTTCCACCATGGAATGTGAAATCAAGGAAGCTAATATATTTTTTATATAAATTACCTTTGAGCTTTATGCAAATGAATTGATCCATAGAATGCCATGTGGAACTATCCAAAAAAGACAGACCATGTCATCGAACTCCATATCACATTGCCGTACCAATCACACTTCCTTGCTTTGCTTCCAATTATCTGCAGTGTTGGTAGAAGCCGTATTCTGTAAGAATGAGGCCAACCAGCTGTGCACTTTCCTACATATGAGCTCTTCTCACTATTGTCCTTTGAGCAGCACTGACTCCATTGCATTTATCCATCTAGTTTCAAGTTGTCTATCCTGATAGTATCTCTCCAGGGTTCTAGGCAGGAGTCTTTCACAGGCCTACCAGGAGATACCAGGGATTGATCTTGGCACCTTCTGCATGGGAAGCAGACGCTCTACTACTGAGCTAGAGCTCTTCTGTGAGCCACAGCCCTTCATAGCTTGGCCCAATCAAATCTCAATGTGTTTCAGTTTTCGACAGCCTAACTCATTAACAGCAATAGTTGTATCATTTATTTGGATCAGGCAGCTCAGACCCTATCTCAGAGCTGCTTTCTTTCCATCTATCAAATAATTTAAGTCCTTCCTCCCTTAATTAATGACAGAAACACAGTTTTTTTTCATTGTGTGCACTCACATTTCAACATTCATATTGCCAATGATGGATTTTATTAATTTAGCAAAGATCTTTATTCATTACTGGCATAATAAAGAAAACCAACGGAGGCATTCTTACCCACTCAGAATGGCAGTACTGAATAAACCAGAAGCCTTTATTAAACCAATAGGGTAAAATTTCTGCTGGAATTACACAGTGCTCAGTATGAATGTTTGGGGGTAACATGCTGGCTTTTAGAATCATGGCACATGCTCATTTTGTTGCACCTTTTAAAAAAAAATCTTTTGGCTATGTACATAGAGTGCTTGCCTTCTCCTGCAGTCCAATACCTGGACATTGAATAGTCGCATGGATTTCATAAGATGGTAGGTAAGCTTAGTGGGGCATCATGAGTCAAAAACATATATTCTCATCACAGCAAGATGATCAAATAATGAACCAATGATTATTTGTCAAGCAGAGGCATTCCAGAGCAGTGGCATTGCTAGTGGGGCTGCTTCAAGTGACATGCATGGGGGGGGGGGGTAACACCACTACTAGCTAAAATTTTCAACTTCTTGGTATTTTTGAATAATACCATCATTTTGTATATTATTTGATTTAATTTCATTAGGAATGCAATGCAACAAACCATGTTGAAATATCTCTATTCTATCAAAAGTTATAGCAAAAAACAACAACAACAAAAAACTAGCAGGGCTGGCACTAGTGCATCACCCACTGATGGGAGGAGGTCCATCATAGGGATGACATGCTGGAGTCCTGCACTGGGTGATGCAAACCCTAGTGACACCACTTCTAGAGTAACAGAGCATGGACCCAATCTTATTTCTCACTAGACCATGCAGTGCTGCCAATGGAGAACACACTGCACACTATGGAGGAAAGGTAAGTATCAATCGTTTTTACTTACTTTTCCATAGGTTGCCAGGTCTCCAATGGGTCTCCTTGGACTTATGCCAGCTCTTCAGCTAGCTTAAGTCCAACGAGAGTCTTGGAGGCAGGTCCAGGCTGAGAAGTGGGGATAGGATCTTGCCATGCATAGCTGCCACCAAAATCCTCTCCCTCCCACCCCTGAACCGACCCTGGTCCAGCCCGCTCCCTGCCCCGATCTGCCCATGATCCAGCCACAAATGCCCCCCATTGCTGATTCATTGGCAATGAAGGGGGTGGATGACATGCAGCAGGCTGCTGTTGCCCTTGCATGGACTATGGTGGTGGCTATAGCCCACCTAACAGGATGTGGCTTTCCCACAGTCAGTCCATGACTTATACATTGTGGAGCAGGTTCAGAAAAGGAGTATGGCAGGAAACACTGGCATTACAGAGACACAGTGAAAATGGAAGAAACAAATAAGAATGTTAATGCTCTGCTAGAAAGAATCCAAAGGAGAATTCTGCTAGCAGGTCAGCAGAATAAATAACTGCCTGTTGCAAGCTATCGAGCTGCTATAATGCTCTAAGCTTAAAAACCCAGCTGTGCAACTGCCAAGCTGCAATATGTCATCTCTTAATCTCCGCTGTAATTATTTGTTAGAAATTATTTTTATTCATGCTGCCCCAAAATATTTATAGCTAGTTTAAGCAGATTCCTGCTTTCATTAAGAGACGCAGTTCAGTTGAGTTTGCTAAGCTGCTAGTCTATGTTCCTTATTAGTGAATGCAGGGAGAATGTTATCTCAATTGCTTCCTTTACAAATGACAATTAAATAAATAGATTGCTCACATTGCCCTCTGAATATAAACGATTTTACTGCTTTGTCTTATCAGCCAATACAGTCAAACCACATGGAGATGTGAATACTAGACCAGAGAACCCATGTGGTTCAGTGAAGATAGTGTTAGGTACCAGATTAGGCCTATAAAACGTCACCTACCAAGGTAAGCAAAACCCCACCCCTTTATTGTTCCACCCCAGTACTACCAGTACCCCGTCTCTTGTGACATCACCACACCCTCATTGAGAAATCTCAGATTTTTGGGTACACCAGACCTAGCAGCTTTGCCCGTTAGCTATGTATATAGTAGTAGTAGTAGTAGTAGTAGTAGTAGTAGTAGTAATAATAATAATAATAATAATAATAATAATAATAATAATAATAATAATACAGGTATTTATATACCGCCTTTCTTGGTCTTTATTCAAGACTTTATTGAAGGCTGTTTACATAGGCAGGCTGATTAAATCCCCGTAGAGATTTTTACAATTGAAAGAAGGTTCTATCTTTCAAGAACCACAACAGTCCAGATGTTTCACTCTGATCTGGTTTCACATTCTGGCCTCCATCCTCCCACGCTCAGAGCAGATGGAATAGCTTGGCTTCAGCTTGTCAGCTACTTCAAGGTCGCACGGTGCCGGTGGCCTCGAACTGGTGACCTTGTGGATGTTATCTTCAGGCAAATGGAGGCTCTACCCTCTAGACCAGACCTCCTGCGTATGTATGGTGATCGTCTAGGCCAGCAATTTTCAACTAGTGTCCCATGGCACACTGGTGTGCCACAAATTCTCTGCAGGTGTGCCACAAAAGTTTGGGGGAGGGTCATTTGTTAGTAGGGTCATAGGGGGTGTGTGAGCCCCCCACCGACTGTGGACTGTGTTTTGTCAATTTTCAAAAACTGATGGTGTGCCTTGACAATTTTAACACCTTGTAGTGCTGTGAGATGAAAAGAGGTTGAAAATAGCTGCTCTAGGTTCAATAAATTTCTTGTATTTACCACCTGTCTGAGAGCCCAATCCTGAGCTCCGTGTGCCAGCTTACCACCAGCACATATTGTTGCATACGTGCCGTGAGGCACGTTTGTGAGCCCTAACATCAGGCGAGCACCTGGGCTAGTGCCTGGGCTAGTGCCAGGTGAAGCTCCTAGCCTCTGCCACTTGGCAGTCATACAGACCACCGAGCAGCAGAGAGGAAAGTAGGGGTGTGGGGGGAGGTGGGGGGGAGGCATTCAGGGGAAGGGGGAGGCGGACGGAGGACAGGGAGAGGGTGGGAAGGAGGCGTGATGGGGAGGCAGGAGATGGGGAGAGGGTGGGGGGAGGCATTATGGGGGGAGGGAGGGAGGGAGGCAGAACCAGGAGAGTGACACTGCACCGGATCCTGAGCCTCCACATCAGGCTCACTGCCTGACATGGAGGCTTTTACCTCACCCATTGCGGGGCTACTCCCTTTACCCAGGGGAAGGGGACAAAAGTCCCCTTCTCACCACGTGCCACCTGCAGGGTGTGCAGGATGCTGCAGCAGCCATTTTCGGTGCTGCCGCAGCCACTCATCCGGGCAGCTCAGGATTGGGCTCTAAGTCTGGAAAGCCAGGAAGGTTGTCAAGCACCTAACAGGTGGTCTGTGCAGGTCACAAGTCGTGCAAACCTGGTTTCGATGTTGTTGGTCTGAGTTCAAACTCCTCAGCTGTGGCTGAAAAAACAAGTGACTTCAGATGAGTTCTGTTCTCTTGGTGTAACATATTGGAACAACAAACAGGGAAAGGGGTCCTAAACCTTTCTTCTGTGCTGTGGTTCTGATCAAATAGCCCCCTCCCCCAAAAGTGACTATTAGTTGCAAAAGGGGAAACATATGGTGCAGAAAATTGCACCTTTCTCCCTTTGCAGCTTGTAGCAATGCTGGGATGGAGAGAGTTTAGGTCAGGGAGTGGAGCGGGGTGAACCTCCCCTTTTGCACCATGGCCCCAGTCCAGATTTGACCCTCTTACTCCTTTTTAAAAATGTAAAAAACATCAGGAATTCCAATCATGGAAGTTCCATGTTATGTGGCCTTTAGCTAATCAGTTGACCATATGGCTTTGGTCCTAAGCAAGGGTCGGAACTTGCTCCATTTTCAACCAAAACCTTTGCTTTGCTTTTATTTTCAATATGAAAGATGTATTTTTGCCAGAAGAGCTAATACTGGTTTGACCTTGATTGAGGTTGCCAGCTTATGCACACTTACACAGGATTAAGCTCAAATGGAGAACACATGCGCTAGCAAGCTGTGCATTATCATTCAATCAACACAATACATTCAGATCTTGGGGGTTTTAGGAAGAAAGTTTAAGAAAATTCCTATAGGGGGAGCATCACTATTTCAGAGGGCTGACAAAAATAATACCTTGAGAGAAAAAAATATGAAGACAAAAAGTGAAGTGGATGGGCAAAGGATATAGAAACGTATAAAGGAATTCAAAATATAAGTCATTCAGGAAGGGAGTTTCTAATTCTTTTCTTAACCATACTTTCAAAAATACTAATTTCAGCAAGTTATTTTTATGTCGCAGGACATATGCAATTGAATATTTGCAGATGCCAAAGAAAATTATGGCAAGATTTTTAAACCAATCTGATTCTTGTGGCTATGTTCAGCTAGTAATTCTTTACAAAATTTAACTGCAATCTCAGATAATGAAAGGTCTTTAATTTGTATAGAAATGCTAGCTTTTTTTTTTAAACTTCATTTAACAAAGTGGGATTGGGAGAGATTAACGTATAGAACTAGTAAGAGCTCAATGTGCTGTGTCGGCTGCCTCTTCCCCTTGCCATTGGAGCCATTCCAGGTGGCAATAGCAGATTCAGATTCGGGAACCTTTATTGGCTAAAATTGCGGCTTTAGGAGCTACCCTGTCATGTCATACACCGTTGGATGTGGAATGTCCAGTGGAATGCAATGCAAAAGCCCAAAGTGAAATAGCCCATTTCCTTCAAAAGTTATGGCCAAAAAAACAGAAAGAAAAAATGCCTGGATCCCTATGGAAAGTGAAAGTGAGCCGTATCACGCGTTTACTTGGAAGTAGGCATACTTGCCATAGTCCGTCGGAAAGGGCAGGCAGAGAGGGCTCCAAACAACATCAGAATTGTCCTGATCCAATGAATGCAGCCTCCAAGAACACCAGAGAAGGACGTCCCTTCCTCCCTCCCAGCTGCAAGTCTACTGAGCCCTATAGAAAGCAAAGCAGCCTCACGGTCACGTTTACTCATGAGTAGGCAGACGTGCCTTGGCTGGTGGTCAGGCCAGGCAAAGGGGAATGTGAGGACCCCAGAATGGTCCCGATCTGATGGAACTGGAGCGCAACAAATGCTCCAGAAGGCAGCCTCTTCCCCCCCCCCCCACTGAAAAGGACAAAAAAAGAGGCTTCAAATGGTAAGGGAAATGTTTTCTATTTTGTACTTGCAGGTGGGTCTTTATCTTGATATGCCTGAAATAGAAGAACTTTAAACTGGGCACTAGGGAAGGCTGGAAATCTCACTGATTCTTTGGGGGGGGGGGGTTGTTATTGCAGGCAGACTACAGAGTAAGCTCCATTGACCACTATGGGACTTACTTCAGAGTAGACATGCATAGGATTGGGCTCACAGGCTGCAATCCTACCCACACTTTCCTGAGAGTAAGCCCCATTGACCACAGTAGGACTTACTTCAGAGTAGACTCACTTGGTGGAACAAGACTGGCTCCCCCTTATTTAATTATTTATTTTATTTTCATTTAATTATTTATAATTATTTATTTTATTTTGCTTGATGATGTCACTTCTGGCCATGACATCACTTCCAATGGACAGATTGTCATTTTAAAAAGTGGGTCCCAGTGCTAAAAGTTTGAGAACTGCTGCAATCAGTTGTTAGTAAGTTGACACAGGGGTGTGTGTGTGTGACTCTACAAGTTTTCAAAATCACTAAAATCAGAGTTTGGAAGAATAATACCATCATATTATATATCAATCAATGTGTAATTTCATGCAGAATGCAATGAAACAAACCACATTGAAATATCTGTGTTCTAACAAAAGGTACAGCCTAAAAAGCAGTGGGGGCAGGGTGATGTTACATCACCACGCCCACCACCTGGGGCATTGCCCCGCCCACTGCATGGGGTGATGCGCAGGCCTCCCGCACCGGATGATGCGAATCCTAGTGATGCCACTGACCACGCCTCCTCAAAATTGCATACAGAAGCTTTGCAACCTGGCGTGTACATGCCTCATTCTTTCCTAATAGCAACTGATGAAGCAGAAAGTCCCCTGACCCACGTATGGAAGACAAAATTGGCCTGAGAAACTGCAAACGCAGATCGTCAAACCATTTGCAAGTTAAAACCACATGTGAAAGAGATCCAATATCCAGGGAGTTGCAGCTACGCACCCTTGCTTGCACACTCAGGCCATTGTAGAGGTGGCCATAGCAAAGTGGAGGTGACAGCAAAGTCTCCTCTACTTTGCAGTTGCTGCCCAGAATGGCTCTGATGGTGAGGACGAGTGGTAGCTGACACAGCTTGTTGATGCACCCTGCAAAACATCGTACTGCCCCCCCATAGCTATGCTGCTGCCCCAACTTATGAGTATCCCAACTTAAGGACAGCAGAGTGGATTGTTTCTGTATGACCTTCAAGGCTCAGCAGGTGGCAATGAGATCATTAATTTAGCCCTGTCTTTGCACCTCAGGAGTACCAGCCTGCCAGTCAGGCAACTCATTTAAGGATCCTATGTAACAATTTGTTAGATTTCCCAGTAAGAATCAGGCCTGGAATATAATGCTATAGTGCTAGTGGAAGAGGCAGCTGTGATTACTTTGCCCCAAGAAAAACAGTCTTAGAAGCCATCTTTTTCAGACATGATCCCTCTACATCCCTCATCTACAGAACAGGTGATTGAAAGCTGATGGGTTCAAGCAGATAAATCATGTGGTACATGGTCAGCTTCTGGAAATGATCCAGAAATTATTTAGGGCAGGGGTATCAAACTTGATTCATGCAGTGGACCAAACAGCATTCATGGTGCATACTGAGGGCCAAAAGTGACATCGTTAAGCAGATGATGACTAGAAATAAGTACTTTTTATTTAGGAGCTCATTAGCAGCAAAGGACAGATGGGAAAATATGGAAATCTTGATCATATTTTCAAGATATTGGAAAGCCCAATTATTTTAGGAGAGCTCAATTTTCATGTGGGCTGCTGTTTCAGAAGCACTGCTTCTGCCAAGGTGTCCCTTTGCAGCTCAGCAGCTGAGTAGATGGCGGCTGCTGCTGCTGCTGCTGCTGCTGAAAGGGTAGCCCATGTTATAATTGGGCTCTCCCAGCATCTCAGCAGAACCTCCCTCTCTCCCCCTCTTGGCCTGCCCCTTCCCTCATAGTGTTCCTTACCTTTTGAGGCCTCCTTCCATCTCACCCTTCCAGAGCAGAAGCAGCACTGCTGAAAGAGCAATGTTGGGAGAGCCTAATTATTATGTGGGCTTCACAAAGAGCTTCTACAGGCCGTATCCAGTCTGTGAGCCTTATGCTTTACACCCCTGATCTAAGGCCTATGGCCACAATCCTGCACATCTGCTCCTTCAATTTCATTCATGTCACAGACAGATAGGTGAAAAAGACAGGTATGCACGGTCACAATTGTGTTTCATTTCAGGAATTAGTGACTGTTTTAGAATATTCTTAGACTCACTAACATGTTTGCCAGCTTCTGCTGTTCAGAGTTCTTTGGCAGAATGGAAAATGCTACCTTTCTACACTTTTTAAAGGTTCATTCAAGCAGCCATGTTTTTCCCACCTGAAATTGACTGATGCACTAAAAACTCCCAGGTGCATTTGATTTGATTGCACAACAGCTCCCAGTTCACAGTGGGCCCTTTGTGTAAAATGGCTTCCATGGACTGGATCAGACTGTTTTCCATGTCAGCACAAACATTTCTGGACTTGTAGTGGTAAGCAAACAGTTCAATTCTGCCTGGGGCAGCTTTTGTATATGAATGGCTCCCCATAAGCTGAGAACCACTATGCAAAAACATTTCCCCGCAGATGCTATTCATTCAGAGTCTGTGTGTTTTTCCGAGTGACTGCTAAAGCCACAGCTCAGAGACATCCACTTGGAACCGGGCTGTCTGAAAGAGTTATTTGAAAAGCAAGAAGAACAGGTACAAGAAGTGGAAGGAGGGAGAGTGGACAAAGGATCAGTACACAAGTATACCCTGCACCTGCAGGGTGACAGAGATGGTGTCAGGAAGGCTAAAGCATCATAGGACTAAGGCTTGTGAAGGATGCTAAAAAGGGTATTTTTGGCTGTATCCAAACCAAGTTGAAAATCAAGGAAGTGGTAGGCTTGCGGTGTGGAGAAGATGGTGAAATAGTAGGGGATTGCAGAGAAAAAGCAGAACTGTTCAGTACTTATTTTGCATCTGTTTCCCACAAGACAAAGGAATATCTAGTTACTTTAAATGAATGTAAGTCGCTAGGACAAGATGATCTACACCCATAGTGCTGGATTTCTGGATGTGATATTTGTATCACTGACTGTAAATCTCTGAGAACTCCTAGAGAATGGGTGAGTTGTCAGAGGACTGGTAGTAAGCAAATGTCTTTTAAAAATGGAAAAAGGAGGATCTGATGGTCAGTTTGCTGACAATGTATGGAAAGATCCTGGAACAGAGTGTTAAGTAAAATATCTGTAAGAATGTAGAAAATAGTGGGGTGATCTTTAGGACCCAACATGTTTGTTAAGAACAAGTCAAGTCAGACTAATCTCGTCTTTTTTTTCTTTCTTCTTTTTTTAATAGAGTGACTAGTCTAGTAGATCATGGGAATTCAATGGCTATACTCTACCTAGATTTCAGCAAACATTTAACAAAGTCTCCCATGATCCTTGTGGATAAAACAGTAAAAGATGGGCTAGATGGTATTACTGTTAGATGAGTTTCAAAACTGATTGAACAGCCATTCCCAATGAGTGCTAATAAATGACGCCACATCTACCTGGAGAGATGTGCCTGCACCTGCTGTGTGGTAGGGTTGGGTGGATCAGGCCCAGGAGGAGGCAGAATCAGTGGCAACAGCACATCCCATATCCTTCTAGGGCCCAGTCCACCAACAAAGATTCATTCAGACACAAGTCCAACTAGACCAGTTGAGCTGGCTGGAGCTTTTCTTGGGGCAGTTGTCCCTTGCCTCGAGAAGACCTCCAGACTGCAAAATTCCCCCACAGAGTACAGCACAAGCTGTGCTGGCCCTGCTGCATTGGTGCTGGAAAATTTAGGTAGGGTTGGACTGCCCAAGTGCAAGTCTACGAGCATCTACTCAGAAGCAAGTCACATTAATTTCAATGGGATTTACTCCCAGGTAAGCATGTAGGTCAGAGAACAACTCTGCTGCTGTGGTGTCACTCCACCCTTCCCACATGTGCTCATTTTGTCCTAATATAATTGTTAAAAGGGGATTATATTAGTGATGTGGACCCTTTTAAAAAAAACAAAACAATACTGGCACAGTGAGAAGTTGCTGTCAACATCCTCAGGAAGAGAGCGTGGCACACACTGGGTACAAGCTCACTCTTGTGTGTCTACTGTCAAAAGACAAGTCTGTTGCACATTCCTCTACTGTGTGATTTATTGTTCTTGTCCCAAATACTGCAGACACTTGCTTTCTAGAACAGGCTTAATTCCAAGTGGGGATTAAAAAAAAATGTCCAGGGTGAAAATGAGATTTTTGTCTTCATTTCATGTTTGTGCAGCTTCTCTCCACGGATCATCTCACAGTTGTTGTGCGATGGTCTGAATATATTTATTCTGTGCATTTACATGCAATTCCATCAAATAATTCTTGACAACACCCCCTCCCCCACACACATTCACACATCTTATTCTTCTACATTTTGGGAGAGACAAAAAGCAGATTTCTGCATAATTTAGAACAGTTAGGGGATGAGTCAGTAGCTTCAGGCTGCAATAATTGCCACTGAGCTAAATAGAACTTCTCCCAAGAGATCTGAGGTCTGTTTAAGCCTAGTATAGGTTTAAAAGAGGGGGGAGGAGAAACCCTGTGTGTCCCATGTGAAGACATGCTTGCTTTCCCTATTGAGGTCAAGTTTGCTGCATCCCACTTTTGGCAAAAACAACTGCATTTAATTCCATTTTATCAGACCAGTAGTTGTTCATTACTAAAGCATCTAGCACTGCAGTGCTTTATTTTTCACTGCATCATAAAATACCTTTAAAGATATACTGATGCAGGCATTTCTTTCTCCCTGAAGTCATTTTATCAGGTAATGTGTTATTTGCTGACACATTCTTTATCCAAGGAAAGGAATCCAGTTTTTGATGATTTCAGCAGCGGCCTGTGGGGGGGGGGGGTCACTAATTTACACTTCAGGTTTGGGTTTTTTTTTAATCATGTAGCTTAGTGGTCTCCAAAGTAGAGACCGCTGCGCGACGGCAAAGGTCTCCCCGGTGTGGACGGCAGTTACCGTTCCGCTGGAGCCTCCGCAAAGCGCCTCCGCGCACCCCCATTCTTCACTGCATCCAGTTGTTTCTGCCCAGTAATCCGGGCACAAAGCCTGCTGGGGTGTCGGAGGCCAGAAGCTGCTGCATGCAACAAAGAATGGGGGTGCATGGAGGCACTTTGCAGAGGCTCCTCTGTGGAACGGTCATTCATGCGGGAGAGGGCTTAGGAAGCCTGCTGGATTCGGCCCGTGGGCCGGAGTCTGGAGAGCCCTGATGGGGAAGCTACTGGGCTATATTTTGAACATATCCCACCCTGACTCTCCTGCAGCAACCTGGTATAATAAACACATTTTGTGTGCTAATATTTTGCAAATAGTTTTAGAAGCAAATCTCTTAAATACTCAATATTAAATATGGCTTCACCTGCCCTGTACTGTGCTCATGATTACACCATTCACAGCATTTTCCTTTTTCCATTGTCTACACAAATTGACTGCTCTTTCTGCAGACAGCCTATAACAAAATTAGGCCCTTCACACATATTTTGCATATGACCCAATAACCTTCTTTCCTGTGATTTGTAGTCTCCAATGCATATCAATACACGTAATCATCTCCCCTCCCCCCCAATATAACTGAGCTCTGCCTGCTCCAGATAATCATGGACTTGGTCAACTCCAAATTCAATTAGAGTTTACTGGCTTTAAATTCACATATCCTGCTGAAACAGCAGATTTCAACCTTGTGATTGCAGCTGTCACATAGGAGCTCCTGACTTTGGGAAAAACAAGTTTAACTAAACCATAGAAAGATGCCCGACTCCAACAGTCCCCACAAAACCCCTGAACAAAATTCAATCCAGGAGGCTTGTTTACAAGTCAGCGGACTTTCAAATTAACCACTGAACCCTCAAAAGGGCGTGAAAGACAAAAGCAGAACCTGCAAGTGTCCTCACCTAGCCAAGGAGGATTCCGTGGTAGACTCATCCCACGAAGGATCTCATAGGATTCTATGGGGAAACAGTCTATTAAAACCCTAAGCATTAGAAACTTGTGTTCTTTGCTCCCCACTCTTTGCCCACTATCTTGCTTTTGGCTTATGGAGCATCAACCCACTGATGTTCTGTTAAGTCATCCCCATTTCAGCCACCACCCAAGGACCATGATGCCAGGCAGCACCCAGGACTGATTGTGTCCCCCTTCCCTTCCCTTCCCTTCCCTGAGTGCACCAAAGCCATGAGCCAGCACGGGCTGGTCAGTTAACTTTTGTGGGCTGCCTTCCCTCTGGGGAAGCAATGTGGTTGCTCTGCTCCACTCCTCCCTGTGATTAAGGTTACTGCCTGACTGCAGGCCCAGGCTTGCTTCATAGCCCTCTGAGACGGCCTTTCTGAACTTGTGGGGTGCCCCTTATTTTTCTGGAGGGATTTTCCCCACATGTACAACAAGGAACAAAATTAATTTTTGATTCATTTCATATACTTTCCAAAACAGACTTTAAAAAAATTATTAAATAAAATATGAACATGCCGTCTCAAAACACACAGGCAGAACCATGCATAGAAACAGACACATACTATGCAATAACCCACGCTTGTATAATAAAGCAACCAAATAACCCACTCAGGACTTTCTAGAACAGACTTGGGCTGTTAGTGTTACTACAGTATGTGCCCACAAGAGAGCTTTGAACTGGATATCATTTTAATAACGATGCCAATCATTTATTCCAGAGAGTAAATTCACTAATATATAGCTGCGTGTGCAGTGTAATCAGTGTAACTAATGCACTCGATTCCTTGTGTGCAGAGTTATCTCGAAGTCAGAAAATTAAAATGAGGGGCAATGTAGCATCGCTGCTAAGTCCATCAAGCTGGCAAATGAAATTAGGCTAGATGACAGTCTAAAAGCAAAAGAAGCTTCTCAGCAATGATACTGGAGAACTGAAAATAGTAAAAGCTCCTAGTTACATGTGATGAATTTCCTGAATGGGATTGACAGAGTTCACTCTCACTTGGTCATCGCAGCAACCTGAGCTTTTGTAACATAACAGAAGTGGCCAGAGAATGATTCGGGGACACATAGCACATGAAACCCAGTTGCACTTTGTCGTGGCGCTCCATAGCTGATTTGTGGTTTCTGTCTATTTTGACATTTTCAGCAAACCTGTTGGCTGCGCTAATAAGGTGATCCTGCAAATCGCACATGTATAGTACGCAGCATTAGAGCAGGCTTTCTATGACAGCCAGCTTTTGAAAGAGAACAAAAAAACATTTGGCAGCAAAAAGCTTGTTTTGTCATTTCTGTACGGTATGATTAGATAAACACTAGTTCTCCAAACAGGAATCAGTGCCAGCAGATGAACTTGTGTGTGTCATTGAGAACAATACCAGGTTCAAAGTATGATCAAATACATGAATGTCTGAGGAAGCAGAAAGAGGCTGTCAGAGCACAGGTTTGCGTGTGCCTCTAGATCTGCCACCCAAGTATGTGAAATTTGCTACATAGTGTGTACTGTGGCATCCTGAGGCTCAGTTTTCATTTTGAAAACAAATGCTAGTTTCTAGACTTCATGCAAAAGTGCTCAGGAACATATATACACACACACAGTCAGTTCCCTTTACATTCGAATTTGCTTATCTGTGAGGGGCAGAATTACTACCTTCTCTCATTATCTGTACCTCTGTTCTCATTATCCGCTATGTAGAGACCTTTCAGAGGCTGCAGGGGTCTTCAAAATGGCACCTGTGACTAGTGCAGACCCCTTTAAAATGGCTGGCAGAAGCTTCTGCCAGCCATTTTAAAGGGGTCTGTGCTGGTTGTGGGTTGGATTCTGAAGGTCCCTGAAGTCTCTGGAAGGTCTCTGCAGCATTCAGAGATATTTTAGCACTTCTTGCTGGCTTCCTGAGTGTTTCTGCTGGATTCTTCTGATGGCATGGAAGGTACGCCTTCCCCCCAGGGTACCCCTTGTACCTAACCTCACTGATCCCATAGCATCCCTGTGGCATCATTTTGTTTCCTTACCCAGGTGCAAGCCTCATGGTGTGGCGAGATCTACTCAGACCTGTGCTAGCAACATTGTTGATTCAGGTCTGTGTGAATCTGAGCCACAGTATCAGGTCTAGGAAGGGGGCTAGGATTTGGCAGCCACTGCTGCCAACCAAGCCCACCCCCTTCCCAGAGCCATTGCTGCCCCATTCTGCCTTCCTCCTGGCCACATCACCACATCACTCTGCCCTGTCCCAAGCCAATTCTGATTTCCCCTCCCCCATCTTCCCTCCCCCACCTCCTTATGTGTGTCGTCAGGTCCACAAGGATCCTCTGGTGCACAGGTGAAGGTTCTGGCGACTCTGCGTGCTGCTGGAAGGGCTTTTACGACTGCCATAAGGCAGTTAATGCTGGTGGAACACAAATTATGGCAGCATTACATCCCAATAGGCTCTTAGCTCCCCCCCCCATTGCTTCCGTAAGGCAGTGTTCGTTGGTGCAATGCTAGTTCCACCAGTGGATAGGCCCAATAGGATTGGGCTGCTTGTTATACTCTGTGGGTTCTCAGCAGTCGAGATTCACAGCTTACATTGACTTCTCAGTTACTTCAGTGGGATCATAGAGGAGGTGGCCCAAAGGTGAGGTTGCCGTTGCAGCTCCCGTTGAGAACTGAGCTGCAGGGAGTGGCAAAAAGACACAAGGTGATTTTCACAAGGTGAAGCCCAGTCCACATGCACTCCAATTTTCTTCTTACTCATTTTCAGTAAACAGAAAGTAAAATGGGAAGGCAGTGAGTCTGACTAGTACCCCCCTTGTCATGCTCCTTTAAATAAAACAGGGTGTGGGAAGTACATTCCCAGTGCATTCTGCACTTCCTGTTTTGCTTATTGAGGGAAGGAGAATGTATGATGTGAAGAAGGAGAAAAGTAAAGGTGTAAGGCAGTGTGGGGTGGTAGAGCACCTTCAGCCACCCCTGATCATGGCCCAGACATGCTTGCCTGGAGTTTGGGAAGCCCCCATTAAAGGCAGTGACCACTTTTTGGATGACTCTTTCTATATAAACCTGTTTGCCAATATAATTGTCTGTGAAATAAAATGGTAGTATTAAGGACATATAAAAAACGAGACACATAAAAAGCCTGTAGAAATCCAGATAAACCATATCATTAGAAATCTAGACAAATGGAAGAATCTCTGTTTTATGTGGAATTCTGAAAATTCCCTGCCTATGCAATCCCTCTCTTTTATTTATGTTAATGTTAAAAGCAATTTATTTTATGCTACTCTATAAATTTCAGTTTAATGTACTCTTTATTACTTGTGGAATAAATTGCAGTGTAGGAATTGCTCTGAAGAGGCTTTGCAAAGGTGAGTTGGAAATAGTTGAGACAGGTTTGTGGATTGTGGATGTGAGATTTATTTCAGAAAAGAGCATTCATTTGGTTCATGGTTCAAGACCACTTGCTGACCAATTGTTATCATCCAGTGCCCTCAAAACCAGTGGCTTCTCTAGAGGCCCACCAAGTGATCCCCCCCCCCCGCCCCTGAACCTGAGGCTGTGCAGAAAGGTGTTGCCCTTTTCTCCGCTGTGCATGACACACCCTACACCACACGATGCATATTCTAATGATGGGAACTAAACTTGTAATTGTGGGAATTCAGAAATGAAGCTCAAAAGTTTGGACCTCAGCTGATGCTAAACCTGGACCCAGATTCTTTCAGGGTTCAGTGCAAATGTGATAGCTCAAACTGCCCCCTGCCATGAGATCTTCCTATCACCAGGAAATCTGCCTGGTAGTGGCAATGGGGAAGGCTCACAGCAGAGCTTCCCTTATTCATCAGTGCTGTTTTGGCAGCATCTAAGGCAACACATGTACCTGCCTTATACTCTGTCAGACCATAGATCCATCTAACCCTGAGGTGTCAAACATAAGGCTCATGGGCTGGATTTGGCCCCCATCACTTCTTTATCCACCTTGTGATAATTGGGCTCTCCTAGCATCACCTTTCCAGCCATGCTGCTTCTGCTGAGGCTCTGTGAGGGAGAGACAGAACATCTCAGAAGTCAACAAACGCAACAGAAAAAGAGGACAACCAAGAGTGGGAGATGCTGCTGAGTTGCTGGGACAGCCCAATTATCACACAGGCCACTCTTTCAGCAACATCACTTCTGCCAAACATCACTTTCCAGAGAAACTAAGCTGTGAAGTGATTCCTCTGCAGAAGTGGCACGGCTGTAAGGATGGCCCGTGTGATAATTGGGCTCTCCTGTATCTTGAAAAAGGATCAATATTTGCATATTTTCTCTTCTGTCATTTGCAACTATTGAGTTCCTACATGAAAACAAAGTGCTTATTTCTGGCCACCATTGGCGTTAATTGACATCAGCTAGTGATATCACTCCCGGCCCTCAGTGGGTACAACGAATGCTATTCGGCTCACCGTATGAAATGAATTTGACACCACTGATCTAGCCCAGTGTTGTTTCCTCTGCAATGCAGTGGCTCTCCAGAGATTCAGGCAGGGGTCATTTCCGGCATGTCTTCCCTGAGATCCTGGCGTAACTGGAACTGCTGGAGATTGAACTAGGGACCTTATGCATGCCTTTTCGTCATAGCATGCTCCCACTAACATCCTTAGATGTGCAATGGGGCCTGACTTCAGGGCTTGAGCGAAACTACTACTTGAGAGTTGTTTTGCCAATAAATAGTTTTACTTGTGCCCATTCTAAATCACTCCATGCGTAGTTTGCCCATCAACAGAATGCAGACGATTCTCTCTTTTTTCAGTGCCTCATCATTAAAAAGTACAAGTATTCTCCAATGTAGGCAGTATTGAGAAATTGTCTGCAGCGTTCATTTGAGCTGCACATAAGGAACTGATTTTCTAAAGGAATCAAAGACTCTCTTGATAGTTGTCTCTTAAACAAATGTGACCTACATATTACAGAACCATGTTTGTATCTCAGTTTCTCATTTAGCATTTCTTTCTTCCTTAATTTTCTCCCCGGAGCCCACAACCCTTCATAACTTGATCCCCTTTAGAATCGACAGATATGGGAAAACACACCAATAAAAGGATGTGGCTAAGAGCAGCAAAACTGCTAATGAACATCAAGCACAAACAGCCGCAACAAATGTAGTGCAGCCATCTCAGGGAACTGGGAGAGCACAGCAGTTAAGAGAGAGTGAATTGTGAATCAGGATGTCCCTGGTTCAAATCTTACCAGTCTGTAGGCAACCTTCAGTCTCAAAAGACTATGGTATCGTACTCTGAATGGTGGTTCTGGAACAGAGTCTAGTGTGACTGAAAAGGCCAATTCGGGAGTGACAATCCCTTCCACACCGGGAGCAAGTGCAGTCTGTCCCTGGTCTGTCTCCCTGGCTAAGGGCCTTCCTTCTTTGCCTCTTTGCCTCAGTCTGTTGGCCAAGTGTCTCTTCAAACTGGGAAAGGCCAAGCTGCACAGCCTGCCTCCAAGCGGGCCGCTCAGAGGCCAGGGTTTCCCACTTGTTGAGGTCCACTCCTAAGGCCTTCAGATCCCTCTTGCAGATGTCCTTGTATCACAGCTGTGGTCTACCTGTAGGGTGCTTTCCTTGCACGAGTTCTCCATAGAGGAGATCCTTTGGGATCCGGCCATCATCCATTCTCACAACATGACCGAGCCAACACAGGCGTCTCTGTTTCAGCAGTGCATACATGCTAGGGATTCCAGCACCTCTCTCCAATTCCCTGTCTTACCTCTGCCATAAATTCTCTCCAATTCCCAATCTTACCTCTGCCATAAATTTTCACTAGATGCCTTTAAGCAAGCTGCTCTCCCGTGCTCTTGCTCTCAGCCTTCTGAGTTACAATATGTGAACAGTGATACAGCCCAATCCTAACAAAAGACCAGCGCTGCAATCCAGTGGGGCTAGTACAGCCCCAATGGCATCCAGCACACCACTGGAGGATGCGGGATGTCTTCTCAGTCCTCAGTCCCTCCACAGTGAATGGGGACTGTCGGTGATATCACTGGCACAAATCTGAGCCACCCCATGTTGGGCTTTTAGGACTGAGAGGGGAGATAGGATGCAGCAGTAGCCATGGCTGCTATCCTTGCACCCCTCTAAGGCCTGAACTGCCCCTCCCCACCCTCCTCCACCCCCTTTCACCACCCCTGCTCCTGTTCTCTCCTTTCCTACCCCTTCCCACCAAGCAGGGTGCATACCTGCTCCAAGTGGCAGAGGCAGATTGGAAAAGGCCTTGTCACAGGCCTCCTCCCTGCTGCACAAGGCCTTATGGCACATTTGCAACAGTTCATGTGCCCTTTCTGCCAGCGCTAACTGGCATAGGATTGGGTTCAGTGGTATAGTTAGAGGGGGTGCAAAGCGCAAAGTTTTGCAGGGTGCCTCACTGCAGTGTGCGAGTGGTCCTGCCCCCTCTCCTTCAGAGCCATTCCGGGCTTCTGTTTTCCTTCCCCGTGCCTGGAATTGGCTTCAAAGAGGAGGGGAGAGGAGACCGCTTACACGCTGCAGTGAGGTGCCTTGTAAAACTTAGTGCTTTGCACCCCCTCTAGCTACACTACTTATTGCACCATTACTCACCTTACAGAATTGTTGCAAGGACAACATCACGATGATATATGTGAAGTGTTTTACACACCCAGAAAGCAATATACAAATGATAAGTATGAGGATTGATTCAGAAAAAAAAGTTTGAAAAGTTCAGCTTGAATCAGACCAGCAAAATTAAATGAGACTGGGTGAAGCAAAAAGGCTTCTGTAGTGACTAACAACATGGACTGAAAGGCTCGCAACTAAAAATAGGGAAGTACTTTTTCATCTATAACGTAGTTAAATGACACAATTTGCAGTGTAGGATCTGGTGATATCCTTGGCATAGGTGACTTTTAAAAAAGGGATTAGATAAATGCATGGGGAAGAGGTCTATTAATACCTATTGGCCTTGATGGCTAAATGGAGCCTCCATGCTCTGAATAGCAGAACATTAGCAATAGCACAGAACACAGAATAGGGGAGACTGTCACTTCTGGACCCTGCTCTGGCTGTATTTGGCTCATCATTGCTGAATCAGATCGCCTTTGGTCTGATTCACTTCCTAGTCATGCTAATTACCTCAGAATTATAGAAAGGCTTTACGTTCTCCTTGAGCAACTGATCTCTGAAACAAAACAACATCAGAAATTTCAGGTCACAAAGATACATAGTAACATTTTATACTTTTTCAGGGTTGCTATTCTAGCAGAATGACTCATAAAGCTGAAAATTCAAGAAAATCCTCAGTGGCCTAGTTTTGGAAGCTGATACTCCTAAATGAAAATGCATAGTACAATCCAGTGATAGAGAAAAAAAAAAATTCTTTGTATAGGATCAGCTTGGGAAACAGCCTGGGCTATAAAAAAATAACTGTCACCCAAGAGCAGATTAAGTAGCCCTTTACTGATATGGCACAGCCTCTCTCTCACACTTGACTGTACCACCTCATATTTTACATTGGTTTCACTTGTTTAAAAGCACTTCCCATGGGGAAATTGAATCTCATGTTGCAAGCTCACACAGAAGAGAGAAGGAACTCAAAAGCAGCAGAGGACCTTTGAAGGTAGAAGCAAGGCCTCACCAATAAAGTATCTGTTAGCAACATTTGCCTAAGGTTGCCCTGTTTCCATCAACCGAGCCAATGTCTCTGAACTGTCCCCGAGTCAAGCAGGAATGGCCTGTCCCATTGTGTCCACATGAGCAATCTCATTATACTTTGAGCTATGGTACTCATATGGACAAATATTTGTCTCCAAAAATGTCCTTGAAAAAACAGAATGAACTTTGGAAGATGAGCTTATCTGTATTGGCACAACATGTCTTTCAGGTGTCGATGGCAAGGTTACTGCCTATCTTGCAGTCATAGCCACGAAAGGAAAATTAATGTGCTTGTGGGGATACAGTTCTTGGACATTGTGACAATGGGTTAAAAACCAATGACAAGTTTTCCTTTGTGCTAACACTGAGTTTTTAGGACCACTCCATACATTATATAGTAGCAAGTCTGGGTTTGTTGCTAATTGTACACTTGACAGGAAATTAGAGTCAATCTGAAATACGATGCAATGATACTTTTCTTTACAAACATATTGTGTTGTATCCTTCATTTAGCTAGTCATGACTAAGGAAGTTGTTTTAACTAGGACTTAGTCATGACTAACTTCCTTACTCATGACTAACTTAACCTAGGATACAACTATAGTCTTATTTTTCTTATTATTACTACCTAATCCTTTGGCAGAGTGGGTAGTGACAGCTGCATCGTCGGCAAAGAGGAAGTCACGCAGACATTTCAGCTGGACTTTGGATTTTGCTCTCAGTCTGGAGAGGTTGAAGAGCTTTCCGTCTGATCTGGTCCGGAGATAGATGCCTTCTGTTGCAGTTCCAAAGGCCTGCTTCAGCAGGACAGCGAAGAAAATCCCAAACAAGGTTGGTGCAAGAACACAGCCCTGCTTCACTCCGCTTTGGATGTCAAAAGGGTCTGATGTGGAGCCATCGAAGACAACAGTGCCCTTCATGTCCTTGTGGAAAGATCTGATGATGCTGAGGAGCCTGGGTGGACATCCAATCTTGGGGAGAATCTTGAAGAGGCCGTCTCTGCTGGACCATCTCTGCTGGAGGCCGTCTCTGCTGAAGACCGTCTCTGGAGGCCATCTCTGCTGAAGAGGAGATCTCCAGCAGCTCATGGATCGTTTTAGCAAGGCCTGCCAAGATTTTGGACTGACAATCAGCCTGAAGAAAACACAGGTCATGGTTCAGGATGTGGACTCACCTCCCTGCATTACAATCTCTGAGCATGAACTGGAGGTTGTCCATGACTTTGTGTACCTTGGCTCAACGATCTCCGACACTCTTTCTCTCGATACCGAGCTAAACAAGCGCATCGGTAAAGCAGCTACCACGTTTTCCAGACTCACAAAGAGAGTCTGGTCCAACAAGAAGCTGACGGAACATACCAAGATCCAGGTCTACAGAGCCTGCGTCCTGAGTACACTTCTGTACTGCAGCGAGTCATGGACTCTTCGCTCACAACAGGAGAGGAAACTGAGCGCTTTCCACATGCGCTGCCTCCGACGCATCCTCGGCATCACCTGGCAGGACAAAGTTCCAAACAACACAGTCCTGGAACATGCTGGAATCCCTAGCATGTATTCACTGCTGAAACAGAGACGCCTGCGTTGGCTTGGTCATGTCGTGAGAATGGATGATGGCCGGATCCCAAAGGATCTCCTCTATGGAGAACTCGTGCAAGGAAAGTGCCCTACAGGTAGACCACAGCTGCGATACAAGGACATCTGCAAGAGGGATCTGAAGGCCTTAGGGATGGACCTCAACAAGTGGGAAACCCTGGCCTCTGAGCGGCCCGCTTGGAGGCAGGCTGTGCAGCATGGCCTTTCCCAGTTTGAAGAGACACTTGGCCAACAGTCTGAGGCTAAGAGGCAAAGAAGGAAGGCCCATAGCCAGGGAGACAGACCAGGGACAGACTGCACTTGCTCCCGGTGTGGAAGGGATTGTCACTCCTGGATTGGCCTTTTCAGCCACACTAGACGCTGTGCCAGAACCACCTTTCAGAGCGCGATACCATAGTCTTTCGAGACTGAAGGTTGCCAATATACTACCTAATCCATGTACATGGAGCGTTAGAAAGACTGAGAGGATGGGTCTCCTGCTCTGAGGGGCTTACAATCCAGATATAAATGAAAAAGACACAACAGAGGAAGGGGAGAGAAATGGAGGAGACTAAATAGGGTACAAATGGGAGATTGTTTCAGTTACTACTTGTATTTAGGGCCGAATCCTATCCAACTTTCCAGCCCTGATGCAGCTGTGCCAATGGGGTCCACTGCATGTAGGGGAGCAGTCAAGGAGGCCTCCTCAAGGTAAGATAATGTTTGCTTCCATACCTTGGGGCTGCATTGTGCCTGGAAAGTTGGTTTCAATTGGGCCCTTACACAAGAGTATGAGGACTAAAGGGTTGTGCCAAAGGCTTTATGCTGGGTTCTGAGGAGGGATTTGAAGGAAATAAGAAAGGAAGCATCATGTAAGTGTTCTGAGAACCAGTTCTAAAGAAAAGTAGCAGTGCACATGTATCAAACATATCATTGCACCCAGAGTTGGCTTGAGTTATGCACCTCAGTTCTTGCTTTGTGTTTCCATCAAAGTTGAAGTCTGCATTGTATAAATATGACCTGTGTCAGCCTGCTGATTTGTGTGGAGCTATTGTTTGGTGCCAGGGGACTTGTAATTACATGGCATAGCCATAAATGGGGGGGGGGGAGCAGGCTGGTACTTTTCCAGTTGCTTGACAACCATCAAATACATATAGCCATGGAATTGGCCTTTTTCCTAGCAGGAGTTTTTCTAGTAGCTAGCAATTTGATAAGAATAGGATAGTACTTAAGGGATAATGGGGTCATTGATTACCCCACCCTATCTGGCAAGGAAGACAGATACTGGCAGCAGTAAACAACAGGATCATGCATGGCCTATCACTATCTCTTTGTAAAACAAACCCACATAATTGTTAAATTACTGTTTGACACAAGGAACATCTGATTCATCTAAAAATGGCTTCCTACCAGGACATCTTCTATGAGGTTGTCTGCAACTCTTTGCAACTAATTGCAAAAGGGTACAATCCTATGCACACTTTCCTGGGAGTAAGCCCCTCTGAACAATGGGACTTACTTCTAAGTAGACATGAATAGGATTGCACTGTTGCTCTTTTCTGACCCTTTCAGCCAGACATTCACTTGGACAGTCACAAAGAATGTGACATAGCTTAACGCATGCAGTCGATCTAGCTGGGTCAATATGCCTTCTCGTTGGAATTCTTGACTGATTTCCATCAGCTGCCAGTAGTCTGTGAGCCAGCTGGAGTAGAGATAAGAACAAAACACACTCTCTGATGGGGTCACAGATTGCTTATTTTCTCTGTTTAAAATGGTCGGGTCAACTGTATTTATGCTACCCTGAAATGTTCAGTATGTTTGCTGATTTAACTGGCTTTAACGTTTGTGCAGTCCAAACAGTTTTGTTCCAGCTGGGACTTTTCTGATGACTAAAACCCCACACATTTCTCTTGTGTCTTGAACTTTCCTGGCATTGGGTACAGAGAGTGCAGATCTTCAAACAAAATATTTTTTAAAAAGCAAGAGGTCCGTAGATAGCAGTGTGCTATCCCCCAAATGCATATAGAAATAATTTGGAATAACCAGATTAATATCTTGGGCATTTGATGGTTAGCCAAAAAGCTCATGTTTAGGGCTAATATTAAAGGGGAAAGGCAGTGGCATCACAACGGTGATGTGTCTGGTGTGGGGCACACCAGGTGTCAACCCCTCCTGGTGACACCACACTACCTGAGCTTCCATTGGGCAATCTTTTGCCTGTTCCAGACCCAGCAGCCTCATGCTTTCACTGACAATCAGGTTTCTGCCATTCACTGGCAAAGACATGAAGCGACCCTAGAGCAAGCCAAAGATCACAAATGGAGGCGGTCCAGAGGCAGACTTAATGCATTACAAGCAATAAATACAATAAAAAGCAATACCATAGCACAGAATGTCAGGGGAGACATGATCACATCACCCCCAGGGCAATGAGCATTGACTAGGTAAAAACCCACTCTTGGGACACCTCTGGGGAAAGGGCCATAGCTCAACGGAAGAGTTGCCTGCAGAAGTTACCAGGCTTCACCTCCAGCATCTTTAGCTAGGACAAAGAAAAGAGTCTCTCTGAAGCTCTGGAGAACCACCTCCAGTCAGTAACAACAAAACTGAACTAGATGGACCAACAACTTTGGACCAGGTGGCTTCCTATGTTAACATGGTTTCCACGTTTTGCCTGGATCGAGTACCTGAATGATGCCACCCTGTCTAGAGGAATCTAGTCTCTGGAATGTGGTGGGCTAAAGTCTGTGCGCAGCAGATTCTACAGATACTTTAAAACCTTAAATTGGTCCATCTGCGTTGTTCCCCCGCCTGCCAAGCTTGTGGCTTTCCCCAGAAGTGAAGGGAATGACTGGGAGGAGCCAGTATGTTGCACATTTACAGGTTTCATTTTTAAAAAAACAAAAACCTGAGCACAGTGCATCCAAAGCAGTTGAATATCATGAGGGTCATGATTCCCCGATGCTCAGCAGATAAACATGCATCGCCTCCACATGGAAGATTGAAGACCACTGAAAAGACTTCTTTTACTTCTGCCCAGTATTCTAAAGATGCCTTAAAGGTATATTCACAGTTGTATTTGTTGGTTTGTCTGCAACTCTTTGAAATGCTAATTTAACATTTCACTGGTTTAAGAAGAAATGACTACATTCTGTGTCTTTACATCCTGGGTTTTTTTTGTGTTTTTTTTTTTGTTAAATACATTTATATTACAATTTTATGTCAAAGTTGTGCTGCTGTCACGGCAACATCTGTCACACTGTAAGTCTGTCCAGCACAGAAGAGGGAGGGAGAAGCAAGGGACTCAGCTATAACGTGTCTGGGGCAGGCCTCCCAGTAACTCCATCCACAAGGAAATCCTAGCCCAACCCACCAATCATGGAATGGTGACCTGATGTCAGCCTGATGTCAGCCTATACTGCAAGAAGACAATCACTTCAAACCCCCCCCCCCCGCACAACACTAGCAGGCAGAGAAGCACCATCACAGTGACCAAACAGAGTGGTAGCTACAAGAGCTGGCCCAATGAACAGCCACCTCCGTTGCAAATTGTCCACCAGACAGCCAAATAGCAGGGGTCAGTGAGGTCTGGCTACATCAATTAGTTCACTGTCCAGGGGCATTTCTGGCATAAGTAGGTAAGCAACCCCACAGAGGAACAGTTGGAATCACATTTGTTACTGCTACCCTGCATGTTGTGTACTTTCCTTGTGGACTGTACAACTGGTCATGTGGAGAGTATTGTGTCCTCATCCCCTGTTGGACAGCTGCCTATGGAGAACATAGGTGGGCAGTAGTACCAGAAACGTGTGGTCTCTCAATTGGAATGTATATTGTGGCTGAACTCCTATGCATGCTTACCTGGAAGCAAGTTCCATTTGAACTCAATGAACTTTACTTTTGAGTAGCCATGCATAAGATAGTGCTGTCAGTGTTTGTGAGAGAGAGTGGTTGGACCAGGGTGTAAATGCAGCAGCACCCTGTTGGGGCTGAGAGCATGGTTACTCACAGCATTACCTTTCCTTCTTCTGATGGGCGTTGCAACGGAATTCTGTGAGACTTAACTGTACTGAGCCATATGGCAATGTTGTAGTCCTGAAACAAAAGGACTCCAGGTGACTGTTTATCCAGCAGAGGCATTGGTTAGAGTGCCTGGCACTCACCAAGAGAGAGCAGACACCCTCTGCTTTTAGCTGTTGCAAAAGGAAGGATTGATTCAGCAACAGAGTTTATAGCAAGGCACATTTGACAATATTGAAAGGTCAGTATCTGGGGTGGTGGGTAGAGATGTGGGATAGACATGCAACATCAACACATTGTAGCATAGGATTCCCCGCCCTCCATTAATTCCCTGTGTGGTGTTCGTTGTCCTTATTCCCTGTGCTGTGATGGTGGAATGGAAATTTCACTTGCGTGTTTAGTTGTGGAGTCCTCCTGGAGCAGAATCTCTGTGATGCGAATTAGGAGAGACCAATGTTAACAAAGTATCCTGCCATACCTGAGTGAAGCAGCCTGTTAGTGCAAAATGATCCTATTATGTGCAAAGTGCCTTTTCCCCATCATCAAAGTTCCTGAAAGTGTGTGCTCTAAGTGGGCATGACATGAGGCCAGAGAGGTATAGCACCATGTTACATGACTTGTCATCTGAGCTAGTCTCCCTGATGTGGCTTTTAGTACTAGGATTGGTGTGCTGTGATTGGCTGGGACATATAGTCTGTATTCTACACTGTGCTATATGAAAGTGGGTGGGGTGGAAGTTGTGGCAGAAGTTGAATTTTTTTTGTGTATAAGAACATAAGAACATAAGAACAGCCCCACTGGATCAGGCCATAGGCCCATCTAGTCCAGCTTCCTGTATCTCACAGCGGCCCACCAAATGCCCCAGGGAGCACACCAGATAACAAGAGACCTCATCCTGGTGCTCTCCCCTACATCTTGCATTCTGACTTAACCCATTCCTAAAATCAGGAGGTTGCGCATACACATCATCGCTTGTACCCCATAATGGATTTTTCCTCCAGAAACCCGTCCAATCCCCTTTTAAAGACGTCTAGGCTAGACGCCAGCACCACATCCTGTGGCAAGGAGTTCCACAGACCGACCACGCACTGAGTAAAGAAATATTTTCTTTTGTCTGTCCTAACCCGCCCAACACTCAATTTGAGTGGATGTCCCCTGGTTCTGGTATTATGTGAGAGTGTAAAGAGCATCTCCCTATCCACTCTGTCCATCCCCTGCATAATTTTGTATGTCTCAATCATGTCCCCCCTCAAGCGTCTCTTTTCTAGGCTGAAGAGGCCCAAACGCCGTAGCCTTTCCTCATAAGGAAGGTGCCCCAGCCCCGTAATCATCTTAGTCGCTCTCTTTTGCACCTTTTCCATTTCCACTATGTCTTTTTTGAGATGCGGCGACCAGAACTGGACACAATACTCCAGGTGTGGCCTTACCATCGATTTGTACAATGGCATTATAATACTAACTGTTTTGTTCTCAATACCCTTCCTAATGATCCCAAGCATAGAATTGGCCTTCTTCACTGCCGCCGCACATTGGGTCGACACTTTCATCGACCTGTCCACCACCACCCCAAGATCTCTCTCCTGATCTGTCACAGACAGCTCAGAACCCATCAGCCTATATCTAAAGTTTTGATTTTTTGCCCCAATGTGCATGACTTTACACTTACTGACATTGAAGCGCATCTGCCATTTTGCTGCCCATTCTGCCAGTCTGGAGAGATCCTTCTGGAGCTCCTCACAATCACTTCTGGTCTTTACCACTCAGAAAAGTTTGGTGTCGTCTGCAAACTTAGCCACTTCACTGCTCAACCCTGTCTCCAGGTCATTTATGAAGAGGTTGAAAAGCACCGGTCCCAGGACAGATCCTTGGGGCACACCGCTTTTCACCTCTCTCCATTGTGAAAATTGCCCATTGACACCCACTCTCTGCTTCCTGGCCTCCAACCAGTTCTCAATCCACGAGCGGACCTGTCCTCTAATTCCCTGACTGTGGAGTTTTTTCAGTAGCCTTTGGTGAGGGACCGTGTCAAACGCCTTCTGAAAGTCCAGATATATAATGTCCACGGGTTCTCCCGCATCCACATGCCTGTTGACCTTTTCAAAGAATTCTATAAGGTTCGTGAGGCAAGACTTACCCTTACAGAAGCCATGCTGACTCTCCCTCAGCAAGGCCTATTCGTCTATGTGTTTTGAGATCCTATCTTTGATGAGGCATTCCACCATCTTACCCGGTATGGATGTTAGGCTGACCGGCCTATAGTTTCCCGGGTCCCCCCTCTTTCCCTTTTTAAAAATAGGCGTGACATTTGCTATCCTCCAATCTTCTGGCACCGTGGCCGTTTTGAGGGACAAGTTGCATACCTTAGTCAAGAGATCTGCAACTTCATTCTTCAATTCCTTAATAACCCTTGGGTGGATGCCATCAGGGCCCGGTGACTTATTGATCTTTAATTTATCAATGAGGTCTGAAACATCTTCTCTTTTAACCTCTATCTGACTTAACTCCTCGGTCAGGAGGGGCCGTTCGGGCAGCGGTATCTGCCCGAGGTCTTCTGCCGTGAAGACAGATGCAAAGAACTCATTTAATTTCTCTGCCATCTCTAAGTCTCCTTTTATCTCCCCTTTCCCTCCCTCACCATCCAGAGGGCCAACCGCTTCTCTGGCGGGTTTCCTGCTTCTAACATATTTGAAGAAGCTTTTATTATTCCCCTTAATGTTGCTGGCCATGCGTTCCTCATAGTCTCGCTTGGCCTCCCCTATCACCTTCTTACATTTCTTTTGCCACAGTTTATGTTCCTTTTTATTCTCTTCATTAGGGCAAGACTTCCATTTACGGAAGGAAGCTTCCTTGCCCTTCACAGCCTCTCTAACTTGGCTGGTTAGCCATGCGGGCACCCTCCTGGATTTAGTGGAACCCTTCTTTCTTTGCGGTATACACCTCTGCTGGGCCTCTATTACTGTTGTTTTAAGCAGCCTCCATGCTCTCTGGAGAGATTGGACTCTTTTTACCCTCCCTTTCAACCTCCTTCTAACCAGCCTCCTCATTTGAGGGAAGTCCGCCCGTCGGAAGTCAAGGGTTTTTGTTAGAGATTTGCCTGGTATTCTTCCCCCAACGTGCACGTCAAAACAGATCGCAGCATGATCACTGTTCCCCAATGGCTCAGTAACGTTTACATCTCTAACCAGGTCCTGCGTACCGCACAAAATTAAATCCAGAGTCACCTGTCCTCTGGTGGGCTCCGTGACTAGCTGATCTAAGCCACAGTCATTTAGCACGTCAAGAAATCCGGTTTCCTTATCATGACCAGAACACAAATTGACCCAGTCAATATGAGGATAATTGAAGTCCCCCATGATTACAACCCTGTCCTTCCTTGTCACCTCTCTGATCTGTTTCCTCATTTCAAGGTCCCCATCAGATTTCTGGTCTGGAGGACGATAGCACGCCCCCAGTATTACATCGCTGCACAAGCCTGGTAATTTAACCCACAGAGATTCTACGGTGGAGTCGGACCCACCTTCAATCTCTACTTTGCTGGATTCTATCCCTTCCTTAACATAAAGGGCCACCCCACCTCCAACACGCCCCTGCCTGTCCCTCCTGTAGAGTTTATAGCCCGGGATTGCGGTATCCCACTGATTCTCCGCATTCCACCAGGTTTCCGTTATGCCCACTATGTCAATGTTTTCACTTGTCACCAGACATTCCAGTTCTCCCACCTTTGCTCGTAGACTTCGGGCATTCGCATAAAAGCATTTATACACGGAATGCCCCAGGATGGGCTGCTTATTCGCTCCTTTGTCCCCGCATCCTTTCATTGTGCCAAACCGTCTATCACATCCCATCACCCTACCTTTCCCAATTTCTTCTCCTACCCTGCCTTTGTCTTGTTGTTCTCTAACCTCCCCATCCTCATCCCATAGGGATGAGGAGTCCCGAACCGGATGCCCCTCGGCTCCTGTCGGCCTTCCCCCAGGGATCAGTTTAAAAGCTGATCAGTTTAAAAGCTGTATGTTTCCTTCCCCATTGACTCCCACAAGGTTTTAAATTCCTGTGCCAGCTCTGACATCTGTCTACTCACCTTTGGGGCTTGCCTGTTATCTGGATGAGTTTAGGAGAGTGATTTGCACTGCTGTGCAACGAATGGTCCACAGGTGTGCTGTAGGAGTTTTGGGGTGGTCATATATTAGTAGGGCCACTGGGGGATGTGAGCCCCACACTAGGAGCTTGGTGTGCCTTGTCAATTATCAAAAAACTGATGGTGTGAAAATGTTAGAGCCTTGTCATTGTGCCGCAATATGAGAATTGTTGCATTAGGATATGGTATACATTAACTACTCACTGCTCACATCCCTCTTGTGTCTCTATCTCTACATCATTTGGGGTTGACCTTGGCATTACTTGCATCAGCACTGGAGATACATTGACACAGCACTGCATTAGCACATGTGGTGCATTTGTTGGCATAACTGGGGCCACACTGGCAGGGCTATCATTACACCAGCATCTGAGGGCATATGCCAAATCTTATGCTGCTCAGACTGGTGTTTCAGAAGCATAGGATTACCGCGTAAAGCTGCAAGCTTATATACACTTACCTGGGAGTAAACCTCTTTAAATGTTGCAGTGGTGTTTACTTCTGAGTAAATATGCATAGGATTGCACTGCCAAAGGAAGACCATTTTTCTAGTTCTTTGGTTGCAAGACTGACCCCATTTTCACAGCATATTAACCATGTATTCTGGCATTGCTACTGAGAAGATTTATGGGTGCCACAGGAAACAGGAGTTGCCTGCCCAGTGGACTTGGGGCAGGAAAAGGGTTTGTTAACACCAGAAACAATGGATGCCTGGTAAACCAAAAATGGTGGTTCTTCCCTTTTGGCCACAAACAAAAGTTCCCAGTCACCAGAAGATGAGGAACTCTCATTGCTACCAGGAGGCATTTAAGTTAGCATGTGGCCTTTCCTTGTTCCTGTCTTAAATAATGAGAAAAGACAGTCAAAATTGAAAGCAGATTAAAGGAAATGGTTCTGAAAAGACGTGGAGTAGTGACTGCAATGTATATGTAATTCATTTACATGGTGCTACAGCGCATTTATGTCCAGTCTCTGCAATTTAGTTGGGACCAAAATTTTAATCATATAATAGTCTGGGAGCAGAGGCCTCACACAATAATTAGGCAAAACTTTCATCTTTTCTTTGTAAAATCACAAAAGCAAACCTAATCCACCTTTGGAATAAACATGGATTTAAACTAAGCTATTGGTAGCCTATACTTATAAACGTTCTTTGATGTTTACAAAGGACTTCACTTCAAAAAGTGTACTTATTCATAATACTGTACTTAATTTTATAAAGATCCAAGCAGACCAATGGAGAGCCCCTGAATTGCTCTAGTTCTGCTCAGGAAATGATGCCTTTGGAGATGCTAGCCATAGAAAGAGTCTAATGCTGCAAGAACTCCGAGGCTAGGCTGAAATCACAATCACCTTGTTTACAAGATTGGTGCTGAGGTTGGCATTGTTGGCAGATGAGGTGGCAGATGAGGCCCACACTTTTGACAGTCACTAAAGCCCCTTGGCCTTGCTCTTTCTCTGCCTTGCCATTGCTACCCGCTTGCTTACCCTCTCTGAGTGAGCAGGTGATGCTGTTGGTGAGAGGTGACTTGCCTGCCTTTTGCCTCTGGGTGGTACTGGTGAAGACTGGGTCCAAAGCAGTAGTTATCAAACCTTTTAGCACCGGGACCCATTTTTTAGAATGACTGTCTGGGATCCACTGGAAGTGATGTCATTAGCATGGAAGTGATATCATAGCCAGAAGTGACATCATCAAGCAGGAAGTGACATCATTTTACGCACACCAATTTGTTTATTTATTGAATCTAGACTTAGAGAGACCAAGTGGACAATGGTAGTAAGAAAAAGCAGCAAGGGAGCTGGGGCAGCATGCCACCTTCCCACACTGCTCCAGTAGTGCTCTTTCCCACAGCAGCCTTACCACAGCATTAGGTGACACTTTCTCAGGAAGGGACTCAGTGGCTGACATGTCCCACAAACTCTTGGGCACCAGAGATTACTGGGCTCCAATTGAATCCAAAATATCTTTCAGTCCTCAAGAGTTAAACATCTCTGTTTTTATTTTCTGAAGATTTAATCTCACAATACTTGATGTCAACATTGGGCAAGGCTATTTCCTCCACTGGGAGTAATATATGAGATTAGTTACATTTCAGGCAGTCCCTTGAAAATGAATTCCTATCAGCCTACTACTTTTTCAAGCCAAGGTGTTTATAGTCCTTGACCGTCCTAATGTTCTTCTTTGTCCAGCAATTATTCCAATCACAAAACAGAACTTCTAAAATGTTTGGGGGTGGGTGGATGAAACTTGTTTCCCCGTTCCACAAGGATGAATGAACTTTATCCATTGTCACTAGCAATTCAGTTACATAAAATAAAGAAATAAAAAAAATTGTTATCTTGCTGTGTGGGCTGTAGAGAAAATGTTTGTGATGTTAATGAAGCCAGACACAACCATTTTAAGTAAAAGTCTCTACTTGTGAACGCTAAAGTGTGAAGACTATAACAAAACTACAAAATATGTTGGTCTTTGGACTGAATTCTGATGATAACAAATACTCAGGAAATAGTTCCATCTGTTCTTTGGGTTAAGTTAGGAGATGAAGAGTGGATGGTATGTTCTACCTAGCCTAAAATGTTATGCACATCTCATCCCTTGTTCACTTTGGTAGGTAAGTGTCAGACTCTGAGAGTGCAGAAAGCCATGGCTGTTGCTCTCTAGATCTTTCCATTGTACACATCCCATTGTGAACTTTTTTCAAGGAGTAAGGCTAAAAGAAACTGGGAAGGCAGCTTCTTAGAGGGGTGTTGAGGTGACTCTATCCAGATTAGAATGCTTATGTACGTTGGGTGGAGGTCTTCAGGTTCCTCCTAAATGTCTCACTGAGAAATGCATAACCGCTTGTGCTTTCTATTACTAGGGAATTTTCAACAAGCGAATGCCATAGAGGGCAGCTTCATGGTACAGTACTTCCAGATGACCAATATGTGGTTAGATGGTGGATATAAAAATAATGAATCTTCAAAACCATTGTGTCTTGCAAAGTACTTGGAACTGGTATTTTGGATGCAATAATGCTACTTATGTCCCAATCCTAACCCCCCTACCCCACTGGCATGACTAGTGTTGTACCAGTTGAAGCTGCTTTATGGCTTCTGATAAGCGCAGCAGGCCCACTGGTGGGGAGGCCACGGTGGCCTCCTGCACGCTCGTGGGCCCATGGACACCCAATGCAGCAGGTAAGTCTGTGCAGGTTGTTAGAGGGAGGTGGGGAGGGGGTTGAATGGGGCAAGGGGAATGGCAGAATGGGATGGTGGCAGGATGGGGAGGAGGGTGGATCAGGTCAGAGAGGGGGGCAGGATCGATGCTGAATCCAGAGCTCCTTCTTGGATCCAATCATCGTACACTTGTACCAGCAATTGAGCTGGTGCAGGTCAAGTTGCCCCATTGTGGCTGCTGGGGCTTATGCCAGGGTAAGAGGACAAATATCTCCTTACTGTAAGGACATTACCTCAAGGTTACTTTCGTCAGCTAACTGAATTGACATTTCAAACAGCCCAGAGTGACTGGAGTGGAAAGATTCTTTTTGATATTTGGTTGCATGCAAACCTTTTGCAAGTGAAAGCAAGCTTTTGTATGGGAACTTCTCCATCTTCCTACAACAGCCTTTTGAATCCCCCGAATAGCTGCTTCTGAGGATTAGGGGCCCTTGGAAACAGGATGGAACGTGGCATGGAAACTGTGGGGGTGTTTCCCTGACACTGAATGAAGGTATCTTGTGTGTATGGAAACTCCTCAGAGGAGAAGTCTCTGGTCAATTTTCAGCAGTTCTCTCCCTTTCTGCACCCTTAAGAGGGTCTCCTGTCTCTTAAGCAAACTTGAGAAAGGAAGTACAGCAGGGACGGCAGGTGAGGTAGATCTGCCCTGTCCTTGTTGGGGGGGGGGGGGAAGCACTGCAGCTGCCCCAGTTGCTTACCCAATTTCCAGGTGTAAGGAGAGCCTCCTCAGGTGTGAGTAGGGTGGCTGCAGGGCTTTTCCAATGGGGCGGTTCTGCCTCACCTGCCACTCCCACACCACAAGTCCCTGGGGTACAGGGGCCTGCTGTGGGGAGGAGAAATGTGGATGTTCACTTGCACAAGATTTCTTCTATTCCTGCAAACCCATTTGGATGTAACCCACCTTTAAATACCCACAAAAACCTTGAGAAGCCCAGATGTTTGGTGGTGCGCCAAACATCTATGGGTACCCAGAATATCTTCAGCTGTTACGAATCAACATAGGCTTTTAAGGTTATTAGAAATTTGGTAATCATTTCAAAGTTTAGTGAACCAAGTGATTAAAGTCTTGTCCTTTTCATGTGCATCATTTCTGAGCAGGATTATACAAATATAATTAAAATATATTTATAAGAAGAGAAATACATTAAAATCTCTTCCTATTGCCCTAGGATACTCAGCCTGCAATCCAAAGCACTCTTACTAGGGAGTAAGCCCCATTGACCAATATGGGACATATCTGAGTAAACATGTATAGGATTCTGCTGTCAATGATCTTCTCAACTTAGGGGAATTCCCACATTGCTGAAGAACTTCTTTAGCCTAGAAGAAAACATCTGCATTTCATAATTATATGGAATATTTATTCCAGCTGTGAGTTGTTTGTCCATTCAGCCAGTTGCAAGCACATGACTTCCTATTTTTTTTTTTAAAAAAAAGTATGGAGGGAGGAGAAGTTAAGTAAGGTCAAAGTCAAGAAAACAAGTTTACTTTTCAAGAATGAAACAGTGCAGTTTTCTAAAATCGGAGAAAAATAGCTCTTTCCTCTGTGAATAGCCTTTTATATTATGCATTTAGGAATGGAACTGAATCTATAACAGAAACAATGAGAAGAAAGGCAACCTCCAAATTTCAGCCATGAAATGCCTATTAAGTTCCAAATGGCTTTAGAATGAACAAGATTTCATTCCTGAGCTGTTGGCAGGAGGCCAGGAAGATGGTGCAGCGGTGCATTTTTTAAATCTTCTATATAAATGCTTAACCCATTTTTGCCGGGCCCACAGGTGTACACATTTGGTCCCTGTTGCATATATGCAACGTTGGGCAGAAATTACTTAAGACCTACCTATGAAATGGTTCCCAGGTTCCCAAGACCACTTGATACCTGAGGCGACTTGCCAAATGCTGCCCCCTTTACCTGACGATGTGCCAGCATCTATTCCTCCAACTTGCCAATGTTCTAGATCAGCACTCTTCTTCTCCTCATTTCCTCTTCCTCTCTGTCCCTCTCTTCCAATTCAGGGAGTGGAAGGAAAAGGAGGAACAATGAAGATAAGGAGGCAGACAGGTGCCCACAGCAATCAGTTGTCTGAGGCAGCTGCTTCAGCTGGCTGGTCTTGATGGTTCCCATGATTGAGAAGGTCATGAACACAAACGTATTCCACTGTATGGAAAAGAAAGTTCTGCAAGGATATCAGCAGTTGCCACAACCAGCTATAACCTGGCAAATGACACCTCATCTGGATGCTTGTAGTGAATAAGAATTACACCCAGTAAACCAGGTAGGACAGCTTAACAAGCATTGTGCACAAGTGTGCATGCAGTGCGCATGACACATAAAAGTCCCTTCACATCCGAAATTACTAATGTCCTATCCAACTTCCCAGTGCCGATGCAGCCTCAATGCAGCCTGGAGGTAAGGTTTCAAATGTTCCCTTACAGGCCTCTGTAACTGCTGCCCCACCACAGGATGCAGTTCATGTCCCACTGGCATGACTACTTTGGCACTGGTAACAATCCCATGCATGCTTTCCTGGGACTAAGAGCCTGATCCTATGGGGCTTAGGCTTAAAAGACATAGTGGAAATGGAAAAGGTGCAAAAGAGAGCGACTAAGATGATTACGGGGCTGGGGCACCTTCCTTATGAGGAAAGGCTACGGCATTTGGGCCTCTTCAGCCTAGAAAAGAGACGCTTGAGGGGGGACATGATTGAGACATACAAAATTATGCAGGGGATGGACAGAGTGGATAGGGAGATGCTCTTTACACTCTCACATAATACCAGAACCAGGGGACATCCACTAAAATTGAGTGTTGGGCGGGTTAGGACAGACAGAAGAAAATATTTCTTTACTCAGCGCGTGGTCGGTCTGTGGAACTCCTTGCCACAGGATGTGGTGCTGGCGTCTAGCCTAGACGCCTTTAAAAGGGGATTGGATGAGTTTCTGGAGGAAAAATCCATTATGGGGTACAAGCCATGATGTGTATGCGCAACCTCCTGATTTTAGGAATGGGTTAAGTCAGAATGCCAGATGTAGGGGAGGGCACCAGGATGAGGTCTCTTGTTATCTGGTGTGCTCCCTGGGGCATTTGGTGGGCCGCTGTGAGATACAGGAAGCTGGACTAGATGGGCCTATGGCCTGATCCAGTGGGGCTGTTCTTATGTTCTTATGTTCTTATGGCTTTAGCACTGGCACTGAGCTCCGGCGCAAGAGCTAGGTGTTGTAAATGTGCCAAAAAGAATGTTATGGCACTGCGGGAGGAGGGAGTGCAAGTGCTGGGCCAGCAGCAGCCTGGGCCCAGTGCTGGAAGGATGCTGGCCAGAGCTAAGTAGCACTGCTGCCCAGGGCACAGCTGTTCAGGGCTGGAGGGAGAGCTGTTCTGGGGTTGGGGAAGGTGGAACAGGAGGGACCAGTGCGGGAGAGGGGTGGGAACAGCAGAGGCCTACGTTGGCAATGGAGGACTACATTGGCACTGGAAAGTTGAAGATGATTGGGCCCTAAGGCAGCAATCCGATGCACATTTTCCTGGGACTAACAGCCTGATCCGATGGGGCTTTAGCACTGGCGCTGAGCTCCAGTGCAAGAGCTAGGTGTTGTAAATGTGCCAGAAAAGAATGTTATGGCACTGCAGGAGGAGGAGCCACCAGTGCTGAGCCAGCACCAGTCTGGGAACCATAGCATTGGGCTGTAAGTTCCCAAGAACAAAATGGCAGTGACGTTCAAGAAACATTCATAGGCTTTTACTGTATACCAAAAGAAGAGCTGTCATGGGTTTATCACTGCTGCAGAAGTTTGGGCCTAGCGTCCCTGTACTTTTGCTGTTCAAACAACACATGTACTTTCTTACTCAGTAAGAGCTGATTTCTTTGCTAATTTGGCCTCTCACCTCATGCTTCTAGTGGCCTGACAGTTTTGGTTTACTTAAAACACTCTTTATATATGAATGCTCAAGTGCTCTTAATACACTTTAAACCAACACACAGTGTTTGACTGTTAAGAAGCAGAAAAAAAACTCCATTATTTGTTTTTAACTGGAAACTATTCCAGGAAGAGGCAGGGAGGGTGCTTGGTGAAGTCATAGGTGTCCACCCAATCAACACTCTGAACGGCCTTTTTACTTCAGGCTGGCAGAATCTGTAGCTCCCTCCTCAAGAGAAAAGGGTATATTTGACAACAACATGGTGAATGCAGAGTGAATTGGTCCCTGTGTTTATGGCTATCTAGAATGTAGATCAAATGCAGGCAGGCTAGTTAAAATGGTAAATGGCGATTAACTTGTGTGACTGTTTACAAGTCTGGTAAAAATGTACATGTGTTCAGGCGGCAGCAGCGTCACTGGTGCTTATGAATGTGGAGCCTAGTGCACACTGAGTTGATAAGCCATCGCCTTGGTTCCTGTATCTTTTTTCTTGCTGTGAGAAAAACAGCTGGGGGGGGGGGATATTGAGCAAACAAATGCCTGGTAGCGAAAGGGGTAAGTGGCCCCCTCGTACTATCCTTCACTCAATATTCCAGGCTCTTGTGGTGTGCTTTTCCTTGAGAAACTATCAGGAGAACTAATCACAGACTCACATGAAGCTTGTTGTTCCGCCCTCAATCTATGGCTGAAATCTTGGGGTCAGGTACACATGCACAATCCCACTGGAACCAATGCATCTCATGTTATCAGATTGTTCATATGGCCCTGATTAGAAAGCAATGTGTGTTAATGAAGGCAGTGGGGTGACTGCCTGGAAAACAGGCTTATTGCAAAACTATGCTGTGTTTGACACTTGAGATATAAAATCCTGCCAGTGTCTTTCAAGCTTTTCCTCTTGACTTTGCTCTGTTATTAAATATTTTAAAACAAAGTTATTCAAGCACATTTGGGCTGCCAAGATAAACTCATGCAAAAAGTCACTTTTATTCATTCCTTGGGGCTTACAAGAATGGATCCACACTATGATTATGCAAATTAATACATCCTTGGGTCTAAATGGCAAAGAATTCCTTTAAATATTCAGCATCTGCTTTGTGTGACAATGGTCTTTTGAACATTACATGTTTTCAATCACAACATATGTTCTGCTTATGAACTGAACAATTCCATCCTTTTAAAATAAAGACTTTTCCGTTCCCCCCCACCCCCCGTCCTCTCTCAGAGGCTCCAACTGTGGCACATCCCAAGAAAGCAAAATTTAATAAATTAGCTTCCACAGTTTAACAGTGTAAAACTGATGGCTTCTATCTGCAAGGTCATTCAGCAATTCAGGGAGGTATATAAATCATCTCAAACCTCTTTCTTGATATTATTTGGGTTTGTTTTTCCCCCCATATTCAACTGTTCTATGCTCTGCAAGTAAAAAGAAATCCTCAACAGAATTTTACAGCATTTCCTTTAAAATATATACTGTACATACATTGGTCTTTATTCTTGTGTACAAAAGCATGTACACATGAAGGGAATGGTCTTCATAACAGGGAATTACATATGTTGTCTGGATTATCAGCATCATTCCCCCAGGGTGGAAAAATGTAATTCATTTTTGTACATGGAAAAATAACTGACAATTCTAAGTTGCACTGGTGCAGTGGGGCCACATGGCCTCTGTTGTATCCAGCACAGTTTTAGAGCAGGGCTGAGGCCTCCTCGGGGTATAAGGATAAGAGGATATTTTTTTTCCCTTACCCCCCAGCCTGCCCTATGGGGCTACTTGGATCTGCACCTGCTAAATCGCTGACACAAGTCTAAGCAGCCCCATGTAAAGCTGGGAGGCCCAGGACAAGTAATTAGGGTATGATGGGGGCTGCTCATCTATCCTCCTATCACCCCTCCTGGGCCCAGTCCTGCCTCCCTGTCTCCAAACCACCCTCCTCTCTGCGGCCTGGTATTGTCTACATGGACCAGCACTGGCACTCTAGGCAGAAGGTCTTTCTTGGTCATACCTGGAGACATCAGGGATTGAACGTGGGACCTTCTGCATACAAAGCAGGGACTTACCACTGAGCTATGGCCATTTCCAAACAACTGTCCACGCTAACAGTTGTTTAAAATAAATATCAAAGGATTATCATGGTGATTAAGAACGAAGTCAAGTGGAGAATGCAGTCAGGTCTCTCATGATCATATCAATGGGAGTATAGATGGGTTAAAAATTTTAATGAATTCTAATGAATTCATGATACAGAGAAGAAGAATGCTAAGAATAAAGATAAATAAAATTACTCATTTTAGACAGCGATCCCAGTTTTGATTCTGGCAACACTAACTTCCCCTTTCATATGTTCCTAGTTTATTTTGAGTCAAAAAGACCTGGACCAGATCCCAGTGTGAAAAGCTGTGGGGAGCTACATTGACATAGGCAGGATGAATCCTGAATGCACGATTCCGGTAGGATGGTATGTTGCAGTGGCCCCTATGTCTTCTTAGTGTGACCAACCCCCTGAAGCCAAACATTGGTTTGAAAACCATTTCAAAACCACTGCACTATTTTTCTTTGTCACTGTGGTTTGGAAGGATCGCTTTTCTGCAAGTTAAAAGCAACCCAAATGTGACAAAAACAGCATAACAGTGCATTAGCATATCCATCTTCCAAAAGAACACTGTCACTTTCTTAAACTTCCTCCCTTTATCTTGTTGAACTTTGCTTTCATATCCCCATCCTCATCTAGCAATATATCTCTCCAAAACGCTACAAACAATTTTGTTTGAATTTTGGAATTGTAATGTGTCAAGGTATTTTTTTTTGGGGGGGGGGGGGGCATATTGGGTTTCTTTTTTCTAGATACTCCAGAGATAGTGAGTTTTTACACCAAGATTTAATACTTTAAATCACTCATCCTTACTTTGCTGAAGTCACTGCACCTGCTTTCTTTATTTCCCATGTTATATCACAATTGTCTCTAATAGCCAAGTTATCCAATAGTAAGGTCACTTCCCAAGTTGGAACATGCTAATAACAAAAGAAGTTGGGGCCAAATCCTGCTGTATCATTTCTATTGTGCAGGTTTTACTGAGTTTGAGCCAGTGAGTGCTCGGTCATTCCACAAGAGGGCAGCCCATCCTGGTCTCAGAGTCACAGTAGTTCAAGAGGACACAGGGCCCAATCCTATCCAATTTTCCAGTGCCAGTGCAGCTGTGCCAATGGGGCATGCACTTCATCTTGTGATGGGACAGCAGTCACAGAGGCCTCCTTAAGGTATGGGAACATTTGTTCCCTTACCTTCAGGCTACATTGTGGCTGCACCGGTGCTGGAAAATTGGATAGGATTGGGCCCACTATGATGTCACCAAATTTCGTACTTCCTGGCTTATGAACACAAAATCTCAGCAGCTTACAATGCTCACTTCAAATGCATTATGGCCTCCAAAGTTGTTCTCCAAGTCAGGGTGACCAGATACAATGGAGGACAGAGTGCCTATATCTTTAGCCATTGTATAGAAGAGGGAATCTTGGCAGGTACAGCTTTTTAAACCCTTCCATGTTGTGCTATACCTGCCAGAATTCCCTCTTCTGTACAATGGTTAAAGGTATAGGCACTCTGTCCTCCATTGTAGCTGGTCATCCTGCGCTCTGGTGATGGTAGAATTGAAGAGGATGGAGGCGAAAAGAAAAGAAAAAAGCCCTTTCTCCATTCCACTGCCCATTGGAGCAGCAAGCCAGGTAAGCAGAGGGGTGACAGGAGAAAAGAGTGGGGGCTTAACAGAGAAAGGCAAGGAAACAGATTAAAAGTTAAGTGGGTATGTTGGAGAATCACTAGGGTAGGAATTGAAACCGGTTGTGCTCCCATTGATTTTGTTTGGGATATGATATAGGGCACAAGCCTAACCAGGTCTACTCAGAAGTAAGTCCTATTTTGTTCAATGGGGTTTACTCTCAGGAAAGTGCAGTTAGGATTGCAGCCGTAGTCTCATTTGGTTGGAACGGAATTCAGAAGCAAGGACATCAATGCCATTATAATTCAACACAAACTATCACTGTGTAATCAAATTGAAGCAATTTGATTACACATCATACGATTTGATTACACATCATACGATTACCCTGAAATCTTCATCCTGACAAAACATCAAGCATTATGGACAGAAAGTTTAGTTACAAAGCAAAACTCCACTGCAGGCTTCAGAGTAATCACTATTTTAACCTAGTCCAATGAGATCAGCATTCACACAAGATCTACACCTTTGTGGAAGCATTCCTTTAATGGCTTACTCATTACATGATGCCAGCTGGGATTACATCATGTCAAAAATAGCACACTTTTAACCTACAGCAAACCTTCTCTGTGGCATTCAATTTTTCCTGCAGGATTCGGAATAACAGAGCAAGGAAGAATCTTGATGACTGAAATACACCCAAGACAATCTCCAAGGAAGCAACATCGGCTTTTTTTTTCCTTCAGAAATGTTTGTGCCCTACAAAAACGCGGTTGCATAGTTCTGAAATAAACAAACACTGTATGGCGGAAACGAAATGACTCAGTGATCAGAGAAAGTATTTCAAAACCGGGAATTCTGGTTTCTTATCTTAGCTTTGACCTGACATAAATTTGTTTATTGCATGACCTTGGATGAGGTATTAAAAATTTGTTTAGACTGTAACCTGGTGTTGCTCAGATACTTTCTCCACAGACAGCTGCATGTATATAATCCAATGCACTGAACATTGCAGTATGGGATTATTATTTATTTCCTTGCCATTATAATATTTAATGCAGGCATTCACCTATAACTGCTGTTCCCATATCCGCAATTTCATTTATCCACGGTTCAGAAATGCTTCATCCATCGCGCAAATGACTTATCTTTGTTTGACTGTGGCTCTCCTGTCACAGTCTCCACAGTGCTCAGTGCAGCTGCACATGCTAACAGGAAACAGGAAGAGATAACAGGAAGCAGGTTGGAGGGCTGAAAACAATGCAGCGCTAAGCTTCCTGTTCCTGTGCTGTATTTGCACAGGAACACAGCATAGAGAGCACAAAGACAGCATAACAAAACTATGCTCTGAAACACACACACAACCCAGCAGCAACGCCATTTTCTTCCGAGGAGCCACGATGGGCTTTTTAAAGGAACGACTCAAAATCTGAATCTTTTTGAGTCGCAAAAATGCTCTGGGCGACTTAGAAAGTGCCCCCCTTATGACTTGTTTTTGATTCAAGTTGCAGGGGCAGAGACTCACGACTCGACTCAAGTCAAGCCATGCCTGACTTGCCCATCCCTGCATCAGTTTATATATTGTATTCTCTATATGTAGGTGAGACAGGCTTTATAGTGGGTAAGCATGATCCCACTATTCCATTGCACATTGACTCTACCTGCTTGATCACTGAACCGAGTTTTTATATACCGAAGTATGCTATGGAAAAACTTCAGTTCTTTTCTGTGCAGCAGCTTTGGGCAAAATCTGAAACATTCCTTTGGTCTTGACTATGTAAAATGCATGGACTGTGCATGAAAGAGCCCGGCTTGTTTGGAAGTGCCAAACACACCACTCCTATTGATCTTAAAAGGCAGAGTTTGTGAAGAACCATTTTTTGGAGTGCTGCATTTTCTGCTCTCTACCCGTGGCATTCCTAGCATTTGTAAGCTGCTGCTGTTATTTAATTCTTCAGGATCATGTTCCTATTTTGGTTTATTTAAAACATACTTCCCAATAAACCTCATTTTGCAAGGAGAAAGGGCAAGGATAGAAAGGGAGATGAATTCCTCTGCAGACTGAGGAAAATCTGTTTCCAATCATTATTGTTAATGCATACAGATTCTGAAATATTACTTCCATGTCAGACATAAATAATGCCTGTCATATGCGGTGTGTGTCTGAGTAAATTAAAAGGGAAAAAAAAGGCTGAATCTGTGGGTATACATATACGTGCCTCACACAAAGGTACACACACATATGTGTCTTTCCTACCTTTTAATTCAATGCTCTTCCATCTTTTTCATGCCATGACCCCAATAAATAAATATAAGCCCTACTATAGGGACCCACTGCTGATCCCATTCCTCCTAGGATCCGATCCATCCATCCCAGCCTCCGTCCACCCTTACCCCCCCTATCTCTTCACAACAACCCTGTGAGGTTGCTATGAGCAGGGTCAGCCTTAGGAGCTGAAGGGCAAAACAGTGGGAAAAGGTTGTGCAGGATTATAACAATAACTCATTGAGAAAGCAGTACCGTGATTGGATTGGATCCAAGCCCTCTCTTGCAAGGCTTTGAAAGGTTGCCATGACACCCCCCCTCCCAATGAGGCTTCATGATCCCATTGGATCACAACCCACAGGTTGAAGAACACTGATTTAATTGATTCCTTGAAGCAGAGGTCTGCCGGAGGGGAACTGGTGAACCAGGAATAACTTGCCTTAGGTGATATCAAGCAGTCTCACTAAGGCCCACACTGTCAAGGGTCCATGTTTATCACACTTATGCGCTGCAACCCTCTTCCAAAGGATTCAGTACTGATGGGAGAGGCATTGCAACATTCCCAGCAGACTGATTTGAACCTTACAGAATATCCCTGCACAGTTAAAACCATAGCAAAAAATAACAGCATAATTATTTCAAAGTACAATCTGGTATATGCATATCAGCTGTTAGTTACAGATCAAACTGAGACCAGAATTAGTAGGTCTCCAGCCTCAGATTTATGTATGGATTTTGCTGAGAGAATACAAGGAACTGTTAAAAGAAAGGCAGTGCCAGGGCACAAACTCTGCATCTAATCTGAAATCTCTTTCAGAGATGCCAATTTTTTGTCATTTAGTGCCTGTAAAGATTAGATCCCAATCTGAATGTTCCCAGACTTTCTATAGTCTTAATAATCCGCTCTTCTTCCTCTGAATGACTGAAGTTATATTTAGGTACGTGTGTCTGAGAAAATGTTTACAGTCACCAAGCCTTTTTAAAAAAAATCCATCAATGCAAGGTGTGCGTACTTCCTATGATTGTGCATTTTGGTGTTGACCTGGAGGGGAAAGAAAATCCCTGGTGCATTGTACTTTTTTTCTGATTAGTTTGATCAATAGAAAATAGAAGCCAGCAACCTTTTGCTCCATTCTACTGATGAATAATGTTTTTTTTCATGCACAATCTTGCTTGCCTACACCAATCTTTGTCTTCAGCCACAAAATTCTAGCACTGAAGAGCTATTCAGATTCAGGAGCTGGGCTTTTCATTCCAAATCAAATCAATCCTCACCACCTACCTTGCAGTCAGCCATTACTATTCTGGTGGCCTGCTGTTGTCTCACAGCATAGTAAGTATGTTCAGTTTAGTAGAGGTTGTATGACAGGATCGCGGTATCAGGTCCCCTTCATTTTTGGCACGTGAGCCAGGTTGGTGCATCCAGCCCTGCAGGCTGCAAAAGAAGTCAAAAGACCAGATATGTACAATGCAAAATAATGCCTTTTTTGACTGGATTACAGGCAAATTCAGATTATTCAGCATTTTCAATTTCTCCTCTTCTCACCTAGAGGCCACCCAGGCCTGCCATCCCAACTGAAGTTGGCTGCCCAGCCTTCTTTCCTGCTAGGGAATGAACTGCAGTTTGTCTGATAATCTATTATGACATTTCTGTCCAGTCTTTCTATACACTGCATACGCAAGTCAGCATGCAAAATAAAATATTACAATAAAGATCCTAAAAGGAAAATAAAGAAGAAAAAAAAAACAGAAAACAAAAGGCAGTTTATTAAAACTGTTAAAAGGCCCTATCTTGAAAATGCCTGTTGAGGCAGGACAAGTCTGCCTCATCTAAAAGCAGGCAGGCAATGAGGCAGATGTGGTTCAGAATCTTGGTGCCACAACCAAAAAGGCTACGGAGCTTGAGGATTTCTATAGGAGAAGTGATATTAGGAGAAATTCTCAGTTGCCACCTATGAATCTGTCTTCAAAGGACTTTCACTGGGAAGAATCATCAGCCTCAGAAGGGCAGGTTAGGATTGGGCTGCCCATGTAGTTCATGTTATTTTAAGGCTACAATCCTATGAAAATTTATGTGAGAATGAGCCCTACTGAACACAGTAAAATTACTTCTGAGTAACCATGCTTAGGCTAGCACAGCAAAGGCCGAATTCTATTGGGCCTCTATGCCACTGGAGGCACTGGAAACTGTGCACTGAAACCTGTGTTGTGGCAACGCAATGTGCTTTACAGCACATTGCAAAGCATGAACTGGTGCAGCTGGGCTACTGTCATAAGCGGCAAGTGACTGCTGTCATGCAGTAGTGGCTACCAGAGAAGCCCTGGTGCTGGTAAGTTGGTGTGGGGAGGGGATGGAACAGGGCAGAGAGGAATGAAATGGAGACCAGGGCAGGAAGGGCATGTGTCAAGCCCAGGACAGGGGAAGTTTCAGCTGCAGCGGCTCCACCAGTATCTTATCCCCCTTTCCCAGCCTCAGTCCACCTACCTGCGTCCATTCTGACTTGCAGCATCACAGTAGCTAGTGCAGTTCCAAGTAGACCCATCAGGGTAGCAGGGGCTTGTCTCAGGGCAAGGGAAAAATATTCATGTACTGCAAGGAGGCCTCGGAACACAAAATTCTCCCACAGAATGCAGCATGTGCCACATTAGTGCAGCTACTTGGGCAAAGGGAGACTTCGGTTGGACCAGGCTGTTCTCTATATTTTATATTTATTGGAGAAATTTTTCATTCCATTTTTCAGTTTTTGTGCATTTATTCTAAAACAGTGTTCCTCAACCAGTGGCACGGGTACCACCAGTGGTATTGTGGTGGTGTCTGGTGGTACTTGCTGGACCCCTGGACACCTGGCAGCGTAACCAGGAATGTGACACAGCAAACAGCGGTAGGGGGCTTGGCTTAGCAGGCAGAGCTCATGCACTCTCAGAAGCCCTCCCATCTGTCCTGAGCCGCTTACTGGTGTTTGTGGCAGCGCATCTGGCCTCCCAACCCAGAAGTAACTGGTGATGATGTAATTGCCAGTTACTTCTCGTGGTACTTTGAATAGGTGGACCATGTGAAGTGGTATGGCAAAGGACACCGCTGAGAAACACTGTTCTAAAACTATTGCAGCCCACTCTGATGGTCTGGGATGAAAAGAGCCTTGATCTTTAAATGAAGCATAGAAAGTTTCAAGGTAGAAATATGTGGGCAGGAGAAGAAAGCATTTCAAAGAAGACATTTAAAAGGTTGTTGTTCTTGTCTTCATGGAACATGACTGTGGGGGTTGTCAAGATACATTCCTGCACTTTTAACATTTACCACCACATCACTGAACCTGGTTTGATGTTCTTGTGTACATACAGAAGCTTCTTTTCTTTCTTTTTTAATAGCTTGAAGTGTATACTTTTGGGGTTACCTTTGAGACCTTAGCCCAGCAGGGAAATGACCTGACTTTCTTCTTGCCCTATTCTTCTCCCAAAAGTGTTCTCTTATGATATACAGTACTGTGATTGTGACCTTTAGCTGTCAAGGACTCATTACAAGCCTACTCATTGCATATGTAGGCTTTTATTTTCCAACCAGTGGGCACGTTCAGGAGTTTTCAGGCTGGGTGAAGCAATCCTGTTTGCAGACAGAACAGCTGGTCTAGATTTACCAAGGTTCTGTGTGTGTGTGTGTGTGTGTGTGTGTGTGTGTGTGTGTGTGTGTGTTACACACACAGCAAACTTAACAGTGTTGAGTAAACACATTTTCCAGGAACCATTGTACTAATGGCTCTCTGTGTCATGTTTACTGTAAGAAGGTTTGCATCCTGGATTAGTTCTGGGGAAGAAAACTTTGAACATGGATAGTGTGTTATTATTTGAGACTTGTAAATCAGAGTCTGCCTTTATAGTAATAAATGTTTTACCATTGGATGTGTTAGAGAATGTCTTCATTTTGCTTGAGAAAGGAAGGGGGGGAAGTCTCGTTCTTTTTGTGACTGACAGCTATGTTAGAGCCTAATCCTATGCATGCCTACTCAGAAGTAAGTCCCATTGTAGTCAGTGGGGCTTACTACTAGGTAAGTGTGGATAAGATTACAGCCTAAATCTGCCCATTTGCTTGATGCTTCTTAACTGATCAACTAACTGTCGCTGACATGTTTTGCAAGATTATCAGTAAATCAAGGAGATGTTTAAAATGGTTGTCTGTTACTAAAAACCTTGGAAAGACAATATACACAGTGACATTATTCAACTTTGGATCCAGTAAATGACTTCTCCCCCCCCCCTTCTTAAGCATTCTCCTTAACCAGTGGTATTCAAACTGGGGCGTCGCGACGCCCTAGCCTGTGGGTCCTGGCCTCTGCCCCCTTAAGGGGCGGGGGCAACCAGGAGACAGGGGGAAGGCAGCGGCACGATCCTGCGGATCGCCCCACTCAGGGGGGCTGCAGGGGCTTGTGTGCACTTGCCCAAGCCTCCTGAAGCCTCTCGGGGGTGAGGGGAGGCCTGCGCAAGCTTTGGCAGGGCTCCCCAGGTCAGGAAAAGTGAAAGCGGAACGATCGCACCCCGCTCCGCAAAACCGGAAGCGGAGCATGATCGCTCCGCTTTCCCTTCTGACGGGGCTGCAGGAACTGGGGTGCACCCTCCAGTCCCTGCAGCAGCTGTCCCTGTGTGCAGGGAGCCCTGCGCAAGCGCCTGCAAGGCACCCCAGGTTAGGGAATCATTTACACAGAGTTCCTTTAACTGTGACCCAATGGAAGCAGCACATTGTTGATATTCACATGGCAGCCTTTTTCAGTTCTTATGGAATGTCCTTGTTTTGAATCTCAGACCCTTGGTTCACCTGATTCAAAATGGACTCCACTGAATCACAGTCGTTCTCTAACATTTCAGAGAGGGGTCTTTCTCAGAGCTACATGAAGATACCAGAAATTAAACCTGGGATAATCAGCATGCAAAGCTATGCTGAATGAGCTACTGAGTATGGGCAATTGTCTGGTGTGAGAACTGATGCAGAAGGCCAAAGCTTTACCAAGGTAATTTAGTGTCCCATGACCCAATCCTATATTTACCTAATGCTGCCAGAACTTGTGTTTCAGTGGCATTAGGCACTTCATCAGGAGGAGTTGGGCCACCACCACAAGTTCGGGAACTGGAAGGGAACTGGTTTGGTTGCAGCTGATTCTGCCAAATTTTAACCCCTTCCCAGCCTTGATCCCCAATCTGGGTCCACATGGACTTATGCCAACAAATGATCCCGTCCCCTGGGAAAGTCTCTGGAGGCCGAAACTTCCCTGCGGTGCCATCACATTGGCATCGCAGCATTGCTGCACAGGGAGTTGGGCTGCCTGTCACTTGAAAGATCCCATTGTTAGGGAATAGTAGGGAAATATCCATAATCATGCCGGATGTGGGGTGGGGCAGGAGACAAGAAGGCCTGTATATTACAGAAACATAGGAAGGGCATAATATATCTTTATGTGTGTATACATCTTCCCACTGCATCCCTTCATGAGATTTGCCTCAGGGGACTCTGGGCCATCCAACATGAAGGACTGAAGGGATTTTTAAACAGTGTGAACCATGTTTACTTTTTCCCACATGAGTGAATTGTAGACACTTCCACTGTGGAAAGTAAATGTGTATGCTCCTGCCATTGAAAGGGGCTAAATCTGCTCATTGCCGCTTTCTAGCAGAGAGTTTCTAGCTCCTCCCCTAAAAGCCTTGCTGATTTCACTCAATCTATTTTCTCCCATAGAAAGTGGTAAATTCAAAATCAAGCCTGCTTTTTCAGAGCACCACTCCTCCATCTGCATGGCCCCAAGCTGGGTTCCCTTTCTGCCCCCCCCAGGTGTGGTCTGAGAGCACATGACGCAGTAACCATGCTGAAGCTCCACAGACCTCGATCTAGGCCAGCGGTTTTCAACTGCTGTGACGCGAGGCTGCCTCAGGTGTGCCGTGGGATCAGAGGAGGCAGGCAACAGCTGTGCGCCCTCCTGTGGGAGAAGAGTCTGCTTTGAGCCTTCCATGGCAGGCAGCACAAGCAAGGGAGCAGCCAGGGAAGGGGCTGGTTGCAGCTGCTTTGCATCCCATGCAGCAGCTGAAGAGGCTTGGAGCTTGCTCCTGTTACTGAGCACGACTCAGGCTGCAACCTGATCCTCACTTTCCTGGGAGTAAGCCCCATTGGCTATTATGGGGCTTACTTCTGAATAGACATGCATAGGGTTGGGCACGAAAGCAGTTGTTGCCTGCCTGCATGCTGATTGCCCAACCAGAGAAGCCCAGAGGAGCCAGGAGGTGGGAGCTGTGGAGTGAGTGAGAAGAGGGAGCCAGAAGCGGGCAAGCAGGTACACAGCGAGCGAGTCTGCTGAGGCCCCCAAACTAAGGACTGGCTGGCTGAAAAGGGTTCCTGAAAGTCCCTTTTCCTTGCCAGTTTGCCTGCAACTCCCCAAAGCGACCCTCCCTGCACTTTGGGGCTTTTAGTGGAAGGGCGCTGGGCCACAATCCTATCCACACTTTCCTGGGAGTAAGCTCTGTTGACTATAATGGGGCTTACTTCTGAGCAGGCATGCATAGGATTGGGCTCTGGGGGTGCTATCCCATCTACACTTTCCTGGGAGTAAGCCAATTGACTATAATGGGGCTTCTGAGCAGGCATGCATAGGATTGGGGTTTTGGTTGCACTCTTTTTTCCTCAAATACACAAGCAGGCAATTGGCACTTCTCTCTCCACTTCTCCCCCACCCCACCCCCTTCCCCAGGAATATCCCCCCCCCCAATCTCACAATCACAGTTAGCAGCTCTCTTACTGTCCCTCCCCTCAGCTTCCAAAGAGACAGAATCACTGCCTCACATTCTCTCTCTCTCTCTCTCTCTCTCCCCCACCCCCAGTTTAATCCTGCACTTGTTTCAATCATGTCTCCTCACTGCCCCTCACCCACATTCTCCACTATGTGATCAAGCTGCCCTGTCTTTGCCAACACTTTCTGGCACTTTTGATAAGAATTTGAACATAGCATTTTTCCTTCTTTTCAGAAACCACCTATACTTCCCTCTCCATGCTTCTTGTCAATTTTTTTGTCATGTAATGATTTAATTGTATTAATTTTATTAATTCAAGATTAACTGTAATGTAGTAATGTAATGTAAGTAAAAAACTGGTAGTGTGCCTTGACAATTTTAGTGCCTTGTCAGTGTGCTGTGAGCTGAAAAAGGTTGAAAATGGTTGATCTAGGCAGTGCCTGGATGAGTGGACACCTGGGAAAGAATTCCTTGTGCATTACCCGGAGTTCTGTATGGATGAAAGGCAGACTATAAATGTAACAGTGAAGTACATTTAAACATGTTTACATGGGGTTAGAACAAAATGTAGGCATTTGATGTGACAGGGAATGATTGAGTATTTTAGTAGTTCATCATGTTATTGAGCCAATTTAGATGCTTGTTCTGGGAAGAAAAGGAGGGGTAGGCATTTGAAAATATACAAGTAAACCCCCCTGTGACCTAAATAGCCTTGTTTCTCTTTTAGATGGATGTGTATTTTACCAAATGTAAAAACAGTCAAAGCAGACAGGCCTCCTTCTGCCTTTTTTTTTTTTTTTTAAAGAAACAAGAAAAAGTGGTTGGTATGTAAGCAATAAGATCTAGGTTCTCTGACAGAGAGATGACTGTTTACTTGAAGTCAAAGTAAGGGATTTTGTGGGCGAATGTAATAAATTCACCTTTCCCTCACCCACCTTAATGTCATATATGCATGCAATGAGGCTGGTATTTCAGCCCTTAAATCGTTTCCCCCCCCCCCCAAGACGTGACCTAATATTCTCGGTTTGGTAGGATCCTGAGAATGATTTTAAAAATAACACAGTTGCACATTTTTCTTAAGACATCATTAAGACCTGCACTTTCTTTTAGCCAGAAGTACCTGTTGTGCTAACCACACGTCCATTCTCTTTCCACTTATAACTTCATTATCTCTTTAGTCAGATAATATTTTTGAGTCTCCAAGATTTGCTTAACATTCATAGTTATGAACTGAGTGGTGAAGTAGAGGTTCAACTTGGGTGTTTTTGTGTGGAGTCCTCCTGGGGCAGAATACCTGCAATTGTGAGAAGACAAATGGTAACAAAATATCTTGACATGCATGTTGTGAGGGACAAGAGGTGTTTGTGCAAAGTGTTCCCTCTGTGCGCTTCTCACCACAGACTATTCACCATAGTTCCCACCACCACAGTTCCTCTATGGGAAGCCTTGCTGCACATCATATCACCTGAGTTGTAGTCTCCCTGGCAGGGGTTTTAGTACTGGAATTGGTTAGCTGTGACTGGCTGTGCTGTGTAGTCTGTATCCTGTGCTCTGTCACAGGAACATGGGCAGGGTGGAAGGTGGCAGGAGGTGCTATTTTCCGCTGTTTTTCCTTTCCCCATGGTTCCCTATGGATTTACTCCTTCCTGCACCAGCTCTACAGGAGTAGTGTTTTCCCAGCGTCAGGGGTGCACCTGTCATCTGAAAGGGGGTTAGGATACGACATATGTTGACTCTTCCTTGTCCTTCCCATGCTGCACCCCAAACTCCTCCCCATTTTGGCCTCTCCACTAGAAGAGGCACTAGCATCCAAGCTGTGAGCAGATGGAATTCTATGGCAGGGCTATCATTGCATCAGCATCCACGGGCACATGCTGGTTTAACTCCAGGATAGGATTCAGCTGTATGTGAAAGCCAGATCAGCTGGATCATTGGTCTGAGTCAGTTGAGATCAATGATCCACCCAGTGTGGCACACTCAAGATATGATAGTTGAAAAACCTGCATTATACATCTCTTTATATATTAGATGCTCAGATGTACACCTCAAAATAGTAACTGTAAACACATATGTGCGAGCATGTGTATAGTATATACATTCAGGGAGCCAGGACTGGATGACTTGATCCAATCCTAGCCCCCTGATGAGTGAACCTATCTATAAATGATGTGTGTGTTTGCCAGGTTGGTGGACACAGTCCTTCGTATGAATCAATTTGCCCTGAATTCATAATCCGTGATGATCCAGCCCCTGGCAATTCAGTCAGCACCAAGTCTGAATTCAAGAAAGGCTTCTGTTGTGAGTGACCTGGTGTCAAATGGGAATCTGTCCTGAGTTCAGCACATGGCATCAGGTTTCAAGCAAGTGGCCCACCATGGAATGGCAGTAGTGCAAACTAATGCTTTGGTCCTTTGAAATAATAGGAGCAGATGCTGCCAATATAGCTTGAAATATTCTTATCCCCTGGGGGCTGGGGATAAGAATAGGCCCTCAGTTTGGCTGTACTTGTCATTAGAGGCAACTAAACAGCCACCGGGTAGATGGGACTCGTCAGCCTGGGAAGGCAGCTCATCTGAGAGAAGGAAAACTCTGATCCCAAACCTCCACTGCCTTGTGGCTACATCCAGTTATGGAAAAGGCTTCAGGAGTCAACCTTGAGGCAAAATCCGGAGCCGGGGTCCCTGAGGCAGTTCATGGCTGAACACAGTCATGTTCTGGCAACTCCTGCGACGCCGCTGGAGCCAACCGTATTGGCTTCTGCCTTTCCATTGGACCATTTCAGCGACGTGGAGAGGGGGGATTTGCTGCATGGGTAACAGTCTATCCTCCATATCTACTTTACCCAGGCTTCGCGCACTGGAGAGGACACTGTTCCAGAACCACCATTCACAGTGCGATACCATACTCTTCCGAGACTGAAGGATGCCAACTAATAAGCTTGAAAGCTCCTCTACTGCCAGCGCAGTGTGCATTTCTGTACAACAAAAATGCCCAAGCAGTGGAAAGAAAGGAAAAAGGTGAGCTCAGACATCCTCCTCTTGCTAAGGAGTACCTGAATGCAACTCCAAGGGAACACTGAGTCATGAGTTTGCCTTCTCCATAACTGAAAGGTATTAGTGTTCAGAAAGGATGTGATTTGTTAATGACCCTGGGGCAAGCAGGAGTGCAGCAGTAACCTTGCAATCCAGCTGAGACAATAATGGTAGCAGGCTTTCAGAAAACAGATTTCCAATGGAGCAAGCACAATAATAAATGCCTTTAAAGCACAAAAGAATATTCATCCAACTCTTACAGGTGAAGCAAGCAAAGTCCTTCTCTTTCTCCTTTTAAAAAAAAACCAAAAATCTTGTTATTTATAACAGTCAAGATTTCTTTCAATTCCATCAATGACTTTTTCCCAAAGCTTGAACAACAAACTTAAAATCCAAACAACTCAAGAACATTTTATAAAAACTGAAATCACTTTTCTTTGTGATTTCACAAAAAATGTGAGGTTTGTAACAGTTTTGGTTTCATATCTTTTTTACCCAAATATACACCCCACATCATTCTTGAAAAGCAAAATTAATCCAAGATCCTATAAGCATTCCAAAAGAATTCATCAATATAGAAGGGAAAAACAATCAATTCCTAAAGTATGACTCTCTTATTAGAATTCTCTAGTAAGGGTATGCAGTAATATAACTCATAATGCTGCTTCCTTTAGCACTGATTAGCTACAGTGCCTTTGGTCCCAATGGGGTTGACAGGTATTCTAGCCAATGGGTGCAGTACATTCTGGGCCAATTGACTTCTATTTCCTGCTTATTAGATTCATGATTTATTCTTTAATGCTGTTTCATGCAGCACTCAACTTTTTTGGAACTGATCCCCTGTGTTATGTGAGGTATATGCTGTACAAATCTTGATTTATTTGAAAGCTGCAGCAAGCAATGGTTCAACGGTGTGTGCGCATTTTAATATGTGATTTTTGAATGAAGAACCGGAGCAGGAACAACCAGAACAGAACAATTTAAGGCATTGATGACGTAATGGCAGCTGTACATTTTAGGGACTGTGGCACTCAGCTCACAATCCATCAGAATATGCAAGAAGAGGAGGAACACAAAAATGGGTGTGGATGTTTGCTAGCTATTCAACAAAGTTGTGGTTGAAGAGTTTGCATTATCCATCTGCAAGCGAGACTTCCTTTGGTTTTGAATACATTTCGGCTTAGTATCTAGAACAGCCTGTATTAAATAGACCTGTATTTATTTGGTCCTGCTATGCTCTGGGGCAAAATTAAAACCAAGTAAACCTATCATGCGAATGGATGAAGTTTGTTAACTTGCAGATCTATAGAATTTGCTGACTTCAAAGCTATGAATATTCATTTTTCACTAATTGGAGATTACTCAGGAGAGTTTGTCCTTAGGAACATTTAACATCAATTATGCAGTTATTATGCCTCAGGAAATCTCTGGCATAAGTGTCTGCCTTAATGTATCTATGCAGGAAATTGACATAAACAATATTGGGCACATCCTGGTCAAACTGAAGCATTTTCAAGTCCCATTGCTTTGAATGGGAAATATTGAAGCACTTGCTTAAATGTTTCTTTTGGAATCAATGGGACTTTAAGGTGCTTTTCTTTGGCTAGATCATTCTCACATTCTCAATGTGAATTCCCTATGGACTTTACAAAAAAATCAACCCTCTCAGAAGAAGACAGGACTGTAGTTCTTGTTCAGAAATCCTGTAGTGTAGCTCAGTGATTCTCAAACTTTTTAGCACAGGGACCCACTTTTTTGAAAGGCAATCTGTTGGACTGGAAGTTTCATTGACCAGGAAGTGATGTCATGGCCAGAAGTGGCATCATTAAGCAAGAAAATTTTTAATGCCCCCATACAAAAAAAAATCAAATTGATTAATTAAGAAAATTAAAAGTTTACAATAAGTATAAGTTTAAAAATTTGTTTAAAATAAAAGAGAATCCTCCTAACCCTCCTAAGCAGTTGCTGATCTGTTTTTTAAAAAAATTCCCCAAACATCCCAAAGGCTGCAATCCTATCCACACTTACCTGGGAGTAAGCCCCGTTGACTATCATTGTTAAAAGCATACACATAGTAGTAGCCTGTTAAAAGTACAGATCTGTAACATTTCCGCAAACGTAGTCACATATCATGGTCACATCAAGTTTAATGTATTAAAAATAAAATACACATTGAAATGAATGGGGACCCATCCCGCTTGAAATTGGCTTGCTACCCACCTAGTTGGTCCTGATCCATAGTCTGAGAAACACTAGTGTAGCTGCTAAGAAACTATGCCTCAGCCTATTACCCACCACTTTACATAATGCAGCCACACAGCTGAAGCATGCACTGCATGCTGTGGTGGGGGAGGCAACCAAATGGCACAGTAGGCTATCTGGCCACCTATTTAGCTGGCAAGAGTCCAATGGTCCTCGGATCCAAGGTTTGGGCTGGGAAAGGGGGATACAATCTCTGCGTGCATGACTGTGACCAAAATTCACCCTCTCTGCCCCTGTCGTTCCCGGAACTGCCCACGGCCCAGTCCCATCTTACTTACTCCAATGTGGCCTGAGCGAGCCATGAGTGTGCACAGGGCCTCCAGCCATTTGCAGTGGCAACCCCACAGCTCATGACAGCAGTGCACTTATTGCAACACCTCACCAGCACTTACGGTGGGAGATCAGGAGATCCACTACCATAAGCACCCAATAGGATTGGTCTGTGACTTTGAATCTCACTTCTGCTGTAAACTCAGTAGGGCAAGCCACTCCTGCTCAACCTCAGTTGTAATACAGCGATACTAATACTTATTTTACAAAAGCGTCAGGAAACCATCAAGATAATACATGCAAAAGGCTTTGCACATACTCAGAACAGTACCATAAAAATGCTATTTGTGTAAGTATTACTCTAAAGTTTACCAGGTATGAAACCCACATGGAGTTTGCATTCTAGACATAATCCATGAAATGTGACAAAAATGGAAAATATATACACCTGTGCATTTCACACACCTGAGAGTGCATCTGTAGGTCTCCTGTATGATGTTGATGAAAGAAATGATCACAAGATCAGCAGTCCTTGCTCCAGCTTGGCAATGATGCATACCCCTCTGTGTTTTCTCTGAACTGCTATCCATAATACAAAGCCTTCTCCAGTAGAAACTACTTTTATTTCCTGTGCAGGACTTTAAATGAGGGTATTGCAAAGAAAATTAGATTTCACCTTAAGTTTATATTGCTTTGTTATTCAGTATAATAGCTTTAATTCATTTTGCCTTTGAGCCAAAACAACCATGAAAACTGTATTTAGCTCTTTAACAGCATTAGAGGTCTATGAGGTCTACTTCCCTCTTGCTATACATCCTGCTTTCTATTTCTGTAATAATCGAATGCTCTGAAATCTAATAAAAACCTTCTCTAATCTCCTCTGGTATAATCCCTTGGCCTCCTCACCAGCGAGCACATCAAGCAATAATGAAGCAGAAACAGCTGGATTTCTCCCTTGGAGAAATCTGCACACGGCTGGAAATGGTCACTGCCAGGCAACACCATATCGGTGGCTTCCCACCTTTTCCATGTCCCTCCCCTTGATTACTATCATTTCTTCCCTCCTGACCCTTCCATGTCCTTCCAGAGGGGCCCCCCCCCCAATCCTCAGAAGTGGTACAGGGGTCGACAGCGTGGAGGTGAGGACAAGAAAACTCCATGCATGGGGAACGGTCTGCTTACATTTTGGGTTTTCTGGGGCCAAGCCAGTGGCGTCACTAGGTTTTGCATCACCTGATGCAGGGGGCGAGTGTGTCATCCCTATGATGGAGGCGAGTGTGTCATCCCTATGACCTCGTCCCATGCAGTAGGAAAGGTAATGCTCCAAGCAGTGGGCATCAGCCTACAGGCCCTATGGTTAGTTGGCTACTGTAGACAACAGGATCCTGGACTGGATTAACTTTGATTGGTCCAGCAGGGCTCTCCTGAAGTAAAACAAAACAAACATTTACAAATCAGGCATCGCACAAGGATATTCTTATGAAACAGGAAAATCGAAATAACAACAAAACAGCAGCAACAACCGTAATCATTGTCACACAACCTCCATGGAAAAGAGTGGAGGTTCTATAGTTTAGGAGGTGGTAGATTGTTCCCTATGTCATGCCAATAATTTGCTATGCTGCAGGGTGCCCGGCACTGATGTTTATGGCTGCTGTACAAAAATCCAGGAATAGTTTTATGTCCTTATAGTAGGAATGACACTGGTGATCAGTCCCTACAGTATTACATGGCTGACATTTGGAATTCAACACAAGTGCTTTTGTTTAATCCATCCGCCCAAGTTAAGCAATAGAAGCAATTTTCCAGCTAACTCTGTGATGTCCCCCAAATCAATTTGCTTCATTCCTCACTTTATACGATGAACAACAGTTCCCTTCTGGCTGATAACATAGCAGCTTTGTTGGCTTAGCCACTTGATACACAGAACCCAAAAAGCTTCAACTAGATTTTCTTTCCTACCATTCAACAGTATAAGTAAAGATATAAAATGAAGATTATATTTACTCAGGGGGCCTGGGAAACTTCTACAGCACAAAGGACAATGGAAGGTATGTGAAAAATGTTGAAATGAAATCATATCCACGTGTGATTAAAATGCAAATATTGCATTTTCTAGTGCTACAGCAAGCAATTCTAGCCGCCAGCAGATATATACATATGGGAGGTCTATGAGATGCCTTGTGAAGCATAGCTGGTACACATCTGGGTCTGCAGATAGCTTTTAATCATTCTTTAAATTTTTGCTAAGGAATATATTAACAGCCTAACCTTATCCGTGGCTTTTGGTGGCAGATCTCATGAACCACCTCTGAGATCAGTGAAAAATTGCACTGCCACCATGCATTTCAGAGCTAATGGTACAACAGCAGCCCCCAGATGCCCTGCTAGAACAGGTGGGTTGGTGGCAGGGAGGGAAGATTGTGGGCAGTTTGAGATGGGGGGCAGTTTGGGGTGGGCAGTGGGCCAGAGCAGGGGTGGCTTGGGGTGGTTCGGGGGGGGGCTCAGCAGTGGTGGTACACGATGAGCTCCTATCCTGCTTTCCATGCCCTGAACCACCCTCTGAGTCTCTTTGGACTTAAGCCAACAAAAGAGCTGTCCCATGAGTCAAGCCCATGAGTAGACTCACTGGAAGTCAGGTGGATAAGAAAATGTTCAATTCTAACTCAATTTCTGCATAGCAATGCAGTGGCACCGGTATGGACTATGCTGTATCCCACGGAGCAATTTTGAATGCTGGAGGTCCCCCTGCCCCTGAATGAGCAACAGCAGCTCCAATGGATCAATCTGAACCTTCCAATGATGCAAATCCAAGTTGATCTCTGCAGGCAGATTGGGTCTGGGAAGGAGACCCACCCCTTCCCCAACTGGATCCACCCTCCCCTGCCTCATTCTCAGCAATTCTTCACTCCATGCTAAACCATTGGTTGTGTTCATATTAGGATCACTAACTGGAGTTGATGTGCCTGCAGTTCTGGGTTGTGCCTGACACTTGGGTTGTGTCACAGTGTAAAGAGGACATACGGGTCCAAGCAGGAGTGCAAAGTGTTTCTCCTGCAGATGACCTGAACACAGATGCATTGTGGTTGGGTCTGCACAGGTGACACATCCTGATATTTGATCCTAAGGTCAGTGGAGAAGGCTCAAGCTATGGATCTTCAGCTCCAGCCTGCACTTTGCTGTGGTCCTGGAAATACTCTGCATGTCTGGGATGAACAATATTGAGCAATACCTCTGAGCAATTCCGCTTTGGATTATTTGCCAAACAGCAGCGTGTCACTTTATGCCAGTGTTTGTACCATACTCGCTTAGTGGTTCTCAGTGGGTTCGGGACCGACCAGTGGGTCGTGGCCCAATTTTTGGAGGTTTGTGAAACTGACAGAGTAGATTAGGCTATGTGCATCAAGGGTTAAACAAGTTGCTACTTTGGGGGTAGCACTGCTGCCCAATCACCATTCTAGCCACACTCCTCAGCATTTATAAATCCGACAGCCACAGCCTCTAGAGCTTCTAAAAAGTTTGAGAACTAGCTCCAGTGAATATATAGGCTGGGGCTGTTAAGCCATACAACTGGGCACATTGGTTCAGTTACATGGTGTATCCAAACCTGAGTCTGTGAATGAACAAGGATCCATTCATGTAAGGAGAGGAGAGGTGCTTTTCCCAACTCTCCTGCTACAGCCTCCTCATGCCACACTGCATTCTAGCCCAGAAGGTTCCAGGGTCTTGAAACAGAAGCAGGGATTGGTGAACATTGCTCCTAACCACCTGCACAAATAAACTTCCTTTAGCGGAACACCATGTGAGGACACACAGAAAAGCACACCTAGATGTGGGAACATCGATCCATTTGCTGGGGTGATTTATATTCCATACAGAATCATTTGGTGGGCATCTGCCAGACCACCCAGTACCAACCAATTATCCCTTATTACCCAGCAATCACCTATATATTCACTGAATCGATGTGGAATAAACAAGGACTCCCCCCCCCCACACACACACTCTTCCAAAGCCCATTTAAAGGACAAACCTGCTTCTGAAATGATTGTAGTACACAGGATATGTATAGGTTACAACTATAATCCAGCTATAATCTTTCCCATCTGCACTTTAGCTGCATAATACAGTCATAAGCCAGTTTCAGTCGTAGCCAACGGAACTGTTCTTTGGGGGAAGGGTCTGCCTCATTCTTTTCCCACGTTTCTCTGGATCTTTTCTGAAGGAATCAAGCACAAAGAAAGTGCTATTGCGAGCAGATAGTAATTGAACATCTTGAATGCCTCTGTAAGTAAGACACACACACACTAAACATGCTGGAGTCTGACACAATCTTCCAGTCCTGAACAAAGCCCATTCACATAGGCAATAACTCAATATTCTTCTGTGGCACCAGGAAAGGAGAGCTTTACACGCAGTTTGATTTTTTTAAAACTGCAGCATGGCCTGGTTTCGAAAAGTGAGCAAAGTCCATCCAAAGACGACTAGTTTGCTTGTCATTGAAAAATGGAATCTTACTCTTTTCCATTTCTGTATAGATGCTCTGGTCCTCTTTTTCAAAGTGTTCTGAGAGAAAAGGGAAAATGAGGCAAGACACACATAGCACTGGAGATCCCTAGAAAAGGAGAGGGTTCAAGGGGAAAACTGGGGGTGAACTGCAGAGCAGCCATATAGTTAACTGGTAGGCCGCCCCAGGGCACGCTGGTCAGCCTGCCGCCCCGTCTGTCCCAGAACTGCAGTGATGTGATGTCGTCACTGCAATTACTTCCAACTCAGTTGGAGGCTTTCAAAGAAGTGGCTGGCTTTGCTCCAACTGTTCCCAGGAAGGCCATGGGTGCCGGCAGGAGAGCCTGTCCATCCCCACAGCCTTTTTTGGTGCAGTTGGTCAGTCAGAGCAAAGCTGACCACTTTTTCGGAAGCCTCTGACCGCACTGGAAATAATTGCAGTGACGTCATTGTGTGACTATCCGGCTTGTGGAAGCTCTTTATCCACCCTTCCCATGATAGTTGGGCTCTCCCAACACCACCATCAGCTGCTTGTAAAGTGATACATCAGCAGAAGTGGCACTGCTGAAAGGGTAGCACTGGGAGCGCCCAATTATCATGGCCACTTTTTCAGCAGCATTGCTTCTGGTAAGGTGCTTTGAGGGAGAGATGGAAGGAGCAACACCTTCTGCTGATGAAAGTGACACCTTCTACTGAGGCGTCATTTTGCAGAGCGCCTCTCAAAAGAGAGATTAGCATATTAGCAAAATTAGCATGTTTTCTCTTCTGTCATTTGCAGGTAATGAGTTTCTAAGTGAGAAAAAGTCATCACCTGCATAATGATGTCATTTCCTGCTTCATGACATCACTTCTGGTCCTCAGCAGGTGACATAAACACTTTTCAGTCTGCTGTATGAAATGAAGTTGACACAAATAGAATTTCACTCACTCAGAAAACAAGGACCTTAGAACAGAGTTTTGCACATAGACTCAAGGAGAGGGCCTTGAGTCACGTGTGGAAATAGGACAATAGTTGGGTCAGGTAGAACATAAAGAGGGGGGTCTGAATAGTAATTCAAATAGAGAGCAGAGAGACTTAAGGAAAGCAGCAGTGAACTATTCCAAAACACTGGAGAAACCCAATGCACAGATTGGAGGTTTCAGTAGATCAGTTATTACTCAGATAAAAGAAAAATCAAGGGATTCCAGGGCTGAATGGCCTGGGGTGGCTAGTATAAAGATGTCCCCTGCCAACACAAACATCTAGACTGGGATATGATGAGATTTCCTCATTTAAACAGAAGACTCTAGACTTAGCTTTCAAAGATCAAAAGATGCATTTTCTATTAAGAGACTTCCCAAAAGCCAAAAGGGACCCTCAGGTTGGCCAAGTATTGTGAAAACATCAGTGATTGAACTTAAGGGCTCACGTAGTCAAAGAATCTCCCCTGCTCAGCTGGTTTATAAGTGAGGGTGTGTTTCTAGTAAAAACAAGAACCAATCTGGAGCAGAAGTTTCCTTTCTCCTCCCAGAATTCCTTAGACCAACACTCCTAGCTTCTGGATGTGACCAAACTCCAACCAAATGGAGAAGTCCCATGACCACAGACTAATAAACAAACACAGAGGAGGAGGTTCTAGGGTTACACAATATGTTTTACATCCCTGTTTCTTGAAAATGAAAATGGGCAACTCAAGAAGCTGGTTTCTGAGACTTGAAATGTAGAATTGCACCAGGAATACATTCCATTGTCCGTTTTCTCAATATCGCCAACATCTCAATGGTCAAGGTACGACACGCTGTTATAAACAAACTGAGGATGCTGAACAAGTGAGTTAAACTTACTTTTCTCTGTCAGTTAAAAACCAGAACTAACATTTTACGTGACTCATTTTAGCATATTGCTCAAATACTGTAACTCAATGTAAGTTGCCATTTGAGTTTGAAGTACCGATCTTAAACCAAGCAACATGCTTGTGGATAGTGGTGAGCAAAACCCACTCAATTCAGAAGGGGCTCGATCTTTCCATATCTTTGGGATGAATTCTCTGGGAGAAAAAAAAAACCTTCAGCATTTTCTACCAGTCCAAGTTTTTCCATCAGCAGCAGCCCTCTTTGTCTGCCAGCTTCCCTCCTCCAATGTTTTCCTATGCTCTCCTGTACTGAAGTTGTTGATGAGGAAGGGAGCACCAGAGATAGCCAGGGACAGATAATTTATGGGCCCATTTTTGTTCAGTATCCTACAGCGCAATCCTATGCAGATCTACTCAGAATGATTTCTCCCATTTATTTCAATGGGAGTTGAGAATGAAAATATGTAACTGTGTATAGGGTTGCACCCCTAATTATTTTGACTGTCTATGTATAAGAAAGAAAAAGTGACAAATAAAACTAAAGTATGCTTTATACTGAGGTGAAGCCATAGCATTGAAATGACATGATTATATTTAAACATCCAGGGCCTCTTGCCCAGACCCTCGTAAGCTTTAGTGAAAATCTACGGAATGCAGAGAGCATTTTACTTGCTTTTACAGAATCCAGATTAGCTGTTGTTGTTGTTGTTTTTTTTATCCTGAAATGTCCACATTTGCAAGGCTGCATCATATATAGCCATTTTATTTATTTATTTAGCCATTTGAGGGCCCAATCCTATCCAATTTTCCAGTGCTGGTGCAGCTGTACCAATGGGGTGTGCACTGCATCCTGTGGTGGGGAGGCAGTCACACAGAGGCCTCCTCAATGTGTGGGAACATTTGTTCCTTTACCTCAGAGCTGCATTACAGCTGCACCGGTGCTGGAAAGTTGGATAGAATTGGGCCCTTAGTGACATCCACTTACATGACACTTTATTTGGCTCACCAGCAAAACATATAGGTTTCTGCCCCCAAAAGATTACAAATTTAACTTCTGATGGGGGGGGGGGGGGAGACATATTTATCTTCTTACTCCTATCTTTTCATAATAAAGCTTATCCTGTATATAGCACCGTTTTCAGCATATAAATCTTACTACAAGAATTAGGTTGATGTAATCCTTCCAACAACCCGGTAGGGTGGGTATTATTAGCCCCAAATTATAGCTGGGAATATCTGAGACCACCTAAGGAGTTCCTGGCAGTGGCAAAACAAACCAGGGAAACCCTGATTCATAGCTCAGTTTCTTAGCCGCTATGCTACACCAGTTCTCAAAGGCAGGAAGGCAATTTCAGTTGCATCACTGTGTTTTTGGTGGTGTTGTTTTAATTCAAATTTATTTCATTCGTTTCCAGACTCCTGTTTTGGGCCTGCATATAATTGCCCAAGAATGTATTGTGCAGATAACTGTGTACATTTTGCTACCACATGTATTTGCTTGCTTACAACTGTCTCAGTTGCAGCATGTGAAATGGCTCACTGTAAAAATTTTTTTAAAAAAGAGAAATAAAAATGTCAGCCTCAGAGTTCCTTTGATCATGTTCAACTGATCTCTGCTGGAGGTTTTCATGTCTGGTATCTCCCTTTCAAGAGGCATCTCCGGCTGCGGAGGCATTCCATTCTTTTCCTCTTCTGTTGACAACCTTTCAGTGCCAAAACCACCTGCCTTACACCCCCTGTCTCCATGTTATGTCAGATTAGACTGTACAGTGTACACAGGAAACAAGGGATCAAAATGGAATCAACGGACTATCACACTATTCAGCGTACGTTGACACATGGATAATAATATGACAGCTAAACCGTTGGCAGAAACACAAGCACTGTTGATCATAAAAATGCAAAATTTCAAGCCGTCCTGTCCCTGAAGACAAAGCAGAGATGATTTAAAAAAATACAAACACTTAAACACATATTTTCATACAAGGTTTTTTTCTCCCCCAAGAGCCAGCTTCTGAAGAGCATACAAAATGGTAACCTAAAGCAAAAGAATGAAACTGGGCTTTTATAGGCTACTGGTAGGAAGGTTTACTGGCATACCGGGGTGGGGGAGTCAAGGTAGGCAAATGCCCCAGGGCACCACACGTGTGGAAGCGGCACCCTCTTCCTTGCCTCCTGCCTTCCACTCCCCACCTGGGGCCTTTGGAGGGCTGGAGGTGGTTCAGTGGGGGTGTGACAGACAACTCATGGGGGCAGCATCCTGTGGCCCTGGTCCCAGGCAGCACAGGGGCCAAGATTACCACTGAGAAGGTGTTCCAAAACTGGGGAGCAGGTTCTGGGGAGGCTTCCTTGTCTTGCAGACCTGCCTTTGCAGGTTAGAGCTAGAACAACCAACAGGCAGTTCTTAGCTGGCTACAGAGGTGATAAGGGGCAAAAGGAAGAAACAAGCTAGAAGCAGTTTGCAGGGCCAGGAAGACTAGGAAGTCAGTATAGATGCTGCATGTTGGGTGCAACTCTATACCATCAAGAGGTGGCTCTCTGATGTAAGTATATGTTTTGGATTAAGTTTATGCCGTTTGTTCATGGGCAGTACAATTCTAACTTGCGCTGGAACAGGCAGGCCGGCGGACCTATGCTGTATCTTGCGCATGTTTGGGACTGACTGCAGGCCAGCCTGGGACAAGGAGAAAAAATTCCCCAGGGGTAACATTGCAGCAGCCCCAATGGGGCTACTTGGATCTGCACCACCTAAATTGGTGGTGCACTGGCCCAGGCTGCCCAGGAACAGGGCTAGGATCTGGCATAACTGCCAGATCCTGGCCCTGCCTCCTGGTCTCCACCCATCCATCCACCATCCTGCCCACCGCCTGCCCTGAAACATCTCCTTCCTGCCCTCCCCACATCCACTAGACTCCTGTGCTGGCCGAGCTTTGCCGGCGCGAACTCATCCTGCCCAGGGACCCAGGTTGGCGCGGGGAGACCATTACATGTCTGATGCTGGCCTATCTCCCCCGAGAGTGGCGTGAAAATACTTTATGGCACTTTCACAACACACATTGGCTGGTCCTTGCAGGCACTTTGAATTACGCCCTAAGCTTCACTGCCCAGTCTTGTGACATTACCATGTGCCCTGCCTCAAAAATCTCTGGGTTTGGGCTGTTTTTGACCTGGCAGCCCTGTACAGGCCCTAACCTTTGGAACAGGGAACTCTACAGCTATTCCCTTTGCAAGGGTATGTGCAACCTAATGGCATGGCTGACTCCATGTGATTGGTCAGAGCTCAAGGAGGGAGATCTTGCATGACTGGAAGATCAAGAGGAGAGGAAGTAGGGAGCAAGAAAACCAAGTAGGTACACACTCCAGAGTTCAAAGAGGACAAGACTGAGGATCTGGGAGAGGAATCCTCTGAATCAACTGTGTCCTGGACAGAACACTGTTTCCTAGTGTCCTGCAGGTGGCCTTAAACCTACTTTCCAAATGTCTTGATCCCACATGTTCACTTTAGTCATTTGAATGGAATCATAGATAGTCATAATAGCAGCTAGTAGAATCTACTACAGCTAGTAGAATAGCAGCTAGTAGAATAGCAGCTAGTAGAATCTACTACAGTGCATTTGTGCGTTTATGACTGTTCTAGTAGTAAACATTACATAATATTAACACTGATTTTGCTTTTCCTTTTAGTTTAAAGAGAAATCAGGCCATTCCTAAAATAGCTGGACAATGTTAAATCAGAATTGAAACACCTTTGGTGTTTGAGCTGAACAATGAAACAGCTGTCTGAAGTCATTTTTTGCATCCAAAATCCTCCTCTGCTTCTCCTTGGATGATTTTTTTTTTTAAAGTATACTTAAGCCCTGCTGAAGTCCAATTAGGAAATTACAGCAGCCAAGGCTACCAATTTGCCCTGGAGGAGTTTAGCCCCATGGACCAAGTTACATTCTCTTCAGTCTCCACACAGCTGTAGAAGAGAAAAGAAAGGACAAGGCGGGAGTCCCAGATTTATGTGCATAAATTGGCACTCATTTTTATGCCCTTTCACAGTCAGTGGGAGTCGAAAGAGCTCACCAGGGAAAAGAGTTATTTTGAAATTCAGCAGTTGCAAGTAGTTCAAGTATGTGGATTCTGTATTTCATCACCTGCTCATTTTTAATTCAAGGCTGCTCATAGACTAGGAAAGTGGTGAGCTCTTCAAACAATGGTAAAAGCATCAGGAGTCCCCCTATATGTCTAGTAGGGTCTTCTGAGAGTCAGGTAGAAAAATATTTATTTAATAAAAGCAATAAAGACAAGATGGAAATAGAAACATTTTAATAGTAATTTGGCAAGATTCCAAGAGATCTACACATCTGAAAACATATAGCAGTCTTCACAGCAGCAGTTAGCAGATGAAAATCAGTAATTAGCAAACACAAAGTCATCTAACCCCCTGCAAAGAGGCTGTTGGCTCTCTTAAATTTAGCAGTGGGGGAGCCACTATTCCTATTCACACCAGGATGGTATTTTTTTTGTCCCAGAGGTTATTTGCTAGTGTCTCCCTTGAGTCTTCTTATTTTAGGCTGCAAGTCCCTTTGGGACAGAGAGTCATCTTCTTATGTCTTTGTGATCTCACTGCTTTGTGAATTTTTTTCATTGAAAAGCAGTACATAAATATTCATCATTGCCCTCAGAGCTGACAATCTTGGCAACAACAGAGCGATGCGACTTCACTGTAAAATAAGTGCCACTGAGTTCAGTGGTGCTTGCACCCAAGTGAGGATGCACAGGACTGTAGCCAAAGGCAGAGGGGGTTGCATCAGCAGTTGGCCTGGTCAGGTTGGTCGATCAGTGGTCTTGCCTGGTCAGGCCAACCCTAAATGTTCTGTACTTGTGGCAATGGTAGTACTCAGGCCTGCCCTAGATATGCAGTTTTTCCATAGGAAAACAGACATGAGTTTCCACCCATGTGGGATTTGAAACCGTTTTTCCCATTATCATTTGATGAATCTCATTTGCCTTTTATTTGGGTGCATTTCTATTCGGGTCACCCAGATTTCATAAATCTGCCAGTACTCCAGCGGAATATATTGACTTTGGTGGATGATTCAGATACGTGTTGCTGTGAAAGTCAGACTATATTCTATTTTGCCTTTTGTATCCCTGCATTGATGAGGAATCTTCTGCCTGCTCAGTAAATACACCTCTCAGTAACTTACAGGACAAGAGCAAAGGAAAAGAGATTCCGAAGACATATTACCTTCATTGTTATAGGAAGTTACTATTGGCTCCATGTTATGAAAGCCAGCCTTTGCTTACCTAGCTCTGTTTGATTGAATGAAGTCCTGCATTAAGTATAAGTAATTAAACATTCCACTTTACACACCTAGCCATTTACTTTGGGGAAGGGCTGCAGCTCAGTAGCAGTGCACCTGCTTTGGATGTAGAAGTCCCAGGTTTGATCCCAGGCATCTCCAGGTACAGCTGGGAAAGACTACTAGATTAACCCTGAGCTGCTGTCAGTCAGGACAGTGGTTCTCAAACTTTTAGCACTGGGAACCACTTTTTAGAATGAGAATCTGTCAGGGCCCACTGGAAGTGATGTCATGACCGGAAGTGACATAATCAAGCAGGAAAATTTTTTAACAATCCTAGGCTGCAATCTTACCCACACTTACCCAGAAGTAAGTTCCATGACTATCTTTGTTAAAAGCATATATATATATAGTAGCTTGTATACAGCCCAATCCTGAGCTGCCTGGGGTGCCCAGGCTTGGCGTCACCAAGGAGGGCTGCCGCCAAATCCAGTGCCTCCCGCGCTACCATGGGAGGCACCTCGGGAGAAGGGGACATTCATCCCCTTCCCCTGAGTAAGGTAAGCAGCCCCACAATGGGGCTACTCACTTTATTGCCAACCAAAGGTCGGCATAAGGAAAAGGTGCTCGTGTAGGGCGCGTAGCCCTACACAAGCGCCCTGGATCCTGCGGAGCAGAGCTCCGCGGATCCTCCTCCCTACCTCCCCCTGCACATCTCCCCCCCGCACACTTCCCGCCTGCCCCCAGTACACCTCCCCCCGCCCTCTCTCCACCCCCCTCCGGCCTCCCCCCTCTTCGGAATGCCTCCTCCCCGTCCCCACCTACCGTTCCCAGCTCAGTAGTCCAGGAGACCGCCAAGCTGCGGGAGCTGGGCCACTGCCCGGCGCTAGCCCAGCACCAGCCAGTGCTGGGCTAGCACGGGTGGGCACCTGGTGGTGAGCCCCACGAACGTACCTTACGGCACGTTTGCAACTGTACTCTGCGGCACAGAGCCGTACTGCCGAGCACAGGATTGGGCTCTAAAAGTACAGATCTGTAACATTCTCCAAATGCAGACACATACCAGGGTAGCACCAAGTCTATTAAAAATAAAATATTGAAATGAATGGGGTCCCACCTGAAATTGGCTTGCGACCCATCTAGTGGGTCCTGACCACAGTTTGAGAAACACTGAATGGCAGACAATACTGAGATAGGTGGACCAGGAGCAGAAGGTAGATCGCTGTATAACTTCAACCTGATCTCCTGCCAGGCAGTCATCCAGGGATAATTAATATGTATGGTGGAGTGGCATCACAGCACATACATGAGGGGAGCTCTAGGCTGGAGGGTCAGAGCCTCTCACTGTGGTTTCTTCCCCTGTATACATTAAGCTCAGAAATGAACACCTGGAAAAGGTTAAAAAGTGAATATGGTCTCAGGGTAAATGATTAGAACAGTGCTTCCCAAACATTTTAGCACTGAGACCCACTTTATAAAATGACCATCTATTGTGACCCACTGGGCCAAAGAGGAAGAAGAAAAAGGAATGTATAAAGAAATACGTTTATTGTTAATAATTAATAAATCATCATTTAATAACAATCAGGATCATGTACTCCCAAGGTTTCAAGAGACTTTAGATATAGTATGTGTGTGCAGACATTTGCTAGGTTCTTCCTAGATATGGAGTTCAAGGATCCCAAACCTTTACAATCATTTTAGGGTAACCAGAAGGCTGAACTAGAGAGCAGGATGTGGACTTTCAGGCCACGCAAAAGGCTGAAACTGGTTTCACATTCTATCACACCATTTAGTAGAGAAAATCAGAAAGTGTGACATTTTAATTTGGGGTTATGAAGATTACCACATATCGCAGGTCAGCATTCCAACCACGAGAGCATTCTCTCCATCTGGTTTGCCACTGACTGCAATTTTCTTCTGCAAGCTAGGCAAGGATGCTTGCAAAAAAATGTTTTCTTTAATACTACAGAAACTTTTTGCAACCCATCAAAAATCAGTTCACGACCCACTGGTGGGTCCCGACCCACAGTCTGGGAAACACTGGATTCGAAGTATGATTTCTGTCTTGCTAATATTTGTGATCTTGATTCAGTACTAATTATATTAATGTAATATGTATTGCTTTTTCATTTCATTTTCTGCTAGGTATGTAGTAATGTGAACATCTTATAGTTAGATATATGGAACCACTACTGACATCAAACTCATAATGATGCCCATTGTAATTGCAGTTCCTGGCTAGAAATGTTGAATTTTACAATTACTACTTTCTCAAACATTTCCCCTTGTTAATCACCCCAATTACGTATAATCACAACTTTTTGGTCTGTGAATTTTCGTGCTGGGGTAAGGAAGGGAGAACCTGGCACACATGCTGTAACTTTCAGAATAGTCCCAGAAGAACTGGACATGACTGTGCTGGATCAATGAATTTCAAAATACTGACCTACAGTGTCTCTAGGTCTTTCCTAGCCCCCTTGTACCAGAAGGTCCAGAGACTCATGGTCTTGGTTTCACTGTCAACTTCCCTTGCTTTCTTTGAAAGAAGGAAAACTAGGGAATAGAAATTGAATGAAACTGCAAGTGCCTTAGCCCAATCCTATCCAACTTTTGAGCTCCGGTGTAGCCACAATACAGCCCCATGGTAAGGCAACACATGTTTCCATACCTTGAGAAGGCCCCAGTGACTGCCTCTCCACCATAGGATGCAGCACACACCCCACTGGCACAATTACACCAGCACTGGAAAATTGGATAGGATTGGGCCCTAAATCACTACTAGCTTGGCTAATGATGAAATGCATATTACTTTTTCAATGTTTTCTTCATTTCATATATTGAGGGTTTAACTGGACATGACTTTAAGCAACATTTGGCCTGCATATTTGGGTGGGTGGTGGTTTGTTTTTTTTTTTAAAAAATAGTGGCCATGGAACCCCTGATTTAGATTGGGATCTAGATTGGGATGGGGAAGGAAATTAACAGCCTGATCCTTCTTCAGGGCAGAGATGCAATGGCTGTCACAAATATGCCCTAAAGCACATTGCATCAGCCGGGAAGGGAGAGGTGCTGGCGGGGAGGTTCACACCACTCAGCCAGAGCAGCACAAGCACTGAACAGTAAGTGTCCTGCCAAGCTGCAGGAGAGCATTTCTAGTCAGGGGGAGGGCGTGTTTCTGAGGGGGGTGGCCTGCGGGGCAGTTCATGCCCAGGAGGGAGCAGGACAGGGCAGTGGCAGAAGCTGCCGTCAGATCCTATCTCTCTTCCCACGCCTGAAGGCTTGACATGGCCTAGTTGAATCTGCATCTGCCCATAGGGATTGCACTATGTTCCCTTATCCCAAGGAAACCTCTGGCTGACCAAACCTTCTCCTAACCATGGCTTGCCTTGGAATTCAAAAGATGGGACCCATATTGCTCCATTGAATTTGCCTCATTAAACTTAAGCTTCAGGGTCAGTTGCACAGTCTAGGCAGCTTGGGGTAGTTTTTGACTCACAATGTTTTAAAGAGGCTTCAGGTTGTGAATCAAAAGTCTGTCAGGCACAGAGAAACCATAGCAAGAGCAGGAGAAACATTCCAGACAGACTGAGGTGATAAAATTCTGGACTCTACCACTGCCAGTGGAAGGTCATATGCAACAAACGCCCATCCATCCATATAATAAACCAGCTCATCAGGACAAAATCATCTTTCCCAGAAATGAAGAGAGTCTTTTGCAATACAGAGTTAAAAGTTAGTTTTGTGCTCCAATGACTAATAGGTAGAAGGTTCAGCTATGTGGTTTTGGAAATTCTGCAATTATAAAAGACCGTCTATAATATGATAGGAGCTGAAAAGAACTTCTCCTATGTCTGGTTCAGGGCATGAAATAATGAGATTGATGCCAAATAATTTGCTTCTGATTATTAGAAGCAAGAAAAGGACAGGATAACTTGCATATTTATATTTAGGCCAATTTCAGACATCACAAATTCAGTTTGGTTTGCTTTGGCTAAATTAAATACAGAAGTTCAGATTTCTGGTGCCTGAAAATGCTTTGCTTTTTTTTTGATAAATATATGCAACAATTGCCCTATTTTCTGAAGTAATGCTCTTATGTTCTATTACAGCCTCTGCAATCAGCTCAGGGTAGCCTGGCTCCCAATGGTATCCTCAATTTGAAATGGCAATTTCACTTACAGGTAGCAGGGTGACCTCCCATCACCCAGAAGTCTGGCAACACCCAAGGACTGCTACACACTTGGCATTTGAGGCCTAGAGTTGATCAAACAGTCATTCCCTTTTACATTTCATCCTGGCGCACGTGATCTCGTGTGCTAGTGGAAGTAGTTTCTGAAGAGCAGCCCTTGCAACAAAAGCAATGAACCAAATGCCACCTTAAAGGATAACATGCTACAATCAATTTGTTATTTGTTTAGGGTCAAACTAGATGTGACTGGGAACACACGAGTGCTCTCTCTTTTGTGAATTAACATGTGTGTGGAGGGGGGGGGATATGCTGAAACCACACTTGGGAAAGGGAGCTTTATGATTTTGTCCCCACCATGATTCTGATCCTGATGTGCCCGCCCTTGGCCCCTGTACATTATTTTAATTGGAAAAACCTTCCATTGAAAGTCAACTGAAGGTTAAAAGAGCATGCAGGGGACACAACTAGGATCAGAACTGCAGGAAGGGCAAAGTCCCCCCTGAAAGCCTCCTTACCCCACCACCATAGTTTAGCCCTCTTTCAGCCCCATCTGCGCAAAAACAAAGGGACACACACATGTTCCAGGTCACATTTAGTTTGACCCTCTGGGACACTGAGACTCTTTGTTGTATCGGGAGTAGTTATTTTCTTGGTAAACAACATTACCAATGGCACTCAAAAATTATCTTTTTGAACGTAGTCCTTAATCCATTCATAACAATTAATTAGTATCCCACTCCATTTTGTGATGCTATGTTTTTTTAAAGAAGCACAAAGAAACTAAAAATAATTACAGTTGATTCCAATTATACATAAAATTAACACTATAAAATAATCTAAAATACGGCACTATCACAGTGACCCAGCTCTTTTTTAATCATTATCAGCTTCTGAAAAATATTTTTTCCCCATAACGACTCTCTGCGCCAAACCCTGAAACTGATAGGCTTAGAAGAAAAGCAAAGTATAAGTAAATTTCAATTTATAATAAACCACCAAAAATTATCAGGTTGTGCAGCCACCATGGCGATGGATGTCAGTTTTTACCTACACTGGAGGATGAAAGTTTCAGTTAGTTTGATGAAATGTTTTGCATTCACAGGTTTCGACCCTTTGAAACCTGTACGTGCAAGATAATGATCTTGAAATGTAGTAATGCTACCTGCGCACACACTGAAGTGATACATTGTGGCGTAATGTTTCCCAAGAAGATTAAGGAGACTGAAACTAAATACTACTGTTGTGCTTTCTAGAAAATGAAGTGGTCTGATCATGAAGCAGTGGAAGACATGTGAACCCAGTTTTTAAAAAGGAGTACATAGTTTTGCTGATTCCCAAGGAATTATGGACCACCTATCTAAGGTTAGGAGTTAGTCAGACAGTGTAGCAACTCTAGGGGATCTTACCTTCTCTTCTGTAGTAGAAGGATGGGTTTATGTGTTAATCTCAAACTCCGTGACCACCAATAAGCCCCACCCCTTCATCTACTTGAACTCCTCAAGGAGGGCACAACACCCTTCCTCCCCAACTCTTCCTATAGGTGGCAAAGCCTTTTTGGAGTCCCAGTGCAGAGAGTGTCCCTGCCATGACTGCAGAAGAGAGAAGGCATTATTGGGTGGGAATTCTTTCCTCTTTCTTACATCAGCTACAGCTGACCCACCCAAGCAATCAGGAAGGGGAAAAGCAGAGAAGACCAGTTGCACCAAGAAAACAGGGGGAAAGAGTCCAACCAGCTTCAACTTCAGTTTGTAAACCACTACACATTTTGCAGGGTTTCATGATTTTTTTCTCTATTTTTAAAAACCAGCTTATATGTTAGACTCATACATTGCAATCTATTCATGTTTCTTTGAGAGTAAGCACAAATGTGTTCAATGGGCCTTACTCTTAGGTAAGTGGTCACAGGATTTCAGCTATAATGAGTGAGGGAGTGGCTGTAGCCATGTAGAGAAGGCCTGATCAACCCTTTCCCCTCCAGTTCGTCTCCTGCTCAAAATCACTCTTCCCAAGCTGGTTTTTCACCTGTAGTGAAAGGGCCCTCCTACCTGACCTGAATCTTTTTCTCACATGAGTTATTTTGAGCTGGCCCTGACTGTCCTTTTCCAGCTTGTCCCAGGCAGTTTTGTTTTTGTTTTTTGTTTTTTTAAAATGAAGAGACCTATGTATGCCTTCCATTTCTCCATTCAGCATTCCCCTTTTCCTCATTACATTTGGCCAAATTAATGACAGTATGATGTGTGATTGGAATTTCAGATGTCTTTTTCAAAAAATACTGTCAGGGAATGATCTGGATCAGGGCAATGTGTGTGGAACCAACCCTTTTCCCCATAATCATTGACCAAATTAAGGGCCCAATCCTATGCTGCTCACCCAGCCCGGAGTACAGTGGCACTGAAACATCGGTTCTCTTACCCTGTGTAGCACTCCTGCAGACCCATGAGTCTACTCAGATCTGCACCAGTAAAATCGCTGATGAAGATCAAAGTAGCCTATGTTGAGCTTCCAGGGTCTGAGGGGGGGTGGGATCTGGCAACAGCCTCTGCCTCCATGCCCGCCCTTTCCCAGGCCTGAATCACTCCATGGGCACCCTTTTCTCTCCCATCACCTCCTCCCTGCCTTTCCCTCTCCTCCTGCGCAGAAACACCTCCCCACTGCCCAGTGGAAACTCACTGTCCATGGCTCCTGCTGCTCTTCCTGCTGGCTGCGGAGGCCCAGCATCAATTGGTGCTGTCCTCCCCACTGGCACCTCTCCCCTCCCAGCTACCACAATGTGCTTTACAGCACACTTGCGATGGCCATTGCTGGGGAAGCGTGCAGGCCACTGGAGCACCCCTGGCAAAGGATTGGGCTGCCCATCCTGCCTACTCCACTACTGTGAGCTATGGATGGACAATTCCTAGCACTAAATTTTGAGCTCTGTAGAAATCCTCTGTAGGGCTCTGTAGAAATCCTCTACTCAGAGGTGTTACCCCTATTGTTCAAGTGGATCAAGCCCAACAGTTGCATAAATATTTTCTAGAAGTATATCAAGATGTGGAACTATTATTTTCTTTGCTAGTTTTTGCAAAGCAAACACCATGAATTGTATCTTCAAAAGTGACTCATCAGTGGGAAGTTTTGTTCAAACATCCTCCACTATACAGGGATCCATGTTTCAACTCTGCAGTTCATAAATAATTTAAACGACACTTGTGCATGTCTATCCAGAACAGACACTTGCTTTACTGATTTAGCTTTGTTGTGTTGGGTGTGTGGAATTTTTTCTGTGGTTTTTTTTTTGTTGTTAGTCCCTAGCTTGTACTTGTTTATAATCTTCAGCAGGCAAAGGAACATTCAGCTTGATAGAGTAACAGAATTTCTGAACAAACCTACAGAGTTGGGGAGAGGGGAAGTGTCCACAGCTCATTCCTTTGCCATGGTGTGTTTAGTCTGCGTTGAACAATTAGACTCTGATATTATTATTATGAAGCAGGTATATCAATTCTGACCCAGGCTGCAGATGGAATTTGCCATGGAATTTCAGGAGAATTATAGCTTCATCTCACTGTGTTGAATCCGTTTCAGCTGTTCAACTGTTGCAAACACACACCATCATACGATTCTCAGTGTAGTGGTTATATTTATGGAAGATGCAAATGTTAGCATATGGGGAAATTCAGAAACTAATCTTAGATTGCTTTTTATACGGGATCTCAGAATTAACTGAAACAGCAGAATAGTTGGAGGATTAAAATCAATAAAAAAGGCTCTTGGACGAATGTTCAGGATATGAAAACTGTGCACCCTGGATGCAAAAAGATCAAGGAGAAATGGCAGAGGGCTGTTCACAACTGAACAGAAAGAGCAGAAAGGCCAGACATACAATCCATCCCAGGGTGCCAATTTTTCCGCAACTAGAGCTGCAGCTGTTTCTCATTTGCTTAGCACATATTTGCTGCTTTGTGAAGTGCGTATCTATGCATTCTGTATGCCAGAGGTTCCCAAACATTGGATGAGTGAGCATCCCAAAAGTTAGGGCAATAAAAACCCTTTCTGAACCTCCTTACACGTAAGCAGAGACAAAATAAAGTCAGCTTTCTTGCGGGATCTAGTTTTGCCTGGGTTGAAGGTAAGCAAAGCTCAGAAAAAAAAGGAGGGATCCAGGCCTTGTGTGCCAGTGGCATACTTCAAGATCCTGGTGGATAGAATTCTAAGGGCCACATTTAGTAGGATCAAGTGGTAAAGTTTTTTCTAGACTGTATCATTTCAGGCTGCAAGTCAGGAGGGGGAGGTATATGAAATGTTGAATGCTTTCCTTGTACATGGAAGAATATCATTGCAGGGGAAAAACCAGGCTAAACTCTTCTCTCTCACATGCTAGTTTTATTGGATCTGGGAGAATTCAAACACATGGGTCTTGACTTACAGCCTGAACTGGAGCAATCTTGGAAACTGACCCCGACAAAGTAAAAACCTGTAACATCTGGCCCTTCACATTTTTACAACTCGGTCGTACGCTTGGCCAGCAAATAGTGTGCAGTGGTGCCAGCCTCAGCTCTGCTGCATGCTGTGGGCCAGCCAGGGCCCATGACGCAACAGAGAGGTAAGTAAAAGAAATTTTTACTTACCTACTCCACCGCACCATGGTCCCAATGGGACTACTTGGATCTGCACAACTCTTTGTCTGGCGCAAATCCGAGTGGACTCAAGCGGGCATGTCAAGGCCAGGCAGGGGGCATAGCATATCAGTGGAGCCCTTACTTCCTGTATCTTCTTCCCTGACCTCCCCTGACACATGCCCCGGTGGCCTCAATTCCTGCCATGATCTTTTCCCTGGCCTCTGGCTACCACCTGGTGACTGGCAGCTCCAGTGGTGTGTGTGCGATCACCAACCTGGCAGCCCCATTGCATGTATCACTGCTGCCACTGCGACACCATCAGAGACAGCCTGCTGTCTGATGCTCATGTTATTTGGCATGTAAGTGTAATTTAGCGAGCAGGATACACAAACCACATCCAGAGCGACTCACTCTTTTTACTTAGGTAGGATATGTGTGGTTTTAATGGAAATTCCCCTCCCTTCTAGTTCTAAAAGTTATCTACCCACTTTAATAATGATCTGGTCAGGTCTTCCTTCTTGGTGATTTCCTAGGAAATGTTACTGCGTATTAAGGTAAATTGTTCAAGCCTTGTATGGAGCTTCCCAAATTGAAAAAGAAATGTTGTTGAGATTCTCTGCATGTTGTACAAGTTCATATGAATGCTACTTAAGATGACCTTGCTGAAGATTATGACTTTTTTATTGGTTTCGTCTATGAGTCAGTTCATTCACTCTCACTCCACCGCTATTTTCCTCCGAACTGTGCAAGGACTCTGCTGCCCTCAAAGCCTAGCTGGGAATGTGTGAATGGAGATGCCATTGGTGTCACTAAGCACCTCCACGCTGGGGATGCATTGCTGCCTGTCCCAGTGATCATGAAGGGTCCACAGCACAGAATTCCTGATGACCATGAATATGCTATTCATGTGGAGCTGCTGGTGCATGCAAACAGCAGGAAGAGCTTTGCTGGATCAGGCCAAGGCCCAATACCCCATCACCCTGTTTGTATGATGGCTTCTGGAAATCTCAGAGCAGGACTCAAAAAGGCAAAGTGCCACAGAACAGAATGATTTTGTTTAGCCATCATGATACATTTTTTCCATGCAGTCTGGCAAAGCTGCAAGCACAGAAGCAGCCTTGCACACACCTTCGGTAATTGCATGGGATACACCATAGGTGTAATCTAACCCAAAGATTCTGCTCAGATCATACAACTCTAGATTTCAGTTATCTAGGTTTAGCATAATTTTCTAATTAGCTGGCAATTATCTCCTTTGCAAGCAAGCTAAACAGGAAGTAGCCTAGCTCTTGATGAACAGAACAGAGGAAAATGTTTGGAGTGCTCCTAATGTTGCTTCAAGTGCAATATATGATCTGAATGGAAGCAAATATTTATATATGCTGTCAGGGGTGAGGCTGACTTTCCTTATGAAAAGTTGATAACTCTGAGCCAGGACTGGAAGATTTGGTGAGGTGACAGGTGATCCCAGGTGTCTTTCAACCTTGGCATTCTGATAAAAGTGATCGATGCGGTGAGCAGAGTGCTGATGTTTTATAGGAAGCAAGGGATAATGAAGCAAAGCAGTGCAGGAGACTCTGTGCTTCTGCTTGGAGAAAGAGGAGAGCAAAAATGGCAGTCTGAACACAGAGCTATTTGTCATGTACCTGGCATTATGCTACAATCATCAACATGTCAGTGGCACTGGGAAAATTACATTTCCAGTGCCCCTTGCGCCTAACATGTAGATGTAGCCACATGCCCAGTGCCAAATGGTAAACAGGAGAGAGAGAAAAAAACAAACAAAAAAACCCTATACTTTCTTTTTCTGTTCCATCATCTTTGCTGTTTGGAGCAGTAGACCGTGAGCAGGTGAGTTAATGGGAAGGGTGAGTCTGTTTGAAGGAGGGAGGGAGGGAGGGAGACAGAAAGGGAGGACTTGATTCCTCCTTCAGGTCAGATTAAAATCTGAGCCAGAGAAACATTTCTGGAACCGTGCTGCTTGCCTTATATTTATATATGAAGAGCCACAGGGAGTCATGTTTCTGAGCCAGGAAATACAAAATTCAGTAACATAACTACTCCAGGTGATTGCCTCATTTTACTCCACAAATCTTTACCCTGCACTGGGATATGAAGGCAACTCCAGACAATTTTGGTGTAGCTGCTTTCCAGTGGTGTTGCTAGGGGGGGTGCAGGCTGCACCGGGAGACGTGCAAAAGGGGGATGATACCACTAGTGACCAAAATTGCAAAAATCACAGTTTGTAGTAGTACTATCATGTTATACACCATTTGATATGTGATATGTAATTTACAGCAGAATGCAATGAAAAAAACGGAGTGAAATATCTTCATTCTGTCAAATGTTATGGCCAACAAACCAGAGAACAAAAATGCAACTGTCTTATGTACCAAAAAAAAGTACATTTCCTTAATTCAGAACAGACCAAAGGTGCAATACTAACTCACTTTCCAGCACTGACATAAGGGCAATGCAGCTTCAAGGGAAGGGAACAAACATTCCCTTACTTTGAGGAGGCCTCCGTGAGTGCCCCTCAACTGCAGGATGCAGCACACGCCCCATTGGCACAGCTATGTCAGTGCTGGAAAGTTAGTTAGGATTTGGGCCCAATTGTTTGAAGAGCCAATGAGAAGTTATTATGACACAGCATAGAACCAATAAAGTGTTAGTAAGCTGATACCCAGGGTGGGGGTGGTGGTGACACTAATTAGTGATTGCTAAAATTACAGTTTATCGGAATAATACCATCATGTTATATATCAATCAATGTGTGATTTCATGCAGAATGCAATGAAACCAACTGCGTTGAAATATCTGTGTTCTATCAAAAGCAATAGCCAAAAAAGCAGTGGGGGCAGGGTGACAGTACATCACCATGCCCTCCACCCAGTTTGTTGCCCCGCCCACTGCATGGGGGGATGTCCATCATGGAGGTGTGCGCTGGCTTCCCACACCAGGTGATGCAAACTCTCATGAAGCCACTGCTTTCTCCTCAACTTTGCCTTTCCTTAAAATGGTTGATATATTTGTATACATAAGAGTACGTCACCAAAACAGATGAGGTGGGGCTGGATGAGTTGGAAGAAAACCCTTTGCAGGCCAGATATTACTTGTTGCCAATCTCTTTATCCACCTGACACTGAAACAAGGTCAAACCCAGAAGTGTGAGAAAACTGCTCTCTAATCACATGTGGCTCGAGTAATGCCTGAATTTGATGATATTCCTTTCCCTTCCCACCTCTAATTGATGCCTGTGAACGTATTTATATATGATGGCTGCATAATGTCCATGCTCTGCAGCTGTCAGGTGAACGTCTGGAGCACTGCGACAGAAGCGTACCACTAATACTCGTAAAAAATGCTAATGAAAAATGAGCACACTCAAGGGCAACCAAGAACACACTACACAGTCTCTGGTGGGCTTCAAAAATTCTTCTTGTCAAAGTGTAAAATGTTTACAAGAAAGGGAAAAGCCCAGTTGGAATCAATGAGACACACATGGCTATTTGAGATAATGCATCATTCGTCAGGCCATGTGGTGAGGATTAGACACCGAGGCAGAGTTCCCATCATAAGCTGTCAAGTCTTGCTGTAACTTCCTTTTATTGTGCACTTTCTCTAATTTAGAGTTGAGGATTGCTTAGTTGATTCTGACAATATTCTTATTACAACACTTTTTTTTTTCAACAAAACAGTTCACAACATGGTTTACATAGCAAAACAAATAATGTGTTACCATAATGATCTCTACCCCAATCATGTGCCCGTGACATACAAATGAAAAAAGAAAAATTCTGGTTTGAATATTGATAGTCTGGGCAGAGATAGCCTGGATGCAGTGACCCAGACTGTGGAAACCTCTCACCTGTTGCAGTGTGTTGTGAGTGGGTTTACCTGTGAAGATTTACTTAGTAAAAAATGCACCTGCTAGATTACTTTCGGTCCCATCTGAACTCCCCACTAACTACCAATGCCATGCCCACCGAATCCCACAGGGAAGTTTTGGCCTCTGGAGACCTCCTCTGTCCAAGGGTAAGGGAAAATTTATTCCCTAGCTCTGCTAGCCAGGTGGGTCAACTTGGACCTGTGCCAACAATATCGCTGGCGCAAGTCCACGAGAACCCATGAAGGCAGCTTGAGCCTGGGAAGGGGCCTGCCACTGGGCCTGCCCCCTTTCTGGTGCCAATCTTCCCTGCCCTGTTCTATCTTCCCTGCCAATCTTCCACCTCCTGCGTGATCTTACCTGGGACAGTGGGCATCCAGAGCCCACTGCCACATGGAGCTAGCCAATGTGGAGCCACTTGCGGAGGCAGCCAGCCCACCCACTCTGACGTGTCGCCTTTTGCATCAGACAGAAAGTGCTGTACACTGCACTTTGAGTCATAAATGGGACTCGTTATAAGAGACGTATCTCGCTAGTGTTGAAATAGATGCACTGATTACTTGTATGTTTCTGGGCACAGTTCATAGTGCTGGCTGTTCCTTATAAGCCCCAAATGGCTACCTGAAGGACCAACTTCTACCACACATTTATCTAGATTAACTTACCTTTTTCAAGAAAGACCCTTCTCTAAGTCCCACCACCACCACCATCTGAGCAGGTGATGACCAGAAACAGGATAGTTTTGATTGTAGTGCTCCATGACTTGGATCCAGAGAACCTCAAGCATCAAGAAAAGTTGCTGCTGCCAGCCTCCAAACTGGTGCTTGTTAGGTCTAGTGTCATTTTATAGGCAATGTTACAGTGAATACAGGCGTGCCCCCTTATCCATGGGGGTTCTGTTCTGGAACGCCCCATGGATAGCTGAAACCATCCCCACAGTTCAGGAAGGGCTGCCTCCTCTCCAGAGGTGAGGGGAGCTCTGCTACCCTCACCTCCGGAGGAGAGTATGAGCTCATCAGAAGCTGAGGACATCCATCCCCCTGCCTCTGCTGTGCTCAGACTGAGCTAGAGAGTTGAAAACATGTTTCACGGAGAAACTGGAAGTGATGTTTTTAATGCCTTATAAGGTATGAGGATGGCAGGGAAAGCCCTCTGGAGGGGGTGCACGCAGGAGGGCCTGGAACTCAGTTCATGGATAACTGAATTGCAGATACAGGATCCGCAGATATGGGGGACTCCCTGTACAGCCACCTGAGTCATTGATTGTCTAAATCAGTGGTTCTCATACATTTATCACTGGGACCCACTTTTTAGAATGAGAATCTGTCAGGGCTCACCAGAAGTGATGTCATGACCGGAAGTGATATCATCAAGCAGGAAAATTTTTAACAATCCTAGGCTGCAGTCCTACCCACACTTACCCAGGAGTAAGTCCCATTTACTATCATTGTTAAAAGAATATATACATAGTAGATTGTTCAAAGTACAGGTCTGTAACTTTTCCCCAAATGCCGTCACATACCATGGTAGCATCAAGTCTAATATATGAAAAAATAAAATACTGAAATGAATGGGGACTCACCTGAAATTGGCTTGCGACCCACCTAGTGGGTCCTGACCCACAGTTTGAGAAACACTGGTCTAAATGCATTCTTGGCCTTTATAGCCCCTCTCTCTGAATTCCTCAGTATGTTTTCACCTGTATTTGATGCTCCCCTCTTTTGCAAATGCCAGTGTCCTCTGGGGTGCCCTATGAGCCAACAGCCCCCAAACCCTTAGAAACACACTTGTTTGGGATGTGTGTATATATATGCATATATACATGTGTCCCTGAGCAAGTCATTTACTTCTCACAGCAGCAGCATTTTCCTTCCAGGGTGTGCCAAGAAATTATACCAGGGAGCAGAGACATTTGCGATAATAGCCTATTATTTCATAATCTTGTCTCTGTGCCCTTTTACAGAGCTAATTGTCTAAGGAAAAAATATTATTATTGTACCCTAAGCAATGACTAGGGTGACTGGATAAAAAGAAGGATGCGCTTGCTGTGTCTTTAAGAGCTGCCGCTGGCAATGTGCCCTCTTCTTCACAACTATTACAAATGCAGGAACCCATGTCTCCTTTGCATCCGGCTAGCCTAGCAATGAGACTGCAAATTGCAACCCCATAGCCTTGTTGCTCAGTCTTTTAACTTTAAGTTGCTCAAAAGTCTTGCTTTGCTCAGACTTCTAACTTCATTCATGATTCACCTGTTGGCACTATGCAAAGTTTCTCAAACTGTGGATCGGGACCCACATTGAGGCTGCCATCCTAACCACACTTTCCTGAGAGTAAGCCCCACTGAAGAAAATAGGAATTACTACTGAGTATACCTGGTTAGGATTGTGTCCTGAATTTGGCGAAATGGATCTGTACTTTTAACAGGTTACTCGTTAACAGGTTATATTAACAATGATAGTCAATGAGGCTTGCTCCCAGGTAAGCGTGGATAGGATTGCAGTCTTTGGGATGCTTGGGGAATTTTTTTAAATAGATCAGCAACTGCTTGGGAGGGTTAGGAAGGTTCTTTATTGTAAATAAATTTTTAAATTTATACTTATTGTAAACTTTTAATTTACTTACCTACTTAATTAGATTTGATTTTGTTGCATGGGGGTGTTAAAAGATGATGTCACTTCTGGCCATGACATATCTTCCAGGTCTGTGAGACAATAAATGGGAAGAAACGCTAAAGACCTTTTCCAGGGTGCCAAATTTTGAGTTACAACACCATTCCTTTGGCATACTGATGAAGCTATATTGTCTGCACAAGACAAAGGGAAAGGAAGCACACTGCAAGATCCTGGGATGCCCAGGGTTGAAATTCCTTCACTAGGGAGGCCCACCAGATCCTTTTGTTTGGTAGTCCATTTTGTGGTTCAGCTCAGTGGTTGGCATTGCACCATTTTAAAATCACATGCTTGTTTCTGAAGGGCTCCGCAATACTGAAAAATGGCATGGTTATTATTATTAAAAGGATAATAAATATAGCATTTGTATAGCACTTTTGTATTGAACAACCCTGGAAGGTAAATAACAGTGCAGTGAGTTCAGTGGACTTATTCCCAGGTACATGAGCAGACCTGAGGAGAGGGGGATGGGGGGACAAAATCCCCTGGGCTTCTAGGGAGCCCAGGCCATGATAAATCGAACTATACAGTACAATACGTATTACAAAATAAATGTAGGTACCTCAATCTCAGTCTACGCAGGGCTGTGTTTTCACTACAGCTTTAATCCATTTTCAGTGCATGCCTGTTACCTCAATGCATTCCAGAGACTGTAGTTTGTTAGAAGCAGCTCCAACAGCTCTCAGATTCCTGAACAAGCTACAGTCCCCCAGAAAGCATTGGGGAAATAGCACTGAAAGTGGATTAAAGCTGTCATGGAAATGCAGCCCAGGTCTTCTCCATAAGCACCCAACATATTCAAACATGGGAAAGTGAAACTTAACACCTTCAGACCAGAACTACAAAGCCCCATAAGAACAGTCCTGCTGGATCAGGCCATAGGCCCATCTAGTCCAGCTTCCTATATCTCACAGTGGCCCACCAGTAGGAACCCAGTAGGTAATCCAATTCAGTTCACAGAATTCCCAGGCTCCAAAAATAAGCTCCACCCCTTCTTCTAATTTAGGGTGTGTCTAGATCTTAAGGCTTTGGATCCAGTCTACATATGTTTTGGCATTGTTGTCGTAGAATTTTCGTCGTAGCATACAACTGTCATTGTAGAATTTGTCTTTATCTTCTGCTGGAGATGGCAGAGTCGGTGCATATGCACTGATGAGAGTGACAAGTCCTGCTGATGAGTGGAGCTGCAGGGACAAAATTCTTTCACTTCCTGCAGTAGGTGGGATGATGGATTCCAGCAGGGTATTTCTGACCGCAAAGCCAACGCCATGTTCCCTGGTCTTGTTTGGTGGTTTTCCCTGCCAGAAAAATGAGAAATTTCTCTCCTTGACAAATCCTGAATCTGGCAACCTTGTCTCTTGGAGGGTGATGATGTCCATCTGCAGTCTGCTCAGCTCCATGTCGATGACAGCTGTTTTGCGTGCGTCGTCTATTTCTTGCAGGTCGTCAGAAAAGCCAGGTGTCATTGTCCTAACGTTCCAGGTGCCCAGCTTTAGGGCAGGAGTTTTCTGTTTTCTGTTGCCTGGTGCAGAGTTGTCAATCTCTGCTTGTCGGTTTTCACCCTAAACCCCACGCACGCCGTGAGGTTAACGGACCGTGGCGAGGCAGCACCTTACTGGCTGGGGACTGCCCAGCTTAAGGCGGGCGGTAGCTGCCCAATGAGATGCAATTATCTCTCCCACCGTTGGAAGCAGCCCCTGGCGTCATGCTCTACGCCAATTGAGCGAAGACTTATAACCGGTAAACTGCTGCTTCCCATGTTGTGCCAATGCCTTATGGCAAAGTTGGAGTGTTCTCTCCAGTGCACGAAGCCTGGGTAAAGAAGGTATGGAGGATAGGCTGTTACACACATGCAGCAAATCCCCCCTCTCCATGTCGCTGAAATGGTCCAATGGAAGGGCAGAAGCCAATACAGTTGGTTCCAGCGGCGTCGCAGGAGTTGCCAGAACGTGACTGTATACAGCCGCGAACTGCCTCAGGGACTCCAGCTCCGGATTTTGCCTCGAGGTTGACTCCTGAAGCCTCTTCTGTAACTGGATATAGCCACAAGGCAGTGGAGGTTTAGGATCAGAGTTTTTCTTCTCTTAGATGAGCTGCCTTCCCAGGCTAATCTACTTCCGGTGGCTGTTTAGTCACCTCTTAGGACAAGTACAGTCGAACTGAGGGCCTATTCTTATCCCCAGCCCCCAGGGGACCACCCTCCCCCACAACCAGGACCAGTCAGGCTGGCCGAGTGGAGGGTTAGGATTCGGCCTATGGTGCCACAGCTGGTGTCACCCCTCCTCCCAGGCCTGATCTGCCCAGCATCCTGCCCTCCCCTTCCCCAAACTTCCCTCCCCATCTTCTTTCTGCCCACCTGCTACCCAGTGCCAGCCTGCCCAGGCCAGTGCAAATATACCCCCTTCTAGGCTCAGATCTGGCACCAGCAGGCCATGGCAAGTCTTCATGCTGGCCTAGCTGGCTTGAGAATAGTAGTGAATGCGCTTTATGGCACATTCATAACACTCTTGGGCCCGCGCAGTGGACCTGCACTGGCTGATCAAGCGCTCTGAATTGCACTCTACATTACAGAAGATAGTGGTGAGAGAATTAAGGCTCAGTGGAGGCTTTCCTAAAACCAGGTATTAAAATGATAAGGGAGATTCCATCTTTCTGGGATGTGAAGTCTTTTAGAAGCCTTCATGTGATTGCCTCTGGGAACATATAGTGGTATTGCCATGCACATAATCAGGAGACCTTGTTTGTCTGAGCTTATTTGAGCTTCAGTGTCCATGTAAATTACATGCATATATGCAGCCCCACCATAGAGGTATCAGGTCAGACAAATGGGAACTTCACATGAACAATACCCAGACACGAGCCAGCCATGGTAGTGCAGTCCAGAAAGCAGATGATGTATGAACCAGCCCTGAGATGGATTTGCAGACAGAATGTTTTTCAACATTACTACTTTTACCAAATGTGGGCAGGATAATGCTTAAGCTAACCTAGACTTTTAATGCTATTTTGGTTCATTTCTTGACATCTCATGAAACTGGAATTAGTGAGAACAAAACTGGGCAGTTCTGTTGCTCTTTATTCAGCTTGCTGCACTCTGATAATATCAATTTATGTTGTCTGGGGGAGTTGTAATTACACTTTAGTATCCTCACAGAGATTGGTTTCAAACTTGTTTTCCTATTTATGTTTTCTTTTTTTCATAGTTGATGTGTTTCACATTGGAATAAAATGCAGTACATCAGAAAGCCCACTGAGATCTGGCTCTTTGGAATTCTGTAGTGGCTGTATTATCACCAATTATTATTTTGTATGTATATAATATGCCTAAAATAATGTTGAAGGTAATGCTGAATATTGAAGTTTTTGCAACCATTCTTTTCTTCTGTCCATGGTCCATCTTTGATGTTTGTGTCGTTCTTTGATCCAAGTCATTTCATAATACCCTCAATGGCTTGCTGACTAGCCAATCCAGCATTCAGACTAGAGGGAAATTATGGGAGGAAGATTAGTCTATTGCTGCAAACAAAGAAAAAGGCAGAGCATCAAACTCTCCCTTGTTAAGAGTAATCTACATCAATACTATTATTCCTAAGGGTCTCAGGCCCATTAGCCATTACATACAAAATCATATCATGACTATAATCAAAGTTTTATTTAATTGCTGGTCAACATGATTGCTGATCAACAATACACAACAGGATAATAATAATAATACAGATTTTTATATACCGCCTTTCTTGGTCTTTATTCAAGACTTTATTCAAGGCGGTTTACATAGGCAGGCAAATTAAATCCCCGTAGGGATTTTTACAATTTGAAAGAAGGTTTCTATCTTTCAAGAAACCACAACATTCAGATGTTTCTTTCTTGATCTGGTCGCACATTCTGGCCTCCATCCTCCCACACTCAGAGCAGATGGAATAGCTGGGCTCAGCTTGTCAGCTGCTTCAAGGTCGCACGGTGCCGGTGGCCTCGAACTGGCGACCTTCGGATGTTATCTTCAGGCAAATGGAGGCTCAACCCTCTAGACCAGTCCTCCTGCCCAATAGGATCCCTTCTATTTCACTGTCCTTGTTTAAAATCACTTAAGGCACTGGTTCTCAGATGTTTAGCACTGGGACTCACTTTTTTAGAATAAAAATCTGTCAGGACCCACCGGAAGTGATGTCATGACCGGAAGTGACATCATCAAGCAGGTAATAATAAACTTTATTTATTTTATTTTTATCCCGCCCTTCTCCCTAACGGGACCCAGGTAAATTTTTAAGAATCCTACCCACACTTACCCAGGAGTAAGTTCCATTTACTATCATGGTTAAAAGCATATGCATAATAGCCTGTTAAAAGTACAGAGCTGTGACATTTCCCTAGATGCAGTCACATACCTTGGTAGCATCAAGTCTAGAACATAAGAACAGCCCCACTGGATCAGGCCATAGGCCCATCTAGTCCAGCTTCCTGTATCTCACAGGGGCCCACCAAATGCCCCAGGGAGCACACCAGATAACAAGAGACCTGCATCCTGGTGCCCTCCCTTGCGTCTGGCATTCTGACATAGCCCATTTCTAAAATCAGGAGGTTGCACATACACATCATGGCTTGTACCCCGTAATGGATTTTTCCTCCAGAAACTTGTCCAATCCCCTTTTAAAGGCGTCCAGGCCCCTTTTGGTAGCAGTGGCAACATGTAGGAGCTCACTGAACCAAACAGCATCTTTTGCACATTGCTGTAACTTCCTGGAATGGCTCTGATGGCCAGTGGGAGGGGCCGCTTGCACAGTGTGATGCAGTGCCTAGAAAATACTGTTTCACCTCCCCCAGCTACACTACTGTCTCTATAGTCTTCCAAACTTGAAGCCATCACCACATCTTGTGGCTGCAAATTCCTTAAGTCAGAGTTTCTCAAACTGTGGGTCGGGACATGTCTGCATGGTGTGTTGCAGCACCTGAAGTATGTACGATTTTGCCCCCCCTAACTACCCCACTGCACAGAGAATACCATGGGGGGCCTAGTTCAGGGCTCTGCCTCAAGACCTCCAGCAACCAGCTGCCAGTACTGCCCGTAAATCATTGTCTTTCCAGTTTCCTAGTGTTTTTATTGCCTTCCTGAAAGATTCTTAACTCTGGAATGACTGTGGTCTGAAAGCCTCTGACAAAACTGAAGCATGCAATTTCAGTTGTTGGGATCAAAATCTATGGAAATTATAGTTCATTCCTATGCTCCTCTGAGCAACCAACAATATGCACCCCCTGTCGTCCAATTAGAAATAGAAAACATCTCTTTTTGTGGCTTCTTTTGCATCAATTGATTTGATAACAAGTCTCTTTCTTAGAATGTAGTTGGGTCTATCAGAGAAGGGGCAGCTCACAGTAAAAATTAAGAGTCCTTTGTGGCAGGGTTTCATCTGGCCTCGCTTCTGAATCGTTAGCTGGTATTTGTGTGGTTTCTCTCTCTCCCCCCCTCCCCCAATCTATCCAGCATGGGAAAAAACAGGGTTGCGGCTGAGCAGAACCCACACCTATTCATTAAGCACTTTGATCTATTTGCTTGCAGTACAGTGTGTCCAAGAGAAGAATGCTATTTGACTGGTATGGTTGTCTGTCCCTAAGATATTATTAAGAAAATCCCAGGTTGCAGCTCAGCTTTTGAATTGTACAATTCTTCTGGTTCATGAGAACAGGATGCACTGTTTTGGTGCAGTGGGGAAGTTACTGGGGTGTGTGTGCAAACTTGTACAGTTTGACGTAATGCTTTGGGTGACGTATCCTTTTGTTAATGCATACGTGGTGTTCCATTCCACTACTTGTGGGAGGAGGGGTTCAGCTGTCAGGCTACAGTTGACGGCATGGCCACATCACAACCAGCAATGACATCATTGCCAGGAGCTACAGAGCCAGCCACAGCTATTTGCAGTAAAAGCAGGCTGAATTCACATACAACTTTAAAAATGTATACATTTTTTGTGGTGATGCAAATGCCGGACGAGCATTTGCATCACTCCTGCCGTGATTGGGTAGTTAAGAGAGAGCAGCTTTATGGAGGAGCTGTTGTGGGTTCTAGATCTATCTCCCTCTCTTATTTTGTTCCTGCTATGGGTGTTTCCTGGCCAGTCATGCCAAGCTGACTGCCTTACTGGATAGGGCAAATCCTTTGGCTGGGCTCGAACCCATCTTGTTTGGCTCCAAGCCTGTGTCTTTGTGAAGTGAGTGACCTGCACCCTGCTTTAGGTGAATGAAGTTAAGGCGCCCTTTGTGACTTGTCCAGTTCCTCCCTTGGCATAAGGGCTCATTCCCACTGGTGGATGATCCTACACAGACTCAAATCCTTGCCATGGAGACACTTGTGTGTTTGTTTAACATGGCTGGTCTCTACCAAGGAAAGCTTTCTTTTGATCCTTGCTCTGCTGTGCTCAAAAAGATATTCCTTGGATTTGTATGTGAGTGAAGTAAGTGGACTTTAACCCTGGGTGCGGAGGTTTCATCCCCTTTCCTGCTGATGCCTCTGTAATTGGGTAAGAGGCACTTTTTCAAGTGGGTGCTCCTTTTTTAGCAGGGGGAGAGTAACTGGCCCATCTCACCCCAGCAGTGTCTGTTCTAGTGGCTGTCTGCTGGTATTCTTTTGCATCTTTTTAGATTGTGAGCCCTTTTGGGACAGGGAGCCATTTAGTTATTTGATTTTTCTCTGTAAACCGCTTTGTGAACTTTTAGTTGAATAGCGGTATATAAATACTGTTAATAATAATAATAATAATAATAATAATAATAATAATAATAATAATAATAATAATAATAATAACTTCTGTTGGAGGGAGGGGTGTTGTGGCATCTTTGTGCCATATATGTTTGGCCCTGCCCCTGTCTCCTGCATAGTTCACTCTGACATTTCTATGGTTGCCACTCTTGGGACTGATTGGATGCAGTGATTGGCTCTTTGGACATCACACTGATGATACACAGAAGACATGCCAATGTCATGGCAATGATGTGCTGATGTCAGATTACCACTCCATGGATAATGGGCTGTGTAGGTGTTTCCATGGATGCTGGGGATGTTAATTTGGAAGGGCTGCACCAGCATTTATGATCGCAAAATGGGAAGTGGGTGGCAATAGCTATTTTCACTTTCTATGAGCTGTAGGGAGCCCTGCAGAGGCTGAACCCCTACATCCCCTGGAACCTGGCAGCAGGTAAGGTAGGTTAAGAAGAAGAAAAAAAACCCTGCCCCTGCAGCAGCATGTTCCTGGGGATTGTATCACTGCCTTTTCCCCCACCCCATACAATTTTACCTTGGAAGTTTTACCGCTGGCCTACACCATAGATAATCATGCAGACTTAACATTTGTATGTTTAAAAAAAAAAAAAAGCACTTGTAAAAAAAGCGGTTGCAAAACTATGTTTTTATAAGATTCTTTCCTCTCTCTCACACAAACACTCTACATCTCATTATATTTAACCTTACTCAGAATGCTTCCACCAAGATCTCATTCTTTTCTGTTACTGAGGTTATTTCAGGACTGCCTAAACTGAATATATAGTTTTCTCCATTATCTCGGCTTTTGTTGATGGCGTTTCCCTTACTGTGAAGAAGAAATTCATTCTTGTGTTTCCTCAGAGTGTACATTACAAAGATGATGCAAATTAAAGTGGATGACTCTGGGAGGTTCATTAATTATATAGCTTTCCTTTCTATATGCTTATTTTTTTTGGGGGGGGGGGAGAGAAACAGGCAAGCCAACAGGTGACCTATATTCTTTTTACCATCTTACACTTTTGTGACTATAAAGTTTTGTGCCTTAAACAGGGCAGTATTTCTTTCCATATAGATTGGTTTCCATACACAATAGCTTTCAGAGAAGGCACAGCATAACTCAGAAATGTCTACAAAGGGCCCTTACCTCCAGGTAACCCTGTCTTAGGGAACGAGAAAAAAAATAATGTTATTTCTTCTGTTCTCTAACCCCGATGTGCCCCCATCACAAACAATCATTTAGACACTAGGCAATGTTTTTTCTAGCAGGAAAGACAAATGGAGATATGATGAGGCAGGACCACCCGCATGCCATTGTCAGACCTGTGCAATACAGCACATGCACTTGTTGTGATGCTTCCATAAGCACCAGACGAGGTAGAAAAGGGAAAGTTTTCCTAAGTTCTAGGAAACCAGCACAGAGCTTTGAAATTGACCAGAGGTCCACAAATACTGGCAATACTGGAAGCCAAACATCTGAACACTGAAATCATACTGACTAGGATTATCAGTGCATCACTACTGAATAAACTGTCTCGGATACTGGACCACAATGAGGTGGTTGGTTTTATCCTAGCAGTCAGAGCTGGCCCAACCATGTGACCAACTGAAGCAGCTGCTTCAGGCAGCAAATTGGTGGAGACACCCATGTTTCAGCTATCCCCTCCCAGCCCATAGAATGCTGCTGACAGGACATACATTCCATTGCATGCCAGATGTTCAGGAGGCTGCCGGGCTTTCTGTCTCCTCTGACCTACCTGAGGTATTTTTACCTTAGCTAGCATAAGTTCCAGGCCTTTAGGGGGCATGCTGGGCCAGGAACAGAATCCCAGCATGCACTGCTACAGCCAAGATGCTCCCCTTCTGCCCTGGTCCAGCTTAGTCCTCACCCCGATCCTCTCTCGAACTGCGTCCACCGCTAACGTATTTGCTTTGCTAGGGCATACAGGAGCCACTGGTGTGTGAGAGGGGCCTCCAGCCATTTGTGCCAGTGGCTCCAAAGTGCACAGTGGCAGCATGCCTTTTGCACCACTGAAATGGGGCCTATGATTGCAAGATATGTTAACATAAGCCCAGCTTTGGATTGGGTTGCCTGACTGATGACTTGCCTCTACTGGTCCTCCTCCTCCTGAATTGAAAAGGGGCAGAGAGGAAGAGAAAATGTGGAGGGGAGGGGAGTGCTAAACTAGAACATTGTTCACATGTGCTTGGTTAAAACAGCAGGCTTTATATAAATGGCTCCCATGTTGAGCATGCTCAGTGGCTCCCAGTTTTCAATGTGTTCATGTGACTGGGTAGAAGCAGAAGCCTTCACTAGGATTAGATTCACCAAGGCTGAAGCTGAGTTGAGCTGCTCCTCCTCTGCTGCTTTCAGCTGGTGCTGCGCTCTTGTTATGTGTTGTCATTTTCTAATATTTTCATATCATCTACACCACGCTAGCAATAACCTCCTGAAACAATATCACATGCTATTATGTGGTCAATGCTGTGCCTCCATGCTGTTGTCTGGCAATGCATGACATCATTGCAGGTTACTTGCATTACAATATACCAAATATACAGTCACATATGGCAGCGAATGGGGGAATGCACCAGCAAAGGTCATCACACAATTTATGTGGTGAGGTCATACTGGATGAAAAACATGGAAAATGAACCATGAAGATAACAAATTCAGGTCTTTGGGGAAAAAAGTTGCAAGAAGAGTCTGCAAATTGAAATCAGGTTTGCAGAGTCAGAAGAGGGCCATTTCAGCTCACTCCTACCTTTGGATATTGCTGTTTTCCTACAGAAGAGTTTTCATTACTTGATAGATACAAAAGAAGAATTGGGACATCTGCTTATAGGCAGAGATGAGAACATGTAACTGAGTCATTGTTCTGGCAAGCCTTGGACTGGAGAATCTGAATAATTATGGATTATCTCAGTTTATAGTAAGTGAACTTGGAGCACAAGCCTAGGCATGTCTACTCAGAAGCAAGTCCCACTGTGTGCAATGGGACTTAATCCCAGGAAAGTGTGTTTAAGATTGCAGCCTCAGTCTAGTTTCTTTCTGCCATGGAACAGGGAAACATACACTGCATGCTTACTGTGGTCAGAAAGGAAGAAGGTGAGTTTCAAGTCTGAGCAATTTCTGGGTCTCATAACAGCCGGACCCCCCCAAATTATTCAGTGTCCTGAAAACTCTGTTAAATGAAATGCTAACATTAAGGCTGCAATCCTAGCTACACTTACCTGGAAGTAAGCCCCATTGACTATAATGGGACTTACTTCTGAGCAAATCTGCGTAGAATTGGGCTCTAAGATGGTTAAAATGCCTTAACGCAGGGAGATTGTGTGAGGAGAACTGGAGGTGGATTTTAGGAAGTGGAATGCTCAGCCAGTATTCCAGGGGCAGAGATATGTGTATGAAAAAACTGTGCAAGTGTTTGTTAAGTTCAGCTACACTACGGGGGGGGGGGGGAAGCAGATTTTGTAATAAAGTATAACAAGGATTTATTGCTGAAAGTTAAATACAAACTACTTTCTGTTTTCTCAGTCCATTGCTATTTTACCAGATGGCTTTACTCATACAGGTGTAGGTTTATAAGAAGGATAGCAAGGGACAAGAGTGCTTCTTGTGTTTAGGTTCTCAAACCCTTTGTAAAATAACGTATTCTGTTTGGGGACATGATAGGTACCACTTATTTGAGCAGAGGACTATACTGTGGATTGCTGACCTCATACAGGAATGCTGAACTCATAAGTGGGGCAGAGAACATACATGTACCCATCTGCAAAGGAGCTCCATGCATGTAAACCGCCTTTGACATGCATAACGTATGCAGATGTACATTCTGTTCTGTATTATGAATGCTTATCAGGCTGACTCAATGCACAGTTTGTTGCGCTTCCCCATCCTGTGCCATTTGTTATGTACAAAAAGTTGCCCACAATTAGAGCTTGTTAAACATCATACATTTTATTGCTTTCTCTCTTATTAGACTAAGAGCACGTCTGGCTCCTTAACCCATTTCTGCCCAACCCACAAGTGTACACATTTGCAACCTTGGGTAGAAATGGCTTAAATGCATGGGGCAGAACTATGGGCCTGCATGAGCTGTTGCCTACTTGTGCACGGGGGGGTGGGGATCTAAACTGCCTCTCAACATGTAGTTTGTACAAAACACCCACACACAATCAGACAGTGGCACCAGGAGGGGGAGTATGTACTTGCTCATACTCCTCTACCACACACTGAAGAGAGCAGTTCATTGTCCAAACTGGCTCAGGGAGGTCTCATTTCCAGAATTCAAATGTATCACTTGAACATAGTTCAGATAACTTTGTTCATACCCTTCTTATTTTTATGTTTAATGTATTTATTTTTATTTAATTTGTAATCTTCCCCAATATCACAGCAAGCAGGGGGCAGTTCACCCAGGCGGCATGCCCAGGTGGTGGGTACACCCCCCTGAGCCCCTTCCAAGCAGAGGCCTGTGCCACCCCCAGTCTCTGAACAACCGCAAATGGTGTCCCCAGAAGCACTTCGGCGATGGCATAATGTCACGATGACATCATAGTATCACTGCCAAGCCACTTTGCGGCGCCATATGTCAGATGAGTGAGGGGGTGTCATATAGCACAGCGGGGTGACACTCATCATGGGCAGCACCTGTACTGACAATGCCACTCTTAGTTTAAGCCATTTCTGACCAAGGTTGCATATACTCAGCAGGGTCCAAATGTGTATACCTGTGGGCTGGGAAGAATTATAGCCAGAATTCAACCAGGGAATGCAAAAATACCATTCTGTTTGGATCTTTCCTGAAGACCAGAAATCTCATGAAGTGCATTGTATAAACTCTGCCTTTCACTCCCTTTATGACCTCTGTAGTTGGAAGCCTGATCCTAGGGTTGACATATCTTCATCCCTGGAGGTGATCTCAGCCACCATCAGACGTAGCCAGCTTCTCATAAGAACTTAGAATGTGCCTGTTTGCGAATATGTCTGGAAGGTTTGTTTATATATAAGATTTACATCCTGCGTCTCCTAAAAAGATTGGTGATGCATTCCATTGTTGATGTACACCTTGTTTATGCATGGTGTCTCGGCCCAGGAAGACTGGCCTGTCCCTTCCTCTTTACCAAGTCTTGGCTTTGTTGAGCTGAAGCAGGGCTGTCATTAATAGACCTTGTGATGCAGGACTGGCAGGAAGGGTGGGCAAGCTCCTCCCAGAGCCAATCAGCCACGGACTTTTTGTTGTCCTCTCAGTCTCTACCCATGATGATCTTGACAGACAGTTTGTTAACTTGGTCATAATACTAACCCTTTGTCAGCATTTTATTCTTATTAACAGAGGGAGCTGGAGTCACATACTCCTAAATATATGCAAATGACAGTTTATTCTTAATTTAATTTCAGAGCACCAGATTTGCATGTTAGCACAGGATTAGCAAGGCTAAGAACTCTTTTAACCTTTCTTCACCTAAAAGAGCAAAGGGAAAAGCACAGCCTGATATGAGAAAACGCTTGAGGGAGTAGCAATGTCATGCATGAAGGCCCTTCGTGTATGCAAACAGAGTTTGCATGAGTTTGTATGAGTTTTCTGAAAAATTCCTAGGGGGGAGGTGGATTAGGCAAGTTTTGGATTTCGTAAACACTTCGTGAATGAAATTCTCAACCACATAGTACAATTGACCCAGCTGCATTGGGAAACTATTAAGACGATGCCTTACATTTCCTTGAAAGAATGTTGTTAAAAGTACTGTAAGTTCAGTGTTCCAGTCACCTCCACAGACATGAGAGCATGACCAAATGGAAATCTCGGAGACCTTAAAAGACACAAAAGCTCTTTGTCCTATGTGAATAGTTCAGGTACAGCACATCCATAGAACAGAATTAAACTGGTTTACTAGGCACTCCCTTTCCGAAGGATTTCTGGAACTCAACATGTGATGGCAGCTAGAGAACCAGCAGAGAATATCAGCACTCTCATAAAACAATACTTCTTCCTAGGAAACTTGGGAGAGAAGTCTTGAGTTATTCTTGTTACCAAGTATATTGGCAGATTGCGGGAGACCTGGGTATGCCAAGGAGTTAGTGGTCTGCACAGTTTCTCCCTGATGGTCAATCTTTTCCTCCACTATTGGGTTAATCTTTGGGGACAAGTGCTGAGGCACACTTCATTAGTTTACACCTGTTAGTAAGGATGCCACCCTTGCTTTTTCTTGTCAGGAGCAATCCGGACACTAAGCCAAGTTCACTAGATGATGAAGGGCCAAATCCTCTCCAACTTTCCAGCGCTGATGCAGCCATGCCAATGGGGCATGAGTGGCATCCTGTGATAGGGGGGCAGTCATGGAGGCCTCCTCCAGGTAAGGGAATGGTTGTTCCTTTTCCTCAGGGCTTCATTGTGGCTGCAGCAGCACTGGAAATTTGGATAGGACTGGGCCCAAAGTCATCTCTCCTGGGATTGTATCAGCTACCTTTTCCCCATGGAATGATATGAAAGGGGGCTTGAGATGCCGTTCAGGTACTGCATGAGGCCAGCTGCATATGGGCCGCATGAAACGTTGCTCATGAGAGGCATATGTCTTGTAGAAGAAGGCTCCACTTCTGTTTAGAGGGACATAAGAACATTTTGTTTTATCTGATTGAGGAAATTGTTGCTTGTGTAGAGTAATAAATTCAGCTTTCTGTCTTTCTCCCATTGCTCTGTGTTTTTTCTCCATATCCAAAAAGTACCTTTGCCCTTCTGGCAATACACCAGCTGTGCTCTAAGACACATGTATCATACACCTACAGAGGAAATTGACTACATGTGCCAAGACAATCCATGAAGGGCTCATGGCACAACTCAGTGGGTTTAGATGAAATGAGGAGACAGGCAAGGATATAGGTGCAAAAATATATGTTTTAACTGTGAAGATAAATTCTACACTTTTGCTTTTTTTGGTCTTTGCTTCTAAGAGCAAGTGGTAACAATTGTTCATTCAGGTATTATCTCTCCCTCCCTCCAGTATTTCAAATAGGTACTTGCACGGAAGCCTTCATATTAGGCATATTTCTTTAAATAACACCAGTCATTTAAAAGGTAGGTTCTGATTCACCAACTAAGAACGCTTTAAATAGTAGACAGCCTAAGCAACAGCTATTGATTCTGATGATTTTAAGTTCTATGAACTTTAAAGCGAGAAGATTTCAGATTTCTTTAAGGCCAAGGTTTTAAATGGCAATTCCAGGGTTCAAAGTCTAAAAGGTTTAATCAAGTACCACAGGAGACAGGCATTACCTTCTACAGAAATTATTTGCTTGTGACCAGCTGCATAGTGCTGCTCACAATAGTATTTATGGAGCCTTCAAATTTGAAATTAAATTTAGCAGCTCTGCCTCTTTTGGAGTCACCATGTTTTACTGGCAGACTTTTTTTTTAATGAGGCGTAATTAAGGCATAATTGCAGGGCAGTCCAAACATGGGGAAAAGACTTCGCAAAACTGTCAAATGTTTTGAGAGCCTGACATCCTCTGCATGCAAATACCTTGGGGGTGGGTGAAGATGTGGTATTTTTCTCCCCTTGCTTGTCGGTTCAGGAGGCGGTTATACTTGAAGAGGCTGCTCTGGCAGTCACTATTGGGCAGGCTGTCTGAAGGAAAGCTCATAACATAGAGCTAGTTTTATTGCTTGCTAGAAGTCTCTGTAGGGAAGCTAAAAAAAGTAAAGATAGCTGGATCTCCTGGGTCATCCATGGGCCATGTTCAAAATTGTGAGAGTTCTTTCTCACTTGCCCCCACCCAGCCTCTTAGGACTGGGTGATTTGTCATTGTCAAGCTGCTCACACACCAAACATAATTCCCCAAAGAAGATCTACATAGTAAGGATAGTTTCTCTCCCCTCAAGTGTCCCAGAGTGCTGTGTTTTTTTTGCAAGCGAGCAGTTAACCGTAATGCAGAGAATACGGTTCATACAATGCAGCTTGGATACTCTTAACTTCCGGGTAGCACATCGGCCAATTTGGGCCATCCTTGGGACTTGGAACTCTTAAAACTGCTGCAAGGTTAAAATTTCAGCTTGGTGTCCTATAGCAACAAGCCAGTTCTGCATGACTTATCCTCTCCCTGTTGTAGTCCTTCCATAGGTGGGTGCCACTACCTCTGAAGAAACAGAGGGTTACAACCACAAAAATTGCAATATATGCCTGATGAAGTTGCAAGAGGTATTTTGTCCCTTACAGACAGAGACGGATAGTTGGCTATGTAGAGACCTTGGTAATATTGTGATATTGGCTCAGGTGCAGGTGGGCAGGTGCCAGTCAGAATCCAGTGCCATCTAGAGGCTCCTCCAGCAAATGCCAGACTGCTAGATTTTGTTACTTGCCCCAGTAGATGGATGTGGAAGACTAAGCAAGTAAAAGGATCAGTGGTAGATCTCCCATTCATTTGATGGGTCAAATGCCCTGGGCATGCACCTTTAGGTGAGGCTCCCGGTTGGGTTGGAAACCGTGCTTCCATTTTTCTAGAAGTACAAAACCTTGGGGAAGCCTCAGGAAGCTTCCCCAAGACAGCCTGGGGTCATGCTTCAGGTAAGTGAGGGGGGAGATTTGCACAGGAGGGCGGCAACATCCCGCGGGGGGCATCAGCGTGGACCTTTGCCCTGAGGTGCGGGGGCTGGGGAGATCCACCACTGAAAAGGATAAGATGTGAGAATCATATGCAATGTTTCCTTCCAAGTTAACATGCATATGATCAGGCTATTAGGTTGAAGCTATCAAGCAGAAGATTACAGGAAAGTTTCGAGCGTGATCTCCAAAACTCACAACAGAATATTTGGGATTTTATTCCAGGCAAACTTTTCCATGAGGCAACAGGTGATGAACTGGTGGGGGAGGAAAGTGCCTGCCACATGCTTCATCTGTGCTTCCTCCTCCCTGGATCTGAAAGGAAGAGAGGACTGGAAAGGAAGATGTGTAGGGGGAAAGTAGTGGGCTACGGAGTCAAATAGAAAAAGCAAGGAGACAATCTAGCCCAGCACTCGCCTCTCTTCTGCATTTCCTCTTCCTCCCCATTCAAGTCCAGGCAGCAGAAGGAGGAGGAACTTCAGCAGAAGCAAAAGCTGGCCCGCTGCCTGGTAAAGGAACTGGGAAGGGACTTGGGACACAACTCTGCTTCATTCAATTGTCATCACAATATATGACCATCCGATATGCTGTCAGAGCATGGACGAACTCAGCTATGAGCGGTTGCAGAATCAATTTTCCTCCACAGATAATAAAACAAAAATGAATTTGTGGGTAGGATGATATGGTAGTAGTTTCCCTCATGCTCCACGGCTGACAAAATCTCAGCGACCAATGTTCTGCCGTACTTGGGTAACTAGACAGCGGAACATGAGAGCAGTGGTGCTAGGCCCTCATTTCTATTTCTTTGTAGGCCTTTTGTGTTTCATTCTGACTTGTATTTGTGACTCTTTTTTTAAGCAGACTAACGGAGTGAGTGGCCAAACACAGCCTGAGCTGCCAGCAGTATGTATCGCTGTTGAGCCCGACTCAACATGAGCTCTTACTCTTTGTGTGAAGTGAGGCTGGTGCTTGCGGTTTCATAATCAGCTTTTTGTTAAGGAGATCTGAGTTGTGATCAATGGCTTCCTTGTTAGTTATATTGACCAGTTCCATCTTGGCGCTTTAACGGCCCTGTGGGTCTTTGCGTTGGGGCTCTAACAATTTTAATCTAATATCACTGGCTTTTAGCCAAGCTTCAACAGAAGATCATTTAATGTCAGAACCCACGCCTGTTTTTCGTTGTTTTGTCAGCTTTGTTATTCTGTAGCAGGCCTTCTCCCCAGCACTCTTTCGGCTCTGTATTACCGAGGGCAGAATAACAATTCTGGTGAAGCCGTATAATTAAGCAGTAGGGTATGGCAGGAGGTGTGGCTAGCCTGAGATAATTACATCCTTCAGGTACTGGGAGACTTTCAGTACGAATTATTTCTTATAGCTATTAGGAAAGGTGGCCTCACAGTTCCTACTTCCACATTAAGCACTTCACGATGCATAAAGTACACAGTTCATCGACGTTTCCTTAATTTATTGATTTCAAAACACAGAGAAGTACTCTTTCGTAACATACAGAGCTTGAAAGATGTAAACATGATGTCCCATTCATATTAATTATGTGGGATTCAACATATTAAGGCACAGATATGTTGAATCCCACATAATTAATATGAATGGGACAGTCTGTGTGCATGGAAGTGTTTGCCAGGCAGAGACTTTAATGTGGTAATACTTTACTAAGCAGTGATCTATTAAAAATTACTTATAAGTAGTTAATTCTTTTCTTGCAGGGTCTTCTTGAATACTGAAGGGTCTTAATCTTTGGTTTTGATCTTTGGCGTCTTCAGAGAGGGTTGAAGTATTCATCTGAAACCCTGGAGAGCCAGTGGCAAGTGGTGTAGGCCAGCGATTTTCAACCTTTTTCATCTTGTGGCCCTCTAAAAAGATGCTAAAATTTTCAAGAAACACCATCAGTTTTTTGACAATTGACAAGGCACACTGTGCTGCTGGTGGGGGGCTCGCATCCTCAATGGCCCTACTAATAAATTACCTGGCCCCAAACTCCTGCCACACTCTTGCAGACCATTTGTGGCATACCAATGTGCTGTGGCACACTGATTGAAAATCGCTTGTGCAGGTAATGCTGAACCAGACTGACCAATGATCTACTTTGGTATAAGTCAACTTCTTAGATAATTCTATGTAAAGGTTAGACTCTGAAAGAGTATACATTGGTGTGTTGTATTTTTATTCTTGTGTTGTGCACTGCCTTGAGCATAGGAAAGGCAGTATATAAATCTTTGAAAAAAGAAATAATATATGTATGACTGTGTGCCAGTGAATAGGCCAGAGTAGGGCCAGCAACTACAGGCACAGGAATCCCATACATGTGTTCAAATAATCTGGACAGGACTTTCAAATGTGTAGTGTGGGACCCTGATGTACCCAATTATTTTTGTATTATTTATTTATTACAATTATATCCAACTCTTTTCTCATTGTGGAACTCAAAGGGGCATACACGGGGTTCCCAGCTGATGATCCACCAAGGCACTGATCAGGCATAGACCTTCTTCACCAGTTAGGAGGCTGTATCGCATGCCCTCGGATCTTGTCCTGGGAGGGAACTTTCTGACAAGGAATTGCTACAAATCCTATGATTGGATAGCCTGAGATCTAGAAATATGTCTGACCATGGCTGAATACTGCTCAGTCAAGTGCACACATATTTTTGGATCTCAGGCAATTTCCTCCACATCATCATAGGCATATGTGAGCCCCGGGACATCTGCATGGTAGAGGCTGCTGCATGCCTGAACCAGCCCTTAACATTGTTTAATTGAAGTCTACGTAAGTGGCTTAAAGAAAACTCTTTGCCACAGTGCTCCCCTGAGATCAAAGATTTTTCCACATATTAGGATATCAGGAAGAGAGTATAGAGTGAAACTGTAAAACAAGTCACAAGGAATGCCAGGTTTCGATCCTGGGAAAGCTTCTGCAGCTTTAGAAATTGCTGCTGGCTGGTGCAGCTGTACTACTGTATGGCACTTCAAAAAATAAAAGCTGCTCCTAGCAGAGTTTTTCTGAACATCTTCCTTCTAGTTAACCAAGGTTTCAACGATGAAAAAAATGACTGGATCTGGCCTGATCTACTTACCTCACAAATTGCTTCAGTAGATAAATACACACGCTACCGGTCACTGCCGATGAGGGCCCCCCATTTGATGACAGCTCTCCTGAAGTAGAAACAATCAACCCACATAAGAAACCTCGACCGCAGGCCTATAGAGGCAGCGGGGTCAAGGAGAGCCAGTGTTTAACTTTGATCAGAACCTGGAACTGGTTTGGGATGAGAGGGAGGGCCTTAACTGGCCTACCGGCCAGGCTGTAGCAGGGCAACCATGGTCCCCATGGGGACCGCCTACTTTCTGGCAGGGTCCTAGCTATCCACAGTACCCTTGGGTGTTGGGCTGGGAGAGCCCCCCCCACCTTACTGGCAGTACCCGGCTGCGCCAGAGCCTGATTTTGACCAACAGGATTTGGATTGGGGGGTGACTTCTCTGGGCTTAGATGAGGGGCAGGAAAGGCCTAAGATTTCATACGGCACTATAGCCATCCCTCTGGGTTCATACCTCGCCTTGTTGGTCAAGGAGAAGATATGGTGAGGTGACTTTATAGACATGTTTAGTCTTTTACACATCGAGCCTGAGCCGACCCCCAAAGTGGGTGACCCTGTGCGAGATGTTGAAACCGTTAGGCAAAGAAAACCTGACAAAAATTGGACCAATTGGCTCAATGGTTTCAATGTATATTCCGGGGTCACTGTCCAGATGTACCCCAGGAAGGCGGGGCGACTTTTTAAATACCTGGACATTATTCATCGCGCTTTTTGTGATCATGCTGGGGCGGCTTGGATGGCCTAAGACCATCATTTCCATATCAGGGCTTCACATGACCCAGCTCTGGATTGGACTGTACCCCAGTGGGAACTCTGGGTTCAGTTGGTTCTACCAGCCAGGGCTACGTTAGGCAGTAGGGCAGATAGTGGGCATTTAATTGCCCACAACAAAATCGAGCAGCAAAGGGCACCGGGAGGTGCGCAGTGGGTTCAGAACCCTCACGCATGCTTCGAGTTTAACACACCTGGGAAATGTAATGGGCAAGGATGCTCCTATTCCCACAACTGTGGCATGTGTGGAGCCAAGCACCCAGTTGCTAAATGCCCCAGGATTAGTGGCCCACAGTCGGGTTTGCGACCCTTTACCCAGGGCGGGAGAAAGTCTGGCGGCGGACCCGCAGCAGATGTCAATAAGGGGTCCAACGCCGATTAGGATTTTAGCCTTAGGCTACTGGCTGCAATTTTATAATGATCGACCTGCAGCTCATTTGTTGTTTGATGGTTTCAAGTTTGGCTTTAGGCTTCCTGCGATGCCATCTGCCAGCCACACTTTTGGCGATAACCTCGTCAGTTAAAGGCATGGAGGATGTGGTGAGGCGTAAGATAGCCAAGGAGTTGGAGACAGGCAGAGTAGTTGGACCATTTGCTGTTCCTCCATTAAGTAACCTGCAGGTGTCACCTTTGGGAGTGGTACCCAAAAAAGCCCCGGGTCAATTCAGGCTGATTCACCATCTGTCTTTTCCAGAAGGATCTTACCTTGATGATTTGTGTGGGGAACTGGGGATCCCTTTGGTTCAGGATAAGACAGAGGGCCCGGTCAATAAACTCACCTTTTTAGGTAGCGAGTTAGACTCGGTGGCACAGACCAGTCGCCTGCCTAGGGATAAATTGGACAAATTGACTAGGATGTTAACCAGTGCCCTGGGGTCCCCTAAGTTAACTTTAAAGGAATTGCAAAGGCTGGTAGGGCACCTCAACTTCGCCTGTAAGGTCATTGCCCCTGGCAGGGCTTTTGTTAGGTGATTTCGCGATGCTATGGTTGGTCTCAGGCGCCCGTCCCACACGCTTCGGGTATGAGAGAAAACTGTGGTTGGAATTTTTGAAATAATTTAACGGGATCTCATTTTGGAGATCTTCACAGTTACTGGAAGCTGAACTCCAGGTTCACTCAGACACTGCAGGATGTATGGGATTTGGAGTGTTCCTTAGAGGGCGTTGGTGCGCAGCTTCGTGGCCACAGGGTTGGGTTCAGGAAGCAACCACCAGGAACTTGACCTTTCTAGAACTTTTTCCAATTGTGGTGGCAGTCCATTTGTGGGCGGGGGAGTTTGCCAACTCTTCAGTTCGCTTTTGGTGCGATAATCAGGCTATGGTCCACATAATTAACATGCAGACCTCCAAACCCCCTCAGGTTATGAATTTGGTTAGAATCTTTGTTAAGCAGTGCCTTGCTATCAGCACTGTTTTCTCAGCCAGACATGTCCCTGGGATTGAAAATAGGGTAGCCGATGCTCTCTCTCGATTCCAGGAGGAGCGTTTTTGGCAGCTAGTGCCTGAGGCCAGTCAGGATCCCGAGCCCATGCCTCAATGGCTGTGGGACCTTGGTATGATGAGGCCCAGGAAGCCATCTGGCCATCGTTGGCTCCATCTACCTGAGCCAGCTACATGAGTAAAATCCGTGAGTTTTGTGATTTTTGTAGGTTGACTTCGGTGCCAGTACAGGGACCATTCACACCACATACTCTTATGCAGTTATTTTAGGACTGCGTGATAGGGGTATATCCTGCAAGTCTGTGTCCATTTATCTGGCTGCCATTTCCTTTCAGTCAAGGGCCTGGGGAGTTCAAGACTTCATCAAGGAGTTTAGGGTGCAAAAGATGGTGCCAGGACTCCGCAGGAGATCCCCGGCTGTTCCAGATAAGTGGCGGCTGATTACCCCTACTATTTTGCACGGGCTGAGTATGGAGTTTTGTGCCATGTGTTCCTCAGACTTTGAGTCTCTGTTGTTTAGAACAGTGACTCTTGTTATGTTTTACGGGGCTTTTCGACCGGGTGAGGTGTTGGTCAGATCGAGGTTGGTGTCCCCTGACAGAGTACTGCAATGGGGCGACTGTGTTTTGGAACAAGGGATTTTGTCCCTTCATTTGAGGGTTTCCAAGACTGACCAAATTGGGCGTGGGCAGTGGGTACAGCTTAAACGGGCTCCTATGTGGTACCTCTGCCCAATGTCTGCTATGAAGCAGTATTTCCAGTTGGCTCCTTCAGGAGCCGGCCCGCTCTTTAAGCACGTGGATGGTTCCCCTCTTACTATTTTTCTGTTTTGGGCCATTTTTAAAAGGGTATTGGCACACCTGGGTCTGAGGCCAGAATTATATGGGCTTCATTCGTTTAGAATTGGTGCGGCTTCAGTGGCAGCCCACATCGGCTTCTCACCTCAGGACATCAAGTGCATCGGTAGATGGCGCTCTGGTGTGTTTAAATATTATGTTCGTTAATGTCAGGCCTTGTTTGCTGGGGCCGTGCCTACTGGGGTGAGTCGCGGGGGCAGTTATTTGCCAGTTTACGTCCAGTCCAAGGTGCTGCGCCATGTTGGCGTGATGTGTAGGCATATGCCACGAGCCCCGGTTGGGACTGTGTTTTGTCTCTAGTCCATATTCGGAAGTCCATGTGTTCGTCATGACCAAGTTACTGGTCATGTATGTGTTTGCCCTGATCCATTTGGAAGGGCGATGTTTATTCTACAAGGTTGGGGGAATTTGTATACCTCTTTTAACCTTGATCTAGTCTAACTAGGAGGCAAGTGAGTCTTCCTCACAACGTTCCTTTTCTTTCAACAGGTCTGCGAGGGAGGTGCCCAGCCAAGGTCCTGATCTGCGGACATTCCATAGTTTTTGGGGCTTGGAAGCATGCCATGTCATCCAGTTTCAGCTCACAGCTGGAGCTGGGTGATGTGGCACACATTGATTGGCTGACCAAGAGAGGCATATGTTGGGGTCAGTTCATCCCAGCTTTTTTGGAGTTTCTTGCACTCAACCCCCTGCCCCAGGTAATCATTGTTCACTTGGGAGAGAATGCCTTGGGCCAGAGGACGTCTATGTCCTTGAGACTCCAGGCCCACAGGGATTTTACAACGCTCGTTAGTCAGTTCCCTGGGATTACTATCCTGTGGTCTGATATGCTGCCTAGAAGGGTATGGAGGTGGACGTGAAGCATTAGAAGAGTAGACGTTGCCTGCAAAAGAGTTAATGCTTACCTGGGCAGTGTTGTCACGGAGCTCGGGGGAGCGACGTTCCATCATCCTGGAATTTGTTTTGGGCAGGGCTCTTTACCGTGGCAATGGAGTGCATCTTTCCCCTGTGGGTTATGGCCTGTTTTTAACAGACTTGCAACAGGTCTTGAAAACCCTTTTGGGTGCAAGGAAGGCCAAGTGCTAGGCTGACCTCCCCCTTGTGGCGGTAGAAATGTGGGCTGGGTAGGCAGAAGACCTTCTCAGTGTCCAATCTAAGTCAGCAAGGACGTGGGGTGAACCAGAACAGCTCCCATGATGCCTGACCGGCTCAAGGAGGCATGCTGGCTAGCCCCTTGTCCGAACTTGGGGGCCTTGCAGGGGTGACCTGAAGGCATAGCAGTTCTGTTGACTTACCCTCTTCGGCCAACGTTGAGAGGTGGGCTTAATAACAATTGAGTTATGCCTGGAGTCGGGTGGGCGCCCTATGAGACTGGGGGATGAAGACGGCTAGGGCCGTTTCCCCCTCATAGAACCCCGCACTTGGGATGGGTTTTGTTGTCCTTTTTGTTGCCCTGTTGCAATGTTTGGTATTCAATAAAAGTGGTCCATTTTAATTCCATACCTGTTGTTGGCTGTATTTATTTGGGGAGTGCATGGTAAGAACAGAACTGGTTTAGAAGACAGATAATGTGCCAACCTGTGTTGTTACGTGACACAAATTTCTGTGAAAAAAGTTGGCTTTTCCCTCAAAAGCAATGGCATAACCCTCACAATTGATTTTCTTCCTGTTTATTTTATTTGAGAGACTTCTCCTTAAAAAGGACTTCCACAAACAACCACAAAACAAATTGCTCTCATGGTACCTATTTGTTCCTGCCAAAGTTTGATTTAATGTTATGTGCCCATGGCTTGCACATTTACAGAAACAAACAAACCAGACTGAGCAATGTACTGTTGCTAAGCTCCTTCTCCACAGTGTACGGCATTCAAACCTATTTCACTTGAAATAATGTGCTTTTACAACATATCCCAGAAAATCTTTCCTCCCTGGGACATAATGTACTGTCATTTCCTCTGTCAAATGAAATACAGTAGAACCTCCAAAGATGACCACCTCTCTATATTGACCACCTCAAGTTGACCTAAATTTCACAATATGGACAGACCTAAATTTCACAATATGGACAGACACTGCATATACACTATGGGAGACCAACCTCTCTATATTGACCACCTCCGTAAGTTGTATCTTGACCACTTCGACCATTGCACAGAGTATTAATTGACCCTCCGTAAGTTGCCCACTGAATGTGATACTATGGGCCTGTGTTTTGTCTGGTTTGACCCATCTTGGAACAGCAAGAAGCTATGCAACAATCCCTCCCCTACGCCTGCTAGCGCGTGTGCGAAAAGGTTTTTATAGGTGGGCACACTGCACATAGCCGACAGACCTGGGCCAGCTGCCGATTGTACCTGGACATGTACCAAGTTGTGAGGGACATGAGGTTGCTTGTGCATAGTGAAGCCACTGTCCTTTCACTTTGGTTCCCATCACCAGTGCATTACTTTACACTTCTATTGCTGCCTATTCTCCCAGTTTGGAGAGATCCTTCTGGAGCACTTCACAATCCCTTCTGGTCTTCACCACTCAGAAAAGTTTAGTATCCACAAACTTGTCCACCTCCCTGCTTATCCCTGTTTCCAGGTCATTTATGAAGATGTTGAAAAGCACCAGTCCCAGGACAGATCCTTGAGGCACTCCACTTTCCATCTCTCTCCACATTTTTTGTCAATTGCCCATTGACACCCACTTTCTGTTTTCCTGGTCCTCAACCAGTTCCCAATCCATGAGAAGACCTGTCCTCTTATTCCCTGACTGTGGAGTTTTCTCAACAGCTTTTAGTGAGGGACCGTATCAAGTGCCTTCTGGCATTTAGTGAATCTGAGGAGACCCAGTGGAGGCCAGGCAGCCTAAGTAAAAAGTGTTTGTTTTTTAGCTGATGGGGCTGTGTAACATGCTACATGCTTTGGGCTCGCAAGGGGTAGCATTGGTCTGCCTATCTGCTATGAAACCAAGTATTTTTTTTTAACTTACAATTTTTTTTAAGCTTATGAATTTTCAGAGGTTTTTTTAAACACTGATTGTGGGCTGTTTATTCTCTGTCTCTTGATATATAGATATAGATGATATAAATAGTAAGCATCACAACAGAATCAATTCTCATTGATATTTGCAATAAAACTTTTTAAAAATCCAATCTAAATAATAACTTGGTCTTGCATTTGTTGTCCTGGGAGCTAAACACGATAATATTTAAATGCCTTTTTTTTCCTGTATGTTGACCACCTCCCTATGTTGACCAATTTCCTCTAGTCCCTTGGGTGGTCAACTTAAAGATATGGATCTTTCCCACAGGTAACCGAATACAGCCCAGGTATATTTGGTAAGCAGCATTTCACTGACATTTCCAGAATGCCATAACTACTACTCACATTGTACTAGCCTGGTGACTTGCTGTGTGAGTTTCCTTAGTGATATACACTATGGATTATGTGGTGATAAATTAGAGGTCACAGTGAAATACTGTTCTATTTTGATATACATCACTTCTGATCTTTTTTAAAAGGGGAGGTAGGCAATTGTTTCAGAAGATTTATCCTGTTAATTGATAGTACCTGGAAGACCCAAATGCTATGCACTCTCAGAAACAGAGCTTAAATGTAGTTTGAGTTTGTGGCAACCACATACTTTACCAGTGCAAGAGGCCAGCATGTCACCCCCTTGATGGACCTCCTCCCACGCAGTGGTAATGCATCATTGCCCTGTCCTCGCTGGTTTTGGCTATAACTTTTGATGGAATATTTCATCGCTGTTTGTTTCACTGCATTTTGCATGAAATTATACATAATATATAACATGATGGTACTATTCAAAAATACCAAGATTTGAAAATTTTTGGCCAATAGTGGTGTCACCCCCGTGTGCGTGTCACCCCATGTGGTCTGTACCCCCTAGCAATGCCATTGTATGTATGTCTCACTTGTCAATAAGATTTACTTTTGAACATACATGTTTAGGATTGGTTTATGAGTTGAACCATAGTATCACATTAAACAGAAGAATATACTTGCGTGGAGGCTCTAGAACAGGGTGGCCAATCTTTCAACTTTAGGGCTCCTGAACTAACTGTGTAGAGGAGAGAATTTCAGCAGGTGCAGCCTGTCAGGTGCTTGTCAGGTGCAGCTGAAATTCCCCCTTCTACACCATTGTTAAAGGTCCAGAAGCCCTAAAGTTGAAAGGTTGACCAACTCTGGTATATGTCAAAAATGATGTACTGTATAGTCATGGGCCCTGTTGTCACTATACCAGAGTACCAAAAACACTCCTCATAAGATGTGGCCTTTGTGGAGGATATGTTACTCTTAGAACCAATTCTAAGCTGCATTTTAATTGTTCCTTGATGTCTGGAGGCTTTACACAAGTTACAATTACGGCAGGGATAAGAAGACGTGTTTTTATAGTGCTGGGATATCTGTTGTTGTGTGCTGTGAAAGCCATTGCCCTTCCCTTCATCCTAAACCATGAATGTTGGCAGTAATGAACAGCATCTCATTTACCTTCAGCCCTCTATTTTTAATCTCTGCTTTCACAACAGATCAAAACTAGTGTCTTCCACAGTGATTAAATGTCTCAAGCATAATGCTTACATTTTTCCGTGGGTGCATTGCATATGAACCAAATCTCAGGATTAAGTGAGGAATATATATTTACATTCTGGTTTCACAGAAGCAATGACTTCTGTCTGTCTGTCTGTCTTTTAACCCTCTGTATAGCAAACATCAACTGAATTGTAACAGAAGACTAGGTGAAGATTTATATCTTCAGTGGAAGTAATTTATATCAGTGATGTGTGTTTTCCAGAAACCTTTCAGTGTGTATTCTTTCCTTCCACATAATATACAGACTTTATGGGGCAGGGCCCACAAAAACAGGGGTGGGGCTTACAGTCATGTTCTCACTCCCGCCCCATGTGTTGACTAAACATGTGGATGGAATGTGAGATAAGGGCCATAGTCATCTGAAAAACATTTATCATTTTGAAGCTACCCGGTTTGACTGGTATTGCACACATTCATCATGTTATTAATTCATTTTATGAAATAATTCACTTTTAGAAATGAACACATATTATGTGGAAAAATACTGCACTGGAAAATGCCCTCCATCACTGGTTCAAAGTTAAGGCAGAACAAAAATATGTCCCTTTCCCCACCCTCAAATTCACAGCCCTATTTGCAGGTAGCAAATTTGGTTCATTTGCAATGCACCCACAGAAAAATGTAAACATTATGCTTGAGACATTTAGGGCGCAGTCCTAACCCCTTATGCCAGTGCTTTCTAGCAATAAGGGCAATGAGGGCAATGCAGCTCTGAGGTCAGGGAACAAAATTCCCTTCCTTTGAGGAGGCCTCCGTGAGTGACACCCAACTGCAGGATGCAGCACATGACCCATTGGCACCACTATGCCAGTGCTGGAAAGCACGGACATAAGGGGTTAGGATTGCGCCCTCAATCACTGTGGAAGTCACTAATTTTGATCTATTGTGAAAGCAGAGATTAAAAATAGAGGGCTGAAGGTAAATGAGATGCTGTTCATTACTGCCAACAATCATGGTTTAGGATGAAGGGAAGGGCAATGGCTTTCACAACACACAACAACAGATATCCCAGCACTATAAAAACAAATGTCCTCTTATCCCTGCCGTAGTTATAACTTGCGTAAAGCTTTCAGACATCAAGGAGCAATTAAAATGCAGCTTAGAATTGGTTCTAAGAGTAGCATATCCTCCACAAAGGCCACATCTTATGAAGAGTGTTTTTGGTACTCTGGTATAGTGACAACAGGGCCCATGAGTGTCGTTTTCATGATTTTGGAGACTGAAGGCCCAGTCCTATCCAATTTTCCAGTGCTGGTGCAGCTGCAATGCAGCCCCCCCCCCCAAAAAGGGAACAAACATCCCCTTACCTGGAGGAGGCCTCCATGGCTGCCCCCCTCTCCCCCACAGGATGCAGAATATGACCCATTGGTACAGCTGCACCGGCGCTGGAAAGTTGGATAGGATTGGGCCCTGACAGCCCAATCCTGAGCTCTTTAGTGCTGGTGGTACGAATGTACCACTGGCACTGGGTGTTGCAAAGGTGCTGTAAGGCACGTCTGTGGTATCTGGAGAGGAGGGGCCGCCAGTGCTGGGCCAGTGCCAGTTGGTGCTGAGCCTCAGTGCCTCTCAGAGGGCTGGCTGTTGCTCCAACAGCATCAGCCAGCAATAAGTGGTATTGGGGTGGGGGAAAGGTGTGAAGTGGGTAGAATGGGGCAGGGGAGGGTGGGGCGTAGAGGAACCAGGCTGGGAGGGGGTGAGAGCTCTGCTTTGCTGGATCTTTAATTCTATGTCGGGCTGGAACACCCGCCACAGAGTCTTTCAAAATAGCTGATGCGAAGCTCCACTGCAGCCCCAAGCCCCACAATGGGGCTTTTGTTCCCTTTCCCCGAGGACATCTCCGGCAGCGGCTACAGGGCCACAGGATGCAGCGGTAGCTGCTTTTGTGTCGTTGCACAGGGTGGCAGTGTTGCCTTTAGGACTGGGCTGTGAGTGTGGCAAAATTTGATGACAGGATCAGAGAAGCTTACTGGTTGCAGTGAGGTCACTGGTCTTTTCTTCTTTTAACTCTTTTGCAGCACCACTAGTGGTGGCAGCACACATCTCCTTTTAGTGGCTACTAACTGGCAGGTGCCATTTTCTTTCAGAATGCCCTAGATCAGTATTTCCTTAACTGTGGGCTGGGACCCATCAGTGGGCTATGAGCTGATTTTTGATGGGCTGTGAAAAGTTTTTGAAATAATAATAAAAAAATGCAAGCACTCTTGCCCACTTTGCAGAAGAAAATTTCAGCAAATGGAGAAGCTGCTCTCATGGCTGGAATGCTAACCTGTGGTATGAAGTCTTCTTCATACCCGCAAATTAAAACGACACATTTTTCCAGTTTCTACTAATTGGCATGCTGTAGATCATGTATGAACCCAGTTTAAGCCTTTTGTCTGGCCTGACGTTCCTCACTGCGCATCTTGCTCTCCACTTCAGCCTACTGGGTAACCTGGAATGACTGAAAAGGTTTTGGGGAACAGTCCTGGAATTCCATTTCCAGGGAGAGTCTAGCAAAACACACACATACCATATGTAAGGCTTTTAGCAGTCTCTGGAGAACAGGACCCTGATTGTTGTTAATTAATAATTACTTATGAATATATAAAATATTTCTTTCTAGATCACTTTTTTTTTGTATAGGAGAGCTATGTGGGATGCAATTGATTGTCATTTTAAAAAGTGGGTCCCAGTGCTAAAAAGTTTGCGAAGCGCTGTCCTAGGTATTGAATGATTATTTGGCATTCTGGGGAAAAATGGTGACTGTCACCCCCCCAAAAAATGAGCAGTGCCTTTTCTCATTTTTTTTTTTTGTAGCAGGCACCTTTTCATTCAGAACGCCCTGGATTTATAATAACCCCAGTCTCGGATAGCTGGAGAAATGGTAGTCACTGGGAGGTGACACTTGATAGGATCTCACTGGCATAGGCAGTAGTGGGAAAAAAAAGTTTCTAAAAAGAAAAATGCATCTGTTGTTGAAAAAAGAAAGCATCTGTTGTTGCTGCTACCAGTGAGCCCCTTATCCTGTAATCAAATTTATCTATTCCTGAAATTACCTTCTGTTTTAAGGGGACATTTTCTATCCCCCAAAATTAGAACTAAAAGTTATCTACTGAGGTTACAACCCTTGTTTAAACACACACTCTAACGTGCCAATACTAATGCCTTGGAATGCAGCTAATGTGTGTTCAAAGTAAAACTCATCCACCACACTGAGAATGTTACCTCTTTCATTGCATAACAAAACCAATTCTTATGTAATGACTCTGTTTATTTTTGCACTACAACAGTTCATTGCTGTAACCCTCTGACAGGAACAGGGCAGGACCTTTGAACTACAAGTGTAGCAACTGAAGGCCGATTCCCACAATCTCATTGCCCATTTTGGACCATTCTTTCTCCTCCTCTGAATGACAGTTTTCTGACCTTGGGACTGTGATCAAGCAGTTTTGAAAGAATTCTGCAACGTGCTTAAATCACTGACTGTCATATCAATACAAACCTTCAGAAATTGATTGAATGACAGTGGAATACACTGCAGTCTAGCCAATTGTGCATTATAAACGTATTGATTAAAAAGAGTAGTCTCTTGCCATGCAGCGTATCTTTGGGTCTCATGTGAAATCAAGTCTCCAGACATACACTTGACTTCTAATCAATGGACTCTAATATTTTCACCAGACTAATAATTTCAAAATAATGGCATGGAATCCACCAATGATAGACCCTTGGGAGTTTCTGATGAGGCTGCTGACTGCGGCAATTTATTTTCTCTCTCTCCAGTACTGCTTCTCGAACTCAAGATGATATGTATGGGGTTTCAAGGTAGCCCTGATCATTCACAAGCCTGTTAGCTTCAGCAAGGTTGCTATGTCATGTGTATACTACAGAGTAGTACCCGGAATAAAGGGCTTTCTGGGTAAATGTTCCCAGTTGTTGGGTAAAGCAAAGTGATTTCTTAAAACAGAAGTAGTTCTGTTGGTGGATTCCCAGGGATTCAGAAATGTTACATGCACTCTGAAATGAAATATGTGGATGTCGTTTTAGAGCACTGACAACACTACAGCAAGACTATGCTAAATAATCTTCAACCAATTATCTTCTATAGCAGTGGTTCTCACACATTTAGCACTGGGACCCACTTTTTAGAATGAGAATCTGTCAGGACCCACTGGAAGTGATGTCATGACCGGAAGTGATATCAACAAGCAGGAAAATTTTTAACAATCCTAGGCTGCAATCCTACCCACACTTTACCAGTAGCGAGTCCCATTTACTATCATTGTTAAAAGCATATACAGGTGCAACCTATTTATCCACGGATTTGTCTCAACGAAAATCAGGTGGGGGGAACTGAAAATCGAACACACCTTTGCCTCCTTTGCCCTTCGCTGACATCTCGCTGAGTAGAAATTCATAGGACTGGACTCTTAAAAGCTCAGCATCCCACCTGTGAAAGAAGCGGAGACAGCTGGCAATGGGAAGGGCTGAGTACGGAGCGGAGGAAGCGGGAGGGGAAGGCGATTGACAACCGCTGCCTTAGTTTCCTTCCAGTCCTAAGCGTCAGGCTGCAGCGTATTCACATAACTCTATGGAATGTAGCACATCGTGTTTTTTCTTAATCGTGCCATGTCACGGGCATAAATAGGCTCCACCTGTACATAGTAGCTTGTTAAAAGTACAGGTCTGTAACATTTCCCCAAATGCAGTCACATACCATCAAGTCTAAAAATAAAACATTGAAATGAATGGGGACCCACCTGAAATTGGCTTGCGACCCTCAGTTTGAGAAACACTGTTCTATAGTCTTCCACAAAAATAAATATTCCACGTTTTTCAATAGAAAAAGAGAACTGAATTATTTGCATTGCCCTTTCCCAGAAAAAGGAATCGGGGTCTTAGGGATGACTAGGCTGCAATCCTATCCACATTTTCCTGAGAGTAAGCCCCATTGAACACAACAGCACTTACTTCTGAGTAGACATGCATAGGATTGTGCCCACAGTGTATGTGGTGGGAAATGCCATCTACTTAAATGCCACTTCCAGACAAAGCGTAAAGAAACCAAGTACTGTGCTTCGAGCACTTTCACTGTAATTAAAAATGCAAATTAAACTCAGGGAATCTCCTGACGTTTCAAAGGGTTAGTTCATGACTGACAACAAGATAGGCAGTTTTAATCAACTTGTAATGTTCACTGTTCTAGGGACCTCAAATGTGTGGCTTTTCCAAATAGTAGGAAGTAAGTAATCATGTATGCTTAAGTAATGCAAAAAGTAATCATGTATGCTTAGTTCTGCCCCAATCAGGTGGTATCTTTGTATATATGTTCTGTACAGGCAATACTTGAACTTGCCCCAGAAGAAACAATTGTTGCTACTCCAATGAGAGAGTGATCCACTCCCTAATCCAGTGTTGCTCAAACTGTGGGTCAGGATCCACTAGATGGGTCATGAGCCAATGTCAGGTGGGTTCCCATTCTCTCATTTCAATATGTATTTTATTTTTAATGTATTAGACTTGATGCTACCCTGGTATGTGACTGCATTTGGGGAAACATTCCAGATCTGTACTTTTAACAGGCTACCATGTATATGCTTTTAACAGTTACTAGTCAATGGGGCTTACTTTCGGATAAGTGTGGATAGGATTGCAGCCTTTGGGATGTTTGGGAAATTTTTTGAAAACAGATCAGCAACGGCTTGGGAGGGTTAGGAGGGTTCTTCTTTATTTTAAATAAACATATACTTATTGTAGACATTTAATTTACCTACTTAATTAATTAAGGATGCAATCCTACTCTGCGCTGTATCTTGTGCTGTATCCAGAGCAGGATAGGGGCCCAAAGTGGCTCAGCCAGAGGTAAGGGGAAACATTTCTCCTTACCTCCAGGTAAGCAACCCTGGCCCCTATGGGTCTCCTCAGACTTGCGCCACCTTCTGAGGTGGCAAAAATCTGAAGAGAGCAAAGCAACTTGAAGCCGCTCCAAGCTCCCTGGGAATGGGGGTTGGGATCCGGCATAACTGCCAGGTCCCAGCGCTACCTCCCGCTCCCCACCCACCCACCTCTGGGGATGCCCACTGCCCGCCCTTCCCCTGCCCCAGAATGCCTCCCTCTCTTCCACCTCCTCCCTGCCCACCCCAGAGTCTTGCGTCAGCCGAGCTTGGCCGACGCAAGACTTGGCGTCTCCATTGGTGCGGAGGCTTGTGTCAGCCTCCGCAGGCCAGTGTTCCTCCGTGTGCCGGCCTTGCCAACTCATGAGGAGGTACAAATGTGCCTTATAGCACATTTGCGACCTTCCTATCTCCTGTCTAAATCCATCTCAGGATTGCGCTGTAATTACATTTGATTTTGTCATATCAGGGGAGTTAAAAACTTTCCACTGCCCTAATCCATAACCCACAACACAAATACCCTGGCTGCCCAGACCTACTGGAAAACTGCAGATCTGTAGCAGTTTTTATAAGAGGTATGAAAATTTAAAGCCCATTCAGGAAGAGTTAAAATCCACCAATAAAGATGATGTTGGAATTCCTTGATCAAAAACTGCACATCTCTTATTTATTAAACAGCAAAACTTAGCTGTTAAATATATTTTAAATTCAGTTACAATTCCTAAATGGATGGCACAATCCATCCTGTACTCGTCTATGTAGGAACCAAGGTGAGAAGGCCCTGGGATGGTCTGGAAAATACTTACAAATCAGTTGCGCTGACATGTGATGCAGGACATGAATGAACATTCCTGTTCCCCCTTTTGGCCTGCTTTTCCAGTTGTAATCATCACATGGTTCAGTATCTACACTAGATATTATGTAAATCTCTCTCTAAGCCTGTCACCTTGCCCTGGAGAAGTGGAAAGCAAAGTGCTTACCCCTGGACTTCCCCACTGGTTTAGCCTCAAGTTTTCTTCTCTCCTAGCACCCTCAGATATTTAGAGAGAGAAGGGGTTGAAATATGCACCTCCCCCTCCTCAGGGGCCATAGCCAAAAAGAAAAAAAAAATACTAGAGAATGACTGGTGGTGCCCCTTAGTGCTAGTGCTGTGGATATGAATATCCATAACAAAACCATGCTTTACATGACAAGCTCATCTCCTCCCCCATTTTTAGAAAAGATGCTAGAAAATGTTCTACTAATGTATGAGATATCATTAATTGTCCACTGTGATGGTCATTCACTTATATAACAGTACAGTACACTTCTCGTTTTAAAACTACAGAATTCAATGTCCCTGATTAAAAATAAATGAATGCCACAAAATCCTGAATTTCAAAGCAATACGATTTGTTATTATAAGGTAAAGACTTTTCGCAAACAAAATAAAAGGCACAGTGCAAACTTCAAATTCGAGGGCTCAATAAAACAGTTTCAATTTCCAAATTCAATTTGCAAACATGAGAGTTCCCCATTGGGTTCAAATCTGTATGAAACTCACTTAAGCTGTGCCACACGGGCTTTCATGCCCAAATTTGAATTTTGGATATGTGTTCCAGTCTACTGTTATAAACTCTGCAGATTTAGAAGAAGACCTACAGGAGGATCAAAGATCAAACTGTAATACTCAAGATGGCTTGTTTATTCTAAAATGAGAGTAATTTCCATTTACATGTATGAATATTCAGTAGCTACTCTATAACTTCTCTTCAGAGGTAGGTGGCAGGGGGAATTTTCCATTTAAGATCTGCTGATAAGACAGCTAGCTGCATGAGAATATTCAAATATTCCTAAGCATCTGCTCTCTTCTAGCAATTCTTCTTTAGAACCATGGGATATACACTGGAACTTTAAACATGCTTGCTAAGAATTATGCTCCATTGAAACCAGTAAAGTTTGCCTCAAATAAACAGTCTAGGATTGTACAGCATGACTTGCATGCTGGACTCTTGATAGCTCCTTTCAGGCTACTTCATTTGTGTCACAAGGGGGTGCGGCAGCTGTGGGCTGCACTGGGTGTCACCATCAGGAGGGGTGACACTACGCTGCCCAAGTCTCTGTTAGGCAATCTTTGGCCTACTCCGGGCCCAGCTGTCTCACACTCTCACTGATGATTGTGTTTTTGCTGCTTGCCAGTGACAACATGAAGTGACTGGGCCAAGAGTGTGACAAAGGTCCCCTAACAGGGGTGGCCTAGAGGTGGGCTTTTCACATTAAAAGCAGTGTAAATCAGTTGTGTCACTAGGGTTTGCAGCACCCAGTATGGGAGGTCAGTGCATCATCCGTATGATGGACCTCCTCACATGCAGTGAGCAGGGCAATGGCCCAGGCAGTGGATGTGGTGATGCTCCATTGCCCTGCCCATTGGTTTTTTGGCTATAACTTGTGATAGAGATAGTTTGATGTGACTTGTTTTATTGCATCTCTCATGAAATTACATATTGATTGATATGTAGCATGATAGTATTATTCAAAAATACCAAGATTTAAAATTTTTTGGCTCGTAGTCACCCTCCCATGTGTGATACCTGGTGTGGCTCACACACTCCTACTGATGCCACTGATGTGAATGCCCAAAACGTCAGGGATGAATGATTACATCATCATGCTGAGCCTCTTCAGGTAAGCACTGCACCAGGTGTAACCCACCCCAGTGACATCTTTAGGCTACTTCCACCCCATCCAAGTGTTCCATCCAACACTTTATAGAGAAAATAAGGATGTTCATGTTACTCACGCTGGGCCAGAACATTTTCTTTTTCCATTTGGACACTATCCTCTGACCGCCCTCTCAACATGTCAGGAGCAAATACATGCACATCCCTTCCTACCCATGTAGTGTACCTTTCCATGCCTGCATAGTCACATGCAGGTGACACTTCCAAACCACTCCTAATCACACAACCAAAATTCTACTATAAATTTTTAACGGCATGATTGGGTGTGGTTCAGGCATTCTGCCCCCCTTTCTGACATGGCTATGCAAGAGCAAAACAGTATGGCCATGGGGAGGGAGATGTGTACAGACACATACTCCTTGTCATGTGAGTAGGTGGCTGGTATACTACAAACCAGTCTATTCTGTCATTAGACAAGGAACAAGGCATTGTTTTGATTGCCTTGAGCGACAACATGCCCAATAACTGCATAACTTTCTCCGTGTCTGCAGCACTTTTGTTCTGGGCATCTTTTCTAGCACGCGTTGGCTCGGTCATGTCATGAGAATGGATGATGGCCGGATCCCAAAGGATCTCCTCTATGGAGAACTCATGCAAGGAAAGCGCCCTACAGGTAGACCACAGCTGCGATCCAAGGACATCTGCAAGAGGGATCTGAAGGCCTTAGGAATGGACCTCAACAAGTGGGAAACCCTGGCCTCTGAGCAGCCCGCTTGGAGGCAGGCTGTGCAGCATGGCCTTTCCCAGTTTGAAGAGACACTTGGCCAACAGTCTGAGGCAAAGAGGCAAAGAAGGAAGGCCCATAGCCAGGGAGAAAGACCAGGGACAGACTGCAGTTGCTCCTGGTGTGGAAGGGATTGTCACTCCCGAATCGGCCTTTTCAGCCACACTAAACGCTGTTCCAGAACCACCTTTCAGAGCGCGATACCATAGTCTTTTGAGACTGAAGGTTGCCAACAACTGTAGTTCTCTGAACTCTGACTACTGTTCCCATGCATCAGATTCCTTCTATTAATGCAGCACTTCTACAGTTCATTTACTGCCTTTCACTGGTTCTGCCCCCATGACCTGTAGTTCCGGCTCAACGTACTTCCTTGGATAGATCCTATCCAAAATTGGCTTGCCACTTGGCCAGTTTAATTTGACTTGGGTTTTTCTTAAGGCTCATCCTCTATGCTCAACAACATACTGTTTTAAATTTGGAAGAGTTAATGCAGTGGCCTTCAACCTTTCCAGATCCAGAAACCACCTTTAACTTCAATCCGCCACATAGAATGTCTGTTTCGTGTTGTTTTTTTTCACTTTGTGCTATTTTTGTTTTCTCTGTCTTTGTCCTGACTTTCTCTCTTGATACTTTTCTCTGTTTTATTCCATTTTTTTGCACATTTTTTCTTCCCTCTAAGTAATGCTAGCAACTAATAGCAGAGGCCTAAGTGTTCCCCAAGCAGCTGTAGTTAGAGAAGCAATAAGGACATCAAGGCAGGAACAGACACCTATAGCAGCAGCCATTTAAGCAAGATGAACCAGCAGCCATATTCTGATTTAAGTAGCATTGTAAGTGCATTGTTCAAGGAAAGTCCCTTCAGTGCTTAACAGAATAGTTCATGTTTGCACCATTAAAAAGGTTTACAGCAACAAATATACTCTACTTATTCCTTTCTCTCCCCCCCCCCCCAGCAAAGGCATTTGTGGTATTACAAGGGTGACTTGGCTTATGTCAGGTCGCCATCCAACTGAGGGTCACTATCATAGCCCCCACAGGCCCAGGGTCATCCCATAGGGCAGGGGTGCCCAAACCCTGGCCCTGGGGCCAATTGCAGCCCTCAAGGTCTCTCAATGCAGCCCTCAAGGAGCCCTCAGTCTCCAATGAGCCTCTGGCCCGCTGGAGATTTGTTGGAGCCCACACTGGCCTGATGCAACTGCTCTCAGCATGAGGGAACTGTTCAACCTCTCGCGTGAGCTGCGGGATGAGGGCTCTGTTCACTGCTTGTTGTTTCACATCTGTGATGCAGTAGCGGCAGCAAAGGAAAGGTTGCAATTACAGTTGAAATCTCAACCCACTGCTTAAAAACTAGTGGGTCAGAACTAACATTTTGCAGTCTAATTCTTTAGGACTCATTCACTCCTAGATCCTTGAATCTTCTATCGTTAACTTAACTTTAGCTGGTAATTGTGTGGAAGGAGTCTGCTAGCTTGTAACTCCATCCCTTTCTGATCGACCTCGCCTCTGGCTAGCTGGAACTGCTCAATTTGTGAAGCTGCAAGAATGTTCAGGTCCCAGTGCACAGCATATTGCTTGCTCTGAATGACTTTGCACTTTGGAGGTTAGGAAAAATGTCTTCAGAGGTCATAGATCAGTAATGAACCTTGGGGCTTGATGAGGTTTTGTTCATGTTTATTTTTGTATTTCTACCTTCTCCTAGCCAACTTGAGTCATTGGAGTTAGTTGCTTTGCCAACAGGCACTGCTGTTAAACAATGCAGTCACTCTCAGATTGTGCCATGCTACAGTCTGAATGGTGTAGTCTGATCTCTAGGAAGGTATTCAGTTAATGTGTAGGTCCTGGCCAAAATGCCATTTTAGCCCCCACTCCCCACTTCCTGTTTTGATCTTAGCCATTCACTAATATGCAGTTCTGGAATCTATGTTTGTTCACTTGACAGCCCCAATTCACTAAGCCCTCTTTTACGTGTGTTCATGTGCTTATGCTTACGTAACATGACTGATTACTGACACCTGACTAAGAGCTGATTCTCCTGAAAGCTGTTTCAGCAGACAGTGGGCAAAATGAACTTTTTATCTCTGGTGGATTATTCACACATACAAATCCACTATTGACCATCTGATGTAGTCATTTCTTAGTGAGTCCCTATACTGCACCAGGGTTCAGGTAAAGCTCTACATTCCATCGAGAATCAGCACTACATAAGTCATACATGAACATGTGAAGTTCACTGTACTGTATTGAACAGAACGTGTATTTCTTAATGAAGTACAGATTAACAACATTGTTCCCAAGTATGCAGATGAATCGTCCAGTTTAGTGTGTGAACAGCCTTCAAATTTCAGTCATGCAGGTGTGAAAGCCCTGAGACTCTGACCTGAAGCTAAGTACCAAGCAATTTTACTAGAAAACATATTCTGTGTTGAACATAACTCAAACTGTGCCATGAATCTGTCAGATTATTTTTATGGTGGTTGTAATTTAGTGCTCATTAGAGGCATAAAACCAAAGACACAGCTTCTTCCACTTAGGGCCCAGTTCTATCTAGCACTGATGCATCTGTAATGCAGCCCCCCAAAAAGGGGGAAAATGTTACCTTGAGGAGACCTCCGTGACTGACCCCACCACCACAGGATGCTGTGAGCAACCCATTGGCACTGCATTAGTAGTGTTTTGACCCTAGAAATTTGGGTAGGATTAAGCACTTTGTCCACAGGTGTACACATTTGATCCCTGTTGTGTATATGCAGCATTGGGCAGAAATGTCTTAAGAGTATATTCAATCACTGAATTCATGTGCCAACCATATGGTAGGGCTGACAGAGAGGGCCTTCCATGGAAGAATGCTAGTTTCAGTAGCTGAAGGTGCCCATAGATTAATTAAGGCTTTAATTTCTTATACCAGCATCTCCCCTAACTACGGGCCACCAGAGGGAATAACAGAAGTAACCCATCATCAACCTGTTCGGTATGTTTCTTAGTCAGGGGCACGACCAGGGCAGCCTGGGACCAGCAAGACCACATGATAATAGCTGCTACTATATAACATTACTGTCCAAATGGAGCAGGAGAAAACAAGTTTCATTCTAAGAGTATGGATAGACTCTTTTTTCCTCCCCAAGTGAAAGCCAACGTATATCAAATCAATTCAAACTAAAGAAAGTCTATTTAGGCTAGATATGAAGAAGAATTGCCAGAGTGGTCCAGCCAGTATTGTGGCAAGCAGGGAGTGTGTGTGTGTGGGGGGGTCCACCCCAGGTGACATGCCCTGGGAGGGGTGACAGGCACGCCACCCAAGCCCCTGCCAAGCTGAGGTCTGTGCCACATTTGGCAGCAGATGTGCACTCCCACCCTCTCCAAGGCTCTGAATGGCTGAAAATGGCCACTTCGAAAGCAATTTGATGGTCCGCATGATGATGTTGCATCATTGTGTCACTGGCAAATCACTTCCTGGTGCCATGCGTTGCTCTGAGTAAGTATGGGGATATTGCACGGCATGGAGGAGTGACACAACTTGGTCCAGCACTGGAACAGTTTGCCTTGTTCAGTAGTGGTCTTCCCTCACTGGAGTTTGTCAACCAGAGGCTGGATAGCCAGGGATCCTGTCGCAGATACCTTCACTGAGCATGGGGTTGAACTTGAATGCCCTCCAAGGTCCGTTCCAGGTCTTCCATTCTATGATTCTCAATACTTGAGCAATGACAAGGAAAAACTGCTGCAATCATGAGAACTGAAATCTATTGAGTGTATCTAAAAAAGAGAGAGAGAATTGAAGCAGAAAGGGTTTTTGCAGTTCAGTACTCGTGATTATATGCTTGAAAATGATGGTTAGAAAGCTCTTCATACTCTTTTCTGTTCATTTCTGGCTGTATTAAAGTTTGAGTTGCCCCCCAAGTCTCTTGGGAAAATGATGTTGCAGTGTTGTGGTCGAAAGGTACGTCAACAGTGTGGGGCATTTTTAATGCTGTCAGCAACACAGGCAGTTTAATTACCATTAGAAGTGTGATTCAGAGTAGAAATATGAGGATAACAGAGAGATATATACACATTTGTCATGGAGCACAAAGTGGTGATTAATATGGCCTCTTTGTTGTGTTCTCTGCTGCTTGTCAAGGATGTACGTCATTCTAAAGAAAATTCATATAAAAAGGAACACCAAAAGTATTTCTAATGTTTGCTGCTGCTAGCTTGGAACATTTTTGTCAAATGTCATCACCATTTAGAAAGACTCTTGTTTTTATTAAATATTATGCATTGTCCTTATGGCTAGATGGCCTTGTGACTTAGAGGTGAGGGGTCAGGTATACAGTACTTATTTTCTTACATATATAGCCATGCCCTTTCTTCAAAAAGCTTGTGGTTTCTCCCCTTCCCAGTTTTGTCCTCAACAACCTTGTGAGGGAAATCCAGCTGACTGGACCAGGTTCACATGTTGAACTTACTGTCTGAGTGAATATTTGAACTCAGGTTTTCCTAGTCTAAGGCTGTAATCCTAACCACACTTTCCTGAGAGTAAGGCCCATTGAACAAAATAGGACTTACTTCTGAGGAGACCTGGTTAGGATTGTGCCCTCACATGCTCATCACTACACCATCCTATCGCTCAGATTTGCCAGTTTGTAAAATTGACAAAGAAAGTAGTTCTTGGCCAGAGTCCTCTGTGTTGGGGGGGGGGGGGGAAGAGGTGAGTGGAGCTTCTTTCTTTCTTTCTTTCTTTCTTTCTTTCTTTCTTTCTTTCTTTCTTTCTTTCTTATCCAGGTATGGCTGAGGAGGAAAATTAATCTCAGTTTTCCTCCTGCTTTTCTGGGAACTGACTAAAAGAAATACAAGAAACTAAGCCAGGCTAGATTTTCTGGTTGGGTGGTAACCCTTTGGAGGCATCTAGAAGTACTTTAAGCTTCATCATAGGCCTTTTTATCTGACCAGTTGGGTTACAGAGGTCTTCCTCAGAGTAGGAATTTCCCAGGAATTCTCCACACACACCCGAGTCATTTAAGGAATTTCCTCCTTAAAGAAGAAGAATCCATAGAGAGACGTTTATGAGAGGTATTGGCCAGTTGGGTTACAGAAGTCTTCCTCAGAGTGAGAATTTCCCAGGAATTCTCCACACATACCCCAATCATCTAACTGGGCTATAAGGACTTTCCTCCTAAAAAAGAAAAAAGGAAGAACCCAAATACCACTATCATGGAGGTATTAGCCACCTGGGTTACAGAGGAATTGCTCAATAATTCTCCACATACAGCCCAGTCATCTAACCTGTAAAGATTTTCTTCTCCCCCCCCCCCCAAAAAAAAAAAAAAAACCCAAACAGAGGTATCATGGAGGTATTCTATACTGGAGCTTCCTCACATTTGTCTGCATGTCCACCCCCTGTTGTATTAGGAGGAGAACATTTTCACATGAACTAAATCCAAATCAAAACTTCCACCTCAATGGTTCTGTTTTGGAGTGTGATATAGTCGGTGGATCCAAGACACTACACCTTCGCCTATCACTGAGGCTGGAGAATGCATGTTGACACATGCTACTTAATAGCTACAGCATAGATCGTACTGCAACACACCCATTTTCTAGCAGCTAAACTATTACTCTGCAGAAAAATAGGAGAATAGAACTAAGGCCAATCAGTGGTAACTCTCTCATGGTTAATAAGGCAAGAAGCATTACATTGGGAATTGCTCAACAAAATGACCCATTTTCCCCTCCTTTGATAACTACACAGCAATCTTTTTAAATTGTGCAGGTAGCTAAGGTTGTGTCATGTGAATCTGTTTACCACAAAGGTCAAACTAGATGTGATGGGCTAGTGCGCTCAGACCCGAGTAGAAGGGGGCAAATTCCCAGGGCCTGGACTTCCAGAGGCCCAGGTCATGACAAAACAATCAACCTCAGATGTTCCCAAACTGTGGGTGGTTCATGAAACTGACAGGGCAGATTAGGCTATGTGCATCGAGGGTTAAACAAGCTGCTACTTGGAGGCTGCAAATCACCATTATAGCCACACCCCTTAGCATTTATAAATGGGACCTAGTTTGGAGTAGACATACATAGGATTGCATGCCTACACAGTGTGTGTGGCACAGAGTGAAGGGCTGAAACTCTAGCTTCAGAGGGTTTGGGGGGGGGCATGGTGGTGGCTTGGGGGTTATGGGAAAGTGTGCAGTGGGTAACTTCTGCACTTAGCAGTTTTAGATCAACTGGCATTGAAAAGGTAGGGAACACAAGCAAAGCCTGTACTTCCCCCCTTGAAATAAAGTGCTGCAAGCTGCTTGCTTTTGCACAGGCAGATAGCCTTCTGCAAGACCTCCTCGTTCAAGACTCAAGAGCAGAAGAAGCGTTAAAGCCCAACTCCTTCTGCAGAAGAATGCACTGGAGAGCCTCTGCTTCCGCTCCTCAGGGTCAAGCAAATCTGGTGGAGGCTGCTATGGTTTTCTTCTCCATGAGAGGATGGGATGACTGCATCAGTTGTCTCTGCTACCTGGGCAGTGGGTATGATGATCACTCTCAGTGCTGCCTCTTCTCTGCAGGCTGCCTCCCACTCTGCAATCTGATGGCTGGAGCTATTGTTGGGAGGCGGAAGTAAGGCAGCTCAGAAAGGGGAGGCAGCCAGTAAAGGTGACTAGAGCACAGGCATGGGATGGTGGTGGAATGGCATCCACGCCATGTGGGGGCTTCCACTAATCTGCTGCTGAAGCAAATGCTTTACCCTGCCTTATGAATGGGCCATCTCTGCACTATGGCCACTAAGTGGTTGAAATTTCATGCAATTCAACAAAGTGCTGCTGAGCTGTTTCCACACAGGCAGCGCACCCAGAATTATGTGGCCTGTGATAGCTCTAGAAACTTATCTGGGTCAGCCATGACTGGAAAGAACACACATAACTCCATCTTGCTGAGGTCAACTTGCCAGGCTGCAAGCTGGGTGAGCTGGTTGTGCTGAGTTGCTCTGGTTTGGGTTAGGAATTAGAACATTTCCCTTTCAATCTGCCACACAGCCAGCTCTAACCTCATGTTCATGTTTGGAACAGAAATGGACATTTTCCAAATGGCAGACACAGACAAGGTGTCTACTGAGGACACACTCTAACTCTGCTGTTTTACTATCTATTTTTACTCTCTCTGCTAATTCACTCTGGTTTTAAATGGCTTGGATATATTCCAGGCCTTGTGCAAAGCTCCGTATCAGGCATACGCTGACATAATGTCTTCTGCGTTTGCAGGAATTTTGACAGCATGTACCACGCTGTGAATCATGTTCACAGAGAAATTCAAATCATTCCTTAAAAGAAAATTCAGGTTTACACCTTCCTCACAGTTATTTACATAAAGCGTATGGTCCCCATGGTTACCCAAAGGCGGATGCAGTCTTCCCCGAGTTGCACAGAGATAGAACACACACTTGAAACTTAATCTAAGAAACCTTTCAGTTCTATACTGTGCTAGCTTATTATCTGATGTAGCATTAAAAAAAAGTAGGAACACTATCGTAAACTTCAGAGGTAAGGCATTAGGCTTTTGCCAGAAGGTAATAGTACACAAAGAGACATACACAAAAGAGGATAAAATATTTGTGTTTTGTTTTTAAATTATATTTCTATTCCCCCATCTTCTAAGGACTTTAGGGAAGTACACATTGTTCTCTGCCAGTTTCCCCCACAAGTTCCTCCCCCCCTCCCTGCCCATGAGGTAGGCTCCGAGATAGTGACTGATCTGAAATTACCCATAGCTGAGCAGGAATTGAACCTGGGTCCTCCAGGTCCTTCGCTGATACACAAACAGCCCAATCCAGCATAGATTCCCACGCAATAATGCTGTGGTGCTTGTGTGAACTACACTGCATCCTGCTGGGGAATTTTGGCAACTGGAAACCTCCTCAGAGTAAGGGAATATTGGTTCCCTTGCCTCGAGGTAAACTCCAGCAGCCGAACAGGTCAACTCGATAGCGGGTGCAAGTCCACATTGATCCATGTTGGGAGTCAGGCCTTGACCCAATCCGTCCAACCCTCCCCATCCACTCTCCCCTGCCCTGTTCCATTCCTCCTGCCCCACTCTGCCCTTGCACTGTATTTTAGTGGTCTGGAAGGTGTCCCTATGGCCACTAGAGCACTTGCTGACACAGCTGCTGGTAATGCTATTGCAAAGTCCATTATGGCACTTTTACGGCAGGAAAGTGCATTCCGTCGGCACAGAAGATGGATAGGATTGGGCTGTAAGTTTACACCGTACTGCCTAAGTAATAACCAATAATGATTAATGATTGCTATGAGTCGTTAAAAATTATTTTGGAGAACACTGCGAGGATTCAAAATGGGGTAAACAGAGCTTTGAATAAGCAGTTGAAAGATCAGCCCAAATAAACCTTTACTGGGATGCGTTGTAGGCTGGAGAGAGTGAAATCAATGTAATGGTTTTTAAAAAATAATATCCTAGTCAACGTGTTAGAGGGCCTGTAAGACAATTATGAGTTATGAAACATTTGACCAAACAACCAAGTTAAGCCATTCCTGCCCAGCACTGCATATGCACAACAGGGATCAAATGTGTACACTTGTGAGCTTGGCAGAAATGAGTTAATGCTACATTTTATATTGTACATAAGAACATAAGAACAGCCCCGCTGGATCAGGCCACAGGCCCATCTAGTCCAGTTTCCTGTATCTCACAGTGGCCCACCAAATGCCTCAGGAGCACACAAGACAACAAGAGACCTGCATCCTGGTACCCTCCCTTGCATCTGGCATTCTGACGTAGCCCATTTCTAAAATCAGGAGGTTGCCCATACCCATTATGGTTTATAACCTATAATGGATTTTTCCTCCAGAAACTTGTCCAATCCTCTTTTAAAGGCATCTAGGCCAGATGCCATCACCACATGCTGTGGCAAGGAGTTCCACAGGCCAACTACACGCTGAGTAAAGAAATATTTTCTTTTGTCTGTCCTAACTCTTCCAACACTCAATTTTAGTGGATGTCTCCTGATTCTGGTGTTGTGTGAGAGGGTACAGAGCATCTCTCTATCCACTCTGTCCACCCCCTGCATAATTTTGTATGTCTCAATCATGTCCCCCCTCTAGGCTAAAGAAGCCCAAACGCTGTAGCCTTTCCTCATAAGGAAGGTGCCCCAGCCCAGTAATCATTTTAGTCGCTCTCTTTTGCACCTTTTGCATTTCCACTATGTCCTTTTTGAGATGTGGTGACCAGAACTGGACACAATACTCCAGATGTGGCCTTACCATCGATCTGTACAATGACATTATAATATTAACCGTTTTGTTCTTAATAATGATCTAATGATCATTAATGTTCTCAATAATTTTCTAATGATCCCAAGCATAGAATTGGCCTACTTTACTGCTGCTGCACATTGGGTTGACACTTTCATCGATCTGTCCACCACCACCCCAAGATCCCTCTCCTGATCTGTCACAGGCGGCTCAGAACCCATTAGCCTATATGTGAAGTTTTGATTTTTTGCTTCAGTGTGCATGACTTTACACTTTACACGTACTTACATTGTGACAGAGTTAGAACCTATTTTGTGACGGGCCAAAAATATGCAGAATAATAATCAGGGCTGAGTACTAGTAGTATATCTTAGAAGCAAACATGAACATACACAAGTGGCATTAAAAGTTGACATGTGTCAAAGGAAACTTTTCCCTTACTGTCTCCTAAGAAAAGTGCAGCTCAGCTTAAGCAGATATTTTCTCTCTGATGCTGGAGATTGTTTCGAGTCATTAGGATCTGTCTGGCAGAATATTCAAAAAAGGAATACTGAGTTCTTTATCACAGTGAGACTGTAATTGCCTGGGGACCTGGGCCCTACCACTGTGTTGTGATGGGTCTTTTTTTTTTTTTTAAACAGTTATGATTAATTACAAGGTCAGGCCAAGAATTTCATCAGACGAGTCTGACAAAAGGAGAAAGTTGTGACAAGGTTTATGATAGGAGACAAGAATGAATGTGGGAGGAGGCCACATTCTTTCCCACTTCGCTGGGTGGTATAACATGTTCCTTCATCTTTGGGGTTTTTGTTCATACACTTTATAGATAAAAGGGTGGGAAGTGATTTTGCTTTGCAGCGACATGTTCAGTTCCTATTCAAGGAGAGTCTGTGGCTCAATGGTAGAGCATATAGGGAAGGTTCCAGTTTAATCCCTGACATTTCTGAGTACGGCTAGAAAATACCCCAAGCTTAAACTCTGGAGTCGCTCCCAGTCAGTGTAGGCAATACAGTTGCCCGATTCACTATAAGGCAGCTTCAAATACATTTTGTAAAGTCCGTATTAGATGCTTATTTGATTGACAGCAAGGCTTGCAAAATGCAGGCCTTTTTAATGGTACCGTCAGTTCAGACATCTCTTTTCCCAAGTGGTCAGGGTCAACACCTACTGGGGTTGAGACCATGATAGGGTCAGCAGGATCTCTTTTCAAGTGGCCAGGATCAGCACCCTGAGTCCCCATACTATGAGTTAGCTGCCACATATTCCCCCAGTTTGCCAATAGGGATGTGTGGAGGAATGGCTGCTACTGTATTTATAATGCCCTGGTAAGCTGGGGGACAGAGTCGATGTAGCCATCAATTGAGCAATTTTATCACAGGAAGCAATGCTCACTGATTTCAATCAGAATTTGAGATTGCAGCCAAAGCAAAATATATTTCTTATGAATGGTCAGGTGAAAAGGTGAGGTACGGTTGTGTTTTATAAGCTTACTATTGGAGCCTAATGCCTTCCCTATGCACAATCTTATTTGACAGTCTCATATACATAATGAACAGATGGGTGAAGCAGGATACTACCCTGTGGGATACCACATGGAAGGTTAGAGGAGACAGTGAGTAACTCCCATGCCCAGCCCAAGCCCTTCTGGCATCTGAATCCCAACTCAAGACACCCTCCTCCAGTGATTTATTTTTATTTTCTTCAAAGGCACCACACTTGTTTGTCTGCCAAATTTGTGTCCCTTCCCCTCACCCTGTCTTGACCATCTTCAGTGCAAGGGCTGGGATGCCATCCATCATAGGCCTACTAGGTCCTATTGGAAGCCCAGCCCTGGCAATACTCCATGATTCTACCAGCAACTTTCAGGAACATGTGGAAATGTTCACCAGTGGTCTTATGAATGTCTGAGAGAGGCCCTGTACATCAGTGCTTTTCAATCACTGACATACTAAATCATTGTTTCTTAACCAGTGGTATGGGTACCACCAGTGATACTTGAGGGTACCACCAGTGATACTTGACACCACTGATACGATCAGTGTCTGATGGTACTTGCAAGACCCGTGGATACCTGCCACCTAGCAGTGACAGCAGGAACATGATGCAGCAAACAGCAGTAGAAGGCTTGGCTTGGCAGGCAGAGCTCCAAAGCATGCTTTTCTGAAGTCGAAAAAGCCCTCCTATCCACCCTGAGCCTCTTACTGGTGTTTGTCACTTTGCATTTGGCCTCCCAACCCAGAAGTAACTGATGATGATGTCATTGCCAGTTACTGCCGGTGGTACGTCGAATAGGTAGACCACGTGAAGTGATACGGTGGAGGATGAACCTTGAGAAACACTGTATTAGATGTATCTTCAGATGAAAAGCGTACCTTTCTAAGAGATGGCATGTCATGTCCTGGATCCTTGTTTGGAATGTGCAAAACACTGGCCATGGAGAAATTCACAAGGACATTCTTTTCCGACTTCAGTTCATGAATTCAGACTTCATTCTCTTTTAGGAAATTCCAGGTGCCATCTGCTGAGGCCTGAAACATCCCTAATTAGCCCTCCATGAGGAGATTCAGCTTGTGTACAAAGTACAACTCTTCACACTTTCCCTCATATATCTAATCTTGAAACCGATGATATGGGACAGAAGCCAGAGTAGGAAATGTCATCTCCTTTTTCCCAGTTCCACTTGAAGAGCTGGATTGCTATGACAACCATAGTACATGAAGTCTGAAGGCTTTACAAGATAAATACATTCATGCTAAAGTGTTTCCTGAGAGGAAGCTTAGGATAATACAATATTTATGTTATTATGTAACATCCTTGTTCAAGGTCTTGATTTCAATCAGAACGCTATTCTGAAAGAGTTGCAGTGGGTGTGAAATAGGATTCAGGAACAGGAACAGAACTACAAGGGACCATGCTTAGAAAGATGACACTTTCTAGCACAAACTAGAGAAGAAAACAGTCATATTTAAAGGGTTGCTTTATGGCATAGCATATCTTCAATGCTACTTGCAGAACAATGAAATAATACTGGGTAGAGCTGGTACTACAGGACCATACAACTTTGCTGTGAGCAGTAACAGTGGATGGGTAACAAGGAAGGCCCTTTGGGAACCAGTGATTCATAATACTTTTCAGTTTATAAAATTCTGTATGGGGGGCAGAGACAGAATTCTAAATCAGTCAATCATTGGTTCCCATTGATAGGAAATGTGGAAAAGATTTGGAAAACTGAGACATGTCAATGTGTCCAAACCCGCTAAGTCAATTTAGGGCTCTGAACACACCCTAGAAACTAGGTCAACTACCATTCAGAACAAACTGGTTTTCGTGGAAGATGCTGTTGGACTTAAAACTTGAAGTAGGGGTTTTTGTTTTTTTTAATGGTGACCCTCCATTTTTGAATTCCTTCCAACAGAAATATACCAGGTCTGTTCTGTTGGGTCTTCTACAAATGTTCTGAAAACCTTCTCTTTCTAGCAGGTTCTAATTTATATGTGGCAGAAAACTTGTCTTTATCAAATATTCCCTCCAGTTTGATTATGACGGTCCGGAAGTTGCAGCTAGTTCAGAATGTGGTGGCTTCTGTAGTTGCTGGAGGTCGGCGGCTTGACTCTGTCACACCGCTGCTCCCGCGGCTGCTCTGGCTGCCAGTTCGTTTCAGGGCCCAATTCAAGGTGCTGGTTTTGAACTTTAAAGCCCTAAATGGCTTGGGACCAGCGTATTTGAGAGATCGCCTTCTTCCATATAGTCCGGCCCATCCTCTTCGATCATCAAGAGAGGCCTTGTTGGCTGTGCTGCCATTGAGAGAGGTGAGGGGGATGGCGGCCAGAAACAGCGCTTTCTTGGTGGTAGCTCCTGTACTGTGGAATTCCCTCCTCTTTGAGGTTCGAAATGCTCCTTCTCTGTTAACCTTCCAGTGAAGCCCGAAGACTTTCTTATTTCAGAAAGCATTTGATGCCTGATAGAGGGCATGATGGCTGCTTTTTAAATAATTGCCTTTATACTGCTCATTTTAATGCTGCTGGCCTTGCTGTTTTACTATTTATTTTGTTATTGTATTTTATAATTTTATGTATTTTATGGTTTTTAAGTGCTGTTAGCTGCCTTGGGTGCCCTTCGGGGAGACAGGTGAATTACAAGTCCAATCAATCAATCAATCAATCAATCAATCAATCAATCAATCAATCAATCAATCAATTATCGGCCATGGTGTCCTTCTGGGATGGTTGGCTGAGTTGGGGATTGGAGGCACCGTTTTGTGATGGTTCTGCTCCTTCTTGGCTGACAGGTCCCAGACGGTGGTACTGGGGGACTCCTGTTCGGCATCTTGGCATTTAGAATGTGGGGTGCTGCAGGGTTCTATTCTGTCCCTCATGTTATTTAACATCTATATGAAACCGCTGGGAGAGGTCATCTGGGGATTTGGAGTTGGGCACCATCAGTATGCTGATGACACTCAGCTCTATCTCTCCTATCCACCGAACTCCAGGGCGGCTGTCTCTGTCCTGGAGTGCTGCCTGGAGGCAGTTGGGATCTGGATGAGGGTGAACAAGCTGAAATTAAATCTGGACAAGACAGCGGTCCTCCTGGTGCAGAAATCCACGTTGCGGGTGCTGGACTATCGCCCTGCTTTGAACAGGGTTGTGCTCTCCCTGAAAGAGCAGTTTCACAGCTTGAGGTTATCCTGGACTCACAGCTGCTCCTGGATACCCAGGTGTCAGAAGTGCCTTTGCCCAGCTTCGGTTGATGTGCCAGCTGCAGCCATACCTGCTTCAGTCGGAGCTGGCCATGGTGGTCCATGCCATGGTGACATCAAGATTAGACTATTGCAGCGCGCTCTATGTGGGCTTGCCCTTGAAGATGGTCTGGAAGTTGCAGCTAGTGCAGAATGCAGTTGCTGGAGGTTGGCAGTTTGTCTCTGTCACGCCGCTGCTCCGGCGGCTGCACTGGCTGCCTGTTCGTTTCCGGGTGCTGGTTTTGACTTTTAAAGCTCTAAACGGCTTGGGACCAGCATATTTGAGAGACTGCCTTTTACCATATATTCCGGCCGGCTCTCTTTGATAATCAGAGAGGGCCCTGTTGGTTGTGCCATCATTAAGAGAGGTTAGGGGGATGGTGGCCAGAAATAGGGCCTTCTCAATGGTGGCACCTGTATTGTGGAATTCCCTCCCCTTTGAGTTGAGAACAGCTCCTTCATTGTTAACCTTCCGGCGAGGCCTGAAGACGTTTTTCTTCCAGCAAGTTTTTGATGTCTGATAGCTGCTTTTAACTGTTTTTACTGCTGATTTTATTGCTGCTGGTTGTTTTTTACCTTTTTATTGCTGTTTTAATGTATTTTATGACTTTTAAATGTTGTTAGCCGCCTTGGGTGCCCTCAGGGGAGAAGGCGGATTACAAATCAAGTCAAATCAAATCAAATCAAGTAAATAAATAAATAAATAAATAATCATCAATCAATCAATCAATCAATGTTTTAGTGTTGCATCTTTTTCAATTGCAAAATTTGTAATGGATTTTTTCTTTTATGAAAGCTGTGGGCTGCTAGGGGGACTTCAGTCCAGTGGCATACCAAGGGCGGATGAGGGGCAATCCACACAGGGTGCCTGCAATAAGAGGCTGCCCACGCTGCATGCCTGTCATTTCACACATCAGGCAGACCTGGCCTCACCTGGGGTATCACAAGGTGGATACCAGGTCTACCTTGGCCTGTAGCTCTGGAGTCCACAGGGTGGGTGTGGGAATCTTGATACAGAGACCAGGTCTACTCATGGCTTTGAGTAGCCAAGGTGGTGGGAATGGTCTGCCCCAAGTGTCAAATCTACTAGGTACACCACCACTTTAGTCAAAAGTGGAATATAAAATTATGAATAAAAGCTAAATTTGTATAACCATACATTAATTCACAACAATCTTGAGCAATCTGTAGTTATCCATACACTCTTTGAATGGGTCCTTCTGCCTTAGGTCACCTATCCGCCTCAGATCAACCATCTGGTACCAGAATAGCCTCCTCATTAAAGGATATTTTTGCTCCTTAAGTCAAATGTTAGTATATGTTTAGATGCACACTTTTTAAATGCTTAGTGAATTGCCTTGAAAAGAATATTTTAGTACAGTCAAGTTTCCTAATGGGTGGGATTTGCTGTAAGAGAGACTCCTGAAATCTTATTGTTCATGCCTTCATTTGAGGATAGCACATTTTGAATACTGAAACAATGATTTCTATGATTATTAACAACACAAACAGACATGTGTTCACACACACCTTAGGAGATCAGAACCATTCTTCTGTTGGTCCTAGGTTTGTTTTTACAATATCATTTCCCACACAGATTATACACTCAAAAACAACATCCTCATCCATTTTTTATTAAATCAAGAGCTCATTCTGTGACCTACAAATCTTGGGAGAGTATCCTGGGAATTATTTAATACATATTGGGTGAAATCTGCTAGATAAGAGGAAGATATCTCATGAGCTGTAGCCGTAGGGTGTTAGATAAAGGATACAGTTTTCATCAGTATCAATATTCCTTATTCTCGGCATCTTCTTGCCTCTGAGGCAACTTTCCTTCTGTATTAGAAAGATGCAGGTTGCTTCTGAAAATCAGAAATAGCCTTAAGATGTGCATGCTTTTACAGATGGTAGAATACCATTAACACATCGTGTGTTCTTCCTATTGGTGTTGACAGCTCGTATGTAACGTAAAAACTGAAGCAGTATCAGCAGGCTCACATAAGACCATTTAATCTTATTTCTCTTTGAGAGTGGTTGCTTTATTTTAGATAAATATAACATGGTGTTCCAGTAACATCCTAACTTGAAAATCTCATTGTTTTATTACTTGAACCAAGCATCAAGTGGCTATAAGTCATACCTGTATTCCGAACCAGATGGATGGAGTGACTGCGGGCTAATGGAATCTATTTTGTTGTTTTACTGAAACCCTTGAGGTCAGCAAACCTGAGCCAGGTGCAAAATAGTGGAACAGGTGAATGGACATATGCTTTGGGTCAAAATGGACATGTAGATTACATAATATGATGGGCCTTTTAAAATATAAACAGCCATTGGATGCTGTGGAATGGAACCCAGCCATGGCTGGAAGTAGGGAGACTTTGCCCTGGCCAGAGCTCTAATCCTGATCATGCCCCTACATGCTATTTTAATTGGAAAAGGTTCAATTGAAAACCAACTGAGTATTTTTTTCAAATTAAAATAGTGCATAGGGGTGTGTGTGTGTGTGTGTGTGTGTGTGTGTGTGTGTGAGTTTGGGATCAGCACCATGGCAGGTCAAAGTCCTAAATTCCCCTAGGCCACCATTGGTTCCATCTTGTTTTGGCATCTCCATTTTCAATTTAAAAAACAAAAATGAAGCCATTGTGTCATGTTACCCATTCTATGTAATGTCTTGTTTGATCCTTAGAATTAAGGCACAGAACTGAGCTCACAACTCATATACCAGGGGTGCCCAAACCCCAGCTCTGAGGCCACTTGCGGCCCTCTATGCCCTCAGGGAGACCCCAGTCTCCAATCAGCCTCTGGCCCTCTGGAGATTTGCTGGAACCCACACTGGCCCAACACAACTGCTCTCAGCATGAGGGCAACTGATTTCTCTCGCATGAGCTGTAGGATGAGGGCTCCCTCCACTGCTTGTTGTTTCACGTCTGTGATGCAGTAGCGGCAGCAAAGGAAAAGCCAGCCTTGCTTTGTGCAAGGCCTTTTACAGGCCTTGAGCTATTGCAAGACCTTCATTCATTCAGGCCTATAAGTTCATATAAGTTCATCTTTAATATATTCATTTATGTAAACTTACGTAAATTTATTCAAATTTTAAATGTAAACACAGTGTCAGAAAGCTGATGTGGCCCTCCTGCCAAAAACATTGGACACCCCTGTCATATACCATAACGCAGTGTTTCTCAACTGGTGGTATGTATACTACCGGTGGTACATGTGGCACCCCTGGACACCTGCTGCTCAACAGCAAGGCAGGGACATGACGCACCAAACAACAGTAGAAGGCTCGACTTGGCAGGCAGAGCTCCAGCCTGCAGTTTTTGCAAACTTGAAAAAGCCCTTTAGCCTGCTCCAAGCTTCTTACCAGTGTTTGGGGCATTGTGTGTCAGTCTTGCAGGCCTCCCAAACCAGAAGTAACTGGCAGGGGTCATCACCAGTTACTTCTGGTAGTATGCACAATGGGTCAGCATGCACAAAGTGGTATGGGCTAAGTGGAACATTGAGAAACGCTGCCCTAATGTAAGCCTAAAGTAATGTACACGTGGAATGCAGAGCACAAACCAAGAGTAGCCTTCTAGCAAATGATGAACAAACCCTGCCCTCAGCAATTTATTCCCTCTCCTGTATGACAGGGGATTAATCCTTCAGTTACAACACACCCCAAAATCAGATTCTTTCCAGCAGGGTAATTTGGGGGTGAGTGGGTTTGAACCATGTCTTTTTGTTGGCAATGGGAATTAGATACCTTGCCAATCCACCGCAAATCACCCAGAGTTCTACCAGCAAACCCATATTTTATCTTATGCCCATCCTTCATGCAAACAAATTCCACTGATTTCAGTGGAATGTCCTTTCATGCGGTCCGTAGTGAGCAAGCATAACTGGTAATCTGTCCTCCTCATCTTACATCCTAGCCTTACCTGCTCTTTTTCTTACTGTTTGTCTGCCTCTTTGGTCTTTGACCCCTCCTTCTAACGATCTGGCCAATGGAACTTGTCTGACCTTAAATGGAAATTCCATTGAGGCATGCTTCATATTCATGCTCAGCATGCATTTCTGTGTGGTGCAATTTGATACTGCAGGGACTCTTGTGTGAACATTGCAACCATATGGGCTGGGCTGAGTGCATGTGTCTTTTCCATGGAATAGGCCCTTTACTGAAATGGAAGCTATGAAATGCATGGAAAGACCCATGCAGTCAGTCCCACCTAGGCAATCACATCATTCACATAAGGGCCTGTTACCATTTGGGATTGCATCACCCTAAAGCCATGCCACACTGCTGGGCATGTGATTGGCACCTGATTTTGTTTACCTGTCAGACCCAAGGGAGGAGTTCTTGCATGTCAATCATAGGTCTTAACAATATAGTTATTTTATTGCAAGTGGCTGTTCATATAGCCCCATAGCATAACTTCATATATTTCAAAGGAGAACTTTTCTTGAGGTTAATGGAACTACAGCAGTGTTTCTCAGACTGTGGGTCGGGACCCACTAGGTGGTTCGCGAGCCAATTTCAGGTGGGTCTCCATGCATTTCAATATTTTATTTTTAATACATTAGACTTGATGTTACCATGGTATGTGACTGCATTTGGGGAAATGTTACAGACCTGTACTTTTAACAATCTACTATTTATATTCTTTTAATAATGACAGTAAATGGGAATTACTCCTGAGTAAGTGTGGGTAGGATTGCAGCCTAAGGTTGTTAAAAATGTTCCTGCTTGATGATGTCACTCCCGGTCATGACATCATTTCTGGTGAGCCCTGACAGATTCTCATTCTAAAAAGTGGGTCCCAGTGCTAAAGGTGTGAGAACCACTGGACTACAGCAATGCCTTGTCTCAGTACATTGTTCTCTATGTCTCTTCATTCTTTCAATTAATTTTAATAGAATCTGGAATAAGCAAATCAAAGGTGAAATGGGCATGATTTGGAGACTATACTGAAAAAAATACTGTTGAATAGGGAGTGTCTAAAAAGACTGTATTTAACAGCACAATCCTAACACGTGCTGGCACAACCAGGCTGCGTGGCAGTGCTGTATCCAACGCAGGTTAGGAGCAGGCTGGAGGTCACCTTACCCCAAGTAATACCCCTTATATTTCCCCTTTCCCCAAGTAATACCCCAGTCTGCCTCTGGGGCTACTCTGATCTATGCAAGTTATTTAGAGCCAAATCCTAGCCAACTTTCCAGCCCTGGTGTAGCTGTGCCCATGGGATGTGTGCTGCATCATGTGGAGGGAGTCGTGGAGGCCTCCACAAGGTAAGGGAATGTTTGTTTCCTTGACTCGGGGCTGCATTGCAGCTGCCCCCGTGCTGGAAAGTTGGATGGGATTGGGCCCTTAGCTGGTGCACATCTGAGAAGCCCACGTAGGGCTGCCTAGCCTGGGAATGGGGTTAGGATAAAGCGTGCTCTGCCGCTATCAATCCCACCCCCTCCCAAGCCTGATCCTCCCCTTGTTATGCCGTCCCACCACCCTCTTCTACCCCTTATCTGTGCCAGCCGGTGCAGGGACGGGATCCGGTACCAGCAGGCCAGCGCATGTCTTACGTTAGCATTGCTGAATAGCCACAAACGTGCTTTACAGCATGTTTGCAACACTTGGAGCTGACTCGGGGAGGCTTGTGCCTGCTCAACTCCTCGTTAGGATTGGGCTGCCCATGTAATGGCTTATATTTTAACAGGAAATTGAAACAAAAATAATGAATTTGTACCCCATCAGGATTCCCTATTTCGTGGATCCTTTCCCAGGAAAATAGTCTTAATTACTTCAGCTGTTCTTTCCCCAGTAATTCCTGGTGGATTGTGCTCATTATCTTTATAAATACATCTATATGAGAAAGCACAAGGTTGGTCTTTCTTTGTTTGCAGATTTCAGGAGAACTAAAATTAGATATACAATGACACCCCAGTAGCGTTCTCTCTTATGGAACAACTCCAGCCCCATCATTATTTAAGTTAAATGATACAGAGGAAAAAAAGTGTAATAATAAGCCCGTGCAATGTTTTTCTTTAAAATACTTTCCACCTGAATGCATTTGTGATTGGCACTGGGTGGATGCAGGCAGAACTGATTATGCTAATTTTAGATGCAAATCAAGAAGGGAATCAGTCTCATACCACAGGCACCATTCTTGGGGAGTTTATTGGACTTACAAGTAATCCACAAATTACTGGGGGAGTGGGTGCGTTAGGGGAAAGCTGGAACTCAGACAAACAGGCAGTTGAGGCTGCAGATTATGCCCCACACAATGGGGGCCTCATGGCTGGCTACGGAAAAGGAGATTAAGGGCAACAAATCGAGAGCCCAGCCGAACAAAACTGCGTGAGTCTCTTCATCAAAAATAAAGTTAATTTCTGAAGAAACCTCCTGACCCCGTGTGTTATCCATCATACGGTAGAGCAGCGAGAATGACAAACCTTTGACTGATTTTCCCAACACTTTTATCCTAAGACTTTTTCTTTTCCAGAGCATGCCCGCCGGCTTCTCTTCTGGCACTCTGCTGGGTCTCATTAACTAATAAACATGCCCATCACTGTGCCAGGTGCAGAGAGGAGTCATGAAAAAGGAGCCTTTGTACTGCAGGGGCCAGTCAGGAGGCATGACTGGTCACAGGGGCTCTGTGCTTAGAAATGTACTGCCCCTATAGAGCAGGGGGGAAAAGTAGTTCTAGTCATGGGAGCGAGGGAGGTGGGCCAGACCAATTTTCTCGTGAGCCAGGAAGACTCCTAGAGTTTGGCTCCTAACACGTCTGTAGCCCAAATGCACATGCACACATTCCAGTTAATTTTCCCCCTTATGCTGTCATTTTTTCCCCATGAACATCTTTTATTGCTATGCTAGTTTTATACCTATTTTTATTTTATTTTATTCACATATACACAACAGTCACAAGCCTATTACCAGAGTTAAGAGCCAGGGCCCTGCACTTCCTTACAGACTGCGCAGGGCTAAGTCTACAAAAGGTAAGTAAGGGTGGGTACAGGAGTCCACCAGCTTAATGGGTTTCCCACTCTTCTACCAACCAGCTTCCATGCTGAGTAGTAACTGGGATGGGGTAACCCAGTAACCAACCTTCTGACGGAAGGTTGGATGGAAAAGGTGACCTTTTCTGGTGGCACCATCCTCCCCTTTTTTAGTTGTTTCATGGTTGTCTGGGGGCACCCAAAGAAATGTGGGAAGGTCAGGTGCATGGGCTGTGGGTCTTTCTTCCCACAATCAGACAGAAAGTACCACATTCAAACTATCTTGAATAGTATATTTCAAAACAGTTCAAAAGTACATGCACTGACAGGCTGTGTCTGAGCGACAAAACAGATACGACATTATGTTTATGCAGCCCGTCCCGATAACATCTCAGTGCTTTATAGGCTTTCTGCTTTCAAATAAATCAAGGAAAATCAAGTGCTCTATAGATCTCCTTTCTACATTCCTCAGCATCATCCAGTGCCAACATTTTTGTTGTATAATTTACATAACTAAAAAAAAAAAAAAATCACCAGACAGATCTGGTAATGCAATACCTAAACATTCTTTCCTTCTCAGGTCACACTTGCCTGAGCCCTACTCATTCGAGGATGGAAAACTGAACTAGGGCCAAGAAATGGAAGCTTACCAAATCAAACATTTGACAGCATATCCTTCCTCTACCTGTGTGTGCATTCCTGATGCCCTGAAAGCCAAGCAAGCTCTGCACTTGAAATATGTTGAAAATGATCTATGGAGTCTTGACGTTATGATTTAAGTGAGACAAAGGGAAATCTTTATTTTGAGAAAGAATCTACACAATAAAAAAACACCTTCACAATAGTTAAAAAAAAAATCTATAGACTAATTGGGATTAGAAGAAGTGAAAGATTCTCAAGAGGTAAGCTGGGCTTTCCATTGGAGGCAGAACTTATTGCCAGGGGTTCACACTTTGGACCAGCCCAGATAAGCAGTTCTTCGGTGGCAAAATGCACCAGTGAGCCACATCCGTGAATGACAATGCACATGGGATTTGCAACCACATGTTCACCCAAATCTGGGGTGAATCTGGGGTTTTTTCCTATCAAAAGGCATGCACTTCCAGTGCTGTCAATCATCCTCTGGCAGACTTTCCAGTAGCAGATGCTTGCCAAATGGAATGGGTGTTTTCCCCATGGGCGTGCCCTTCTGTGGTCAGAAAATTTCCTGGCTCAGGCAAATCAGGTGACTTACTACTCCAACTTTTGCAGGGAAGTTTTCTCCCTGGTCTTTAAGTTCTTTCCCAATTAGAACCAGGGAAGTGAGCTTACTGGTGACACTGTGCAATACAATCACTGGGGGGTATGGCAACTACACAATTCATTTCAGCTGAATTGCAGTCGGCCAAGCACACCCCTATGTCTTGTGCCATAAAGTTCTGCAGACTGCAACAGGACCAAGGCCATTTTCCAAGGGGGAACAGAAAACATCGGTGAAGGGAGAAAAGTGGGGGGACAAACAGGACTGCACATTCCACATGTTTGAGATTTTTAACAATAAATGCCTTTTGAAGGAAAAACTATTCCACAAGATGCCCTGCAAAAGCTATTTACATTAATAGCAGCCCAATACTAACTAGCAGTTATGACAGCAGAACAGAGGTTCCACTGTCACAAATGAACATATGGTGGTGCTGCATGCATTTAGGATCCACTATTGTAAATGGTGGCAGTATCAGCTACTGGCTACCCTTGGAAGCGCAAGTAAGCCACACAGAGGGCAACTGGTGGGAGAAAAGGGGCAGGGAGGGGAAGAACAGGGGAGTGTCTCGGTGGGGAGGGGATCTGTGGCATTGCTAGGGAGGTATGGGGGGTGAGGGCTGTACCAGGTGACACGCACGGGGTGTGTGTGACGCGCTAAAATCACGGTGGTTGGGGTAATACAATCATACTGCTGGATGCGGGATTTCCAGCAGAATGCAATGCAAAAACGCAGAGTGAAAGACCTCCTTTCTATCAAAAGTTATGGCCAAAAAACCAGAGAACAAAAAATGCATGGAGCCCTATGGAAAGTGCAACTGAGCCGTATCGCATGTTTACTCGTGAGTAGGTGACCCTGCCTTAGTCTGTTGGAAAGGGCAGGCTGAGAGGAATCCATTGACACCAGAATGGTCCTGATCCAATGAATGCAGCCCCCAAAAACACCTGAGAAAGATGTCCCTCCCTCCAAGCAGATGAACGTATTGAGCCCTATGGAAAGCGAAACTAAGCCTCACTGTTGAGTTTACTCGCGAGTAAGCAAACGTGCCTTGGCTGGTGGTCAGGTCAGACAAAGGGGAACGTGAAGCCACCAGAATGGTCCTGATCTGATGGAACTGGAGCTCAACACATGCTTCAGAAGGCAGCCTTCCCCACCACCATCAAAAAGGATCAAAACTGAGGCTTCAGCTGATCAGGTGAGCTTTTTTGAGACTTGCAAAGCCAAGTGGATCCTGACAGTGATCTGGTTTAAACAGAAGTTCTTAAACTGAACTGGGCACTGGGTAGGGCTGAAAACCTTACTGGTTTTGGAGGGGGGTGTTATTGTAGGCAGTCTACAGAGGAAATTCACTTGGTGGAACAGGGCTGGCTTCTGCTTATTTAATTATTTGTTTTACTTTAATTATTTATACTGATTTATTTTAATTTGCCTGATGATGTCACTTCCACTATGACATCACTTCTGGTGGGTCTTGGATAGATCGTCATTCTAAAAAGTGGGTCCCAGTGCTAAAAGTTTGAGAACTGCTGCAATAAAGTGTTAGTAAGTTGACACCCTGGGAGTGGGGGGGGGGGGTGACACCACAAGTGACCAAAATCACTAAAATCACAGTTTGGAGGAATAATACCATCATGTTATATATCAATCAATGCGTAATTTCATGCAGAATGTTTTATATTTTTGTTCTATCAAAAGGTACAGCCAAAAAACCAGTGGGGGCGGAGTGATGGTACATTACCAACACCCACCACCAGGGGTATTGCCCCGCCCACTGCATGGGGGGGACGCACTGGTATCCTGCACCAGGTGACGCGAACCCAAGTGACACCACTGGAGGGGATGGGTGAAAGGTTGAATGGGATGGATTCCAGTGACCCTGGTATGCGCCAGGATCCTATCGCAGTTCCCTCTCCCTGATTGGTTCTGCACCAGCAAAATAGATGGCAGAACCAATTCCAGCAGCAGAGGCTTGCCCTAGGGTAAGGGAATGAAAGTTTCTTTACTATGAAGAGGCCTCCCCCACTCCCACAATAGGATGCAGTATGCCCCTTAGTTGGTGCAGCTGCATCAGGGTAGTTATAACTGGGCAGTAAAATAACTTACATCTCATGGGACAGAGTTTCCCAACCTGGGGGTTGTGACCCCCCAGGGCAGAGGTTCCCAGTCTTCTTTTGAGATGCTAGCCCCTTAAGGAGGGTAGCCACCCAACCTGAGACCCATAGCACTGTTAGAACAGCACTTCCAGGTTTCGTTGCTGCTGCTGCTGCCCCTACCACCACCACCACCACCACCACCACCAAACACATGTAAGTAAAAAAGGATTGTTTTCTACTTACATTGGTGGTGGCAGCAGCAGCAGCGGGCATTTGTGCCTTTTGTGCCTTTCTTGCATACCCACCACAAGCGAAAGAGCAGAGTCAGCTGCCCTTTATGCTGAAAACAAGCTGTCATAAAGCAGGACTCCACCAGCAGGCACCTCCTCCAAGATTTCCAATTTACAGGTGTCAACAACCATGCAAGCTTTGCAGCTCTATCTTCAAAACCAACACGGAGGATTCACAACTCATGGAATAAAAAATGAAAAAGGAATTTTGAAAGCAATACTAACTGGCACTTAGGCTGGTCTATCAGACTTGTGCTGACTTCAAGGTGTTGTGAACGTGCCATAAAGCACATTTGTGCCACCTCAGCAGTTGGGCAGGCCAACGTGAGGACATGCACCAGTCTGCCAATGCCAGATCCAGTTCACGGATGAGGAAGCCCACATGGGTTTTGCATCCAGATGTCTAGTTATTCCATGAAAAATGCTCATTTCCATGTGGGTTTCTGCATGTATGATCTAAACCTGACCACAAATTCCCTTTATTTGGCAGACTACCTCTACAAAAATACCATTGAGATAGCTGCTAAGAGCATTCAGAGTGCTTTTGTATATTAATGCAGAAATTCCTCCTGAATATGGAACTTTCCAGTGTAGTGGAAACACACAATATCCCTCGAGGAGACCGGGTGTGGTGGCAACAGTGGCCCCTTGCTCTGGCATTTCTGGGAAGCATGGGATTAAAACCAGGGCCTTAGCATACAGTGAATGTGCTGCACTGCTGCAGCCACTTAGAGGCAACAAGGCCCTCAGGAATGAAAGCAGCACATGGAAGAAGGAGAGTTTGTGGACTAATGGACTGGCAGATGGATTGGTGGATGGACTGACCAATGAACTGGTGGATGGACTGACCAATGAACTGGTGGACTGACTCATGGACTGGCCAACTGACTAATGGACTGGCAAACTAATGGACTGAGTGACTGGCAAACTGACTAACTGAACGGAGACTGCTGAGTGGTGGAGAGCTGAGGGAACTCTGTTGCACCTAGAAGAGCGGCTGCTTTGAGAATTGGGAGGCGGGACCCTGCAGCCCCACCGCAAGCTACCTACTGGTTACCTTTCTGTTGGTATTCGGGTTCAGCAGTAGTTTTGTACACTGGCAGAGGTAGCTGTGTTTGAGCCAGGGGGACTAATTAACTTTAAGTGGGCATAAGTTCTCTATACCAGTGGTTCTCACACATTTAGCACTGGGACCCACTTTTTAGGATGAGAATTTGTCAGGACCCACTGGAAGTGATGTCATGACTGGAAGTGACATCAACACTCAGGAAAATTTTGAACAATCCTAGGCTGCAATGCTACCCACACTTACCCAGAAGTAAATCCCATTTACTATCATTGTAAAAAGAATATACACAGTAGTTTGTTAAAAGTATAGGTCTGTAACGTTTCTCTAAATGAAGTCACATACCATGGTAGCATCAAGTCTAATATATTAAGAATAAAATAATAAAATGAATGAGGACACACCTGAAATTGGTTCTCAATCCACCTAGTAGGTCCTGACCCCCAGTTTGAGAAACGCTGTTCTAAACCAAGTTTGGAAAGAGAGTTTGGCAAAACACCCAGTTTGCATCCCATGCTCAAAGGGCCAAAGGAAACGTGCCTAAAGCGTTTTATGTTTGGAACCCTCAATATCTCTTTCTCTTCCATAAAGTGACCATTGTTGGGCGCACACACCCCAAATTAGGATTGGAGCTGTAAAAAGCAAGTTGAGGGTTACCCCTTCAACCCTCATGCCACAGTCCCATTACAATCAGCCCCCCAAAGCTATTAGGGAAATTTTTCCCTATATGTCATACCAACTTCAGAAGAGGGTGATTTAAATTGGTACAGGGGCAATAGGTTAGATCAGTCATTAACAAACTGTGAGCCAGGCCAGGGAAGCCGGAGATATTTGCAAAAAACCTATTGCCCTATACAATGTATAGGATTGTGGCCTTAATGGGGAGTTGCAGCCAATGGCCCATTTGGTCAAGGGAGCCACCAGCTGAAAAAAGTTTGGGAAACACTGGGTTAGATCCTTCTTCATTGGCGACTGTATCACCTGTACCTGATCCGATCTGAGCTGTACCCAGCGGGTGCCATGGCTTCATTTTGAAAGAGAAAAAGTTATTGTAGAGCTCCACACAAGGAAGTCCCACTTCCTTGATTTGGCCTTAAGTATTACACTGAACTACCTATACCTGCTGTCATTTCATTTTGGGGTCTTCCCTTGCCACCATAACTAGCAAATTAACTTTCACGCACACTCTGAGACGACAACAATAGAATCTGTGCATAATATTGAAACAAGAAAACACGTAACAGTGCCTTTTAGCATCTACTAAGCCAGCCACAGCCAGGCGCACACCCTCTCAGCATGGCACTGACTCTCACCCCGTGAGCTTTGGTCACGATATGATCGATCCATCATTCCATCATACATTTTTGACGGAATGCTACTTCTTATGTAAACATCTTGAAAAGGTATGCTGTAAGAATTGCTGCTCTTCCACAACAAACTCCCGTGAAACAGTTGTTTTGTTATTCTCCACTTAACACGTTAGTCACCCAACCAGAGAGCAGAAACACGGTGACGCAATCTTGGTGACTGGCTGCACGTAACAATCAGAAAACAGCAGAGAGCTGGAAGCTGTTTTGATCAAACTAGATGGTGAATAATTTTGAATAAGCAACATCCTTATGCATGTCTTTATGAATTATTCATGAATGGAACAAACAATACACAGCTGAGATACTTTACGATACGCTGTTTGATAAATGCAGGCGTGGCATAAAGGGGTCAGCCAGGTGGGCACTGGCTGAGGAGAAACACCCATCAGCAGGCCCACATGGCAACAGCGGTGGTACTGCCTACTGTTCCATCAGGCTTTGCCCCAGGACCCCAGGAAACCAGCCCCAGAACTAGATCCATGTTGTAACACAGAACCAAAAGCAAGGAAACATATGGAACATATCAAATCCATGTATACATCATGGGTACTTGCACTGCAATTTTGCTTCTCTGAACAAACATGTGTGTGTGTGTGTATGTGTGTGTAGTTGTTGAAATTTCTTTTTTAAATACAATTGGCATCCTTTGTTGTGAAATGAGCGAGGGCCCAATCCTATCCAGTTTTCCAGTGCCGGTACAGCTGTGCCAATGGGGCATGAGCTGCATCCTGTGGTAGGAAGGCAGTCCCAGAGGCCTTCTCAAGCTATGGGAACATTTGGGCTGCCTTGTGGTTACAACAGTGCTGGAAAATTGAATAGGATTGGGCTTTGAGTCTCCCTGACTTGTTAACATGACAGAGGGATTCTCTGTTGAATGGTGATAGTATGAAGGTCTTCTTCCATCATGATATTCAAGGTGAAGCACATGGTATGTTCGGACAGTGACATATCGAAGCACTGACCATATCTATGCTGTTTAGCTTCAGCAAGTTGCTTCGTCATGTACCCTCAGACCATGCCTCGTGCATCACAAGGTGGTTGAAGCGTGAGAATTGGCTCTAACAGAAATGTCACGACATCTGAAATGATTCATTAAAGAGTCACTATCAACGAGCAGGTGAAATGAGAACCACGCAACGCGCTCTAAACTGAGAAAGGGGAGTCAGTGTGACATGAGAAAGGCCAAGGCAGGGAGGGTGAGGGACATGTCAACAGAAACTACCCAACTGCAGGATGGCCCCTTGAAATCACTACACACATTGGCTGCTTCCTCCAAGTGAGCCAGTCTCATGTAGGGGACGTCATGTTACTAGCTGGCCATAAGCAGGGAGCCAAGACCTGCATTATTCAAAGCACATTTCCTGCAGCCACCATGTACCCAATGGTTACGTAAAGACTGTAGGTGTAGGCCATGAGTGTTGCCAGCAGGAAAAATGGCAAGAATTATTCCTCAGCTTATCAGATACTGGAACAGACTCTCGTAAAAAAGATAGGCATGTTTGATCTCACAGAGGAGGCAAGACCACAGAGTTTGCATTGTTCTCTGTAACATCAACAGATCTGGAATGAACAGGGATGACAGCATGACCAGAAAAGGCACTTCCTTGATAGGGTGGGGCTTGCCCAGCTTTTTTTTCCCCTCTTAAGAAAGGTCAGCCTTTCCATTTACTTTGGCAACACTTATTCTCTATATATCATGATGCCAACAAAGTACTTTTTTATTGCAAGCTGCAGGAATAATGAGCTCACATATTCCTTTTACTGCTTGCAAAAGGGAGCAGCAAGCAGCATCTCCCCTCTCCTCCAACACACACATCAAAGCTGCTGCTTTGATTTCTTTCTTTCTTTCTTTCTTTCTTTCTTTCTTTCTTTCTTTCTTTCTTTCTTTCTTTCTTTCTTTCTTTCCCCATCTCAGGCTGACATCAGGGCTAGGTACTGGTTGGGGACTCACTCCCATCAAAGGGCCCACTAGCCTTGGCCAACCCATGAACCTTCAGTACTGCTAGGGATGGTGACACCCTTGGGGAAGGGTCTGTAATTTCTGCATGAAATTACGCATTTTTATGGCCCTCTCGCTCATGCTTTAATTGCAACACCACTTCATTCCTGCTCATTCCTAAACTGAACAGAATTTGAAGTTCAGTTAAGTTCAGCAACTCCCAGTGAACTCAAATGGTAGCAGCATTACAATTCTCATCAGCACGGTCAGCTGTCAGGACTCAGTGTTCAAAAGGAGGCTAGAATCTACCCCTCAGTGTGATTGCGGGTTCTCCCACCAAACCATGTACCACATTGTGTCTGGCTGCAAACTGAAGGCATATACTGGCCCATGGTCTGACTTTTTCTTTGAAGGTAACTCTGTCCTTGAATGGCTGCATGAACCAGACATTGATATTTGATCTGTTCTAAACTGATATATAAATCCATGTATTATATGCCAGACACTAAATAAAATAAAAAAGCTGCAGGGTGCAATTCCTTGCCCCACTTTTTCTTTAGCTTCCTAAAATGTGCCAAACCACATGCACCCCATCCTAGCCACAGCTTCCCTGGTTCATAGTCTCTCTTCCTGAAGTCAAGAATGTCAACAGCCACTTCCCAAATTCAACAAACTCACGTTTGTGTTTCCATCACACACACACACACACACACACACACACATGCACACCACATGCATGGGACCATAATTCTGCCTAGAATCTCCTTTCCTCTGACACAAACTCAGTAGCCACAGTTTCGGTACAGCCTTCCAATAACAGAGGCCTCAATGTCCAGCATAGCCATAAGGAGATTTTGCCCCAGAGTGGGACATGGAAGGGGGATGCACTCACAGACAAGTCACTTGCTCAACCACCAGTCCTGCACCCTTACTGGAAAAACACAAGCAGACAATCAATCCTAACCTTACTCCCTTATTAGTTCCATCAAAATCAGTATTTTTTCTTCAGAAAAAAAAAAAGTGTTGAATGGAAACGTGAGTGTGAAGTATACTATGTCTTCTTTTTCAGAAAAGTAGCAAAACAAAAGATAAAGCAAAACATTGCCTTGCCTGCCCCCAGAAAGGCACTTTGCCCGTTTTGTGCTTCCACACTTTTTTTGTCTTGTGCTACCACTGAACTCCAGCTACCCTGGGACAGCCATAATAGGCTGACCATAATGCACTGTCCTCTTTCTCAAAGAAATACATGCAGCCCCTCTCCATTTAGAATTCTCCTTCTCAGACTCAAGATCCTTGAGTATTCTTCAGACTGTCCTCTTGGTGGTTGGTACCTCCCCGCTCCCCCTCCTGCCACAGTATAGTCTCTGTGCTATGCACTGCTATGCAACCGGCAGAAATTAAATTCTGCATTTCCAAGTGAATGTGGAAATCAAGATATTTCAACCTGTCGGATTTCTGCCTGCTGTGCTCCTGTTAAAACTGCAGTAACCTTGTCTGAGTGGTGAGGGATGCCAGTTCTAATTGATCAACACTTATACCATAGGTATAAGGATGTGGCATGGCTACAGATGACTATGTACAATTCAGCACATCGCTCTTTCCTAAGCAGTTAATTCAGTCCACTCCCCATCCCCACCCACCACCACCCCCCAACCACTAGCCTGGCAATATTCCAAGGAGAAATCTGTTTGGCTTTAAGTCCTTTGGTATGCAGCTGTTTCTGTCTGTGGGGCAGGGGGAGGGATAGAATTGATGGCCCTAGGGCTAATTTAAGTTTCAGTGGGCATATCACTTATTTCCTAAAAGGTGTCAGTTCTCAAATCTCCCAGGGTACCCCTGCCTTCTACCATGGAAGTCACGGATCCTTAAACCAAAGGTTCTAGAGAAAGTCTGCATTTTTCCATCAATACAGGGAAAATTCCCTGCACATGTCCAGAATGCAAGACTATCTTGCCCATAACTGGCCTACCCGTGAGGCAGGGTGGAGAAGCTGCTTCAAGTGGTAGTTGGGGGAGGCAGAAGACTTGTGGGGCATGTCCTCATGCACCTACTCACTGCCTCCTCCAGTCACATGCCAGCCTGCATGCCAACTCCACCAAGTCCAGTTCTGGTCGCCACATCTCAAAAAGGACATAGTGGAAATGGAAAAGGTGCAAAAGAGAGCGACTAAGATGATTACTGGGCTGGGGCACCTTCCTTATGAGGAAAGGCTATGGCGTTTGGGCCTCTTCAGCCTAGAAAAGAGGCGCCTGAGGGAGGACATGATTGAGACATACAAAATTATGCACAGGAAGGAGAGTGGATAGAGAGATGCTCTTTACCCTCTCACATAACACCAGAACCAGGGGACATTCACTAAAATTGAGTGTTGGGAGGGTTAGGACAGACAAAAGAAAATATTTCTTTACTCAGTATGAGGTTGGTCTGTGGAACTCCTTGTCACAGGATGTGGTGATGGCATCTGACCCAGATTCCTTTAAAAGGGGATTGGACAAGTTTCTGGAGGAAAAATCTATTACGGGTTACAAGCCATGATGTGTATGCGCAACCTCCTGATTTTAGAAATGGGCTATGTCAGAATGCCAGATGCAAGGGAGGGCACCAGGATGAGGTCTCTTGTTATCTGGTGTGCTCCCTGGGGCATTTGGTGGGCCACTGTGAGATACAGGAAGCTGGACTAGATGGGCCTTTGGCCTGATCCAGTGGGGCTGTTCTTATGTTCTTCATTGTTCTCCAGAACCTGGCATGTGATTGACAAGGGGAAGGGGTGGTGGTGGCTGCAGCTCTTGTAGGATGCCAGCTGCCATCACAGATCACTTTCCAAGTTCTGTAAAGTGATCTGGAGGGGATGAATGCAGCAGCTGTGGCCATCCTTTCCAAACCCCCATTCAAGTTCTGAACTGGGGTGGGGGGCATGGCAACAGTGGGAGTTGAAGGTCCGGACAGCCAAGAGCAGGCTGGAGCTTTGGTGACCACCATCTCTTCTCTTTTGGATTGCTCTCCAGGCTCTAGAAAGTCATCAGAAAAGCAAAGGGAAGGTGACAGCTGAAGCTCCAGCCAGTTCTCAGCAAAGAGTCTCAGCGGCTGCCATCCTTTCTGGATTGCTCTCTAGAAGCTCCTGCTGCCTCTCAGCCAGGAGAGGCTTCCGTTGCTGCTATATCCATTCCAGCTATGAAAGATCCAGCACTTCAGAAAGGATGGATGCTGCATCTGACACTCCTCCTGGAGATTGGCTGGCAGGACCTTTTGTTGTCCCTGCTGCCATCTGGGGGCCCGGCACAGCAATCCAGAAGAGGGCTTGGCAGCAGTGTACATGCACTGATGGGCATGATCCCTGCCAAAGGGGGCAGCAGCCGGATTTGTGACTGAGCTTGGGATATGTGCCACCCCTAATTTTGCTAATTCAAGTCAGTGTGGTATAGTGATTTGAGTACAACTGGGGAGTCAGAGGTCAAAATCTCCACTCAGTCATGAAGTTCGCTGCGTAATAACCTTGGGCCATCCCTCACAAGGCTGCTGTGCAGATAAAAAGAACCACCAGGGTGACCAGACATCCTCTTTTTCCAAGACATGTCCTCTGTTTTAGCCTTGTGTCCTGGAAAAGAACTTAAATGTCCTCCTTTTCCCTGTGAGCAGCCCCTGCAGGCAGAGCATAGCCTTCCTGCATGCAATAAATTATTAATTAAATTAATTAACTGCAATTAATTATATGTAATATAGTTTTAAATTTAGTAATAAGTAATATAGTGTTTAAATTAACCACATGAAATCAATATACGAGTGTTTCTAGCTTTTCATTTTGTCATGCCCTACATTTTTCTCAGATGTCCTACATTTTGGGGTGCTCTGTCCTCTTTTGCAGTTATGACATCTGGTCACCCTGCGAACCACACGGGCTGCACCGAGATCCTTGGAGGAAGGACGAGCTCTAAACGTTTCACAGTAAAATAATGAGAAACAAGAGATTTCACACTGAGCCCCCTGACACACATTCACATGAGGCTTGAGGTCACCTCACTCGTTAGCCTGGGAAGGCAGCTCATCTGAGAGAAGGAAAACTCTGATTCCAAACCTCCACTGCCTTGTGGCTACATCCAGTTATGGAAAAGGCTTCAGGAGTCAACCTCGAGGCGCAATCCGGAGCCGGAGTCCCTGAGGTAGTTCATGGCCGAACACAGTCACGTTCTGGCAACTCCTGCGACGCTGCTGGAACCAACCGTATTGGCCTCTGCCTTTCCATTGGACCATTTCAGTGACGTGGAGAGGGGGGATTTGCTGCATGGGTAACAGCCTATCCTCCATACCTACTTTACCCAGGCTTCGCGCACTGGAGAGGACCACCATTCAGAGCGTGACACCATGGTCTTCCGAGACTGAACGATGCCAACAATCCAACAATCTTGAGGTCACCTCCACAAGTCAAGGGAGGCCATCAACCCAAACCACATGGTGAAGTAGATGTAGGCTACCTCTGAATTCCAGGTGCAAGAGAGTGGCACCAGGATGCAGGTATCCTGTGGTCTGGAGTGCTCCCTGAGGCATCTGGTGGGCCACTGTGGGATACAGGGGGCTGGACCATATGGGCTTTTGGCTGATGCAGCCAATGTTCAGCTGACAAGGGAGTGGCACCAGGATGCAGGTCTCCTGTGGTCTGGTGTGCTCCCTGAGACGTCTGGTGGGCCACAGGGGGCTGGACCAGATGGGCCCTGGGCTTGATGCAGCAGGGCTCTTCCCATGCTCTTAGCAAGCGACTGCCACTGAGATGCACGGCACGAACTTCTTGGGATGGCGCGGTCCTGGCCTGACCCGTGGGCGCGCAGACGGAGAGTCCGCTTCTGGGCTCCGGGCGCCTTGTCCCCTAGAGGGCGCGTGGCGGCCGGCCGGGCTGGGCAGCGCCGCGCAGGCTCCCATAAAAGGGCAAGAGGCGGAGCGCTCGCTCGGAGCCTCGGATTGGAAGGCGGCGGGGCGTATAAATGCCGGCAGGGAGGAGGGAGACAAAGCAGTGTGCGGGAAGCGGACCGAGGAGCGTGCGCGGGCAGCCTGAGCACGGAGCGGCTGAGCGTCTGCGAGGAAGCCTTGCCCGGCAAGGGATCGCCTGGTTTCGCTGCGAGCTCGAGGACTCCGCGCACCTCAATGAAGGAGAGAAGAGCCAGCCAGAAGCTGTCCAGCAAGTCGAGCATGGATCCCAACCAGAACGTCAAGTGCAAGATCGTGGTGGTGGGGGACACCCAGTGCGGCAAGACCGCCCTGCTCCACGTCTTCGCCAAGGACTGCTTCCCGGAGGTACGGAGGGCTCCCTCGCCAAGAAGCGCCGTCCGCGGGGCGACTGGGGGGTGGTGGTCTCAGTAGAAGCCTTCCCCGTTCAGGGCGATCTGTTCCAAGCAGTTCAGGAGCTTACCAGGGGAAGAGCGTCGGAGGCACTGCAAAGCGCCCGCGGATCCCTTCAGTGCCCTTTGCGCGAGGCGTGATCGTGGGGAATCTGGATCAGGACTGGAAAGAGAAATCAGGGTTCTTCTCAAGTCCCAGTTGAACCCTCACGTGTGACAAGCCCCCCTCAGCTCTGTCCAGATCGGTCCTGAGTTTCTGGCTTGTCCTGCAAAACCACAACTCTTTTGGCACAGCAAGGTTGGGTTTTGTGGAGGATGATGATGATGGTATTTTTGCACAGTCAAATATTTTGGCTGGTTTGTTTTATCCAGATATTATTATTATTATTGAAACCCCCTATTTATTTCAGGGAGGTTTCTGGGACTTATAGTTCCAGATCTCCCAAAGATTCTGCTTGCACTCAAGGCTAACCTGTCTGATTGGAATTTCTCCCCGCACTGAGCCTTGAGGCAGTTCTTCTCCCATCAGTTGGGTCCCTGCTGGGAAGGCACTTGTGAAAAGGTCACAACAGTGCCTTTTGGCATGGAAGCCACACGTGTGAACCTTGTCAGTATGGGGTAGAAAGTGGAGGCTTTTAAGTGGACGGTCTTAAGTGTATACCTGGGCGGCCAATGTAAAATTTTGTCTTTGAATTTTCAAGATGTGGGGAATGTAAATGCTACTTCCACCATCCCTCAAGAAGTGGTTCAACTTCTGAATGGGTAGCAAATGGTTTGGATATTGGGAATGGTGAAGGGGAAATGTAGCCCGTATTAACTCCTTCCCCATTGTTGATTGAATGTACAAGAAAGATGTTGTTATGAGTGATGCAGTCCTAATATTCCTGTGCTTCTCTCCTTTGCTGTCCAGAACTATGTCCCTACTGTGTTTGAGAATTACACAGCCAGTTTTGAAATTGACACACAAAGGATAGAACTCAGCCTCTGGGATACTTCTGGTAAGAGACTTGTAGCGTGTAACAGGAATGCCTGCTCTGTTTTCATACCATTCTGGTGACTAATATATCTTTGCATAATTATAAGCCATTACTAAGATCTCTGCTGTTAACACCCTGTGGAGTAAGTAACTATTTGCCTCTTATGAACTTCCCCATAGAAGACAATGACTCTTTAAAAACTGTATCTTATTACTTCGATATGGTGATTGTCTTCATCAGAGTTACCTGACTCCTGATCCCCCCTTCTCTCTCTCCCCCCCTCCCCGGGGCCAGGTTATTGGGATAATTAGCTGAACAGATGGGAGAGGGTTATTATGGCTATCATGAACCTTTCATTTTAATATTTGTCACTAGTGCTGCGAAACCAGCATGTATTCTCCTTGTGCTAATGCATGATTATACAGAAACAGGAAGATTAGGGACTACACAAATGTCTGAGCATGTTAGGAAGCCTGCTTTCTTTGGTTTTTTCACCATTATGTAAGGGATCCTTGTGTGCTCCCAAGTACCCCAAATTCAAAATTCATCATCGGAGGACCTTAACTGGAAGGAGTGAGATTGAGTGAGCCAATGTGTCAAGAGATGCATGTGCGCATAGTCACTGGAAGGATTTGTCTGTAAAGCCAGCAGGGGGTAGAAAAGCTTTCTGAACAGATGGTAACAAGCAGATAAGGATGAGGAAGTAAAGAAAGCAGGAGTTTGGTGGTGGCTGTGATAAGCAAATTAACCTTCACACAGTTGTAAGTGCAACTCGAAGATTGTAGGGAGCTCATTTACCTCTATCCTCTTCTTTGGGATACCATAATGGAAACCAGTCTTGTATGTTGGTTTCCCCACCTGCTTCTACACTACCATTCTGTTCTGCTTCCTTCTGAAATGGATTGCCTGCCCTGTTGTTGGGACATCCCCTCTTACATCCCCTGTAGGAGGCTGCTATGATCAGAGGTTCAGATCTTAGTCATTGTGTTCTGGAGTAGTGCTTTGACCTCTGGCATAGCAATAAGATGGAAGGAGAAACCTTCCAGAAAGGCACAGCTTGGGAGAGGGAGAGAGAAACCAAAAAGGCACAGCTTGGGGGAGAGAGAGAGAGAGAGAGAGAGAGAGAGAGAGAGAGAGAGAGAGGCAAATCCTCTTTAAAAGCAGCGAGAACTGACTTTTGTAACTGTAGGGATAACAGTGATTCAGAGACAAAGGTCAGCTCCTTAATAAAGTTGGGACTATCTATCAGTAAGTGCTCTGCAGTTAATGTAGTTCATGTGCTCCATTACAAAGAATGAAAAATCAAAAAGGGAGCTTTAAGCTGTTGAATCTGTTGTGTATATCTTGAGAATATTTTTGGTATGGCCATCGGGGGCCTGATTTGAAATAGCTCTGGGAGTCATCTCCAGGCTGCCACTTCTGGGTTGTAGTATCTAGACATGAACCTAAGGGGTAATAAGCAGCTGAGCAGAAACAGGATATCAGTGAGAGATGGTAGGATGGTATGAATATCGTGAGAGAAAGAGCTACCCAGAGAATACTTCGAAGTCCTCCTGAAGTATCTTGGAGGCATAAAGAATTCCACGTCCCTCCCTGTGCTGCTTGGGTATATATGGAGAAGTGTTACTGAATTAGTTTTTGCTTCTGCTGAGAGGTGCTTCCAGAGGTGAGGGCTTGAAAGTTCTGTGCTTCTCTAGTCTCTCTTCTCAGTAGTAATGGCAGGCTAAAGAGAACAGTGTAGAAGAATGCAGGAGTGCTCTTCACCAGAAAGAAAGAAATAAAGGAATGTGCAGGGTGGTGAGGGCAACCAACCAGGGAATGTTAGGGCTGGCTCTCATCACTTAAAGACTGAGAAAGAATGCAGCGGGGTGGGGGCACTGACCACCCAGAGTGGTCATGAGGCATCCGAGGACAGAGCTAGCGAAGATGCTCCTGCCTTATAAGCACAACCCAAAGTGCAGTTGCATCCTTTCTGGCTTGGCAATCATTTGAGGGATTGGGCAGGTACCAAAGCGCAAACTCTCTTTGCGGCCCAGCGGGCAGTCCGTTGGGGAAGGGAGGTTGAAGCCAGTGAAAAGCAGAAGTGGCCAGACTCCGCTTGTCTTGTAAATCTGGCAGCCCTTGTATAGCTCTTTTGAAGAAACCACAATTAAGTCCTTTCTGCCTTAGCAGCCTTCAGAACGCATTACTGCTGCTGGCATCCTTGGAATGTGTGCTTCCAGATGTGGATGACAGCTGTGAGGCTGGTCGTTCTGGTTCTTTTTACTCATCCACCCCCCACAGAGGAATGCTTGTTGCCTTTTTTCAGTCTTGGGGTGTTAAAATTGAAATCTCTGCCTCCCCTCCACCCCCACTCCATTCCTGAAGTAACTGTACCGTATGAAAAAGAGGGGGCCCAGGCCATGAATCTGTAACACCTGAAACTTTATTTTAAGAGCATAAACTTTCATGCACTGTAGTTAGCCTTGATGAAGTGGACATTTGTCTAGCAAAGCTTATGTTCTTCGTGTTGGTCTTTCAAGTGCTACATAGAATGTTGTAATAAATAGCTGCAGGTTAACACAGCTCTCAGTCTGGAATTAACAAAGTACACTTTAGAAAATGTTTTAAAGCTTCAGTTGCCTGAATTTGTGCACTGAAACTGGTGTTCTCATTTCATAACAGTCCTAAAAATGATATTGGAACATGCTCTACCATCATGGTCTGGGTCATTATGCAAGCCTGGGCATAATGACCCAGGAAGTGGGTTCCATTGATTTTGGTGGAATTTCTTCCGAGTAAACACATTTGGGATTAGGCTGTAGTTGGCACCTGCAACTCATTCCTGTGGGTTTTAGAAGTTGGCTACTGGGAATGACTCACAGTCGACTATATTTGTTGTATTGCCTTCATACCCTGTCTTCCTTCCATCATGGAACTCAAGGTGGTGTATGTAGGGTTATCAGGGGTTCTCCCATCTAGAGAGAATTGTGCTATATTGTGTGTTGTCACACTTGGTATGCTCCAAACATAGTCAGAAGTGTCCTTCAGTGAAATTGATTGAAGCATAACCTACATTTCAAACGGGGGGGGGGGGTGAAAAGTGACCTTTTAGGAGACTAGTTGAATATATTGATATTTTAAAACACTACTTAATTGGTGATTTTGCATGTTGCTGCTTTTTGAAAATGTGGATTTTTGTCCAGCTGCTGGTCATCTGGTTCTTAGATCTTTTGATATCCTCCATGCTAGTATGGTTCTAGCTAAAAATGAGCTATGAGTACCTCTGGGAGTTGACAGTGAAACAGTCACTGCTGTGTAATCTCCACGTATCAAAATGTTGAATCTGGCATGGTTGGTTCTCAGAACTTTTAAAGAGTGAGTTAGAGTCAAGCTTTTGGGCCTGTCCTCAATGCACAAACATGGAGATTTGCCATTTAGGCAAATAGTGCCAGCATAGGTCACAGTGGCAACTAATGAGGGGGCAGTAAAGATCAGTGGTTTTAATAGGCATATGGTATTGGTCCTTGCCTTGCTTTCAACTGTAATTGGATCCAACAATACTGGAAAAGCAAGTCGGGGCAAAATCACTCATACTTTATTTTCCATTACTGAAAGTGCCTAAACTTGCATTATTTTCATTTTTATTATCTGGGAGTCTATGATCTTGCACTGGCCAGATATAGTTGGCAGCACTACTGCTGTGTTGAAAATGTAGAAGTCAATAAGATGATTGAAACACAAGAATATTGTGTTTCTTTGTTATGCTATGAATATTGTTATGATTTGAATTAATACACTTTTGTGTAACCTGTGGTCATCATTATCCAAACTCCTCTGCTGTATACTATCCAAAACCACACTAAGAAATAATAGGCTGCATTTAATGAAGCCTCTTGAGATGGACACAGTATATTTGAGGATGCTAGTTGGCTGTGATCATAGTATTCCTAAGATATTTCAGTAAGACTCTAAAAAAGATTAAATGTTAATGCTGGAGACCAGTAAACAAGTATGTCTCCTTTTAAATCCTCCTACATCTTCTATGAAGATTTCTGAAAGTCTAGTCTTCAGTTCACTGAAGTTTATCTCTTTGAAGTGGAGGTGTGATAATTCTCCTGCTGAGTACAATGGCAAAAGACCCACAGATGAATAAACAGAGGTCGCAGCCTTTTTATGACATGCTGTGTGGCCAGCCTTGGTTTGATTACTTCTCATATGTTTGTAATCTAGAGTTGTTAAGTCTATAGTAGTCCTACTGAAAATGCTGACATCATTCCAGGACTACCCAGCAAAAATAGATTGGCATCTCTGAAGCTGCAGGTGACAACATGCTGAATGGTTGAGAACTGTGGTGGCCTTGCTACAAATTAAGGAATGGGATTGTGCCACTCTGCTGCCCCCAGTGTTTCAGTGTGGTTTTACCTCTAGTCTGCTGAATTTGGGAGCAAGACACAGTGGAGCTTGGGAGAGACAGATAGGAATAGTGCAATCAGGTTTGTGTAAAGAGCTAAGTTTGGAGGAACCTCATGGTCCTGTTCCGCTAGACCACAAACTCCTACTGTTTCTGCCCTTAGATTGACCACCTATGATTTTCAACAAGAGAACTACTAGAACTTAATGATTCTTAATATTTGCATAGCCCTTTCAAGTGTTCAAAGCACCTGACGTACAATATTTGTCATACAGTCATTCTTACCTTGCAGGGTTGTTGTAGTATTATGTCCATATTTCAGGTGAGGGAGGGTATGCTGAGGCTTGCCTTTGGTCACCTACTGAATTCATGTTAGATTCAAACCAGCTACTTTCTGATTGATAGTTCAATCTCTTAGGGAAATTCACTACACCAGCTCTCAGTACAATACATTTATATGCAAGCTATTCTACTGTTTGGGTCAACTGTCCCAGAGAAGGAGTTTTAATGATATGTCTTGGATCAGGACAGACTTAGCAACACTGAGTAGAGTATGTGGCTGGTTTGTTTGTGTGCTTGCTTGTTTTAATATAGATATTTTATTTATTTTCCAAAGAAGTAAGTTGCCAAATTAGCTGCTCTGTTGCCACTCCCCCCCCTTTTGTATTAGGAAGCTCTAATCCAACTTGCAGCAGATTATTATAAAATTCTATAGGAATATTGTGTGGCATACTGTAGCAATGTATGAGCTCATTGATGGTTTGAGAGTAATATTTCATTTGGTGCTTCAAGGCAGCTTCAAGTTCTATCTCAGGGAAGCCATTGTCCATTTACCTGTTTCAGGCTTCTGTTGTGTATCCTATCAAAGCTGAAACCCTTGTTTTTATCTTCTCATTAAAATTTGTGTGTGAATGCATTCAAGTATAATAGTTGCATACAATAGTTGCACACATCTATATAGCAACAGAGACCATCTGTGAACTTAACTATATCCTAGCTGTAGTAAATTTAAGAATACTAAGGAAGGCTAAAAATTTGACTGTGGGCTTGAGCTGACTGATCTCAACAGGAGCTAACATAATTCTGGTGGTGTGTTTTAGCATGTAATTAAAACCCAAAGGACTTTATCTCTTCAAAACAAATCAGCTTTGCTTTAAATCTGATGTCACTGTATTTTTCATTCTATGTAGAATAGATCATAGATCAGAGAAATGGTTTTGTCCCCTGAGGCATTCTGTCGAAGTTTGAGAATTCTGGTATACTGTAAAACGTACAAATGGGATGATTACTATGGGAGAACCCATCAGAAGTTGGATTTCATAAACCCCATTAGCCTCCTCTCTTGCAGTGTTCAGCAGTGGGTCATTCAACTCCATGGATACAACTTGTTTTGGAAAGCTGAGAAATACAGCTGAGAAATACAGTTTTAAAGTCTGAGAAAATAGGATTTTCAGACTTTAAGACTGTCATTGGTCAGTCACTAGATGAAGAAGCCTGTCTTCTTTAACAAATATTCACTTCTGGGAAGGACAGAGAAAAATTCACAGCACAATCCTATACATGCTTACTCAGAAGTAAGCCCCACTGTGTTCAGTAGAGCTCACTTCCAAGTACTGCATAGGATTGCGGCCTCAGATTTATGAAGATCTGAATAAAAGCCATTTTTAATACCTACTCAGAAATCCTGCGACTCTTTCAATTTCTTGAAAAATCATTAAAATAATTGGATTCTACTAAAATCAATAAAATAGTTGCTTTAGAAGCTTAACTGGAGTTGTGTTTTCATTTAACTGGGGCAGTCTTGGAGATGAACATGTGGTTATTGGTCATATTGAGTAATTGGTAATGGGTTTGATGAGACAGACTTTTAATCTAGGTCACTGGCCCAGGTATTTCACCTAAAATACTAACGATGACCGCAAGTGATTACTGTTAGTTAGTACAGTAATGTAAGTGTACAAGTTTGTAACAAATAGAAGTGGAGCCATTTCATTCTGTTGATGAATAATGCATGCTTATTGTGTATCGGCCTCCGTAGAAAAGTCAAAACTTATATGGGGTGTGTGCACACGCCCGTGTGTGTGTGCAAAATGCTTTGTGTTCGGATTTCCCTGTATGGGTGGAAGTATTGGCATGCTCCCTTATCTGCAGGGGTTCCGTTCCAGAACCTCCCACAGATACCTGAAATTGAATATGGGTGAACGCCTGTTCCTGTGGTCCAGGAGCTGTTCCCTCCCCACCCTCCAGAGGTGAGGGGAGTCTGATCTCAACAAGGGCCATCTGTTCCTGGCCTCTGCCAGGCTCAGACTGAGCTGTATAGCTCAAAACACATGACTTCCAGTTTCAGGGATAAACAAAGTGATGCTTTTAATGCCTTATAAGGCATTGGGAGGCCCAGGGGAACTTCCCTGGGCCTCCCAATGCCTTGGAAGGCGTTAAAAATGTCACTTCCGGTTTCTCTGTGAAACCGGAAGTTGTATTATTTGAGCTACACAGTTCAGTCTGAGCCTGGCAGAGGCTGAGGACAGACATCCTCAGCCCTTGCTGAGTTCAGACTCACCTCTAGAGGCGAGCAGAGCTCCCCTTGCCTCTGGAGGGGGCATGCAAAGGGTGCGTATGCTGGGGGGGGGGCAGATCCAATCCATGGATAACTGAATTCATGGATATGGGATTTGTGGATATGGGGGCTCCCTTGTATGCCAAATGTATTACAGTTAAAATTATCCCCTATACTGTGTCAGGGTGTTGGGTACCTTTGCTTAAAGTCCTATTTATTTCAGTACAGTGGTTTCCAGCTTCAGAAACTGTGCTGGCAGAGGCCCAGTTACACACACACACACACACACACACACACACACTTACTTTTTGGCAGTGTAATGATTTACTGATCTCCCAAAGTCTCTTGGGAATATAATAGTTTTGAGGAAGATGCAAACAGCAGCTGGTGATTCCTAGCCCCCCTTGCTGAACTACAGTTCCCAGGGTTTCTGGGGAGTGCGAGAAATGATGGTTAAACCAGCTGAAAACTTCAATAATATACATACTTACTTGAGAATGTGTTTCACTGTATTCAGTGGGATTTGCTTTCAAGTAAGCATGCCTAGGATTGCATTGTAAATCTGTAGTGTGTATGCATGCTCAGAGATAACTTCAGAGAGCATCTGTTTGCAATAGAATCACTCAATGGATAAGGCCTGTGTACCTAAACTTAACCCATTCCTTTTTAGATCATGAGTCAGCACCAGATTTTGAGTCTTGTATTATTACAACATTAAGAAAGCATAGTGACTGTCCTTTACAGTAGAATGCTTTGACATACACTATAACTGCTCTGGTGGGGGAGAATTGTTTATTTTGAAACTTTTATTGAGGTTTTTTGACAACTCCAGTGCAAGGCAAGTTTTGTTCAACACTTTGCCTATGGGATTATTAAGCATGTTCTTTAAGTGTTCAGCTGGTTTCAGTTCCTACATTGTGAGCAAGATCCTAGGCATGCCTTCTCAGACGTAAGTCCCATTGTGTTCAGTGGGGCTGACTCTGAGGAAAATGTATGGGTTGCAGCCTGAAATCAATCAAATGAAATATGTCTGACGTAAGCTTACAGTGGAATACAGTGCTCTTTTAGTTCCAAATAAAAGCGATGTATCGGCATTTAAAGCATATTTGCAATCCTTGTGAAGCTGATGACATGTTTTGTTTTGTTTTTTTAAAAAATCTGGATCTGAAGGTTTGTTGGAGTCACAGTGATTCTATCAATCTGTGCATTTTCTTCTGCTCAGGCACGGTTTCAAATTTTAAACTTGCTTGGGGAAAGAGATTGAACAGAATGCTATTGAGTGGCATTCAAAAGGGTCTGTTTAGACTTGATACACATTCCCAAGATTCCTCAGACTCTGAAGATTTTGTTTGGGGAAGGAGATTGAATTCAATAGGGCATTTCTTCATTCCAATCTTGCAGCTTTATTCCTATTGGGGCAGTGATAAAGGATTCCACTATTGCTGCTGAAAGAAACCAGAAAGCCTGTTTCTTGTGAAGCATGCTATTTTGATGTCCTCTAAGATGGACTTTACGCCTGGCATTGATTCCTTCAATGCGTTAACAGAGAAGAATGCCAGCTCGTCATGTTTAGATCCTAACTTAAAGGGAAACTGTATATACGTGTTTAAGCATGTAGCATTATAATAACAGGAAACTTCTCCATAACTTGGTTCAGTAAATACAATCACAGATCTGACTCTCTGCTATAGGAGCACAGTATACATGTGTATGTACATATATGGTATGTTAGGTTGTTTGAAGAGTGGTGACTGAGCACTTAGGTATGTGTTTAAGGAATTATTTTTTTCTGGGCGAGGCCTTTCACTCTTCTGTTGAGCAAGCAATGTCTCTCTCCAAATTTTAATGATCCTTAAATGAAGAGCTAATCTTGTCCATACCTGTCTCAGACTTCTGATGAGAAAGGAAGGTGGCACTTATGCCTCGAATGAAATGATAGTTGTGGGTTGGAATTCCAGTAGGATATATTCCTACCTGATGCGACTGTATGTCAGTGTAATACTGAAGAACATAAAATGATATATCAGATCCACTGTGGAGCAGCAGATGGAGCATTGGAATTGGATGTGGGAAACATGATTTAAAATCCAGGCTCACCATAAACTAATCTGGTGGACTTGGATCATTTCCCAACACAAGCCAAGGAAGAAGCCATCAGTTTTAATCCCATTATTCCTTGGAAAGGTTATGGCACTTCCAACTTGTGTACATGTTGTCCAAAATGTCATGAGGATGCCTGTCTTAGTACATTTGAAACCAGGATTTTCCTTCCAAATGTACTCTCTCATCCACAAATCCAAAGGCTAATGGCATCTTACAGAACTGACAATGGTGGGTTTATACCATCTCCCTCCTCCCCCCATTTTTAAGCAGGACTAATGACATCAGATATTGTACTAGGAAAAAGGAAATCTCCACTTCCTGCACAGGCTCAAATAGCCTGTTGCTTTTTAATTCTTGTGCTGAGAGATGAACATTCCACTGTCTCATGCACTGTGGCAGCCTTCCTGAAAACATTTCTGAAGTTAAAACCCAGGCAAGTGACCAAACGCTGCAGAGAACTTGGAGGAAAACCTCAAACTGAGCCAACTACATTCTGTTCACGTGTTCCTTCAAAAACGACATTCCTCAGATTCTTTCCTTGTGGTCTTTAGCTGTCGAGCTTGACTGCTTTTGAGACAAGTTCCTTTTGCTGTTTACCTTACTACACCCTGAAGCAGCAGGGGCTGTTTGGCAAGGCGGGTGCTCAGCACGGAAGGTTCCTGATCCTGTTAAAGCACAACCTTTATACACCGTTGCCTCTCATTTGTCTGATTCTGGATCTTTTAAATAACCCCAAGCTATCTAACCCAAGGGGTGAATCTCTAACGTGCTCTCTACTCTGCATCCCGATGCAGACATGTTGAGCAGTACAAATATCTGTGCCCTGTTCCTTCTGATCCTTGACTGGGAGAACCACTTAAATATTTTTAAGCCCTAGTTTGCCTCAGGATATGCCCTGATTCAACAAGCTGCTTAGTCTCCTTGGAGCCAGCCAAAGCCAGTGACACTGGAGGCAATGCTGAAGAGAGAAATTCCCTATAATGACAATTTGAGATTCCAGCTATTCACTGGGTGCTGCAAATATTTCTTTAATTGACATAGTAAACATCATGCTAATGAAATAATAATTGGACTGGGGTATATTAACAATTGTATATATGTATTCAGTGTTGGCCCTTTTATGACGTCAGATAGTAGTTAGAAACCTATATGATTATGGCCCAATCCTAAAGCAACTGGATGGCAGTGGAACATGTGTTCCACTGGCGCTGACTTCTGTAAAACAGTCATCTTCAGCCATAGAAGGCATTCTGGCAGCATACAAACTTAAATGCTGCTGGAGAACCAGCAGGAAGACCAGAGCCTTCCCATGCACTCTGAAGCAGCCAGAAGAAGCCTCCAATAAAACCGAGGTAGCAGGAGAGGGTGGGACAGAGTGGAGGAGGGCAGAGTGAAGGAGGATGGAATAGGACAGTAATAGTGTCCGGCAAAGTTGAATTTAGCCCTCCAGAGATGTATTAAGACCTATCAAGGCTTTGTCAAGGCTCCTGTGTTTGTAGTCCCAGGAAGGCAGCAGAAAAAGAAGCCTCTAGTGGGCCACCATATAAGGAGGTGGACTGCGTTTGGCTTATTGAGTCACAAGCTGCACAAGCCTGTTCTATACACCTGCGGCACTTCAAGAACAATCCAGAGCTGGGATTGGAAGTGTGCCTGTGGATCAGTCATACTGGAGGAATGTTGTCTTGCAGCTGCAACAAGGAAGTGCTTGGGCTGGGGAAAGGATCTTGGTAGGCTTGATGGGCCTGCCACATGCTCATAACGTCTCTCTTGACAGGGTTTGCTAATTCTCTGGCTGTATACAGCCTAATTCTTTGGCTCTGCAAATGCAACTTGCTAGCATGTGTGCATGTTTTAGAGAAGTGACCTGGCTTGCGGTTTAAAAGTCATTTTGTGAAGTGACATTGTGCAGAAAACACATCTGTCTTAACTTGGAAGGAGCCTCACAATTCAGTGACCAATCAGGTTCTAAAAGGTGAACTGAGGTCACTAACAGAACATTTGGTTCAACAGCAGCTGTTGCAAAGGCAAAAGATGGTCATCTTTTATACGACTGTGAGATTGTAAGACTGTGTAGTGCTTCCCAATGAAAGCATAGAGAGAAGTTTTGTTTTTTTAATGAGGTCAATTTTGGTTTAATATTAGGAGACTTCAGAAGCATTAAGCCTAAATCTCTAGTGGCAAACTGGCCAAATTTCTGTAGTGATTGAAGGGGGCTCAAAAAATGACTTTAGTGACAGAACTTCCGAGGCAGCAACTCACCACCCCATGACAGCTGCTGCTCTGCAGATTGTCTATGGAATGCAACAGTGTGGGAGGGCCTATATGGGTGTTGCTACACTTGGAACTGTCCAAAAGTTAAAGGAACTATCCTAGTGGACAGGACCTTGAAGGGAGGGGATGTGGAAGAGAAACCACAGGGAGATTTAGGATTGGCAGACACCACAGCTGAAATTCTTGTAGGGCATCATTTGATTCGATTATGCAGTTTTTCTTCTGTAACCCTAACAGATTTCACTTCTTTTAACAGGGTCTCCTTACTACGATAATGTCCGCCCACTTTCCTATCCAGATTCGGATGCTGTCTTAATTTGTTTTGACATTAGCCGTCCAGAAACACTTGACAGCGTATTAAAAAAGGTAAGTGTTTCAAAAGTAACTATGATTTCCACATGGAACTATGAAATGTCACTGCTTCTATCTGTATATACGTATGATCTTAAAACATTAAAAACCGGGCTGTCTGCAAAACAATGGAGAGTTTACATATAGAGCAGTGAGTTTGGGATTAAAAGCAAAAAACAAAACTCATCCATTTGTCTCCCATGTTTCAACTACATTGGTTCAAGAAAGTGAGGCTTATGGCACAAGTCTATGCATGTCTACTTAGTACTAAGTCCCCTTTATTTTAATGGGACTTATTCCTAGAATAGGGAGGGAAGTATATGATTGTAACCTTAGGGCCCAATCCTATCCAACTTTCCAGCACCAGTGTAGCTGCAATGCAGCCCTGAGGTAAGGGAACAAATGTTCCCATATCTTCAGGAGACCTCTGTGACTGCCTTCCCACCACAGGATGCAGCTCACGCCCCATTGACACAGCTGCACCACACTGGAAAATTGGATAGGATTGGGACCTTAGCCTACAATCCTATACACAGTTTCCTAGGAGTTAGCCCCATTAACTGTAATGGGATTTTCTTCTGAGTAGACATGCACAGGATTGTGCTGTAATTGTGTTAAGCATTGTGATGTCATTTGGAATTAAGATTACAATTTCAAATCTTAAGAGTCTGTTGTGCTGAGGGTGATCTAAGTTCTAAGACCTTGGGGAGGAATCAGCATCTCAGTGGCAGAGCACATGCTCTGCTCCACATGAAGAAGATCTCCGGTTCAGTTAGTTTGATCTCTCTTGCCTGTGATCTTAGGCAGTTGCTGCCAGCCAAACTAAACAATATCAGGCTTGATGGGTCAAAGGTCTGAGTTAGCATAAGTTAGCATTTGTATATTTGGTTATGTGTTTGATCAAGATGGCCCTGGGAAAATTCCATGTTTAATAGCTTGCTGACTCAGCAGTTTTCAGTACAGCTCTGCAAGCTTGTTAGCTTCCCTTTGTGGTGAAGTAAGAGCCAGTGGCCACATAATCAATGATGTGCAACCATAACAGGAAAGGACTTCTTAAGTCCACATCACCTTTTAAAAGCATTTTGTTTTTAGGTGTTCTACATTATGGAGTTCAGCTGCCTTCAATTTTAAGGGCCCTGCAGAAGTGATGCTTACTTACAGCTGCAGAAGTGATGCTTACTTACAGCTGCAGTCTTTTACTTGTCTAATCAAAGTCCATTGTGTTCAATGGATCTTACTTCCAGGGAAGTTTGTATAGGTTTGCAGCCCAAGTTTCCTTACAGGAGGCCTTACTGCATGTAGATGAAACCTTGAGGTCATGGATGCTGCAGTCTGAATTTTCATTGCTATCAGGAACTTTTCCTGTGGCCACCACATATGCACCCTTTATTTCCCTAGAGCCACAGACACTGCTGTGTATGTGTTCAGTAGGATCCAAGGTCTTGAACTCAAGAGTTCATAAGAGTCCTCCCTGCTGCTACCTTATAAGCAAGTTTGGGGTAAGGAAATAGATGTTAGAGGAGACTTGAAGGAATACCTATGGCTCCTTTTTGGGTCAATTCAGATACTAGTAGTCGGGGTTCCTGTCCAGTTCAAAGTGTATCCTGAGAAGCCATGTCCAGTATTTGAAACATCCTATATCAAATTCCTCTATTTTACTTCTGTGCAGTCTTACTCCCCTACAAAAGAAATCACTAAGTAAAGGCCAAATCCTATCCAATTTTCCAGTGCTGGTGCAGTTGTGCCAGGGGTGTGTGTCCTGCATCATGGTGGAGGGGCAGTAACTGGGACCTTCTTAAAATATGGGAACGTGTGTTCCCTTACCATGGGGCTGCATTGTGGGTACACCGGAGCTGGAAAGCTGGATAGGATTGGGCCCTAAGCTACCTAATAATTCCCTTTCTATCTTTACTTCCTGCCTCCTAGTTCAATGAACATTACTCATGCCCTGATCATCACTATTACTGCAAATGTCACCAGCACTTAGCAATCTGGTTCTTCTGCTATGACCTATAGAGGATGGCCCAGTAGAGCAGGGAAAAGGTGACACCATTTCAGATTCAGTTTCACTTGCAGAACAGCTTTGGCAGATCTTTCCATGTCTGCATACTTCACAAGCATGTTGTGGTGGTGATGCTGACAGGTTATAGTCACAAACACTTAAAACAATATAAAAATTTAAAAAAGTACAAGAGCAGATTAAAATTAAAACAGCTATAACAACATAAAGCAACAACAGTAGTTAAGGAATTTCCTCCTTCCTCAAAAACCAAGTGAAACAAATAGGTCTTTAAGCCCTGCTGGAAGTCATGCAACAAGGGGGGCTTTCCTCATGTCTTCTGGTAATTGATTCCAGAGACCTGGTGCCACAACAGAGAAGGCCCTGCACCTTGCCAGTATCTCCTGGCCTCAGATGGTAGAGGAGGCAGGTGTCATCCTAAGAATGACACTCTCTGGTGATCTTCGGGGGTGTGCAGGATTATATCATAGGGGACATGGAGGATTATGCTTCTATGACCAGTCTTTCTCCTTATAGTTTTCCAAAACATTTTAGTGGCACTTTTAGTCTGATCATGACCCTGTTGTGGGTTCTGATGGAGTTGGTGGCATACACAATAGGTAAAACATCTAGCAAAAGTGAGGAATGACTATGCCTCAGTAGGACTTAAGCATTTAGCAATAGCCTTCTGTTGACGTTATTCCAACCCGTGAAGGAGGAGCAGATGACACGCACTGTTCCTGCTTCAACTTCACCACTGGTTAACAGTACTGTATATGTTGGGTTCTGTGTGGACAGCTATATACATTGTAGGGCTCTTTGCATGATCAGGAGTTCCAGAAAATGAGAATTTTTGACTGAACAAAGCCTCCAACTATTACAGGCCACATACAGACCTTCAGTTGAACAGACTGAAGTTGGAAGCCGTGGGTGGCATGCATGATCTTGTTCCTTCATTTGGTTAAAGAAGGTCTGCTTTGGGGTTGTGTGAACTTTTAATTCCTTTGTTTTCTGGGGGCTAATGGTGGCAAATTTGCACCAGAGTTACACCCAGTTTTTGCACCCCACAGGGAATACTGTAAAAATGCTTCTGACATTGGATATTAGAATTGCTGTTGGTATGCTACTTGGGGAAATATGTCTTTTCATATCCCAACATTGCAGCTGGGCAGAATATATGGTTAGTGTGTGTATTCAAGAGCTAAGCTTTGTATCTGAATTCTTTGTGTAATGTAGAACAGGGGAGTGTGTGTGTGTATCTTAGTGGAAGACAATATTTTATCTAAATATATAGTTGTAGAAGACCTGCTTGGAATTTTGGTATTTGGGAAGCTGTTAAAACTTGCTTCTGTTAACACCCTTGATTATATCTATTGTTCTGCCAGTTGAGTAAATGAGTCACAGGGAGGGAGAGTGTAACTTATGCCATGGCAATCGGCCTATTTGTAGGAAATACCATGTCTTGTGTCTTTATCTCCTTTCCTACCTCGCCTCTGCTACCTGTAATGGTGAAGAAGGCTTAATATTTTGAGGTTTTTGAGCCTATGTGTCAGCAGTATAGAAATGTAAGGCATATTATGACAAGGGAGTGACCCCCTTTCCCTCAAAAGAAGGTTAAAGATACTAAAGGCCAGCTCACACACTTGCCAATCTGAAGATCCTCTCTGTGTGGTGGATGAACCAAAGTGTACAGCCCTTTTCCTTCTTCTTGGATGGTGTTGGTGCCTTTCAAAGCAACACTTAGTCCTCCATCATGCTAGAAGGGTCTCCAGCCATGGGAGTGTATGACCTGGCCCAAGGATTGAGTCAAATTTTCTCCACTGCAGAGAAATGGCAGATTCAGAAATTTAGTGCTGAAAGTGACCCTCTTTCCTGTCTCACTGAACCTGGGAGGAAGCAAGATCACTCTCTGACTTGCCTGTAATTGAGAACACCCCAGCAAAATATAATTCTTAAAATAGTCTCAGTCTTTCTCTTTTTTAAGCCCCTGAAAATTCACTACTGATAGTTCTGTCCCCTGAATATAGCTTTGAAATACTCTGTAAATGTTTAACAGGTTATGAAAACATCAGTGTTTTTTCCACTGCAATGTTGCTATTTTAAATGCTGCAACCCATAACAACGGAGCGTATCTCTCCAAGCATCTCATCTTAATTTTATGGCACTAGTGTACTAACAGCATCATGTTTTTACAGTGGAAAGCTGAAATCCAGGAGTTCTGTCCCAACACCAAAATGCTTCTGGTTGGCTGCAAGTCGGACCTGCGTACAGATGTTAGTACGTTAGTAGAACTGTCCAATCACAGGCAAACACCGGTATCCTATGACCAGGTAAATGTTGTACCATCCTTTGCTTAATGAATGCTTCACACTTTTATATTGATTCATTCATTCTCTTCCTGATTGACACCATAGCAAATGTGTATTGGCTATCTTATGCTGCTTACAGCCATTCCTCTCTGCCACTGGCTTGTTAAGGTCTGGACTTTTTATGTTGGATCCTATAAACTGCTGATTCAGCATAACCAGTCACAGATTCGGTCATTTGATTAGGGCAAGCAAATTTGGCTGCTGTGAAATGTATTTGCTTGATCTGTTCTAATGGTGCTGCATAGACCCAGTTCAGACCCAGTTCAGTGGCAGGTTCCACATGTTGGAGGAATGGTTCATCTTCTCTTCCTGACCTCATGTGGGTTTTTCCTTGTATCTGAGGAGGGGAGAATGGCACAAATGGCAGCACCGATCATGCATTCATGTGATGTACCCTACTCACAAGTGGCATCATCTGTGTGTTGACGTAAAGCAGGGGTGCTCAATAGGTGGATCGCGATCTACCGGTAGATCGCGAGGCAAAATGAGTACATCGCAGAGTGCCGACCCCCCCCTTCAGGTGCCTCTGGGAGGAAACATCGGGAGTAAGGCCCATTGTACTCAATGGGGCTTACTCCCAGGTAAGTGTGGCTAGGATTGCAGCCTCACAGCCTAATCCTAGGCATGTCTACTCAGGAGTAAGTCCTGTTATACTCAGTGGGGCTCAAGGTACACCAACATACATTGTACACATAAATGTTATATGTTATGATGGCGCGAACATTGTAAAAAAAACTCTGGTAGATCTCCGGGCCTTGCTGGGTTTCAAAGTAGCTCTCGAGCCAGAAAAGTGTGAGCACCCCTGACGTAAAGGAAGCACCAACAGCTTGAGACCTCCCTCGTAGACTAGAAAACAATAAGGAATAGAGAGTGCTACATGTAACAGCACCACATAACCTGCAGTTTATACGCTATCCACAGCTGCCAATCTTACGTTTCTCCCCCTCCTCCTCTTTCTCATGTTGTTCACACTGTATAACTAAACTGGGCATGGCTCCATCTGGCTTTACACGTTCACCCTCCCTGCAAGGAGAGAGGAGAGCCTCACCTCCATTGCCTTTGTCATGCTAAGCAAGAAAGCAGAGCACTGCTGTTTTCTTTGAGAAGCCAATGGCTTGTGTGTGTGTGTATACAGCGATGCCTCAAACTGTGAGTGGGAAATTTATGTGAATCTAATTGCAACCTTTCTTCTCCCCATGGAATGGTAAACATTGAAGACTACATGGTATTTTTTTAATTGTAAAGCTCCATAAACATACATCTGTAGAAGAGCAACAGTCAAATTGCCACCTTGCAAGGCAAACCCATGCATGCTTAGAATAAATTTTCCATTGGAAATAGTGAAGCTGAGGCACTGTGCCTTCAGCATTCTGTCACACTTCTGTAATGGAATTGCCTGGTCCGGTGGTGTTAATCCCTCTCTTTTTGCATATGATAAGGTTTAGGATGTTAATATCCAGCACTGCAGTCATATATACCACTGTTGTCCTACTGCCCCCAGTAGTGGGCTTCTAACCATGCAGCACCTGGACTTTCAGGTCTGTTGAATGGCTGCTGCCTTCAGGCCTTGGAGGGCTGGCTTCTGAGGGCGGCAATTCAAGTCGTTCTAGAACAACACACAAAGTGAGGAAATCCCAAAGTGCTTCTCCTTGGTGGTTTTCAGTGTAATGATTATGGGGATCACTTATTGGAGGTTTGATTGACTACTGAATCATCCCGTCATTAGGAGACTAAGGGCACAAGCCTAACCAGGTCTACTCAGAAGTAAGTCCTGTTTTGTTCAATGGGACTTACTCTCAGGAAAGTGTGGTTAGGATTGCAGCCCAAGTTTCTTAACACATGTTAACAGAGTTTTTTCCAAATGTTGCAAAAGCCAGCATGAATGGGGATTACATGCTACCCATTTGTGGCATTTACCAAAGGGTTCACATAGAACCCGCCCACTCTGAGCCCGTTTCCACACTTGCTTATCTTACAGGGCTCCCTTTGCCACTCCTGTTTCACCCTCTACCTGGACATTCTAGGAAGCAGGAGAACTTCTGCATTCCTAGAGTGCCCTGGTGAAGGCAGGGTAGAGCAGCAGAACCCTGTAGGGGAGGTAAGTATAGGAGAGGAAATGCAGGCAAGTGAGTGGGTTGCTTAACTGACTTTTCATGAAGCAACCCACTTGTTTGACTGGCATCTTCCCTGCCACAGAGATGCCAGTTCAACCAGTTTTCTGGAGTTTAAAGTGCCAGAACACACATTTTACTGTTGCAAGTTTGCAGAAAGCTGCAGTCTTACTATGGCGCCTGTGAGGGAACCAGCTCAAAATTTCAACTCTGCTTATCTGAACATCCCGTAACCTACAGTTCCTGGATTCCTTCCAGATCATTTCAATTAGACAGGATGTTCTGCAGTGATAAAGTACGCGAAGCATTTCCTAATGTCAGTGGCAAAACTCTGCTTGCACAACCCAAATCCACAAGCTAAATTCTAGTCAGGCAGCATTTTTTTTCCCCCCCAAAATCTGAGCAAGTCTTAATGCTGCAACGATAGAGCAAATGGTTTTTTTTCCTCTCCAGTTTGTGTCCAGAACCTCCTTGGGAATCCCTTTCATATGCAGTCTGAAAGCCCCTGGTAATTAAAGCAGCAATAAGCGGCTCAGGGGATTACAATTATGAATTCAGGTTGTAAAAAAAGCCAGGATGGTGTACTGATTCGGGAGTTAGACCTGGAAGATCCAGATTCAAGTGCTTGCTCAGCCACGAGGCTTGCTGGGTGACCTTGGGCCAGTCACTATCTCTCAATCTCACTTACCTCACAGGATTGTTGTGAGGACAAAAGGAGGGAAGGCCCATGTACACCACCCTGAGCTCCTTGGAGGAAGGGCAGTATAAAAATGTGAAAAATAGTGTTTCTTCAGGATTAATCCTCCTGATTTTAAAGGGGAAATGGAAGGTTTGATTGAGAAACAGCCTTGCTTTTGACATATGTATGTTGCATACACTAGTTATACAGCCAGTTTCTAAACAGGTTGACCTATTGATTTCAAGGTCAAGCTACCAGTACTGTATGTGTGTGTCTAGTGTGCTTCAGCCTAGTCCAGTATTTGTTAACCGGTACTGGGAAGTATTATCTGAAAGTACTGCCCTAGCCCCATTTAGACCTGCCATTTGAATGACGTCTGAAGTCCTGCAGCTAGCAGAACTCTTTGCATAAGATGCCTTTGTTTTAATAGCTCCGGTTTGTCACTTTAAAAGGACTTGGATTGAGGGTGGATGAGCCAGACTACATTTGACAGACCTCTTTTTTCTGAAGCTGGTTGGGTCTTTTGTGTCAACCACTGTAGGTCAGAATCTGAACACATTAAGTCATTCTCCTTGTGTCAGAGAGGAAAAAATGTCAGTCAGCCCAAGTCAGTTCTAGCTGTTGCATAAACAGTAGTGTTACTTCAATAGTCAATGTAGCATGCTCAGCTTGGCAAGCCGGTTATATTTATCCAGCTGCTCTGCATCCTTGTAAAAATCCTTGACCTACTCACAGGCCAAAATGCCACATGCTTGTTGCATCACATTCCCCAGGGCTGTTTAAAAAGCTGTTTAAAGAGCGCTCTAGGACTGTTTAAAGAGCTGTCATTGGTCATCCCTTCCCTAACTGCCTTTGCCTGAACTGTGTATGGCCAGATCCAAAGGCCCAGGAGCACCACTGCAGGGGTGTGGGTGGCATCATGACTTGCCATCACTTGAGACAATTGATGTGATCTGCTGTGGATAGCCTGATGACATAAACATGGCCACACTTCCTTACCATGAGTGCTGTTGGAGTTCCTACAGACCAGTAGAACGTTAGTTGAAAGGGACAAATTTATATTTGCAGCTATGCTTCTGTTCCTCAGTTCTTCGCTTAGAGAGGTAGACATACAAAGGCTGTTTTTCAGCATCAGTGCAGAAAGAAACAGATGTGAATGATGAATTCTTCCTCTGTTTTTACTTCCTCTGTTTTTAAGGGGGGAATTGGAGCAGCACAGAGAAATGAAGGATGCAGTCCTATAAACCAGTGCTTCCCAAACTCCTACAAGGGAGTTGGGAGCATTGTAAGTGTGTGCAAGGGAGGGGGGAAGGCAGCAACATGATTCCAAGGATCGTGCTGCTGTATTGGGGGGGGGAAGGTTTTTCCAATTTAGCAGATAGAGTGCTGGCCTCTGGGGGGGGGGGAGTCCGGGGAGACCTTCAGACACCTCTGCAGCATGATCCTGGGGATTGTGTTGCTGCCTTCCCCCTCTTCCTGCTCCTTAAAGAGCCAGACCTACTTGCTTCCCAGGCTGGTGGGTTGCGACCCACCAGTTTGGGAACCACTGCTATAAACACTTCCTTGGGATTGAGCCCCACAGACCACAGTGAGACTTGATTTGGTGTAGATATGCCTAGGAGTGTGTTGTAATTCTCTTAAGTGTTGCATTGCTTTCCTATTAGGTTTTCACAAAACCTCATGCATAAAACTAGTACCTAACAGTGATGGCTGGCTTTATGCTCTGTATGGACTTCTGCTCATGTTTTGTTTTTTTTCTTCCTCCTTCCAGGGTGCAAATATGGCTAAGCAGATTGGTGCAGCCACTTATATTGAATGCTCAGCTTTGCAGTCAGAAAACAGCGTAAGAGACATTTTTCACGTTGCTACTTTGGCATGTGTGAACAAAACGAATAAAAACGTTAAGCGAAACAAGTCTCAGAGGGCAACAAAACGAATTTCACACATGCCAGGCAGACCGGAACTTTCTACAGTCACTACAGACCTGCGAAAGGACAAAGCTAAGAGCTGTACGGTGATGTGAAGGATTCTTGTTTCTGAACGGAGGCGGCAAGGACCTTGTTTTGGGTGGGATGGGTGAAGACACCACATGAAGGTCCCCTTGAGAACCGTCTGTTGTTTGGGCAAAAGTCAACGCTTCAAGGCCATGGTTCACCTTCTGTAGGCAAGAAACTGTACTTGGGTGCCGGTATGTCAAGGAAGCAGTGGGAAGAGATGGCTTCTGAAGGGATGTCAATAATGTTACCTAGATGAAATACCAAATACGAAGGAAACTATTTGATTGTATTTCAGAAGCGAAAGGATTGGTAGCATCTGAAGAAATGATGTCCTGGTGGATGCTTATTTTTTAATCTATTTTTGAATACCGATGTTGATTTTGATTTACATGTTAAAATGTTGCTTTAAAAAAAAAATTCAAGGTATTCCTCTTCTCTCTTCATTGTGAAGCTTGCCCTGAATGATACAGTTTGGTTTTTCAAAAGAATATGATTGCTTTTGCTTTTCCTTTCTCCTTTAAAATAGGAAATGTATTCTGGTGTCATCCAGAGGAAAACACTGTGTTAAGAGGCTTTAAAAATATTGCTTTTCTGAAATGATTAGAGAAGGAGAAATTTAAGCAAGCCAGGAATGAAAAGGGCTTTCAGAGACTTTGAATGATCAAAAACCCAGGAAGACTAGAGAGAGGAGCAACGTCTCTGTGAAAAGCAGATGCGCTCTTCCTCTTTATCATTGTGACCACAATAAACATTTGGGGAATGATCTGAAAGCTCAATTTTCATGGCTTCTGTATAAGGACTTTGTATACTGTATGGATGTCAATAGGTTGAATTACAAAGCCTAATGAATGGTGCTGTGAGTTAGTTATAAACGGTCTAAATTAGAAAGGAATGTTAGTCTTTTTTGCCCTCCAGATCGGCTCCTTTGGTATGAAGGAGGCACAAACTTCAGCACTGTGTACGAGATGAAGTGCTGTTCTGCTCTATGACTTTTCTACAATTCTATACTGGGTGTTCTTGTTTTTTTTTTTTTTAATTTTTAAAGCTAGCACATGAGCCAACATACCCCCAAATCTCCATGATGATGATGCATCTCTAGAATGGCTGTGTACAGAGGACTATCTCTTATTACACATTTCTGTTGATTTGTAATGAGCACTCTGAGGAACTGGGGATGGGGGGGAGGGAGGAGGAGCTTGAGGAACAGCGAAGCCTTCAAGGGGTCCCATGTGGAAACTGGATATTGCATTAATCCTTACGGTCCAAGGCAGGCATGTCCAGACAGTGATCATTAAACATTACTTGTGTGACCCAGATTCTGTCAAATTCCTTTTCACTGACTGATGACTTTTGTTACATCCACAAAGCCAATCCTGAAAATAGTTTGCAGATGTTGTTATGCTTTAGAAGACACAGTAGACTCTCTACCTAGAGTGGCTCTATGGCTTGTTGAATTGCAAGCATTTTTCTCCCAATGCTTCATTTTTGAAGTGATTTTTTTTATTTTTCCACACAAACTCCAGATATATTGCCACCATAATACGCTTTTTGATTGATGCATCGGTATGCTTCAGGCAGTATTAAAACTAGCTGGCGAGTGCTTTCTGTATTTAAGTATTGTGCAAAGGAAAATAAGTTAACTGTTTCAGAGAACATCCATCACTTTTTAACAGATGTCAAGTCACTTTGTATGTTTGGTTATTGTTTCTGCAGTATTTATTTTTCTTTTAAATAATAAAAAAAAAGTTTAGTCGTTGGGTAAATCTCTGATTTGTATGTTGTCTGCCATGGCCAGAGACTGTTTTAAAAGCCATTTCTGCCCAACATTGTATATAGGCAACAGGGACCGAATGTGTACACCTGTGGGCCAGGCAAAAACGGGTTAATGACTCTTAAATAGGACTTGTTGCAGCCTCAGCCTATGCATATTTCTTCAGATGTAAGTCCCACTGTGTGAAATGAGGCTTACTCCTTGGTAAGCATGCATAGGCCTGCAACCTGCTTGCTTGGATTTAGCTCACGTCCACAACTAGGAGCTGGGGATGACTTTAAAGAGCCAATTCACCTATCCAGAAATTCATTGTCTTATTAATGAGATCAGCATGTGTGGCAATTCATCTTATAAGTGGCTTATTTCCACATTCTGGGAAGCTGACACATGTGGTGACTTCCCAAAACACTGTGCTCAGCACAAAAACACAATCATTTACACTGTTGTTATATGGTTTTTTTGCCCAAGCGCAAGTATCTGGGCCAAAGTAGATGTTAACTTTAATAACTTTTTGGGATCCCTTTACTGGGCTTTCCCATGGTTTTTCTTTAACACAAATCACAACACAGAAAAAAATAAAAACACAGTTGGGGGGGGTGTTGGTTTCTGTAAGCCTGGGGGAAGGAGAGGTTTAACCCACTGTTTTCCCACTGAAAATTGCTTTTCCCCACCAATGGCCAAATGTACACAAGTGGGACTAGGAGCAAGTGAATATTAGCTACACTACACGCAAGGGAGTAGGGATGGTTGGTGACACACAGTGGCCTTTGGTAGGGTGAAGACAGACTCGCAGGAACCTGTTCTTCTTCGTTCTCATTTTCAGAGTATAGCATGAGTAGTCCAAGTTGTGCATGACCCTCTGCTTTTGCAATTGCATAAGAAAGGCATAGTCAGAGGAGTAAAGCACTGCCCCAGTGCCCAGGGCAGTGATGCCATGTGACATTGTGTCACATGACATCACTTCCAGGTTCTCCCTGGAGGAGAAGCACTTACCGTGGAGGCTGCCACAGGAGAAGGAATGGGGGGGAGTGCAAAGCCACCAGCACCTTCTCCATAACTATGGCGGACCCTGAACAGCAGTCATGCTCTCCCTTGGTGTAGCACCTGGGGCAAGTGCTCCTCAAGCTCTGCCCTAGTTATTCCTGTGGGCATAGTCCTTAACTTGAGAACTAGGGTAGCATACTGGCTAAGAGCTTGAGCTGTCCTAGGCTATGAACTTACCAGGAAGCTTTGGCAAGCCTCTTAGTCCTGCCTACAGTAACACTGACTTACCTTACAAGGCTGTCATAAGGATTACCGCACATGAAGAATCTGGACTACTTCAGCATCTGACTAGATCAAACTAGCTTCTCAAAGAATGTGTTGTTCAAAGTTGCTGGTTAATATGGAACAAAACGTTCCCTTGAGCAATCTTGCCATTTCATTGGGAAAATGGATCACTTAGATGACTGATAAAGACAAACCAGCCAATATTTAGCAAGAAACAGCTTGTACTGAAGCATACGACTGGCAATTAACAGGAAGGCAAGCCTCTGAAACAGAATAAGTATCTCAAACACTTAGGGAATAAATGGGTGCCAGTTATGGAACTGATACGGCGGCAGTTAAGGCCCAAAGGGGGAGGGGACAATTTCAAGGGAAGGGGCCATGCTCAATTTTAGCACGGGGCATGGTGGGGACCATCCAGCCCCGCTGTGCCAGTTCTGAATTGGATTGAGCTGTCAGTTTGGCTTGCTTCCAGGTAGATGTGGTTTCACTCATCTTTTCTGTCTAAAAGATAAGATGTGAAAGATAACAATCCAGGCAGACTTTATTTTGGGTAAATGGCTTCAAATTACTGGGGAAGGGGGAGAAACATATTTACTATTGCAGTGGTTCTCAAACCTTTTGGCACAGGGACCCTTTTCAGAATGACTATCTGACTGGACACTCCAGAAGTGATGTCATTAACCTGGAAGTAATGTCATGGTCAGAAATGACATAATCAAGCAGGAAATTTTTAACACCCCCCTATATGACAAAATCAAATCAAATCGATTAAGTACGATTTGATGCTACCGTGCATAAATTAAATTTTATTCATGCTAAGTAAATTAAAAGTTTGCAATAAATGTAAGTTTAAAAATTATTTAAAATAAAGAACCCTCCTAAGCCTCCCAAGCAGTTGCTGATCTGTTAAAAAAAAAAATTATTCCTCATAGGCTGTAATCCTATTCACACTTATCCAGGAGTAAGTCCATTTACTATCTTTGTTCAAATCTATACTATACATAGTAGCCTGTACATAGTAAGGATCTGTAACATTTCTCCAAATGCAGTCAAATGCTATGGTAGCATCAAGTCTAATATATTCAAAATAAAATACACATTGAAATGAATGGGGACCCAACTGAAATTGGCGTGCGACCCACCTAGTGGGTCCTGAGAAACACTGTACTGTTGGGATTCAATTCTAGAGACTTGGATAGAATTTTGCATCCAAGCAAGTGGGTAAACAACAGAGCCTTCCAGCCTAATGCTCTCGAGGCAGAGTACTGTCAAACAAAACTCAGGATAGCAAGAAATGTTTTGCCAAGAAGGCATCGTGCCAATGCAGTAGTGAGGGTTGGCACTGCAACAAGAGCAACAGCCTGTGTTGCCAGGTGCAGTATCAGGTAAAGCTGCCGCATGGCACAATATTAATAGCAACAATTTACAGAGGGATTGCAACTGGCAGGTCATCACAGCTGGTCAGACATTACTTCACTGACTAATCATAGGACGCCTCTAGCAAAGTCAGCCCAGAGAGCCCATCTCTGATAGCTTGCATCTCTTTGATCAAGCAGTGGGAAGCATTTTGTTTGGGAAATGTTCCTCACGAATTCCATTATTTCAGCCTTTTAAAGCCAAATGTGTCCACTTTCCAATTAGCTTCTCCCAGTTGGCTTCACTCCCTCTCTTTTTTTTTTTTATTACACACTTGAGGCACTAAAGGAGCCAGTCATCATGAAAAACGAGAAATTAGCCAAATGGTGAAGAATGAGAGCGCTGAGGCGGTGGTTTTAAAACAGAGAACGTGGGAAAACGCAGGTGAAGATGGAAGCCTTGGAGAAAAACTGGATATCTGGAACAGGAGGTGTTGAGCAGCAGTTTCTTCAGCTAGCTTATAGAAGAATTAGTGTATTGAAGCTTTAAAGTTGCAGTCCTCATGGACACATTGGACATAAGTTCAGTCAAATCTGTGCACGCTGAACATGCCTAGGAATCCGTGTTGTGAATCCAACATGGTTAAGATCCATTTATCCAATGTTCTGTTTTGAAACTATAATTTTAATGCTATCCCCCCCTCCTCCAGAAAAAGGTTTACAAACATAAAATAAATAGGACACTTACAGCCCAATCTTGAGCTGCCCGGGGCGCCCAGGCTTGGAGGCACCGAGAAGGGCTGCCGCCGGATCCTGTGCCTCCCAAGCTACTGCGGGAGGTGCCTCGGGAGAAGGCGACTCTCGTCCCCTTCTCCCAGGTAAGGTAAGCAGCCCTGCAATGGGGCTACTCACTTTACCGCCGACCAAAAAGTTGGCGGTAAGGTAAAGGCACTCGTGTAGGGCACGGAACCCTACACAAGTGCCTTGGATCCTGCGGAGCAGAGCTCAGCAGACCCACCTCTCATCCCTCCCCCAGGCACGCCTCCAGCCTGCCCCCTCCCCGCATCACACCTCCCCGCATCACACCTCCTCCCCGCCCTCTCTCCGCCCTCCAACCAGCCTCCCTCCTCCCCGGAATGCCTCCTCCCTGCCCCCGTCCCCGCCCCTGCCTACCATGCCACGGCTCAGCGGTCCGGGAGACTGCCAAGTTGCAGAAGCTGGGCGACTGCCCCGCGCTAGCCCAGCACCAGCAGGCACTGAGCTAGCACGGGTGGGAGCCCAGTGGTAAGGCTCGCAAACGTGCCTTACAGCATGTTTGTGACAGTGCTCTGCGGCACAGAGCCGTGGCACTTAGCACAGGATTGGGCTCTTAGGGCACAATCCAAACCCCTTATGTCAGTACATTCCAGCACTGACATAAGGGCAATGCAGCTCTGAGGTCAGGGAACAAACATTTCCTTACTTTGAGGAGGCCTTCATGAGTGACACCCAACTGCAGGATGCTGTACATGTCCCATTGGCACCGCTATGCCAGTGCTGGAAAGCACTGACATAAGGAGTTAGGATTGTGCCCTTAGAATGACAATTATTAAACAAGAAGCTGGGACTTTCTGAAATGATCTAACAGTTTACACTATTACTGTTAAAAATACCGTATTTATTTAGTTCAGTTCAGCAACAACAAAATTTCCCGTAGTGGTTTACATAGTAAACTGAATTTTTTAACATGGTTTCCGTTCCAAAAGGGTTCACATTCTTAAAAGAAATACAACGGAAACACTAGAAAAACGCTTCTTGGAAGGATGCTATGCTGGTTGCTCTCCTCCTGCTAGAGTTCCACTATTTAAAAGGTGCCTCTTAGCCCAGTTACTATAGTGATGTTGTTCACTAGCTAAACCAGGGGTGTCAAACATAAGGCCCAGGGGCCCATAGAAGCTTTCTATTTGGCCCCTGAGAGTTGCTGAGCTGTGCTGAGCTGTCTCTGCTGAAAGGGTGGCCCGCATGATAATTGGGCTCTCCTGTATCTTGAAATATGATCAAGATTTGTGTATTTTTCTCTTCTGTCATTTGTAGTTTATGTTCCTATATGATAAAAAGATGCTTATTTGTGGTCATGACCTATTTCATGACATCACTTCCTGCCTAATAACATAACTCTTGGCCCTCAGCAGGCATCTTGAATGCTATTTGGCCTGCTGTATGAAATGAGTTTGACACCCCTGAGCTAAGCTATGACAGCCCCCCCCTCCCCAAAACCTATTTTTATTTGCCAAGAATGTTTGGACTAACTTAGGATTTTTTGGGGGTGGTGAACTCAAGAATATCAGTTCTGACTGGCCTTAGCTCTGGGGGTGTGGCATAGCCAAATTATATGCTGATTCAAGTAGCTTCCTTGTGAGGAAGCCATGACATCAGCTTCCTCACAAGGAAGCTGCTTGAATCAGTGTATAATTTGGCTATGCCATATGTACCCCTAAAACTAGAACCAATTGGACAAAACTGATGCCAGTTTTTTATTCAGCACCCCAAACATACCCAAGAGCCGGTCTAACTTTTAAGACAACAAACTGTAGACCTGTGCTATGAGATCACAGAAGCAACAAATAGCCAAAGTAAAAGCCATTTATTCTGCATAGAATAACATGCATTGTGGGGGGGGGGGAGCTCCTCCCTTCACCTACCAGCTGTATGAATGAGGGCCGCCCATGGATGTTCTGCTTAACAAATGTAGGTCAAAGGGGGTGCCTGCTGCTGCAAGACCATCACCCAACATGCGTTCATCCTTCAAAAACGAACATCTGTGAAAAGGCCTTCCCTGTGTGAATCTGTGTGTATGTTGAAGCCAACCAATGCTTTCATTCAGCGGTGAATGTACGAAGGCTGATCTGCTTCAGTTCTGGTTTTGAGTTCTCTGCTACTGGGTTTACGTGAAATATAAGTTATAAAAGTAGGTCTCTTCCTTTATTGGAACATACAAACATTTATTCCACCACACACACACACACACACACACCACCATTGGATTGCCGGATGCATTTCTCAAAAATCTATCTTTAGAAGGGGGGGGAGAAACTCTTGGCAGAACATCTTTGTTTTGAAAGAGGGAATCTTGACTGTTTCCAGGAAACTTGTGCAATCCTGGAAAGAAAGAGATGGCTTAGCTTTAGCCCACTTGTTTGTAAGAACTTGGAACACTGTCTGAGTATGGAGAATTCCCACTGCAGTCTTTAGTCTTGGAAGTACTAAAAAGACTTTTCAACTTAATCTTCTAATGTTAGGGAAGACAACTGTGTTCCTCACTCAGCCACTTTTGGTGTCTTTAGTACTTTGCTGGATCAGACCAAAGTACGTGTAGTCCAGCACGTTCTTTTCAGAAAGGGCCGGACAAAAACGGTTCTGGGAAACTCACAAAGCAGGGTGTGATGCAGTCATCCCCTGATGTTTTGCCACCAGTATCTGGTGATCACAGCAGTCTCTGAAAGGATGGGCAGCCCACTCCTGAGCTGCCTGGTGTGCCACAAATAGCTGCTGCAGCATCCTCTGTTTTCAGTGGGAAGTGCCAGTGGTTCCTTGGGAGAAGGGGACTTTTGTCCCCTTCCCCTGGGTAAGGCGAATAGCTCCACATGAGGCTACTCAATTCTATGGTCACCCAAGGGTTGGCATAGAATTAAGAGCCCCTGTGTCAGTTCAGTGGTCCAGCACAGAGGCTCAGGATCTGGTAGAGGGAAGCTCCACAGGTCCTGCCTCCTTCCCGCCCCGCTCCCTCCCTTGGCACGTCTCTTCCCCACCCTCTCTCTGCCTTCCCTCAGCCTCCCCCGCCCTGGAATCCTTCTCTCCGCCCCCCCTCCTTTGCTGCCTGGTTGTCCACGTGACCACCAAGCGGCGGAGCACTGGTGTTCCACTGGCACCAGCCTAGTGCCAGCCAGCACGGATCTAGCACTAGTGCTCCACCAACGCTGAGGGTTGCAAATGTGCCTTATGACACATTTGCGATAGTGTGCGCCAGCAGTGAGCCAGTGCACACTGCATAGGAATGGGCTCTCAGCCACCAGAAAGCCCAGGGCCTATCCAATTTCTCAAGTATCATCAGCTGTTCTTCCAGTGGTAACTCAGAAGCAAGAGAGGTGTGTGAAGGATGTGGTGGTTGTGCAGTAATAGGAGTTGCTGATGATCCATCTGGAAAAGGGGGTTCTGGTCCATCCCATTCTTAAATTGGCTTTTCCATAAAACTAGCTGCTAGCCTGGGCCTATGAAGATGGAATTTCTATTCTTAGCCATCCCATCAGATAGACAGTAATCTTATGCAAGTCCTACTGAGTCAGTCCTACTGGCAGTCCTACTGAGTTCAGGAGGAATTACTTCTGGGTAAACGTGCCTAGTATTGCAGCACGTGCCCATTTTGTCAAGGCTGTCACTAATGAGTAATAGAAATTAGACTTACATTTCAGTATGCTGTCTCAAGGTATTGGGATATAGGGATTTCAAGGCCAGGGGAACAGACCATGAGAGTCCTTTACACAAAACCAAGACCAATACTTGTTAACAAGAGGCCCAACACACAATGCAAAAAAGGTTTTTGGTGTGGTTTTCTCATAAAATGGCAATAATGTTGTTGTAAAGCTTATAGCTTCAGCTCTGGAGCTGACCTGAAGCTCACCTTAGGCCAGTCACTATTTCTCAGGGTTGGGAAGGAAACTTGTATACTGCTTTGGGCTCCTTGGGGTGCAAATGTAATACATATAATACATAAATTCTACCTCAATTGATCCTTCAAGGGTTAACCTGTGGTCCGCCTCTTAAATGGGGATTGGTGACCTTCTGATGGATTCCAGACATTATTCTGACCATATGGATATGGCCATCTTTTATCAAAACAAGCATGAAATAGCTTTAGTCAAAGAATCCTGGAGCCCACATATATCTGCATGAGGTATTGGGAGTGCACATCATCGATCACCTAATTTGGTCTCACATAGTCACCAGCCAACATTAGTCATGAAGCGCTCTGCCTAGCCATTAATAATAAATGAATGGCTGGAGAAAAGGAAGAGACCCTCAAATGCATTTTATGGCATATTCAAAGGATGAAATGATGTATGAGACAGTTTTTGCTTTCAGGCTTAATTGACAGTGGACTTACTGGACTATTTCATCCTTCTCTAATCTGCTGTGCAATGCGTATAATTAATTTTAGTCAGCAGTGGAAATTCACACACTATCCAATGACATTTCTCTAACAAGCAAAGCATATTGAAAGACACTACCTTGGAAGGTTTCTACTGCATCAACACATCCAGAGCATGATCAATCAATCCCAGTTCTCAAGAGGGCAAATCTGAACACACTAGCTTTTGTAGACAGAATTTTCAATGTTATTATGAGCAAGTGAAACAATATGAGAAAATGGTTAAGTACCAGTAAGTCAGTGCAGGCAGAAGGAGGGACATGGGGAGGGGAAAGAATGGGGAGAAGACTGGGTAGAACGGAGGAGGTTGGGTGGAATGACCACTGGAAGGAGGCGGTATTCTTTCTGGCTTTGATCTGCCTCCCTGGTCCACTTGGACTTGCATCAGTGAAATCGCTGGCACAGGTCTGAGTAGACCCACTCTGGAGCCAGAGGTTTAAAAATGTTCCCTTACCCAGAAGAGACCTCAGAAACTCCCCTCCCCACCTCCCGCAGGCAGCAGTGCATGCTCAGGGCAGCACAGTTGCATCAGGAGGGGAGGCAAAGGATAGGATTGGGGCCTCACAGCTCAATATTGAGCTGCTTGGCACACTGGGCTGCCACAGCACCAAAATGGCTGCTGCAGCATCCTCAGCATGCCAGGCAGCTGCTGGCAGCTCCTCAGGGAAAGGGGACATTTGTCCCCTTCCCCTTGTAAGGAAAGTAGCCCTACAAAGGTGCTACTTGACTCTGCCCCTGCTATTTAGCAGGCGTAAAGTAACAGAGTTCTGTGTCAGGCCAAGAGGCTCGACATGGGGCTCTGGCTCTCCATTTTCTGCCTGGCACTGGCTCAGCATGGGCTTGCCAGTGCCCAGGTTGGCTGGGTGGAATGTGTCACAGGTGTGCCTTATGGCCCATTTGCGACACTGCGCCAGTGCTGAGCTGACATGCGAAGGTCAGGATCAGGCTCTCAATTCCTTCAGCGTTATGAAGTCTCCTCAGAGTCTTTTCTTTGATTGGCTCATTTTTGTCTCTATTCCCTACTTCCTACGTCCCTTTCGTCAGTCTTGCCTTCTACCTGCCATTCTTTTAAGTTCCTCTTTCTTAGACCGTTGCCTACCTACAGAATTCCATCAGCTTCTTTGCCTCTGGATTTCCTTTGTCCCTTTGATTCTTTTTCCACAATCCTCAACCTGTCCCATGTGTGGGGTCTGAATTCCAGGAAAACTGTCACCTTCCTCTTTTTGCAGTATTTGGACTGCAAACCGTTCAGTTTTTGGAACAGAATATTTTGAGTAAGAGCAGCTAATCAATAACAGAAGAATTTATTCCCAGAAATGCAATACAGTATAGATACTTAATGTTTTTGTTTTAATGTGTTTAGCTAATTCTCAATTAGCAATGAGAATTAGTGTGAGATAAGAGTGTTAACGATGAGATCCAATGAATCCAATTTCAGCCTGGCAATCCTTATGTGAACTTGGGCATGTCATAGCTCCTCAGTCGGCTTCCAGTCTGTAAAATAAGGGTGAACTTCCTTACTGTCTACCATTGTGACAACAAACAAGGTAAAGTCTACAAAATGCCTTACTAACTGGAAGTGCTACATAAATAATGATGGTGGCTGTCTGCCCCAGTATGGCTTTTGGCCTATCTTGGGGAAAAATTCTGTTAAAACTGGATCAAGTGCGAATATAGGGGTGTGAACCTTAGAACAAATCTTTCCCCACCAGACAGCAAATCCTTTTGTGCTTTCAGCCTAACTTAACATGAATGCCTGGATACATGAATTACAGATAAATGGTAAATGGACCAGGCTATTTAATACTGCAAAAAGGAATAGACTGATTAAATAGTGTGTACCAGGAATAGAGCCACAGCATGTAACCTAATGGAAGTGTAAGAAACTTTAATAATGGCTTCTATTAACATTCCTGCAAAATTGTAGGTGATGGAGCTCATCAGAAATGAGCTATCTCTGGGACGTTGTAATAAGGGAAGAGATTTGAAGTATTATGGAGTTCTTTTACATGGACCTAGGACAGAGAAAGAAGCTTCATATGACGTTTGGGGTAGCTTTTTGGTTTGATTTTATTTTTTTAACAGAGAACTCACAATGACAGCTTTCTCCTGACACACATTAAAATGAGGTATGCCAGTTTCAAACACTGGGTTTCAGCAGCAAGCTGATTCCTTATAGCTAATACTGAATGCAAGATCACAGTTAGAAACCTGGAGTCACTTAGGGCCATATCCTATCCAACTTTCCAGTGCTGGTACAGCTGTGACAATAGGGGCATGCACTGCATTTTGTGGTGGGGGGCAGTCACAGAGGCCTCCTCCAGGTAGGGGAGCATTTGTTCCCTTTCCTCAGGGCTGCATTGGGGCTGTCCCAGCACTGGAAAGTTGGATAGGATTGGGCCCTCAGTCACTTGTATAATGACCAGCTCTTCTCAGTCTTACCTCAACTGCTGAAGTACTGGGTTCAAATTTTCCAACTCTCTAATCCTATAGAATCTTACTTGGAAGCAGGCCCTGTTGGAGACAGTGAGTCTTGCTTTTTTATATACTTGAAAAGGGTCTAGCTGGCTGCCTTTTCTGCTCGAAACACCAACAGATACAGACCTCTCAGCCTGCACTGAATGTGCAGAGCGCTTGCAAGTTGCTCAGCATCAGAAAAGCCTGGAGCGCAATCTTGTAGAAAATGTCACGGCAGGAGAGAGCGGTTGGCAAAATGCAAATCTGCCTATGTGGTGTTTTTTATTTCGAGATTAAATTCTGCCAGCCAAGCTGCTCCTCAAGTGTTAAATTGGCTTTTCCAAGGCAGCTCCTCAGACCTGCAGCAGTTGACGAGGCAGCTTTGTAATTTTTTTTGTCTTTATGCGCCATATGTGAGCTACATTGTATTTTATCAGCCTGGAAATCACTTCCATCAGTGAATAATAGCTTGGAATAGCCCAGCTAGTGTCACACATTTGAAATACATCAACAGTGCCTGGGTCTTCAGATGCCTTCTCTGGAATCCATTTCAGGGGAAATTGTACTAGCCCAAAATTGCCTGACAAGGCTTCTTTTCTTTCCAATGGAAACAGAGAGAAAATATCTTCAGCTTCTGGTCATTATGAACAGAACTAATAACACTGATTGCTCAGTAAGGAGCACTGGCGAGACCTAAAGCAACAAAGCAGATAAAGGGATTGGCTATAATTTGAAGGCCTGGTCATGGAGAGGAAAAAAAGATAAATGCAAAATTAGAAAAAAGGGAATGAGATACGTTCCAATTAATTTTAAGTGAAAAATGGCAAGAATGACACTATCACTACTCATCAGCTTGGCACCCCAGCCAGTATTCTTAATTCATTTTAGAAACTGAGTTCTGCTTGGTACTGAAAGTCAGTTTGCACAAATGCAAACACAGAATACCAGGAAGGTAATGCCACTCTGGCACAGTAACCCCTCCTTTAATCCCGCTGACTGACAAATCTATTTCAGATGGAGCTGAGCCTGGAGATGATATCTCTGAGACCCCCTGCAGTGTTTATCTGCATCTCTGTCCGACTTCCCTGAAAACATTCAAAGCATTTAGTGCATGACAACTGGACATATGCCTACCTGCCAGGATAAGACTTCGAACTCTTAGTCCTTTAAGGTTGGTTGTTTTGCCTCTTACTGTATTTATTCATTAAAATGCATGCCCTGCTTTCTCTTCGAAGAGGAATCAAAGTTGCTTGCAACAACAAAAAAATAAAGATAAAAAAATAAACTCATCAAAACAGCACAAAAGGTAGAAAAACGTCTGTAAAAGGGCAGAGTCCCATCAACAGCAGTGAGAGGGGCAAATACAATGAACATTCAGCCCAAAAGCCTCCCGGCAAACCCATGTCTTAGCCTGGTATTGGAAATGATGGGGTCAGGCAGAGTTCTCTAAGGAGGTTCCTTGCATAAAGTTGGAGCTATGGTTTATTATTATTATTATTATTATTATTATTATTATTATTATTATTATTTAAAAGGATCTGCTTTTCTCAGCCACCAGCAAACTTTAGCCAGTGAAGGAACATGAAGCAGGACTTCAGATTTGGATGGCATATACAGAAAGTACATCTAGAAAAAGGCAGACTCCAAGTGAGTGCTTTGAAAGTAAGAATTGTTGTCTTAATCCATTCACAAATAGACATGTAGCCCACGCAGACTGAACAACAAGGAACAATGAACAACAGATTGAATAACAAAGAATTTTATATTCCAACAGACCAGTCCCAGACATCAAGCTAGTGGAGATGTTTTGCACATATTGAACATTGTTTAAGAAAAGCTTCATGTAGAGTTTGTTACAGTAGGTCAGTAGTTCCCAAACTATGAACTGTGAGTCCCCGGGAAGTCTCGCAAAAAATCCACTGTCCTATACAATATATAGGATAGTAGCCCTAATGGGGAGCCACAGCCAATGGCCCAGCAGGTCAAGGGAGCTGCCAGTCGAAAAAGTTTGGGAACCACTTCAGTAGGCAATTCCGGAGGTACTAAACCATGGTTATTGGTGGATATGTCATCACAGGAGGAGTAAAATAACTGGCTGCATTATGGTGGGGGGACACACACAACATAATAGGCAAATCAAAACCCAAAAATGAGAGTCACAATTGCCTTTTTTACAGGCAAGTAAAGTCACAGCTACAAAGCAATGCAGCCAGCTACCAATATCCAAATTTCCAGGAGGTTTTTGTTAAGCTACCTTGCTGCAATTCACCTTGAAGTCTGTCACGTGCAATATTTCAAAACCTGTCAACAGATGCATAAGTGTCAGCCCAGAGAGGGCAGGAAGGAAGAGAACTGGGTTGAATTCCATAGCAGCAGCACCCCGGAGAGTAAGGATAATGGCCAAACTATGCGGTAATTGATCGACTTTAACTACACTGCATAGCCTAGTTTTCTTCTAATTTCCTTGCACCAATAACATACCTGGTTTGAAAATAAAATTATTTTCCACCTACATTGATTTGCACAAAAACCTGTTTCTCATATTGCCAGAAATGGAACAAATGGCCCTATCAGCACAACTGTATATCTGTTTTATATGTATATGTTCTCCCCCCTCCTCTCCCAATCCTAGAGGCTGCAATTTGGTCAGGATGCTGAAAATTCTGTTTGAAGTCTCCAGCCTTGCACAAAGAACTAGAATTCCCATGTTTCTCGGAGGGGAAGGAATGACTGTTTTACCAGTTGCATTGGGGTTCTACCCTTCACTCCAGACCCCACAGATTCTGGATTTAATATTTCTTTTAACTTCATGTAACTGAACTATTACAAAACCGAATGGAATGTAGACTAGCATCTTGGCAGGCGGTAGAAAACTCCTGTTCCAATAACTGGTTAGCAGTCAAACCAAATGAAGCAAAAATGAAAGCAGCTTAGCAAATTGGAAGGTTTGCGATTGTTTTAAAAGAATGCTTCTGAACAGTGTCTTCCCTGGTGAAGAGTTCAAAGGCTAGGTGGAGCATTAATGCATCAGGGTTTCCTCCACCTCTGATATTTGGCTTCACATTTCAGTCCCCCATGATAGAAGTGTAAATGATTCTTTAGTTTCAGCCTTTCCTTCGAGTGGATTGCTGAGAATATCACAGTAGTCGGTCTCTACTCTGAGATCCTCATTACGAAGATACTGGGGTACTTCATGCTGAAATTAAAAATTCATTGATAGGGATGTGTAGGATGATTTCAGAAGGATTTTGATGAATTGCTCTCATGAAAAGAAATTTCTTAATTTTGGAAGAAGCAAAGAACATGAACCTGGTGCTTCTTTAAGAATTTCACTCTCACTTGAAGGACGTTCACACATTATGCTATATCAACGTATAGACTACCTTTGCATGTTTCTGTGTGAATGATGGTGCATGCTGGCATCACCTGGCAGGACAAAGTTCCAAACAACACAGTCCTGGAACGTGCTGGAATCCCTAGCATGTATGCACTGCTGAGACATAGATGCCTCCTTTGGCTTGGTCATGTCGTGAGAATGGATGATGGCCGGATCCCAAAGGATCTCCTCTATGGAGAACTCGTGCAAGGAAAGCGCCCTACAGGTAGACCACAGCTGCGATACAAGGACATCTGCAAGAGGGATCTGAAGGCCTTAGGAGTGGACCTCAACAGGTGGGAAACCCTGGCCTATGAGCGGCCCGCTCGGAGGCAGGCTGTGCAGCATGGCCTTTCCCAGTTTGAAGAGACACTTTGCCAACAGTCTGAGGCTAAGAGGCAAAGAAGGAAGGCCCATAGCCAGGGAGACAGACCAGGGACAGACTGCACTTGCTCCCGGTGTGGAAGGGATTGTCACTCCCGGATTGGCCTTTTCAGCCACACTAGATGCTGTCCCAGAACCACCATTCAGAGCGCGATACCATAGTCTCTAGAGACTGAAGGTTGCCAACTACTGATGGTACATGAGTTCATTTTGTTTGTGTACACTGTACATCAACAGTTTGTGTACACTGTGTGCAGGTAGTATTTGCACTGCATGGAACATGTAAACAACCAACTAAAAATGGTTGTACACAAATGTACCCACATCCAGCATCATCTATGGACAGCTTTCTGCTTCAAATCAGATCATGCACATGCCTTGATTTTTGATATGAGAGTTATAGGGCCACCCTGGCATCACCTGGCATCACCTGGCAGGACAAAGTTCCTAACAACACAGTCCTGGAACATGCTGGAATCCCTAGCATGTATGCACTACTGAAACAGAGACGCCTGTGTTGGCTCGGTCATGTTGTGAGAATGGATGATGGCCGGGTCCCAAAGGATCTCCTGTATGGAGAACTTGTGCAAGGAAAGCGCCCTACAGGTAGACCACAGCTGCGATACAAGGATATCTGCAAGAGGGATCTGAAGGCCTTAGGAGTGGACCTCAACAAGTGGCAAACCCTGGCCTCTGAGCGGCCTGCTTGGAGGCAGGCTGTGCAGCATGGCCTTTCCCAGTTTGAAGAGACACTTTGTCAACAGTCTGAGGCAAAGAGGCAAAGAAGGAAGGCCCATAGCCAGGGAGACAGACCAGGGACAGACTGCACTTTCTCCCGGTGTGGAAGGGATTGTCACTCCCGGATTGGCCTTTTCAGCCACACTAGACGCTGTGCCAGAACCACCTTTCAGAGCGCGATACCATAGTCTTTCGAGACTGAAGGTTGCCAATACAATACAAATACATAGGCCCACCCTATCTGGGCCTCATGGCAGCACAAAAACTAGGCTGCCATTGTGCATTTCTGGGCTGCTGGAACAAACAGCTGGATGTGCACCATATGTGCTAGAACTCCCAGAGGGGATGCCAGTGTTGGTAAGTTGGTGGTAGGGATGGGGAAGGGGAGGTTCGAGGGTGTTCTGGGCAGGGAGGGCAGGAAGTAGGGAAATTGCTGGAGGGTGTGGTTCTTGGCCGCAAAGTCACACACAGATTCTATCTTCCATTTTCCAGTCTACACCACCCCCTTCTTCTCCTCTGGCATACACCAGCTACATAGCTGGTGTGGGTCTGAGGAGACCCATAGGCGTCTGAAAGGCCTACCCAGAGGTAAGCAAAAAAGTTTAATTACCTATGGTTGGCCTTTTGATCGCCCCCCTCCCCCACCACAGCATGCAGTATATGCTCTATTGGTCCTGCTACATACTGTAGTATTCAGCAGGGGACAGGATTAGATTTAAATCACTCCCATAGAAACAAACTCAATTTAAAAGTGCTTTATTTGCAGGGTTATGCTTATCCACATATAATATCCAGTTCCCAGAATCCATCCAATTGTACCAAAATCCTTTTGCCATACTCTGGCACGACCAAGAAAAATAACTCAGGACAGGGATAAAGAGATAGGAATAGGCTTGATGATCAGTGACTGGGATTGCCAAGTACAAGAAGCAGATCCGACACCGGTGAAAGCTTTCATCTTAGGAGTCATGAGGCAGTGGGGATTCAGATTGGGACCATAGCCAGGATAAAGGATTAAAGACCTGCCACCTAAGCCACAGGCCCAATCAGAATTTCTCCCTCCCTACACACACACCAGAAATGGCTACTCCAGAAGACTGCTTTTGTCCCTGGTGATTCCAAACACTGAGAATGAACCAAACCTGGACCTATTAATTCTTCCTTGAGTTCTGTTTCATGGTCATATCAGAGAATGGCAGAATGTGGGGGTAGTGGGGTAGAATGTTGGGAGTGAAATGATTGAGCAAAGAAAAAATGATTGAAACGTGCTAGGATCAGTATATTATCCTGGCCTCGCTTCACATGACTTTAAACACTGATTAATGCCAGCTAAACATTACAGGTGCTAATAATCCAATGGCAAATATTCATAAAGGCAAATCTCTAATAAGTGACTTGATTGTGGGACATATTAATTTAAATTAAGAGCTGATACAGCAGATGAAAGAGTATCCAAAGTCTAGTGATACCAAAAGAGGGTTGGCATCCTTGTGCCAGGTACAACATTATTCTCTTTCAGAGAAAAGAGTATCTGGCATAAAGTGCAAAAATATTGGTTGACACTTGTTAGTTGAACTGGAACTTGGGAAACCTGGGTTGAACTTTCAACTCAAAGCTCACTGGGTAAACCTTGGGCCAGAGAACACTTTCTGTCCAACCTCACAGGACTGTTATGAGAACAAAATGGTAGGGGATAGAGGGGAAGACATGAATACCACTCTGAGCTCCTTGGAGGAATGACAAGCACTTAGGCCGGATCCTAACTCCACTCCTGGGCAACCCAGCACAGTGCCGGGCTGCTCGGATCTGCGCCACCAGTTTAAGTGGTGCAGATCCAAGTAGCCCCATTGGGGCTGCTGCCATGTTATGAGGGGTAAGGGGTAATTCTCTACGCCCTAGGCTGAGCTGAAGCCAGTCCCAACCCTGCACTGGATACAGCGCAGGCCAGCTGGCCTGCCCATTCCAGCACAGGTTAGGGTTGGGCTGTATATGTCATGAAGTTTTTCTGGTTGCATCCATCCTAAGAATTTCAACCACGGCACAAAGAACAGGATGGCTGAATGGATAAATATAACATGACTATGTATACCCACATACATGTACACACAGACGCATACAGACAAAAATGCACAGATGCACACAGACACATACACAGGTTCACAAATGAGGACCATGCTTGGTGCAGTACCAATAATTTCAGCACATTTTGAAGAAACCATTAACTAGAAATCACAGCATAAATTCAGCTGTCCTTTTTTTTCTCCTGCAGCGTCTATTAAAGAAAATAAAAAGGATTTCTGTTTCTAAATAAGTGGCCACTGGGAGGGGAGGGGGGAATCTTTTCAACCCAATTCACAGCAGGAAGAGCCAATGGTATGTGAAACTCAATAGGGTCATGAGGACATGCCAAGTTCAGCCTAGCTTTTTGTACTTCTTACCCACCAAAAACAATATTAGAAGAAATCCCACAAGTGTGTCCGATTTTCAAAGGCCCTGCTACACTTGCTTTCTGAATATCCTAAAAATGTGTATTTGATTGTATTTGCTGACAATGTCAAGGCCACTGCTTGTCTTGCATTGGTTAGAGAGGGAAGGCCACAGGGCTGCTCTAATGTCAGCTGCATTCATGTGCAAAACAGCAATTGAACGGAGCACATTATCTCTTAACCAGAATAAGTCTATCAGGCCCTACCAAGCAACCTAAAGGATGCTGCATGCTTGAAAGTTGGTTATTCCTCGACCAAATGCTGTAGTAGCATCTGCTCGAATCTAGCCCGAAATCATGTTTAATAACAAGAAAATCTACTTCAGCCAAATCCCTGTTGGGAGGGCTTTCACCTGAACAAAAGCCCCCCCCCCCCCCGTGACCACTGATTTCCATAACAGATGTAGTATCTGATGCATGACAGCTCAGTGTAGTGTTCCTGTTCCATTATTCCCTGGCATATCCATCTGTAAGAAACGGCCCTTTCATTTTATTAATTGCTCTGGTGTCCTCTACATTAGTATGCATTGCTCAGACAATACGTTTTTGTGCCACACAGATCAGGCTAAGAGGCTGGTTTCCCTTTACCTTAAAGTTAAAGTTACTGCCTTTAAATTTGCAGCCAATGTGGAGGAGGGGAGCCTCATATTAATCCAACTCTGTTCAGGTTTTCTTTCTTTCTGCTTGGATGACTAAGAAAATCACCTGTTCACCTGTCAACACCCTCCTATGATCCATAGCATTAAGAAAGATGAACATGAGATGTCCACCATAATCACATGACAGGAAACATTGCATTGTACAGAGCTGTTCTCATTTATAGGAATATTCATAAAGTTATTAAATCAAAACATATGGATAATAAGGGGATAATTGGGAGAGCTATTTACATAGGTTTCGAACTCATAAACGTGGCATTTGAAATTCTAATTAAAGGATGTCTTGATAGTGTTGATCCTGATCAGTGCTCCATAGGCTGCCTTTTGCTAAGTTCATCTATAAGGGGATAAAATCACTTTTTAGTGGAATTGTTTTCAAAACCACAGGCACACCATGCCTTGCCTTCATAACCTTTTTTTAAAAATTACATTAGCATATTAAAAAAAACTTCAGCATTCATTCAGACTTGATTGTATCCCAAACCCAAATTCATTCTATTTTGTGTTAGACCCAGTATGATTTTTTAAGTATGGTTTCAGCTTTTTCACCATGAGAATGAAACAGAGATTAAACAAGATTACTTCAATCATTTCAAAGCTGAGTCAAGGAAAAATGATTGGTCAAGAAGACAGCAAGAATGGGCTTGCAGATCTCCACAGCTAATGCCACCATAGGCCAAAGCCATCCCTGGACACATGGATTACAGGACTATGGATGAGAAACACTATATTAGTGGCTTCCACAGAGTTTATGGTGCCCAGGGGCAACCCAGTCAACCTGAAATAGGTCAGCATCATTTTGAGAGAGAATGTAACTGATGGCCTATGTGTCAGCTCAGCAATGATCAAGGGATTTAAAGCATTTTTCCAACAAAGAAATGTTAAACTATTTGGGGCTTTCTAATAGAGGGGGAAAAAGAGAAGTTAGGCACAGTGTGGTGAACATGGAGGTCAAGAGGATTTAATTTGCCCTCTCTTACAGTACTGAAGCTCAAAGGGATGGGTCAATAAATTATTAGTAAGGACAGGATACTTCACACCATTATATTTTATCCCACTTTTTCCTCCTAGAAGCTCAGGGTAGTGTACATGATCCTTCTCTTTTATCACAACAACCCTTTGCGGTTTATTAGATGGAGAGATAGTGACTAGCCACAGGGTCATCCAGTGAGCATCAAAATAGAATAGGGATTTGAGCCCAAGTTGTTATCATTCCAGGCTGACTATGACACCACACTGGTTTTACAATTTATAGTATATTCACTATATGCAGTACGGTGTCTTTACACTGTACAGTATATACTTTACAGTGTATTTGCTAAGACATGTGGTTGTACCTCTAGTCTTGATGACTTCCAGAGAGAATTTGGAGGACAAATTCATGGAGGACAGGTCTGTCAATGACTATTAGGCATGTTATCTAAATGGAATTTCCAACTCACACTTACCTCTTCCAGCAAAATACTGGGGCCTAGGACTAGATGGACCCATCAGAGCTCTCATATTGCTATGCTCAATTATTCTAAGCACATTTACTTGGAAGGAGGTGCCATTGAAAGTTTACCAGTGGCTTTAATCTGCAAGTGAATGGCTTTGCATTCAGTGTGCCAAGCAAACACTTGTTGGCATCCTTCAGTCTCGGAAGACTATGGTATCGCGCTCTGAATGGAGGTTCTGGAACAGAGTGTCCTCTCCAGTGCGCGAAGCCTGGGTAAAGTAGATATGGAGGATAGACTGCTACCCATGCAGCAAATCCCCCCTCTTCACATCACTGAAATGGTCCAATGGAAAGGCAGAAGCCAGTACGGTTGGTTCCAGCAGCGTCGCAGGAGTTGCCAGAACGTGACTGTGTTCAGCCATGAACTGCCTCAGGGACTCCGGCTCCAGATTTTGCCTTGAGGTTTACTCCTGAAGCTGTTTCCATAACTGGATGTAGCCACAAGGCAGTGGAAGTTTGGGATCAGAGTTTTCCTTCTCTCAGATGAGCTGCCTTCCCAGGCTGACGAGTCCCATCTACCCGGTGGCTGTTTAGTCGCCTCTTACGACAAGTACAGCCAAACTGAGGGCCTGTTCTTATCCCCAGCCCCCAGGGGAACAAGCAAACAAATATTCCTTTAAATGGGCAAAATCAATGATGACTGGTGAAGTGAACTATCTTAGTCTAAATGTTTTTCACCTTTTAACCATATTTTCTCTTAAAAGGTGGCAAACTCTGTGGAATAATATGGCTTATATTATATCACTGCCTTGGTCTTGCTATTGTGCTGAGTGTTGGAGCATTCTGACACCGTAACTTGAATGAAAGAGGATTTGTCAAAAGAATCCCAGGACTTCTGCACAGCACGAGTGCCGCTTTCATTATAGATGGTGAAAGACATCAAAAATAACACTGCTGTGTCATGCAAAATCTAAAATCAGTGGAAACCAGGCTCACAGCACAAGCCTTTCTGTCACTAGTGCCAGTTAAGCTGCTGCTGCACCAGTACTAGCCATTGCAAACATACCCTAAAACAGGGGTGCCCAAACCCTGGCCCTGGGGCCACATGCGGCCCTCAAGGCCTCTCAATGCGACCCTCAGGGAGTCCCCAGTCTCCAGTCAGCTTCTGGCCCTCTGAAGATTTGTTGGAACCTGCACTGGCCCGACGCAACTGCTCTCAGAGTGAGGGTGACTGTTTGACATCTCGTGTTAGCTGTGGGATAAGGGCTTCCTCCACTGCTTGCTGCATCATGTCTGTGATGCAGTAGTGGCAGCAAAGGAAAGGCTAGCCTTGCTTTGTGCAAGGCCTTTTATAAGCCTTGAGCTATTGCAAGGCCTTTTATAAGCCTTGAGCTCATTCATTCATGTAAGTTCATCTTTAATATATTCATTTATGTAAACTAATTCAAATTTTAAATGTAAATTAATTCTTTTTCCCCCCAGCCCTCGACACAGTATCAGAGAGATGATGTGGCCCTCCTGCCCAAAACTTTGGAGACCTCTGCCCTAAAACAGTGATTCCTAAACCAGAAGTGGTTTTCTATCATTATACTTACTTAGTTGGATGCTTGGGAAGCTTTGCGGAGGCATCCATGTGGCTCCCCACATCCCCCAGAGGCCAGCGTGAACACCTGTAAGTTAAAATAAAAACGTTTCTGATCCCTGGGGATTGTGTCACTGCCATTGCTTTGTCCCACTTCTTAAAGGGCCAGAGAGGAGTACTTCCCTGGCTGGTGGATCGTGACCCACCAGTTTGGGAACCACTGCTATAAAGCATGTTCACCACACTCATGTGTAAGCAGTGCCAGCAGAAAGGCCTGCACCATCCTTCTGGCGCTGTATCCAAAGCAAAGGCAGCTGGTAGTCTTCCACCAAGTGAGGCAGGGGGTGGGCAATGTCGGAACGAAGGCAGGAAGGGGATGTTTCTTGGTGGGGAAGGGCATGTGGGCAGATTAGGCCCAGGAGAAGGCCCAGGAGAAGGCGGGAGAAGGAGAAGAGGCCTTCACTGTATCCTATTCTCCCTCCCAGGTCTGTACGTCTTACATGGGGCTTCTTGGACTTGTGCCAGTAAATTAGCTGGCACTGATCCAAGTAGCCCCATTGAGCAGGTTGAGGTTCAACATGGGGTAAGGGAACAAATGTTATCCCAACATGGGGTAAGGGAACAAATGTTCCCTTACTCCAAGGAGACCTATAGCCTGTTCCTATCCCGTGCTGGATACAGTGTGGGCCACTCAGCTCAGCTGCGTCAATGCAGGTTAGGACCGGGCTGCCTGTCTGCTTATCAACTGTTCATTTTCTCGCTTTTTCTTTAACTGATGGAACAGAAGATGCTCCAGCATTTCCTCAGGAAGAATACAAGGGAAGTGATTCCAGGCTCCATGGATACAAGCAATGAGGTGTTAGTGGGGGGGTCAACTAACTAAGTGGGGTTAGTTTGTTGTCTTCTGTAAGCAGGTGGACTACCTTTTCTTAGGGCAGAAAAATGGGCAACCATTTACATTTCATGCTACTTTGGCAAGCAATTAGTGCAGCCTTCAGCAACAAAAGCAATATGTTGTATCCAGAAAAAAGCTGTATATATGCTTAGGATGATGCCTGCCAGGTTCTTGATCGACAGCAAGCAAATACGTTTTCAGAGAAGTGTGTCATCCTGTCATGCAGCCCACCATGTTCAATCATGAACAAACACATCAGAAAATCTGGTTTCTAGGGGCAGTTTGAACATGTACACGCATTTAAGTTTTCCATATAGAGCCTACCATATGTTGCCAGCAGGATATTCAAGGCAGCGCACAAACACTCCTGAAATCATTACAGGCTTAACATTTCTCACATTGTTCACACACACACACACACACACACACACACACACACACACACACACACACATACATTTGAAGAGACACTTGGCCAACAGTCTGAGGCAAAGAGGCAAGGCCCATAGCCAGGGACAGACTGCACTTGCTCCCGGTGTGGAAGGGATTGTCACTCCCGAATTGGCCTTTTCAGCCACACTAGATGCTGTGCCAGAACCACCTTTCAGAGCGCGATGCCATAGTCTTTCAAGACTGAAGGTTGCCAACAAAACACACACATCATGTAGCAGGTCCTAACTGCTCTGCCCTTCCGCCTCATTTTTATGTGGGCTCCTTTCTTGAAGGAGATAGGCAGCTATTGCTCATTCTCCCCTTTCAGTGTTTCATAAGAACATAAGAACATAAGAACAGCCCCACTGGATCAGGCCATAGGCCCATCTAGTCCAGCTTCCTGTATCTCACAGCGGCCCACCAAATGCCCCAGGGAGCACCAGATAACAAGAGACCTCATCCTGGTGCTCTCCCCTACATCTGGCATTCTGACTTAACCCATTCCTAAAATCAGGAGGTTGCGCATACACATCATGGCTTGTACCCCATAATGGATTTTTCCTCCAGAAACTCGTCCAATCCCCTTTTAAAGGCGTCTAGGCTAGACGCCAGCACCACATCCTGTGGCAAGGAGTTCCACAGACCGACCACGCGCTGAGTAAAGAAATATTTTCTTTTGTCTGTCCTAACCCGCCCAACACTCAATTTTAGTGGATGTCCCCTGGTTCTGGTATTATGTGAGAGTGTAAAGAGCATCTCCCTATCCACTCTGTCCATCCCCTGCATAATTTTGTATGTCTCAATCATGTCCCCCCTCAAGCGTCTCTTTTCTAGGCTGAAGAGGCCCAAACGCCGTAGCCTTTCCTCATAAGGAAGGTGCCCCAGCCCCGTAATCATCTTAGTCGCTCTCTTTTGCACCTTTTCCATTTCCACTATGTCTTTTTTGAGATGCGGCGACCAGAACTGGACACAATACTCCAGGTGTGGCCTTACCATCGATTTGTACAACGGCATTATAATACTAACCGTTTTGTTCTCAATACCCTTCCTAATGATCCCAAGCATAGAATTGGCCTTCTTCACTGCCGCCGCACATTGGGTCGACACTTTCATCGACCTGTCCACCACCACCCCAAGATCTCTCTCCTGATCTGTCACAGACAGCTCAGAACCCATCAGCCTATATCTAAAGTTTTGATTTTTTGCCCCAATGTGCATGACTTTACACTTACTGACATTGAAGCGCATCTGCCATTTTGCTGCCCATTCTGCCAGTCTGGAGAGATCCTTCTGGAGCTCCTCACAATCACTTCTGGTCTTTACCACTCGGAAAAGTTTGGTGTCGTCTGCAAACTTTGCCACTTCACTGCTCAACCCTGTCTCCAGGTCATTTATGAAGAGGTTGAAAAGCACCGGTCCCAGGACAGATCCTTGGGGCACACCGCTTTTCACCTCTCTCCATTGTGAAAATTGCCCATTGACACCCACTCTCTGCTTCCTGGCCTCCAACCAGTTCTCAATCCACGAGAGGACCTGTCCTCTAATTCCCTGACTGTGGAGTTTTTTCAGTAGCCTTTGGTGAGGGACCGTGTCAAACGCCTTCTGAAAGTCCAGATATATAATGTCCACGGGTTCTCCCAAATCCACATGCCTGTTGACCTTTTCAAAGAATTCTATAAGGTTGGTGAGGCAAGACTTACCCTTACAGAAGCCATGCTGACTCTCCCTCAGCAAGGCCTGTTTGTCTATGTGTTTTGAGATCCTATCTTTGATGAGGCATTCCACCATCTTACCCGGTATGGATGTTAGGCTGACCGGCCTATAGTTTCCCGGGTCCCCCCTCTTTCCCTTTTTAAAAATAGGCGTGACATTTGCTATCCTCCAATCTTCTGGCACCGTGGCCGTTTTGAGGGACAAGTTGCATACCTTAGTCAAGAGATCTGCAACTTCATTCTTCAATTCCTTAATAACCCTTGGGTGGATGCCATCAGGGCCCGGTGACTTATTGATCTTTAATTTATCAATGAGGTCTGAAACATCTTCTCTTTTAACCTCTATCTGACTTAACTCCTCGGTTAGGAGGGGCCGTTCGGGCAGCGGTATCTGCCCGAGGTCTTCTGCCGTGAAGACAGATGCAAAGAACTCATTTAATTTCTCTGCCATCTCTAAGTCTCCTTTTATCTCCCCTTTCCCTCCCTCACCATCCAGAGGGCCAACCGCTTCTCTGGCGGGTTTCCTGCTTCTAACATATTTGAAGAAGCTTTTATTATTCCCCTTAATGTTGCTGGCCATGCGTTCCTCATAGTCTCGCTTGGCCTCCCCTATCACCTTCTTACATTTCTTTTGCCACAGTTTATGTTCCTTTTTATTCTCCTCATTAGGGCAAGACTTCCATTTACGGAAGGAAGCTTCCTTGCCCTTCACAGCCTCTCTAACTTGGCTGGTTAGCCATGCGGGCACTCTCCTGGATTTAGTGGAACCCTTCTTTCTTTGCGGTATACACCTCTGCTGGGCCTCTATTACTGTTGTTTTAAGCAGCCTCCATGCACTCTGGAGAGACTGGACTCTTTTTACCCTCCCTTTCAACCTCCTTCTAACCAGCCTCCTCATTTGAGGGAAGTCCGCCCGTCGGAAGTCAAGGGTTTTTGTTAGAGATTTGCCTGGTATTCTTCCCCCAACGTGCACGTCAAAACGGATCGCAGCATGATCACTGTTCCCCAATGGCTCAGTAATGTTTACATCTCTAACCAGGTCCTGCGTACTGCACAAAATTAAATCCAGAGTCACCTGTCCTCTGGTGGGCTCCGTGACTAGCTGATCTAAGCCACAGTCATTTAGCACGTCAAGAAATCCGGTTTCCTTATCGTGACCAGAACACAAATTGACCCAGTCAATATGAGGATAATTGAAGTCCCCCATGATTACAACCCTGTCCTTCCTTGTCACCTCCCTGATCTGTTTCCTCATTTCAAGGTCCCCATCAGATTTCTGGTCTGGAGGACGATAGCACACCCCCAGTATTACATCGCTGCACAAGCCTGGTAATTTAACCCACAGAGATTCTACGGTGGAGTCGGACCCACCTTCAATCTCTACTTTGCTGGATTCTATCCCTTCCTTAACATAAAGGGCCACCCCACCTCCAACACGCCCCTGCCTGTCCCTCCTGTAGAGTTTATAGCCCGGGATTGCGGTATCCCACTGATTCTCCGCATTCCACCAGGTTTCCGTTATGCCCACTATGTCAATATTTTCCCTTGTCACCAGACATTCCAGTTCTCCCACCTTTGCTCGTAGACTTCGGGCATTCGCATAAAAGCATTTATACACGGAATGCCCCAGGATGGGCTGCTTATTCGCTCCTTTGTCCCCGCATCCTCTCATTTTGCCAAACCGTCTATCACATCCCATCTCCCTACCTTTCCCAATTTCTTCTCCTACCCTGCCTTTGTCTTGTTGTTCTCTAACCTCCCCATCCTCATCCCATAGGGATGAGGAGTCCCGAACCGGATGCCCCTCGGCTCCTGTCGGCCTTCCCCCAGGGATCAGTTTAAAAGCTGCTCTGCCACCTTTTTAATGTTATGCGCCAGCAGTCTGGTTCCATTCTGGTTCAAATGTAGCCCGTCCCTCTTGTACAGGCCCCGCTTGTCCCAAAACGTTCCCCAGTGCCTAACGAATCTAAACCCCTCCTCCCTACACCACCGTCTCATCCACGCATTGAGACCCCTGATCTCCGCCTGCCTAGCTGGCCCTGCGCGTGGAACAGGTAGCACTTCAGAGAACGCTACCTTTGAGGTCCTGGCTTTCAGCTTCCTGCCTAAAAGCCTAAATTTGGCCTCCAGGACCTCCCAGCTACACTTGCCCACGTCGTTGGTGCCGACATGCACCACAGCCGCTACCTCTCCCCCAGCACTGTCTACTAGCCTGTCTAGACGAGAAGTGATGTCCGCAACCTTCGCACCAGGCAGGCAAGTCACCATGCGGTCCTCACATCCGTCGCAAACCCCCCTCTCTACGTTTCTAATAATCGAATCTCCCACTACAAGAAGCCCCCGACCCCCCTCCCGCTGAGGAGTATCCCGAGTGCGCTCGGATACGGGCCCATCCCCTGGAGAAGGGGTCCCCCCTAGGGGATTGTTTCCCTCCTCTCCAGGATGACGTCCTCCAGTCCCGAGACTTCCCACCCGGGCAGCCGAGGAGCTGCACGCCTGAGGTTGGGACGAAGCCTGATCGTCCCCAGAAGTCTCCCCACGGTCCTCCTCTGGCTGCCTGCACTTCTCCAGGTCGGCCACCAAGGCTTCAAGGGAGCGGACGCGTTCCCTGAGACCCTGGAGCTCCTTGCACCGAGGACACACCCATGACTTATGCCCCTTGACATCCTGACTCCAAGCTGCAGTTCGTCAACTGGCAATCCCTAATCCATACTTATCACTGCAAACCCCTGTAAGGTGTCAACGAAATCCTAGATTGCATTGCCCCTCATGATTGAGCAGCCTTTGACTGTACAAACTTTGCCCAAGAGGTTCCCAGCCAAGTTCCCTGAGCAGATGGGCCAAAATGCATTTCAGGGCATGTGTGTGCGCGTGCGCTTGTGTGAATTGCCCCAAATATTAAATTTCTGGAAGAGAAATAGACATTTCTCTCATTAACATTTGCACACTAAGTATACATGAAAGTTAGTGTACAGAGAAATGCTTTTTATAGAAATTGTTTTACAATAGTAAATAAATAGTAAAGCATTTTAAGTATGGGAAAGGTGCTTCTCCTTCTTCAGAAGTTCAGTAAGGGGCAACTGAATCCCTTCTCTCCCCAAGTCTGGAGTTACCTATCCAGAAAGGGTGAAGCCCAGTGCAGGAACTCTTTCTTAAAAAGCCACTTTTGGACAGGGCTCCACCTTCAGGCCCAGCATCTGCTCCGGGACTGGTAGAAATTGAGGGAAGGCTGAGGAAGAAAAATACAGTTTTGTCCTTCTATTTTCTGGCACGTGGCCAGAAAGTTATGTGCAATGTGTCTAGGCCAGGCTGGTTGACAGGTATATCAACAGAGAGAGCACTATGGAACCTCAGGCAGACTCGACAGTGTCCACTTAAGACTTGAGTACACCGGAAACACCAAACTGATTCATTGCTTGATTTCTCTCCACTTTGTGATTCATAGTTTCAATGTGCGGGCTGAACTTCCTTTAAAAAATACTGTGTATTGTGAAGTAAAACGTTCTGTGGTGTTTGATCTGTGGCGACCCATTCACACCAGTTTCCCAGCATCCCCTGCACATATTCATTTCAGACAGATTAGGGACAGACCAAGGATACCTCATGCCATGTGCTTTGTAAGTAAAGGGAGGGGGGGTGGAAGTGTGCGTCCCTGTTTGCCCATCATCCCTCCATGAAAGAGGTGTGCACAGGAGCATGCAAGCTGACTCAGGGACAAGCAGCTGATTTGGGCGGTGTGGAGGCACAAGTCACTCCTGATTCACGCATATACCTCACCACTTCAGCTAGGCCTTAGCTTCTTATGTTGGCATAAAACTGGTTGAAAGGCTTTAATTTCATGGGGAGGAGAGAAAACTGCAACAATTACAGCAGTGGTGAACCTCTCCAACCCTGTTCCCCAGGGCAAAGGTCTGATATGGTGCCCCCTGCAGTATGCTGCTGCCCCCCCCGAGCACAAATCCGCCCCTCCTCACATGACTGCAGGCTGCATTGGAGAAGCTTCCTGAGGCTTCCCCAAGGCCTTAAACTTTGCTTCTGGAAAATCAGAAGCACAGTTTCCGACCCTGTCAGGAGCCTCAGAGAGGCTTTTGCAGGGTCCTAAAGGCTCGCGCCTGGGGCATTTGCCCCATCATTCTTAATCGGAGGTCTACCACTGAATTACTTTATCTTCAGTGCCTAGATTCTGGAACCCAACTCGGAAATGATTACATTATACAGCTTGGGTGTGCAGAAGCACCAAAGATTTCTTAAATGCCATTTAATACTTCATACTGAAATGACATTCATATTTGAAACATTAAAAATAATGTGGGAAGCGGGGAGAAGGAGCTGTTTCTTTTGTCACGTGCTGGCACAGGTCCTATCCAATACCAGCTGCCCACAACATGCCCAGAAGCAGAACACTGTTCCACACAGTAATCTCACTGGAGGATTGTTCTGGTTCTGTACATGTAATCTCACTAGAACTGATGTGATATCAAGAGAATGGGAAAATGTATGTGCCCTGTAGCAAAATATTTCCTTGCAATGAAAGTGGTGGTGGGACAACCCCTAGATCAGCTGTAGCTGCGTATTTATTGCAGACAAAACTATTGTCTGAAAAGGCCTTAAAAGATACATTACTCATATGGATAGTCATTGTGTACAATGGTAGCAACCCTACTGCATCTCAGTTTAACTCTGCTTTTTAAAGGTATACATAAGGTATACAAAGGGAATGATTTAGAAGAAAAAAAATCCATAATTATTACATAGTGGTGAGCAGTGAAAACAATCACTCTTCATGTGTGTCATAATTTGTGGATAGTCTTAAAAAACAAAACAAGAAAAAGCAACCTTTCAGCCTATGCACAGAAAAAGAGGGTGTGACATGTGCATACGACAGATGGGGAACCACAAGGTAGCAGAGACAATTGAGATCCCTCTGAAAAGCACTGCTTACAGCGCACCAGCTGTCTAATTGCAGGGTGGCACCTCATCTGTTAGGTCCACCCATCTTGACAGAGAAATGAAAAGCCAGAGAAAGAAATGTTTACTTTGTTTCTTAGGCACATTCAGATTGGAGATGAGCACATCTTTGTCTTCATTTCCTTTCCTAGCTAAATTAACTCCTATCTTTCCTGGTCAGAAGAAAAGTTGTCATAAGCCAAATATTAAAATTGTTCTGGTTCAGGTATTTCAGTTTATCTGCACCCAAAGTAAGTCTGTCCCATTAGGCTCATTTAAGTAGGAAGGTTTCTGTTTTTCAGCTTTGAGCATTCAAGTTATGTTGACACACATATTCACTCGTTATCCCATAAGAGTCCACTTAAAAAAATAAAAACCCTTGGTAAGTCTTTCTTGGAGTATGCGAACATACTGTTCGCATGTACAGTGAAGAATGGTCATAATGAACATTCATGTGCGAATCAGCCTTAAGTCCCTAAGGTCACACATTTTGTTATCTACTGAATTATCAGTTCTCTGTTGGGGACAATCTCAGGACCAGATCAAGAGGTGATACACGAGATATGTTAAGAGGAACTTAACACATCTGCACTTTAAAAAAGTGTGAATAGGCCAGTTCAGGCAATACGTTTGGAGCCTGGGATCAAGCAGGTATGGCACCCCAAAATTCTTTTGGGGGGGGGGGTGTATGTGTGCAAAGCATGCCACAATTGCTCACCCCCCCTTCCTTATCACCTCCAAGGTCGCAGTGCTACACGGTTTTGTTTTACTGTTTTATGTGATGTGCAGTTTCTGTGTATTTTATCTCATATTATTTAGCTGCCTTTGTTTAATATAAAAATGAAAGGTGAAATATAAATTAATTAACTGAACTGCCATTTGGTCCCCCCCCCTCAGAATGCCCCTATGTGGTGATCACCAGGACCAGTCTGCTGCTGAGGTCTGGTGAATCTAGGCATTAGACTGGCAGACAATGGAGGGTGTTCCATCCACACCCAGTGCTTCCCTGCCACCTTCCGGCCCTGCTGCTCCAGAAACCAGTCCAGTGTCAAACGTTCCTTCTTTTTCTCCCCTTGGCACTTCCCATTTCAAGAAAGCAGAGCCTGAGAAGCAGAAGTAGAATGGTGTGCAGGAAAGAACAGAAGGGTGGTCTAGAGCAGCGGTGTCAAATAGAAGGCCCGCAACCCAGATAGGGCCCATGGTAGTTCTTATTATCTGCACGATAATTGGGCTCTCCCAGCATTGCCTTCCAGCAGCAGCATTTCTGCCAAGGTTCTGGGAGGGAGAGAATGAAGGAGGTGTCAGAATGCTACAGGGAAAGGGGCAGACCACAAGGGGTGAGAGAGGGAGACACTGCTGAGGTGCTGGGAGAGACCAATTATCCCACCGACCTCTCTTTCAGCAGCACCACTTCTGCCAAGGCATCACTTTGCAGGGCACCTATCAGCTGCTGAACTGCAAAGTGACGCCACGGCAGAAGGGGTGCTGCTGAAAGGGCAGCCCGTGTGATAATTGGGCCCTCCCTTATCTTGAAGATGTGATCAAGATCTGATGACTTTACTAAAGGACAAGTGAGTGAATGTATTTATGAACAACTTGAAGCCACATCATTTTTCTGCAGGAGAGAAAATAATGATATAATGATTCGTGGATTTGAAGAATAAAAGCAATTACAATTAGTGGTTAAGATCAGAGAAATGTTAGATAAGGGGAGTAGAAAAAAAAATACTTAAGAAAGGCTGAAAGACATTAGGTATCAAGATGATTGAACGGGATGCGTTAAGTGGCAGGCACCATGAATGCTATTTGGTCCGCTCTAAGAAATGAATTTGACACCCCGGCCTAGAGCGTTTTCCTTATCATCAATACCAATTTCCTTAAAATAAACAGGAGTTAAAATTGGCAGAGAATCCTAGGTGCTTTAATAATAAGTACAGAACATGCCGGGCCCTGATCTTCTAACTTTCCAAACAATAGTGAAGGAATCTAATCTCCATCTTTCCTTTATTGCCTGGGAACAATATGATTGGGCAAGCCTGTCAATGATGTATGAAATGAAAAGTCTCCTGCTCCCCAAAGAAGAGAGCACAGGAAGCACTTAATGCTTTAATGTGTTATTTATCTGTTTGCTAATTGGCACTGTCTTTAGACAAATTGCCTGAATTAAACAAAAACAAAACCTCAGGAGTCTCATAAATAAACCTTCCTTTCATCCACATCTTTTCCCCTAAGTAGAAGCGCTCTCTTTCCATCTCACTTGGTTTACTATGTTGTTGTTTTTCTCCCATGCATTTTTCTCACTGGTAGATTCTCCTCCTCTCTGTCTTCTTCTTCACTACGATGGTGAGTTGAGGAGAGGCTGTGGGATGCAGGGCCTGCCCAACCCATGTAGAAGTACAGGCACTTGCCTTCATGGCTGGATTCAAGAGGCACTGAGCAGTAGCATTGCTCAAGGGGGGGTCAAAGCGCTATGTTTTGCAGGCACCTGAATGCGCTGTGCAAGAGGTTCATCCCCCTCCCATTTGGAGCCATTCCAGGCAGCTAGAGACAACGTAGGCGTCTCCTCCAGTGCCGCATCTGTTCCAAGTAAGAGGGGTGGCAGCTCAGGGGCAAGCCTTCTCTGTAGTGGCATAACAACTATGGAATTCCCTTCCAGGGGAATTGAGAACTACTCCCTCCCTGCTGGCTTTTCGGCAAGGACTCAAAACATATCTGCTTTGTCTGGCATTTGGTTGCTGAGTGAATATTTGTCCTCTGGGCCTCTGAAATACTGCTGTGACTTGCCTGCTTCCCTGGACTTATTTTGTTCCCCCAATGGCTCAACAATATATATTAAGTTTTGCTCTGTTTTGTTTTATGTTTCACCTTTTAATATTAAAATTAATGTTTTTAATGCTCTGTTTGTTGTTTGTCTTTTTACTTGTTGTGATACTTTGTACTTTATTATGGAGTTTGTAAGCCACCTTGGGCATTTGCTTCAGCATGGGAAAGGCGGGATATAAATTTCTCAAATAATAATAAATAATCATAATTCATTCCCATAGCTGACTCTTCTACCTGATCAGCGATTCAGCTAACCAAAGCAAATGGTGGTTGTAACATCCTGTATTAGACACGTGTACAGACTGTGAAGTCTGACCACACTAGCCTCAATCCAGTGCAGGGGAGAGCAAGAGCCATTTTATTGCCCTCATTGCCAAAGGCACAAATCCATGCATGGGAAGCCCGTATGGACCTCCTCAGTACGGAAGAGAATGGAGCATTTTCATATGCATCCAGAGCTCTGAGAGCTCATTGAATGCCCATGATGTTTCTGCCATTGCAGCAAACTCTGATTTATTTGAAATGCCTGTGCTTTCATGGGGATAAGATGATTGCCTCTCAGACCATTACACGCCAGGAAAGCAATGTTGATTCTTAATTACCTTCGTTCGCTTTTGCTACAGTGACGATGCCATCAAAATAATCCCAACTGATTTTACCCCATTCGGTTTTCTTTCTTGCAATTAGATGCTTGTTATATATTTCTGTCCAGGGTTTCGAACAGGAAGGGAAATGACATCTTTTTTTCAGAGCGAGAAATCAGCCCACAAAGTTTGAATGAATAAAAAGGGGTTATTGAATTTCACTGTAATACTCTGCAAAGGCTATTGATTTGCTAACTCTCAGGGACAATTCTTGCAGAGTGTAGGGACTTTCAGAGAGTATTTGGGGTTGGTTTTACTGCTGGCTTGTTGCCTGGAGTTTAGTAGATGTTCTTTGCTGGCCCTTTAAAAGTCTGTCAGCAGCCTTGGATTCTGTTAGAACATGAGATCCTGTTGATGCACCTGCAGTGCCTGGGATAGCTTCTATTTTTAGAGATTGTTTTTCTGCTTTCCCTTCTGCTGCAAATTCCCACCAAAGGGTTCTCTTTACTTCTTGATCCATAGATGTCTAATTGTTCATTGTACAACATGCATGTGAGACAGATGGCAGGTGTACTAGGAATGTACAGAAACCCAAATATGCAGTGGAGTCATTTCAAATCGCTTCCTCTTTGTTCTTGGATTTGTGTTTCCAGATGTTAGACACCAGGGATAGATTATTAACAAATATTACTAATTAACAGCCCAATCCTATCCTTTTCCCCATCATAGTATGCAGCTGTGCCAAGACAGACTGCACTGCATGTTATGGGGGGGGGGGACAGTAAGAGGGGGACTTGGAAGAGGTAAGAGGAAATATTTTCCCTTACCCCTACATAAGCCTCTTGATAATCAGTGGTTCTCCTCCGACTTGCATCACAGCATCTGGTGCAAGTCACTTGGGCCAGGATAAACTCCCCTTCCTGCCTCTGACACACCATCATCCCTCCCTAATCCACCCACCTCCCCGCCCTGTTCCACCCATCCTGCCAACTTTCTGACATCCGTGGGACTTCTTTTATCTGCTATGGCACACAGAGTGCTCCTCAATAACTGCGGTGGCACTCTGGAAGCATGCAGCAGTGAGCACTTCCATAATGACATTTGCAGTGCCATAAAATACAATCTGCTACCAGAGACCTGTTCTAGTGGCAGAGCCAAAGCATAGGATTGAACCATTACAAAACTTCCTACGGGGTAGGCACATTATTCTGTAGCAGCAAAAGCACAAAAATTGTCTAGTGGCACTTTCAAGACTCACAAATTTACTGTAATACAAGATTACAGGACTATAGTTCACTTCAGCAGATGCCTTCATGAAGGAATGTCAGGGGTCGAGCCCTTGTCCAACCCTTGCTTTACATGGCTGCAGGCCAGGGGCAGAACTGCCTGGCCATAGAGCCACCACCACCTCTCCAGCTGACCAGGTAAGATGTAGGGCAGCTGGGTGGGAGAGACCGTCCCCCCAGGGCTCACCTGACCTGAGCAGTGAGCAGGGCCAAGTCACCATTAACCACCAAAGAGGAGGGAAGCAGGTCAGGGCCTCTTTAAGCCTAGAGAGGGAGGAAGGGGAGGAGCCGAGGGTGTGGCTGGGGAGGATAAAAGCAGGGAGGCCTGTGATGACAGGCAGTTCTGGAGAGGGAAGGCAGGAGGCTGGAGCGGGAGCCCCTGCCTGAAGACCAAGGGCCTCAGGTCCTGCCTCCAGGGAGGACAAGGGTGTCGTGAACCCTCTCCCCCTGGCTTGGTCTGAGGCTTCCCCTGCAAGGAACCCCAGGGAGGTGGACACCCCACCCAGGGGTCCCATGAGACCATCCAGCTGACCCTCGGCACCCTGCCAGATGACGCCTTGAGACCTCCCCTTTTCGGGGCACCCCTCACATGGAAAAAGACTGGAGAACCACAAGCTAAATTCATAATTAGAATTCTAAATCTGCAGTGATAATAGTGTTTTGGTTTTAAAATACTTGACTGTGTTAAAAATTATACAACAACCCAAAAAATCTTGTATAATACAGTCTCTCTCTTTAAGTCGAAGTTTTGAAACAGGAAAAGCAAGTGAATAGAAGTTCAAAGCCCCAAAGTTCATGTTCTATCATGTTTGTCCAAGAAGTGCTTTCTAACGTGAGGTGTGGCAACACAGTAGTCACAACGACAATCTGCTGTAATGGATGAATATGATAAAGTGTATCAGACTTCAGAAACGGAACTGGGGCATATTTGTCCTTTTCAGAGTCTATTCTCATGTATCAGTCATTCCAGTAGGGAATTTGCCAAGTTATGTATTACCATGAGTTAAATGTCAATTGATCCCTTCCTTATTTCCAGTGTTCAGCTACCTCCACACATGCTGCAACTAGTTATACTGTAATTCAGCCCTTGTCAAGTTACTCTTAATGGGCTGATCCAGACAATATGTCCAAACCGGCCCTGCCCACATGCAATTAGGGACATGTGTGTTCACATCTCAGTCATCCCTTCCAACACACCATTTCACTTAAAATCATGCAGGGGGTGGTTCACCTGAATCGCTGCCTCACACGTGATTAAAATACAACAATGGAATTTAAATTGCACATGGGGGAATGGTTTGGATCAACTTTCCCATGCGATTATGGAAAGTGGAGCGTTACCCTGGGAGGGGGCATGGAATGTGTGTATTCACATTCCTAAACACTCATGGGTGGGATAGTTTCAGAAGAGACCCTAAGAGGGCATTCAGACATCAGCAAGTAGAATACTTTAAAAAGCATACAAACATAATGCTGATCGCGCAATGTAAGCAGCATAAATTGGAGTTTTGTTTGGCCCAGTCTGGAATATGAGTCTTCTCCCCTTAAAGGGGATTGGAGGAGGGCAGGGAGCTGGGCGGGCTCAGAGGGTTCTTAGGGCATCAGCACCCAGCCCTCTTCCTCCTTTGCACGTGGGCACAGAACTGGCACCCACCCACCCGTCCCTAGAGCAGTCTGAGTTGTACTCTTTGCCGTTTGGGGCAGGGTAGGAATTTTTTGCTGCCTGCCAGGATTGGCAGGTAGCAGGCAGTTTTTTTGCCTACCCCAGACTGCCAGGGTTAGGGGGGGTCCTTTTTCCTGCTAACATAGGTCACTTTATGGCAGGTGGTGTGGATTAGAAGGCATGAACTGGACTTTGGAGTGCACCTTCAGGCAGCATAGGCAGGGCGGAACCCACTTTGAGTCCTCAGGGGCCCAGTGGCACGAGGGCATGGATGGGACCCTGGCCGGGACTGCCGGGCTGCCTCAGAGGCTCTGTGGCTTGAGGTGGCATAGCTCGCAGTCTGGCTGCCTCACCCCTTCACAGGGTGAAGACTTGGATAAGCTGCGCCACCTTTAAAGGGACCAGGCTTGGAGTCGGGTGCACACCCAGCCCAGAGGACAGATATGATTTTGGTGCCTTTCGAGGGTCCAGCCTCCGCACCACAGGTGCTTTGCTGCCACAGCAATGCAGGTCTCTCTGCCTCTCTTTCTAGACTACCTTACCCGTTTGCCCGTGAGTATACGTGGTAGTATAAAGTGGCCCTTTCTCCCAGCTCCTTTGTCTCGAGTGTTCATTGGGGGTGTGTACACAAACGATTGTTTTTTCAGCGGTCAGAGAGAAATTCAGCTGCTCTTCCTCAACCCCACCTGGAGAGCAAGTTGCAGAGTGACTCCTCACAGGAAAGAAGCTGAATCTTACTTGCCCTGTCTTTGGCCCTGTCTAACCGCAGAATGGCCAGTTGGGGAACAGTTGGACTGCCTGTCCCTTCCTATTGTGCCTAAAATCTAGCTAAAAATACAGCCATTACAGAAGAAGGTAAACCTATACTGGTTCAGCTGAGTGGAAATCACATTTCAGGGGAAGTACTGGATATCTATCATCATTGACATCGTCGTTGTCATCATCAAACATTACATGGCAATATCTCACCAGTTCTTAAAATCTTGGGTACAGTTCAAACAAGTGAGCATCCAAAAACCCCAGTCCAAACATCTGGTGGTTTGTGACACCACAATAATAATAATATTGCTTAAGATTCTGAGTGTTGAAAGTAATTCTTACAACAGCCCTGCAAGCATTTTCATCCCCATATTGCCTAGAGATGTTGCTAAGAGACTTGCTGCTTGCTTAAGGCTAACTGGCAAGATATTGGTTGAAGGGAGAATTGAAGAAGGCATGCTGCTGCTACAGCTCACACACGTAGACACTATATTGCATCAGAATGGAGAACTGATGTAGGAACCCTGAACCGAACTGTGTACATTGGCTGGTAGAAAGACATAATGCTTTTAAAGTTGTGGGGCCAATCTAGAAGTGCTTTCACTGTATTCAGTCAAAAATATACCTCTCCTCTTCAGAGTGGCACTCGGGTCGGTCACTCAGAATGCTTATTGGCAGAGGTATGACTTTTTGGTTTTATTTTTTCAGATTTCATGATAAAAATAAGAAGCACAGAAAGCAGTGTAATGTGTTTTTTATTCCAAGGGCACATTTTTATAAATTATAATTATAAATTATAATCGCTTTAAAAGTGTACTCGGTAGGTGATATAGGTGATATACGTGCTATAATGTCAGTAGATGCAGCCACAGTCATTACTTGTGCACCACCACTCCCAGTCCAGCCCAACAAGCCTACAGCAGCCAAAATGTAGAGGTGCTAGAAAATAGTTTTATTTTTTCATATATTTCAGGATTATTATTTTTTTTACAAAAATGAGAATTGCAGAAAGTTATGCAGGTATTATGTGGTTTATTTTGTTATCACCAAAAAAATCATACATCTGTTTATTGGCTAATATCCGTGATGTCACTAACAACTCTCTTTTTCAATCCCAGAAACAGTTTATTATTATTAACAGTATTTATATACCGCTTTTCAACAAAAAGTTCACAAAGCGGTTTACAGAGAAAATCAAATAACCTTTAGAGCCTCTCTCTCTCTCTCTCTCTCTCTCTCTCTCTCTCTCTCTCTCTCTCTCTCTCTCTAAGGTGACAAAGGAACAGATAAAATGTATATGTGACTTTTTAAAAACAAAAGCAGCACACAGCCTGCCTGAACCAAGTTGGGAGAGTTAAGTATGACTGACATTGTTCAATTTGCAGGTATGTATGTATGCCTCTATGCATGAATGAATGAATGATGTCATTTTCAATAATCAAACTAGGAGGAAGCTTTGCTCATACTGTTGATGCAGTAGTACATACATCTTTTCGTAATACATCTGTCTTCACCTATAGTCATTATACATAAGACCGGTCTTAGTCTTGAGACTAGAATGTGACAAATGTATCCTATTGAAGATATATAGATAGAAGTAATAAGAAATGTGTTCAAAGTCGGAAATACTGAGGGCTCAAGATGGTGCTGTGGTATACTGATAAGGGCAATAAATATATTTGGAGGTTGTTGTAGGAGACTTCTTAAATCTGTCAGGTAGGCCTAAGCCTGAGATTAATACTGGAGAGCTAAATACAAAACAGAACAGACCATAAATCAAAAGGAGGCAGTATGATAATTACTTATTTCGCTGATTAAATCTCCCATAAAGTGAGATGTACAGTATAGCAAAGGTCATTAAGGCTTAACCAGGATATAACTCAGAACTGTCAAAATGTCTGAATGATTCTCCAGAATCACTTGATTTTCTTTTTTTCCAATTAGTGAGGCTGGACATCTATGGAGATAGAGAATTTTGAAACGAACCCTCCTTAAAATGAATACCTGTTTGGCTGCTGATTATGGCAAGAACTACAAAATGGAGCATATAGTGACTTTCTGAGAGATATTTTTAAGAAGAGACAATGCGGGTCAGTATAATTGTTCCAATTTTGCTATTGTAGGGCTGAGCAGCTTGTGTAAAATAAGCTGCTTGTCTAAGGTATGGAAGTTCATGGCTGAGGGAAGATTTAACTCAGGGAATTCACAGCTTGCTGATAGTCTCTTAGCCACAGTGCTACATCAATAACCTGTTTGATCTATGTATGTACCCAGTGTAATGGTTAAGAGCCTGTTTGTGAACCAGGAAATCACTTGTTTCAGTTAAAACTTGCCTTAGTCATAACCTGGCAGTGGCCTTAGGCAGATCACTGTTTCTGAGTACCCCACTACAATATGAGGAAAATAATGCCAGGGCTTTGCCAGGGATTACTGCGATATTATACGTGAAATGCTTGGAAGAAATGACATGTGCTGTTCACATACTCTCTGTTGCTATTCTCACTATTAGTGTTTTGACTTCAAGCACCCTAAATACGTATATGTAGAATTTAGAGAGCAATCCTGTTACAGTAGGCCGGCACAGCCGTCCCTGTGCTTGCCCAGGAGTGTCACAAATGTGTTGTAAAGCTTGTTCACGATTACTCTGGAGTTGGCTAGGCTGGTACTGAAGCCTGCGCTGGTCCACAGAGGCCAGATCCAAGCTCAGGCCCTGGCAGGCTGGTGCAGGGAGGATGGAGGGAGTGGTGGGAGGATGGATGGAGGCAGGGAGGGGGAGTTTTTGAGTGTGGTAGGGTGGGAGGTAGATCAGGCCCAGGAGGGGAGGTTGGATCAGCAGTGGCAGCCTGTGCTATATCTCAGCCCTGGGTCCTGAAGTCTTATAACTCAGGCTATACCAAATATTTTCCTGTTAAGAACATAAGAAGAGCCCCACTGGATCAGGCCATAGGCCCATCTAGTCCAGCTTCCTGTATTTCACAGTGGCCCACCAAATGCCCCAGGAAGCACACAAGACAGCAAGAGACCTGCATCCTGGTGCCCTGCCTTGCATCTGGCATTCTGACATAGCCCATTTCTAAAATCAGGCGGTTGCGCATACACATCATGGCTTGTAACCCGTGATGGCTTTTTCCTCCAGAAACTTGTCCAATCCCCTTTTAAAGGCAGCTGGGCCAGATGATATCACCACATGCTGTGGCAAGGAGTTCCACAAACCAACCACATACTCAGTAAAAAAAATATTTTCTTTTGTCTGTCCTAACTCTCCCAACACTCAATTTTAGTGGCTGTCCCCTGATTCTAGCGTTGCGTGAGAGGGTAAAGAACATCTCTCTATCCACTCTGTCCATCCCCTGCATAATTTTGTATGTTTCAATCATGCCCCCCCTCAAGTGCCTCTTTCTAGGCTGAAGAGGCCCAAACGCTGCAACCTTTCCTCATAAGGAAGGTGCCCCAGCCCAGTAATCATCTTGGTCGCTCTCTTTTGCACTTTTTCCATTTCCACTATGTTCTTTTTGAGATGCGGTGACCAGAACTGGACACAATACTCCAGGTGTGGCCTTACCATCGATTTGTACAATGGCTTTATAATATTAGCCATTTTGTTCTCAATATCTTTTCTAATGATCCCAAGCATAGAATTGGCCTTCTTCACTGCCGCCGCACATTGGGTCGACACTTTCATTGAGCTGTCCACCACCACCGCATGATCTCTCTCCTGCTTTGTCACAGACAGCTCAGAACCCATCAGCCTATGTGTAAAGTTTTGATTCTTTGTCCCAATGTGCATGACTTTACAGACCCTCCCTCATATTATGCTAGCAATATCACTAGTGTAGGTCTGGGGTGACTCACCAGACCAGCAAGGGAACATTCCCTTCCCCTGAAGAGGCCTATTGAAAAAATTCCTCCACAGGATTCAGCAGGTACCATATTAGTGCCACTGCATTACCATGTGGGAAGTCAGATAAGATCGGACCATAAGTTATATAGTTGATTCCATTTGACTGTGGATTGATAATGGATGATATCAAAAAAGCCAGTATAGCTAGATTTTATTATGTGCTGATGTCATTGGGGTGAACAAAGTCAATTCAGAGTGAAAGCAATGCTCATTTTTAAAGAATCACACACGAAAATAACTCTGGTAGGAATTGTCTTTCAACACTGCAGAAATTGTTCACCTGACCTTTTGGCACACGCATACTCAATACACCAGATTCTAAATGGGTATACAATTAACTACGGTATTAGTGACACACATTTCACACTTACTTAAAATGAGACAGACAACATATTCAATATATTGCATGGTAAAGTGAAAGACTGCTAGAGCAAACTCACCTTAATAATAGCACCACAAACACGATGACACTATAAAAACCCTGTGTAATAATGTCTAAGGACTAAATTGAAAGGAAAGTATTCAATAACTTTTGAACAGCATTTTTATATTTGTTGCAGCTGTGTGGAAAAGGAGCTCTATCAATTATAATTTTTTTCAGGTCATCACGATCCGCAATTCTCACCTCCAACATAACAATGATTAATGACAGTGTCTGCCCAGTGTATAGAAGAGAAATGACTTCACTTATCAAGGGTGTACATGCTGACAAAAGATTAGTGGCAAAACCTAAGCCATCCTACCGCAAACTGGATATAAGGAAATTTTTGAATCTATCTAGAGATACATCTATAGCGGAAAGCCAGTCATCTCAGTGGAGAATGTTGTGTTTGGAGGCAATTCAGCACATCAACAGGATATTCTCATTTAATTTTAGCATTTAATGATGCAGGTACCATCAGTTCATAGACTGGCTAAAGATCCGTTCTTGCAAAATATCTCAGTGTCATCACAGAAAATATTTGTAGCTTGGTCTTGCAATACTGAAGTCAATGCAAATGTTGTGATGGTTGTAGTTTGGCGGTGCAATGATAAAAACTTCCTGATCTCAATAGCCATGTGACAGATCCTGACAACTGCACATCACATACAATTCAGATGGCTAAACTGGAATGAGGTATTTGCACTCAACATTGTTTTTAATTCAGACTGTGTAAGGAAACCACTTACAGCCCATGAATATTCACATCAACAAGTTTATTTCATATTGCTCAACAGACACCACTGCAGAATGTGTTGAAAACAAAATCAGAGTTCAGGAGATCAACAATGGTGTCATTTAAGTCATTCCACAACTCAGTTCTCAAAAGGACCAGAAACAGGAAGCTTTCCAGGATCAGGGTTACTTTCTACCTGTGTTGAGAAGACACTTTTCTCATGTGGAGAAAATCACATTGTGAGGGAAACAAGAGTGTGAGCACAATGCTACGTTTGAGAAGTGCTGGTGCAGTGTTTGCTATACCAGTGTGAGCCACAAAAGCACCGTAAAGCACTTTTTGATGACTGATGAGGAGGCAATGCCTGCGGGACAGCTGACACCAGCCCCCCACTGGATCTGAGCCCAGGCCAGTGGCAGAAATAAGTTTCATGATGAGCAGACAGGGCTGGGAGAAGGTGGCAGGAAAGAGTTTTGAAGACGGGGAGAACACATTTCTGGGTGGGGGGAGCAAAGTGTGGTTGGGCCAGGACTGGGAGGCTGGGTGGCATCAGCAAAGATCTCCTCTACAGTATCATATCCTCCCTCCTCAGCCAGCTGGTTTTACACTGGGCTGCTCGGACATCCACCAGCTGTATAGCCGGCAGATATCCAAGTAGCCCCATGGGGCTGGCTGGTGCATTACTCACTTTTTCAAGAAGAAAAAATCCCCTTACCCCGCAGAGGCATCCGGCTGCCTCCTGACCTGTGCTGGACACAGCACAGGCCATGAGACCTGGTTGCAACAGTGCAGGTAAGGATTGGGCTTCCCATTGGTATGTCCTACACCTGTACCAATGAGCTTCCAAAGCTCCAGCCCATGAACTCTAGAGATACAGCTTTCATCTGAAGCACACACACTGCACTTAGTGAGTGACACCCCCACCCTCCTGTGATCTCAAACATTGGATGCCCAGGCAAGTGTGTGAAGAAAGCTTCTATCTTGGAGAGTCAGGCTCTCTAATATAGTTATTGGGGTACAGTACAATCTTGTATTTCATTCCTCGTGCATAGCGCACACTTAAGTTAGTTGCCTTTGTATATGGACATACGTATCTTTCATTTGATGAAATGATGATTTCATTTGCCTTCATGCACTAGCTCACTTTTAAAATCAAATCTTCTTGTGCAAAAGGTCAGCTTTGCTTCCTTGCACAACAGCTTGCAGTTATGGAATTACCTTCTACTGAAATACTGTAATAAAAACATTTGCATTCGCCAGAAAGATCACCAAGTCTGTAATACTACTGTTACAGCTGCTACTGATTCTTTGTCACATTATTTAGTGAGGCTAATGCTGGGAGCACAAGTCTGACCCTCTTTGACAATACATATCTATGAATACCAGTGGGAATTTAGGAAATAAATCCAAATCCATTATCAGGACCTTTTGGAGGTGGAGGATTTATCCTGAACAATACAAAGAAAAGCCTGGAGGGAAAAGGGACATAAAGCAATATATTCCATATGTACAGCTCTTTGGGGAGGAGGAGATCTTATGTGATGATTGATTCTTTTTTTTGCACCTTCAGTCCATACCTAAAACCAGTGATTGGTGGGCCATTTCCTTGAAGTGACCTTATTCTGCTTCTTTGCCTGATAGTAGAATGAAGTGGCTCCTGACACAAATAGTTCTACAGATAAGATGGGCTTCCTTCTGCTACATGAATGAAAACTATCTGAGGGAAGCCCTACCACAGGTCACGGGCCCCGCCACAGGCCACTGGTGCTCCTCAAGGGGGGGATAACACTAAATTTTTCAGGTGCCTGGACACCTGTGTAAAGTGGCCTCACCCCTTGCCTTTGCTATATTGCTTTGCTTTCTCAGCCACGACTCTGCCACTCAGCGGTTGCACGGACCGCCAGGCAGCAGACAGGTAGGTGGGGGTATGGGGGGAGGAGGTGTTCCGGGGGGAGGGAGCATGTGGGAGGGAGGTGAGATCCTGAAACTACGTGTCAGGCCGCCTGCCCAACACGGAGGCTCTTCATTCGATGCCGCCCATTGGGTCGTCGTAGAATGGAGTAGCCCCATTGCAAGGCTACTCGCTTTACCCAGGGGAAGGAGACGAATGTCCTCTTCTTCTAAAGAGGTGGCGGCAGCTGCCTGGGGCACACTGGATGCATTGGCAGCCATTTTCGGTGCTGCTGCAGCCGGGCAGCTCAGGATTGGGCCGCCTGGGATCTGCAGATAACCACAAAGAGGCAATTCCAGAACCGTGTTTCATGTGGAACGCCACACTGCAATCTGGGTAACAGGAAAATCAGCTAGGGAGGGAGGTGTTAAAGGGAGAAGCAGTGGATGTAAGAAGGGTTAAGCACCCTCTCCTCACCCACCACTTCTTTGCTGGAAATAGGGTTTTCCCAGCCTGCTGTGCTAAGGAGAACCTTCTCTTATGACCAGTCATCAGAAAACACATTTGCCCATGCTTATTCGGCAGGTTTGATTTTGGAGCACATTCCTCTCCAAGGTAAGCATACAGGGTGAATGGCAGCCTAGGCATGCCAAAGGATGATATCTCCTCAGCCATCATTCCATTTAGACAAATGAAAGATTACAGCATATAAGAAAAGGCAGCAGCACAAAGCCTTTTGCTCAAAATAAATTACCCGTTTCCCGTGATCTTTTTGACAAGTAAATTTCCAGAGAAAATAGCACTGATGGGAACACAGTGACAAAGAATGTGGCAACCCAGGGCACCAAAAGGAATACAAGCCTCTTTTATACAACTGTTTTCTTGAAATGAAATTGTCAGCACAAAACAAGCAATAAGGAGAACGTATAAAAACAATGGAAAATAGTATAGTACCTTGTATTCAGCTAGGGCCTACCTTATAAAGAACGAGAAGGGAAGAAAATAAGATACAGACTGCTCTTTTTATCCATGGGGAATCCATTCCAGAACTCCCTGCAGATACACGAGTCTGTGTATATGAAAAACCGCAGCCACTTCCAGTTTGATGAGGAAACTGGAAGTGGCTTTCTGAGGCCTCCAGCAAGCCTTCTGAGGTCCATGGAGGCCTCCATGAGTCACAGAAGGCCCTAGAAAGTCACTTCTGGTTTGAAGTGGCTCCCCCCTCTCTTCAGAATCCATGGCATCCACAGTGAGTGAAATCTGCAGATGCCTGATCTGCGGATACAGGGGACACACTGTATGCTCAAGGCATTTAAGGCACCTGAGCCAAAACAACAAAATTCCAAATAGAGGCCTCCTGAGGTCAGGGAATGGTTGTTCCCTTACCGCGGGGCTGCATTCTAGTTGCAGTAGAGTGGGAAAGTTTGATAGGATTGGGCCCTTGAAAGCAATGCAAACTTCCTTCCCACATGCACAGTGAACCCCTATGAACTTCACTGCCATCACCTTGATGGGGCACCACAAACCATGTGAGTGCCACGGCAATTTCCATGATGATCCTGCTTTTCCCAAAGACAGCCCAGCAGTATGGATGGCACAGCTGTAAATATTGTCTGTTGATCAGTGAACCTGGCAATATTCAGTCCTTTTCTTGATGGACTTCTCGTCTGGCACTACCAATCAAGGGGAAAGGCTGCTGATTGCACAAGCTCCAATACGTAACACTGCTTGGGGTGTAATTTATCCATACTTTTAAACAGAGCTGAAAGTAAGAGTCAAAGCATTTTCGTCTATGATCCACACTTGGAAGTGGAGATGACAATGGATGCATATTAAACTAAAAGGAAGTTTGTTATAATTCATGGAGGAGCTGCTTTAGCAAATTAATCATCCTCACAAATTTATACACACTTCTGGGAGTGGGATTTGACTTTAATTGGTTCCTCATGTGGCCAGCTAGGACTTAATTCAAACTGTCACTCTGCTTGTGAAAGCATTTATTATTCAGACAAAAATGGAAAGTAGATTAGACAGCAAACTTTATTTTTAAGGTTTTACTCCACATGCCAAATAGGTCCTTGCAAATGTTACAGGTTTCCCTGAGTTCCTGCAATCAAAGGGGCTAATGCCATCACTTTGCTTCTTGTTTCTTATGTGCTTGTTCTGGACAGCACTTTACTCAGGGCTGCCACCAGGTTGCTGGGGGCCTGAGGCAAAGCTCTGCACTGGGCCCCCGTGGTCCCTGCTCTCAGCGCCTGATTACACATTGGGTGCTACTGCTGCCACTTGTATTGCGAGTTCAGGGGTTGGCCTGGTGGGTGGGACATCTGATGGGCATGGGTCCTTGACAAGTGCCTGATCTGACCAAATCCTGACATCATCCTTTGATCATACTGCATATCATATCCCTCCACCCTGGTCTGGTTCAGTTTGACTGTAATTGAATCTACTCTCTTCTACTCCATAGTTTGGTAACCAACAATAAGGTGTTTTATTATCAAGCAAGATTTTTTTTCCAGGGGTTGTTGCTGGTGACATGTCATCTCTTTTTAGACTGTGCACTTTTTAGAGACAGGGCGCCATTTACTGATATGTTTTGCGATGTAAACTGCTTATGTTGAAAAGTGGTAAATATTATTGAATTGCAATAAATATTTGATGATGATGATGGTGATGATCTCCATTCTGTTGTTCTCTGAGGAATGGTCAGTGATTCTAACAGCCATTAAAAGATAAACATGAGCATATGAATATTTTCCTCCCTGTTTGGTTGGTCTACTGCTGAACGATCACATCTTAGTTATTGGTTCTTATTCATACCTTATGCTTTTACGCTTAAAAATGGTATCGTAGTCTGGGCATTCAGTTTTTATGTTTTCTCCTAATAATGGTTTCATCACCAGCTCATGTGGGGAGAGCATTTTCACCATATTGCATCCTCCACTTCAGAAGAGGAAGGAAGGAAAGAAGGGAGGTTGTTGAGTGAACTGATAGGATTTCTTTTACCCTTTCTTTGCCAGCATTTGACCTTTGATGAGAGAACTGGTGCTGCAGATTTTTTAAAAATTATTATATTGTCAGAATTATTTTAGGAGGTATTGTTTCCTAACTCACTGATTTGGTGGCGGACCTCCCATTCATTTGATGGGGCAAATGCCCTGAGTGTGGAGCCCGGCACAGCTTTCAGAACCCATGGAAACCTCTCTGATGCTCCTGACAGGGTCAGAAACAGTGCTTCTGATTTTCTGGAAGCATAGTTTAAAGTGTCGGAAAAACTTCAGGAGGCTTCCCCGACGCATCCTGGAGTTGCACAAGGCACCATGCGCTCCAGGTAAATGGGGGGATGGATTTGCGAATGGGGGGCAGGGGCATCCCATGGGGGACACCATCGCGGACTTTTGCCCCATGGCGCGGGACTAGGAAGGTCTGCCACTGTTAACTGTAATGAACATTCTGGTGTGCGTGCATTGACTTTGGTCAAGAGCCTGCCGTTCCACTCTGTCTTTTAAATATATGATCATTTTTTTCAGCCTCTGGTACAGCTATTCCAGAAATTTATCCATTGAGTTCTACCAACTATTTTAATACATAGTGACTTAAATGCCCAATCCTATCCAATTTTTGAGTGCTGATGCAGCTGCAATGCAGCCCTGAAATAAGGGAGCAAACATTCCCCTACCTTGAGAAGTCCTCTGTGATTCTCCCCCCCCCCCCACAGAATAAACCCCATTGGCATGGCTGCATCTGCACTGGAAAGTTGGATAGGATTGGTCCCAACATAAATACGTGAAATGAAGGTTGCTACCAATCCTACGGCATAAAATTATTCCCTTTCCTGTTTCATTGCATTTTGGTGGCCTCCACAATTGAATTATACTGTCACTGAGAACAGGCAACTTGGTCTCACATCAACCTTGGTCTTAAACTATCCTGTCAAATCCTTATCTGCCTTGAGTAGTGCACTCATTGGCTTGTCATAGATGTTTCAATCAAACGTATCACCTCCAACTCACCTCGATGAAAATGGCTTTCCCAGCTTCCTAGCTGTATGACTCCCAAGAGAGTAGCCACATAATCTTCTTTCAAGCTGAAGTGGCAAGCTATAATCATTATATAGTGCAATGTAACTTTTCCAGTTTTTTTTTTTAAAGCACCCTTCCCATGATTCTACTATACTATATTATCATATAATCACTCTAATTACCTGAGTGGTTTTCTATGTCCTTATGAATGGTAGGGCCATCTAGTGCAAAGTGAATCCATGTGTTTTAATCTGATCTCATGGAGTAGGTGTTAAGGCATCTACCAATTCTAGCATAAAAATTCTCAGGAAGATACACTTGGAATCTTTGTTACAGAAAGGTGTGAAGAATTGTTATGTGCAGGAGAAGCATCCCCTCTCCCACACTGATCAGGTAATATGCAGAATAATCTTTAGGTGAAGTTGGCTTTGAATGGCAATTTAAAACATAAAAAACGAGAAGATGATTTTAGATTTATGCTTAGAAACTTAAAATCTTGTCATTGGTAGTTATGTCAGTACAGCACATTAATCATGTGGAAGATAAGAAGCTGCCTTATATGAAGTTAGATCAGTGTTTCTCAAACTGTGGGTCACGACCCATTGGTGGGTTGTGTGGTGGGGTCATCAGCTTGATGCTCACTGTCGCACCACAAAGCATTACTAGGAGCCACTGGAGTTCATGAGGTGGGTTGCGGTGGTACAAAGTATAAGAACAGATGAGTTAGATTATTAATCTAGCTGGATCGTGCCAAACTCACAACCCTCTCCATTGGTCTCCGCAGACCCCAGAATGCCTTGAGGAAGCTACTAGAAGTGACTTCCAGTTTGCTTCTGTGAGTTCTGAGTTGCTTCTACAAGGCATTCTGGGGCCACAGAGGCCAATGGAGTGGGTTACTGCTCAGCAGAACCCAGAAGTGACCTCCGGTGACTCCCACTAATGCTTTGTGGCATGACGAGCATTGGTTCATGACCCAGCGCAGTGGACGAGGTGGATTGTGGTGGTACAAAGTTTGAGAACAGATGAGTTAGATTATTAATCTAGCTGGATCAATAGCATCTATGCTGGAAGGAACTTTCTAGGGTTTCATACAGGGCTTTTTCCCCAGTGCTACCTGGAGATAGCAAGTATTCATCCTAGAACCTTATGTATCCAAAGCTGGTGCAGTACTTCTCAGCTACTCAGTACTATAGTGTGTTTTAAAGGAATCTTAATATAGCAACAATTGGTGCTGCAGTGGAACTTTTGTTCAAACATTTATCTCTTAGGGAAAGTACAATTGGATTTGTAGCGTCTCCCCAGATACAGGTCAAAAAACAGTTTTAAAGCATAAGATGTTGCAATGCTTAAAAGAAGAAATCACACATTTATTTTGGATATTTTTATCCTGCCTTTCAGACTCCAAAGAGGCCTTCAAGGCAGCTCATGTCAAAGGTCTACAAATTCAATGGTAACAAAAAGTCATGAACCTTTTCGCCTCCTCCTAAGCAGCTCGTGTTTCATGGTCACTTTGAGGAGGTGGACAAAGGCAGCAGCAGTTAGAGGCAGCAATGGGGGTTCTTCACCTTGCTAGTCTCTTTTCTCTTTCTTATACATTACTTACCTTATTGTGGCCTTATTTAACAACTCCAAATCCTCAAGCTTCAGCACCCAATATGTGCATGGTAAGACTGAATGGGGAACAATCTGAATGGGGAGCATTCCAATTCTGAATTGGAAGCAATCCTCCAGATCGCTTGTAATATGTGATTCAAGGAGAGCAGGAAGAGAGCAGTGTTATGAGAGTAGGGAAGAGGAGGTCCCATTTAGCTTTTAAGATACAGTGGATGGGGGCTGTGCAGTTGCTAAACAGATGATTGGCGCTGTCCACTATGACAAGTGAGATCACAAATTGGATTCCTAATTCCAGGCAATTCACTCTACCTGCAATGATGCGTGGGTGATCATTGCTGCCAAAGCTGGTGGCACCTACCATCAATTTAATGAAGAGGACCTTGCACATAGCAGCGTGCCCATTGGTAACTGACTTGAAATCAATGGACTTAAGTGCACCTACAGTGTTGTGATAGAATGTGGCCAATGAAAGCCAATTGTGATGAAATGCTGAAACTATCTCCTTTATTCTATTTGCAGCAAATTTCTTTACATTACACGACTTCAATTGCTGCTTTAATTTTTTGCCAAGCAATGAATGAGGATGAAAAAATGAATGTGCACTCTCTTGTTGGTACTGATGCTGAGACCACTGTTCATCCATTTGGAAAGAGACAGCCTGTCTCATAGGGATATTGGAAGGAATAAATAGTGTTTAGTTATAATGCATGCTAAAGAGGAGGCTTTCCTGTCCAGTTCACTTTGAGATAAGCGTTGTGGCTGCTCTCAGATGTCCTTTTCATGCATGGACCTGAAATGTTCAATTTGAAAGCATAGTGTGTGCATTTCTAAAAAGCCCTCTGTTCGTGTCCTAGCAATTTCAACTGTTTCATTATTTGCGAAACACAAAGCAAACAGAATCCACATGCACAAACCACACTTTTTATCAGGGCTTGTCACTATCCCAAGTCAAACGTAGAATTCTGGACGAGATTGCTAGGTGAGACTGTAGCCAATTCTTTCTAAAGTGTAGAGTACGAATGGAGTAAATTCCAACCCATCCTGTGGGAATCTGTGTTGGAATCCTAGGTTTCAGTTTGGATAGACTGATTTACAAACAGTTCATGAACCCTTTGCCTAATCTGGCTGCTTTGGGTTCCACTCTGCAAACAGCATGCAAAAAAGCACTGAATTCCACAACCTAACTTGTGGGGAGAGCTGATAAATCCATGGGGTTCCTCCATGTATCCTTTCTCACAGATCAGTTTCCTTTTCTAATTAGCTGTTGAGACAACCAGAGAAAGAAACATAATCTGCCTTCTCCTTTTTATTGTTTTTAGCAAGATGTATTAGAGAGGGCTAAAAACCGGGTGTGTGAAGCTGGATGTGCAAGTGACTCACACTTCTACTTTTTAGGCATCCAATATGATTTTCAAAGGGACATGTGCATCCCTATGCCTGAGCAGTACACAAGTCCCACACTTGTTTAAAACTTGCATATCTTGCTGCATAGCAGCACACAGGATCAGAAGACATTTTAGGCCAGGGGTGTCAAACTCGTTTCATAGTGAGGGCTGAACAGCATTCATGGTGCCTGCTGAGGGCCGGAAGTGATGTCATTAGGCAGGAAATGATGTCATTAAACAGGTCATAACCAAAAATAAGCACTTTTTCTCACTTAGGAACTCACTAGCTGCAAATGACAAAAAACACAGAAATCTTGATCATATTTCAAAATATGGGAGACCCAATTTTTGTGCGGGCTGCCCTTTTAGCAGTAACACCTCAGCACTGCTCAGCAGCTGAGAGCCTGAGGGTCAGATAAAAAGCTTCCATGGGTCACATCCAGCCCCAGGCCTTATTTTTGACACCCCTGTTTTAGGCAGTACTACACCATTGTCCACTGTCCCCAAATCTATGACATTTCTCAAAAGCCCTGCTCTCTCTCTCTCTCTCTCTCTCTCTCTCTCTCTCTCTCTCTAGCATTCTGTATAAAGGTTTTATGTTATAGTTTATTAAAAATTTATAAGACTTGACAAAGTTATCAAAAATATACCAAATAGAATAGAACTAATTAATTTCATCCCTAATAAATCATTTTTATTAAGAGATATTGTCATGGCAACCTTGTGCCAAAAAATCAATTAGTCAATTATATCACAACTCTTTTGATAATATAACCCTAATAAAAGCAAACAGTGTGTAGCAATGTCCTCACAGTCAACAATGCGATGCTGTGTGTTCATGGTGGTGAAGGGAGGCTAACAAAGGAGGAGTTGAGAAGAGACCAAAGAGAAAAGGGGGTAAGACAGAGATGGTGGGGGCAGTGGTGTAGCTAAGGGGGTGCAGGGGGTAGCAGTTGCACCAGGCATCAAGCTTTAGGGGAGCAACAAACCGAGCTTGACACTAGTGACCAGAATTGTGAAAATCTTGATATAATTGATATCTTGAAAGCTGCTGGGGGGAGGACGTGGGTTTCACCTGATTTTCACTTTTTAAAAAGCCTAGGTGTGACATCACTTCCGGTTGTGACATCACTTCTGGGGCATCATTTTGAGCTTGGCACCAGGCTACACGATCATTAGCTATGCCAGTGGGTGGGGGAGTAGTATAAGGGACCCACCTTCTGTCAAAATACCGGAACCACGTGACCGGATGCGGAAACCCCGGTATTTGGCTGTGGCCGTAAGCAATGCTTTGGCGTGACCCAGACGTACACCTGGGGCTACTCTGACTTTCTTTACAAACAGTGATGCAGTCAGGATTTGCAGCTTGTAGTGCACGCCGGGATCATCGCTCATAAGGCAGAATGCGTCTTTACTCCGCGTGAGCTTGATTTTCACGTCCACCCCATTTAACAGTAGTTTTTCTTGAAAAAACAAGTCTGCATGGAGGTGCCCCAGGAGGTCTATTTTTCTGCTTTCAGCAGTCAGGGCGGCTCTTCTAATAAAGCCTTGGTTATCCCCATCCAGGCCTGTTGATTCATGTTCCCCTAGGGTGTCTTTGTAAAACAGCCCTGCAGAGAATTGGGTTGAAAGCGTCTCACCCCCAAAATTCAAGATGGACTCAATAAAAGCTCTAAAAGGGTAGCAATTATTACTTTGACTTATGAGCCTGTCTCCTAGTGTCACATCCAGCTGGCTGAAGATGGCTGCGATCGGGTAATTCACCAGCCCCACCTCTGCAGCCCTGGCAATGTTGGCTCCATCTTCTTTCACTATTTTGCAGCACAGGTATAATAGCGTATTATTCAAGTCTAGGTAGTCTTCACCATTTCCAGCTATGAAAAACTCAAGCGGTGCAGACTCTGTCACAGCTGCCAGAGGGGGCACCTCGATAAAAATGCTTCCTTCTACACTGGTCTGTGTAGGGGCTATTTGGAACAGATCCAGTTCAGATTTAGTGCATTCTTCTGAAGCCCCATGAATAAAAGCCATGTTGGGTTAAAATATGTCTCTGGAGCGCCCCTTCTTTCTTCCCCACTGTCTCTTTGCCACCCTCTTCTGTGTCACCTGGCGCCTTTTAGCCTTCCTTTTAAAGGGACGTGGCGGTCCTGTTAGCTGCGCCTGCGCTGCTTTCCTTTTAAGCCCTTTTCTTCTTTTCATATACACAAGGCCGGCCCCCTCTTGTGTATTCACTTTATTCAAAATGGCCTGAGAAACATTTCCCACCACGTCTCTGGCAATATTCCGGGCCGCTGTTTTTACGTGGGGCCTGATAATCTCGAACCCCCTTCTCAAAAGGGGAACAGCTTTTCGAAAAAGACTTCGGAATACCCCTCCAACCCCTGCCCCATACATAACAGGGGCGCCTTGGTAGCCAGGGAGGCCATGTCCCGCCTGTGCCCTGTAATAGTTGCTATAAAGGGCAGGATCCCCATAACTTTTTAAAAGAACCATCTTTTAGAACAAGCAGGTTTTCCGGGGGCGAAAGTGAAGCTTCACAATCACTTTGCCAAAGCGAAATGACACGTTTTTGTTCTGATCTGTCTTTATCTCCACAGAGATGGTGTCTGCGTGATCTCTGTTCACAGAAAGGTAGTGAGGTTTGTCATAAGTTATGGTTACGTTTTCGCTGCTCTCCCCGCGTATGGGCACACAGCGTAGCAGGGGCACATAATAGTCTCCCACGATCTGATGTGTTACAATATCTGAGTAAATGTACAAAGTGGAAAACCCTGCTGTTATATCTGCGGTGAAAGGTAGTTTCTTGACAGGGTTTCCAGGGAACAGCCCTAATATATAGGCCAGCTCCCCGTTTGCTAGAAATGTGTAAGTAAAGGGGGGTTTAAGCCTGACCTTCCTGGCCACTGTGTCATAGTGCAGAACCATTTCCGGGGGGTCCTCGTGGGCCTGCATGACATTGTTCATGTGATCCAGCAGCTCTGGTATGGATGCATAATAGCCCCTTTGTAGAAAAAACACCCACTTCTTCACCCCATTAGAAATTTCAAATGTTGCATCCTCAGTGATTGTATTCCAGCTGTGTGGGTAATGTATTTCTGCTAATCCAACTTCCCAGTCCCCCGTCAGTTCCAGGGGTCGTGCCAGCTGTGTGGTGAAAGAGGCACTGGTGTTCTGAGGAAATACCTTAGCGCATGCGTTGCTAGGTAGGGTGATATAAAATCCATTTCCCCCCATTTTCTCACCTATGCAGGTTCACGCAGATCTGTACCCGCAACCCAACTGTTGAATTTGTCAGGCCAGCCTAACCATTTCACCAAGTGTTGCTTTTTGTTACCCTGCCCCTTCGTTGCTAAAACTTTTTCAATCCTGTAAACCTGGTCCTTGTTCTTCACCTTTTGTAATTCTTCAGGGTACAATGTCCCAACAATTGGGTCCCCCGCATAATCTTTTAACCTGAATACAGGTCTTTTTGCTTTGTGGTGGACTTGGTCAACTATGAAAACCTCTGTGGTAAAACTTTGTTCATAACCTTTTTCGAAAACCCCCTTGAGCTTGGAGACCCGTACGTGATCTCCTTTTCTGAACAAGGGAGCAGCTTTTTTTCTGTGTAACCTGTCTCCATAAACTGTTCTCCAGACAGATAGTGTGTTGGATTTGTTAACATCCATGGGTCGTGTCTTGATTGTTCTGTGGAAAGAATGGTTATAGCTCCTTATAAGCTGTGGCAGCACTTCAATATACCTGAATGTGTTCTTAGCTGTAAAAAATCTCCACATTCTTGTTTTCAGAGTCCTGTTAAAACGCTCCACAACTGCGGCTTTGACTTCATTGTTGGTAACAAAGTGGTGAATGTTGTGCTTTTTTAGTAACTCCCTTACAGGCTTATTCAGGAACTCTTTGCCAGAATCAGTCTGTAACTTGCAAGGTATTCTTCCCTGTTTGAAGATATGTTGAAAAGCCCCAGACACCTGCCTTCCTGTTTTGTCTTCTAGGCTCCTAGCCCATGCATATTTAGACAGTATGTCCACCACCGTTAAGATATACTTGTGGCCGCTGTTGTACTTAGAGAACTGCTGCATGTCCACTAAATCTGCCTGCCATTGTGCATCCACTCCCGAGACAATAGTCTTGTTTCTTTTAAAATGGACTCGTGCCTGTTTGTGCAGTGTATAAGCATCCTGTTCTGAAAGCCATGTGCTAACTTGTTTTCTGGTCAGTGATTTACTTTGCTTCTTAACCTCCTGGTAGAGGGGGTTCACCCCTCCGTAGCTCCCGACTGACCCTGGTGAATAATATATGCTCTTTAAAATTTGATCTGCCATGTTGTTGACTAGCACACATATGGACACAAGTGTCTGTTGTAAAATGTTTTTATTTACAGGTGATCCTTCTCCTTTTGCCACAACAGGTCATTCAGGGGCAAAGGCCTTTGCACGGTTGTCCTAGAGGCTCCCCAATAGACAGATTTTGGAAACTTCTAACCAGCTCATCTGTCTAGACAAAGAAAAAATGCTCTCAACACACAATATACACGATGGAATAGCAGGCCCCAATACATTGCCCCAAACTTCAGCCTCCATATATTTACCAGTGAAATGGGGCGACCGGGTCTTGCATCCCCCTCTAATTCCCGGCTTCCAGCCGCCGTGTGTACCCCAACAAGTGGGGGGATGCTTGCTTCTTCTTCTCCCTGTTCTAAAGCACGACTCCAGTATGTCACCCATTCTGGCGCTGTCATCCTGCGCTCCATTTCCTCCAACCTCTGGTTATAAAAAAAATGTATAGTTGATCCATAAGCACAAACATCCACAGACCCCCCCCCCACACACACACCCCTGTTATAAGCACACTTCCCATCACCCTTCTATGTCACAAGCACTTATTGTAAAGCGTGTATATTTACCATTGGTTTTGGCCAAAAGGGTCCTGCACCCATCTCTAATTCTTGGGATAAATCATTTTCCACACTGATGGGGTCAACAATTGTCTCATCTTCTGGCTCTAAAGCACGATTCCGATGTATCAGCCATTCTGGTGCTGTTGTACTTTGCTCCATGTCCTCTGGCTCCTGGTTATAAAAATTGATTGTCGTCCCAAAACACTGGCCATCTGGTAAGTCAAGTTCCATGGGTCTCCCCAGTCCAAAGCACTCTGGCAAGTCAAGTTCCACGGGTCTCTCCATTTTTTTTATTATTTATTTTTGCTTGTTTGTTGTGGTAAGTCTCTACTGGTTGCAAAAGAAAGAGGGTTTCTCCCCTCTCTCCGGCGGTTTAAATTTCCCCCCTCGTCCAGACATGCCCTGGCATATCCTCGGGACCACCCTCCACACCACGCAGTGGTCCCGTGGTCCCTAAAACCCCCTCCTATTGGTCCGGAGTCCCGAGGGGAGTTCCTACAGGGGTCACATGGCACCCCATTTCCGGGGGGCGGCGCAGAAAATGGCGCCCTTCGGGCGCCACCCTCCCCCCTGGTCCTGCCGTTCTGAAACCTCCACCACGTGGTCAGGGGTCTCGTGAGGAGTTCCTAGAGGGGTCACATGCCCACCCTCCACCCCTTCCGGGGTGTGGTTTCCGCTGACGTATTTCCGCATCCAGTCACGTGCTTCCGGGGGCGGGGCGGGGGAGGGGTTTCCGCATCCGGTCACGTGGTTCCGGTATTTTGACAGAAGGTGGGTCCCTTATACTACTTGGGGGAGAAAGAGAAAGTTGAGAAAGGAAGAAAGGGGGTAGGAGAAGGTTATGTGTGAGAAATAGATGGGAGAAAAATGTGGGGAAAGATATGGGGGAAAAGATGACCTCTCCTTTGGTTTCGGATTGCTTAGCTAGATGGCAGATGCTATGGTTGTGTGCTTTGGAGTTTACTAGCCAAAGGATGGCTGCAGACTTTTAGTGTAGTGGCTCCCAAATTTCTTCTCGGATGTTTGCAAAGCACAAAAGCTTCTCAAGGTTTTTTCCACTTACCTCTGCCGGTGTTGGCCTCTGCAGGGCTCCCTAGGAAATCACTTCCGGTTTTCAATCGTGAAACCAGAAGTGATTCCTGATCAGTATTTTTAACTTTTCTAAAGCAAGGGGAGCCAGGCAGAGACATTTGTGGTATTCCCCACAGCCTTGGAAGCTGGCACAGGTGGAGGTAAGTGAACCCCTGTCCTCAGCTGTGACACAATCCTGGGGATCACATTGCTGCCTCCCCCTGCCCCTTAAGGGGCCTGGGACAAATGCTTCCCAGGCTGGTGGGTTGAAACCCACCAGTTTGGGAACTACTTCTCTAGTATGGCATTCATCTCTGTTTTGCTCCTACTGCCTGGAATAGCTCCAAAGGGAAGGGAGAGGGACCCCTGGCATGCTGCAGTGAGACTTCATGCAAAACTTAGTGCTTTGCACCCCTTCTAGCTACACCACTGCCGGACTGCATTCAGATACGCCTACTTAACCAAGAGGTGACAGTGTTTTCTCTGGCAGAAGGAACTGGGCCTCTCCTTGCCTTCATGCTGCAATTGACAGAGAAACAGGCCTCCACTTTGAATGATAAGTTAATGGTCAGCTTAGCACTTTCTCTATGTTTTAGGCTTCTGCCTAAGTCCTTTTAATCGTTTGAATACTATTTGCATATTTCTGTGGCTAACAGTTCATATGGTAAGTTTAAAAATATATATAGTGTACCATTTTCCCCCCCAAATTATGAAGGCTCGGGGAAAGGTGAAGAGGTGTCAGAGCCCTGGTGTCAGAGCCACCAGTCAATCAATTACATACTGTCTATGTGCAGACAACTGCTGTTTCCAGTATGCAAAACTGGCTTTCTTCGGAGCTATTCCTTTTCAGGACTGCAGGAGTGACAACCCAGGGTTGAGTGTGCTGCTGGAGCACAGCACCCTGTGTCTTCAGGCTTCTACGCATCCCTAGCTGGAAAGCTATAAAAATAGCCCTGTTTAATGCAGATTACCTCTTCAGTTTCCTTTCTTTCCCCACAAAACCTCTTTGTTCCAAATCTTCCGCAGATGAGTTAGCATTTTGCAGTGAGTCATTGCCTGAAAGATTAAGTGTCAGCTGCGAGAAGGTATGCTTCAGATGCAACAGATGCAAACAAATATTCCCAGCCTGTTCCTAATATAAAGCATTATATCACAGATTCCACTTGCAGACGAGGCAAACGATAACAAAAGGAAATGAAGGAGTAGATGGCATTGTGTTTATAATTATAACTCTTCCGCCCAAAATGTTTTATTCTTGTGCAGAACCAAACCAGGAGATTTTAGTGAATACTCTACACCAGGGTCTCTAAACTTTTCGGCCGAAGGGCCACACGGTGTCAAGGGCCAGTGTCACGGGCACGGTGTCAAGGGCCAGAAAAAAAACAACTAAATATGAGATTTAAATAAATACATTAGAGATGGAACTTAGATAAATGAATGAATGAATGGGTTCAAATGTCCAGGATTTCTCCAAGCACGAACACAGCCCAAGAAATAAAGCACACACACTTAAATGAACCCGCATTCCCCTACCCCACAAGCACAACTCTGTTGTGTTTGGTCAACTGGGCCAGAGGCTCTCAGGGGATCAGAAGCTGGCTGTGGGCCAGATAGAGGCACTTCGCAGGCCACATCTGGCCCCTGGGCCGGGGTTTGAAGACCCCTGCTCTACACTGTTACTGCAGTGTTCCTGGTTTAACATGGTTGATTGCAGGTACATTAGGGCAACGTGGGAGTTTCCCATGATTGGCAATTACAAAGTGTGACATTAAATGTCTGTAAACACCAGGATACATGTATCTAGGAGCCCTGATTGGGTTGAAGCAGCCCAACATGGGCATGGATATTTAAAGAGGTGCATACTTTTTCATGTCAAAATGTTAATATCCTGCTTTTCTGTTCACACTAAGCATCCAAACTAGCAAAACAGGAAAAACTAGATTCAGTGAGGCCTGGGTTCCAATCCCCAATCTCCACTCAGTCATAAAACTCACTGGATGACCTTGTGCAAATCAATTTCTAACCTATTTCACAGGGTTGTTGTGAGGATTAAGCAGAAGAGGGAAGAAAAGCTTTTTACAACACCCTGAGCTTCTCAGAAGAAGGGAATATGAATGTAATAAATAAAAAAAAAATCAAATCTACAGCAGCAGAGAAAAATCACAAAGCAAACCAGTCAGGACATAATAAAATAACCTCCTCACTTACACACACACACACACACACACACACACACGTCAAATCCCTCCAAGAACAGAAGTGTTTTTTCCCAGGAGTGAAAGGGTCTTCCTATCCTAGGAGAGAAAGTGTCACAGCATGGATGCTATGAGAGAAAATGCCCTGCCCCTTATATTCACCAGTCTCATCTCTAAAGGCAAAAAGAAGACCAAGTAAAACCCAAGAGAGTGAGCAGCATTGTATGGGGAAAGGGAGCCTTTCTCTGAATCTATCCTCTAACTTCAGGCCATTTAAAGGTCAACAGCTGTACTTTGAGTTGGACTGTGTGTGCTGTGGGATACACTGATGCACCCAACCCACAGCTATCATGTTTCCTATATACCGTGTGTGAAAAGCTTAGTGTACAAAAGTTTACATTCAAGCCTACGTAGATCCTGATCCAGAACTTCAAATGCAGTTCTGCCACAGAGGGTTCCAACAGGCTATCAAACCACTTTGCAGGCATACATGACTATTATAGTTTTTCAAAGAGAAAAAGCAGAATGGCATGTCAAAACCGGTCCCCGCTGTACCTTCTTTTAGGTGGCTCATGATACACAGATATAAGGTGCATCTCATTCAGCACTGATGACGACCATTTTAGCTGATGACTAGGCATCATGGAGATCTAGCTCCTTTGATTGCTGCTTACTCCTGCAAGAACTCTAATGTCACTAGTTACTTAGGCAAAATGAACACAAGGATTCATAATTAAAGAACCAAGATGCTAAACTGATTTCTATGTGGATAGCATAGAACAATGGTTTCCAAACTGTTGGTCCGTGGCCCATGAGTGGATCAAGACCAAATTTTTGGTGGGTCACGAAACTGACAAGGCAGATTAGGCTGTCTACATCAAGGGTCAAACAACATGCTACGGGGGGGGGGGGGGAGCACTGCTGCCCATTAAAGCCACAAAGGCTTGAATGACTGATAAGGTGAAACTTTTTTTAAGTGGTTTCCAAAAAAGCCTTCCTAAACCATAAAGAACCATGAAGAAAAGGAAATTTAAACATAGTAGGTGTTTCTTGAGAGTTCTTTATTCCTTTAAAATATTTCAGTTGATTGACATGAAGTTATTCATGCAAATTTCACATCCCAGAAGACTGAATGCACCATCCCTAAGCACTTTCAGTCTAATTTGAACTCAGAGGTCTTATTTATTTTAATTAGCCTTCCTTCCTTCCAAGTATGCTTAGTGCTTTAAATCTTAAAAGGCTAATCACTCAAGAACACTAAACATCTTCAGTACAAATACTCTGGCTTAAGTAGTTGATGGATTAGACGTAGCAATATCTTTACTAATAATTCAGTGAAATTAGTTTACTAAAACTAATATTAGAAATAATACTAATTCAGTGAAATTCACTGGCTTAAGAATAGTTTTCAGGATCATATTTCAAATTCACCTTGGCCAGACTTCCACATCTCACAGGGACAGAATTTCCAATTTAATTGCTATTGTTGGTGGGCTTTGCTGGCTTTTGCTGTTTAAAGATGTCTTATGAGGTTTTTCTATTGTATTTGATTGCCTTGGGCACCTCTATTTAGAGGGGAAAGGTGAGATACAAATGGCTTAAACTAAATACAAATAAATATAAGACTTGCTAGAAGGAAATAGTTGATAAGCAGCCTAGAGCCAAACTGCAAAGTACTCTGTGCGCCTGTGCAGGGACAGCAAAGGTGAGGCAGGTGTGCTGAGAGGGCAGGTATACATGTATTCCCTTATGTGTAATGAGCCAGATCAAAGCAGAGGCACTGTCCAACCCAGCCCATCATCACTGACTGAAATTCCAAACATCTGAAGTCCACGTGCATTGATTTTCTGGAGTAGAATCTTGTAGCCTTAATAGTTGTGTTAGAAGTGAGAATTTGAGCAGCTTGTCCTGCAGATGTGAGAAAAGCTGAAACTGCTGACAATTAAAGGTGCAAAAGGCCTGTACTTCTACCAAACTTTAATGAATACATACATAGTTGTCATCTAGCAATGCTTTATCAGTGCCAGATAGGAGAGTCCTATGCCTGTTTTTCTGTTCAAGATGCAAGTAATAACCAAAGAAGGCAGCTAAATGAAAAACCCCAGAGCCTTTCAGAAATCCTAGGTACATTACTAAGATTTGTCAGGGGAGGATGCTTTTATCATGAGCTCCAGACTCACAATTTCTCTCTCTCTCTCTCTCTCTCTCTCTCTCTCTCTCTGTGTGTGTGTGAAGATATTTTTAAAAAATTAAAAAGTTTGACATAATAAAGCATCTTCATTTTTTCAAGGCTTACGCACACTTAATGAGCAAGTCTAACATGGATTCACTGGAGCTGACTTCTGAGTAAATATGCTAGAATGGGCTGAAATACTGGATAACAGGAGGGAGTTCAATTTTTATGACTTCAGTTTTCAAGCACAATTTCCAGAAAAAAAATTGCATCCCTGAAAGAGGGTAGAATTTTATTTTCATTTTAAATCAAAGTGAATGGAACTCAATAAGTCTGAATTCAAGCATTTTTGCTTAACTTGATTGTGGCGTGGACTGTTCTCTTGATCTGCTGCAATTCAAACTTGACAGTTCATTTATCTATACCATCTGGGATAAAATATTGGAGTATTGAACATCAGCCACAAATAACTCTTTGAGGTATCTTCCGTGCAATATAATTTATAACCAGTTTCCATTATGATTATACCATTGGACAAAATCTACTTTAGTCTAAGTACTTCAGCTCAACTCAATTACCAAGTTGACCTTTCCCCAAGGGCACATAGAAAAAATCATGTACCTGCATTCAGAGTTATAGAATGCTAGGCTCGGCTCTGACGACTAGTCTATTTTCCAAATCACAACAATGTCAGATAATAGGCACAAGGAAAAAAATAATAAATATAAATACAAGAGATTAAACTACAGCAAGTTGCATACTCACTTGCTCACATGCAAGAGAGACTCTGTATAAAGCTGCAAAACATTTTCTTCCAGCTCACTAATATGATTTTGAACATATTTATGTGAAGTAAGTCTTACACTGCAGTGTGGTCTTTATGGAAGAATTCCATGCCAAAGATGTGACTCCCACATTAGCTATGTTCCTGTTTGTGGGAGGAGTAGACCAAGGCTACAATCCATAAACATTTACCTGGGAGTAAGCCCTATTGACTATAATGGGACTTACTTCTGAGAAGACATGCATAGGATTGGGCTGTAAGTGAGTAAGCACCGCTGAAGTCAATGCAAATTATTCCCTAATCCTAAACACACTTACAGCCCAATCCTATTCCTTCCCTTCCTTCCAATACAGAGGCACCAAATAATAGCTACCACTGCATCCGGTGGGGAACAACTGCAAAGGTCTTCTCTGGGTAAGTGGATAAGCCTCTGTGGTGCAGGGGGTATACTCAGGCCTGCGCTAGCAAAATCACTGGCACAGGTGTGGGTGAACCCATGTCATGGGATTGGATCCAGGCAGGGGATAAGGATCTGGCAGCTACTGTTGACATTGAACCCACTCTCTTCCCCTGCTCTGCTGGAAAAGATAGTTTCCTTTTGTCTTTGTTTCTTTTCTTTTTACATTTGATATCTTGCTTTAATTATATCTTATATGTATATATAGATAGATATAGATATCAATTACATTACATTATTGTTTTATTATTCCCCAGTAAAGGAAATTTTAAAAATGCCAAGGAGATACTATTAAAAATTTCCAGGAGTGCTTTCTGTAGTCCCCTGGAGACTGTGGCTGATTCAAGGAGAAACCAGGCCAAACCTAGAGGGCTGGCAACCCTATTTGACTTGGGTTTGCCACTGAACTGAAAGCCAATTCATTGCGTGTGAATCAACTCTGATGAAAAAAGGAATCCTGCAAGCTGGTAAAAAGCTTGTTGACAGCACCAGGTGGCAAAGCGAAAGCATTCACACCCGCTTAACAGCACATTGGCTAAAGCAGATTCTTGGACACTCAGCCAGATCTCTCAGCTCTACAGACGTTGAGTCTTTTGTAGACAACTCAGCATCCTCTTTGTTTACAAGTTTTTCTGCCCCAGTTTCTTATAGTCTGCATGCAGAGGGATGGGATGGCAGTGTCAGTCTAAATGTTTTGAATATTGTAATATGTTCTTATGAAAACTATAACAAACAGTTCATAAACAACTATTACAGCATTATTAGAAGCTGTGGCTGAACTTTTATGTGATTGTTGTATGTCAGTATAAATGAGTAAATAAGTCAATCTTCTTTCAGTGAATGTGAGTTGGGTTTCTTGAAATGTAATGCATGAGAAAAGAGTACAGGGGGGAAGACCCTATCTGAAAGAATGAGCAGAAGTAGATGCTAAAGCAGAAAGCTATCACAGTGGGTGTTTTGCTCTTCAGGAGTCCAATTTTCTGCTTTGCCTAAAAGGCCATCCTCATTTTTACTAGCCCATTCTTTCACATGCTTTTCAATCAACCCATTACAATTATTGGACATACCTTAATAGGTAGGTGTGCCTAGCTTCCCTCAATAGTTCAGGAATAAACTAGCACCAGAACTACAATTAACAGACCACTCCAACTTAAAACAAAAGAAAACTCCCAGTTTTTAAAGGCCCGCAACTAGTTAAAGCTTCACAAATGCTGATGAATGTACCAGATTTCAGAACCTGACAGCTTTAAAGGACCTCCTTAGAACAAACTATCCCAGTGAAAGGATTTGCCAAATCTGCAGGTAGGCTGGGAGAGGCATCCCATCCAGCTGTTGTACATCTCAAGTGATCTATTGGTTGTCACAAGTAGAGATAATCAGAGACACTGGACGTATCCCTCCAAGCTGGATCTGCTGGAGCTATTGGTTTCTCTGTTTCTCCCAGCCCTATCCCAGGATAAGGCCCATCCAAATCTGCAAGGAAAGAAAGAAGTCTGAGAGAGTGCTGAGCCATGCTACTACCAGGCTGCTGTTATCTTCTCTGTCTGTTAATATTGTAATTCAGTGTTTCTCAAAGTGTGCTCCTAGGAACCCTGCAGGTTCCTTGAGCACACCCTGCCCAGTTTGCTCATCGATCCCTCCTGCCTCCTCTGTTGGTGGCTCTCCTTACTCATTCCCCTCCTGTACTGGCTCTTCGCTGGGATCAACGTTGCACCACTCTGTGCATGCACCAGAACTCGAGGCTCCCTGTGATTCTATGCATGAACAGGGCTTCCCAAGGCTCCTTGTGGGAGTGTAAAGGGCTCCAGAGACTGAAAGATTTGAGTCCTTCAAGTGAGAGTGAGTTCCTCTATTTTTCCTTTCTGGTGGCAACCAATCCATATCTGTTGATGTTACTTTGCCCCTTCTTTCCTTCCAGGTCAATTGGAAGGAGGGGAGGGGAAGAAGGTGGCATCTCAACAGGCTGGTCAAAGCAACTTTCCAAAGCCAAAGTTCTTGGAGGAATTGACATCATCTCCTGGGATTCTTAGTCCTGGCTACTGCTCAAACTGTGCAGACCTGAGCCTAAACAAAAATGTTGATAGCAACACTACTACAATTCACCTCATTGGGAGGGGGGGGGGAGGCGATCATGACCTATTTCTGGATCCCAACTCACTTGGTGAAGACCTCTGCTATTCTAGAAAGTTAGCATGTGTGCCTTAGGTACCACTGGAGACCACTCTTGGATGGAGAAATGTGTGTGGAGAGTCTCTTCCTGAAGACAAATGCAATATGGGAAATCTGTGTGTGTTTCTTTTTGTGTGGAGTTAATTCTACAGAGAAGGTCTTTGAGAAGTTACAAAGAAAGGTATCTTGTCATGTCCCCTCCCCCTGCTTGATAAATAAAACTTCTCAAATGGCACAACCATCTTCTTTGATACTTAAACTGCTTGGCTGAGCTGCTGAAGAATGGTGCAAAGGCATATAACAATAATTTTCTTTATTCATATCGATCCTCCATATGTTATATACAGTGAGCAACGCAGGTTTTCTGCTGCAGCCTTATAAATTAACAAAGAAAAAAAGAATAATAGAGAAGAGAAGCAGATGTAAGAGAGATGGGGGCAGGAGGGTTGGCCAGTTAGGAGAGAAAGATCTGGACAAAACAAACTCCTGTGTGGCAGCCAGGAGAAGAAGAGAGTCCAGAAGAGAGTCTGAAAGCAGCTGCTCACTCTTCCAAGATATCAAAGTACTTTACAAAATATTGACCTGAATAACAATCAATTAATGTGAAAGATGGAATGTGAATTGTATTGAGCTTTTGGTTTTTGTGCCTAGTGTGGACGCTTGCATATTTCATGAGCAAACTGCATCCAGAAATATTTCACAAACAAGCTGTAGAAGGAGAATTTTCAGTGGAAATAGATTTGATGTGCGATGCCAGGAACGGCATTGCAGGGTACCTCATGGCAACGCGGCAATCCCATCAGTCTGACTAGGAAACGTAGGGCAGTGGATAATCCCACAACATCATTCCCAAGCACATTTAAGTTATAGTTGCCCAGAGCAGGTAGGAAGCTCCTGAACATAAGTCAGAAGAAAAGGAAAGAGCTGCTTTCTATCTCCTGAGGAAAGACTCTGAGCACAGCAACATACCCTGAGACACCAGAGAACACAGACCTGTATAAGGAGTGGCAAGAGCTCTGGGCCAACATAATAGCCACTTTGAGGAATCACCTGGTCTTAAAGGGTCAGCACCACAGTCAAAGCACCAATGGACTGCTAGGACCTGTGGTGGGGTGAGTGCTTTGCACTTTTTTTTTTTTTTTTTGGACGAAGGTGCCAGGCAGGTGCCATCCCTGAGGCCCACACTACTACAAGTTATGACAAATTGGGATTTTTCATATGCGGGGCAGTCTGTCTAAGGAAATAAAAATAACATTTTGCAGCAATTTGGGGTTCATTTTTATGATACTTGCATGATTTAACGATGGTTCATTGCTACTGTAGCTGGTCATTACCAGAGTTTGATAGCAGGAACGTCTTTCTTCATTTTGTAGGGAATTTTGATGGTTTTTCAGAGCCAGTGAATGTCATCATTAATCTACCTCACACAAGGTGAGCTACTGAGAGAATGTCATCTGCAGTAACTGGAGGAGCACTCGACCAAAATCAGAATATTTTTTAAAGAAACATGCACCACAAGTGTTTTAAAACCTTCACCAAGACAGCAACTGATAGGCCACTGCTTTTTGGTACTGGAATGACTGAGGGCCCAGTCCTATCCAACTTCTCAGTACTGATACTGCCATGCCAAAGGGGCATGCACTGCATCTGCAGGGGGCAGGCAGTCACAGAGACCTCCTCAAGGTAAGGGAATGTTTGTTCCCTTACCTCAGGGCTGCATTGGTGCTGGAAAATTAGATAGGATTGGGCTCTGACTCACTTAATTTGGCTTTTTAAATTGCTTTAAAGCAGTGGTTCTCATGCTTTAAGCACCGGGGCCCACTTTTTATAATGAGCATCTGTCAGGACCCACCAGAAGTGATGTCATGACCAGACGTGACATCATCAAGCACGAAAATTTTTAACAATCCTAGGCTGCAATCCTACCCACACTTTCCCAGGAGTCAGTCCCATTGACTATCATTGTTAAAAGCATATACAGAGTGGCCTGTTAAAAGTACAGATCTGTAACATTTCCCCAATGCAGTCACATACCATGGGAGCATCAAGTCTAATATATTAAAAATTAAATATTGAAATGAATGGGAACCCACCTGAAATCAGTTCACGACCCACCTAGTGGGTCCTGACCCACAGTTTGAGAAACACTGCTTTAAAGAGTTACAGATATCTCCAGAAAGGGCACTCCCAGAGGAGGTACTTAGTCTGAGATTATCACACATTGTTCTCACACTCTTTCTGAGTGGTTCACATGAAGTCATCCATCTGTCATCTATCTGTTGTCCACCTGTACATTCCCCATGGTTAAACCATCTTGTTCATTCATGAGGAAAATCCATTCATAATGAGACCAGCAATAAAGTAGCAGAACAGCAGCAGTGTGGACTGGTGGTAGCACAAGAGTTCTGTCTGTTTTTGTTGGCTTGTTTTTGAAAGGTGCTTACCCCAAAACAGCTGAAACGGGACAGGTTTAAGTAGAGAAGAGCACACTGATTGAGTTTCACCTCTAAATGATTTAACGAATATTTTCTTTTTAAAAAAAAAACAAAAACCATTGACCAGGGTAAATGCCTTTTTCTGCTCCCTCACCCCTCAAGAATCCTACCCACCAGATTTGTACTCTTCCAACACATTCTTTGCTTTCCCCAGTGGCAGTGGGGACCTCCTTCTCCCTTCCTTGGCAGAGGCAGGAGCAAGTTTAATCTGTGTGGCCAAGAGCTTTTAATTTTCTTTTATCCAATCCAATCGGGAGGAAAGAAAGGCAAAGGAACTCATGGGATTACAATCTTTGTGGGAGCTACTGCAAAGTAGCCCTTGCAAATACTGCAGCTCCTGAAACCTCTGTCACATTTCCTTCCAGTTAGGGAGAGAGAAATAAAGGAAAAACCCCTTCACCCTGCAGTAATTGCTGCTGTGTCTGCCAATGAGATGAGAAGAAAGGAAGTCCCCACTGTCACTGAGATAATTAAAGGGTGTATTGGGGCTTTGATGACTTTTGGGGAGGGCTGGTGAGATGGGACCAAGATTCTTCGAACTCTGGTTCAGGTGAATTTGGGGAGTTAGAGCCCAATCTAGGGCTCAATGCACTGACTTACCGCCAGCATGCACTATTGCAAATGTGCTGTAAGGCACATTTGCAAGGCTTACCACTGGGTGAACGCCCGTGCTAGCCGGGCTAGCATCGGGCAGGCACCCGGCCTCCGCTGCTCAGCGGTTGCACGGACAGCTGAGCTGTGGAGAGGAAAGTGGGGGTGGGGCGAGGCAGGGAGGAGGCATTCTGGGGAGGGGGGAGGCTGGTCAAGGGCAGGGAGCAGGCATGATGGGGAGGCGGGAGGTGGGGAGAGGGCTGGCAGGAGGCATGCCGGGGGAGGGAGTGGGGAGGGAGGGAGGCGGGTTGACACAAACGCTCTTCCCTCACCACCAACCTTCTGGTTGGCGGTGAATCAAGTAGCCCCATTGCGGGCGAGAAGGAGATGAGCCCCTTTCTCCTGAGGTGCTGCCCGCGGCTGCCGTTAGTGTGCAGGATGTGGCGGCAGCCGTTTGGTGCCGCTGCAGCCGTGTGCCATGTGAGCTCATGATTGGGCTGCCTGTCTCTCTTCCATTAGGGGGAAAATGAGAACTATTCATTTCTCAACCTACACCCAGAGAAGTTTGGTGACACCTCTTCTAACAAGGGGAAAGGGTCTGTCTTCTGTGACCACTCTGTGGAAGGAATATAAGAAGTGGAAACACTGAGAGTCAGCTGGTGGCATAAAGAACTGGTCTGAGTGTGCCCAAAGTCCAATCCCCTCTGCAGTAAGGCGGCCCTCCTAGCACTGTGTGAGAACAGGGTGTTGCCCAGTTGGTACTGGATCAGAGCTGTGGCTGTGCAAAGGGAAACATCCCAGATTTTGGAGCCTCATGAACGATTGTGATGGGACGACCACAGTGGTAGAAACTTGCCCCAGTATGTTCCATTGTTAATCTCGCTCTGTATCTGAAACTCTTTTGGACCAGTGAGACAAATGTTCTGCATAGCTTGAACTTGTACCTCTCCAATATACATGGGGGGGTAGTGTTCTTCAGTTAATATACAGACTTTTAAAAATATACCATGGGTGTGGTCTAAATTTTAATGAAGTTATAGCCCAATCCTAACCTGTGCTGGAATGGGCAGGCCAACTGGCCTACATCACATCCAGTGCAGGTTAGGAGGCTAAAGGAACACAACTTGAAGTCCCCTTACCCCAAGTAATGCCCCAGTCACCTCAATGGGGCTATTCAGATCTGCGCCAGCTAAACTGCTGGTGCCAATTCGAGCAGCTGTCGTAATGCTGGGCTGCTCGAGAGGGAGGTTAGGATCTGGCCTAAGTGCTAGAGACCAGTCCCCCTCCCCTCCCGGGCCTGGTCCACCCACCAGCTGCCCGCCAACTGCCCTTCTGCTGCCCAAAGCACCCCTGAAACACTCTCCCCCATCTTCCAACCCCCCCCCCCACATTGGCACCCTTGGCTGGTGCAACTGTACCTTCCTGCAGCGGCGTGGAGGCTCGATGAAGCTTCTGCAGGCCAGTGTGCATCCTTGCACTGGCTCAGCTGACTCCTGAGGAGGGGCAAACATGCCTTACAGCACGTTTGCTACACTCCTGGGCCAGCGCAACTTGAACCTGCTGAAGAGCGCTTTTGGATTGTGCTCTTAGTAAAGTTAGTGAAAGCAGTTGCATTGTTGTTTCAAACATGTGACAAGAAAATTAACATGCTATTAATGAGAATGGTCATATAGCTGTACAGAAAGTTTGAGAGACTGTCCTAAGATGAAAACTGCAATTTGGACTTAGTTCATTTCACTCCTGCGTACACAGCCTACAGCCCAATCCTATGCATGTCTACTCAGAAGTAAGTCCCATTAGAGTGAATGGGGCTTACTCCCAGGAAAGTGTGGCTAGGATTGGGCTACTAGATGTTTAACAATAAATACATTGTTTGCTACAGCGTGTTATTGTTTCATTTCTAAATTACTGTATCACTTCTTAAATAAATAAGAAAACAGCTCTTCAGAGCATAATGCTCACCACAATGAATTTCGTGTTGCGTTGCCTTTAGATTACTTACTAGACTGAAGGTCATAATCAATTGCTGTTGAATCAACTAAATCATGCATGCAGGCAAAGGTTAACTGAGCATGAACCCATCTAACTTCCTTTGTCAAGTCAAGACAATTTGTAGACTAATAAAACTGCTCTGATTGCACTTAACAACACCTGCTTTGAAACCCAGCCTCATTAATACCATGCTAATGAGTCAGAAGCCTTATTGCAAGGGCAGCATCAAAGGCACTGATTTCTCTTCATTTCAGGCTATCTGCACACAAATAAATAACCAGTCACACAATCGTTGTTATTGTGTCCACTAAAAGAATAAAATGCATAGATGTAGATGCACTTTCTAAATGTTAGAGTTGGCATCATTATGGGAAAGATCCACTAACTGATCACCACAGTAATTTTGCGGCAGAGTCAGTGCAATTCTGTAGGTTTTTTATTTTTTAAAAAAACAATTCTCTCCTTTTTGTATCTCATAACGTGACCCAGATTATGGACCTGAAAGGCTTTTGCAAGAAACAGATGCACTTTTGAAATATAACCAACCTGTAAACCAGGAACAAAAACAGACAAAAACCCTTTCATTTTTGAATACTGATCCATTGCAGCTTGATAAATATGGATGATCCACATGGATCATCAGTGAAATAATAACATTAATACTATTGTTGTATGGAATCAAAGAACACTCTGTAGCCCCAAAAGATCATAGTTGAAGGTAGTGTATGAAGTGGCATCACTGACCCTTGCATATTGCATATTCCTCAGATTAAATAGATTTTGTAGGCTTCTGAAGCACTGCAAAAAGATGCAGAACCTGTTTACTGGAGATGAGAAAACTGGCATGATTCCACCAGGAGCAGCAATATCTGCTTCATACTATCTTTAACTCTCTGCAAAAATGATCTGCCTGCAGCCTGGAATGCAGAGTCACAAAAATTCAGAGTCACAAAAATGATATTTGGAGATTTCATGATGCTCATCTCTTTGTTAAAAAGTTGCACCCACAATGGTAGTTTCATCCAAAAACTAATGTATTAACTTCTCCAGGATTTGGCAGAAAGGATTCCTCCTGGCTCACTTTCCTCAGCCATTGCTTGGAGACCACAGGTGGTAAATGAGAAGAGCAGAATAGAAGAATAAAGAACAGGAGGATATTCTCAAGTGCTTGAAGGCTTGGTTACTTGCCATCCCTTTAAATGGAAATCCTTGGAGGCTCAAGGACTGTCGTAATGAGCCTTTAGTACAGTCTGACATGTCTTTTCTTAGGCCCTTTTTCATTATTCCTCATTCGACTTCTTTTGACTAAATGCACGAATCCATTTCAAAAACAGAGATTAAGCCATCATTGGCACAGATGTTTCAGCATTAGCCAGAAGGGTATAATGAAGCAACACTGGAGCCTAGACAATGACAAGCACTTGAGAATTTCTCATCTTTACTGGGGAGATAACTGGAGAATATGCTGACGGAGAAAACACAGCATTGCCTCAATTAAATTAAAACAGATTGGTATGAAAGGTCTTTTTCTCTCTATAATTCCAGAATCTGTGAAACCCCCTTCTATATCCTCATCTCCTTAAACATGAATAATGCATTCTACCACTACAACGTTGCAGAACAATTTGCACTTATAACCACAGATGGAAAGCGATTGCCTTGTGGAAAAGGAATCATCATTTGATGACATTAGACATACTGTTTATGTCTAGGGAAGTTTCAATGAAGCTCGGAGTCTGGAGAGCCTGTGCATTGTGCGGAGTGGGGAGGCTTGCACTGTGGCTGGGAACCTGAGCTCCAAATCAAGATGTCCCTGATTTGAATCTCATCTTTGCCATGACCGTACTATGGCTTTAGGCAAACTACCCCTTCCGCCTCAGCAGCAATATGGCAAAGTCTATACTGAGAATAGGGGACAAAGAAGAGGCAGAGTCTCAAACAAGTGCTCAGAACCTAAGTTATTCGTTGAACATAAGAAGAGCCCTACTGGATCAGGCCAAGGTCCATCTAGACCAGCTTCCTGAATCTCAGATGGCCTACCAGATGCCTCAGGGAGCACATAAGACAACAAGATGCTTGTACCCTGTACTCCCTTGCATCTGGCATTCAGAGATAGTCCTAGAATTAGGAGGTTGCATTATCCATCATAGCTTGTAATATGTGATGGACTTTTTCTCCACAAATTAGTCCAATCCCCTTTTAAAGGCATCTAGGCCAGATTGGTATTGAATGGTGTGCATATGCCCAACATGTTTTGATTTGATTCTTTGGCTCTCGGTCACCATTCTTGTTTCCTCCACACTTCCTTCTGCTTCGCTGTCTGCCTTTAGAAAAGCCAGGAGGGCTGAAGATGGCACGTTGCCCAGTGGAGGAAGGTACCAGGTTGAATGAATGTTGTGACAGATGGCAGAGGCACGCATGGGGCATCCACTACCTGAGTTGGCCACTTATGCATGCCTTATCAGCAGATGTCCTGTTCGTATTTCCAAACTCAACCCTAAGATATATTGCATCTTAGTCCTCCCATATCTGGTTTGCAGTATCCTGGTCAAGCATTCGGTAAAACATAGAGGTTTTTAAGGATGTCACCTTGCTGAAGTCTGCAGACTGGTGAACCACAGCCTAGGTTGCAATCTTATGTGCATTTACCTGGGAATAAGCTCTATTAAACTAAATAGGACTTGCCCCTGAGTATTTGCAATCCTATGCATGTTTACTCAGAAGTTAAGGATGCAATCCTAGGTTGCCCTTGGGCCAGCGCAAGACCCTTGCGTCGGCCCAGGAGGGTTGCAAACATGCCATAAAGCATGTTTGCGCCTCCTCAAGAGTCAGCTGGGCCAGCACAGGGATGTGTGTTGACCTGCGGAGGCTAAATCCAGCCTCCACACCTACTCTGACAGGGAGCCTTACGTTGACTGAGCTCGGCCAATGCAAGGCTCTGGGGTGTGCAGGGAGGAGGTTGGAGGGAGACGTTCCAGGGTGGGGGAAGGGCAGGTGCAGGGTGGTCCCAGGGGTGGGCAGGGAGCAGGATGTGGGGCTGGGACCCAGCAGATATGCCAGTTCCTAGCCCCCATTCCCAAGCAGCGTAGAACTGCTGCAAGTCACTCCACTCTCCTCGGATCTACGCCACCTCCAGAGGTGGTGGAATTCCAAGAAGACCCATTGGGGCTGCAGTGGTTTACCCAGGGAACGGGAAGAGTTTCACCTTACATCCGGCTGAGCCACTTTGGGGCCTTATCTTGTGCTGGATACAACACAGGCCTCCTGGTCTGCCTGTTCCAGTGCAAGATAGGATTGTGCTGCACATCTCATTGTATTCAATGGAGCTGTCTTCCAGGAAAGTGCATATATAATTGCAACCTTACAGCCCAATTCTAACTACCCCCCCCAATGCAGCTGTACCAATTGAGTATAAGTTGTATCCTTTGTGGGGGGTAGTCAGGAGGCCTCCTCAAGGTAAGGGGACTTTGTTTTCTTACCCCTGAACAAGCCTCAGCTGTCCCAATGGACCTCCTTGGATCTGAGCCAGCTATTTTGCTGGTAGGAATCAAAAAAGAGTAAGGGAAAGGAAAGGGAACAGGCAATGGAGTAAGAATCTGGTGTGTGCTTGTGCCACTAAGATGCACCCTCTCCCATTCCACCTCCTGCCCACCCAGCTCCCTCCCAGGCACTCACCCTTTTCACCCCCTTCTGCCCACCCTGCCACTCCCTGCTTGCCCTTGCTGCCGGTACTGTTTGTGGCCGTAGACCCAAAATGTTCCCAGGAGTATGCATAGTGCTCTGTCGTATGACCATTTACAATATGGGAACGGTGTTCTGCCTATGTCTACTTTGGAATAGGCTGTTAGTTAGGTTGTGTCCTGCTTTTTAACCTTTTGTGGTTAATTTTGAGCATCTTTATGAAAATTCGTGAAAATAAAGTCAATCCCCAACCACCAGAGATATAGGCAGTTCATAAATTTGTGTATTCCTTGTAAGCTTTCGAATGTCAGCTTGGTAAGCATTTCAAGCCATATTTACATTTCATTTCTTTCATGTGTTCTGTTAATCTAGGAGTCTTATGGGATTAATGAACAAAATATGATGAAATTCCTTTACTTCAAGCCGGTGCTGTGAGATGGTGCCGAAATAACTATCAGTGGTACATATAAAGTTCCTTTTGCATAGTTATTAGGAATAACTCTGCACAATTCCAGTGGTGTAGCAATGGTGTGGATCAGGCTACTTGAGAAATCAATAGCCCATTCCAAAATGAGCAATAGGGAATCATTGCAATAATTGAATTTGCACAGCCTTACATATAGAACTCAGGCGTGACAACCAGCATGTCAAAATAGGATATGATAATATATAGCATTGCATTAAAGTGGGAGCTGCTGTGGCAGGGTCTATTCTCTGGTCAAACTTCTAAGGAAGACTCATGGGCCTGAACACCATAGCAGAATTGTTTCCAGGGCCAGTTGTGCCATCCCAGACACTGCTGATGTGGAAAATACCTACACCATAGTATCGTGTGGGACTCCTATCGAAATATTTCTAGAGCAGTGTGCTCATGGTCCATGCTACAAAAGTAATGTATGGACCAATTTACATACGGAACCTAAATACGATTAACTCACAGCCCACTTCTATCAGGGCCAGCTGGCAGCGGCACATTCTGCTGCCTGCAACTGCTGAAAAAATGCCATAAAGTGCTGCTTTCTGGCAGTGCACTGAGTAGCGTGCTATTGGGACACTAGCCATGCATGTCATCAGTTCACACACCAGAGCAGGCTAGTCAGTGGGTGAGGTGGGGGGGGGGGTGAAACTGGGATCGGGACATAACAGGGGTAGGGTTGCTGCGGGAAGGGTGGATCCATGTGAAGGCGCACCATGAATCATATACCCCTTTTCTGTATCCTCCCCGCCCCTTTCTCTCCTCGTACTTGCACTAATGAAATCGCTAGTGCAGGTCTTACAGAAGTGTAAGGGGATTTAAATTCCCTTTAATCTCTGAAGCCTCCTGTCCTCCCCCCCCCCACCTCCACCATTGAATATAGCATGTCTATTTTTGGTGCAGAAGCACCAATGGGGAGAAAGGTTGGATTGGAATGTCAGATGATCAGGGTCATGATGATCTTAGGGGACCCTCTTCTTGTATCCCCCCCCCAAACAATTGAGATTTACTAATGAGGATCTGCTAAATATTCCATCCAGTGTGGAAGCATGGCCTTTTCTGATGTGGCTCCAGAACTTTGCAACCCACTTCTTTGGGTTGCAAAGTTCTGGAGCCACATCAGAAAAGGCCATTGGGCAATTCAGATGGTTCCCCCTTTACTTTCTTTCTCAGTGCAGGCAAAACTTGTTCTATTCTGCCTGCAAAACAGGTGATTTTTTTTAGCTGTTGTTTGTTTTTACTTTTGGCTGATGTGCTAATTATTATAAACTACTTCAAGTACTTTTGGATGAAAACAGTGTTCTAAAATTATTTGACATAAATAACACATTTTGATCAGTGACATGCTTGACAGTTTGACAGGCTCCATTTTGATCTCTAAACATGCATTCTTCTCTTTCCTGGAAGGATACATGCACAGAAAGGAAATATTATTCTCAAAAGGAAAAGCTGTCCCAGCTGCATAGCCAGAGGAGGTGCAAAGCACTAAGTTCTTCAGGGAGCTTCACCGCAGCGTGCAAGTGACTCCTTCCCCTTCCCTTCGGAGCCATTCTGGGCCATGGGAGCAAAATGGAGGCATGGTTTCAAGGGGGAAGGGGAGGGGCCTCTTGCACATTTTGGTGAGGCTCCCTGCAAAACTTAGTGTTTTGCATTGGGCTGTCCTTTTCTGTGAGGAATGGGCTCCTCCTCGTCCAAACATTGCCACCATTTTTAAAATCAGGGCTCCTGGCCTGCTACTAACTACTCAACAAGTAGAAATTCAAAAGAGATTCCCCTTCCAGCAAAGAGAAGTAGAGACGAAGCAAGTTCTACCTGATGAAAGTATGCCTGTCAAATGGTTTTGGTTTTTTTCCCCCCAAAAAACTTGGATCTTTGATTTCTTAATCACTCCGATTATGGGAAGCTGCATAAGACCAAAAAAGACCCGCAGCTGTCACTGTAAAGGAAGTGCAGAGGAGATATGAATGCCATTGCGGTTCTGAGAGAAAAGACTTTTTGCGCAGCTGACAACATTAAAAAAGAAAAGTCTCCTGAATCCAGAAATCAAGACTAAAGAGGCAGCTCAATCCCTATAACTGTTCATAAGGTAATGAAGTCATCATTGGATGTACACAGTGAAAGGATAAAATCAGATGCAAAGTGGTTGGTATTGATGGCAGATGCAGGCAGGAGTCAGCAAAGCCTGTTTGCTTGACTGGAAAGGCTTAGAACAAGTTTAATTCCTGGTTTGGGAGGCAGATGTTCTTTCGCTTGGAGGAAGAATGTTTCCTCAGCTCAGCCGATAACTCTTCGACATCTGCTGACAGTTGCTGTAAGAAAGTTGAAGCAACCTTCACATCTGTGGAGGTGTTAGATTACTGGTCTCTCTCTCTCTCTCTCTCTCTCTCTCTCTCTCTCTCTCTCTCTCTTTAAACATAACTGTAGCTGAGCTTATTTATTTCCATCTTTAATCCATTTCATTTCAGTGGCTTGATTTGCTTGATAATATAATGCTTTCAAACAAAAACCAGTGCTAAAGAAGTCACAGAAACGATCAAACAAAAGCTAGAATCCAGTGATATGTTTGTACAATGTTCTACCTTTGTTGGTAGACCTCCTCTCTGCCCTTGTCACTGCACCATTTTTCCCACCGCTTCCTGTTCTGCCCTCCTCTTTCCCTGCTCTACCCCCTGTGCAGCCTTACCTGCTCTGGTGAGTCTTCAGCTGTCTACCAGTGCATGGGAGTCATGCCTCCCCACCAACAGCCTGGCAGCACATGTCAGTGGAGACATGTGCAACCTCCTGATTTTAGAAATGGGCTATGTCAGAATGCCAGATGCAAGGGAGGGCACCAGAATGAGGTCTCTTGTTATCTGGTGTGCTCCCTGGGGCATTTGGTGGGCCTCTGTGAGATACAGGAAGCTGGACTAGATGGGCCTTATGGCCTGATCCAGTGGGGCTGTTCTTATGTTCTTATGAGACTGCTTTGCAACTGTTGTAAAGCAGCCTCCACCACTGCAACGCAAGTTATGCTGGAGCCCAGCCAGCACAGGACTGAGGCATTAGCAGGGCTTTTCTCTGAATAAACATATATAGGATCAAGCGACATGGTCCAAACATTTTTATGGGAAGAAGTGTAGGTTCTACTCACATACATCTCCCCTGAAAAAAGAAATGTTGTATGACATTATGTTAACATCTCTGCTGCCAAACAGCAACCAATGAAGCAGAGCTGCAGTGGGGTAACACTCTTATGAAGACATCATGTCGCACATTTTTTCAGCCATGCTTTACTGAGGGAGATCAGTGGAGGAGTGGTGGCATGGGTTGGTGATTCCACCATCTCTACCTGTAGTTTGATCCTGTAGTTCTAAGTACCCAAAAACTGAGATTAAAATAAAACCTAATAGTTTTATTCTGAGTGTGCCAGCTCTAAAAGTCTTTGTCATTGTAAGACGTTTGCCATGCTCTGTTAGTCTCTGAAGGTCTCTAGTCAAGTGTGATGGGGCTGCCTATCCCTTTTAGGTACACAGAAGTGGCATCCTCATTCCTTCCTGGCTATTGCTTTTGAGCAGTATTGCCATTTTGTAAATGTGTAGTTCAAACATAAGTGTAGAATGTAAGGTGCAGAAGGTATGTTTTCCTGAGCTCTCCCAATCCCTGGACAGAATCTCACTAGGTATGACTTGTTGCGGCCCAGTGAACTGAGAGGGCAGAAGACAGACGTACACTACACGGCTGCGTCACAGCGTGTGGCCCAGTATGATCTTTCCAGGAACTCTGGGCTGAAAGAACACATGTCAAGAGCTAGTAGTATTTTGTAGCTCTGCTTCAGTCTCTGGAGTCCTGGGAATTGTCCTTCCTTTTTACAACACACTAGCTCAAACTCTGACAATTTACCAGATGGAGCACTTTGTCAAAGAGAAGCAGATCTTTCTAATATCACTTTATTTCCTCCCCAGGGTAGCATTAATATCTTTTTATTTAATGACTGTGTAGATAATCCTTCTATGCTGTACAGAGTACTGGCAACATTTCCTTGTATGTGCAAGAGATACAATACATAGCTTTGCATATGATCACCATCACCTTTTCTTTTTAAGTGAACAAATAAAGGCAATTTCCATAGTAATTGTTCAAACAGATAAAAGTCACAAATGACAAGGTGGGGTAAATGGGAAAATAATAGTGCTAAAATAAAAAAATAAGTATGAACATTGAGAAAATAGATAATAGTGCAACTCCAGCCACAGACTTACATTTTGGGCAGTGTATTCTTCACATATGCAGGGGTTTCGAACACATTTGGAATATGTGGTAAGTCTAGTGCTGGGGTTGGCAACCTGCCATTCTGGAGCCGCAAGCGGCTCTTTGAGCCTTCAGCTGCGGCTCTGTGCGGGGCCAACCCATCTCGTCCCAGGGGAGGGGCTCGCCCCTCCCGCGACGCAGCTGCCGCTCACCAGCCCGAGCATAGGGGGTGCGGCTGCGCCCCATAGGAGAGGGCGCGAACAGCTGGCGGAGCAGCTCCTCCGCCGAGAGCGAGCCCCCCGCCGCCGCACGTTCCGGAGCCACAGCTGCGCCCCATTGGAGAGGGCGCGAAGGACTGGCGGAGCGAGCCCCCGCCCCCGCTGCCGCCCGTTCCCTCCTGCCGGAGCCGCAGCCCGAGCCTGTGCGTGTCTCCTCAGAAGTAAGTCCCATTGAACACCCTGATGACCCCCCCTTCCCACAAGCAGCCCTGACCCCAGGGATCCAAGGCAAAAGCAAGCAGTTGAATGCAGCTGCTCTATCCTCCTCCCAAGCTCAGGGCACAATCCTGTGCGTGTCTCCTCAGAAGTAAGTCCCATTGAACACCCTGATGACCCCCCTTCCCACAAGCAGCCCTGACCCCGGGGAGCCAAGGCAAAAGCAAGCAATTGAGTGCAGCTGCTCTCTCCTCCTCCCAAGCTCAGAGCACAATCCTGTGCGTGTCTCCTCAGAAGTAAGCCCCATTGTGCTTGCTCCCAGGAAAGTGTGCACAGGATTACAGCCTTCAAACTCCCCACTCAGCACCCCCCCCCCCCCGCCCGTCACTCACTCACACTCTCACTGCTCCATTTCCTTCACTTGGAAACTTGAAAGGGGTTTGGAGACCCCTGCACCAGATGGTATTCTGTATATGTTTGTATACTGTATGTGTAACATACTGTATATGTAGCACCAAAGCATATTTCATGGTTGTGAAGTAATCGCTGTTAGTATGCCTTTTATTTTATGCAGTTTTGAAATCTTAGCTTGTTTGTTCAGGAGCACTTTTGTGAACAGTGTTAAGTAGTACTAAGTGGTGTTGTTCAGAGGTAGTATTGTGTGGAAAGGCATTTACAGAAGCACAGAAGTAAATGACAGTAAAGAATGACAGTATCCTTCACAAGCAGTTCACCTGTGCACAATCTAAAACTGTTGTTCTCCAACTGTGGGTCTGGACCTGATTTTTAGTGGGACCTCTAAGAGGGGAGTGTATTATATAACTGGGACCTATAAGAGGGGAGCGCAAACTATATATGCAGTGTTATCTTCATTTTAGATGTCAAAAGGGTTTTGTGGCTCCCAAGGTTTGCTTTTTTCCGGAAAACGGGTCCAAATGGTTCTTTGCGTGTTTAAGGTTGCTGACCCCTGGTCTAGTGCATTATGTAACATCCTCAGGATTCTCAGAGCATGACTACAGCACCAACTCGTGTTGGTGCCAAGTTCCTACACTTCAATTCTCACCATTTCCCTTAAAGTTTTCTAGGTATTGTAGTTTGAAGACAGCACTGAGAATTATTCCTAGCCCCTCTCACAGAAGGATAGTTCCCAGAGTTCTCTGAAGACAGAATACCTATTAAAACAAATTTTAGGCTGCAATCCTATACATACATACATACATACATACATACATACATAAACAGGTGTGCACCACTTAATGACGGGGATATGTTCTCTGATCCCTGTTGTTATGCGATTAGGTCATTAATTGAACATTCAGCCCAATCTAGTGCCTTTGTTGTGTAAACAGACACTTCCTGCCAGACACTAGCTGGCTGCACAGGCTTCTAGAGACTGATTGCCTTGTCTTTGCATTAAGAGCCCCTCTATTGTGTAAACAGACACTCTGCTGCAGGCTATGGGAGATGCAATTGCCTAATTAAGAGCATCTTTATTGTGTTTTGACCACCATTATATATGCGGTTTGTCGTTAAGCGAATGATTGTTAAGCGGCACGCGCCTGTATACATACCTGGGACTAGGCCCTATTGAAGAGTAATGTATAGGATTGAGCTGTAAAGTCTAGGCTTCATGGAAGTTATAACGTTAAGAAAGAAACACACTGTCATGAACTACAGCAGTGGTTCCCAAACTTTTTAGCACAAGGACCTACTTTTAAAAATGGCACTCTATTTGGACCCACCTAGGTTTACCAGACTTTTCTTTTTTTAAAAAAAAGGATATCTAGAAAAAAAAATTTTATTTATTCATTTAAAAGAAATAATAACCAGAAAAAGACCCTCAAACGTTTATCTCCCTATATTTACACAGACTTGCAAGTTGCAGGAGCCCAGCTCCTTGTAGGGCAATTAGCTATCCTGCAAACTGCAGGAGCTGAGCTCTTTGCAGAGTAATTAGAAGCCATCTGGATTTTGAATAGCTTCAGGGCTTGAAGCAATTTGTTATTTGATCTTTCCACTACCCTTATGTGACCTACCGAAAAGCAGGTCGTGACTCAACAGTGGGTCCTGACCCACACTTTGGGAACCATTAAACTAGAGGGTTACACCCAATCAGTAAGTCCTTTCTTTTATTAGATTCTTCCTTCACCTAACTAGGAACTGTGAAGGACCAAAATTCTTTGATCACTCTACAACTGTGGACAGTGTTTCAGTGAACGCTGGGAAGGTTGCCATGCGCCAGACAGGGAATGGAGGAGCGGTCCGCCCAGGCTCACAAAGTCCCTGTGCCACTGTATAGCACAGGGACTCTGTAAGCCTGGGTGAGTAGCTCACTATTCGCCTTCTAGTACATAACAAACTGGGTAGGAGGCTTCATCTCGCAAGCTGCATGGACCAAATGAGTTTGGGCGGTGGGCCAGATCCAGCCCATGGGCTGTAAGCTGCCAAGCCCTGCTTTAGTGGGAAGCAAAGTGGCTTGCCTCTGCCTGTGCAGTTCTTTTTTTTTTCAGCACATGCAGTGGCAAGCTTGTTCACTCCCCTCACTCCTTCCTTGCGCTGTCCAACTGAATGAAGAAGTAATGAGGAGAGGGGTAGTGAACTGGGATGATGCAGATGAGGGGTAGGGGATGATGCATTTTTCACATGACTTACAGTTTCATAGAGAAGACTCCAGAGCTTCCCCAGGCCTCCCAATGCCTTGTAAGGCATTAAAAATGTTACTTCTGGTTTCTCAGTGAAATCGGAAGTCATGTGCTTTGAGCTCTAAAGCTCAGTCTGAGCCTGGCAGAGGCTGGGGTTGGACATCTCCAGCCTCTGCTGAACTTAGACTCCCCTCCGAAGGTGCCTCTAAGGGGGGGCGGCGCCCTGGAGTGTAGGGACGGGCATTAGCCCATGTTCAAGGTTTCAACTATCCATGGAGGGTTCAGTGGAGGTTAAGCCCTGCAGATATGGGGCACGCCTGTATTCCAGTCTAGCTGGGGCGGGGTATGTGCAGCTATAAAACTTCTGCTGCGATGCAGCATTTAGCTGGGTCCATTCCACTAGACATGGCAATATTCCATAATGTATATCTTTTGTTAGTGACAATTGTTGTTCCAAAGCTTCTCCAGTACAGTTAATTCAGGAGAAGCAAGCTTTCTCCCCTAATTGCTTAGCTTGTGTCATATGAATGGGCCTTTAATAGAAACAGACTTATTCTGTTTCTCTGCAGACAACTTTAATTTCCATATTAAATTTTCATAAGGCCAATACTGGAGGTCTGAATCTGACTGCTCAGATGGCCCCTGCAAATTTTGGATTAAGTAGGTGTAACAGCATGCTGAACAATTCAAAAAACAAACAAACAAACAAACAAAAAAACCCCAAAGCCCAACTGTTAGCCGAATCAATTCTGATGTAGTGAAATCTCCAATGATCCCCAGAGGAACTGCACTGCTGAATTTATGCAAAGCTCAATCTCTTGATTATTTGACAGCTGACTAGATAGTTTTTTATGTTCTCTTGTTTCTCTGTTTCATATCCGCAAGATGCATACTCAACAGAGAAAGCTACCAGTATTCAAGGAGAATATCTGCATAATGTTGAATGGTATTCCTATGATGTTACATTACCATACTGAAAATTAAATAGACTAAATACTCTCTGTATAAAGTGTACATGAAAACACATGACTCAAAGTACTACTCTCTGGGCACTCCAAGCCCAGGGGCTCCAATGTGCAGATGGGGCTATAGTGCACACATAGCAGGAGATATGGAGGGAGGGAGAGAAAGAGATTTTTAAAAAGACAAACTTATGGAGAAGAGTGCTGAGAATCCTTAATTTCTAGCTACTTGCATTCAGTCTCACCGTTTTTAACCCTGAACATAGATTGCTGAAAGGAAAGAAGAATATTTATCAAAGTAACTGTTCTGGTTTCTTGTTAAACATTTAAAACACATATTTCTTCAGGTACGTTCTCTCATTCTCCTCCCTTTTTTCCCCCAATCCTACTTGACTCCAAATCAAAACTATTTAGCAAATACAAGATGTGAACTAAATGCTATTAATGAGACGTATTCCGCCTGATTAGTTCTATACTGAATCTGGACTGACGGTTCTCTCAAATTTGGAGAGGCATGTCATAATTTTTGCATGTTGTCCAGGGGAAAATGTCAGCCATTTTGGAAATACAAGCTCTATCAGAAAAAAAAAAATTCTATTAGCAGGAGGCTGAGATAAATTGTGGATTTGGTGCATGTTCACTGTTTATTTACATACTGCACTTTGATTTTCAATGAGGGTTCCAGCTGGTGATGGATAAGCTGCAGGTTAAGCTTTCAACATGTGCTGCCAAGCAGATAGTAATTTAGGAAAAGATATAAAGCAGTGGTCCATACCATCTCTGTTATTTTACGCCCGTTAACTAACACACCATAAGGATTTACTGTTATGAGGCAAACACTTAATCGGTTTGCATCCTCTACGCGCCTTCAAACCTGCACTCTGAAATTGCTTTTCCAATCTCAGTTACCGCTGCCATACTGGTCCTAACCTGATGCTTGTGTGTCTGATGCAGGCCTGCAGGTATTCATTTTTATGGGGGAATAGGCTGATTGAGAGCAAGAAGGAGGTGCCATGAGTAGGAGAAAGGTACGGAGGTAGAGGTGGTCAGGATGCATAACGCTAGCCATTAAGGAGAGCCAAGAAGATATCCAGGGCATTGCACCCAAGCTGAGCTCAACGCAGCTGCTTCTGGGAGCTTGGCAACCCAGAAGTTCGACTGCAATGTGATGACATCATCACCAAATGTCCGGCCCCTTTAAAGTTGCCAAGCCCTGCTTTAAAGGGACTGTGCAAAGAAGGAACAAGGGCAGTGAACTAGCTTGTTGCCACCCAGATCATTACCTTTCCCCCTCATTTTTTTTCCTTGCACTTCCATTTAAACTTAAAGGGAGCATGTAATGAAGGAGTGAGGGGAAGCAGCCATTTACCTGTCTCCTTCTTTGCCGTCCCCTTAAATCAGAAAGCACATGTTGGGAGTTCTCCGCATGACCTGCACCCCCCCCCGTTTTCTCCAGAGGACACAGGTAAGCAGCTGCCTTTTTGTTTCTTGGTGCATGGGCCGGATCAGGCAGCACCACGTCAGGCAGTGGCATTGGTTTGGCCGCCCCTGCTTTGAAGGCAGGAGCACTTGGAAAACGGGATACTATCAGGAAGAATGCAATAGCTGAGAAGGCTCATGAGGAAGAAGGTGGTTCTTTGGAAACCCTGATGCCTATCATTTGGGACCTTAGCAGTAAAAACTAGCACTTTGAATTGTGCCCAGAAATAGACCAGCAGCCAATATGCTGTTGATTTAATAGTGGCAAGACGTGAACCACATAGATAATTCCGGTCAGCTATATACTGACCAGATAGCTGGTCAGCTAATTCTGGTCACAATTATATACAGTACAGCAAGTCCTTACTTAAAGTTGTTGATAGGTTCTTGGAAACTGCGACGTTAAGTGAATTGACAGGCGATGAAACCAGTTTTACCACAGGCAGCCTCAGTAACACTCTCTCACTGAGCATTTTCCTATCGCACCCACAACGCACTCTGCGGCACAGCAAGGCCAAGGAAGTGGGTTGCAGGCCTGGAGTGACCCAGAAGTGGATTCCCGGAAGCCCTACAATGTGCAGCTGTTGAGGATGTGGAGATCAAAGATTGAGAACCGTTGACCAACTTTAAAACAAAACAATGTTGAATGATACAACTTTTAAGTGAGGATTTGCTGTACTGAGCAAACTGAAATTTCATTCAGTCATCATTTCCCATTAACAAGGAAACCATCCTGCCTATCCAGTGTTGCCTGTCCAATGAGACCTCATATGTCTTGACCTCACCTGAGGGGTGAGCAGTGGGAACACTTGAGAGGGATTTCTCAGTTGTAGTACCACCTTCCTTGCTTACAGAAACCTACAATCTCCTGAAAACGTTTAGGTCAACATTGGCTATAATTGTTCTGACCTTTTTTTTTTAAAAAAATTATTGCTTCTGATTTGCTGTTAAGTGTTTTTTTTAAATAACTTTAATTATTTTAATTCATGTTTGCTGCCTTATTATTAATAAATAATATTTGAAGACCTAAGATATACACAGTGCATCAAATATTGGAATTAAAACAAAGGGAATTGTTTCATCATGTTGCCACCCCCCCCCCAAAGTTAATAGGAAATGGACCATACTGCATTTTGTATTATGTTTCAGCTGCAATTCTCTCTCGCATCAAAAATCCCTCATGCAGTAAGAACCAATTTACTAAACATGCCTATCATAATTATTTTTAATTGTAGTCATATGTATGTGTTTCTGTTTTGTGGGATATTTGATGAGATCATTTTTCATCCTAGGAGGCTGGTTTTGATGATAATACAAAGTGATTGCAGTGTCCGGGCTAGGGATACTCATGGAAGGGAAATAAATAAAAAACACCATGGAGAGATCTGATTCTTATGCTTACATTTTGCTTGGACTGTGTGCACTAGAATGCAAAAGTGGTATGAGAGGAACATGCCCCTGTAGAGAGTATAGTTCAGAGAAATAAGCAAGGAACTGTTTTTAACATTTTGTTCTATATAGTGGCGTAGCTCGTGAGGTTTCAAAGCACTATGTTTTGCAGGGAGCTTCACTGTGGCATGCATGCAACCCCTCCCCTCCCTTTCGGAGCCATTCTGGGAGATGGGAACAACATAAGAACATAAGAAGAGCCCTGCTGGATCAGGCCAAAGGCCCATCTAGTCCAGCTTCCTGTATCTCACAGTGGCCCACAAAATGCTATAGGGAGCACGCAAGACAGGGGCAGGAGGTCTGGTTCAGTTGGTAGAGCAGCTGCCTTGTATGCCTGAAGATCTGAGGCTGCCAGTTCGAAACAACCAGAAGTACCCAAGAACTGACAACATGCTGATATACTGATGAGCTGACCCTCAGTGGCAGAGAGGAGTTGCCGTCAAGTGGAGCGAGGGAGGCGAAGGGCCAGAGAGAGGCCAGACCGGGAAAGAATCCAGCTGGAACGAGGAGTTCTATGAAAGACTAGAACTATTCCATTGTAAAAATACAGCCTGCCTATGTAAACTGCCTTGGATTAAAGTCTGAGGAGAAATCTGATGACCAAAGAAAGGTGGTATATAAATACCTGTATAAATAAATAAATAAATAAATAAATAAATAAATAAATAAGACAACAGACACAACCTGCGTCCTGCTGCCCTCCCCTGCATCTGGCAACTGGAGGCATCACCTTCATTTTGTTCCCACCACCCAGAATGGCTCCAAAGGGGAGGGAGAGGAGCCACATGCACACAGCAGTGAGGCTCCCTGCAAAACTTAGTGCTTTGCGCCCCCCTCTAGCTACACCACGGATTCTATGAATGTATGAACTCCACACATGAGGTTTGCTTGTATGTCCTCTTAACCTTTAACAATGTCGCTTTAACAATGTAACAATGTACAAATAACTGGCATGCAGATCTCTCTATCCTGAAAAGAATTCTTTAAAAACACAGGTCTGTACAACACGTGTGAGGTTCCATAGACCTAAGGCTACAATCCTCTATATGCCTAGTAGGCCACAATAGGCCTTGCTTCTGAATACACTTGTACTAAGACTACCAGCCCAGTCCTAACTCAAAAACCCCAGTCAATGCAGCCACACCAATGCAGCACACGCTGCATCTTGTAGGGGACTAGTCACAGAGATGGGTGGCTTCTCTGGCACACAAGTGCAGCTGACAGCCATATGTGCTGGTGTTCTCATCCCCTGCACCATTGCAAGAGCACTTAAGTCATCGCAGCCGCTCTTCTGCCAGCGAATCTGTCAGTTAGGCTTGGACCTTATCTCTTTTTTTGTCTCCTTGCTTGTTGATTCTCCAAGGGCACACTTCTGACTATACCACCCATGCACCAACCCATATGACATATATGCAGAAATATCTTCACTGATTGCAGTCTTTCATCTGCCCTCCCTGTCTGGAACTTGCTAAAGCTAGCAAGTTTCGGAAAAATCTTTTGGAAGTATTATAAGGTCACATAATTTGAGTAGCACAACCTAGCAAAATAACCATAGACAGTGGCGTTGCCAGGTGACGCACACGAGGTGTGTGTGACATCACTACTGGACAAAATTTTTTTAATCTTGGTACTTTTGAATAATACCATCGTGTCATATATCATTCAATGTGTAATTTCATGGAGAATGCAATGGAACAAACTGCATTGAAATATCTCTATTCCGTCAAAAGTTATAGCCAAAAAACCAGTGGGGCGGGGCAATGGTGCATCATCATGACCACCGCCCAATAATAATAATAATAATAATAATAATAATAATAATAATAGGTATTTATATACCGCCTTTCTTGGTCTTTATTCAAGACTTTATTCAAGGTGGTATACATAGGCAGGCTTTATTTAAATCCCTTATTAAACAGGGATTTTTACAATTGAAAGAAGGTTCTTTCTTTCAAGAACCACTACATTCCGGTGTTTCATTCCGATCTGGCTTCACATTCTGGCCTCCATCCTCCCACGCTCAGAGCAGATGGAATAGCTCGGCTTCAGCTTGTCAGCTGCTTCAAGGTCGCACGGTGCCGGCGGCCTCGAACTGGCAACCCTGTGGATGTTATCTTCAGGCAGACAGAGGATCTACCCTCTAGACCAGACCTCCTGCCCTATTGCCCTGTCTTCTGCATGGGAAGAGGTCCACCATGAGGGTGACGTGTTGGCCTCCCACCACGGGTGACACAAACCTTGGTGATGCCACTGCCCATAGATCTGCTTCTTCCACACCTCTTACTCATTCAGAAGTTACCCCCAATATTATCTTCATGAAGAACAAATGGATTTTTAAAAAAATACATATATTCGTTGTCCATTTATATGCTCTCTGTGTAAAAATGTTAGTATATGGGGTCAGGTTTGATTTTTTTAAAAAGGGTGGCTTTCTTACTAGCAAAACTTACCAGCACTCCTCCTTTCTCTGCTCTTGGTACAGTCACAACTAAAACGCAACAAGACAAATGATTAGGTTACCCAACTTCCACAAATACTATTTTGTCTATTGATGGCCTGACATGAAGAATTACACAAACGTTTAAATCTGATTTTTGGCAGAAGAAACTAAGAATAGCAGGCTAGAATATCGGCCAAAAAGGGAAATCCTCCTCCAAAAAATGATAATTATGGTAAGTGATGACAAAATGCCAAGAGACAGATGTGACCCTCCCAACTGACAAACTGCAATGAATATTGTTTATTATTGGAATGATAATAAGCAACCATTTCCAACTATTCTTAGCACCTTAATGCTCTGTGATGCTGAAAAATCCCCAAAATGTTCATGTATAAAAGAGGGAACCTTCGGGAGTTTTCCATGTAGAAACACCAGACTCAAATCTTCCAGTAATATGTAAAGCAAATGCAAGTTCTTTGCCAGCATTTTCTGCATGGAGTCAAACACAATGAAAACCACCATATGGGTGGAATAAATAGAGCATATTAGGGAATACGCCAAGCCAATAACAACAATGAAAACAATGGTGGCTACAAACCAATATAGAAGCAGTCAAGAAGACATAGTAATGATGACACCTATTGTATATGAGAGGTGTAGGCAATTAAAATATGGGTGGGGAAGTAGGTAGTACAATGGGGAGAAAAGCAGAATCTGAATCTTTCTATCAGGCAACACAGCTACTTTTCTCTCTGATGTGTATACAACTCCTGTTTTTAGACTTGTGCCCAAAAAAAGAATTAAGGTCAATTGAGCAATTGATAAAGAACACAAAAAATACTGCACTAGATCTGGAAAAAGCAGATGTCCAAGGGAAAAACAAAAAGGACTTGTTTTATCTGCTCATATAAATATTTGTATTATGTAACGGAAACTTTGTGGGCTTTATTTTTTCCTAGTATGTTCAATTTAAGAGCAACATTCAGAAGTGGTGATGGCATGATTTGCTCAGGCAAACCCACTCCAGGATTCTCTCCCAACAGCCCTCGTGTACAAGGATTATTTATTACCAGTATCGAATGGAGCAATCCTCCAAAGATACACTCCCACTGCAATGGTTGTGATAACAACCTTTCCAAAAGTGTCACCCTGTTGAAAGGAAATGCTATGGTTGGGAACCTGGGAATATAAGTAGAACAAAGTGCATGCACTAGTGTAAGTACCAGACCACAAACATTGTTGATGTATAGTAACTGGATCTTTTCCATTATTCATGTTATTTTTGATGTGTGGTGGGACAGTCATTTCTGATAAACATGCTAAGGCTTTCATGGCTGGAATTCATACTGAACTGAACAGTTTTTCAGGTTAGGTGCCATGGTCTAGCTTTTTTTTCTTTTCTTTTAAAGCTCCTTACTCTCTGAGCAACATTTTTCAGGGCTAGTAGCCATGCATTATGAATTTCCCTATATCAAACATGTCACAGATTGTATAGGAAGAAGGTAGGATCGTATGCTGCAGAAGGTAAATATCAAGAAATTTAAAAACCAATAGTCAAGCTACAGCAGATCCTGCAACCACCAAAAGATGAAAGAGACCTATGTTTACAGGCAGGGGTATATCAGATCCCATGTTGCTGTGGGAAGGTATACATTGGCACTACAAAAAGGAGTATACAGATCCAAGTGAAGGAACATGAAAGACATTGGGTGCAAACCTAACCCCTGATGTCAGTGCTTTCCAGCACTGGCATAGCGGTGCCAATGGGATATGCGCTGCATCCTGCAGTTGGGTGTCACTCACAGAGGCCTCCTCAAAGTCAGGGAATGTTTGTTCCCTTACCTCAGAGCTGCATTTTCCTTATGTCAGTGCTGGGAAGCCCTGACATAAAACGGGTTAGGACTGCACCCATTGTCGCTTAAAACAGATTGAAAAATCAGCAACTGCAGAACACCCAGTGACAACAGGACATAAAGTGGATTTGAACACACTGAGTTGTTGTCTAATACTATACATTACCATGTACATATGTATAGAGAAGCAATTGAAATATATAAGCATCAAAACAATCTAAATAGGAAAGGAGAAACAATGGGAGTTAATAATGTATGGCTCCCAGCCCTGAAAAATGTCGCTCAGAGAGTAAGGAGCCAGGTGGGGCTAACAGCTGACAACAATGTTCCCTAATTCAATTGGCCATCAGTTACAACTTGTGTAAGAGCAGCACCAAGTTCCAGTGCCTGAGGAAGCTCACCAAAGCTGTGGGTGAACCGTCAGGCTTCAGTTTTTAGGGGTGACTTTTTAGCTTCTTATTCCAGTCTTTTTAGTTTTTAGTCTCTAGGTTTAGTTTTAATCCTTAGATATTTTAGCTTCAAGTGCCTTTGGTTTTTAGTTTTTAGCTGGGTTTTAGTTTTAGCTTTTTTAGGTTGCGTTTTAGTTGCTGCTTTTAGTTTTCAGTTTTTCACTTAGTTTTTAGGGTTGGTGATAGTTAGCCCCCCCCCCTCCCTTTTTAGGATTGATTTAGGTTCATTAGATTAAAAAAAAGCCAGACCATGGCACCAAGCCCGAGAAACGGTTCAGTATAGTCATTTCTGATATGTTTATCAGATTTTTGAAGGAAGAAGTTCTGATATTTTACAGAGCACCGGGTAGAAGGAAACTCTTGCCACATCGTCGATCTCTCTCTCGAAGAAGCAGCCTATTCTTCCGTTGCTAGAGAGTCTAAACTAGCAAGACTCTGCAGTACAGTTGGTTTTTGAAGTTGTACCATACAGATCATGACGAGATAATTCATTTCAATACATTACTGCAGCACCATCTGGGACTGATGAGTCAACGCTTTCTCACATTAGTCTAGCGTTAAAGTGGCTGTGTCAGAAGGAATGCTGCATACACCAAGTAAAGTCAATGGACTGTGGGCTCCTCTGTCATTCTAACAAGGTCATCAATGTATAACATGGCAGATCCTGCATCTGGAGTCCCAAGAGCAGCTGAGCAGGCCAATGGGGTGTGTGAAGAACTAAGAGGCTTATCAATATGTCTAAGTAAACATAGAGTGGCGATGCAAACAGCAGCCTTATTCTCGGCAAATGATCAAGGTTACTCCTCTTCTAGGCAAGCCTGGACATGTTTCATTTCTGAAAAAAATGTACTCACTATGAAAGATCTCATTAGATGGGATAATGAGTTCTGGTCTCTAAAATGACCTTAGCCTTATTAAAGCTTCTGACTACCACAGTACTGCACCAGTGGAAGAAGGGCAAAGTCACTCTGACATCTACTAGGATTAGTCATAAGGAGCCTCTGACACCCCATCCTTTCTTCACCTGCTTCCTTATTCGGCACTATTGAACCTCCAAGGTTTCTGTGGGGCTCTGACACAGTGGCATTAGAACAGCACTCCAGCAGTTCCCAGTGTCAGAGAAAGAAGGAAGACATATAGTGCCTGATCCTATCATGATGGGCAAACTGTCCTCAGCTCAGTTAGAAACTGGTTTGGTATTTACAAGTTTTCTTTGAAAGACTTCAGAAAAAAAATGCTTATCTGTTGCCCTATCTAATTACAGTCTCTCCTGGCTCATAATATTGGTATATGCATACTGTCAGGGAAAGGGACTCCCCAAAAAAGGCAGGCTAGTTAAGAGGAGAAGAACCTAAGGTGTGTCGTGTGTGTACCCCTTCTTGCTCTCCACTTTCCCTTTACTAGACTGGAAGCTGAATGGAGAAAAACCTTGGTAGTTTGTACCATCACAGACTACAGAGCCCAGGAAGAGGGGGCCATCTGGGAAATAACCCCTGAGGTTCAGTACTCTCCTGGGAGGTTTATTATTAAAAATCAAACCCACAGTAGCTTCTGCAGGGCAAAGAGATATGACAATCCACCCATAAAAATGGACCAGGCAGACCATGAGTCAAAATGTAGCTAGTTTGTTAAAAGTCCAAAAGAAAGGGGAATTAAACAAAATGGTGAAAAGACAGGTGGGGTAGTAAAAGTCCTAGCAGGCTGATGGAAAATGCCTGAGCTTGGAAGGCACAGATAAAGGTTTTCATCAAATGAATGCAGTAACCGTTAATGCCCAGCAGATGGAGCTGGGATGCTATTCAACCTGTCAGCCCCCAACCTGCCCCTGCCTTAAACCCAGACAAGTTTGCATGCTGGCTGGAGGCAGCAAAGTAAAAAAAAAAAAAACATTCATTAACACAATCTAGCTATATAAGCCCTAGTTTAAGCTATTTACATTGTTCAAAAAAGCCCCAATCCTTGCACTTCTCTGAGCTCACAATGAGCTCGCAATGCAAATTCTTTGCCAGGATTTTCTGCATGGAGTCAAACACATGAAAAACACTCAGTGACTGACTGAGAAAACAATACAGATTTCTTGTAGGCTGGGAAATATATAACATTGCTTTGAAGATGTCATCCAGTTACCTGATGGGAGAATTGGACCCACCTGGTCATTCCATCCCTCTCCCCTTGACTTAGATGGACAGATTTGGCTGCCCAATCACAAGGCACATGCCAATCCTGGAGCGGAATAGCAATTTCAGACAGGAAGAAAAGGTGTGTCCACAACCAGCACATGTCTGGGGAATAATGGAATTTCCAAACAAAGGCTGCTTACAAAGGATGCCCCAGAAGCTTTTTAGGCTGCTGAACATAGTGCAGGAGCTTCTGGGGAGTTGGGTGTCCCAAAACACAGAAAACTAGGCAAAAAATAGATGAAAAAAACGGAATTCTCCACACATACTGAATCATATTGTCCCTGCAAAGTGTAGCTCTCAATACCATGCATGGCTTAGAGATGTTTGGAAACTCAGCATCTGGGTGAACTGATGCTCAATGCATATTAATTTGCCCATTACATGCTGGATATATGCCAGCTGCTGATGTCTCCTTCTCATCCATCTTCCCCAGTCCATCAGGAGTCAAGACATGGAGATCTGAGATGCACAATGGACAGAAGTGCCACACAGTTGCTTAGGCAATACCCACTTTCTCCTTACACGGCAGTCCGCATCACTTTAAGAACGTACACGAGTCACATAATTAGGACCTAATTTTATTCTTGGGGGGAAATGATCCCTTACCCCCCTCACCAACTGCTCACAGAGGAAGCTCGCAATTAGTAGCCCAAGTACAATTCAAGTGTGTATGTGTGGGAGGGGGTGGTGGTGGTGGTTATCCATCACTAATGAGGACAAATGACTCATAACTCAGTTCTTGGCAGAAGTGGTTCGCAACATCTCTACAGTATGTGTAAATATTTTACATTGACTTTGTACACTAATTATATCTTTGCGTTTGACTGCTTTTGTCATTTGGGAATAGGCCCTTGAGCAGAAGTTGTGACACTTCTAAATAGCTTAGATCTCACCTTGTTACATTTGGAAGCCCAGTTCTTGGTCCTCTGGTGAAACCACATCTTTGTGTCAAACACAGGGGTGGGGGTGGGAAGAGGACAGGTAGAAACTGTACTACTCTGGTCTGTATCTGGGGGTTTAATTGTGGCCTTGAGCCAAGATAAAGCCATGTGTGTGCTACCATTTTTTCATCGTGACTATGCTTTGAAATGGCTTAGGTCTAACCTTGTTATATTTGTAACGATTTGACATATTTTACTCATAGCAGCTTTCTGCTGAGTTTGCGCTTCAAGTGTTAAAAAAAAAAATCATTTTCTCATTACATGATGCTGAAAATGGGACAGAGTTCTGGTTATTAACTGCCAAGCTCACACACCCTCAACATTTGGTTCCAAACTCTTGCACAGCATGAAAATTGCAAAGCAGCCCACGAGAGACAACAAGGCTGATCACCTGGTGAATAATTTGACTGTAAACACAAACTAGTTTCTGTGGTTTCTGGAAGGCTTAACGGGGAAAATGGAGCCCCATGTCAAACCGACTCATGTGGAGAAATGCTGGATCTTTTGTTTTGTCTTGCCAGGATAGTTAAGAATTTATCAGAAATAGCAAAAACCTTCCCATCTTGCTAATAAAGTCTGTGCCTTACTCCAGTGTCATATTGGAACCCAGATCCTATTACTATCAATTAGCACAGATTATTTGTTGATCCTTTTGTCCAGAGAACTCTAATAGAATTTAGTCAGCATGCTTAGGTTTGACGCCAAAATAGATCTGTGGCAGGGGTGAGCAGACTTCAGGCATGCAGGATCTACACAACTTGAAGAGTTATGTGGCTGAGGAAGGGCTGTGAGTGAAAAGCAATCAGAGAAGAAGGTTAAGCGGCCTCACCCGCTCCATTCCTCCAATCAGACTTGCACCCCTAACAGGGCTGGATTTTGAGGAACTGCATACACACAAGAAAGTTCCTAGGGAGTAGCTACAGGCAGTATCCGACTGGTGTTCCTGGAGAGGGGCAAAATGATAAATTTTTCAGGTGACTGAACACCTGTGTAACAGCCCAATCCTGAGCTGAACTCTGCAGGTCCAGCCCCTTCCTGCCCCACTCCCTCCCCCGCCATGCCTTCCCCCGCCATCTGCACACCCTAGAATGCCTCCTCCCCTCCTCCTCCTGCCTCCCCTCTCCCACCTTACCTTTCAGCAACCCAGTGTTCACACGAAGCACCAAGCAGCGAACTGCAGGCCCAGTGTGGGCTCGCGCTGGACTAGCTCCAGTGCTGGGTCCGTGGTAAGGCACATTTGTGACACATTTACAGCATATTTACAGCACATTTGCGACACTGCATGCCAGGGTAAGCCAGCGCACACAGGTCTGGATTGGGCCCTAAATCAGCCCCTCCCCCTCTCCTTCAGTGCCAATCACAGCTATAAAAGCAAAGTGAAATCATCTCATATACACAACAGGGATCCTAAAGTTGAACATTGTGTAGGTGCCCAGCAGCAGATCTCCCCAGCCCTGTACCTGGGGCAAAGGTCCGCGATGGTGCCCCCGGTGGGCTATCGCTGTCCCCCCGTGCAAAATTTCACACACACACCCCCACTCATCTGAGGCTCCCGGAGCCCCACGTCACCCAGGACCTTGGTGGGGAAGCCTCTCTAGGCTTCCTGGGAAACTGGAAGCACAGTTTCCACTCCCATCGGGAGCCTCAAAGAGGCTTCCACAGGGTCCTAGTGGCTCATGCCTGGGGCTTTTGTCCCCTTGGACCTAATGGTAGGTCCGCAACTGTAGGTGCCACCTTTATACTGATCTTTCTGTAGGTCTCAAGCTCTTCTGGTTCATGGCTTTAGAAGAGCTGGACCTGCAAACTGGATCCTATGATTTGGGCAGCAATGTCCATCCAAAAGCTTCAGTTAAGCCAGATTCATTTCTATGTTGGTGCGAATAAGATTAAGAAAGGATCTGGCTGCACTTCTACAGTCTCTTCCTGTTTATTTCCCAGACACAGTTAAATGTATTCAACTTTACTATTTGGAAATAATTAATGATTTTGTTTCTGCCAGCATTGATTCAGGGCAAGCAAACACTTTTTTTTAAAGAAGGTTTTCAAGTCATATGTTGTATTTTTCATTTTTATCAGTATGATTCCTGCCACCAGGTAGAAATGCATGTTTATTATATTTTCTAGTTGCTATTTAGTTGCACTTTGCAGCAGCTGTTTCACCTTTCTTTTCTTATTTCCATCTGCTGAAATCATAACAGCTCAGGGTGTAATGAAAATAAAACTTCATACATATATAATCAAAAGCCGTTTGTTAGTATTAGGAACACTGCCTTTCTCTGGAGAAGAAGATTGCCAACACGAAAAGGTTAAAATGCTTATTAAAAGAGCCCAAAATGAGCAAGCCTCGTTAGGCAGCTGGCTTAGAAACATCACTTCCCTTTACTTAATTGGGATTGTTCTTAGAAAATGAGCTCGCAGCTCAAGAAACTGCTTCCTCATCAGCTCCCATTTCCTAAAAACAAAACCGTTTGCTTTATTACCAGCATTAAATGAATTTTGGAAGGCGGAGAAGAAGAAGAAAATGCTACTACAAATATTTCAAGATGCCTGCAACTTACAAACTTGAGAGTCAAGTTGAACCTTTATATGAAAAAGAAAATGGTACAACATCCTAGAAAGATACTTTGAATGAATGGAGGAGGGGTTTGGGTTCTTTTTTAGTAGGGGGAGCTGATATGTGTGTAATGAGTGCACTAGAAAGTAAACGAGAAGATTAAAGTCCTGTTTGTCATGGGCAGAGATTTCGGAGATGCTTAGCAGGCCTTCCACAGCTGAACAGCACTCAGATTAAAAATGATCAGACAGCAAACAGGCTGACTGCAAAAGTGGGGCTTTACATCCAAGCTAATTACAAAGTGCATATTAAACACAAGGCCTGTGAGGAGAGCAGCTGCAAAGGCCTTTATCTATATTAGGAGACTGCCCACCTATATAATAAGAGTAATTATGAAGACGGGGATTTTTAAAAGGAAATTACACATAAAGGCACATTACATATTTTGGTAATTTTATGGATGTGCTTAACGGCTTGTGTTAAGGTGCCATTTTCTTTCTTCCTTGGGACAGGTGCTCTTGCAGCTTACAAAAGCCTGTGTGGTTTGCTGGGCAAAACCAACAATTTATTCATTTTCTTTTCTAAAGGAAAACTGACTTCTCTGGGGATTGAAATTCTAATTGAACCCAGGTGCAGCCACACTGCCAAATCTGTACCGCTCCATTATAATGCCATGATTATACCACCCATGCTTCTGATTCAAAGAGCCAGCTCAGAGGCCAACTGTACTTTACTCAGAATGGAATGGGGGAAATTTGGGCTGTCCCACTTCAGATTCAGAAGTGAGGGCAGCTTCGTGTAAGAATCTCCACGCTTACAATAAACTAGTCCATCAGGATGGTGTAGTGCAGTGGTGTTTAGACTGGGGTGCTATGACGCCCCAGCCTGAGGGCCCTGCCCTCTGCCTCTTTATGGGGAGGGGGCAGGGGGAAGACAGCAATGTGATCCCCAGGATCGCGTTGCTAACGGGGCTGCAGGGACTGGGATGTACTCACTAGTCCCTGCAGCATTGTCCTGGGGGTGCTGGGAGCCCTGTGCGAGTGCCTGCAGGGCTCCCCAGCCGGTTTGAAGTAAAAGTCGCTGCTTTCCCCCTGCACCCGCTGCCTCCCTCCCCTCCCTTGCAAGAACTTATTGCACTTTTCAAACTCCCAGAGAGTTTGAAAACCGTAGCTGTGGTAGTTTGGGAGTTGGACAAATCCCTGCTCAGTCATGCAGTGTCCTGGGTGATCTTGGGCCAGTCGTGATCTACCTCATGGTCTACCTCAGTCTCATCTACCTCACGAGGTTGTTGTGAGATCAAAAGAAGGGGAGGAAACATGTACAACACCCTGAGCTCCTTGGAGTAAAAAAAATGTGAAGAAAACAATCAGGAATGAGACTGGTACACCTTTTTATCTGCTATACTACCTTACTACATACAGGGAGCTTTTTCTGTGACGATGCCGCAGGGAGCATTTAAAAATACAGGTTGAGTCTCATTATTCATGAGGGTTCCATTCCCAGAACTCATGTGGATGGCAAAAATCACGTTAAAGCAAATCCATTAAAAAAAACAATGTGCTAGGCAATTTAAAAACAGCCTTGCTGACTTTGTGATGTAAGACAGAGTCATTAGGCAGACAATCCATCAATCAGTCTCTCTCCTGGTGCTTAGAAAGGCTTCACTCAAAGCCAGTGACCCCTCCCTTCACACAGAGTGCAGCTCTGGGAAAGAATAAAAAGTGATTTTCTTTCATGTGCTCAGGAGGAAGGGAGGAGTCACTTGCCTTGGAGTGAAGCTGTTCTAAGTGCTGGGAGAGACGATGGATTGATGGATTGTGAGCCGACTACCCTTTCTCGCATTAACAAGGTTACTGTTAACAAATTTTTCCCTTTAATTTAAAGGGCACTTCTCATCGCGTTGAGATAAAACCACAGGTAAAATCAGGTTATAGTCCCTAAATATGGACTAACATGTGGGATGTTTGCATATGTTTGCGTATTTAGGGGCTTCTTGTAGAGAATGGGAACAGACAATGATGTCAATGTATTTGAGTGCCCTTAATTCAGGAAAACATGTAAAGCTGCCTTCTGGAGAGTCAGAGCACTGGTCCATCTAGTTCAGTATTGCTGACCCTGACTGGCAGAGGTTCTCCTAACCCAACTTAGAAATGTTAGCCTTCCGCATGTGTACTTCCACTGAGCTACTAACTCATCCCCTGTCCAAGTTTAGTCTATTGCATTGTAGACATGGGTTCAAAATCAGTGAAAAAGGACTAATTCGGAGCAATGTATACACAGGCGAAAAAAATTTGATTTTTAATCCAAACTCAGTTTGTGCATTATTCTTTGTACGCTGCCCTTTATATAAAGATATCAAGAGTTGACTACTATAAACCAGTTTGCATGGGGCCACCCATGAAGTCGGTCCAGCAACTGCAAGTAGTACATTCATCAGGCATAACTGTGAGGATTGCCTTAGTTCCCTAGTCTTGGTCTTCCTAAATAGTTTCTCTTTTAGTTCCAGAATATCTGATAAATGCTCTTTTGAGAGCAGGAATTTAAATAGATTAGTACAGCTGTTTATCTAAAAGAACCAGAGTGGCTACTATCACTTGGCTTCCCCCCCCCCTTTTCTGGTTTATCTTATTCTACTTGGAAATGGTGAAAAATAATACCCCTCACAAGGATAGAAATTAATTTCACTGGGACTATTAATTTTGTTTGCTTTGCTCTCATGCTAAGTACTGTGAGAGGAAGAAGGTTACGTTCAGCCCTGCCTTGAGACCATCAGAGTAATTCAACTCAGGTTGTTTTGTATAGTGGTAGATGAAAGATGACATTATGCTGTTCTGTGTCTTTCTTTCTCATGCGCAGAAACCCTTGTAAATTCTGTTTCAGATAATGAGTTCCCTCTCTGTGTTAAAAATCTGTAACTTGTACAAACTTGGGCACCCACCAAGCTACATAGTTGGTGTATTCTGTTACTGATGAATTTGTTTATGCCACTATGTATTTTGGGCACCACCGTGCAAAAGTTGTTTTATTTGAAGGGTGCCCAATTTTTAGAGCCAATAATTTACATTGTCAAAGACCAGGCCATGAGTCGGGGCCAGAAATGAACAAAAACACAGTTATACCAGTTCTGATGTGTTCTACTGTTAATTATTCCTATAAAATATACATTTTCTAAAGGGGGCATTATACTGACAAGTGCAAATGCTGCATCTGTCCTGGGGTCTCTAGAGGTTAGTTATCACATCTCAACAGCAATTACTCAGCTTCTGCCAGAGATTTGTCAAATGTGGGCCATTTGTTAGCTTGATCGGGCATCTCTGCTGGGAGTTTACATGCTTGTCTACCAATGGAGCCCTCCTATCTATGCTTTCAGTTGGAAAGTGTGTTACATGGAGGCTATCCATTCTACTCAGGAAGGTGGGCATTGCAAGGCAGCATTGAGGAGTCACTTGAGGATGTATTACTTCTTCTGTAGAAATAGTTTAGGAAGCTTCTGCTTGCCTTTCCTAAAGTCTACTTTTCAAGCATCTTTTAAAAAGTTGCACACAATTTATTAGTATTACTTTTAATTCCGTAAGATCTAATATGAATAAGAGCCCAGTGCTATCCCCTGCCATACTATAACATGCAGCCAGGCCGAAAAGGCACACATTGCATCCTATGATTGGCAACCTTCAGTCTCGAAAGACTATGGTATAAGCCTACAGCACCCAGTATTGCCGGGCAGTCTCCCATCCAAGTACTAACCAGGCCTGACCCTGCTTAGCTTCCAAGATCAGATGAGATCAGACATGTGCAGGGTAACAGTTGCTGCAGATGTGGTGGGGGTTAAACTGAAGGCATTGGTGGGTTTGCGTCTAGGGTTTGTGTCACCAGGTGTGGGAGGCCAGCACACCACCCCCATGATGGATCTTCTCCCATGCAGTGGGCAGGGCAATACCCCAGGCATTGTATGTTGTGGTGGTGATGCACCATTGCCCCACCTTCGCTAATTTTTTTTGCTATAGCTTTGGATAGTATATTTCTATTTCAACATGGTTTGTTTCATTGCATTCTGTATGAAATTATGCATTGAATGATATGTAACATGATGGTGTTATTCTAAAATACCAAGATTTAAAAAAAATTGGCCTGTAGTGGTATAAACACCCCCCCCGGGTGCATGTCACACAGTGCAGCCCGCACCCCCCTCACCTCTACCTGAAGGCAAATGGGAGGTAAGTAAAAACCTACTGCTCACTTACCAGTGCCAGGGGATCCAAGAGGACTGCTGCCATCCTGCGTGCACTGTTTTCCATTTTCAGCAGCAAATGGGTTGTGTGCTATACTGTAAGTTGGGTTGTGCTGCCAGAACACAAATTCCAGCCACACAGTCCAATGATTGGATTGTGGTGTAAACTGACAGGAGCACATCATCTCAGTTGATCGTCTGTAACATTTGCACTAATACACATGGGGGGGGGCTAATTATAACCTAACTGGCTTAGAGACCAACAGCGACCACTTTCATTTGCATCAAATGGTTGGAGATTCTGAGGCGAAGTCCTGCATTGGACCCCCCTTGACACATGCATCCTACCTGTGCCCTGATGACGCATTGGCTTCTATAACTGCAGAGGGATGTGCACTAGATTATAAAGTTTTCTTCACAGAGCTGATCAAAAATTCTCAAATCTTTTGCCTGTTCAGGACACATACTGGAGCAGGAGACCACAGATATCCATTGCATTACTAGCCACATACCTTTCGGTTTGTGATGAAACTCAAAGACAGCATAAAACTTCAGTTTGTTATACTGCCACATTACTAGTTTGTGTTTATTTAGCTTCAAAATTTGACTGCTCTGTCAGCCCAATCCTATCTTTTTCCCTAGCATGCAGGCACTCTAAAATGGGCTGCATTGCATGCTGTGGTGGTGGTGGGCAATTGGGAGTCTTGGGAGGGGACAGGGAATATATTTTCCATTACCCTTCCTGTGCCCCTCAACAGCCAGTGGGTCTTGTTGGACCTGCATCAGCTCTTTAGCTGTTGCAAGTCCAAGGAGACAAAGGAGGCATGTTGGCTCACTCTTCAGAGAATAGCATCTGGTACAAATCACCCATGCTAAGTGCTATCTACTCCAGCCTTCAGTACGCCCCTGGCCCTCCCCCTGTACTGCCCTGATCCCCCCGTCCTGTGAGAAGGGCACTCTTTTTTTCTTTCGCTGGGTGCTAAGGGCCCAATCCTATCCAACTTTCCAGCGTCAATGCAACCTCAATGCAGCCCCAAAGTAAGGGAACAAGTGTTACCTTCAAGAGGCCTCCATGACTGTCCCCTCTGCAAAATGCAGCGCACACTCTGTTGGCGCGGCTGCATTGGGGTTGGAAAATTGGATAAGATTGGACCCTAACTTCCCTTGTTACAGCACTGACTCTGTCTGCACCCCTCTTTCTGGCCCATTGGATCTTGCTCTACATCCTCCAGGCTCAACCTTGCCTGATTTGGACCTTAACACACAACAACCTGATCCAAGCCCCAGCTGAGGACTTGCACAAATCCTGTGAATAGTAGCAAAAATCAAAGTGATTTCAGAACAGTAAATCAGCAAGCATCCTTTGTTACATCCAGATGTTTCTCAGTATTGTTCCAACTTGACATGATTCTAAGCAACTGACAGGCATTTGGAGAACTCCCCTTCCCCGCACACCAAACTAGGCAACTTGTTAAAAGAGCCTGAAAAGCTGCTGTTTGCTTGCTGTCATCTTTACATCTCATTGGAAAACTAATTCTGTCTCCAATTTAACAGGTTCCTGCGAGTACAAGTCCACCAGGACTACTTGTCATAACACTTGCTGCTCAGGGGACTTTGTGCTGTCTGCTTTTTTGTTTCTGACATATCTATAATTTTTTAAAAAAAATTCTCTCCACAAAATGATTTGTCATTACACCTGTCATGCAGGTTGAACAACTGCAAACTGTCCCCTGGCTTGTCAGGAAATTAGGTCTCAATTCTGCACCATTTTGCAAGCGTGTCGCAATCAGTACAAAGAAGACTCAATGCATGCTGTTTGATCACCAAAGGATTAATTAGCAATCCTTTACACATTACTAATGTGGAGCAGGCAAAGTGTTCCATAAATACAGGCTCATAGGAGTGAATCAGCTCAGCTTTTAAAATGTTATATTTTGTCATGATGGCATCTACCTAATACTTTATCTGCCTTGTCAAGAAAATTAATACTTTCACTCAGAGTTGTGGGAAAGAAACACACGCACACACACACCCCTCTCAAGAAATGTTGTCTGTTTTACTGAGACACATTAAGCATGCCTCATTATTTTTTAGTTTTTGCGCCTGTATAGTAGGGATATAGTAGGGAACTCAGGTCAGGTGACTCAAGTCCGAGTCGTGAAACGTTATTGTTTTTTGCTGACTTGTGGAAACTTGAGTCACCTGCGCTGATGACTCGGGCGTTGACTCAAGTCTGAGGTCACTTGACTCGGCACTGATTCCCCACACATGCACACTGGAGTCTGTACATGACTGAGTGTGCTTGCTTACTTTATTTTGTGGTGTGAAAGGTATTGTGGAGCCATCATTCAGAAGGGGCGAGCAGCAGGAAAGTTCCAGCCAGGGGGCAGGGAAGAGTTGATATTTTCCTTTTGCATCAGGTGGGAGGGCAGTAGGCTGGAGCAGGCTCTCTTGCCCATCTCTAAAGGAACCATCTCATTGGACAAAGGATGGGTGGGTCTGGTTTTTTTCCTTTGGATGAGGTGGTGCAGTAGGAGGACCCCAAGGGGGTTCATGCCTTGGAATTGGCTGGAGAAGCCAGGGAGGGAGTGGAGGTGATCTGTAGTGATCATGCTTTCCTACCACATGACTGGTTCCTTTGCACTCCAGCTGCATAGCTAGAGGGGGTGCAAAGCACTAAGTTTTGCAGAGAGCCTCGCTTCAGCTTGCAAAGCACTACATGTTGCACAGGCATACAATCACCCCTTTCCCTTTCAGAGTGGGATAGCAGGTGAGGCAGAACCACCCTATCATAGTCCATGGAAAAACACCACAACTGCCATGCCTGCTGACACCCAAGAAAGCTCTCCTTACACCTGTGAAAGTGGGTGTAAGGAGAGCCTCTTCAGGTGTAAGCAGAATCTCCTCTGGTGTAAGCAGGCAGGGCAGCTGTGGTGATTTTCCACAGATGACAGAGCAGTTCTGCCTCACCTGCCACCCCCACTCTGAAGTGGAGCGGGCCATTGCATGCCTGCAGTGAATCTCTGGGCAACACGTAGTGCTTTGCAAGCCAAGTGAGGCTCACTGTAAAACTTAGTGCTTTACCCTCCCTCTAGCTATGCTACTGGTGGGGTCCGTTGTTACTTGGGAGGAGGAAGCCTCATTGAATGACTGGTGAAAAATGGGACTACGTACTTCTGAGTAGAGCTGCAAAGGACTGGCTCATCCTGGTAAACCTCGCAGCTGCTGCACATGACCCTCCTCCCTCTTGCCGCTTCTGTCCCCCCCTCGCAGTTCATCCCATCCCCTTCTGCCTTGTTTACAGATGGGATGGGAACAGCAGAAGAGTGTTTAAAGAGAACTCCGCTACACACACACACCTTGGAGGCAGTCCCATTTTTTTCCACGTTTGATTTTTTAAAGGGAATGACTTGAGACTTGAATCTTTTCAAGTCATGAAAAAGCTCTGGACATCTTAGAAAATTCTCCTGTTATGGCTTGTTTTCGAGTCGAGTTGCGGGGGGGGGGCAGAGACTTGTGACTTGATTCGAGTCAAGCCGTGCCTGATTTGCCCATCCCTGCTGTATAGGAACATCCAAAGTCTAGGGATGAGTGTCTCCCCCACACCATTTGAATTTTATTTGGGGCTCTCATCACATTTCCTCAGTTGAACAAACAATTAAAAGAAATATAACTTCTCTCTATAGTTAAACATTGGCTTGTAATGTTTTAGCCCATGTGCATTTCTGCAGTGTTACTTCGGAACTGTACTGTGAGATAGGCAGGCCTCAGTGTGTTGCCAAAACAATTGTGTGACTCTACTGTGCATCAGGCACCATAAATTCTGACACCTCAATCCCAGATTAGCTGCTGAATGCAGAAGTAGAAGACGCGTCAATGACTCTAGCAGCATTGGTGACATTGGCAGCAGTCTCACCATTTGGCAGGTGGTTGAGGCCGCAAATCCAGCACCTGTACCCAAAAAATAATTTTTTTTTAGGCCCCGGCAGTTTGTGAGGCTCTAAACCAGGGGTGTCAAATTCTTTTCATACCAAGAACCAAAGTCAGCATTCATGGTGCATGCTGAGGGCCTTAAGTGACATCATATAGCAGAGCGTGACATCATTAAGCAGATGATGGCCAGAAATAAGCACTTTGTTCTCACATAGAAACTCATTAGCTGCAAATGACAAAAGAGAAAGTGTGTCAATCTTGTTCATATTTTCAAGATAAGAGAGAGACCAATTATGAAGCTAGGAGAACCCAATTATAAAAGGGCTGGATAAACTGCTTCTGAAGGCCACATTTCGCCTGCAGGTCTTATATTTGACACTCCTGCTCTAAACTGTAGTTTATAAGCTGATTAGGTTATGCCTAAATCCAGCACTGCCTGTACCAGTGGCATGTATCTGCTAATCTCCTCCGCCCAGTTCTCTTCCCTGCATGAAAGTGGAAGAGGAGGGAATTCCTACAATACCATAGTTTGGTTTCTTTGGAGTAGGCATGACAAAAACATTACTTTTTTCTGTTCACAAATAATAAACTGTGTTATTATATGAGTTCCTTCTTGGGACCACTCACAAGTTATGTGAGCTCTTAAATATGAAAGTAAGAAGCAGAAAAGAAAACATAAACCAGCCCTCAGAAGTCCCAAAGTCGTCTTCATTTTCTTATATTGTCAAGCTTGCTTGCTCTTGCGGACTCCTGGTATTGATCTACACGCCAACCTTATTTCAGTGGTACACCAATATACTGGTTCACCTAAAATCCTGAGAAATGAATTTTGTGAGGGTATGGCAATGATCTTTTGGAAAATTCTAGCTCCCTTCTCTCAGCACTAAAGAACCCAAGTTACCTCAGAAAAGAAAATGACTGTTCAGGGCCAGAGCCACAGGCAGGGCTTAGTTGGGTGTGAACCCATGAGGACATGCCAATACCAGGGCCGACCTTTGAAGAATTCAGTCTTGGGAGGTGGTGTGCCACAAATATAAAATAAAATATATAAGAAAATATAGTCACACAGTGACTGTATATTTTCTTATTGCTATATGCAAGTCTTATAGGGGAACAAATCAGAATACATAGTCGCAAAGTGAGGTCAACAAAAGGGCTTTGGGGAACCCCACCTTGGTTGTGAAACCCCCATGCAGGGTTTTTGAGGAGAAAGTCGCTGGTTGGTGAGAGAGGGATGAGAAGGAACAGCAGCAGCTGCGTGCTGCACTTTAGTTGAGCCATTGTGGGAATATCAGGCCATGAAAGGCTCTGGGCCCACATACAGTGGAAGGACCCACTTGCAGCCTTTCCTTAAGTCCTAGAGAAACAAAGCACCAGCCCTGTGAGTATTTCACCAATTTTAGTCTCTAATGTGGATATATCTTGAAAAACTTTATTTTTGGTTTTGTCTTCCTCTCAGTTAAAGACTTTTATAGAAATGAAAGAGTGTCTACAGATATTTGTTGTACTTTTGGGGGCTGCAATCACTTCGGCTGCAATCCTATACACCAGTGTTTCTCAAACTTTTTTAGCACAAAGACCCACTTTTTAGAATGACAATCTGTCAGGACCCACCAGAAGTGATGTCATTAACCTGGAAGTAATGTCATGGCCAGAAGTGGCATCAACAAGAAGGAAAATTTTTAACATCTCCCATATGACAAATTGAGTTAATTAAAGTAAGTAAATTAAAAGTTTACAATAAAGGTAAACATTTATTTAAAATAGAGAAGAACCCTCCTCACCCTCCCAAGCAGTTGCTGATCTGTTTAAAAAGAATTCCCCAAACATCCTAATGGTTGCAATCCTATCACACTTACCCAGGAATAAGCCCCATTGACTATCATTGTTAAAAGCACATACATGGTAGCCTGTTAAAAGTACAGATCTATAATATGGTAGCATCAATATAGTAAAAATCAAATACACATAGAAATGAATGGGGACCCACCTGTAATGGGCTCGTGACTCACCTAGTGGGTCTAGATCCACAGTTTGAGAAACAGTGTTTTTTTTATCTGGGAATATACCCATTCAACCGAATGGGACTTTCTTCTCAGTAAACATGCATAGGCTAGCAATGTTACAGATACTTTGAACATGGAGACCTGCTGGTTGACAATCCCACTTTTCACAATCTGTTCACTTCAATCCACTAACACTGATTTGTTGCTCAAAGTTTCCTTTCAAACCTCCCCCCCCCCATATTTCAGTGATGTCATTGTCAGCTAAAATCACATTCCAACTGGCAGTGGGAGAATGCCATGGTAAGTGTAGCCTGGGAAGAGCACAACAAATTGAAAACCTTTCTGCATAATGAAGATAAAACGGCTAGGATGGACTTTGTGGAATTCATCCAGCTCATATTGTAAACACGTCGGCAAATGTGAGGAAATGATGAAAGAGGGTGCCAAATTGCTATAGAATTTCTGAAACTGTATCCAAGAACCTGCGTCCTGCCAGCAAACGGAGGAGTCTTGTTAGCATACACCAAAACCACAACAATTCAAGAAAGCAATTTCAAAATAAAATACTGATGTCTGGGAACAGAGAGAAAAATCCAGGTGCCAGGCATTTGTGGTGGTGATTTTTCTTTTGAAGTTATGGATTAGAGCTAGACTATCTGCTCTGGACCACAAACACGCAGACAGCTGTTTCACACACACAGTTTCACATGGTAATACTTGGCTTTTGTACTCTTTTTCATTTATTAGTCAATTATACTTTCAGTTAATAAAAATAGAAACATAGAACAGAAGTAGAGAAAAAGAAGGGGTTAGTATGGGGACACTAGTAACTAAGGGTGTAACGGGATGGGGGAGAGTGGAGACCGGAGTGGTTCAGGCCCAGGAAAGGGTGGGATCGGCAGTGCCGGTGCACACTGATTCCTTTTTTCCCTCCTGAGTTTGGAAGCCTGACACAAAGCAGCTCGGCTTGTGCCAGCAATTTTGCTGATGTGGTGCCGAATAGCTCCATTGTGCAGACTGGGGCTTTACCTGGGTCAAGGGGAAGAGTGTCCTTTTACATTGAGAAGGCCTCCAGTCTTCTCCTTCCTATTGCTGGATACAGCATGGGCCGAGCGGCCCTGCTGCACCAGCACTGGTCAGGATTGAGTTTACATGCACCCTCCCTCCCTTCATGTTCCCTTCTCTTCTCACATACCTACCTAATGCAAAGCTTTTCACATTTGTTAAACCAAAGTTTCTTGTGACGTTCATACAGGAAACTGGTTTCAGTGATTCCACAGTTTGATCCAGGTTCAGATATCATGGGAAACTATGGTTTAACAAATCAGATTTAACAAACCAGGAACCTTTGCATTTAGCAGGGACACAAAGGTAAGAGGAAAGAAGAAGACACACATGCAGGCTCATTGGCTTATTCATGATCCAACACATTGTTTGTTCCAGCTGTTCTTATAAGGAGATTGTACAGGAACTGGGGTTAGTGAAAAGCTATGCTCTCTTTATTAATTCTGCTTCTCAATGATTTCAATGATATTCATGATTTTCTCCAGCTACCATTCTGCATAATCTAGTTCAACTCATGTTTGTTGTGTTATATTGGCCAATACTGTGTCTGTTTATGAATCTGCCCAGCTGAAGCACAATCTCTCTTCAGGGATGATGCTGGAGCTACCTATCACTGTGTGTATTATTTTGTGCATTCAGGGCCCAATCCTATCCAACTTTCCAGCACCAATGCAGCTGCAATGCAGCCCTGAAACAAGGGAACAATCATTCCCTTACCTTGAGGAGGCCTCCGTGACTGCCTCACCTTCCCACTGGCACAGCTGCATCACCACTGGGATGGAATTTTGCCCTCAGTCATTGACAGCAATCAGCTTCCAAGAGATTATTCACATTTTTGCGACGAAAAAATCAGGCCAAGTTGGTATTTCTTTTTAATGTTTATATGGTGATATGTTCTTGTGAAAGCACCTCCACACATTAAATTCTAGGTTTTTATCATTTTCCAGGACATCATCAGTGCCTGTCTTACAATGTGAGGATTGTTTCACAAGGCCATTTTCATCTTTTCGTCATCATCTAAGGTCATTTGCATCTTTTCTCTCTTTGTGACAGTTTTGAGATAGTCATACCCAGCAAGGGAGTCAGGCAGTTGCCATTTTAGTTTACAAAGAATTTGTTGTGTGGTGGCTTTTTAAAGAGAATATTTGTTCCCTACCTTGGGGCTGCATCTGCGCTGGAAACTTTGTTAGGATTTGGCTGTTAGTCTGCAATCCTGCATACCAGTGTTTCCCAATCTGATTGCTGGTGGGTTGTGAAGCTGACCAGCAGATACTTACCTGGCAACCTTCAGTCTTGAAAGACTATGGTATCGCGCTCTGAAAGGTGGTTCTGGAACATTGTCTAGTGTGGCTGAAAAGGCCGATTCGGGAGTGACAGTCCCTTCCACACTGGGAGCAAGTGCAGTCTGTCCCTGGTCTGTCTCCCTGCCTATGGGCCTTCCTTCTTTGCCTCTTAGCCTCAGACTGTTGGCCAAGTGCCGATAAGGAAAATGATTTGTTGAATTCAATGGAACTTACTTCTGAGTATATGTGCATAGGATTGTGCTATAAGTCATATTCACCACAAGTGCATTCTGTACTTTATAAATATTTAGCAGCCTATTCTTCTCGGTGGTTACAAGTTAATGTGGTAGGAGCTGTATATACTCCCTGTTAGCTACTGAGCAATTAAAATGCAGTAAACATTTTTAAATGTGAAATGTTACCCACTACACATTGTGGCAAAATGATTATTTAAGCTTTAGGATTATTGGGGTAATCTTTCATGGCATAAGCCAATAACTGCATTATACCCATGGGTGCTACACGTTGTTGTTATTGTTGTTTCTTTGTCTTCTTCATGAAAGCTTTATGTGTGTCTGGCTATGGCCTCTGCGGGCTTCAGAATGTCCATTTCAGCCAAAAAAAAATGCAACTTCCAGTTTCCAGAGAGAAACCAGAAGTGATTTTTTTTTTAATGCCTTATAAGGCTTTCTAAAGCCTGGAGGGAAGCCCCTGAGTGTTTCTCTCGGCCTCAGAATGCCTTATGAGGGCAAAAAAGTCACTTACGATTTTCCTCTGGAAACTGGAAGTTGCATTTTTGGGGGGCCGAAACAGCCAACCTGAAGCCCACAGAGGCCATGGGAAGACATGCACAGCCTCTGCGGGTTAGCTCTGGTTGCCTCCAGTGGGCTTAAAGGAGCGGAAACTGTGGATTTCATTATCTGTTTTGATTATCATTTTCTGATTATCTGAAATCATTATCTGATTTCATTATCATTTTTGGTATCGGGGGGGGGGATCCGAGATCAGATCCCCCACAGATACCAAGGCCCCACCTGTAGTGTGTACAGCTATTAAAGTACAATTTCACCAGTCTTAATGCAAGAAAATAGGGCTGTCTGCAATAAACAAGCAAACCAGGTTAGTGGATACTAATACAACAAAGTTAATGACCACAATGCTAAGAAATGGAGGGTGAAGAGTACACACCAATGTGACCACAAAAGAGGCTTTCTTTCTCTAAGAGTCTAATCCTATTGGGCCATTGTGCTGCCGGAACTCACACTCTAGGAGTGCAGCATGCTTTATTGCTGCTGCAAAAGATGAAATGTCATAGAGCATAGTTGGGCTGCTGCAGCAGCAGCTGTGTGCCAGTATCCCACCAAGGGCCCCCCGGTAAGTGAGTGGGGGTGTGTTAGCAGGAGGTGGGGGTGGGGAGGATGGGTGGGGAGGGGGGCAGATCAAGACTGGGAAAGGGGCAGGATTGACAGCTGTGGTGCTGCCAATTTCAGATCTTAATTCTGAAATGGTCCACTTGGACTTGCACAAGCTGGTAAAGGTCCAAGTAGACCCAGTTGCAAGGGAACAAATGAGCCAAAATAGACCTCTGGGACATCCCCCCCCCTCCCCGATGACGTGCATGCTCTGGTGTATGCCAGCATTGGGAGGGGCGAGTTAGGTAGAATTGGGCTGTAAATTTCTTTCATTCCTATTATAAAGATGGACAAATGTGAGTAGCCCTTAAATCTATATTTAAGTGAAGATTGTAAGGGGAAATGGAGGGCAAGATTAGAAGAACACCTAACCTCTAGCAGCTGACTCCCACCTCTCTGCTTCTCACTTCCTACTTTTAACTGGATAAACTGGGATCAAATTAGGGAAAGGTAGTTCTTGCTGCCACTACTCAAAACCAGACAGCCCAGATAGAAGGATGATGCCTTGGGGAAACCTTACTGCGTTCTATTGCCATGTGTGGTGCTCGTTTGGAATGATAGTCTTTGGTCGGCAAGGACCAGTAATTACAACTGAAAAGCCCAGGGGTCTGGATTGATGCTCTTTACAAGTAACTCCAAGTCATTTCCTGAGACTTGATTTATTTGAACCACTGCATTGTACTGACTCATGCAGCCAGCTATATTTGTTGTGTTTCTGGAAGGCCATTGTTCAGTCAACATGTGGAGATCTGGGACTCTCTCTGACCAAGCCATGTAGTAGACTGCAGGCTTTCAAGGGAGATTACATCTTGAGACTATAAAGCATACTTTTGCTCACGTGAACACTAATGTAATACCAATTGTGTTTCTTCAGTATTACTGGTTATGTTAAGGTACCCCTAGTATTGCCATTATGGCTATATGCTGTACACAACCAGTCTCTCAAATATATGAAACAATGTCTATACAGTTAAGCTGTTCAGGCGCAGTAGTGCCTGAGTAGTTAAATTGGCTCAGAAGTACAATGGTAGATAACATGCTGTCATCCCAGTGCTAATCATTTGTGTCAGCATAGCTGCCTGAAGGGACAGTATTATTTGTAGCACTTTTGCTGCCCAAGAGCCATATCCAGTTCTCTGTGGAATCTCTGATGGACACTTTTGACTCTCAGCGAGCAGAAGCATTTCATATTCGCTATAATGTTGTAGGCAGTGGCAGAACCACTGCGTCCTGGACAACTGGGTCCCAGCCAAATGCATCCCAATATTGGACATTTGCGTCCCTTCTTTTTGCACCCAGGAACATTTGAGGACACTTGTGCCCCAGTATACTGTATGTATATTTATATTGGATGTCCTTTTTTATTTTTAAAACAAAAAAGTACAGTTAGGGTTTGGTCTGGGATAAGAGGCTTAGGATATATTACGTAGGGTGTGTTGCCTAGTTATAGTGGAATGCAAATAACCAGGGTGCAAAAAAAAGGAAACAAACAAAAACCACCAGAAGCAAATGTCCAGGGATGGCCATAACAGGGACTCATTTGACCAGGACTCAATCCTCCAGGTCTAGTACCTATTTTATTAAAAATCCTGATTACTTTTGAAAGACTTACACATGATTTTTAAGAATAGGTAACAGTAATCTGTCGTGGCAGCATGAGCAACAATAAAAAAACAAGGCCCCTCAGGCAAAAGCCCATCAATAAGGGGGAAGGAACTGTTCTCCTGATAGCTGTCCTCAGTTTCCCCTTACACCAGATGGCTGAGAACAAAGTGGGACTGCCTTGGGAGTGTGTGCCTAAAACAGGAGTACAATGAATGGGGATACTTGGAGACTTCCTTCCAAAACCTGCAGGAAATTCTCAGTTTTCCCTTTGGGAAGAAAAAAGGCAGCTGTTGACTTCTCTTGGAATTGGGCTGATTTCACACATGTAAGTTTCAGTACAATCCTATGCATGTCTACTCAGAAGTAAGACCCATTGAGTTTAATAGGACCTAGTCCCAGCTAAGTGTGTATAGGATTATAGCCCTTGACTTATTTTTCCTGCTGTGCAGACAGGCGCACTTACACATTGGGTTAGAAGTGTTTGTTTCTGGCTGGTAAAATAGAATTACAGCCTGTCTTACTGAACACAATTTACTTCTGAATAAAATAAATAACACTGTTTTCAAACACCTCCACACATGTGTTAAAGACACCTGGGCTTGGTGATGCATCTCCAGATACCAGGCTAGTGAAGAAGAGCTCTGTGACACACAGTGAACACCAGCAACATGTGGCCCAGGGGAGGTAGGGGAGGCAGGACTCCCCCATTGGAGTTCTTTGAAAAGAACTTCACCACCACAGCCACTGGGGCTGTGATCATGCAAACACTCACACTCATGTATTCTGAACAGCAGCAGGAGCACATGGGTTGTGAGTGTTTGTATGATCACAGCCCCAGTGACAGTGGTGGTGCACTTTTCAGTGGCGTGGAGGCAGCCTCACCTGCTGCCTCCACACCACACATTGCTGGTGAAAACTCTGAAGTACCTGTGCATATCAACTTCAGAAGTTGAAACAAGAAGTTCTAAACAAGACGGTACAATCTCCTAGTCCCTAAGCCATGCAATAATTAAGAATAGTATAATTAGGCTTAATTATGATGCTAGCAGTAGCAGAGTTGGCTGGCAACCTTCAGTCTCGAAAGACTATCGTAGAAGCCTACAGCACCTGGTATTCCCAGGCTGGGTATTCCCAGAATACCAGGTATTCCCAGTATTCCCATCCAAGTACTAACCAGGCCTGACCCTGCTTAGCTTCTGAGATCAGACAAGATAGCAGAGTCCTTGCTTTGCATGCAGCAGCACTCAGCTTCAATCCTTGGCATTTCCAGCTAGGCCAGGGGACAAGTCTTTTCTGAATTCTCACAGAGCTGCCTCAATACCGTATCTTCAAGTCTGATGCCAAGACTGTTTTGGTTTTTTATCTGTCCCTTACCAGGAAAGCAATACATGCAAAGCTGGTTCATGTCATGGTCATAAGACCTTCTGTCTGAGAACAGAGTAGCCTGTACCAGTATGCTACAGAACAAGGCACTGCAGCACCAACATTGTGGGAGATTTTGTGGTTGTTGCCAGCTGACAACTCAGCTCTAGTACTAGGACAAGGATCCCAAAATTGCAACCCTATATTTTTCTACTCAGATGTAAACTTGAGTTCAATAGGATTAACTCCCAGGTGAGTGCGCATAGGATTGCAACTTCTCATGTACTGAAAAGCTTTTGTTCAGCATGCAGTCTGTACATGGATGTGTTATAATGAGACACACATTGAATTAACGGTTTTTTTTCTAGAACAAAATACAAATGTGTTGAAATTTGACACAGATTTTCTTTTTTTGTATAAACTCCTTGGGAAACATTTTTGAATAGTTGCTTTCGATATTGAAGTTTTGTCCTTGCAAGTACACACTGCTTGATTTGCTGTTTGCTGTTAGGGTTTAAACTTTGCTGCTAGAGAGGAATTTAATCCAGGCTGACACATGCAGCCATGCAAGGTAAGAAGTGAAGCTATGTTTAGTATATACATTTACAGTTGCTTAAATTTTTAATGTTTCCATAAAAATAGCCTGCCAACTTGATATTTGTTTCAAATGTTTTCTAGGCTTTGGCCATTCTCCAACAACTGGCAAGTTTCATTCATGTGCAGGGCAATCTTATGCACGGTTGCTCAGAAGAGCAATGAGTTGAACAATGCTTGCATCAGTAGCCTACAATCAATGGGCCTTTCACTTACCTGAGTGAAAGGCCCATTGAGCTCAGTGGGACTTAGGGCCAAATCCATTCAACTTTCAACTGCTGATGCAGCCACACCAATGAGGCATGTGCTGCATCCTGCCATGGGGAGGCAGTCACAGAAGCCTCGTCAACGTATGGGAACATTTGTTCCTTTATGTCAGGGCTGCATTGTGGTTGCAGCGGTGCTGGAAATTTGGGTAGGATTGGGCCCTGACTCCTGAGAGAACATACATAAGCTTATACTGTTGATAAGAACATAAGAACAGCCCCACTGGATCAGGCCAAAGGCCCATTTCGTCCAGCTTCCTGTGTCTCACAGTGGCCCACCAAATGCCCCAAAGACCACACAAGACAACAGATGATCTTTTTTTTTTTAAGTTAATAGTGGCAGCCGCATGATGCATTATTATCATTTTATTATATATTATTTTAAATTAGGTTCTAATACAAAAAGCTAGGCACAATAATTGAGAATAGCCTTCATATTAGTAGTTTGGTAGCCGCAAGTGTTAAATCTCACATCACTCTTCTAGCCTTAAAGCCAACATTTTTCCCCCTCTAACAACAAAAGTAAGTTAAGGGCACAATCCTGAGGCAAGTCCCTTGTGCTAACCCAGAAGGGTCACAAACATGCCATAAGGCCCATTTGTGCCTCCTCGGGAGGAAGCTGGGCTGGCTTACGGAGGTGCACTGGCCTGTGGAGGCTGACACAAGCCTCCGTGCTGGCTTCCTTGGCAATGCCTCTGGGCTGGGAAGAGGCGAGAGGGAGACGTTCCTGGGTGGGAGGAGGGCGAGTGGTGGGTGGCCCCAGGGACAGATGTGTGGGGAGCGGGAGGCGGGGCTGGGATGCTGGATCCCAACCCTTGTTCCTGGGGAGTTTGGAGCGGCTTCAAGCCGTTTCACTCTCCTCGGACTTGCGCCACCTCCTGAGGTGGCGCAAGTCCGAGGAGACCCATTGGGCCAAAGGTGCCTCACCCAGGGGTAAGGGGAAAAGTTTCCCCTTGCCCCTGGCTGAGCTGGCCCCTATCCTGTGCTGGATACAGCGCAAACCTCTTGGCTTGCCTGTTCCAGTGCAGGGTAGGATTGTACCCTAAATGAGTAACACACCACATTATACAAAAACAGTCGTAATCTGATATGAGCATTGCCTGTGCCTATAGAGCTTTTAGGAATGCTGAATGACAACGCCTGAAATCCCAAACAAAATCTGCAGATTGCAGATGCAAATTGCATATTGCAAAAATATTTTGTACACTGGGATTTGTACATTGAGATAAAGGAAGGCTACTTATGTTGCCCAGTCTAGCCTAGGTTGCCCATCACTGCCTATACTAAGCAGCTTAAATGAAAGTCCTGACTCTTGCTTTTCTGACAACTGTATCAAAAGCAAAATAAAACAAAACTGGTTACCCATTTTTTTTCCTGGTCATTTGGCAACTAACAGCTCGAACCTAAGCTGCCTGAGGCCCAGAGCAGCAGCGGCACCGAAATGGTTACCACTGCATCCTGTGGAAGCTGCAGCAGCTGCCAGAGTCTCCTCCAGGGAAGGAGAAATTCACCCCCTTCTCCTTGGTAAAGGCGCAGGCCCCACAATGGGTCTCCTCCAGGCTCTCTCCCACCCAGGTTTCTCCCCCGCTCTGCCCTCCCCGCACCCCAGAACACCATTCCCCTGCCCCGACAAACCTTACCACCACCTGGAGCTCTTCCCTTACTCCTGTCGTCAAGTGTCCAGTGCTGGGCTCAATGCCAACTGGTGCTGGGCCTATGTGGAGGGTGCTATAAACATGCTTGATGGCACAACACCCACCACCGGTGATATGCTGTAAAATATGCTCATTCTTCTCCCCCATTATTAAATGGTTTATCTCACCCTATTATAGGAAATGGTGGTAGTAGCAGTTCTGAGAGTGAAATGCACATATCTCTAATTCTTGTATTCGTTCACTAAGTGCTGCAACAGCCTTAGAACTTTAACTAAAGGAAGATAGGAAGAAACCATCTGTTTGCTGCCATCTTTTGTTTCTGCAAAAGCTCTCAAGGTGGCATAATAATGAAACACAATAACGAAAAAAATACAATTCATCAAAGAATGGCAAACAATATATAGTAAAAACAGCTTCAATCAGCATCCCTTAGAACCAGTATCAAAACAGCGTTGGAGTAAAACAGTGGATTAAAACATATTAGATGAATAACAGCAGTAAAACATTTTTCATCCTGGTTAAAATAGGATTAAAATTTTTATTACCTCTGCCTTTGCAACAGTAAAGATCATTTACAGTCAAAGCCTACACATGTCTACTCGGAAATAAATCTAATTTACATCCATGGGACTTACTTACAGGTCAGTGTGTATATGATTGCAGGCTTTTTCTGCTTTTTGACAAGTATTGAGACATGAAGAATAAGCAATTTAGAGGAATGTTTTAAAGTTATTCACAGATCAAGATTAACCATTGTTGCTTTGGGAATTTTGCTATGATTTGTTGTGATTCACTATTGTACTGCATGGGGGGAAGGGATATTTTATGGTATCTTATGGGTAATAAAACCCCTGAAGAGAGAGAGAGAGAGAGAGAGAGAGAGAGAGAGAGAGAGAGAGAGAGAGAGAGAATGATGATGCATTCACATACTGTTTTTGATGGAAGACCCATTTGGAAGATGTTTGAGCTAGCTCACAAAAGCTGCAGCAAAAAAGAACTAGGATAAAACTGCAGTGTTTGTATTGTCTTTTCTGATATCCTTTGATCAAAGCTGACCAAATCCAAAGGAATTTTCTTGGCAGAAGCCCTATTGCAAATGGCAGATTTATTGGCACAAAGTGAAGCAACCTAAAGCTATCAGAGCTCATGCATTATTTCTAGTGTGCCCTGAATGCTAAGATGCAGTTGCGCCTGATTACCTGAACAGATTTATGAAACGGCACCTTTGTTAAAGCTTTAGTGGAAGACAAACATTTTTACCCCTTTTCTCTTTTTCAAAGTGGAGTAGCAGAGAAGTACAGAAAGCTTAAGACTGTGTAAAGCTAGTGCCCGGGGTCTAGCTTTGCTATCTTTGCCATCAGTAGCTGATTACAGGTAGCATCTTCAAAACGTGCCCATCATAGTCCAAGCAGAGATCTCTTCCGTCAGACTGCTATACCTGATGGCAACCTTCCCAACCTTCTGCTGCATCAGTAGGAAATGCCAGGCAACTGGCACAATGCCACTTTAGGACACGTTGTCCTCTTTTGAACTGCAGAGCCAAGGCAATGCCACTGTCTGTCTTATGTATCAAATGCAAACCACTTGTGCTTCTTTGGCACTTTCTCTGTTTCATAATATAGTCATGGAAGGAATATAATACACATTGACATACAGCTGAGCTGAATGTTCATTAGAAGTGAAATGTTGATGAATATTGCAAACTTGAGTTTAGATTTGCAAATCCAAGCAGTTCTTGTTCCTCATGTTCTATTCTTTGTCCAAAAAATCCATGACGCCTTCAAATTTTCTCAGTCCAAACCTCAGAATACTTCCTAGCACAAGTTCCATTAATTACCATGTAACAGGTAATAAAGGGACCGAGAATCTGATTATTCAGTAACTTACAGCGCAATCCAAACTGGCAGTTAGGCTGGCTCAAGAATACAGTTGTGCTGCATTCCAAGTGTTGCAAATGCACCGTAAAGCATGTTCGCGCCATCTTGGGAGTCAGCTAGGCTGGTACGAGAATTAGTGCCGGCCTCCCCATGCTGGATCCAGGCCCTGACTGGATACGTTTGTGCCAGCTGAGTCAGACTGGCACAGGGTGTTGGAGAGGGTGGCAAGAGGAAGAAATGGGGTGTTTTGGGATGGGGGGAACCAATGGGTGGACCAGGCCTAGGAGGCAGATGAGACTGGCCTCAGCAACTTAGGCTGAATCCTAACCCCCCTCCTGGCCAGCCCAAAGTTACACCGGACTGCTCAGATTTGCATCAGCGAACTCGCTGGTGCAGATCCGAGTAGCCCCATAGGAGTGGCTGGTGTGCAACGCAGGGTAAGGGGATAAAGATCTCCTTACTCTGCTTCAGTTGGTCCCTACCAGTTGGCCGGCCTGTTCCAGCACAAGTTAGGATTATACCCTCAATCTGCTAAATCTGCAGCAGGCATGTCAGCTTTTCATTTTGTCCTCTTCACATTGGGTTATCACATTGGTCTGATAGGTCAACAACCCTCTGAAATCCTCCTAGAGCATCTCCAGCAGGTACTTGTCAAGCCTCTGCTTGAAGATCTCCAGTGAAGGAAATCCCTCTGCAGTCTGTTCCACTACCAAACCGCCCTGACCGTCAGGAATTTTTTTCCTGAGGTCCAATCGGAATCTCTTCTCTTGCAGTTTGTACCCATTGATTCTAGTACTACCTTCAGAGGCAGTTCAGAGGCAGTTCTAGTACCTTCAGAGGCAGTTCAGATTTGTCCCTTCTTCCATATGACATGTGAGGACATGAGAAGTGACTGTGAGGAGCTCCAGAAGGATCTCTCCAGACTGGCAGAATGGGCAGCAAAATGGCAGATGCGCTTCAATGTCAGTAAGTGTAAAGTCATGCACATTGGGGCAAAAAATCAAAACTTCACATATAGGCTGATGGGTTCTGAGCTGTCTGTGACAGATCAGGAGAGAGATCTTGGGGTGGTGGTGGACAGGTTGATGAAAGTATCGACCCAATGTGCGGCGGCAGTGAAGAAGGCCAATTCTATGCTTGGGATCATTAGGAAGGGTATTGAGAACAAAACGGCTAGTATTATAATGCCGTTGTACAAATCTATGGTAAGGCCACACCTGGAGTATTGTGTCCAGTTCTGGTCGCCGCATCTGGTCGCCGCAAAAAAGACATAGTGGAAATGGAAAAGGTGCAAAAGAGAGCGACTAAGATGATTACGGGGCTGGGGCACCTTTCTTATGAGGAAAGGCTACGGCGTTTGGGCCTCTTCAGCCTAGAAAAGAGACGCCTGAGGGGGGACATGAATTGAGACATACAAAATTATGCAGGGGATGGACAGAGTGGATAGGGAGATGCTCTTTACACTCTCACATAACACCAGAACCAGGGGACTTCCACTAAAATTGAGTGTTGGGCGGGTTAGGACAGACAAAAGAAAATATTTCTTTACTCAGCATGTGGTCGGTCTGTGGAACTCCTTGCCACAGGATGTGGTGCTGGCGTCTAGCCTAGATGCCTTTAAAAGGGGATTGGACAAGTTTCTGGAGGAAAAATCCATTATGGGGTACAAGCCATGATGTGTATGCGCAACCTCCTGATTTTAGAAATGGGTTATGTCAGAATGCCAGATGCAGGGTAGGGCACCAGGATGAGGTCTCTTGTTATCTGGTGTGCTCCCTGGGGCATTTGGTGGGCCGCTGTGAGATACAGGAAGCTGGACTAGATGGGCCTATGGCCTGATCCAGTGGGGCTGTTCTTATGTTCTTATGACAGCCCTTCAGGTATTTGAAGAGTGCTGTCATATCCCCTCTCAGCCTTCTCTTCTCCAGGCTAAACATACCAAGTTCCCTCAACCTCTCTTTGTAAGGCTTGTCCTCCAGCCTTCTGATCATCCTTGTTGCTTTCCTCTGAACTCACTCCAGTTTGGCTGCATCTTTCTTAAACTGAGGTGCTCAGAACTAGACACAGTACTTCAGGTGAGGTCGAACCAATGCAGAGTAATATTAATGCAGGGGTGTAAAACATAAGGCCCATGGGCCAGATGCACCCACTGGAAGCTCTTTATCTGGCCGTTGGGCTCTCCCAGATGCTCTCAGTTGCTGAGCTGGGCAGCTGGCTAAAATGGCAACCCACATGATAATTGAGCTCTCCCATATCGTGAAAAGATGAAAATATCTTTTTTGTCATTTGCAGCTGATGAGTTCCCAAGTGAGGAAAAAAAATGCTTATTTCTGGTGACGACCTGCTTTATGACATCACTTCCTGTTTGTTGACATCACTTCCGCCCCTCAGCAGGCATCGTGAACGCTAATTTGGCCCTCTGTATTAAACAAGTTTGCCACCCCTAGATTGATGTATCCTTAAAACACTAGTGCACCTTGTGCAACAAGTTATGGTGAGGATACCGCCAAATTCTCTCAGGTTTGCTTTCTCTGCTAGGAGTCCAGAGTTGATTAAGAAAATCAGCAAACAGCAAGGTTAATAAAGCCTGGGAGTTGAGTTTTCATCAGATTCTGTCTGAAGCAACAGTTCTAGGAATGAGAGGTTCTTTCTAGGGAGTAATAACTGAGAACTTTGGAGAGAAGCAAAACCTGTTTTCTAAAAAAAATTGTGAAATTTCCCAGGGAGTCCAGACACCCCTGAAATTGTTTGTTCTCTGCCATATGGGTTTTCAGCAAGCAGTGTAGCATTTTGTGTTGTGTGCGTTGGTGCTTTTGGCAGTGCCTCATTCTCGATGACAAGATTGTTCCGTTCACAGCAGGCAAGCAGAAGCACTGGAAGAATCTTCAACTGCGCTTTCACACTTACCTCATGAAACATGAGTGGGCATTTCTGATAAAATTTTAAGTCATCTGTAGGAAAAAAAATGTCCTTCAGAGAAGAATTTCAGCTTACAAAATATTCTACAGATACAGAGAACCTAAGAATATAGGAAGAGCCCGCTGCACCAGACCAAAGTTACCTAGTCCAGCTTCCATTTTTCCCACAGAGACTAACCAGATGTCACTGGGAAGTCCAGGAGTGGCCGAAGTAAGAAAATAGCCCACTCTTGCTTCTCCTCCCTAGCCGTTAGTATTCATAGTTATACTTCTGAACCTGGAGTTAGTGCATAACCATCATGACTAGTCGCCATTGCTAGATTTGTCTCCCATGAATTTGTCTGATCCCTTTCTAAAGGATCTCTGGTATATGAAACGTATTCAAAACTGATGATCACTTTATAGGATTGCATGAATACATATTTTATCTGAGAATTCTGACTTATGAGAAGAAAATGGCAGTGTTCCATTTTTCTCATGTCCCTGAATTGTTTAATTGGTTTGGTAGTGCAGGCATTCAGTATTTTCATGCCTAAATTGAAACGTCTAAATGACACCCATCCCAAGTTTGCTCTGGAGCCTTTTATTTTATCCCAAAGAAATGAAGTTTGGCAAAATGATTCCCCTTCTGGAAGCTGTTGCCTGAATCATCTTCCTCATTTGACCTCATGGTTAAGTTCATTTGGGTATAATGACATAAGGTGACTTCAGTAGGAAATTCTGTCCCCAGGGAATTTCCCTCAAGCTAACATATTTGGTAGGACCTCACTTTTAATGCATGCTTGCAAAAGCAAAAAATCTCATGCCTGGAAGAAAACAGTACTCAGGAACTGCTGATGACTAGTTTGTCCCTTAGGAAAATTTACACAACTGTGTGGTAACGTGAGGTTTCAGGCTTCCCTATGTATCTGCTGCCCTGCTATTGCCCACTAGACAAAGCTTAAAGATCATTTATTTATTTATTTATTTATTTATACAGGTATTTATATACCGCCTTTCTTTGGTCGTCAGATTTCTCCTCAGATTTTAATCCAAGGCAGTTTACATAGGCAGGCTGTTCTAAACCCCCATAGGGATTTTTACAATTGAATAGTTCTAGTCTTTATCTGAGTCTTTATTTTCTTACATTACCAGCTTAAATGGTCTTTCCATAGGAACTCCGTGATAGCCTCTTCTTCCCATCTAATTGGTGCGATTTCTAAATTCTATCATACAGCAGGCAACCAGTATGTTCCAGCTGCGCTTCGTATTTTTAATACTAAAATGGTCAGTCACCTGCTTTACGGGGTTCCAATTTGGATTCAGGCCATGTCTAACAAAATCGACCAGTTGGCTGCCTCTTTTTATAGGCGGATCCTTGGGGTCCCCAACTATATTAAACTGTCCACTCTGTCTTTTGAGCTTGGTTCACATCTTCCTTCTACAATGGCCTGGAAATCCACCTTTAAATTTTGGTTACGCCTTTTTTTAAGATTGATTCTGATTCCCTTCTTGTTCATTCTCTTAAAGACCCTTTTCAATCTTCTTGGTCTGCGTATTGTATTTCTAAACTAGCCTCTATTGGTATCCCTTTAGATTCTCTTTTCAATAGTAATTTTGATGAGGCATTATCCCTTATTAATGATAGACTTTGGGAGTTTGAACATCTATGGCTTTCCTCCAACTTAAATCGGGTATGCTCCCCTACTTGTTATGGAATTTTTCCTTTCTTTGCTAATGGCCATTCTTATTTTCAGCTTCTTGTGAACCCCCTCGAGAGGAGGGCTTTCATGTTAGCCCGGCTTAACATCTTCCCCTCCGTAGCGTTGAATGGCTGTTATTCTCGGGTTCCCTTTGATCTAAGGCGTTGTAATTGGTGTGGTATAGAGCCTGATTCCGTCACCCATTTTCTTTGCATTTTCCCAGCGTTCAGTAAACTCCGTTGTTCTATCTTGGGCCCTGTTCTCTCTAGTTATTCTGCCCCCCCCACCTTCTTGTTGCGTTCCTCTTACACGACTTTTCGCACGAAATTACAACTTTGGTTGCTGAGTTTCTTGCGAAAGTCCTCACCTACAATAGTTTTAGGAAGCCTTGATTGGTGTATTTGGGTGAGCATTTTCCTGTGGTTTCTGTGTATTATTTATCTGTTTTGTATTTGTGCCATTTATGTTTAAGTATGTTGTAGTAATTTTCATTATGCCATTAAAGGTTGTTGAGTGTTGAGTGTTGACAATTGAATAGTTCTAGTCTTTCATAGAACTCCTCCTTCCAGCTCGATTCCTTCCCGCTCTGGCCTCTCTCTGGCCCTTCGCCTCCCACGCTCCACTTGATGGCAACTCCTCTCTGCCACTGAGGGTCAGCTCATCAGTATATCAGCGTGTCGTCAGTTTTCGGATACTTCCGGTTGTTTCGAACTGGCAACCTCAGATCTTCAGGCATACAAGGTGGCAGCTCTACCAACTGAGCCAGACCTCCTGCTCAATTATCCTTGCTAGATAGACAGTGGTGGAGCAGCTTGAGCATGTGTAAGACCTAACCAAAGAGTCTGCACTCTGCAGTTCACTAGATGATATTGTGGGAATACATTCCTGTATGTACAGTATTTGTAGGCACAAAACAGGAAACTTTAGATATTTATACCAACCTTTCTATGATAGCATTATTTCACTATGGATCCTGTACATGTGGGATTTCACATTGACCTCGCTTCTCACAGAATGGGAAAGAATATGAGGTCCTGCCTTGTACAAGAGCCCTGCCTATAAACTTTATAGGGTGTACCCCTTTCTAATCACTCTTCACTATTTTTCTAGTGTCTGAATGAGATAAGTTATGAGGTTAGCTGCAAAATAGGAAGGACATGGACTAATCTAAGAACCTGTGTTATCTTCAGAGTGAATGTTGGTTTGTGCTGTTTGGGGGCTGGGGCAGGTTCTGTGCAGCTAGGAATGCATGGGAAATATCAGTCCATAACCTTCATTTCACCTTTTGCAGGAAGTTAGGAGCATAACTCTCCCTTCCTCTGCTCTGACAAGAGGAAGGAAATGAGTTCAGATTGTCACCTGCTCTGTAGAGTGCTAAAAATTCAGTTAAGCCAAGTTGTGGGGGAATGGGGAGGGACAGCCGGACAGATCCTGGAAACTAAGCAGCTGAAGAAATCTGAACACGAGGCTTCTCTATTGCCTTTTGCCTTGCCCAGAACACCTGGAAAGTCGTCATTTACTCCAAGACTCACACTGCAAGGCACCTTTGTTCACCACAGGAACGAAAATATGTTGCTCTGCATGCTGCAAATATTCTCCTCACTTCGTAAGGTCTTGACTAACCCTGCATACACTGCAACTAGAGATTGAAAGTAGAGACATTAGCAAAGTTTGCAAGGATCAGAAACAGGTTTCAGGGGCTCAGTCATACTCGTTTCGAAGGAGAGGCACTAGAAGCTCCTGAATTTTTCTCTGGTACAATTCAGAGCCCAATCCTGAGGGCTCAGAGCTCTGGTACAGCTGCTCAGCACTGTGCTGGGTGTTGCAAATGTGCTGTAAAGCACATACATGGCACCCAGGGAGGACGGAACACCAGTGCTGGGCCAGAGCCAGTCTGTGCTGAGCCTCAGCGTCATATGGAAGGACACACACCTCGAGCACTAGCCAACAGTAAGACTTCTAGGGGTGTGGGGGGGATGCAGGGAATGGGTGGAATGGAGCAGAGGGAGGAATGGATTGGGCCTGGGAGGGGAGGATTGGACCCGGAAGGGTATAGAGATGGCAGCAGACTCTGCTGTTGCAGCCTAACCTCACTCCTGAGCTGGGCAACCCAACATGGGTTTCCTTGGCTCTGCGCCCACTCAAACATCAACACAGAGCCAAGGAGGTCAATTGATGCAAGCTGCTGCCTACCCAGGTAAGGGAGCATATGCTCCCTTTCCCCAAGGAAAGGTGGTATCTCACTGGATCCACAGGATTCAGTGGTTGCCATTTTGGTGCCGCTGGAGCCAAGGGCAGCAGGAGGCTTAGGACTGGGTCATCAATCTCTCTGCTTACTTCAGTGAAGTCATCAATTGCTACAGGGATTGCAGTAAGGAAACTGGCAGAGGCTGCAGCTCTGAAAACACCTGGTGGGGGGGAGGGCAAAGAATCATCCACTAAAGAAGACTCTTTTGCCTGAAGGGATTCACTGCTAGGGGTTGTGTTCAACAAGTTGGTCCTCTTCCCAGCTCCAGAGGCACCTTGTCAGTTTCCATGGTCCCTGGCTGATTTTTGGAGGCTGAGTGTATGGGATGGTAGGTGACCAAATCAGGGCCTCGGAGAGGAGTTTTATCAGGGGGTACAAAATCTCTTTTGGACTTCTTCCTGAAGGGGAGGGGCAAAACAGTGGGTGAGTATGGCAGCAGGGGGTGGACAGAATGGGGTGAAACAGGGCAGGGGAAGAGTGGAGACAGCAGAAATAGTCTTTGGAGCCCAGATCTTCAGGCTTTCCAGTGCAGAGCCCACGCCTACCTATCTGCATGACATTGGTAGCTAGGTAAATAATACAGAAAAGCAAACATACCCCTAAGTCTCTCTAAAATCGTTTAAATATAGAAAATCATTGCAGAAAATTAGCATCATTGCATTTAGGCTCACACTAGAATGGAAAGTGTCCTGTGTGTACCAAAACATATTTCTTCAGAGCTGTGGTCCCACAGCTGTGTCCCTGAGCTCCTACACATTCCTTTAAGATAAGAAGATCCAGAAACCAAAGAGCTACTGTAACTGATCAGCTTCCAGAACACTGTTAAGGAATGTATGCATCTCTGGGCCCAGTGTGTATGGTTTGTGGCAGTAGTTGCCACCATATGCCCATGGTGGTGCCCCCTGCATCCTGTGTGGGCAGCAAGCCTGGGTGAGATTGGATAATGTCAAATCCCAGGAAATTCCTGGGCCCCCCTCCTTTGGCTCCTGGGCCTCCTTTTTGACCCTGGACCCAGGTATAAATTACCCCCTTTACCCTCTCTCATAGGCCTAGTCCAAATTTCAACCAGCTCAGAAATAAGCAAACAGTTTTCCAATCTTGATGAAAGCGGCTCAGATAATTTCAAGTCAAGCCATTACAAGACTACCAATCACTGAGTGCAAGAACATATATGGTTGTAAGTTTGGGGGAAGGGGTTTGCTTTTCATCCTCTTAAAATTTGATCCTAGGATCAGGTGTAGTCTCTGTCTCGCTCAAGTATAATGAGAGGCAGACACCAGCTATCTTCGAAAATGAAGCTGTGAATAAGTGGCAAAAGGATTGCTGCTACGTCCTTAAAAGTGCTCCTTTGCAAGACGAGCTTTTAAAAGCTTGTACGTGATTTCTGCTGAACAGTTAGAATATGATCTACAAATATCAGCTCTCCACACTTCCCTATTTAGACACGGGGCAGAAACTGCAGAGTAAAATAAGCATGAAGTTCTGCTTCCCGTGCTTCTCTTCACACAATCTTGAATACAAAACATAGGCAGCCCAATCCTAACTAAATTTCCATTCAGCGATGCAGTGACATGGGCACCTGCTATGCTACAGCCTGCTGGGGAATTTCAGCTGCTGGGGGTCTCCTTGGGCTAAGCCCCAGGCATTTGTCCCCTTGCCCTGGGGTAAGTCCCAGCAACCGCAATGGGTCAATGTGCACCAGTGATATTGCTGGCCCAAATCCAAGTTGATCTGTGCAGGCAGATCAGGCTCAAGAAGGGGGATAGTGGCAAGTGCCACCATGCCAATCCTGGCCCGGTCCTAGACCCAATCTGCCCACCCCTGCCTTCATTACTGCCCTCCCCTAACCCATTTCACCCCTCCCTTCCGTCCCCCTCCCTTGCTCTGGACTTACCTGGTCCAGCAGGCATCCTTCTCTTCACCAGTGCACACAGGAAGGCTCCAGCTTTCTCACCAGTGCACTGGCTGGAAGCGCTATCACAGAAGTGTTTTCTGTGGCTTTGTGACAGAGCATACTGGCAAAACATGGCAGGGGGTAAGTAGAATTGGGCCCTTATATACATGCATTCTAGAGTCTTTCATAGAATACTTGGGGCAGGCAAGGAAGGCAGTGGATAGGCCATGGGAAAAGCCTTCCAGCGGTTAATGCAGGTGGAGGGAAACTTGTCTGGTTCCCCGCCTGCATGACGTGGTGAGCAGCTATTGGTCGGGGGAGGGGGCAAGCTGGGGCATGTAGTTTAAAGGCTGGTGCCCATGCTTTCCCAGCCTCTTTGTTCCACGGCAGCAGTGGAACCCACCCACCCGCCGTTTAAACACAGTCAGAAGTCTAGCTGGTCGCCTTTTGGGGCCGGGTAGGAATTTTTTGGCTTTTCCCCTGATTGGTCAAGGAGTGAAGCCTTTTTCGCCTACCCCTGACTGTCCCCTTGGGGTTCTTGTGGGTCTTTCAGCCAGGTTGGCCATGTCTGGCAGGGTAGTGCAGGAAATGGAGGAGAAATAGGGAACCGGTGTCTACCTTCAGGCAAGCAATAGGCCGGGTTAAGGCCACTGCTGAGCCCCGAGGCTACCCGGATCGGGGGCAGCCTGGCTTGACCCTGGAATGGAATTGGGATGCTCACCTTTGTGGTTCCCCGGCTCAGGGTGGGCAGAACAATTCAGCTGGCTGGACCCTGTTTCCAGGGGTTGGTGATGAAGAACCTGGGGGAGCCTTGGGCGAGCTCAAGTTCTGAGTCAAGGTGGTTCACCCAAAGGAGGGCTCAGACAGGAACTGTCTCCTCCTAGTTAGTGCCCGCACTAAAGGGGGGTGGACTATAGCCAGGACCGTTGCATTGCACCAATCGCTGCGCAGCCTTGTAATGGAATAAATCATGGCCCTGTTTCAACCAAGTCTTTTGTGTCAAGCATGTTTGTGGGGGGATACCTGGGCAAATAGCAATGTCAAAGTATTTCAGCAGCCAAAGAAACCAATCACCCTTAACAGGAAAATATTCCTTGCTTTTTTTAGTCTACCTACAGGAAGTTTCTAAGTGATAAGGGGCAGTGACCCAGGCCAACATTTGTTTAAAATGCCTTCCCATCTTATCATTCGGACATCCTCTACTATGGGAGTCTCAATAAATTTTAAAATATTAAAACTGTGCATGGCAACACCAGCAAAGATTTGCATGAACTAAATGAAAGAGACTGTGATTGTATATAGATGCTTGTTCACATTGTATATAGATGCTTCTCTGCCCTTGGGGGGTATTTTTCCAAAGAGTATTCCCCCCCCCCCAGAGCATTTTCCTCTTCATACAATGTCCCCCTTGGGGTTGGGGCTTCACTGTTCATTGGTGCTGGAGGTAGGGCTGCTGGCATTCTCACACCCCCTCCCCCATTCATGCTGTATGTGACATTACATAATCGGCACATGGCTAACTTTGACACCATATGTCAGTTGTCCACTGACATTACAAAGTGTGCTCCATGTTTCTAAATATTGAGGACATTATTGTGGAGTCATGCTTATAGCCTCCTTGTCAATGTACAAACTGCTTAATGAAACTGATTGACTTAGCTTTATAACAGACCCTGAGGTACATTATACTAAGAAACTTACAGCCCAATCCTGAGCTGCCCATTGCACATGGACTGCCACAGAGCTGAAACGGCTGCCGCGGCATCCTATACACAACAGGGCAGCTGCCGGCATCTCCTCAGGGGACTTTTGTCCCCTTCCCCTGGGTAAGCCAAGTAGCCCCGCAATGGGGCTACTCGATTCTGCGGCAACCCTTGGGCTGCCTTGTTGAGCAAGGTCTGGGTCTCACACATGCTAAATGGATATTTAAAACTCTAGACCTTGCATTTTACTACACTGTCTCCTATGTGGCATACTATAACATGTCATGTGTATCACAAAAATGCCACCAAAAAAAAAATCAATTACACAATTAAGTTTCATATCAAAAGTGTGATACATTCCACCATGATCCACAGATGGCCATCTAGGTAATATTTAAATCCCTACCTACCAGAAAAGAAATGCAAACAAATCCATGATCTTCCTCCAGGACATGTCATAGGAACCTCCTTACTTCAAACATCAACTAACAAATGACTCTACAGTAGTTTAGGTTTGCCTGCAGCACAGAAAGGATGCTTTTCTTAGAGCTTATGTATTCTCAGAATGCAAAGAAAACATCCTTCCCCTTCTTATTCAAAGAACTAAGTTATTGAAAGTGCTGGTTCTGTGTTCACATGTTGGAGGAGTATAAAACCTCAGGGAGCAACTGGCTATAACTTGTGGCCCACACAGCATTGAGGTCTTTGAGCTTAGAAGTGGGAGTGCATGATGCATTCACTCAAGTGCAGGCCTTTCTTTCCTCGTTATCCGGAGGCCTCAGAACTCTCTGTGTTAAGACGGAATCCAAGGCAGCAGCACCAGCAAGTTCCAGCCTTTGCTTTGCTTTCATCGTGTTGCCATCTCGAGATCAAGGCAGCTTTTTAAAGAGCTGGTGCCTGTGATGCTTCCACTGCTTTTGCACTGCAGGGTCACCCTGCTCTCTGTTTGACAGATCCTGTTACAACCCTGTGCCTTGGTGGGCTGGGTCAGGAGAGGCAATTATTCCGCTCCCTCACCTGATGCCGGGCAAAGTTGAAGTCAGTCACACAGCCTCTGTGCCAAGCCAAGTGATCTTCCCTCATGTATTTCATTGATGGGAGGTTTGTATGACATCCAGGCACAATCAATCTTTTAATTAAAGGCAAGTTTGTTCTGTTGATACACATCTGATTTTTTTTCTCTTTCAACCTCTGGTGGTAGCTCTTGCTTCAGTCAATTAGAGTGATAAGCCCAATAGATAACAGCTTGTAACAAGGCGTTCTCAATGCTGTCCTTGCTGCTAAGAATTCTGAGCATGTGATGAACATAGATTTTTGAATCATAACCCTACTCTTTACTGGTGGAAGATTATGATTATTACATTGCCACCTGGGTGCACTGAGCTTTACCTGGAGCAGAAAGATAGGCCCTTGCCCTAAGTCCAATGGGCCTTGAGAAGCATAGATATAGGAAACTGGGAAATGGACACAAAGGAGAGAACAGAGGGAGGGAAGGGGGGTGAAGGCAGGGCTAAACGGGTGAAGTACAAGCAATTCTTTCTGTATCGTGTACTTAACTTACAGCCCAATCCTATCAATTTTCTGACCATAGCATGCAGCCATGCCAAAATAGGATGCACTACATGCTGTGGCTGGGGGAGGGGCTGATCCAGAGGCTTGGGAGAGGTAAGGGAACTTATTTTTTCTTACCTCCTGGTAAGTCTCCAGATCACCAATGGATCTTCTTGGATCTGCACCAGCTCTTTAGCTGATGCAAGTCTGAAGAGAGAAAAAGGACATGTCAAGAGGCAAGGAAGGGGAATGACATGTCCCACATGCCAGGACACACCTCCTCCCTTCACCAGTCTCCACCTTGTTCCATCCACTCCCTGTCCTATTAAACCCACCCCACTAGCTTTCCTGCGCTTCCATTAACTTACCTTTGCAGAGGCTAGGTGGCGGAGTGGGCCACTGCTGCTGGAGCCATTTTGGATACTGGATCCAAAGTGGATGGTGGTGCTCCACTCTTCACAACACCTTACGGCCATTGTGATGTTCTAACTAGGTTGACTGGCTCTGGGAGGTGATGGGATTCTATTGAGTAATTGGTTCAGAGCTAACCTTAAGTGCTGAAATGCTTGAGTGGGGAGAGCCAGGTCTGAATTTCCTTGACTTTTCAAGGGGTCAGCAGGAATTAATTGAGACTGCAAGGGAATAAGAACATAAGAACAGCCCTGCTGGATCAGGCCAAAGACCCATCTAGGCCAGCTTCCTGTATCTCACAGTGGCCCACCAAATGCCCCAGGGAGCACACAAGACAACAAAGAGACCTGCATCCTGGTGCCCTCGCTTGCATCTGACATTCCAACATAGCCCATTTCTAAAATCAGGAGGTTGCACATACACATTATGGCTTGTAACCCATGAATTTTTCCTCCAGAAATTTGTCCAATCCCCTTTTAAAGGCATCCAGGCCAGATGCCATCACCACATCTTGTGGCAAGGAGTTCCACAGAGCAACTACACGCTGAGTAAAGAAATATTTTCTTTTGTGCATAATTTGCATAATGATCTGCAACTTGGGGTCAGGATGGGATCACCTGCATAAAGAAGGAAGGCAAGATAGCACATTCAAGTTATTGCCTCCACAGCACAAGCTGGCACTCAAAAAGTGGAGGAGAAAGGCTCCAGTCCTAACCACACTTTCTTGAGAGTAAGCCCCATTGAACAAAATAGGACTTACTTCTGAGTAGACCTGGTTAGTATTGTGCCCTCAGTCAGTTAAGATCCACTGACCAACTTTAAAGTTGCAGCCCCATTTTTTCTAAATCACCTTGTCTCATTTCTTATTGGGGTATGTGGGTAATAATGCCTTCATGTTGTGTACTGGCATTGAGGGCGCAACTTTCCAGCATTGACATAACTGTGCCAATGTGGCATACACTGCATTCTGCAGTGGGGAGGCAGTCAGGGGGGGCCTCCTCAAGATATGGGCATGTTTGTTTGTTACCTTAATTTGGGATTGCATTGTGGCTAGGTCAGTGCTGGAAAGTTGGTTAGGATTGTGCCCTGAGAGTCTTCAAGCTCAAAAGTCTAAATTCTGGATGCTGATTCAGGCTGTGATTCAGGACCCTAATTCAGAGCTGTGGGGTTCATTTGGCCCACCTGTGTGTTCATTTTCCTCATTCATTTCAGTGAAACTGGGCATATGTCGGCCACTGTGGGAAACAGGAGGCTGAACTAGATGAACCTTTGTTCTGATTCCAACAGGGCTCTTCTTATGTTCTTACTCTGCAGATACATGCTAAGAATCACACACAGAGATCTGCTGCCTCCTTTGAAATGAATGGGTTGTCAAAGCTCTTGCATCTGAAAGAATTACTTGATTTAAGCAGGTTCCACTGTTAATCTTCCATGGCTAGATCTTGAGATTTACAATTACTAAGCAATGTAGTTCTTCACCTCAGGGATCCCTGCAAGCCTTTATTTGTGGTATGTCATCAATTTCAGGGACTGCATGATCCTAAGAGGATATCATATTGTGTGTATTTGCCAAATGTACACACATCAGTTAAACAGACATGGTAAGAAATTAGCTCCACATTTGGCTTACTGTGGGCCAATGTAAATATATGCAATATTTGTAAGAAACTTTTCCTAATGGTGTTTGGGTGGGGCTTCGATGGCTGTTCACTAGATGACTTTTAAACAATTCCATTACTGAGTATGAAAGTTTCAAAGGTAAAAATGGTTGATTGATTGTGATCTTACCAAGAACTTCCTGGTCCTCATTTTCATCTCTCCTTTCCATCCTCAAATTCTGTACTCTTGGGCACTAGAGTTGAATCCAAATTATATTGAAATTACTTATGTGGCCAATGTGAGTTAATTTTCTATGTGCCAAATCAAGGTAGCTGGAGACCAGAGAGCTGTTTTTTGGTAGAACTAAACAAAAAGTCACCAAGGCCTAGGGCCAAAAGTCTTTCAGAAGTTGTGTAAGATAATTTTGCCAGGGATGCACTTGTGTACTGAAGTTAAGCTGGCAAGAGAAGTAGAGATTTTTGCTCTTAGTTTGGCTTATTTAAGGAGAAAGTTGTGTAGTGTGTGTAATTGTGTGGTGATATCAGGAGAGCTTAGCAGGACCATTTTCTTTGGGGCCTCTATGAAACTCTGTTTTCTCCATCTAACTGGCATGTACAAAATAGAATCCTAGAATATCTGCAGCTTACATCACTGAACATGAAAAGGAACATGTGTGCACTTTTGTACATAAATGTATGTACAAAAGTATGACATACCCTGCCAGAAGACCTAACAATACAAAAGTATGACATACCCTACCAGAAGACCAAACACCACTTTGCCTTTTTCAGTAAAACTTTGGAGGCTCATTATAATGACAACACTGCATCTTTGCCACAGCTTCTTGCCCTAGAAGGACTGTGAAAATATGAGAAAATTCCAGCTGGTATTCTGTACCTCATAAAGAGCAAAAACATAGAGTATGTCAGTTAGAATATATACAGGTTCTTGGAATGCCTTTAGATGACATCTCTCTTCCTAAACTGCTTTCTGAATTTTGCTGTTACTTTAACCTTTTCTTCATTCACTGATATTATTTCCTTCCTATTATATTTCAAAAGTCACAGATTACACAGGCCAACACACATTTTGCTTCCTTAAACGTTACACCAATTCCTGGGTATATTTGGGGTGCTGATTTGAAAAATGTTATCCATTTTGCCCTATCATGTCTAGTTTTGGAAACATGGCATAGCCTCTTTAGTGAATGGTTCAAGCAGCTTCCTCATGAGGAAGCCTACACCATGGCTTCCAACCTATTTTTGGAATCAGCACCCCAAATTCATATCAAACCACCATAAAGTTTGGGAAAAACTTTTCTGACCCACAATTTGGTAGGCCTGTTATTCTTATTTCCTTACATTTCTACAAGGTAAACCATTGTAAATCTCACACCACCCCAACCATCCTCTCCTTACATATTGGTCACTGAAGCTCTGTTAACATGGAAATCACAGGCAAGGTCTGAAGTGATGCTTGACTTCCTTCCTCAGGATATCACCCCAGACTCTGAAAAAAACTGCTCTTTACTGCCTCTACCATTTTTCAAAGTACAGAAGAGGAACCTTATTTCTCTAACAATGCATTACATTGGTGTACTCACTGCAGGAACTTGCCTATAAGCCGACCCACAAATAAGTCGAGGGCAGGTTTTGAGCTAACAATCATGGAATTTTCTATGACCCTCGGATAAGTTGGAGTTTAACTTATGGGGGTGTCTGACTATAGTTTTGTCTGATTTTACCCAAGGCCAGATCCTGAAAAATAACTTACCACTAATTGTTACCTAAGAACTGTAGTCTCTAATTTATTAAAAACATAGTAAAAGATCATAAGATACATTTTTATTCTTTTTTAAATTCTGGTCTTCACCACCTTTTTGTAAACACTATCAGAGTAAGTGCACTGTAAACTATATACCAGTAAAACAGTGGTTCCCAACCTGGTATTCATGTACTCTCAGGGACACAACAGGACCATTAGGGGTACTTGAAAAAGAATGGAATAATGGCAGAAAAAGACAGGCCATGCTCCAGAATGCACCTCCTGGAAGGGAGGTAGCTAGTTGGCTGTGAAAGCCCCACCAATAGCTAATTTTTGGTCATCAATTCATGTATGAACCAGTGATTGAAAACCAGCACAGTAAAAAAGCTGAAACATAATACGGAAAGTGATCAATCACACAAAATTTCTCATCACACTTCTGGTGCAAAACAGTGCAAAGGCAGAGTCTTCAGTTCTTCAAACAGATAAAAAGAGAAAACACTGTGATGAATACATGAAGTCTGGGCTTTCATAGAGAGGAGATAAGGGCTTGTACTATTAATTACAAACATTTTGCTAATATGAAGGGTACAATTTATGGAAATGGGCTGCCAAGGGATATGCAAGTGAAGAAGGTTGAACCATGAATCAAATCCACCTTTAAGGTGGACATGAGGAGAACCATGAATCAAAGACACCTTTAAGGTGTTAGGTGTGTTAAGCCAGAAGCTCTACAAACAGCATATAACACATAACTGGGAGTGTGCAATTCAATTCGCAGCAGAGAGATGCAGCTGCATATATTTGCAGCCCTTTTTACTCAGAAGTAGACCCACTGCTTTCCATGGGTGTTATTCCTAAGTAACGGTGCACTGAATTGTAGCCTGGGAAGAAGGGTCCCATCCTGGTGTTTCCATAAACAGACCTGTTTTGCAAGCATTTGCCAAGCAGAACCAGAACCAGGCTGCAGCAGGAGGAAGGAGAAGAAAAGGTGAACTTTGGTTGGAATGTCCCTGGAAAGTAACTGTAGCAACTCAGGAGGTGCCTGCCTGAGCTGAGCAACAGCTCAGCTGAGAAAGAAAACTGTTCAGAGTGGAAAGGCTCTGCTTTCTGATTCACCCGAAGATCAGGCGAAGTGAGAATTGGAGCTTGATTACTTGGCAAAAATTTCACGTAGTATATGTGAGTATCTGCGGTATGTTACTATAACATCAACAGTTTTGTAGGGACTTTTGAAGCAAACCTCCACATTGGGCTAAAATTATGCCACTTACAGAAACAAACTTATGTCCTCAAATTTAATGCAGGGTTGGATGCTGTGATACAGGGAAGTTGCCACAAATCCCAGCATTGCATGTAGTTTCCCCCCTCTGAAACGTGTATTAAAAACCAGGTCACTACTGCACTGTATGCTTCTGCATTGTATGTTTTGTGTGGAAAGATACAGACAGAAACATAGTGGTCCTCACAGAAAATAGTGGTCCTCACCTCAGGCCCCCGCGGGTCACCCTGAGGAGCCCCCTGTGGCCAGTGGCAAAATGGCCTCTGATGGGCGTGCTGGGCAAGCTCAGTTGGGCTGACACAACTGATGCCCAACATGGCAGCCCCCTCTGGGTTCGCTACGAGGTGCCTGGGTCACAGCGAACCTCACCCCCTCCAGATAACCACATGGCAACAGTGCAACCACATGCATGTTTGTCACAGCCACAGCAGCAACCTCAGCCTCAGCCACCTTCTGGCAGACCTGGCAGGATACTCATGCATGGAGGGGAGGCTCCCTCCAGAACTGGGACCTGAGAAGGGCAAAGGCGGAAAGGGGCAGGGTGGAGACCAGATATACCTATACATAAAGATTCCCCAGCAGCTGATGAGGAGCTCAGTAAAGGATAGGCATCCTCCCTGTGAGGTTGGCTGCCTGTAATCCCTAGGAGGAGGCAGGAGGAGGAAGCCAGGTGGTTTAACCCCCCCCCAGCCATGTCTGAGGCTGCTTGGATTTCTCTTTGCACTCCTCAGAAAGGCCCTCAGTCTCCATCTGGGGTGCCCCTTCCTCGCTGCCAGTAGCGCCCTCAGCTGAGTAGCCAGCACCAACAAACCCAGACCGTACAGTTTTTCTGTCCCTGAAATGTGTTACTGGCTGTTGTGGCTGGGAACATTGATGACATGATGATGGTGGGTAGCAAATATGTGTTGCTACACTTTACACCATTTTCTGAACGTGAAAATACACGTTTCAGAGGGGTGCCATTTTCTGAATTAATCTCATGTTGCATTTATTGTCATGTATTTTTTTACCTGAAGAAAACACCTAAAATGAAATTCTTTGTGAAGTGTTATGGTCTCTTTCTAATTAGGGTTCTACAATCTGGTCTACAATCTGCAGATAACCATAGTAAATACTGTTCTCTTTATTCTTTACTATTTATTTAAATTTGGCTGGTGCCCCCATACAATGCAGTCCTTTCAGCTGCATTGAATTTGATAGATGCTATTATGCCAGGAATAGTCTACCTTTCTTCCATGCTAGACCACAAGGTAGTGCATGTGGAGTTCCATGCAGTCTTCCATCCATGCACTAGCCTATCCCAGTCCTGTTTAGCCAGCAAGTCTGTTGACTCACATGCCTCCACCATGACACCCTTGATCTGTGCAACTTTTTTTGAGGAAAGTGAAACAGCCTTGTGTGTCAAGTACTCAGGGCCAGTCCATCCATGAGGAAAGCTGATGCGGGTTACATCTGCAGCAGATTGCGAACAGCCCAGAGGGCATGGATGATTTGGGGTGCCTTTCATTCCATGTCTGCTGTTGCTGCCGCTGCCTCCCTCCAACCCGACACCAATGCAAGCCGCTTCCCACTCACTTGAGCAAGAAATGGATCACTCTCTCCTTACCATGCTTCTCATGCACTATTGTGCAGGTCTTCCAGTTTTATTTACAGGGACAGTATGAGGGTTCCTGCTCTCCCTGTAAATAAAAGCAGAAGTGCGAGACTTCTGGATTTGACAACAGAATGCAAGGAGCATGGTAAAGTTTTGAGGGGTTTTGGTAGCGCAAAGGCAGCAGACCCAAGAAAGCATCAGGCAGTGTTCTGGCCAGAGCTGCAAATACTGCAACAGTGGTGCCTACACATGTCTGCCCGACATGTGGCAGAACATTCCGTGCTGGTATCGGCCTTATTAGTCACCTGCGGAGACACCGTGGACAGTCCACAACCCATTAGATGTCAAGGTCTTCTTCGAAAACGATGGACGAACATCATCACCCCTGCATGTACTGTACACCATGGTCTCTTTGCTAGTTACTGTCCTGCACACAAAAATCTATGTAAGATGGTCAGCTAGAATTGACAGTCAACCTATTAGTTGCATTTTCCTGTAACAGCTGTTTTAGCTACTGTATACTTGTATAACTACTGTATACAGTCGTACGCCCCTTAATAACCTTCCACTTAATGATGGACCACATACATGATGGTGGTCAAAGCACAACAAAGAGGCTCTTAATGAGGCAGTCGGGATTCCTATAGTCTGCAGTCAAGTGTCTGTTTATACAACAAAGAGGCTCTTAATGCAAAGAAAAAGCAATCAGTCTCCAGTGGCCTGTGCAGCCAGCTAGTGCCTGGCAGGGAGTGTCTGTTTACACAACAAAAGCCCTAGGTTGGCCTGAATGTTCGCTTAACAACCTAATTGCATAACAAAGGGGATTGGAGAACGCATCCTCGTCGTTAAGTGGCGCACACCAGTACTTGAAACTACTGTATACTAACATGCATCTTGCATGTCACTCTAGCTTTGGGTTGTAGTTAACTTTTCCTTGATAGCTAAAGAGATTGTGGTAACTGCTTGTAATTGGAACTTGCTGCATGTTTAGTTCACGTTTGTGCCAAAATCATTCTGTATAAAGCAGCCATCATCAGGGCAGATTTCCCTGTTCAGTGTATTGGGTTTTCTTTTAGCCTGTGGAATGTTCTACTTCTGCAGAGTAACTTTCCAAACAGACAAGCACATACATCCTGGAGGCTGAAATGCTCCTGTTCTCAGTAACTTGCCTCCCTGCAACTGCTTTTCATTCCTGTGGTAGCCAAAGTCAACTATTTGTTTCAGATGTGCCCCTGTCTGAAAAGGGAGAAGAACCACAGGGAAAATAAACCCAATATGGCTGCTCCAAATTCATCCTTAGACAATTCTTCCAGCCAAATTTCATTAGCTCTTTGTTTATTTTTCCGATAAAGAACACACGTTGAGTTTTTCAGGCTGGCATAAAACAGCTCAAGAAAAATAAAAACAGTGGGGAACATAAGAAGAGTCCTGCTGGATCAGGCCAAACTATATAGTCCAGTATCTTGTTTCCCATAGTCACCAACCAGATGACTATAAGAAGCCTACTAGCAGGAAATGACTACATACCCCTCTCCCACCCTTGCTCCACTGCAATCAGTATTAAGAAGCATAGGCAGCCTCCTCCTCCTCCTCCTCCTCCTCCTCCTCCTCCTCCTCCTCCTCCTTCTTCTTCTTCTTCTTCTTCTTCTTCACTCTATGTTTGTAGAAGTATTTTTACAATCCAGCAGTGGCAGACCTCCCATTCACTTGATAGGGCAAATGCCCTGGGTGCGGAGCCTCTCTGAGGCTCCCAACAGAGCTGGAAACTGTGCTTCTGGTTTGCCAGAAGCACAGTTTAAAGCTTCAGGAGGCATCCCTGACTTGTCCTGGAGTCCTGTGAGATACCGTGCATTCCAGGTAAGTGGGGGGGGGGGGGCAGATTTGTGCATGGGACAGTAGTATCCCGCAGGGGCACCATTGCAAACCTTTGCCCCAGGGCGTGGGGCTGGGGAGGTAATATACTAGATCCAAGTTAGATGGAATCTACACAAATCCAAGAAGGAATTTGAAAAGTGAGGAGTGAGGTCTTTATTTGAATGAACCTGGCCCCCTGTTTAGAACATTCCCATATATAACACAGGCCTACAAAATTAAGGGTCAGAAAAGTTTTTCCCAAACTTTATGGTGGTTTGATTTGGGGGCTGATTCCAAATTTGGGAATTTGGGGGCTGATTCCAAAAATGGCATCTGTCCGTTTGGCCCTATCACGTCTAGTTTTGGAGATAGTATAGCCTCATTAGTGGCTAGTCTAGTTTGGAGATATAGTATAGCCTCATTAGTGAATGGTTCAAGCAGCTTCCTCATGAGGAAGCCATGGTATAGGCTTCCTCATGAGGAAGCTGCTTGAACCATTCACTAAAGAGGCTATGCCGTGTCTTCAAAACTAGACGTGATAGGGCAAAACAGATGCCATTTTTGGAATCAGCACCCCAATTATACCCAGGAATTGGTGTAACATTTAAGGAAGCAAAATGTGTGTTGGCCTGTGTAATCAGCTGTACCTGTGTCCCACAGGATCATTGTCCTGTGATCGATGATCAAAGCTGGAATATTATATGTTTATAATGTTGGATGTGTGTATGTTGGATTTATATGAGGAGGAGGTTACAGAGTGTGTGGGCAACAATTCTTCATTTTATTGTTTTATTACTGAGGGGAGAGCAATACTTTAGACAAATCGTATCTATTTTGACAGTTAGACAAATCGTATCTATTCTTGTTTATGAGCTGAAATATAATTAAAAAGAGAGGAATCCAGGTTAGTTGTGTGTCTCTCACATTGATCAACAAGACCCAAAATCACAGTGGTAGTGGGGGAAAAAAACCCAGAGCCACTTTTCTTTAACCACAGGTATTCTGTGACAGGAAGGGTGATTGATGTGCACTGGTAACTCATTCAAATTAGGGAACTTGTGAAAAATTCTAAAAGCATGCTCCTGCTCTATGAGAATTTGGTGAATTTGAGTGCTGCTGTTTCATGTTCAACCACCAGCAAATGGAATGAACAGTGAAGGAAAAAGCATCTGGATACATTCCTAGTCACATCCCATATGACTCATAAATCATGGAAGCGAGTACCTTCACTATACTTACTCAACAAGCATGGTACGACTGAAAGGGGATACAGACATCACATATGGGAATTTATCTTGATTAGACCATCCAGCTCTAGCCAAATCTGTAAACTATGAACTGTTGTTGCCAAGGAAATAAGAAGCATATTTTAAGGACGTTTTCCCTTCTTACTGGACTACCTTTATATCAGTGTATGTAAATAAATTTAAAAAATAAATTCCAAAGAGAATCATCGCAGGAAAAAAATTAATTACAGTCTATATCTACTGTATGCATTTGTGTAAATTGTATGTAAAGCTTTCAACAGATAATAAACGTTTCATGGGATGACTCCCATCTCTCATCATTATGTAAGCACCCTTTGGGTGACATGAATGTGATGATTGTGCATGCACTAGAGAAACTTTCACACATTCCAGGATTCAGGCTTCCAAAGAACAAACCTAGACACATAAGGTTCTATGTGTGTAGGCTTCCTGCAGGTAATCAATGGAAAGATCTGTGGGTGTTCACTCACTGCACTTATGTCACCTGAGGGGTCCTAATAGTCAATGAACTTTGCCATTTCAACAGTTCTCCAAATTGTGGACAGCCACTCAGAAATACTGGTGACCTTAGAGCTATGCCATGTACTTATGGGAGTTCGAAAACCTTTATTGGCATAAAACAAATTTAAGAGGACACAGGAAACAACAAATTCTGTTCACAGCATAATATTCAGGTAGATGGCACACATGAGGATGTTTTCTTTATAACGGCTAACAAATAATCAGCGACCAACTCAGTGGTAGCCGCAAAATTATCTTCCAAAAGAAGACGCAAGGGATCATCAGAAGAACCAGAGGGAACAGGCAAAGTTGGATCTAGAAAAGAATCACAAAGTGTTCGAAGAGCAGGGCAGTGACACAGGATATGAACCACCGTGTCAGGTTCCAAGAAACAAAATTTGCAGGTCCTACTATTGAACGGAACATTGCGAAATCTTCCCTCAAGAACTGCAGAGGGAAAAATATTGAACCTGGTGAGCATAAAAGCCTTGGATTAACTAGCTCCCTAAAATAATTGACAGCACGGTCGGAAGCAAAAGATAGACCTAAATAATGGGGGGAGCAGATGGGGTTAATGCTAGAAATTAATAACTGGGATTCAGCTTCAAAAAGTCTGGTCTTAATGATGGAATGGGCCTGATTAAGACCAGTGTCGGCAATGTACTTATGGTAGCCAGGTAGCGGCCACTGAAAAATTCTAAAATTGATTCCACAGGGAAGCTTTTCCTTCTAATTGGGCCAGCATTTTACTAACATGATATCCATCCTTCACTATGGTAAATCCAATTTGACTCCAATAAACTTTCCTTTGATTGCAATGAACAATTGAAATTCAGCACAACAACCGCATGTCAGGCAACACCCTGTAATTATTGAAAATCATGGTTCCGTCGAATTTTTTTTGTTTAATAAATTGTTATTTTTGTATTTTGAATTGGTGTTGTGCTATAACAGCATGTTACCCATACTTCGCAAAGGTATTTTGAAAGTAAAGGAAAACAAATTAAGAAAAAGTATATGTCATTTGAATAAAATGAAGCATGCTGATGCAGAAAAATGAAGTGAAATTCAAAATATAGCATTTGATGAAGAAATAACAAAGAGAAGATTGTAGTGAAAGAAAATCACAAAAAATACCTATGACCTTTGGTTCTCTACTTAAGAACCTCTTTGTAGACCACATTGGTGGTTCTCCCCTCAGGTGCTAGGATCAAGCTGCTGGGTGAGCCCATTCTGGAGTAGGCCTCATAGAACTGCCCATGTGCAAAGCAGTCCTTCTTTAAGTCAATCCTTGTCACATTCAGCAACTGCCTCTGGGACTTGTTGATAGTCATAGCAAAGGAGATCTTGAGGGAGAACTGCGGTCTCTTGAACTCAAAGAGGTAATCTGATGGTATGAATGGTATGCATGGTATGAACACCAGCTCCCCACGAGCATAGCCGGTGAACACTGTAACCCCAATGACATTCCTGTGGATGGCCTTCACTTGCAGCCTGACTGCCTGGAGTACGCTGGAGGCTGAGCCCCACATGCCGGGCAGCTCAGGATTGGCCTGCCCATCTGTTGCCTGCGGTGACTGCCTCAGCCATGAGCCAACCCTGCTCCTTCCATTTGGTCAGGGAAAGTGCATGTATTCTTTTTTTCATGATGTTCTCCAGTGTTGGCAATGGTGCTTAGTATTCACATAGCACAGATGGAAGAAAGGGAAGGAAAAATGGCAGGGATTAAGTAACAACAAAAAATCAACAGTGTCAACATGTCTTCAACATGTAACTGTGCCAACAGTTCTGGTTTCATTCACACCAAAGCTGCTGCTCCATAAACATCATACATTTTGTAATGACACACCACATATCACAGCAGTGCACACCTTGTATGAAAACAAACCTGTTGCTTATAATTACTACCTTCCCCATGGATCGGATTTCTTTACAAATTTTTTTTTGCTGTGTTTTCCAACACTTCAAAACGGGATTATCGCTGTTGCACTGTTTCTCTGTCCAAATGACCTTTAGGAGATCTGAGCACATGAGAACAAAGAGGCACCCAACTGCCCTCACCCTTTGAGACAAGGACACGTAAGCTCTTTGAACTCTCTTCTGTAATATTTAAAAAGCTATCGTTAAATCGTGACTTTAAAAGAAAAAAGTGCTTGGTGCTTAGGGATGCAACTGTCCATTTTTAAATACCTTCATTTGTATGAACAAATACAAATCCTCACTGCAAATGGCATGTTTGTGTTCTAAAGTAAAGCCGAAACAAGTATTGGTGGGGATTCAAATGCTTCAGGGTGGAGGGCTTCTTCAACGATTGCAACTGTAAATTAAAATTGAAGTATGCACCATCATTTAAATTAGGAGAGAGAGTTGTTGATTTAACACAAATAGAGTGTTATCAGATCTGTTCAGAAATGGCACAGATTTTCCATGGCAAGACTGTAGTTCTCTGTGCGCTGTCTGTTGATCCTTGACTATTGATGTTGGCAATGTTGACCATTTTCTAGAATGTCCTCAGAATCACAGAATTTAAGGAACTCATTCAAGGTTATGCAAGAAGAATTTGATCTGCAATTCAGATAACAGTGCGTTCAGAAAAGAAACACTGAAATTCAAGCTAGGCAGTCCCAGATGCAACAAAATGCCATAAGCACAAGGACAAATATTCCCACATCATGTAATGTGAAAAATAAATCTGCATAGCATCTCCGTGAATGAAATGGATAAACTGAGTTTTCACACATGGGATAAATCGAGCCAGAGAGGGGTAGAATGAAGAACAAAGAGCTGGGCACAAGCCATGGTGTTTTGCGACATATTTTGTTGGTGCAAATGGATAAACTGGTGAAATTTCCGCACATTCCAAAATGGTTCCCATATGTTCTATGTCAGTGGCATCATAAATCTCATTTCATTGTCTCTGTTCAGGATAACTTTATTAGATAGTTTGCCTAATTGCTCCTTAGTGTGAGGATAGTTTTCCGAGCCCTCTAGGGAGAAGCAAAGCATCAAATGATCTCTATCTAGCAGCTCGTCCCAGCTGTACACATTACTGATTCCAGATGTGGTAATAAAAGAAGGGTTGACATGCGTGTGCTGCCCAAGATAAGGGGTGGGGGGAGAGAGTGACATGTACAGTCTGTTTCCTATTCCTAAATCCTGTACATTACTTTAAATCTTCCGGCACATGTGTGTGTACCTCTATCTGTGTGGGTGGGTGGGAGTGTGCACACCAAACACATACATTAATATATTTCCGTGACAATATATGCTCTATTTTTAATATTATTGACTGAACAGATAATGAAAAGGAGCGTAGGAGTTCTCTGAAGATGTATTTTGTTTGTCTTTCTTTTTTAACAAGGAGTAAATATAGGAAGCAATGAGCATGACACAACCAAAACAAAGCACTTCAAATTCTCATTCTTTTCAGTGGCTGAGAGTGGCATGTACACGTATGTACTTTTTCCTGTTGAAATGGATGAATGGAAAGGAGTGTGGCATTGGCTAGATCAGTGGTATTCAAGCTGGGGCGTCACAACGCCCCAGCCTGTGGGTCCTGGCCTCTGCCCCCTTAAGGGGCAGCTGCAGCCAGGAGACAGGGGGAAGGCAGCAGCGCGATCCGCAGGATTGTGCTACTCAGGGGGGCTGCAGGGGCTTGGGTGCACTTGCCCAAGCCTCCTGCAGCCTCCCGGGGGTGCGGGGAGCCCTGTGCAACCTTCGGCAGGGCTCCCCAGGTCAGGAAAAGTGAAAGTGGAGCGATCATGCCCCACTCCGCAAAACTGTAAGTGGAGCACGATTGCTCCGCTTTCCCTTCTGACGGGGCTGCAGGAACTGGGGTGCAAGCGCCTGCAGGGCTCCCCAGGTCAGGGAAAGGGAGAGTGGAGCGATTGCGCTCCGCTTCCGCTTTTGCAGAGGCAGGGCAGGGCAGACAAGGTTGCTAACTTTGTTTCTATGGTACTGGCGGGACAGAATTCTGGGTCTTCTGTTACATTATGGTGAATGGAGGGAGAGGGTAATGAATGATTATGATTGTTTTATTTTATTGTTTTCTGTTTGTTCTGATTGTTTGTTTGTTGTTGTGTATTTCCTTTATCTATGCCAATAAAGGTCGTATGTATGTATGTATGTATGTATGTATGTATGTATGTATGTATTGCCACTCACCATGCTTTGATTAATCATATTTACAGTTCAATCCCAGGTATGTCCACTCAGAAGTAAGTGTTATTGAATTCTGTGGGACTTACTCCCAGAAAAGTGTGCATAGGATAGCAACCTTCACCATATATACACTCAAATCTGCATTGCTGGATTAATTTCCATATTTTTTTAAAATAGCATATACAATTTGTATATGTTGGAATAAATCCCAAGAAACACTTTTTTTTCAATCTTCCAAATTCATTTAGGGGAGGTAACTGGCCACTGTGTACTATTTCAAGAATCCTTCTCTCTTTTCTTACACGCAACATTTGTTCATCTTGTGTACAGATCTAATTCAACTGCTTTTTGCATTCTTGTGGAGTGGTAATATGTATTTCTGGAAAATGGAAATAGCAGAAAATGCCCTCCCGCCTTCTTGGATTATAGCAGCTTCTTCTTGACATAGAGTTTGGCTTGCTTTCTGTCAACAAGATGCTGACATTTTGTAGGAAATTCCTCACAAACCGTCATGAAGAAATTGATATCATCTACGGAAACGGAGGAAGAACTCACTGGAGCAGAGACACATATTCTTCTGCCAGACACAATTAAAAAATTTTCTTTGTCACGATGCAATAAGTGAATGAGACATGGCTTATTTTCGCAAACTTAGCTTGAAGTGGGTGTGCGTGTGAGGAAACAGATCAATATTGGATCCCAACAGAGCTCCACTCTCATTTCCCCCCCATTTCCACAAAAAGTGGCTTTTAACCAAGTCATCTGGGGATGTGTCACTGCTGATGTGTTGGAAAGGGTCAGATAGATCCATAACACATTGTGGTCATGGCCTCAGGCAGATGGCAGCATACCATTATCGTCTTACTCCTTGTCTGCCATTGATTTTGTTGTTTCTGACTCCTATTAAATATTGAAGGGTACGCCTAGCTTTATTTTGTTACCAGTAAGAAAGATTTCGCTGTCTCCAGACAGATTCTTGTCTTTCTGGCCCCTGAGTTCCTGCAATCATGCTCTATTTAATATCAGCTGACTGCATGTGTTGAAAAACAAGGCCTACGCACCCAGATGCCTTTAGCCAATGTGTTGACAAGAGATGACTTGTCTGTGTACATTTGAGCCTCGTGTCCATAAATGTCCCAGGTAATGCATGGCTGAGGTTGCTATGGTTATCTCTGAGAAATTATTGGTGAGGAGGGCAATTATAATACCATTGTCCCTCAAGTCACCAGTACCAATCTGAAAACTCAGTCACTATGATTCTTGAGGAGTTTTTTGAGGTTTTCTTTTTTCAAGTGTATGTATTTTTGATAGCAGTATAAAAGCACTATAGTTCAGCGCTGATCAAAAAAATGCTGATTTGTATTCAACTAGAGGTGGAAACATTCACAAAAATAGGAACCTGGCATTAAATGAGGACCTGACAGCCAGGAGAAATGCTGTATAGAAATGCTTATTATGTCCAGCAGAGTAATACTTTGCCACTTTTGTCTGTTTTCAGCAGGACTGCACAATTTGTGACCTGCCAAATAATGCACAGCCCTCCAGACATATTTATTGTGGTCTGCTGGGGGCCTACCCCCCCCCATTTCTGAGGCAACCAGCAAAAGACCCAAGAAGCGTATCATGCCTTTTAAAGGCTGCCATTATGCCTCACTCTCAACGATCGATGCTTAATTAACTGTTAATTGTCAGAGTTCTCACTGATAAATCACTTAATAAAAATCAGCTCATAACAACCGGCACTACCTGATGATTCCAGGCTCACCCCGTTTGAGCAGGAGCAGTAGTTGCTGCTGCCACGCAACACTAGAGAGATCCAGACAGAAGGAGGTTGCTTTGAGAAAACGCTTTTCTGAATATGGCGGAGCAGTTGTGTCGCTAGAGGGGAGTCACAACAGTAAGTTTTGCAGGGTGCCTCAACATGCCACGGCCCCTCCTTCTTGCCATTGGAGCCATTCTGGGCAGTGACAGCAACACTCAGGAGATTCCTCCGTACTGCTCTTCCTGCCCAGAATGGCTCTGACGGTGAGGGAAAGGGGCCTCTTACACGGCACGTTGAGGAACCCTGCAGAACTTACTGTTGTGATCCCCCTCTAGCTGTGCTACTGTTGCAGAGAGCCTCAAAAAGTAAAAGCCCCTTGAAAATCACACCGGAACTGGAGGTAGGACTAAGGAAATGGTGCAACCAGCTCCCATGCAAGTGAACTGTGATAAGACAGGTGAAAGAGGAAAATAGAAAGAGTTTGTTTTTGCTAGGAAGGCCAAGATCCTATCTTTGCTCCCTGACCCAGATCCACCCCTTGAGTCTCCTTGGACTTAAACCTGCTAAGTAGCTGGTATAGCTCCCAGGAGACCAACTGGAAGTCAGGCAGCCTATGGGGAGATAATATTTATTTACACCTCCTGGGCTGTCTGATCAGCCTCCATAGCATGTAGCACACATTCCAGCAGCGGTGTTGCAAGCTATGGGCTGGCGGGGGATAGGATTGGGCCTTAAGGCTATAATTCTATATACATCTACCTGGGAGTAAGTCCCAGTGAACACAATGGGCCTTCCATCTGAGTAGATATGCATAGGCATGCACTGTAAAGCTTTAGGGCACAATCCTAACCCCTTATGTCAGTGCTTTCCAGCACTGGCATAGCGGTGCCAATGGGACGTGTGCTGCATCCTGCAGTTGGGTGTCACTCATGGAGGCCTCCTCAAAGTAAGGGAATGTTTGTTCCCCTACCTCACAGCTGCATTGCCCTTATGGAAAGCACCGACATAAGGGGTTAGGATTGCGCCCTCAGTTGATTAACCTAATGGAAATCAACCATTAACTATTCTTCTGTAGTCCTTGATCACTTGAAACATGTTTTCAAACTAAAAATCAAAATCAACAGATGCCAGATGCACTCCCAGATTGTATTACAAAGCTTGTTGGACTTAGCTACTACTATGCAGTTTCTTATCCGTTCTATTTCACTCTTATATTATCACCAAGCCTCGGTACCTGGAGGACATTTCAGAATTTGTGCAGAATAAATTGTATAAGGTTAGGAGGCAGATGCTGCGATAAAGCTGCTTGTAATTAAATGACACCCAAACTCAGTCATACATAAAATGTAGACATTACCAGCAGGACAAACGCGATCCCTTTTAATCATTCTGGATGATATCGCTGGCTAAATGCCAGCTTTTAATTGCTGCACATTTGTTTAAATATTCAGGACAAGTGAAGAACACTTTACCAGCACACAAAGAAGGACAATAGCGATCAAAGTAAACTTGTACTTCCCAAATTGGGACTCTGAGAAACTTCCACATTTCAAGGTTCCCTGGACACTGATTGGGGATATTAATAGCATCTGGCAATGTTGGCAGAAGAGCCCCCAAATCTGGCATTGGATGTTACATAAGAACATAAGAACAGCCCCACTGGATCAGGCCACAGGCCCATCTAGTCCAGCTTCCTGTATCTCACAGCGGCCCACCAAATGCCCCAGGGAGCACACCAGATAACAAGAGACCTCATCCTGGTGCCCTCCCCTGCATCTGGCATTCTGACATAACCCATTTCTAAAATCAGGAGGTTCTGCATACACATCATGGCTTGTACCCCATAATGGATTTTTCCTCCAGAAACTTGTCCAATCCCTTTTTAAAGGCGTCTAGGCTAGACGCCAGCACCACATCCTGTGGCAAAGAGTTCCACAGACCGACCACACACTGAGTAAAGAAATATTTTCTTCTGTCTGTCCTAACCCGCCCAACACTCAATTTTAGTGGATGTCCCCTGGTTCTGGTATTATGTGAGAGTGTAAAGAGCATCTCCCTATCCACTCTGTCCATTCCCTGCATAATTTTGTATGTCTCAATCATGTCCCCCCTCAAGCGTCTCTTTTCTAGGCTGAAGAGGCCCAAACGCCGTAGCCTTTCCTCATAAGGAAGGTGCCCCAGCCCCGTAATCATCTTAGTCGCTCTCTTTTGCACCTTTTCCATTTCCACTATGTCTTTTTTGAGATGCGGCGACCAGAACTGGACACAATACTCCAGGTGTGGCCTTACCATAGATTTGTACAACGGCATTATAATACTAACCGTTTTGTTCTCAATACCCTTCCTAATGATCCCAAGCATAGAATTGGCCTTCTTCACTGCCGCCGCAGTGAAGAATGCTCCTTGCACCAGCAGTCAGGAAATGCCATAAATCACCTGATAGCCATTCTTTGAGGCATTCTGTGTTCCAGTGGCTCAGTGCTGTTGGAACAGGGATCCAAAGGGAGCTTATCTTAAATCTCTGCAAGAGAGATGCATAATTAAGAACTCTGAAGGGTTGCTCCTGCTTCAATTTGTAGTCATTCTCTGAGCACCCACTAGCTGGCTGTGTGTGTACCATGGAAAACTAGAGTTGGACGGGAGCATGGAGCTCACATAGTCCAACTCTCTGCTCAGAGCAACCAACTACAGCATCCTTGACAGATGGCCATCCTGCCTCTGCTTGAAAGCCTCCGACGAGGGAGGGTTCACAAGGGCAGGAGGAAGACTGTTCCACTGCTGGACAGGTCTTACAGTTAGGAAATACGTCCTCAGGTTCAGTCTAAATCTACTTTCCTGTAGTTTCAACTTAAAGTCTGCACACAGGAACCACTGAAAGCAAGCCCTCCCCTGCTTCTGTGTGACAGCCCTCATATACTTGCTGACACAGTCTTCTCTTCTCCAGGCTAAACAGCTCTTTTAACCATTTCTCATAGGAGTTGGCGTCCAGACCCCTCGCCATCTTATTTGCCCTTTCCTGAAACCATTCCAACTTATCAATTGTCCTTCTTTAAACACAGTCCTGAAATGGGACTCTATTCCAAGTGAGTTCTGGCTAATACAATACACAGCGGAATTATTACTTCTCATTGTCTGAGTTCAATGTCTCTGCTAATGTAGCCCAGCAATGCTTTTACATTTTTTGCAGCTGCCTCACACATGGGGGATAGGATTTGACGTGGACCTTTGCCACTGAGATCTACCTCCTCCAGACTTCAGCTGCACCTGCTCCCTGCCTTCTGCCTCCCTGCCCCAAACCTTTCTGAGCAGCCCATGAACTTACCCCTCTGCCACTTTACCTGGCCTGTGGAGTGCCCCAGCAAGTCTGTTATATATGTGGAGCTGCAGGCTATTTCCACCAGCACCTCTGTTGTGCAGCAATGGCAGTAGTATCATTTGCACTCTTGCAGGGCCATTTATGACAGCAGGTTGATAGATCTAATGTCATAAATAGCCCATAGGATTGAACCATGAGGGTAATTGATCTTGGCTGGATCAAGGCCACTTGATGAGTTCACAGCCTAGCTCACATTTGCACCAGATCACTTCCTCTGAATGACTTCAGCTCCACTAGATAAACTTTGTGAGAGGAACACTTTGCTCTCTTCAGGGAAATGGCCCTCTAACCACAAAACTAATTTTCAGCTATAGATAGAGTAAGCTTACCTGCTATTATTAGAGCAAGGTTACCTACTAATGCAAAGAACCTCACTCCAGGTACACCATTCCATAATCTCAGGTTATTTTGCCCATCAAGCAGTAGCTGTTTTCCAAGTGATCGTTTCTGTGCGTCTCACGCTTGTTCTCAAGGAGACCCTTGATAGTGGTTCCGCCTTCAAGGGGTTAACCCAGCTTCAGAATGTCTTTTAAATGACCAGAGTCAAATGTTTGAAATGGATCACAAGGACAATGGGAAGAAAGTTCACATTTTCACAGTTTCGTGTGAAATAGAATAGAAGAGAGAATAGAAGAGAATGTCACTTTAAAACATAACTTCATTGTAATTTTAATGAGCATTGCCAGTGAATTCTTTCTTCTGCCTTTGAGCACTCTCTCTTACAGTACATTTCATCTACTATGAAATATTCAGGCTCACTAACTCGTATTGAATTTTTGGAACTCCATAAGTTTCTATTAAAGGGGGCCTTTATTGACTACAGTTCAGCATCAATTGCTTATAAATCACTGTAAATACACATAAAACTGGTTTTAGAACTTCTGCTACTGTTTCACTTTCACGTTTGCAATATTTCACGATTCCTGTCATTGGTGGGGAAAAAAAAAAAAGCTTTGTTGGGATTCAGTATACAGCTCTCTTGCTAGGACTGCATGGTCTTTTTTTCTGACTGCAGCATTTCACCTCAGATGGAACACATGGTGCGTACAAAAGAGACTTTCCATGGTGTACACATGCAACACTTTCCATGGTATACACATTTACTGCACTGCCACCTGTGTCAAACAGCCTTTGCACGTTTTTGAAACTATACAGATAGTTATAACAAGGGCCAACCCATCCATGAGGCCCAATGAGGCTATCTCCTTAGGTAGCAGATTGGTGGGGAGCACACACCTCTGTCTACCTACTTCCCTCCACTGCTCCTCCTCCTCCTTTTCCCTGGATTTGAAAAGAAATTGGGGGGCTGATAGGAAGAGAAAAATGCGAAGGGCAGGAATGTGGTGAGCAAGAGCATTGTAGAGTGGAGCAGGGGAGCAGAGGCTGGCCCATTATTAAGGGGGGCAGCATTTGGCATGGTAACTTAGATGTCAGGGGGGCTTGGGCCAGCCCCGCCTACAACATCTGTTTAGCAGAGGTGGAAATGAGACGAGTGTACACAACATAGCAACAAACCCATTTTCAATTGCCTTTAACTCAGAAAAAAAATTCTCCAAGTTTCCTATAAACTGCTAAACCTCCACATGGGCAGGGCCTAGGACAGAGGGGTAAAGGGGATAATTTGTACCCGGGCCCAGAGTCAGAAAGGGGGCCCAGAAAGTTCCTGGGATCTGACATTTTCCTATTTCACTTGAACTTGCTGCCTGCGCATGATGCTGGGGGCACAACCACAGACATGCAGTGGCAGATGGAGGCCAGAAATGAGCACTTTGTTCTCACATGGAAATTCATTAGCTGTAAACGACAGAAGAGAAAATGTGTACATCTTGATCATATATTCAATATACAAGAGAGTCTAATTACTGTATCACACTGGGAGAGCCCAATTATCACGCAAACCTCCCTTTCAGCAGTGACACTTCACAGCTTAGTAGCTGACAGGTGGTCTGCGAAGTGATCCTTTGGCAGTGCTCCTGAAAGGGCAGGCTCCCTTTGGGCTCTCCCAGCACCTCAGCATCTCTCGTTCTTCTTGGTCTGCCCCTTAACCTGTAGCATTCCTTTCCTCTTGAGGCCTCCTTCTGTCTCTCCCCACCAGAGCCTTGGCTGAAGTGGTGCTTCTGAAAGGGCAGCTATGGGAGAACCCAGTTATAATGGGGGACAGATAAAGAGCTTCTTGGGGCCTCATTTGGCCCATGGACCTTATGTTTCACACACCCGCTCTATAACCTCCACCCTCTCTATCGTAAGATCTTTGCTGAGAAAGAGCATGAACTAAAAAGAGCAGCAGGCATCTTTTCAATATTCAGCTCTGAAATAACAATGCTGGGCCGGCTACATGTTATAAACCAAACCATATTACCGTTAAAGATTGAAAGGAGCTGGGTGGTGTTTTCTTTTTCTTGCCAGATTAAATGAAGGATGCCATTTAATTAAATTTCCAGCACCCCCCACCAAGAGACCCTTATGGTAGGTTACACTGCATTTTGTAAGCAATAACACACAACAGGGAGTGGGACTGGGATAGCTTATGCTTCACAGAGCAGGCACACAGACGATGCCGCTAACTTACAGCCTCTTTCTCTCCTGTGCGACTTCAGACAACTGAAACAAATGTGGAGAAGGGGAGAATTGCACTAGAGGCCAACATACAGTTTGAAATACAATCTTTGACAAATATTAAGATGTAATTTTGCTTGCTTTCAAGAGTGTTAAAGGGAAATTGCATGTGCAGGGTGCAATTAATCCTGTTCATATTTACATTCAAGTGAATCCCTCTCCCTCACACGGGTACTTAGGATTACTCCACATTTAAAAGTAACAGAATTGTTCCCATTCTTAAGCCAGACATTTCCTCAAAATGAAATTTCCTTGTCGAGGAACAATATGCAGTGGTCCCTTGACATGCGCAGTCTTGACATCTGCGAATATCACCATTCGGAGAAGGCAAGGGACAGTCTCTGGTGCTTCCGGAAGCCACTTCCGGGTTGTATCCGATGCAAAAAAAATGTTCTCTTTAAAAATGTTTTTAAAAGTAAAAAAAAAAATGTTTTTAAAAGTATTGCTTACCTTAGCACTACAAACTGTGCCAGCGGAAAGGCAGTCTTTGGTGCTCCCAGAAGCAACGTCTGGGTCACAACAAGGCCTGCAACACTGTCCCTTGACTCTGGTGCACCTCAGAATGTATCATGGAAGTGTTTAGGAAACACATTAGTGATTCATTGAGGTGCACCAGAGCCAAGGAGGGGGTTGTGGATTTTGGTATCACCCTTCAGGAAGTGCCAGAGACGTGCAGCCCTGCAGCCGGCACGTTTTGTGGTGCTAACGTAAGGAGCTTTTTAAGGCTTTAAAAAAGCCCCCCCCCCCTATTTAAACATTTCTAACATTTCCATATAAATACCCATAAGGGGTTCTGGGAACGATTATACTTGTATTTTATACAAAACCCATTCCTATGATTTCCAAATGGATGGAATTCCTAGCTGGTGGTTGGCAACCTTCAGTCTCGAAAGACTATGGTATAAGCCTACAGCACCTGGTATTCCCAAGCCGTCTCCCATCCAAGTACTAACCAGGCCTGACCCTGCTTAGCTTCCAAGATCAGACAAGATCAGGCATGTAACAGTAGGTAACAGTAGCTGCCACTTTACCTTTCATACCAACTTTTAATCTGAATGTAGATTTTAATTTTTCTCACTTTGATGTTTTTATGTACAGGCACCTACCCCATCCTGTATCCAAGGATCTGCGGTTTTAATTAACAGTGGTTCAAAAATGCCCCCATCACACAAATTTGCTGGTGTTTGCTGCCTTCCTGGGTCTTTGCTGACTATAAAAATGGAAGTAGGAAACACTCCCAGGCACTCACAGGAAATGAGGCAGAGGACAGAAAAGAACATAATGCTTATCATAGAGTTCAAAGTGCTTAGTGTCATCTTGGGCAGGGGACAACCTCTGGCTGTTCCTCAAGAAATTTCTGTGCTGGGGCCCACCAGAGGATCCTATTACTACTCCTCTTAAGAGATGGTCTCAGCAAGTACAAGAACCATAGAAAAGTCTTAAGTATGATGGAAAGATGGATATAAATGCCTTAAATAAATATTTACCTATAGCTTGCATTCCCTTAATCTAGCGTATTAATTTGTCACACATTTTTTCCTTTTGATCGTGTCTGGTTTTCGGGACTTGAACTGGGCCAGCTCCAGCACTGGGCCAGTGGTAACAGTCACGGGCGTGCCTTATGGCACATTTGCAAGAATGCATGCCAGTGGTGAGCCAGTGCACATTTGTCTGGATTGGGCCCTTAATTTGTCACACATTCCTCTGCTGGTTTGAAGGAACAGAGGTTCAACAGTCTGGAGAGAGAAAGCAATTAAAAGTTGCTTTCTGCATTATGTCTGCATTATGGTTTAACATTGTTCCAGAATTTAGAGCTTCGGGATGTAATGAAAAGCAGAGATTCAGGACTACAATGACGTATTTCGCTTTGGTTGTTGGTTTTGCATTTCCAATCTGTTCTGCTTAGTCATTTTTTATAACAAAGGATAATAGCAGTCCACATCATCACCTCTGGAACCAATTACCAGATATCTTTTTTATATGTGATAATAGTGAATAATCATGTTGTTTATTACCACTATCCGCAAACATTTGTGTGTCCTGTTTGTACCCTTTACACCTTTCGCATGAATGGTAAATAACCTGACTGATGGAAAATGATTTCTAGATGAGTTGCAAGTGGAATGGCATCTCCTATGTTTAGCAGGCTTTGTATTTTCTGTGTGTAACTCCACCTGGCATCATTGATGTTTCCTCAAAACAGAAGCACTGCAAGGCCTGAACCAATATTCTTTCAATTCTATATTGCTTTGGTGGTTTACCACCAGTTCAGAAAGAGGTAAGTCATTTCTTTTCAGCAAATTCATGGATTTTGTAGGCATCTAGCCTCATGTCAGAGGAAGTCCCCATGTATCTGGGAAAGCATTAAGAGGAAATTGAATGTTCCCCTTTCCTTCTGGGCTGAGATGTTGACATTTAAAAATTCTGGAATGTGAAAAAATGTAGCATTTAAACCACCATAGCCACATATTGGGGTGGATGAGGAGGGCCAGTGGATAAAATCCTTTCTTGTATACCCAAATATAATGTTTGCATATTCTTTGGGAAAAGAAAAAAAATATTACAGCACATGAATGCAAATAATGATTTAGAAAAACAAGCAGTACTTAAGCTGCTTTTCTGAACCCAGTTACTAATTCATGAGTCTAAAGGACTTGCTCATGCATAACTGATGGTAGCATTATTCCCCTAAATGTTTGTGTGTTGTGTTAAAAAAAGATTACAGCACCTTATTATACTCCAGATGCATCATTTCACCAGGGTTAACATCCTCACGCATTGCATCATCCAAATGAATGTTTCCAATGGATTGCTTCATTCTGTCAACAAAGCCATAGACTCTGCTCTGTGACCTTTTCCGCTACAGCCTCCCATCCTCTCAGCATCACTTCCTTTGTGTTTATTAATAGAGATCCTGTGCACTCCCCCCCCCCCATTCTTCACTATTGGCCTTGAAGTTCAGTTGCTTGAACATGAGCTTGTCTACAAGCATGCTATTTGTGTATCACTGTGACAAAGGTGACGTGTATATTATCACATCCTGCTTTGGCACAAGTGTCCAGCCACAATTCTCTCCTGCCCATTTAGAACTAAACAGTGGGAGCTTTCTAGAGCTGCCTGTATAGATTTTAATATAGAAATTTATAGGAAGAACATTCTATTTCTTCAGTGAATAGAATATAGTATGTCAAAAGGGGGGGAATACTCCAGTTTAGGGATATTTCAAGCAATTGTAAAACAAATCTGCTTTTGACTATAGAATTTACAATACTTCCAGTGTGGTGTCATGAATAAAGTATTGCACTGTATTTTAGCAACCAGGAAGATCTTGTAGTTTTAACTCTGACAAAGCTCGCTGTATGATGTCCTGTGAGTCACTCTCAGGCTAGCCTACCTTACAGGGTTGTTGTGAAGACTGTTGTGAAGACTATATATGCTGTTCTTAGCTCCTTGAAGGAAGTTTATTATCATTCTTTATTAATAATATAATAAAAATAAAAGATTGAAAATCTCTACCTACATAGAAATCACCATGTTTATACTGTAGCCCCGCTCTCTCATAGGAGCATCTTTCTCAGCAATACCAATTAGGCCTTTCCTTTTGTTTCTTCCTGAATGTGAAGTGGCTAGGGACAGTGCGATTCTGTTGATTGATCCCTTCTCAAAAATTGTATCAAAAGCTTTCATAGACAGACACTACTCAGGTGTTTCAAGGTCATTACAATGATTTCCTCAAGAGCCAAAGAATGGAGCAGAACCCTTCTGTTAACATCAGGATTCAAACGCTTGGTTTTGATTCAGTGACGTTTCAGTCGATCTCACGGATGTGCTACACAAAAATCAAATGCCTTTCTGTTCGCCTTGTAATAAGCCTGGCTGGCAGGTTCATCATCATTCTGTACTTAAGAGTACTCGCCTTCCATTATCTTGGTACTCTTGTTGAAAGATGTTAGAGGGTTTGCTTCACAAAGCCCATGCATCTGGCATATGGGTTATTGCACTTCTGAAACACACGGTTGCTGCAAGCTCTTGAATATCACAGCACTTCATATTGATTAGCAAGGGCATACCTTCCAACATTCTACTGATGAAAAGACAGAGACCCCCCCCTTACGCTCTTGTCAAATATCACTACCTGAGCTCCTTCTCCCAGCTACACACTGCTGAATGTCCTATTCAACCTGCTGTATGCTGAAGCTATCTGTTTATTCTGCAACTGCTTGTTCTCCAAGGATTTAAAAGCCAAGACAAGTGTTTGTACCTCTGGATCAAAATACATTAGAGAAATATTGTTCCACAATCTCTACAATTCAATAAATACCTCAGCAGTTTCCATGTGTGAAAAGACAGGCAGGTATTTTGCACTTACTGCTTTACTTAAAGTGGCCGAGCAAGGAAGGTGGCATGCAGTGGCATAGCTAGGGGGTGCAGAGATGCAGGCTGCACCAGGAGATGCTCACGGGGAGTGTTGATACCACTACTGGCCAAAAAATTTTTAAATCTTGATATTTTTGAATAATGCCATCATGCTATCGTTAGATGCATAATTCAATGCAGAATGCAATGAAACAAACTGCATTGAAATATCTCTATTTTATTAAAGGCCAAAAATCCAGCGGGACAGGACAAATGTGCATCACCATGCCCACTGCTCAAGGTGTTGCCACGCCCACTGAATAGGAAGAGATCCTTCAGGGGGGTGATGCTCTGGCCTTCCACACCAGGTGACACAAACCCTAGTGATGCCACTGGTGGTAGGAAGCAGATCACCACTTTCCATGTGATTTTTTGGGGAAGGGAGTTCATGCTCAGCAGTGACAGTGGCAGCAACACATTTTCCTACTTCCTTACCTCACTCCTTCCTCCTGTGATCCCTTTAAATAAAAGAGTCAGTGTGGAATGCACTGGGATTATTCCCAAGAATACACTGTGATCAGAGCAGCTCTGTCTGCAGTTGGCTGGAGCGAGGCAGCAGCAGCAGACCTGGGATTAAAGGCATCCTGCATCTGTGTTCCCTGCAACTTGCCATTGCATAGTTCGTGATAGCTGTAGGCCATCCCTGAACAACTGCTTGGTTCGAAGGTCTTTTAAAATAAGACACATTCACTAGCATTCACTTCTATTGGTCATGGTGGCAAGATGCTAGTAGAATTCTGAGTGCCGGTTGCTGGGAATAAGCGGGGGGGGGGGGAAGAGAGTGATTGCCTATATGTCCTTCTACTGAGTTTCCCAGACTATGCTGGAACAAGGTTGCCGGACTACAGCTTGGCACTGGGGACCCCAATGCACCCCTTGCCTGCCACTTGATGGCACACTGGACACTACCATTGACCCTATTTCTGAGGACCCAAGGGTTGGTCTGCCAAGAGTTTCTTTTGATGGGTGCGGGCCCTTTACCATTGCCCAAATTGATTTACAACTGATGCCATCTCTGTCCCCAAAGGCATATAGTTGACCATTGTGGAAAAAGGGATGCTGGACCAGATGAGTCTTTGGTTTGATCCAGGGATCTTCTCAGGATGGTATAGTGGTTATGACGCTAGACCTGGATTCAGGTTGAAATCCCCGCTCCGCCATGAAGCTTTCTGGGTGAACATGGGCCAGTCACCATCTCTCAGTCTCACCTACCTCACAGGGTTCTCGTGAGGACAAAAGGAAGGAAGGAACCGTGTACACTGCCCTGATCTCCTTGGAGGAATAAAAGTGTGAAAAATAAATATATGTATGCGCAACAGGAGAAAATGTAGTGTGTAAGAAGGAGGGGGGACATGGAAAAATATGCATCTTACAAGTTTTTATACAATTACTTTGTGTATGATTACCACTAATTTGAATGTAATCTAGTTGCCAAAGCAAAACCTACTTGTAATTAGGTATAAAATATGTATCTTGGTAATGCTGCATTTAAATAGCATTTTAAAATGTTTACTGATTGGTTATTATTATGGGGAAACATGAGCTACAACATATAAATCTTTTGACAGAAGCTGTCCATCAAAAATAATGATCCTTTTAAGACTCATGAATAAATAATGACGCTGCTCTATTTTACATAAAATACACATAGGTTTACATTACGGCCGCAGAAATGAAATATGGTTGTTTAGCATAATGGCTTGACAATGCTTAGCTAATGAGCCACGATGCATTTGATACCCATAATATTTTGCTCGGTGTTTGGACTTTCCAAATTAAAAGATTACATTCGTGTGGGGTCTCCCACTTTCCAGTGCCTCCCACATGAATATTATGTCAAGTGCGGCTACTGCGAATAAATATGCAGGCACATTCGCCTTATGGCGGAGCAGATAGTGGCAGTGTTAAAGATTCAAAATTGCAGGTGGTTTTAGCAATCCGAGTATGTTCTAAATTTATGGTGATGACACAGACTTGATTCAGCTCAATAGGTTGCAATTATTGACTAATTATTATGTGCTTTCTGCAAGGGGAACGTTCTCCTGCACATGACTGAAGCGGGCTCCCAATTAGTCCAACGCACATTTTCTCCGCAATGTTTTAATGCTCTGTTATGTTGCTACGCTGACCTGCAGTCAGATGTGACCACTAGCCAAACTGTTCACTAGGAGTTGGCAAAACTTTGAATGTGATGGTGGAGATCCCTCATCCACAAGGTTTACGTGACTAAAAGTGACTTCACTGAATGGAGAATGCTGCTGCTGCTGCTACCCCTAGCTACATTTCTATCCTACTCATTCCCCAAGAAGCTCAGGGCAATATCTTCTCCACTTTATCCTCACAACAACCCTCTGAGGTAGATTAGGATGAGTAAGGGTGACTCACCCATGGTCACCTCATAACCTACATGGCAGAGTACCTTCTAGTCCAACACTCTACACACTGCATGTTCTCATGGCTCTTACCTCAGCTTCATGCTGGAAATTTATGTGAGAGTCCACATGGTTTGAGAGCACTTACTGCCCAGTCCTGTTCCTCACCATTAGCACTGATGCAGCCATGCTGGTGGAAAGCATTCTGCACTCAGTGATGGGGGGGAGGGCAATCAGGAGGCCTGCCAGAGGTACTTCTGTATAGGCCCCCTGATGGCCTATGGGTATAGGTATTCGTTTTTGTTAAAAACACCTAAAAACAAACACATTTTAGTATTTAAGATGTTTCCCAGAAATTAAGGGCCCAATCCTATCCAACTTTCCAGTGCTGGTGCTGCAGCAATGGCAATGCTGTGAGGAAAGGAAACAAAATCTGCAAAAAAATGAAACCATTTTCAAACACCCCTACCTATGGATTGCCTTGGACCTATGCTAGCTATATAGCTGGTATACGTCTGAGGACAGAGAGTGGGTGAGGCAAGCCCATCTGCATGCAGAATATAAGAAAAGCCCTGCTAGATCAAGCTAAGTGTCCATTTAGTCCAGCATTCTGTGTCCCACAATGGCCCACCACCTGCCTCTGGGAAACTCACAAGCAGGCCACAAAGGCAAAGTTCTCTCCTGCCATTGCTCCCCTGCAACAGCTATTTGGAGGCATACTCTGAAGGTAGCACATGGCCATCGTGAGTGGTAGCCATTGGTAGACCTGTCCTCCACTGAACTTTGGTTGTTCTGAGAATAAAATAGAGGCACACCTTGTACATTGCCCTGAACTCTTTGGAGGAGGAGTGGAACACAATAGATAAGCGCTAGTACATTATCTCACCCAGTCAGAGTACATGTCACAAAATTTTTATTACAGTAAAACTGCACTGTTGCATTGCTGTTCTTGGTCACTTCCTACTGTTTCTTGTATTTGGCTTTCTACAGGTGCGTTTAATCTTTTCAAGGTCCCTTGCATGAGCCATCTGAATCTTAATGAGATCATGTATTTCAGAGGAATTTTTTCCTCCTCATTGTTCCAAATAAAAATTCAGATTATGTCACTCATGAATGCTCCGGCCTCTTCTTTCAAGGACACAGCTGAATTATTTTAATTTGTTTTTAATGTACACAAAGTTCCAGGTGACAGTAGCTGTTTGTCAGTCAAACAATAAACAAGAGTTTGAAGGTGGAGAGCTCTGAGGACAAGCAAGTTGACAGATATTCAGGAGTAGGAAGTCTATAACATTCTGGCATTAAATGTAATGTACCAGAATGTGTTCGGCCATAGTCAGCATTCCCCAAAATAATGAATGCTTCCTTACAATAAGTAGTACCCACCTGGATCACATCAAAGGGTCATCTATTCCAGCATCTCAGTGGCCAGTCAGATTTTTCTGGGAAAGCCACAAAACAGGCCTTGGATTGCCTCCTCCTGTCTCCAACTGGTTACAAATTCAGAGTTACTGAATTTCAACATTCCATTCAAATGTCATAATTTATAGCCTCTGATTGATTTCTCTGCTATGAATCCTACCCAAATCCTCCTCCCCCACACTGGGGGAGATTTAGGGATGCAGCCATGCACACACTGTATCTAAGGAGGGGGCATTTAGAAAGGTCTCCTCTGGATAAGTGAACTCTTGTTTGCTAACCTCAGGGAAAGCTTCCACCACTGCCATGGGTCTCCTTGGATCTTTGTCTGCTGTTTAGCAGGCATAATTCCAAGGCTTCTAATGGTGGCGGTAAAGGAGACCAAAGGGGTAGGATATTGGCTCACATGAGCTGAGGCACTGTTGCAAACAGTGAGATATGCGGTGTGTGCACAACAGCAGTTCCAGGAGGCTCCTAAGTTGGAGGCGGGGATGGGTAGATTCAGGGGCATTCCAAGGTGGGGAGGGCAGGGGGTGGGAAGCAGGGCAGAGGGGGAGGATCTCTGTGGTAAGTGCACATGCCACATCCTCATTTTTACCCCACCCCACCCCTTTTCTCTCCTCAGACTTATGCCAGCTCTATAGCCGGCATTGGTTAGAGAAGACCTATAGACCACCAGGAGGCCTACACACAGATACATAGACAACATTTTTACTTACACCTGGCAAGCCTCCTGATCAGCCCCTCCACCATTGGATGCACTGCACACTTCACCAGCCCAGCTGCATTGGTGCCAAAGGTTGGATATAGGATTGGGCAGTTTGTATTGTCTACAGAATTACTTTCTTTTATCTGTCATGAGTGTACTAATGACCAGTTTCATTGGATGACCCCAAATTTTATTATTATGGGATACCAAGAATATTTTCTACATACATTGTTTGTGCCAAAACAGATGAGAGAATAATCCAGTCAAGGCTAAGCCCTAGAAATAAATGGTTAGTCACAATTCGCTGGTCAATACTGTCAACTGTTGTCTTCGTGGTTGTAAATATGCCAGTACCAAGCCATATGATTCTTACGTGTCCCTGAACTGATGTGAGGGTAACCAAAATGTCATGGAGACCATGCCAAGAAAGTTATGTGGAACAAAGGAAAAACTTAGATTCTCTTGGGTGCTTGCTCCTCTCTGGTTTTCGCATCTCAGTGGCTCCATTTGATGGCCACATCTGGAAGTATGCTCTTGATTTGTTTATTTGCCTAGTATGTTTATTCTTCTCTTGAAAATATACCCTTCATCTCAGTGACGGTTTGTGGGAGGTTTTGTACAGAACACAGTAAAACGCAGTTCAGCTCTATTGCACTGATGTTATGCTAACCAGTGTAATGTATTATGCATCATAAAATATGGACACGCTTACAGAATGGAGAGCAAAGTCTCAAATGAATTTAGTGTTAAGTGCTGCATGGTTTCCTACTGAGGCTCTACTGCCAAAGTAGATACAAAGCTAAACATCATGTAATACCATCTCATATTTTTTAAAAAGTCAGTTTTTTAATTCAACTGCTTCCTACTGTATCCATCAACAGTGTGCTGCATTGGATACATAGTCATAGATCACACAGATAAACACAGATATTACCATTGCAGCCATGTTGGACTATGACAAGATATGGCTACTTCATCACCATCATCATCACTATAGAGAAAGGCAAAATATAATCTGGGCATGGAACCAGAATCTCTCTTGACGCACTGCTGGGATGCACGGAAGTAGACTTCAAATAAAAATTCAGAAAGGTCAACGTCCAGACAGCGCACAGCGGTCATTGCAATGGCGCAGGAAGAGACTATTGGGCCAACAACATTTTGTCTGCTCTCTCGTGGACAATTTACTCATATGCATCCTGAGGTTGCAAAGACATGTTGCTTATTTGGATGAAAACAACCAGTTTTCTTCTTCATAAATGTTCCTGCGCATCTCCCTAACCCCTGTATTCCTGCTATTAGTCAAGGCTGAGGAGAGGGAGAAAGCTGAGGAGAAATTTCAGTATTTCACACTTCTACACAACTAATACCAAGGGTTAATGATAACCTTTCATTTCTCTTTCAGGGCTGTCACCTGTATACAAGCATCTTAAGATAAGAACTAATTGGAATGGATGTCTGTTAATCGCATTTTTAATCTGTATTTGCCTACTAATTACAGAATGTTAGTAAAATGCCTGCGCAGCACACCTTTAGACCTTCATCCTAGGAGGAATTTCTTTGCACACTTAATCATATGCATAAATATAGTCCTTTCCACAATCACAGGTTATTTAGAAATAGATTTAGAGTTTTTTTCCCTAAGATAAATAGCAGAATGCAAAACAAATACCCTGTCTGTCTGTCTGTCTGTCTGTCTGTCTGTCTGTCTAAACCAAAAGGGGCAGTCCACCAGATACACTGGTTTCTTTTCAACCTGAGTGCCAGCCCGCTACGACTGTGAGTTTGTGTCTGTATGATGCTTTCTTCTTCCATTGGTTTCTGGGAGCATGGTGACAACACATATGTGCAGCCGTTGGTCCCAAATGGAATTGGGGAGGGTGATACTAGTTATTAAAAAGCACAATTTTTCAGCATAGCTTGTGAATAAATCCCTGGCCTGTTCTTTCCTCCTTTTATTCCATTTAGCAAATCCATATTCACATGCTGGGCACCCTATTTGAAAAAGAGGGAGGATTATAGAATGCCCCTACATATATACAGAACTTTGCTTCTCTCACAAAAAAACAAACAAAAAACTATGCAGTAAGCTTGGAAGAAAAAATGCACAGTTTATAGGAAGTTTTAGAAACAAGGATTCCAGTTACTAGAACTCCTGGGATTTCTTTCAAATTCCTTTCAGCCTTTACAGTGCCATTTTCTCATGTAAACATCTTTAGAAATTGAATCATTTGCCAACCCACAAAATCCCGTCAACACTCTGAGCCAAATGTAACTACACTGCTTTGTACAAAGTTTCATGGAAGCAGAAAATTCTGTAATTCCAGTTGTTAGAGACATATACTGTAGCTTTACATCACAAAGTAAATGGACAGAAACAATCAGTGTTTAGCATATTCTCAGTAGTAAATTAATACTAAACACTAATAACCATGGCTCTTTTTTTTTCTTGGATACATGGAAGATAGAATACAGCAGCATTGTTCCTTAAGGGTTTTGTTCCTTAGCAAAAATGATGTAGAGCTAGATGGGTAGATCTGAGAAATGGAGGGTTACATGGTGATGAAAAACATGTGAGGGAAAAATGAGCCAAACCAGTCTAGAAAAAAATGGGTTGTGCCTGTGTTGCGTTGAAATCAGTTAAAAATAGTGGGTCAAAAGATGGTTAGGATTTGACTATTAAGTACACAGCCGTATGCTTGGAGCCCATTAATTTCAATTGATGGATGTTGATCCATGGCTTCATGGCTTCTCTATTTGAGCAGTAGGGAGAATAACTATAGCAGAAAACATATTTGTGATATTTGTGAAAATACAGGTTTTTTTCCATGTAGATTGATTAGTGCCAAATATGAGGGTAAAATGTGGTTCCTACCAGAAGTGAGAATCATGCCTTCCTCCATAACGCATTGTGGAACTTACCTTGTGTTTGGATGTTCTATAGTTTCCCACTCCTGCCCCCATGCCATTGGTAGTGAGGAAATCCAGAACATGATGTGAGATAAGATCTACTAGACAGAAGAGACAGACAGAGACACCGTCAGAGCTGGGTGTATGGTTGTCATTTGACCTTTGCTCTGTTTGTCATAAACAATAACCCCATGAGGCACTCCTAGGTTGGTTTGGATGATGCTTTATTGCTGGAAACAACGTTAATTGCTGTGCATGCTGACAGAGCAAGAATAACCCCTGGATCCTCCCCTCACATCTGGGCCAAATCTGGAGAAATTCGGGACTTTTCTTATAATCGTGTGGGGGGGACTGTTCAGATGACTCCCCCTCCCATACAATGATAAGAAAAGCTCCAAATTTCCTCATATGAGCTACAAAGAGGCTCAAGGAGCATGCACAACATTTAACACACAATTATCATTCACACCATAGTGCCCCAACCCAACAAAGCCTATTTTAAAAGGTTGGGCAAGAATTTGGAGAAATACATAGAAAAGGTTATCACAAAGAGGCTCTATAGATTTATCGATCTCTACCTATTGATTCTGTTGCAAGGACCAATGTCACAAGCAATCAAGGCTCCCAAGAATGGCAGTGGCTTTCCTCCTTCAAGGTTAAACTGCGCAACTGCCCTTAAACATTTTCTCACTTTCCCCCACTTTCATTGTGCACACTGTAGATTTCTTCATCCCCCTAGCTCCATTTGTTTGGAACTGGCTGGTGGCACATGAAAAATGACTACAACACTTTACATTACTGAGATAAAGAAGGTACACTGCCTGAGAAATGTTTTCCTTTCTTTTATTTATACCTATTGTTTACTTAACAGCCCCTCTGATTGTCTCACAGCAGACTAGCGCCAGCAATCAATAAGATCAGTCTTATTAGATGCTGGAGGCTGGAAGAGATGTATGATACTTTCCTGCACCAGCCTCTCTCAAAGGACTCCCAAGGGTACAGCCATTTGATTTGCCAATATCCTGTATGGTTGATCTTCCCCCCATTTCAAAAGTTGCAGGTAGAAAATGCTATCCTCTAGCTCAGCCATTTTCAACCACTGTGCCATGGCACACTGGTGTGCTACAAATGGTCCCCAGTGTGCTGTGGGAATTTGGTAGAGGCTCATTTATTAGTAGGGCTATTGGGGGATATGAGTCCCACATAGGTAGCAAAGTGTGCCTTGCCAATCGTCCAAAAACGGTGGTGTGCCTTGACCATTTTAGTGCCTTGTCAATGTGCCCTGAGATGAAAAAGGTTGAAAATCACTAATCTAGACTGCAAGCTCCTCAGGGCAGGGGATCTGTTTCTTTGTTGTTAATGGTGTTGTATATGTATTAATGATGTACATGGTTTATTATCCATGGAAGTGGATATTATGTATACTTTGGTAACTTTAAAGAGTAGAGATTTCAAAAATTATATTTTGTATGCAACTGTAAAAAAAAAAAAAAACACCCAGTGGATATTTGCAATAGGAGAAAAATATATTTGTAAGCTCTTTGGAGGCTATGGTTCTCTATTGAGCTGCCTTTGCAGCCCAAAGAGGTTGGCAAAGCTAGTGTGCCACGCACAACCTAAACTTCCAGTGTGCATTCAACAGCCACTATGGTTCTCTATTGAGCTGCATGGAGTCCCTTTTAAATGCTCTATTTTTATTTTTCTGATTTTTATATTAATTAAATTAAAAATAATTTTAACAATAAAAATTACTTTAAAATCATTTTAAATTTTAATAGTTTCTAAATTAACTTTAAAAAATTAATTTTAATAATTTAAAAATCACTCTCCAGCACCAACAACATACAGAGGGTACTTTCAAGCAGAAGATACACACAGAGAGAGACATTTGTGTGCATTTATGTGTGTGTGTGCGTATATAAATATATATACATACACAGATATATACACATATTATACAAACATACATACACACACATATGTATGTGTGTGTATGTGTACGCAGAACATCAGAGTGGAACAAAGTTTCAACAGGCCTCCAGATGTTGGATAAACAGCAGAAACTCATAGCTTTTTCTTCATGTTGCCCTCTTTGTGCAACACTCCCCATTGTCCCTTCCCCCACATCTACCTAACCCCAGTTTCCTGATACATACAGTGGGTCCACATGCTACAACTGTACCTCAGAGGGCTTCCAGGACACAATCAGAAGCCACTTCTGGTTCACACCCACTAATTCCTGTTGCATCTTGGACACCTTCTGAGGCATGAAGAGGCCCATGGAATGGGCTGCAGGCCTGGCGTGGTCCTGACATGAATAGCAGTGCCACAGCACTGCCCCCTGCAAACTCCAGCACCTACGGATTTGAACTGGGATAAGAATGTCCCTTTTTAATAAATGATGTTTATTTTTGAATACCTGCTGACTTGTTCCATCCCAACCAGAGCAGAGCTGGTGGTCCTTGGCCTAGCGCAGATTACTTGTGGCTAACGTTCCCTCCCCCTTTGGAGCCAGTACGAGCCCTTTGGGCAGGATTGGGCCCTTGGGAGCAGGGACATGGGGTGTATGGGGAAGCAGATGAGGCAGATCCTTCCTGTGCTGTAGGTGGGGAAGTACAGCCTCCCCACTGGAGTCCTTTGAAAAGCGCTGCTGTCTGCCACCATGTAAGGCCCCATTGTCGTGTCCAATCCTTGGGCACAGCCTCTTGCATGCCAACACTGGGCTGAGATTTCTCTCTGAAGGGAACTGCCAAGTGCCAAACCGGCCACTATCCCAGAAGGACCCACTGGGATATCCTGTCTATCCCAGAAGGACCCACTGTGTCCAAGTGCTGGGGTACTGCAGCAGGGCCGTCTAAGCGCGGGTGGGGGGGTCTTTCCTCATCCTGCTGCCTGCCCACCCACAGTGATCCTGGTGCCAGGGCCTGAAAGTCTGTTGATGAGACTAGCCAACCTGTGGCAAGGAATTCGGCAGAGGCTTTCATAGAATCAACGACCCGGGACATTCAGGTGCTTTGCCTGCTGCACAGACATGCAGTGGGTGGGGAGGCAGGTGAGGCAGAGCCTCCCACCAGAGTCCATTGAAAAGCACCACTGGAAGGACTGCAAGGACCATGAGGTCCTAGAGCAGCAGGGACATGCAGTGGGTGGGGAGGCAAGAGAGGCAGAACCTCCCCAAGAGTCCTTTGAAAAGCACCACCACAAGGACTGTGAGGACCATGAGGTCCTAGAGCAGCAGCAACCTGTGGTGGGTGGGGAGGCAGGTGAGACAGAGCCTCCCCACCAGAGTCCACTGAAAAGCGCCACCGTGAGGACTGAAAGGACCATGGGATCCTAGAGCAGCGGCGCCATGTGGTGGGTGGGGAGGCAAGTGAGTAAGGGGAAGAGTTTCCCCTTATCCTTGGCTGAGCCACTGTGGAGCCCTATCTTGCGCTGGATACTGATATCCTGGTATTATTTTAGAAGAGAGGAAACTGCTTATATTGAAACAGAAGCAATTGAAACTACTTATATGATGTCAAAAAACGCATCCATCCAGTCTCGCTCTTCCAGGAATCAGCCAGAGATCTTTTCTAGCATCTCATGTCTGAGATCTTCTCACTGGAGATGCCAGGGATTTAACTTGGGATCTTTTGCAATCAAAGCATGCTAGGACCCCTCCCTGAACACAAGTATTTAGAACACGACCAACAACATACAGCAAGAAAAGGATGTGACTTTTCTCTTTGAGGCTTTGTATCTCACAGTCACCGTGTGGCATTTGGCCAGCAAATGACACTTACCTAAGAAAACAGCAGGTGTAGATTCTCTTATATGTTCTTATGTTGCAAATTAAGGAACTGTCAGAATCAAAATGACTAATTTGGCCAAGATGGAATTGACTGTCCCTATAAGGCAAAAAATCCCCCAGAAATCTACAAAAAGCAACAGCACAAGTGGTAGCTGCTTTATCCTTCTTCTAATCTCAGTTGTCGTTGTCCCCATTTCACTCCTACTTGCTCCACATCAAATAGCTGCTTTGAAGCAGTTTGCAGTGCAAACCCTTCACCACAGACATACAAAGATATCTCCCAACAACTACACTCTGAGCCAGAGGTCCTATGTGAATAAATCTTGTGAGCTTGCCTAAAGTTTAGCTCACCACATCTCTTTCACTTGTACCCAGCTATATATTATTTTAATCATTGACAAAATTTACATCAACTGTGCACTTTCAAGCAGCAATTCAAGAAGCACCCCCACCACCACACATACTTTCTTCCATAACCAGCTCCTATGTAAATACCCAACTTGTCATTTCCACCACCCTTCTCCATAACTCCACCGGCAGAAGTTTTATTAGTCTGCTACCACCACATATTGCCCTTCAAAGAGTCAGTCCCAAACTAAGATGAAAGAAAAAAAAACACTCCCCAAGACCCAAATAATTGTGCAATGGTCACAATGGGAAAAGGACAGCAAGGGCAAGAACACAGAATAAACACTTTCCGTGTCTGCTCAGCTCCCTGCACTGAAATGTTAGCAGAGTTCAGAAGTAGCAGAAGTGAACATTAAGGGCCCAATCCTAAGCGTCATGTGCTGGCTCACCACCGGCGTGCACTGTCACAAACGTGTCGTAAGGCATGTTTTTGGGTCCTTGCACCAGTGCTCTGCTGGTGCTAGCCCAGCCCTGGGCTCGTGCTGGTGGAGTGTGCTGCTTGGCGGTCGCACAGACACAGAGACTCTTGATTCTACACCAACCTTCGGGTTGCCGTAGACTTGAGTAGCCCCAGTGTGGGGCTACTCAGTTTACCTGGGGGCAGGGGATGAAAGTCCCCTTCTCCTGAGGAGGCAGTGGTGGCTGCCTGGTGAGTGCAGGATACAGCGGCAGCCATTTTTGGCACTGCTGCAGTCCCATGTGCCCCGGGCAACTGAGGATTAGGCTGCCCGCCAACTGGGAACAGGAGATGGTTCACTCCAAAACGGAGGTTTCTTCTAATGATCAGAGCACATGGTTCAAAGGGCACGGGACTTTTTGTAGAACTCTCCTGCTGCACCTCAAGAACAATGGGGTCTCCCCTTTTAATCCCACTTACACATGCAAGCGCATTCACACGCCTGCACAGGAGAAGAGTCACTCCTGTGACTCCTGGAAAGCCAGGTACTTCTTGTTCATGGTGACTGTACACTGAACACGCACCAGACAGCACAACAGGATGGGACTGGACAAAAGAGAAATGGCCCTGCAGGTTAAATTAAACAGTGGCTGTGGGAAGGACCAAAACCAGAATCAGGATCATGACGGGGGGGGGGGGAGGGAGAGAAAGTATTTAATCCTTTTCTAGAAGGAGGATGAAAAAGCCCAACACTGAGCTTCTCCAAAAATAGCCAGCACAAACTCAAGTATACACGTGTATATACACACACACATGCATTATATTATATATATATATACACACACACACACACACACACACATGTGTGCGTCTGTGCATAAATAAGTCTGCGTGCATACACACATTATACACACATATACACACATGTGTACACATGTGTGCGTATATACAAACAAAAACACATTATAAACACGAATACGCCCATATATGTGTGCGTGTGCATATTATACACACACATATATGGGTATGTGTATATATACACATGAACATATACATTATATATACGCATGCACACACCCATGTGTGTGCACATATGTGCGTGCATATACATGTGCGTGTGCGTATATGTGTTCCTGCGAGCGCGTGGTGCAGACTGGTGCTCCTGGAGGTGGCTGGAGGGCAGCGGCCAGAGCAGGCACTGCCTCTCCCCAACAGAAACCTCGCCCTCGCCCCCATGCCCGCCCATTCCCCCCTGAAGCGCCGCCAGGCGGCCGGGGCAGGGACTGCAGCGCCACCCGCACTCCCTCTGGCCGGCAGGAGAGCGCACGCGCGGCTACTGGGGTTTGCGGTCGCCCCGCTGGGTCTTGTGCTGCGCCTCTGGTCGGAGAGATACGGGGATTCACGCTCTGGAGGCACTTGGATAGCTGAGCTAACCAGTCAGCCCAGCGGAGAGGGCGCGCGGCTGCCTCTTAAGGCGTGCGCTCCGAGTCTCGCCCCGCCAGCCAGGCGCATGGGATGCCCGTATGTCCCCAACCAGAGGCGCAGCACAAGACCGAGCGGGGCGACCGTAAAGTCCCTAGTAGGCGCGCGCGCACTCTCCTGCTGGCCAGAGGGAGTGCAGGTGGTGCTGCAGTCCCTGCCCCAGCCGCCTGGTGGCGCTTCAGAGGGGATGGACGGGCGGGGGGGGCGAGGGTTCCCCTGGGGAGAGGCAGCGCCTGCTCCAGCCACTGCCCTCCAACCACCTCCAGGAGCGCCATGCGCACGCATGCACACATAGGAGCCCCCCATTGGCAGCACAGTGTGCCTTGTCACAGCCCAATCCTCTCCACACTTTCCTGGGAGTAAGCCTCATTGACTCTCATGGCACTTACTTCTGAGTAGACTTGTATAGGACGGGGCTGTCAATTGTCAAAGAATGGAAGGTGTGCCTGGACCGTTCTAGTGCCTGGCCAATGTGCCGTGAGATGAAAAGGGTTGAACATCACTGCTCTAGCTGGAAGGAGGGTCCTGATGTGCTGCAGCAGTTTTCAGGCAAACTATGTGCATCTTTATTCTGCATGGCATTCCTTGGCGGCTTTCCATCCCTGTTTTCACAGGAATAGATTTGTCAGATTTTCCTAGAGTTGATGTTAAGGTATGGAGTGATGGAACGACCTTTGAGAAGGAGGAATGCATTGGCAGCTCCAGCCCCACCAGCCTCCTTTGGGAAAGTGGTCCTTCTGAACCTTCCCTTGCTCCAGCCTATGAGAGAGCCTCGGGAAGGATGCTTCTTGACTTGCCAGAGGCAAGAGCCAGAGGCAGAGCATTCCTGACTCCAATGTCCAATAGGCCAGTGACTTGAAGGCCAGGAGTGGCCCTGCAACAGCAGTCTTGCTCCTCCCCCAGTAGCCTTTGGAATGAAAGCAACAACAAAGAAATGATGGGGTCCTGTTTTGCCCAATTCCCATTCCAAGCTATTGAACTGATGTCCACTTTAAGCTAATTACTGGTAGTTCCCCTTCTTTCCTAAACTGCATTCTAAGGCCCTGGTGTTAACCCCATGCTTCCCAGATCTGTCAGAGCAAGGGGCCACTGTTGACACCACACCCTATCTCCTTGAGGGATCTTGCTCATTTCCATTTCAGTTCCCAATACCCCCCTCTCGAAACCTAAAATCTGGCTTATGGAAGGTGAGGACTTCTTGGTTGTGGAGGGAAGACAACTTACCTGGATTATGGTATACAGTACACGTTACCTGTATTCAGTTTGCCAGATGGATTTGCAGATCTAATATCACCTTTTGCTCCACCTCAGCAATGACCCCAGTTGACCATGGATGGTAGGGTGAAGAGGAAGGAGACCGAGACAGAAGTGAAACTATTGTAAGCACAATTATGTTCCCTTTCTTGTAGCCTCTGTGTTTATACATTCATTCTAGATGTGAACTGGTTACAACTGATAGTAATAAGAACACATCCTTCGCATGCTCAAAAGTGCATTTTGTTTACTGCATGTTCCAGACCTAAACCAAAGTACAGGTTTCTGGGCGAGGTCTTGATTTTGGCTTCAGCTTTGATAACCATCTACAGTTGTGCATCTAGCATTGTCTCAACAGATACTTGATGCAACATATCTACATATCACTGATTTGATCCCACATTCGAAAAAAAGTGAGTAGAAAAAATTCTGGGTCCCCTGCGACTTCCTCCACCTCCTGCATACATTTTCATCTCAAAGTGTATTTCTGTCCTTCCTTTTTCCTTTCACTCATCCATTTTATCTAATTTTTTTTTTCTTGAAACCAGCCAGCCCTAATGTAGGGAAGGAATTTTCTGTAGGAACACATGTTTTTAAAAGCCGATGCTGTCCCTTTAAGCTGGCTCTGGTATTTCCGGCGAATCTAATCAAAAGGCTTGCAGCAGGCCAGTCACTGTGCAAATCTGAACATGAACCACAAGGGATAGCCGAGCTGTACTTCACAATAAATCGCATTCCCTGTGCTGTATGAGGAAGAGTCAACAACAAACGCCTATCAATAAATGGAATCATTTGTTTCATGTCCCTCTTCAGAATCTCCCGCTATGATTTATCTCAAAGTTGTCTTTGCTTTTTTTGTTACTTTGACATGACTTGAAGGCAGGGCTTGATTGATAAAAGCACCAGAGATTTTCAGTCTCCAAATCACACACACGCACACTTCAAAAGCAATCATTCCATGTGTAGTCATCTTGCCTCTAATATTTGGGGAATGCATACTACGTGCACTTTCAAACACAAACATTTGGAGTTTTCCTAATTCTTGTGTTAAGTGTTCAGATTTCTAAATGGGTTCTGGGAAAAACTGGAAAGACTAAGAACAAAGTAAGAGACCTGCCTATCTATCCACTATTTCCATGCTCAAAGTCAGTGGTGTCACTAGGGAAATGCAGGGGGTGTGGGCCGCACAGGTGACACGCACAGGGGGAGTGACACCACTAAAGTCAAAAAGTTTTAAATCTTGTTATTTTTGAATAAATACCATCATGTTATATATCATTTGATGTGCAATTTCATGGAGAATGCAGTGAAACAAACAGTGTTGAAATATCTCCATTCTATCAAAAGTTATAGCCAAAAAATCAGTGGGGCGGGCGATGGTGCATCACCAGGCTTACTGCCCAGGGCACTGCCCCGCCCACTGCATGGGAGGAGGTCCATCATGGGGTGACGCAGGCATCCCACACCATAGTGACACCACTGCTCAAAGTAAAGGGGGGCACAGGGGTCCTATACCCCTTGCTTTTTGTAATGGTTACTACTTTCCTACTACTATGTTACTACTCTTCCAGAAGGCTACAGATGGTTACAGAAGGCTACAGATGGGCATCATTTACCTACAATTGGGAGGAATCTGTGGGCGTAGATTTTGAATTCTATTAAGGGCCCTACTGGTGTGTACGTCCCCCAAATCCTGTGAGCACTGCATCCATCCATCTACACTCACTCCAATCCTAATTACTAGAAACAGTTTTTGCTCTTGCTATGTTGACTTTATGTTATGTTGGAATCAGGCTCTAGGCCACAGAGGTCCACTGGGTCCCCGAGGCACCACCAGCTTTGACCCCGGCATGAACAACACAGCACCAAAGGCCTCCACAGGGTTGCCAGGGAAGGGGGTTGCATCACCGAGTTCCTTCTCCCCTAAGGTCGCGGGTTCTCTAACCTCTGTGGCTCCTGGCTCAAGGACCAACCAGCTTCTACTCCAGCCGGCAGCCTAGCTGATCCTCATCCTCGGCTGAGCTGGGTTTTATGTGGGAGGCTGGCCCCCTCAGGCCCTGTCTCTTCATCCTCAGGGGTGTCATAAGGCCTGGTCCTGGAGCCCTGCCCCTTCCTATCTACCCACACCTTGTTCAGACCCAGCCCTTCCACTGGCTGTTCCTGTGGTTGGGGTTGTGGCCATGGCTGTTGCCCTGGAAAGGGGAAAAGCCCCGGTGGGTTCCGCCCCAGGGGTCAGTTGCCTGGGGAATGACAGGGGATCTGGGGCTATCGGGACAGCTGCTGGAGGCCCTTCTGTTTGGTGTGCCATCCACACGACTCTCCCACCCATCACTGAGTCCTCCGTAGGCCCTGGCTTGCGGCAACTCGGCCGATCACAGGCGGGCCGACAGGGCAAGGGTGCTGAGGTGCAATCTGCCACAGCAGCCGTCAGGAGCCCAGGCAAGCATAACACCAACCCTGCTCCTCCTGTCATCAGGGGGGTGGAGCTGCGACCTGCTCTGCCCCCACTCCATCATGGCCACTGCTGCCCCCCAACACAGGGGCCTCCTGCCCCCCTCCTCCCCCAACCCAGGTAAGCCAGGGGACCCCGGACAGTTGGTTCTGGGAAGCTCTTGATGATGGTGGGAAGATGATATGAACGGGCAGCTAAATCACTATTTTGGTCAAGAATATACCAGTGAAATCAACTATGGAGAGTAATCCAAAAATAGCTGGTCCCAACATTAGATTTCTGGTTTCTTCCCTCCTCCCCCCAGGTTCATTTTGATCAGACCTAGACTCCTCCAGACGTTCTTGGGCCCAGAGGTCTTGCCAGTTCAGCATGGCTTTGTTTGTGAATCACATTAATGTCAAACATCCTTTTGATGTTTGATTCCACCATGGAAGATGTGCTTCTCCTGCTTTCTCTGCTGGTTCAAGTACGAGAATGCTGGCAGAGCAGCGACTGCCCATCCTGACATAGACCACTCACTCTGCTCGTATCACAGTGATGGAATCCAATTGTCTCTTATTGGGGCGGATATTTTCCTCCAGGACTTGCAGCAGGCACCGCGGAACATTTTGGAGCTGCCAGGTCAAAATGCAAGAGTGACATAGCAGGACCCACAACTGACTGAATTCTCCTTCTGCACTTTTCAAAAAAGTTACAGGCCCGAAGGGTCTATTTGATTGTACAACCCCCAATCCTCCAAACTTGCCCTTGCCTGTCTACTTCCTTCCTGTCAATCATACACCACCCCTCCTATCTCTAGGCACTCTTTTCTATCACTCCTACCTCCAACATCCATTGTTTCCGTTTTTCAACCACTCATTTCAACCACTCTTCTAATTTCCATTAACCATCACACCTGCTTTGGCTATCCCCCCCCCCATCTCCTTTCCCTCCTGTTCACAGCATGCAACCTTTAAACTCTATGAAGTTTCCTTGCATTCTGCTTTCTCGCTTCGGTACTCTATCTTCTATGCCCTCGGACCTCAGTCTCCTCTGCTTAGCCCACTCACACACCTTAGTTCTCAATCCACTCTGCACCATTTCTTTTGCCTCTGTGTCTTTGGACTATCCTTTTCTACCTGCTAGAGAGCCCTTCCGCTGTCCCTTAACATTCTGTGGCATTTACCACCAATGTAGTCACAATGTGCTGCAGAAGTCAGACGAATATTTGTGCTTTTGTGATGTCTTCTTTCTCTTTGTCTTTCTCGTCCATAGTTTATTTATGCAACCGAGTATCCCAACAATTTGAAATGTATTGAGGAGCTACAGCAGACATGTTTGTTATCCTAGTGACAATCATAGGCCAATTTCAGTCTCTGCTATGCTGCAGAGCCCTGAGAGTAATGTATAATGACCCTGTAAACACAAGCCAAATCACCAGCATTTAACTTTTGTAAAGTCAACAACTTAGAGGTGCAGCTTACATTTATTGACATGTACTGTTCCTATCTAGTCTAAATTCTTCATTTCTGCCTTCCAAGTTAAGCCTGTTACCATCAGTCATTCAAAAAACGTGATATTTCCAATGAGTTTTTTTCATGAATAAAAGGAATTTAGTCCCTTTGTTTTTATAATACAGTTGGGCTTTTATTAATACAGAGTGCATTGGATTAGACAGCTAAGAAATTGTTAATCTTTCATAATGGGTGGATCTCACTCATTCCATTCCACGTTTATCAGGCTGATATTTCAACAGACTTTGGCAGCCCATTCAGTTTAAGTTGCAGTGAGGCAAGCAGTGTCTTGCACCATAAATGATGAAGAGCAGCCTTCTGGACATTCCTATGGGTTCCTTCTCTTTCGTATTTTATTTCCCTTTCTAGTTTAGAAGCATGAAAAACAAAGCCTTGAACCCCAGTAAAATCATAGCTTAGTTTGGGAAAAAAAAAACTAACAAAAAAACCCAAATTACTAGTTAGGATTTTCCAGTGGGTAATATGGGACCATCAGGCTGTCAGCAGCCAGAAACAGCAGCAACGAAGCACAACATATTAATAGAATATCACACACCAGGTTATTGGCTGGTCTTCATAAAAGGCAAATGTAAAATTCACTGGCAAAGATTGCTAGTAAAATGGTAGTGAACCATTAGCATTTTTCAGTAGGTGCTGTAATACAGATGCCAGAGGCCCAGTTCATATGCCTACCTGGGGCAAAAATCCTTTTCTCATGGTGGGGAAGTAAGCCCACATGCTCCCAATAAAAACATAAGACAAGTTGGTTGGAATTAAAATGGCCCACAGTGTTATTAATTAAGGGCCCAGTCCTAACCCAACTTTCCAGCACAGATGCAGCCACAGTGCAGTCCCAAGGTAAGCAAACAAACATTCTCTTACCCAGAGGAGACCTCCATGGCTGCCCTCCCACAGCAGGATGCAGCGCATGCCCTATTGGCACAGCTGCATCAGTGCTGGAAAATTGGGCCCTAAATCACATAATCTTGGAGCAGGTCTAATTCTCCTGACACACCAACTCCTTTTTCGTGTGGGATTTCCTGTCTTGAAGGAGACAGCCAGCCCGTCTCTATTCCCCTGTACAAGCCTTCCTATCCTGACTGCAAAGTGAAAACTGTCCTTGGCAACCCCCACTTATCAACATCAACCTCAATAAGTGATTGGGGTTGCATTCCCCCCCCCCCAGCCAAGCGGCCTTTAAGTGTGACTTGAAAAAGAGGCCTCCAAGTCAGCATTCCCAATCAAATCAGCCCTGGACTCTCCTTGCTCAATCTACTTTTTCAGGATGCACACCACTTTCCAGTTCTTCATCCCTATTCCACATGATAACTGGTGGCAACCTGACTAATGCACCACACCTTCACAAACTTTCTTGTCTGGAATAGTTTAAATAAGCCACACCAACAGCTAATCAGGTGAAGGCCAAAACATTAATAGTCAGCCCCTGCCAACAACCAGCTAGAGCCTGACTGCCTTCCGAGTTGGAGGGCTATGCTCAAGGTGAATACACATTGGGTGGCAAACTTCAAGCACAACCCAAATGGCTACACTGACTCCATCTCCAAGCCCATGGCAACACCACTGAGCTGCATTTTCCCAGGCATGCAAGGGAGAAGAAGCAAAATGCCCAGCCCGGTGATCGGGGTGGGATGGGGAATGCAACAAGCCATGATGACACTCAATCAGACCAATGACCATTTGTGCAGAGTTCTCAAAAAGGAATGGGAAGGAATAGGCCATTCAGGCTGCAATGCTAACCACGCTTACCTAGAAGTGAGCTCCATTGACTATAATGGGACTAACTTCTGACTAGGCATGTCTAGGATTGGGCGCTTATCTTCTATGCGCTTGGCAATTGTTATGGAGGAGCATCAGTGTCATGTTTGCCTCAAGGGTCTTTTTTTAAAATAATGAAAATGTAGAATATACATTTTCTAAAATAAATGAATAAACAGTCACACTGTAGCTTCTCCATTTGTTTCAGCAGATCTGTGCACAGAGCTGTGGAGTAACCACTGAGGCAAATGGGAGATCACACTTAGGTGGGAGTTGCATTGAAGTGCCTGCCTGGCGATGAGACTGGAGGAACAAATGGCACTTGCTCTGGTGGTGTCTGCTGTCGAAACCACTGCTTCCCATTTCCTTAATGATTATTGGAAAGGTGACTTCTGAATCCATCCCCACACTTCAGGCTCAGGGCTGCAAGGCCCACACTGGAGGGCTGCAGGGCCTGCACTGCATCCAATGCAGGTGGCGGGAGGTCTCCTCAGGGTAAGGGGATCTATTTCCCCTTACTCCAAGTATTTCTGATCCTCGCCAGCTATATCGTTGGCACAAATCTGGGAAGCCCCATGTAGAGCTGTCTGACTCCATGTAGAGCTGTCTGACCCAGGAAGAGGGTTTGGATGTGGCATGCCCCACCGCTGCCAATCCTGCCCCCCTCCCAGGCCCAATCCTTCCCTTATTCTGCCCTCTCCTGCCCAGAAACACCCCCATCCCACCTCCAAAACAGTCTCCTGCCAACCTCTTCCAGCCCCTGCACTGCCCAGCACAACCTTACCTGCAGTGGCTGGCACTGGGACGTGATGTGGTGCAGGCTGTTGGGCCAGCAGTGCAGGCTCATGAGTAGCCACAAATGTGCCTTATTGCACATTTACAACACCCTGAGCTGGCGCAAGGACGACTGCACTGGCTCAACATGCAGTTAGGATTGCACTATCGGTGACTAAACATGATCATTTGTCAGCATGGAAGCAGTCCTCATGGAAGGCCTGTGCATTGTTTATTCATGCTTGCAGGACAGAGTGTTACCCCGCAAAGTCATCCAAAAGGGACAAGGAACTAGTTTGCTTGTGTAAGGATGCTGAGGTGACAATGCTCCGTTGCCTCTAGGATGCTGCAGTGCATGTTGTGCCAGGATTACAGGCATTGATTTTCATCCTAACAGAATCAAAAGATTTTCCTTCCCAATCAGGGTAATGATTTCTATGCCATTTAACATTTAAAGTCATGGTACAACTGTATGAAATTACTTACCAATCCTTCCAAGCTATTATAATAAAACAATAATTTTGATAGGAAGAGCTCTCTTGCTTTCTTTCCTTCTTTCTTTTCATTGCGTATGTTGAAAACAAATCTTTCGATTAAACAAAAATAGCAAAACAAGCAAATATCAAATAAGTAAGCCTACCCTGAAGGTTGCTTAAAAATAGATTTAGATTTTGCTTCTGCAATTATTGTGACATTAGCCTCAGTACTGCCTTTCCTGGGACACCCTAAAATTTATTTAGGCAACCTTTCATTAGCTATGCTAAGAGACATCTAACCTTATTCCTTTCTAAGTAAGGCCAAATAAAACTAAAACAATATAAGAGAGGCTGTCTATCAAAATGTTACAATTACATCATAGTTGCTTAATTCTGACCTTTTACAATAATTCCAGAACATGGTGGGTATATAGTTATACTGGTGTCAGAGGTGGAACTGATGTCTGAGTGAGCACTGAATTGTAACTAAGCCTCAAATTCCATTCATTTGGATGCAGTGCTATGGTTTGCTACATTTTAATCCACTATTTTTTTTTTGTTTGTTTTACCAGTGGAGTCATCAGCTTTTGTAACCTGAGTGCCAGATCACTCTATAAGTGTGGTTTACTGTGGGAACAAGAGACATATTGTTAGTGTGGCAACCCCCCCCCCCAAAAAAAAAAAAAACTTTCCAAAAAACTTTTTCTCTTGTCTTCACTGAGCTTTGCTCTACTCCATGCGTGATCCAAAGTCTCTGCTTCCTCTGAAGGGAACAAAAATAATCCAAATGGGTAACAGAACATGCCTCGATGACCACTTCTAAACTACAGCACCATTTGAATCTCTTTGGCTTTTATCATCTCCGTGCTAGAGGCCTCTTCATGCCAATGAAGTCACTACCTACCACTGATAGAGATTTCCTCCAACCACACCCTCTCCTCAAATATTTGTTCTCTGACTGTCCATTTTAGCCTGAAGGAGAACGTGTGAAGTAATTTTGCATTCCTGCAACAGGTTCACCCAATTTTAAAAACATAATCTTAGCTAACTTTACTGCTAAATCTCTCTCTGTTACTATCAGGTTGGGGTCTCCTTAATATTGGATGGGCCTGGTTTTTCATAGTGAATTCAACTCAATAGTAGAGTAGAACCTATTCTGCATGCTGTGGATCCCAAGTTCAATCCTTGGCATCTCCAGGTAGGACTTGGAAAAGCCTCCTGTTTGAAACCTTGGAGAGTGGTGCTTCTCTTATATTTAGCAGGACAAGAGAACCAGAGGCATTCCTGCCTGCCAATATACCCTGAATGGCGGTGCTAGCACTTACCCTTGGCAGCATTCTGGAAGTTTGGGGGTGACGGGATGATGTTGTCATGTTATGGCATCACCACAATTGCTTCCAGAGTGTCACGATTTGGAGAAAACTGAAGCGCAGGGTGCGTGGGACGGTCCTCCCAGTACAAAACACAAATGGAGCTCTGCTCCGCAACAATGCGGTAAGGACCAAAGACTCCCGTGGTGTGCCCTCCCAGAGCACTGTGCCCAGGCAGCCCACACTAGTCACCCTGTCTAGGAACACTACTGGAGAGAACTGTCCCCACTTATCCCAGATTGCAACTTTAAGAGGCTGTTGCTGCTGTTTCTCTGTATATCTCTGTTTTTTAGATTTTGAGCTCCATTTGTATAGTATGCTTGCCATACAAACTGTGAACTTTTTTGTTGAGAAGCAGCAGAGAAATATTACTATTACTAATAATATGAAACTTTTAGCTTTTCGACAACAACGAACCAACCTCTTTTCTAAACGAAATAAGAACGGACTGAAGCAACAAGAACCAGAAAGGATTTTTATACAAGCAATGTTTAACCTGGGTGGAAAATCTCAAAGAACAATAGCAAAAAAAGTTAATGTTTCCATGGTTTTATGGGCCAAAATAATTACTTTGGCAAGGTGAGTATGACTATGCAAAGCAATAAAGATACATTGTCAACCTGGCAACCGTGGGCACTTGTATTTAATGGGTTCAAGAGAGTGGGTGGGAAGGTGTTTTAGAATTCTTATAACATGACTCATAATTTATTTTTAAACTATCAAGCTGAATCATGCTAGCTATAGATATTAATGGTGCTTCTGTTCCTTGAAGCAAATGGGTTTTGTGTTCTGATCTTTTTTTGGTCTGTAGAAAGAGCTGAAATGTGTCATTTGGTGATTGGCATTTTATATTGGAATGCATTTTTTTGTTGCGTTTTATCTCTTTCTAAGTCATCTCCAGAGCACAGAGTTGAAAGGTGGCATGCGGTTTCCAACAGGAAGGGGGAGGTTGAGCTGGAAAACTGAGAATAGGAACCTGACATGTGCTGTTGCCACTGAGATCCATTCCTCCAGCCTCTGAACTGCCCCTGCCCTCCCTCGCCACACCCTGAACCTCCCTCAAACCAGCCACAACCTGCCCCCGCTGGCACCTTACCTGCTTTGGAACAGGCTGGGTCTGTCAGTGGTGGAGATGTGGACCTGCTGGCCATTTGTGCTGGTAACCCCAATGTGCTTGGCAGTGGTGCACCATTTACAGCAATATTGCAGCCTTTATGATGGTGGAATGCAAGTTCCACGGTCATAAAGGCCTCATGGGATTGGGTTGTTGTTACTATCTAAGGCAGGGTGTCAAACTCACCTCAGCCCAGGGGCTGCATTCTACGTGTGTCACCTGGCTGAGGGCCAGTGGTCCGAGGCCACCGCATCCCCTCTGAACACGGCCAGTGCTGTGCTTCGGTCATGTCCGGAGGCTGTTCTGAGGGCTGGGAAGGCCACACGTGGCTTCAATGATGTTCCAAGGCCTCATAAGGCCATAAAAAATCACTTCCAGTTTTTCGGGGGGGGGGGGGGCTTCCTCCTGAGCATGTGGGCCACCCAGTTCTGCAAGCTGTATTCTTGACACCCCTGTTCTATGGCGTTCCAGCTGACATAACTAGACTGTTGGGTGGCACTGTCTTGTACTGTATATCAAATTATGTTACCACCAAGAATATCCTTCAGAGTCAGGTTAACATGAGGACTGACCAGGCCAAGTCAGGCCAGGCCAGGCCAGGCACTGACCAAGGTGCCCATGACCACCTGGCTGGGCAATCCCCCCCCCCTCAGGCTGCCTTCATCTGCTGATGTGGAGGGTGTGCGGAGCATTGCTCCCATTGTAAACCTGTGGGATGCAGTTCAGGGTGCCTCCCAGCATCTTCAGCATCCTGGTGCCAGCACCACTTGAGAACTTCAGATATATCTGAAGTTCATACCAACTGACTGACATTATGTCATACTGACATACTGTTTATCAAAAGTAGGGGTCAGGAAGACAGAAGAGCTTCTCCTTAAAATGCACAAACCGGGCAAAGTTTCAGTTAATGAACAAATTTTCAAGACGAGTGTTGTCTGCATTTGACTGAACAAATGTTAGAGTTGAACAAGTAATGGTTGTGTGTATAGACCTTTTGGCTAAGATCAAGTGTAGTATCTCATTAGTGTAGCTGATTTTTGTCTAAGGGTCCAGGAATATGAGACATTCCTTTTTTGCCCCAACCTTTACTACACCTCTAATTTAGGGACTCCATTTTCTACCTTTGTCTCCTATTGTCAGGAACGTTGTAAGTCAGTCAATTATTTTCCCATCGCTGCTCCCGGCTCCACAGCAAGAGTGGGAACGAAATAATTGCTTGGTGTAAGAGAATCAGCATCCCAAGAGCAGCTTGGTAAAGTTGACCTTTCATTATGCATTTCTTCTGACTATAATTTCTTGACTAAAGTGGCTGACAGAGTCAAGTGCTGTAAATGGTAATCTGCACGCAAGTATTAGCAAAACTATGCTTTCCTAATCAGGCCATTTCTTAAGCTGCTTAGATTTGTCTTTGTCTGCGCTATTTCAATAAATAGGCCACTCAGTGCTGAAATACACTGAATACCTTAAAAAGTACTTGGTGGAGAGTCAGGTGTACCATGGCTCAGAAGTCCTCTGCAGATGTTCAAATTGGGTACCATGAAAACATGTAAGGGTGGACCTGTATGCATTCGGTTGACCATCTACAGCAAGGTTCCCTCCCTTGGCTCTGATTGAACTGAAATTGGGGCAATCCAGCAGCCATTGGCAATGGTGCAATAACATCATGCCATCCCCACGTCCTCAGGTGGCTGCGTACTTGGTGGTCCACAACAGACCCAAGTGCAGGCGCGGTGGTCTGCGGTCACCCAAAGATAGGGACCTGCTGGTCTACAGGGAACCTATATACATGCATGTACAACTGTTAACCCATAGGCCTTTTTCTTCATGCAGGTATATGCTCATTTCTCTCCATGCAGGCATATGCGCATATAGGTTAGGCATATGTGATACAGAGGTATATGCATTATCACTGAGCTACACAATTGCAAGGCCTTAGCAATTGACTAAACAACACTAAACAAATAGAATTATTTATCCAGCCATGAGAAGTTTGCAAAGGTAATTACATGACATTTCCTTGCCATTCTCCCTCAAATCATGTATAATTTATTTCCATGCTAAAATCTCATATGACATTTGAATCATTCAGACCAGGTCTTCTTGTAGCAATAAGGACTAGATAACCCTGGAGTCAAAAGTACAATGATTTTGGGATTCCTTCCATGGAGCCCAACCCCCAGGAACAGGTTTTAGTGCCCCTCCCAAATAGAGATGAGTGGAGCAGCTGATTGAATCAGGCTACCTAGTATAAGAGATCAAAGTGCAAACAAATGGTTCCTACTCATTTTTTCCCAAGCCACTCACAATCTGGTATTCTTCAGTCATATGTGTTTTTAAGATGGACAGAGCTTTTTAAGTTCAGTTGAGCTATTACAGACAACAGATTAACTGGACACCCAAAGAATTCACACTGAAAACATTTTCACTTCATTTTTGGCTACAACATTTTCAGATTTTAAATGAGAGCACAATTCAAAGGTTGTGCTACTATTCCAGGCCCCCTGCACCAGCCCAGGAGTGCCACAAATGTACTGTTCATGACTACTCTGTTCGCAACTACTCTGGAGCCACGCATACCTTTAGGCCAGTTTCCCCAGAAAACCTGGTGGATGCTACAATTTGGGATATGCTGCCTTATTTAAGTAAGCTTAAAATGAAAAGAGAGCTTTCACTAGTATCGAGCAGCGGTCTCCAAACTGCAGACCGCTGAGCTCTGAGTAAAACCTTCCAGGCATGGTACAGTGGTGGCAAAGCCTTCACCCCAAAATGCTCTGTGCCCCAATTTCTGGGGGGAAGCTGCTGTCCCATGCAACACTTTGCAAAGATCAGCAAAAATAGGAAGCTGCGGTATGGAATGGAAAGACTTTGCTACCACTGTGCCGCACCCTGAAGGCTTTTCTCAGGGTGCCGGATTTGGCCCGTGGTGTAAGGTTGTGCAGTTCCTGGTCTAGGTCAGCAATCTCCAAACTGTGAGACGCTGGGAAAGCCTTTCCCGGTGCAAATGGTACTTACCATTCTGCCAGGGAGCCACTGTTCTGTGCCACCTATCTTCCCGAAACTGCACCCCAGCCTGCTGCATCTATCAGGAAATCTGGACACAAGGGCTGCTGGGTCAACACAACCCGGAAGTGGCTGGCCGCAGTACAGTTTGGGGGAGAACAGCGGCGCAGAACAGCAGCTCCTCCCCACAGAACAGTAAGCTCTGTTCACCCAGGAGAAGGATTAGACAGGGCATTGGATCTGGCTCATGGTTCGCATTCGGGAGAGCCCTGGTCTAGAGTGGTGAATGATGATGATATTTATCACTTCATGATCTTCAGCTGTGTATGTGCCAAATTGTTGTGTACTTAAGAAAGAGTGGTATAGAATAAGTCCCTGGAAACCCCTCACAAGCCTTATTCAGTGCTGTCTCCGAGACTCTAGGACCTAGAGGATCAATTCCAATAGGGGTCTGAGGACTGTTTTTCGGGATATTACAGCTGCAGACTGCCCTGTGTTCCTGAAATGACGCAGTGACAATATGAGGCTTGGCACATGATAGGCACAGATGTTTTCCAATTTTGGGAAGTGTGGCATTACCATATGAATGGTTTAAGTCATAACTACTTTAGAAAGTGATTTTTACTTAGACTGCATTTAACAGAATTACTTGGCTGTCTAAGGGCTGTGGTATAATGTACAAATTCCCAAGTACTTTACAAGAAAAAATAATATGTTTAGCAACAGACAATATTCCTGAAGAACATGCCACCAAAAAATCTGGCAATGAGTGTTAAATAATACTTGTGTGTGTGTGTGTGTGTGTGTGTGTGTGTGTGTGAGAGAGAGAGAGAGAGAGAGAGAGTGAGTGAGTAAGTGAGAGAGAGAGAGAGAGAGAGAGAGAGAGAGAGAGAGAGAGAGTGTTATTCTGTTTCTCTATCTAGACCTCATGCTATAGTGTAAAGTCTACATTTGTATGCATGAAAAAAAAATCACATTTCTTTCCCAGAAGATGATGGTATTGTTGTTTTGTTGTTGTTGTGAAACTTCTTAGGCAACCCAATCCTACCTACATCTCTACATGGCAATGCAGCTTCATGAATCTGCTTTCTTATTATAAAATAGTATGCACATGATAGCACTATATCAATTTGTAATAATAATAATTATTATTATTATTCCAAAAATTCCTTTGAAGTGTTATTGCCAGAGTTTGCAGTGTTCTGCACTGAATTCATACAGAGCTTGCAAGGAGTATAACTTTCTATATTTGTTTATTTTTCATTCGCATACACCCTTGTCCTGTTTAACAAAGTTCTGTGAATGGAATTCTTTTATACAGCAGCTGCTGCAAACTCAAAATTCTCTGGAGAGCCAACAAGCTGTTGTTCTTGATGTTTACAGCAAAAAATGCAATGTCTTAAACAATAGTTTCTGAAGAGCTCTCCCCAACAAATGAGGAAAAAAAACATGACAATTGCTGTTTTGTGCTTCTTGACACAAAGTAAAAAAAAAAAGAAAAGAAAAAGACTCCATTTAGTCTGAGATCCTTAAGATCACCTCCTCAGGATCCTCAAGAGTTATGACAACTGCTCAACCACCTATGCCTAGCGGTCACAAAGATGTTAAATCGAAGCACTGATGGCCGAGGGCAAAGATGGTCTCCTGAAAGCTCAAGTGAGCTATCACATTACACCAGAAGTTCCATCAAATATGTAAGTTCAGCTCCAGAGAAGAAGAGTCAGATGTCGTCAATAGACAAGAGAGCTGCAAAACAGGAAAGCCCAGGAAACCCCGGGGAACATTATACATACAGATGAACTGCATCTGTGGGTCATCATCAGGCAGCTGATAAACTCATGGCAAGTGGTCAAAGAAATAGAAACAAAAGAACTGCTCCACCATTTCAACAAGAGCAAAGTTCCTTCTGCCTCTTATTAAACTGGAAAGAGAAGGTATATCTAGGCTGCCCAGACAGAGAAAGTATATCTGGCATGCAGTCCTTCAGATAGGTCCAAACCTTTCTGCGGGATATACTGCAGATCATGAGGCCTGCTGGTGTAACAGCTGCTCTGAGAACTGAAACCAGTGCAAGGCTGCACATGGGAGACAACAACCTGCAGATTGGCCACTCAGCCATGTAAGTTGGGCCTGGAAACAGCAGATAAGGTCAGGCTGGGGCTGGGATGGGGCAGAACCTGGCAGAAGCAACATCCATGAGATTGGGAGCCCCTATCCTGGGTCCCTTGGACCTTATAGACTTACATAACAAATAGGTTCATAGAGGAACTCTGTAGTAGCAGAGAAAGTACGTTATTTCCTTTATTTACCTCTCCCCACTAGCCCATAGGATGCAGCAGAGGATGTCTTGGCACCACTGCACCCTGAAGGCCAGCCAAGGATAGGATTGAGCTGAAATTCCCTGTCAAAGTGTATTTGTCCAAATGCACCCAGAATTCATAAAACAGGCCTGCTTGGTGATATGATATTTTTATGACCTAGCACCTCTCAGAATGGAACATATTCTAACAGCCCAATCCTAACTAAATTCCCATGAGATGATGCAGTGGCGCAAGCCTAGTGACACTGCATCCCGTGGGGGAATTTCAGCTGCTGTAGATCTCCTCAGGGTAAGGCTGTGGTTTTCAAACTCTCCTGGAACTTGAAACCCACAGTAAGTCCATGGGGGGCAGGGAGGAGGCATTGGGGGCAGGGGGAAGGCAGCGATGCGATCCCCGGGATTGCGCCACTCAGGGGGGCTGCAGGGACTGGGGTGTCCTCCACCATACCACTTCACATGGTCCACCTTTTTTAAGTACCACTGGAAGTAGCTAGCGATGACATCATTACCAGTTACTTCTGAATGGGAGGCCACCAGTAAGAGGCTCAGGGTGGACTGGAGGGCTTTTTCAAGCATTGAAAAGCATGCTTTGGAGCCTCCTACTGCTGTTTGTCGTGTTGTTGCCAGGAGGCAGGTGTCTAGGGGTTCCACAAGTGCCACCAGACACCACCTCAAGTACCACTGGTGCTACCCTTATCACTGGTTGAGAAACACTAAGGCACCTGATCAGTGTTGAGGAGGAATTTGTAATTGGTTCCTAGCAATATCTGAACTACTAGCATTTGGCTAGTACTCTATTTAGACCTGTACTACCAAAGGACATCAAAACACGCCTAGTCTTTCTCTCTTTACACCAGAACTACTCCTGTTCCACAAATTGCCCAGTTCTTAGGGACCTTGTTCAGCATGCCAAAAGGCAAGTCCCTTTAGCCAGAATAGCAGGAACCTAGTACGAAATGTTGTTTCGATATCCTTGGTTGGAAATCCTTGCTGAACAATGTATCTGATAATCGTACAAGGTCTCATTGCTTCCTACACCCATGCCCATCTGTCAAGATGGCACTGCGCCTGCCTTCCAGATGGCTTGCCAATTTCAGAAGGGCAGAGGTGCTAGAAAAAGATGGATTTATATAACATTGTTAATGCCGGCTTTTTTTGCATTCCTTCCACGCCGACAGCTTAGACAAATTGGCGCCATTGCAACACCACAGTGCCTCCTTGAAAATCACAGGAACTGGAGATAGGGAAAGGCATTAGGGTAGATGATCCATCGCCCTGCCAGAACTTCATCATTGCACTGATCTCCTCAAATGCGAATATCACAATGGAAGAGAGGAGGTGGCCTAATCCCACCGGCATATAGTTGCCAGAAACCAAGCTAGATTCTAAAGTATGCCTGAGAGAACCACAGAAACCAGATGGGGTGTCAAAAAATATCATGCCAGAATTTGATCTGTAGGTAATCTATATGAAGGCATATCTCTTTCGTGTAATAAGCTCTAGGGCAGAGCCCTAATGAGGGGCCCTTCCAAGATTCAGTATGAATGACACAAGCTGTTCTATCCCAGAGCATTTGCCTTAGGCAAACAGCTAATGCACTCTCTCTGACATGGGGGGGGGGGTGCGTTCATTGGAATCAGCAACAATGCACTACAGAAATGGAAGGTACTAATGTTGATCTGTTAACTGTAGTCAGAATATATGCTGTGAGACCAAATAGTAAAAACGGTAGTAAAAACAGTGGTTGTATCCAACATATGGATCCATTTGCAGCACTGCCTTCCATGAACAGAAGCAGAGGTGTAGACACAGAAGTGGCCCTTGCCTGAGCACAGCCTTTCTCCTGATCCCAGAAGGCTTTATCCTCAATAGAGGGGTCACAACCTAGAGACTTCAGAGGAAGTGGTAAAAAGACGTTACGTATAAAAAACAATGAATGAACAGATAATCATATTAACTTTTCTTGCTAACCCCATTTTTGCATTTCTTTTCAAAAAAACACATGATGAAGATTGCCCTGCGATGCGTCTAGTCTGTGCGTGAAAGTAGCCAAGGGTCTATTTTTGGAAATCCTTTGTGAAAGAATGAAGGGCCTCATTAGACAGGCACATAAATGTATGCTATTGACATGTGCTTCTCATTGGAAGCTAATTTTCTGATGCTAAAACCAGGTGATCAGGGGGCAGCCTAAGTCAGAACCAGGACGTTGGGAGGGAAAGGTTCGCTTTTTTCAAATTAGCGTTTCAAAGACAATCCTACTACCAGGGGCAATTTTCACCTTTAAAATGGCATGGCAGGGAAGAGTTAAGCTCCCTGTGCATCCAATCCCAAGCAGTCAGGTGGTCAGTCAGTAAGTCTCTCTCTCATGCTTTAGTAGCAGTAAATGTTTGCATGCACATCAGGGATGTGCCGTGACTTCTTGTACTGGTTAGGCACATGACATCACAGTGCCCATGACCCAGAAGTGATGTCACTTCTTGTCACATCTGGATGTAAACTGAGGGCCGAAGAGGCTACAGTCTTTCTGGCCTTCAGAAGTCCTTCTAATGCCCCTAGAAGGCCTTAGAGAGGTATTTCCAATAAGTACCATTCTGAGGCCTTCCAGAGGCCTTGTGCTGCCTCTCCAACCATCCGAACGCCTCCGGACCTGACTTGTTGGGTCCTTTTTTGGGGTGTGCGGCCAGAGTCAAGTGAGGCTCTGCCTCATCTGCCTCTAAGGACTGTACAGTGGCGTAGCTAGGTCATTTGACACCCGGGGCCCATAAAGTTTTGTCACCCCATATGACTTAATTAATTAATGATTAATTGTATTGTTTAATTAATTAATTCACTTTTTATACCACCCTTCCTCTAAGCAGCTCAGGGTGGTGTACATGGTTCCTCCCCTTATTTTGTCCTCACAACAATCCTGTGAGGTAGATGAGACAGAGATAGTAATAGTCATGACATGGAATGAATAATAATAATGGCCAGAAAAATAAATGCAGTAAATATTTCCCCACAAGCAATGGATGAAATTCTGCATCAAATGGTATACAGCATGATGGTATTATTCCTAAAAGCCACAATTTCCAGAATTTTGGTCACTAGGGTGTCAGCCCCCCCCCCCCCCCATGTCTCATTGGCCTGTTTTGAGTTAAGGCAGTGGTTCTCAAACTTTTAACACTGGGACCCACTTTTTAGAATGACAATCTGTCCAGGAACCACTGGAAGTGATGTCATGGCTGGAAGTGACATCATCAAGCAAAATAAAATAATTATAAATAAATAAAGAAAAACAGATAAATAAGGGGAAGACAGCCCTGGTTCACCAAGTGAATTTTCTCTGTAGCCTGCCTGCAATAACACCTCCCTCACACACAAAAAATCAGTAAGGTTTTCAGTCATTACCTGTGCCCACCTTACCAGCTCAAGCCTCTGGTTTATTCTTTGGGGGAGTTGCTGCCTGCAATAACACCCCCCCCACACACACACACACACAAATAAATCAGTGAGATTTTCAGCCCTCCCCAGTGCCCACCTTACCAGCTCAAGCCTCTGGTTTATTCTTGGGGGGGCTGCCTTCTGGAGCATTTGTTGAGCTCCACTTTCATCAGATGGGGACCATGCAGCTAGCCTTGCATTACTCTTTGCCTGACTTGATGAGGAGCTAAGGCACATTTGCTTACTCATGAGTAAACACAACCGTGTGGCTTGCTTTTGCTTTCCATAGGGCTCAATACATTCTGCTTGGAGGGAGGGACTTCCTTCTTGGGTGTTTTTTGGGGGCTGCTTTCAATGGATAGGAACCATTCTGTTGTCATTGGATTCCTCTCAGTCTGCCCTTTCCGCCAACTATGGCAAGTTTGCCTATTCATGAGTAAACGCATGATATGGCTCAGTTTCATTTTCCATAGGGTTCCATGCATTTTTCGGTTTCTTTTTTTGGCCATAACTTTTGATGGAAAGGAGATATTTCAATCTGGTTTTTTGCATTGCATTCCGCTGGAAATTCCACATCCAACGGTAGATGGCATGATGGTATTACTCATAACCGTCATGATGTTGGTGATGTTGGGGCATTTGTGGTGTTACACCCCCCCAAGGGTGGTACACGGGGTGAACTGCCCCCCCTGCCCCCCCGCTAGCTACACCACGGGGACCGCATATCCCTGATGTACACTAAGACTTTAAATAGTAACAACAAGCGTTGGTTCACACAATATATTTTTGGCCCACACAACATAACTCCTTACTGCACAGAAACTCAGAATGCTGCAGTCCAAGAATGGCTATATGGTTTGATACTCTTAAATGCATTGACTCATTAACTGCACCAGGTAAAGAAAGGCCAGCAATAATGTCTTGTCAGAAGAAAAAGAATGAGATGATTTGGGAGGGGCTAATAGAAAAATACATTTCAGTCACGTACATAAATGGATATTATTCCTCATTTACCTCAATAATAGGGCATCTGCATTGCATGCTGATGATCCCAGATTCATTCTCTGGTATCTCCAAGTAAGACTGAAAAAAGAGTCCTGTTTGAAACCCTGGAGAGGCTGCTGCCAGCCTGTGTAGACAAGACTGAGGTGGATGGACCAATGACCGAACTCTACATATGGTAGCTTCATCTATATTCACATTATAATGTGAAGAACTCAGGATTCCATTTTCTTGCTTCCATGGCGTTCCTTGTGTCTGCGCTGAATGGCACATCACATTTTGCTACAGCTTTAAGGAGCCTTATGCCACTGGTACACCCATTCCAGCTGCATAAGGCCTTAATAGAACTGGGCCATAAATGGCTCCCTGTCCCAAAAGGAGCTTGCAATCATAATCACCATTTTGTGGTGCAGTAGGAGAGCCAGTCAGTTCCATTTAGTCCCAATGTATGTACACACCCAATCCCACCCAACATTCTCTTCCTTCATTTAGAAGAACTCCTAGGCTTGTGGAATTGTCAGCTCTGATACAGCATCAGTGCCTAAGGCAGTTTGCACAAGCACTAACGCGACATCCATTTTCATTAGGCTTCTCACTTGCTTGCCTGCTTTCAAGCTTATCGCATACAGATAGCCTTGACAACAATGGGACTTGCCATTGTCTGGGTGTACATCCATCTGATTCTTCAAGTAGGAACGCATATGAGATTTCCAAAGATTCATTCTCTGGTTCACTGACCTGCTGTAGGTTTGTTAGGATATTCAGAAGAATCAGCCTTCCAAGAAGGTTTCCGAACTTAGAAAAGTGCACTGTGATTGGTTACGAACCCCATCAAAGGCCTGGTGACCCCATTTTCTCCCTTCAGTAACAATAAACTAAAGAGACAGAAGAAGATCAATGCCTTCTTTACTGCCTTTTTAAAAGAAAAAAAAGAACATCTAATGGGACCAAATGCCTCCAGATACGGATTGTTAGTCTGAAGCAGCAAGTGATGCTCAATTTGTATTACTTTCTTTGGGATGTGTGTGGTTTGTTTATTGTAGTGAAAAGAGACTGCAAGAGGCTGTAATATTGACTAGAGTACCAGTGGGGAGGGGGGAATCGACCTTTTCCCCTCAGAACATATTTCTGAAATCTCATACATACATGCATAGATACTCTGATTTTCTTCTCTAGGGGAAATTATACAGTTGCCTGCTTTTTTCTCCTCATGGACAGGCAAGTTGTTAGGAGGGTTTTTGTGTGGACAAAAGGCAGGAAAGGAATCCCTTCTTCTGTTCCACTGAAGGCAACCTATGGCACAAGGGCTGGATCTAGCCTGCCAACCAAAACCATCCAGTCCATAGTCCCAAAGAGGTATATCCACCTGGTCCATGGTGGTCCTAAAAAAGAATTCAAGTGTATAATTCTGTCTCTGTAAGCAGACCAAGGGCAGAAACTCTCTTTGACCATCATTCGCTTTCTGGGCACACATCTCTCCACTCCATGCTTATCTCTTTTTTCTTCACTCTATTTCAGTGATTCCCAAATTTCTACAGTGGAGTTAGGAACTAGATAAGTGTTTGTGTGAGCAGGGAGGGGGGCAGTGACTGTTGCAGAGATCGCAGCACTGCCACTGCCAAAGGGCTTTTTTTACTTACCTGAGGGGCAGGTAAGTAAAGCTGGCATCCTGCAGGGTCTTGGAGACTTATAGCAGCCTCTGATCGCCTCCGCAGCTTGTTTACTAAGCCCTTATTGTCAATCTAAAGCTACTTCCTGTTTTCCCCCAAAACTGGAAGTAGCTTTAGATAGGAGATAAGGGCTTTGTAAACAAGCTCTGGAGAAGATCAGGGGGCTAGGAGCCTGCAGGACCCTGCTGCCTCTAAGGTAAGTAAAAAAGCCCTTTGGCAGTGACAACACAGCGATCTCTGCAGCAGTGTTACTGCCATTGGAGCAGGGCCACTCCCTTCAAGGGGAATGGCCTGCTTCTAGTTCCCCTGGCGGGTCACAACCCATCAGTTTAGGAACCACTGCTCTATGACCCAACTGGGAGGTTTACACGTGCATATCAAAAGTGCGTTTGCTCTTACTACTGATGGACCCAATATCTGGAAGAAGGTCGCTGACCCCTGCACTAAAGACTGCAACTTTAATGCATATATTCACATACTAGTACAATTTCCTTTTGGTTACGTCAACAAAAATGTGTTCCTGTCCCAATACTCTACCATAGGGTAGAGTTGCACACATTAAATATAATGCAGTGAAATCTGATTCAATTTTTAAGCAACAAAAGGACACAGAAATTCAGTTACTGCTACTAACTGCCCAATCCTATCCCCCTCCTCCACTGGAGTAACTAGCATTGCACCAGAGGAGGCTGCTTTATGACAGATGCAAAGCAGCCTCTGCCAGTGCATGCTGCAGGCCCACTGGAAGGGAGGCTGGAGCAGCCCTCGTGGGTCAGCAAAGACCCACTGGAGCAGGTAAACCTGCACAGTGGGTTGAAAGGAGGGAGGGGATTGAATGGGGGAAGGGGCAGGTGGAACAGGGCAGGGACAGGATGGGGGAGAGAGTAGCCCATGTGGGACCCCCTTTCATGGGCATGAATCACCTTCATGGATCAACATAGACTTGTAAAATTGCTGCATAGTGGCTGGTAGGGCTTACCCTGGGACAAGGGGGTGAATGTTCCCTTACCCTGAGGAGACCTCCAGAAGTCAGAAATCCTTGTGGGATACAGTGGTAGCCACACCAGGGCCACTGAATTGCTGAACGGAAATTTAGGCAGGAAGGGACTGTAAGCATGTTCTGTTGCAAGAATGGGAATTTGAGTCGGGTGACTTGAGTCTGAGTTGAAAAGCATCTGTTTTTTTGCTGACTTATGTACACTCAAGTCACCTGCACTGACTCCAGCACTGACTCGAGTCTGAGGCCACTGACTTGGCACTCAGTCCCCACACATGCGGGCTTGAGTCCATCTGTGTTAGGGTGTGCTTGCTTACATTTTTTGCAGCATGAAAAACCTTGTGGGGCCATCATTCAGACTGGATGAGCAGCAGGGAAGTTCCAGCCAGGAGGCAGGGAAGGGTTAATATTTTGGTTTTGCGTCAAGCAGGAGCGGGGAGGGAGGCAGGAATGGGCTCTCTTGGCCATCTCTAAAAGAACCAATGATCACTGGATGAAGGATGGGCAGTTTGATTTTTTTCTTTGGACAAGGTAGGACAGGAGGAGGAGCCCAAGAGGGTTCTTGCCTTGGAATTGGCTGGAGAACCAGGGAAGGGGAGAAAGGAGTTGGTGAAGCCAGAGGGAGGCAGTTTGTAGTGATCACACTTTCCAACCACATGGCTCCTGCGGGCTCTGTTGTTACATGGGAAGAGGAAGCCTCATTGAATGACTGGCACAAATGGGACTACTTCTGAGTAGAGCTGCCAAGGATTGGGTCATCCTGGTAAGCCTCGCAGCTGCTGCTCGTGACTCTCCTCCCTCTTGCCGCTTCTGTTCCTGCTCTCACGCAGTCCGTCTCACCCCTTCCCACTTTGTTTACAGATGGGATGGAGACATCAGGGAAGCGTTAAAGGAGAACTCCGATGGGCGCGCACACACATACCCTGGCAGCAGATCTGTTTTCCTTCTGTGGCTGACTTTTTAATGGAAAAGACTCGTGACTTCTGACTCATGCCTCATGACTTGAGCCATCAAAACACTCTGAGTGACTCATAAAGTCCACCTGTTAGGACTTGTTTTTGACTCGAGTCCCGGGGGCAGAGACTCATGATTTGACTCAAGCCGTGCTGGACTTACCCATCCCTGCTCTGTTGCACTCAGTGCTGTTAAGTAACATTAAAAGTTGTTGAACCAGCAGCTTCTTAAGAAAAAGCCTTTCTCTTCCTTCTTAAGAAAAAGTCGAGGTTACACATAAGCGAGCATCACGTGTCATTTCAGCCTTAATAGCTATTGTTTGTTTTTTTTTCAACTCTTATAAGGCTTAGAAGTAGTAGGAGATCTTCCGGAAACATTTTCTCGAGTTCCTTTTAAATACCATTACTTTAGATGAGCCATTCCTTACAGGGTTTCACACAAAGGTCTCACAGCTAAGGATTACGTCGATCATAATATAATTAGCTAGTGCTAATGTAAGCCATAAGAAAAAAAATATCCTTAGTGAATCTTCTACTTATTCTTTGCTTGATAAATTATTCAGTTTGTGGAACTTGTTACTCAAAATTTTCGCAACAGTAGAGAATCTCTGTCACTTCTTCTGTAAGAGTTAAGAAGTACTGCAATAATGTAGCTAATCCTTTCCCCTGGATTTTCCCATGATCCACTGCAATGTCAGTCAACCTTTTAAAAGCCTAGCTCCTCCAGAAGTAGAGCAATCCTATTCACAGGAAGGCAGAACTCATGATTGTTAAATGGTTGTGCAGAAGAGGAAGTTGTCTGGCTGAGGAACTGTCAGCTCAAGGTGAGTCCATCCATGACACCGACTGAAGCAGTACCTGCAGGAATCTCTATCCACCAACTTGTCTCCACTGCTACTCCCTGGATTGGAAAAGGGGGATAGAGAGGAGAAGGAAATGTGGAGGGGAGAAGAGCTAGAGCATTGCAGAGTGGGAGGAGCAGAGGCTGGCACCATCAGATAAGGAGGGGCAGAATTTGGCATGCTGCCTTGGGGAGTCTTTGGCTTGTACTGTGTTGGCTGTTGCAAGTTGTCATGAGGGATAGAAAAAGCTGCTCCTGATGAAATGCCCTCTTTCCTCCAAAACTCAGGGTAGTCTCACAACTATGAGGGTAGTTAGACTGACAGCCCAATCCTAACCAACTTTCAAATGGCAATGCAGCCATGCCATTAAGGAATCGCTGCACCTTGTGGTGGTGGTGAGCTGTCACAGAGGCCTCCTCAAGCTAAGGAAAATTGTTTCCTTACCTCGGTGCTGAATTGCACCTACATCAGTGTTGGAAAGTTGGTTAGGACTGTGCTGGGAGTTGCCCAAGGCCACGCAATGACTTTCATCACTGAATTTTCTTCCGACTCCAAACTTTTTCCCTTGCTGCCCAGATGCATAGAACAGCTTCCCAGAATGTCTCCATGATGCCACATCTCTTACATTTTTCAAGACCCTCCTCAAAGCTCAGCTTTTCTGTGAACTTTAATCCTGAGCTCCTTAGTTCCCATACCTGACAGTTCCTAATAGCCCAATCTCAGTCCAGTTACAGTGGTGCAAAACCCACCCTTTTAAATCTTTTTCTATACAATTTTACCCCATTTTTGCTTCCGATAGATGGACATATTCCTAAACTAGGTTCACTGCATATTCCAGCATTGCTTTATGCGGATGATGCCATGCTAGTTTTTTGTACACCTAGTGGACTTAAGCGACTTTTAAATAGAACTTCTGACTATCTGAAATGTAACAAACTCGAATTGAACTCTCGGAAAACCAAAGTTATGGTCTTTTCAAAATCATGGAGCTCAGGCACTTGGTCTATTAGAGGGGAGAAACTAGAACAGGTCAAAAGCTTTAAATATCTTGGAATTCACTTCCACTACAATCTTTGCTGGGGTACTCATCAAAAATTGGTTACAGACTTAGCCCATGTCACTTTGCAGAGCACCAATCAATTCTTTTTTAGTCAGGGCAATCGTTATATACCAGCTGCTCTCAAGGTACTTAATGCCAAGATATCAGCACAGCTCCTGTACGGGTTCCCGATCTGGATTAGTGCTATAAATCACACCTTTGAGAGTATCCAAGCTAAATTTTTGAGGGCTATCTTGGGTTTACCTAAATCTGTACCATATTCTGCATTATGTTTGGAGACCGGACAATCGCTCTTAGTCTCAAGAGCATGGCTTTTAACCATACACGATTGGCTCCAGTTACATTATAATGTGAAACCGGGCAGTCTCCTATCCAGAATGTTATCTGAGTCTGGTTCTTCTAAATGGTATAGCCAAATTAAATCGAAAATTGAATCAATTGGTTTTTCATTGGATTTTTTAAGTTTCTGTCCATTTCCTGGAGTTTATCAAAGGGTGAAGCAAAGAATGCTAGACATTGAGGCACAAAACCTCTTTGAACTTGCTTCTAGAATTTTCTCTCCTCTTAATTTCTCTGTCCTGCTTAAGTATGGGCAAATGGCTCCTTATCTGAGTATTCTAATCAACCCTGAGCAGCAACTGTTACCCTGCACGTGCCTGATCTTGTCTGATCTCGGAAGCTAAGCAGGGTCAGGCCTGGTTAGTACTTGGATGGGAGACCACTTGGGAATACCAGGTGCTGTAGGCTTATACCATAGTCTTTCGAGACTGAAGGTTGCCAACCACCAATCAACCCTTCTGAACATCGTGCAATCAGCAAGATTCAATGTGTTTCCCTCCAAGGTCACAGAAGGCAGATATAGGCAAAATACCATATAAAGAACACCTCTGCCCTTGTAATTTGGGAAATATTGAATCAATCATACACATTCTTTTTTATTGTCCTCGGCACACTAGATCCCACCACACTTACATGACTCCACTTCTCAGCAAAATGAATGGTCTTTTGGATGAGGCAAAACGGAAGCGTCTCCGAAATGACTACTCACCAGATGTGACAGAGGGAGTTTCTAAATTTTTACTTTTAGCGATTTCTAAGCCTTCTTAATGTAATCTGTCAAAAAAATTGATATTTTATGTTGAACTGTAAATGTACTATTAGTAATTTAGTAACTTAACTCTGTTTTTGATAAACGGGATTAGGACTGATTATGTTTGCTTTTATGGTTTCTTTATCTATGCCTAATAAAGGTTTATTCATTCATTCAATGGTGCAAAAGGTATGCTGCTGTTGGATACTCCGGAGCCACAGACACAAACAGCTGGAGACTCCACACACCCACCAACAGCTTACCCAGGCTGCACTGGAGCAGTGGCAGAAGCCTATTATGGGTGATTTGGGGGAGGATAGGGATGGTTTGGGGAAGAACTAAAGACGTTTGGGGGTAGAGGCAGTGGCGTCACTAGGATTCGTGTCACCCAGTGTGGGAGGCCTGCGCATCACCCCATGCAGTGGGTGGGGCAACGCCCCAGGTGGGCGTGGTGATGTACCATCACCCCGCCCCCACTGGTTTTTTGGCTGTACCTTTTGTTAGAACACAGATATTTCAATGTGGTTTGTTTCATTGCATTGCACCCCCTGCACCCCTCTAGCAACGCCACTGGGTGGAAGGCAATGGATCTCAGCGGCAGCAGCATATGTGAGATCCTATCCTCATTCTCCAGCCTGGACCTGCCCCCTAACTCTCTTCAGATGTACACCAGCAAAAGAGCAGGCATAGATCCAAGGAGATCGGTTGGCAATTAAGCAGCTTACCAGAAGGTGAGTAAAAATATTTTTATTTATCTCTCCCAGGCCATCTGCTGGAGAATAGGATTGGGCTGCCTGAGTCCCTATGAATGAAATAACTGAATATTCTGCCCTTCCCGCCCCTCTACCTGTTGCCTCCCTTTTGCTGATTTCTAGATTGCAAGGCCCTTTGCGCAGTGACCTGTCCTTTCCTATTTCACAAAGAGCAATGTTCATGGATGGGATATATTAGTAATAAAATAAACCAGACGTCTCCTTTCTAGGCAATGAGATGGGCTACACTATGTGCTGGTATTCCCTTATCTCTCAACGTTCCATGGTTCTCAAAACTCACAAGGCTATTTTTGAATTTTATATTTTTCCTTTAATTTACAAATTGCAAACCTGGGAGTCCCCCAAGTATGTAGAAATTGCTGCCTTATTTTTGGCTGGACAAATTCTCTTCCAAACTGACAGGCATTCAACCACCCATGTTTGGTATTAGAGGGAATGATATATATGTAATTATTTTGATATAACAGACCTAATGAAGTGAAGGGATGCTGCAAGTTTATCACCGTGAACCTAATTATCTGTGGGGCCTAAGAACTCTGCAGCTCACTCTTTTTTGTCTCAAGGTATTGGCTGCGGAGCTGGGCATCGTTTCCAATTTTTTACGCTGTGTCACTCCTGGAATTGGATTGAGATGAGATGTCAGGCCACAATCTGTTATAAAAGGGAATAAAAATCGCTCTCTTTCTGGGCATCATGAAAGGAGGCATGAACGATGAGCTGCCTTTTTATGAGGTGCTTTCATGAGCAATAAACAGGAATATCAACACTGAAAAACACTTTTGGAAAAAGGCGCGCACCTTTTCACATCCGTAACGAATAAAGGGGTTCAAAATTCAGAACAACAAAACAATCATTTGGGTTTAAGATAGATGGGAAAGACAAGAGCCTTTTTTCATCTTCGCTGAAGTGCCCCTTCAGGCCATGTATTCTGCCAACAATTAGAATCTCATCAGGATAAAAGAAGAAAGAGAAATAGGTTACATTATATTACCCTGCACAGAAAAGACTGTGCAGCTAGCAGCAACTTAAGCAGTGAGGACACTGTGCCAAGCTATAGATTTGATATCAGTAAAGAGGGAGGCCAAAACTATGCACTTGCAAAAAATCAGAGTAGCCCAGAAAATAAAAGCTGTCCAAAAAAATAATAGGTGCATCCAAGAATCTATCAAGGCATTCAAGTCCTCAAGGCAATTCTGAATGCTACATATGGCAGTGAAGCATCCGATATTGAATGGAGGTTAGGCTCCCTGGGATTGCAGCCATTTGCAGGTAGCCTCCGATTTTTGAGATTTAAGATGATCTTGAGGACCGTCCATCTGAATAGAAGACATCCTTTCATTCTGTGACCTTTGCAAGCAATAGACCTTTAGAGCTGTCCAAATCACAGCATCATAGAGTTTGGCAGAACTACCGCAACAGTGTACGTTCAGCAGAACTAAGTCCTGGCTACAAAAGAGGGCCAACCATTCATCAGTTTCCTACAGCTTGAACCACATCAATTCCAGTTCCAGTGCTAGGTTGCTGGGGGTCCTGGGGCAAAATCCTTCTGTGAACCCCCATAGTGCCCCACCATGTCCACTTGTAGTGGGCACTACTAATGCCACCAATACCCCTGATTAGGCAGGGGTCAACCCAACCAGTTAGGCCCTCTGATGGACATGAGCTCAGCCAGGGACCAACCTGGCTGATCTCTGTCACCACACTTGACTAAGCCTGCACAACTTGCAAACCATCAAGGCAAATACAGCCCACCAGTCATGTTTGGGACTTGACACCCCACCCCACTCCACACTATCCAACCCACCTATCCCCCTACACACACACACACACACACACACACACACACACACACACACTTCTTTAGCCCTAACCAGGCAGAAAAAATTGGACATTTATTGAGTCTGTAATGGGCCAGCATACCTGGCTGGTGGGCTGTATTTGTCTTAATAGGTCACATGTTCTATAGTTCTGACCCGCACAACTCAGAGGAAACAGGTCCCTTGCAGAAAGGGAAAATTCTTTCAAAACCAAACATGGTTAAAGCTTGGGTGTAGGAAATAATGATACCCCCAAAATGCCCAAGAAATATTCTTTTCAGTTATCAATCATATAAGCCAGTGCTTCCCAAACATTTTAGCATCAGGACCCACTTTTTAAAAGGACACTCTATTGCGACCTACTAGATTAAAAAAAGAGATCTAGAAAGAAATAATATTGTATTTCTTAATAATAATTAAAACACTATTAATAATAATCAGGGTCCCGTGCTCCTGAGGCTGCTAGAGACCTTACATTTAGATATTTGCTTAATTCTCCCTAGAAATGGAGTTCAGTGACTGTCCCCCAAAACCTTTATAGTCATTACAGTTCAGAAGGCTGAACTGGAATGCAAGATGTGCTATTCGGGACTTCCAGGCCAGACCAAAGGATGAAACTGGGTTCATATGTGATCGATGACACGCAGAAATGGAGCTCGAGGGGTACACAGTAAGTACAGCAAGGTCTATAACACTGCTGAGCATGCTATATTTACCACACTGCTGCAATTTTAGCTCCACTTAAGAAGAGCCCCGCTGGATCAGGCCAAAGGCCCATCTAGTCCAGCTTCATGTATCTCACTGTGGCCCACCAAATGCTTCAGGGAGCTTCTGATGGCTTGCCAATTACTAGAGCAGTGGTTCTCATACTGTGGGTCACAATCCAATGTTTGGTGGTTTGCAAAACTGACAGGGCAGATGAGGCTATGTGCTTCAAGGGTTAAACAACCTGCTACTTGGAAGGGGAACACTGCTGTCCAATCACCATTACAGCCACAGAATGCCGATCACGCAATGTAAGCAGCGAGATCAGGGTTTGTTTGGCCCAGCCTGAAACACGAGAGTCTCCTCCCCTGTGGGGGGATTGGAGGAGGGCTAGAGCTGGGCAGTCTCAAGAGGGCTCTTAAGCCACCAGCACCCAGCCCTCTTCCTCCTTTGCACATGGGCACAGTACTGACACCCACCCGCCCACCCCAGTGCAGTCTGAGTTCTACGGGTCGCTGTTCAGGGCCGGGTAGGAATTTTTTGCTGCTTGCCAGGATTGGCCAATGGCAGGTAGTTTTTTCACCTACCCCAAACTGTCAGAAGTTGGGGTTTTTTTTCCCTCTGCTGACTAACATTGATCACTTTATGATGGCAGGTGGTGCGGGTTAGAAGGCGTGAGATGGACTTTGGCGTGCACCTTCAGGCAGCGTAGGCAGGGCAGAACTCACCCACAGTCCTCAAGGGCTCAGCGGCATGAGGACATAGACGGGGCCCTAGCCAGGACCCCGGGGTCCGCCTCAGAGGCTCAGCAGCTCAAGGTGGCACAGCCTACAGTCCAGCTGCCTCCCCCTTATGGGATAGACCTGGACGAGCTGTGCCGTTTAAGAAAGGGGAAAGGCTTGGAGTTGGATGCATGCCCAACCTGGGGGTTAGATGTAATTCTGATGCCTTCCAGTGGTCCAACCTCCGCACCACAGGTGCTTCGCTGCCACAGTAACAGCAGGTCTCAGCCTCTCCTTCTGTACTATAACTACTAATAAAATGGCCCTTTCTCCCATGTCTGTTGTCTCGAGTGTTCATTGGCAGGTGCACAAACAAGCTCAATCAGCTGTTAAAGTGAAACCTTTTTTAAAGGTGTTATCCTGCAGATGCCCGATCTCGTCTGATCTCGGAAGCTAAGCAGCGTCAGGCCTGGTTAGTACTTGGATGGGAGACCACTTGGGAATACCGGGTGCTGTAGGCTTATACCATAGTCTTTTGAGACTGAAGGTTGCCAACCAACTTTTTAAAGGTGTGTCCTGATGCTAAAACTGAGAACCATTGTACTAAAGAAAATTGGAAAATGTGACATTTTGGGAAACAGTGATATAAGCTAATATCTTGCCTCTAGTTAAGGAATGATTGAATGAACTGGTGGGGAAAGTACTGTCAAACAAATGAAAAACATTCACATCTGACTACAAATATCCTGAAACACATTTCTCATTGGCTACTGTGACCGACAGCCACCTCATAGTTCAATCCACTTGGAAGTGTAACACGACTGGAATCCAAGCTCTGTAAAAGTACTGAATGTGAATCCAAATTCAAGAAGTTGAATTTGGGTTTGTTCTGGTTTACATCTTTTAAAATCGCTTTAATCGTTTGATGAGCTAAGGATAACTGTGCACTTAATTTGGAGCTCTCAGCCTTATAAACACAGCACTGAGAGCCTCATGTACCAATAAATGCAACCATGTCTCTAGTATGAATCATGCAGCAATTGTAACAAGACTTTGCACATGTCTACAGCTTAGCGTAGGCTTAGAGTTTTAGCTGCCTGGGAACAAAATCCTCATCACTTTGCAAGGCATAAATTCTCACCACCTTACTGCAGTTTAGGAAAGAAGACCAATCACGTCAAAGTCCTAAATATTATCCTTTTGGGGGATTTTACAGCAGTACTTCTTTTCTAATGTGGAAAACTGCCTCCTGTCTATGACCATGCAGTACAGGGAAAACCAGTAACCATAAACCCCTCAGGAAAATGAAATGGAGATCCAGCTATATTTACCTTGCAGTGGCTATAGGAAGTTGCATTTTCTGAGAATGCCCCATATTGTAATCTCTCACCATGTGGGAAAATGTGCATGAAAGGGAAAATTTATCAACTTCTGGAGGGATAACAGAGTTACAGCCCTACAGTGTATCCTACCTTTATTCCTCCCCCCCCCCCAAGCTACCAGAGCACACATTGCATCATAAAGGAACAGTTTTGGAGATCTCCTCTGAGCAGGGAGTATTTGTTTCTTTGTCTGGGGGTAAGCCCTTGCTGCTATACTGGGTCTACTCAGACCTGTGCCAGTGATTGCTGATGCAAGTTCGAGTGAACCCAGGAAGGCAGAATGAGGCCAGGAAGGGGGATGGGATATCAGTGACTGCGCTGCTGCTGATACTGCCACATTCCTTGCCTCAATCCACCTTCCTCTCCACCCCAGTCACCACACCATTCCTTCCCAGCCCGTTCCATCCACTCCTGCCTCCCTCCCACCTCCATGCTGACTTTCAGGCACCATGGGAGCCATTGATGGGCCACTAGCACATGGTTGCCGCCACTCGCTGGTTGCGGTGGTGGCGGCCCAGCTGTGCAAAATGACATGTCACCATTTGTGACAGCCGTAAAGAAACTTACACTGCCAGAACCCTAGTTCCAGCAGCACAAGGGCTCATAGGATTGGGCCATTATTTTGTTGCCATAAAAGCTACAAGATACTTGCAGCACCTTACAAACCAATTTATTTCATCAGAAGCTTTTGTGGATGACTCCTGCCCGCCCCCCAGTAGATTTTGTAGTAGTAAAGTCACTTAAGAGGACTTTGCCTTCTTAACTATATGCAGCTGCCAACCTAAATTTCAAAGACCTCACAATATGTTGACAATATGTCCTACTAGACACTCACCAGTAATGATTACTTGTCAGATAACTCTCAACATTTAATGTGCATATTGTAATTGTATCAGTGCTGAGGCAGAAAAAAATGACAAATTAGTCTTAACCTTGGAATTTCATTGCCTTTTAGATCAAGCTCACTCAATAACAAGTGTTCATCTACTGACTTACCTGTGTGTGTTTGCATGTGGGTGTATTTTCTTTCTAATCTAGAGCACAGACTACCAGGGAGGTGTGTGAATTATGTGAGCTAGAACAATAACAAAAGTAAGGACACTGAAGAATGCCATAAAGTTAATCTGGACCTCATTTTTGGGAAAACAAGTTATCCGTTCCTGGAAACCAGTCTGGTGAACTGATTGATTACTACTGACCTTCACAGGTGTGGTAGCCTCATTAGGATGTCCCAGCTCTGGAGAATTATGAATCCAACTGGCTTTGAAATAGCTTTGGATGATGCTTTTGTTGATCTCATCAGTTGTCCTGTCAAAACATTCTAAAATTCTGAGAATGCAACAGAGACTCAAAACTCTTAAGTCAGACCCTGGATAAGATGCAAATTTGGCCTTTTTTCCTAGTGCAACAAGATGGCAAAGAATTGCCAAAGATGCATGCTGGGTACAAAGCTCATTGAAGCCAAGGGACGTCCTTGCATTATTCTTCATTGTTTTTCCACACTGAATTGTTCAGAGGAATGATTCAAGACTCGGCTAAATTAAAAGCTTTAAAGGATGATAAAGGAACACTCACATCGAGAAGTTACTTCTGGCAGGTAGATGCTCAAACTGGTTTAGAGTTCATTGAAACTTGTTTACAGATCACTGAGAAGTAAATGACATCACTGACCCTTGTGTGTGTGTTTTGAAATGGAAATAGGAGCGGGGGGTGGTGGCCAACCAGGATCAAGGCCATGGAGAGGGGGAGGATTTTTGCTCTTCACCCCTTGTCACAGTCCCACTCAGAATGGCTCCCACACATGCATATATTGTGAGGGTAGCTACAATTGGCACCAATGACAGTGTCCTTTGCAAGATAAATAGCTGATGCAAGGCGTGGTTTTGTTAGACTGTAGTGTGGGGAGAAACTGAAGAAAAAAATCTCTCCCTCATCGCACTCCCAATCCTGATTGTCCCGTCTTTGCAGCAGCTATTTCCACTTGAAAAACACAGATACAAGGGCCAATGACTTAATTAATGTCACATCTAGTTTGAGCCTGACATGCTGGTACTTAAAAATACCCCATCCTGTTTAAATCAATAGGACTAAACCAGTTTAAGCATCTAACTGCCAGATTAAGTGCAACCTCAGAAGGAGAGCCAGACTGATTGGGCTGATCTGATCAAAGTTAGAAAAACCAATACTGGGAGGAATCTGGTATGATGCTGCAGAGGCTAGTTTCTTTGCCTGGGTCTCCATATGAGTTCCATATTGCTTATCCTAAGCTGTAACAGATGAGTATTGTAAAATTCACTAAGGCCAAGGTGGTGCAGAGTCAATTAACTAAACAATGACAGATGGTGGTAAGTATAAGCTGCACAAACTCATAAGTCAAGGGGTCAGTCCCAGGGCTCTTTCAAAGTAACAAATGGTTAAATGTCACCCAGTGTGTTTGTATAATATGGAAAACAATTTTCTTATGCACTCACTATTATCAAAGTCTTCTGCTACCTTGGGGTGAGTCTATAAAAGACTGTTAAAACATATAGGTTATGTTGAATTGTCACTGGTAGCAAGAGGCTGCAATGGGCTGGCCTGCTGGTTTGTTTACTCTGGATTCTTGCCCCAGTCACAGAGCAGTTGAGCTCTCAGACGCAACTTCTCCACCCTACTGAGTATACAGGCCTCCCACCAACTGTGATTGTGGCTGCCCCAATTCAGCCTCTCCTTTTCAACGGCAGGGGTAGAGCAGCAGTGCAAAGGGAAGAGACCTGCAGTCTAGTCATCCCAGTCCCCTCTTCCACTGCCCAACCAGTGGTGCTCACATTCCATTTCAGGTGGAAATGCAATACAACTGTGTTATTAAATATTGAAGTGTCCACCTATGTTGCATGTCTGAATATGCATTGTGTTTGAGAGCACTTACATGATATCTGAATGTTTATATTTTGCAACGTCATATTCCTCAGTGATGTGTTAGGCAGGGGACATGTTTTCCTTCCATGTTGTCTTCTCCATCTAAAGTAGGCTGTAATTCTCAACCAAACAGGAAACACTTGAATCTGGGCATACTGTGTGCAGGAGCTGTAATTAACGTGGGACTATCTGCACTGCAGTTTCTATGGTATGGGGGAATTGCAGCTGCATGCATTTCTCATTTTTGATACGTCATATCTACTCACACAACTGAACAACATAGGTTCCATGATTGCCACCCACTTTTTATAGCAATCCACTACAGGTGACTTACCCACTTCTTGCATGAATTAGAGATGCACGTAACTAAAAAGTTCATATATTGAGGGGACTGCACAGCTTCCAGGTGTGTGTGTGTGTGTTGTGTATATATTGAGTCTCTCTCTCTCTCTCTCTCTCTCTCTCTCTCTGTGTGTGTGTGTGTGAGAGAGAGAGAGAGAGAGAGAGAGAGAGAGAGAGAGACAGACAGACAGACAGACAGACAGACAGATAGACATGTCTAAAGCATTGTGTTCTATTCACACATCCATTAAAGATTCTCAATATCTGCATCCAGAAGCTATTTTCCTACTGTTTAGTTCAGGTAAAGCGCCATCTACAACATGATGTTCATCTGCACCCCACTGAACTAGCTGGATGCATCTTCCAGTGCACATGGGGATGCACAATTCCATCCAATGCCACAAGTGGCACTGCTTCCATGTGACAGTTTCCATGTGCACCAACTGAATGTCACAGCTCCAAAGCGCAGACAGTGATTGCCTTGCTCTATCTCTGCTGCTCAAAAGAAAAGACTGATGCAGGTAAACACTAAGAAACAACAGACAATGTATAGTGCCAGAAGCAACAGCCGTAATCTCCCTGGCTCTGCAACGCTACAGTTATTTGAAGATGTTTTTGAAGGGCTCGAAAAGTTGCCTGATAGACTTGGTTTATCTAACTCATACCCCAGATAGTCAATTAATTTCCTTCCTCGAAAACAACATTCAAATTTCTTTCAGTCTGAGTGATTTCCTGCTTTATCCCCTGATAAACAGAAATTTGGCAAAGGTGATGGTGGAGCAAGCATTGCTTGGTTGCCGAAAGCTGTGACATTTGTATCCGCAGTCGAGCGGAGCTTAAAGTTATTTCATGTTTCTTTTTCCTTAAGCATCACGTGTGCTTTGAACGGATTAGGGGGAAGAAGAAAAAACTTAAAGCATTTAATTAGAAAAACATGCATGGATTTTTTTTGCTCTGTGACAGCTCTGCTGATGCCAATGCAAATCAGGAGTCAGATTACCAGAGTTCAAAGATCTACTCCTGGAGAAAGTCAACATTTTATGTGCTGGCCAGGGAAGAAAATAACTGAAATGTGTTGAAAACTGCACAAGCCCCCAGGCCAAACAAGGAAGTAAACAGTGGATGGAATCTTAAGTGGGGAAGAATCCCCTTAGAGTGTAAGTAGCCAGCAAACATCCAATTCTGTGGCTAGTTTTCTGTCTCTTCCAAAAGTGGATCTGTATACAGCCATATTTCGCAAGAATGGATTTGGGTCTTGTGACAGCTACTTACAAAACTGCGTAATATTTTTAGAAATCCACACTAATATTAACCCATTTCTACCCGGCTCACAAGTAGACACATTTGGTCCCTGTTGTGCATATGCAACGTTGGGCAGAAAAGGCTTAAGCAAGTTTGGTGGACAATGGCCACTTGTACTGTGTCAATTACCACTCTGGTAGATCTGCTAAACTTCAGAAATAGTTTTCCGAGTGTGCAGGGGAAAGGGGTTGTCATGATTGAGACATACATGATTGAGACATACAAAATTATGCAGGGAATGGATAGAGTGGATAGAGAGAGACACTCTTTTCCCTCTCACATAACACCAGAACCAGGGGACATCCACTAAAATTGAGTGATGGGAGAGCTAGGACAGACAAAGTATTTCTTTAAACAGCATGTAATTAGTCTATGCAACTCCTTGCCACAGGAAATAGTGATGGCAACTTGCCTAGATGCCTTTAAGAGGGGATCGAACAAATTTCTGGAGGAAAAGTTCATCACAGGTTACAAGACATGGTAGGTATGTGCAAGCTCATGGTTTTAGAGGTAGGCTACCTCAGATTGCCAGATGTAGGAGGGGGCACTAAGACACAGGTTGTGTCTTGTCTTGTGTGCTCCCTGAAGCATTTGGTGGGCCACTGTGAGATACAGGAAGATGGGCCATTGGCCTGATCCAGCCGGGTCTAGATGGGCCGTTGGCCTGATCCAACGGGGTTCTTCTTATGTTCTTAAACTCCCATGCATATGTACCTCTTTTAATCAGGTGGACATGATCTTGAACCTCATGCATAGAAAAAACATAAGAATTTTCCCTGACTTCTCTGAGTATTTCCCCTCCTCACTCTGCTGCTTCTGAGTCCAGTGTGACATTCCCAACCTGAAGGAGCAATATAATCCGTCCTTCACATGAAACGGAAGACACCATTCACCTTAGACTGAGTGTCTAGTAACCCTTCCTTGCTACATCACACAGAGACTAGTCAGAGTGAAGCTGTGCAGAAAATATTAAATGTTCTGCAGTATGATGCAGGGAAATATCCGCTTCCCTGGTACAGACATCAGGATTAAAAAAACACGTTTATTGAGGAATGTCAACAATGCAACTAAGCCCAAAAGGGGTAAGTGCAGCTGGAAGTTCTTCAAAACTATTTTTTCCTGGGGGGGGGGGGGGGGCTCCTAAAGGGTAAAAAGCAAGACCTATGCAGAGCTGGTACAAAAAAGGCCACAGCGATGATGCACTGTACATAGGAAAATGAAAAGTGTTTGGTTGGTCACAATATTGATGGGTTTGCTGAATGGGGAATTGTATGAGGAAACATATTGCCATGGTCGCATACATTTCAAGTCAATTTCACTGGGATACATCACACCATTTCTGCAGAAGGAGTTTTGTTTGTTCTGTCACAGCAATGCTTCTAGTAGCACTGGAGATAAGCCATAATATTGCCATCATTTATATCTGGGGTCTCCAAACCCCGGCCTGAGGGCCAGATGCGGCCTGCAGCGAGCCTCTATCTGGCCCGCAGCCAGCCTCTTGTCCCCTGAAAGCCTCTGGCCCACTCGACTGAACATGACCAGAGCTGTGCTCCGGTTGCATCTGGAGGGTGTTCTGAGGGCCGGAGAGGCTGAGTGAATGAGCCCACTCATTCATTTATTCATTTATCTAAGTTCCATTTATCTAATTTATTTATTTAAATTTTATATTTAAATTTTTTTTTCAACCCTCAGCACTGCACCAGATATTTCATGCGGCCCTCTGGCCAAAAAGTTTGGAGACCCTGATTCACATCATTGTTTACCTAATCAAGAGCCAGAGATTGGCATTCCAGTCTTACCTGAACAAAGATATTTCAGTCATATTCCCTCACTGACTTCCTTGAGATGTCTGTAGGTTTCTGTGGTTCAACGTTCAACTCTACACACCAGAGGTAAGAGGCCCTCTGCCACTGATCACCTGATCACATGTGCAGGGATAAAGGCAGGTGAGCCAAGAACCTCTTCTCATCAGAGCTAGTTAACCCACTTTCAACTCAATTCAACTTCTGACTCTTTCATTGACTGTTACAGGTTGTACAACTTGTAGTCCACTATGCTAAAGGCCACCATTCAAGAATGGCAGTTCATTCTTAAAGGGGGCATGTTTTTGGCTCGGGTTGCAGGGGGCTTGAGGAGACTCATGACTCGACTTGAGTCAAGCTGTGTTGGATTTGCCCATCTCTGCTACTAGGAAGGATGGCAAGGCAGCAGGCTTAGCTACTTTCAGGAGCAGCAGCCTGGCAGGAGGACTGAGGTTACTTTCCATGGGGAAAGTTCCTTGGAGGATGGCTCAGTGGGTTCTCGAGAGTAATTTGCAGTAGTACTTGGAGGAGGGGTGTAGGGAAATGGAATACAGGCTAGACTGAGAAGAGCATGAACTGGTAATGGGAGGCAGTAAACACAGAGGTGTAGCCAGGTCATTTGACAGCTGCAGCCCATAAATTATGCATCAAATGATACTTGATGGTATTATTCATAAAAACCAAGGTTTGCAGAATTTTGGCCACTAATTGCGTCACCCTCCCCTGAGGGTGTCACTTTACTAACACCTCATTCATTCCATTCTGTGTCATAATAACACTTCATTGACTCTTGGAACAATCAATCCACTTTTTGTTACATAAGGCAGTTGTGTTTTCATTTTTGGGTTATCTAACTATAACATTTGCTAGAATCTAGACAGTTCAACCCGTTTCTTTTAAAATTACATTCTGAAAATACAAATCAAATGATATACAACATGATAGTATTATTTGCAAAAACCAAGATTTTGACCATTTTGGTCAGTAATGGTGTCACCCCCCCCCCCGAAAGTATCACCAAGGGCAGCTACGCCACTGAGGAAACACAAGGCATATGTGACACTCAGGTTTTCATAGGAAAAAATCTATAGTATGAGAAGCTTGCAGATCAGCCTCAGGTCTTCTTCCCAAGCAAACTTCCTTGACTCATATAGCAAGTCCTCAGAACAAGAAAACTCTCACTTGCCTGTTGTCACCGGCATAGCTAGTGGGTGGGTGGCGCACTAAGTTTTGCAGGGAGCCTCCCTGCAGTGTGCAAGCATTCCCTCCCCCTTCCCTTGGGAGCCATTCGCTTCTGTTCACCCCCCCCCCCAAATGGCTCCAAAGGGGAGGAGAGGAGCTGCTTGCACGCTGCAGGGAGGCTCCCTGAAAAACTTAGTGCGCTGCTCCCCTCTAGTTACACCAGCGCCTGTTCTGATTCTTTTGGAGGCCTAGAGGCCTAGAGCACCCATGAGAAGACAAAGGCCCAAATCCTAACCAGCTTTCCAGCACTGACATAGCTGTGCCAATGGGGCATGAGATGCATCTTGCAGCTGGGGGAGGCAGTCACGGAGGTCTCCTCAAGGTAAGGGAATGTTTGTTCCCTTACCTCGGAGCTGCATTGCTCTTACCTCGGTGCTGGAAAGTTGGTTAGGATTGTATCCAAAGAGAGTTTATTCACTGGGAGAGACTGGCTCTCCCACTGCAAGTGGATTAAGTGCATTCACCACCTGTTTGAGACCCACTTCTTGCCTGTAACACTTAGTTCCAGCTTCAGAGAGCTATTTCCAGCTGCAAACTTTTGCAGCTGCCTGAACTGCCTAAACTTTTTCTTCTTTCTCTACTAATTTTCCCCATTTTCCTTCTTCTTCCCCCTTGCACACCAAAACCTTTCCAGGTCCTCTAGGAAGTCAGCCCAATCTCCATATGTCCTTTCTCCGCCCCCCCCCATTTCCCCCTTTGCTCTGCCCCTTCTTCTAAGGAGTTCCCCTCTACTCCCCTCCCCTCTCCTTCTAACCACTTTCCCCAGGGCTCTAATGTGTGTGAAAGTGTTAGCTAAAGAATTTCCCCTGTCTAGATTAAGTGTGTGTGTGTGAGCTAGTTAGATCCAGTTGGAACCTCCTTTCTGACTTCAGAGCACATTAGTCAACCTGTACACTCATCTTGGTTTTACTTTCACTACCGAATTATACAGTCACGCCACTGGCGCTGGGCATGACTGGGTCCCTCCACACAATTGTCCTGTCCACTCCCCCTCCACCCATGAGCAGATGTTACATGTGTTTTTAAAAGCATTGCCAGTAGCAGAGTGGTGGTGAATACAGAAAGTGTACATGTGTATTGCTTGCATGTATATATTTCATCATAATACACCAGTGGGACTGCGGGCTAGTGTGCTATTCTCTGTGTAGTTCTGTGTCCTGTATTGGAGATGGTGATTGTGTGCCCTCTGTGTGATGTTCTCTGTGTGATTCTGTGTCCTGTGTTGGAGATGGTGATTGTGTGCCCTCCCTTTTTATGCTTGCATCTTCCCTGCATCCTGGTTTGTTTGTTTGTTTGTTTTTCTGGTCTTGCCCCACTTTGGCAAAATGTCCTTGGAATTACTTAGAATAACACAACTGGGAAATTGTGTGACTGGAGTTGTGTTTTGGAACCCCGGAATTTTCAAGCCATACCAGTGTGTTAGTTCATGAATCCTAGGAGTGTGTCTGAGTGGAACTGTGTGTCATTTGTTCACGCAAGGCAGGACTAAGTGCATATGTGTGTGTAACCTAAATAGTAGGAAAACTTACCAAGAGCATGTGCAAACAAGTGCTCGACTTGCACGGAAACTCCTGAGAGAAGAAAGAATGAAGTCGTTAACTTATTCTGGTAGTCAGCCAACACTTTCCTAAATGTGGAGGAAACAAAAAGTGGCTGACTTTACAGTTATGTGCAGGAATTGCTCTCTTTATGTAGGCTGTCCCCAGTGTTGTGTCTCTCTTCCTGCTCCTGAGTTCTTGAGGCCTTCAACCTGTACTGTGTGGTTCTAGGCAACCGTTCTGGAACAGAGTCTGGTTCTGCGGTCCACAGCACCCAAGGCTTATCACCCTTGGGCTAGGCAATGAGGGGTCCCCTCTTATTTTCCCTATCCCTGTTTATAGTTCCAAAGTCTGCTTTGAGTGCCAACAAACTGGGCAGACATCTTGCATGGGCATCTGTATTAGGTTATGTACAGTTTGAGATTAGCTGGTTGCTCATCCTGCTTTGAGGGCCAGGTAGGAATTTTTTTTCTTTCATCTGAATTGGCCGTGGATGGCAGACCCCAGACTGGCAAGGGAGGGACAATGTGTTCAGCAGGCTTTAAAAATGGGTCACCTGTGTTTAATAAAGTGGCCCAAGTTAAAGCAAAGCTGCAGTCTGGTGTCTTTGTTCGGGGGAGTGAGGGTAAATAGAGTGAGTTGCAGGGCAGTAGCAGTGAGATGCAAGTATCTTGTGGTCTTGTGTGTGATCCCTGAGGCATCTGGTGGGCCGCTGTGCAATACAGGAAGCTGGACTAGATGGGCCCTGGGCCTGATCCAGCAGGGCTCTTCTTATGCAGGTTTATAATTGGATCCAATTATAATCCAAGTGCCTATGTGCTTAGAAAGTAAGAAAATGGGTCCACTTGACACCTACTCTCCTTTTTTATTTTGGCTTCTGTGGTTAATCGTATTCCACTGCGTATTCCCTTTTGTACAAGTGGTGCTTTCTGAGGGCTGAGACTGGAAACATCTCTACCTCTCCTCTGCATCTCTACTTTCAAGATCTGGGGCCAAGAATGCCCCTTCCTCACCTTTGTGTTTGGAAAAAGGGTTTGAAACCACCATCAAGTTGTGGGTTTTGCATTCTTATGTGCATATTGTGTTGAGTATTTGTGCTACAGGCTCATGCTGTAGGAGAATGTGTGCCAAATGGAGGAGTCAAGGTGTGTAAGGGTTGCTTTTTGAATTTGGTCACCCTCAAAGTCTCACATGGTCCTGAGAAACCACATTTCCCCAACCACAGTATAAACCACAGTGTAACTCCATTTATTGTCTCCCAATAGAGCCTGCTGTGTTTCTGATGGGTGCCTCTGCTATCTGGAATGTAAGCCTTGAATTCTTGCTAGCTTGTGGTCTGGGAGCTGCTCTTCTTGACATTCTAGGCAAGGGACCAAACTCTTTGTCCTCTTCTCTCATTTGGCGACCCTTAACTGATGTTTAGGGGGAAAGTAAGTAGAAGACCAAGGTACAGCAAGCTGGGACAGTGAACACAAGAACATTAGCCCTGCTGGATCAGGCCAAAGGCCCATCTAGTTCAGCTTCCTGTATCTCACAGTGGCCCACCAGATGCCTCAGGGAGCACACAAGACAACAAGAAGCCTGTATCCTGGTGCCAATCCCTTGCATCTGGCATTCAGATACAGCTAGAACCAAGAGCCATACCGATCATGGCTTGTAACCTGTGATGGAATTTTCCTCCACAAAAATGTCCAATTCCCTTTTAAAGACATCTAGGCCAGGTGCCATCATCACATCCTGTGGCAAGGAGTTCCACAGTTTCAGGCTGGATAAAGAAATATCTTCTTTTGTCTGTTCTAATTCTCTCTCGACACTCAGTTGTAGTGGATGTCCCCTGGTTTGGGTGTTGAGTGAGAGGGAAAAGAGCATCCCTCTATCCACTCTACCCATGCATAATTTTATATTTCTCAGTCATGTCCCCCCTCAGGTGCCTCAGACAGTGTGTGGTGACAAAAAGAATGTGCCCTGGCAGGTGGGTGCTTTTAAAACCAGAAACCTCCCCCCCCCCCGGCCAGTGCTGAGGAACAATCAGAAACCGTTCTTGAGGAAGGCAACTTCCACGTTGCATACCAAGAATCCTTTGCTGCTTGGGTGGATTGTACAGTTCTACCATTGGTCAGTAGCCTGGGTCCTTTCACATAATTGTTTTTCCCCTGTGTGCACGTTACATGTGTTTTAAAAAATCCTGCTTGTAACAACGTGTAATTGGTCTCCTAGGAATGTTGGCATCACAAAGCGAACATTGTTTCTCCACACAGATATGGACATCTGCCTGCCATACAGCCCACGACTGTTTTACAGCCATGGAATGGCCATACCCAATGCTGCATTTAGTTACCAGATGAAAGAAAGGAAGCTTTTAACAATGCATGGAGAGAAATTCAGGTTTATAAGCTAGTAAGTATTAAAGAAGGCTATACTACTATAAACATGGAGGGGAATTCCTGTTCATGGACTCTCAATTTAGGAAGCTTTTCAGACTCAAAACAAAACAGGGTTTCTTTTTTTTTTTTCCCCCTAATGAATCTGATAAGACATGCCAGAGGCCTATTAAAGGGCTATGGTGTATTTCTTAAACATCTGATGTACACATGAGATAATCCTTTTTTTGCAAAACCAATTCCTATATGTTTCACATTCTCAAGGAATGTTGCCAAGATTTGTTAGTATTTCTTAGACCACAACAATATCCAAAGTAGGGTCCAGCGATTTATCTGCAAATCAATAAGGGCAAGGACAGTAAGGGTAGATCTTTTTGTCCTTTTTGTTTATTTTCTGTTTTAGACTCATGGAATCTATATATGGCCAACATGTTTCCCCACCCTCATTCCCATCCCCTTGGCATTTGCACGTGCCAAGGGTTTTGAAATATGCTCTAAAAGATTGGTAATGAAATTAACTTCATGTGGTAAGATGTTTCAGCACAAGCCAAAATATGCGATTAAACCCACCAAGGTTTTCATCAACTTTGGGCTCAACTTCAAACATGTACGAGTTACTCAAGAAGCTGGATTGGATTATGTTGTTTCAGAGACATTCCTGGAGAAACATCACTGGTTTGGGATATTAGCTCCTATTTCAACAGAACCTTTCATTTAAGAGGGACTGACACAATCCCTAGGTTATGCAAGTCAGGGAACCTGATCCTATGGCTGCCTATCAAAGGCACTTGCTACATTATCACTTGCACTGGGGTGACCTCATTGGCATCCCAGGTGACGTCTATGTTATGGGATGGTGCAGCATTCGGGCAGTGCCTTGTGTTCGGCTTGCTTCCTACTCCATTTCTTTCTCTGCCCCCTTCTCTCCAGAAGGACAGGAGTGTTGGTGAGCTGGCACCTGTGACAATATTTCAGTGTGTTAGGAAGTTGCCTGGCTACTACAACACTGAAATTTTTGCGACTGCCCATGTCCTGTCCTTCATTGTCTAGTCAGTGTGGTTTGAATTCTGCTTGTGTATGCCTCACTCTCCCCACCCCCAGTCCTTCCAATAACCCTGCAAGGCAGTCTAGGGGTGTTAGTTAATAAAATATTGTACTGAAAATTGTAGAAAATAAAAAGTTTTCCTAGTGCCCTTTCTGAACCCTGAGGAAATGCCACAACATCTTGAGTGGAGCTAAGGCTGGAGTCTCTATCTTTGCAATCCTAGAAATGGGGAATGTCTTTGAGAATCAGGATTTTCTGGAAACAATACTTCCCAAAATAAACATTTTTTAAAAAGCTCTTACTTATTCAAACATACATGCACAATATGTGGCATAGTTTTTAAAAGCAAGGCAAATGATGAAAGATTTCATGCGGTTTTGCTTGTGGCCCCATTTAAGACAAAATATATCTGGAAGGTTGGGCTGATTTATTTTTTAACCTTCTAAAACGTTAAACCTTATAAAAGTTTGCAACTGGAATCAGTTCACCATATGAGGGCAAATACCACACATAGTTATGTTGACAGGATTAAAATTCCTCAGGCAGCAAATCGTGCCTGCCTGTAGCTTTTTAAGATTAGAGTCTTTTTTCTTTTTCTTTTTTTTTGCGGAGGGGGGATGACTATGAAACCAGCCACAATGAACTGCTCTTCACATAAGCGCATGAGAAACAATGCAGGCCCTGGTGGTAAAATTCATCTCAATAAAGTGAAAGCAATTGTTGAATACCAGATGGCTGGTGTTAATGATGCTGCTTGTATTAGATCAATGAAATTGCAAAGGTGGGAGAAGATGACTGTTTTTCCTCCTGCTGCAAAGGCAGTGTTTCTTGTTACCTTGCAATCAGATTCTTGTGGAGATGAGTCATGGGAAAGGCCCGACATGTGCTCAACCCATAGAACAAACTTGTTCAATCTGATTTTTGAAGCTGACTGAGATTAGAACAAGTGTTCAAGTTTTCCCAACAAGCAAGATGGGCAGCTCAATCAACCTTAATGGGGCTGCCTGTGTCGTGATACAGCAGCACCAACATGGCCGCCACTGTATTCCGCCTGGCCAGGGAGAAGGTTGGAGGCCTCCAGCTAGAGGACAGCTGGTGTCAAGCCCTGGCAACCTTTATGGGTCTACTCAGATCTGAAGCAGCTCAATCACTGGTGCAGAGCCGAGTAGCCCTATGTAGTGCTTTCAGGCCTAGGATGGGAGATAGGATCCATCAGCAGACTTTGCCGCTATCCCTACCTGAACTGCTCTCTCCCTTCCCTTCCCCAGCCCAATTTTGCACCCTCCCTGCCTTCTCTCACCCTCCTCCTGCCACTTTGCCCTGACTTTCCTCACTGTTCCTCCCACTGGGTTCTGCACTTACCCCATCCGGCAGCCGGTCGCTTTCCTGGCAGCACAAGAAGCCAGCACCTGCCTACGCAGGCCACAACTACCACTGGGCTGTCACAAAGTGCCATGAAACAAACAAAATATATCCAAATGGTAACTGCAACTACTGTGCAAGCCTATGCATGTCTACTCAGAAGTAGATCCCAGTGTGTTCAATGGAGCTTACTCCCAGGAAAGTGTTATAGGATTGCAGCCTTAGTGTAAGATTGGAGAGACAAAAGAGAAATATTGTTGACGAGCATGATATTTATAAAGTACCAGGTGTATTAATGGTGCACATCAACTACTACTGATGGAGAGGAGGAGATGACCTAAGGCCAAGGATTCCTTTCTCTGGGATACTACAGGTTAATAACCAGAATGTCTGGTGTTTCCTTAATATTTGGGAGATAACTTGTCATCTCTTTGGAATATTTAGAATGGGGCAAGTTATTTGAGCAAGGAAGGACATGAGGTCCTCAGTTAGGAAGATGCGTGTGTTTGAAGGGATGCAGGTTTGGGGAACAGATTGAACGAAGGGAGACAGAGCTGTGACTTTGGGGTGCAGGCCTTTCCCTGGGATTCTGATATGAAGCAGCAGTTCTGAAACTTGCCTCTCTGATGCACCTGTATTTGTCAAAAAAATCTTCCATAAGCCTCCAGTGTGCTTTCCTCCAAGTGAAACAAAACCTTAGTACAGTGTCTCCAGAATTGTGGACCATAAAATAGCAAAAACAATAATAAAATAATCATAATCTCTGCAACGAGACTTGCAAAATAATAATGGTTTCTAGGAGCTGGAATATATATGTTTCTGAGGAGCTGCTTAACATAATCTAGCAAAAGTGAAAAGCAGTGTAATAAACAGAAAAAAGATGGAGAATCCTCAGTCACTCTGGATTTTGAAAATCTTTGCTTTTCAATCAGATTTAACCTTCATATTCCAAAAGAATGTCATTTCAGCACCTTTACAGAGAACACAATAACAGGTAATACTATCTACTTACTGCACAGTTTTGTCACTATTATGGAAGAGGTGACATTTCACCAGCCAGAGTTCACTTTCCATACTTCAATCACAGATGGAATTAAGGAGGTCTCTTCTGTCAAAAAGACCCAAATGAAATGACAGGCCATCTGAAAGCTGAAATCTCCAAAATGCAATGTATTAGTCATGCTTCTTTGATGATTGTGCCTTGTTTCTTCAAGCAAATTTTGCAATTATAGATGAGCGCATGGAATTAATTCAAAGGATTCAGTAAAATTACAGAACTCACAGCAAAATAAAAGATGATTCCAAGACCCGCTGTACCGTTCACAGCAGTTGTGGAAAGGTAATTCTGTATCTTGGTGGCCTCCTTTTAAATGACACTCTACATTTCATTCCTTTTTAGGCTGCAATCCTATGCACATACACTGGAGAGTAGGTCCTACTGAAGCCGGTAAGACTGACCAGTTACTGTAATACTGTATCTTAAGAAAAGCAGAAGGTTGAGAGATACAGCTTCCAAAATAGAATACATGGGTTAAAACTTATAGGAACCCAGCCAAATAATAAACTGTGTGCTTTAGGATTATCCCTAATGACATAGAAACACCAACCATATGTGTTCAGAGATGAAGTCCATATTTGATCAAAGTCTTTTGTTCTGTTCTGATTTTAGAGGTCACTCAGCGTTGATCAAGCAGTGTAATTAACATAAAAAAAATTCTCACTTTAAAATGTAATTTTGCTGTCAGTTGGAAGGTAATACAGACAGGACAGATTAGAAAATGGAGCCAGAAAAAAATAATACATCTGGCTCACAAGGAAACACAGAAAAACTAGTTTTCTTTAGGATTATATTCCAGAAAATTTCATTTGGAGTATTTCAGCCTGAGATCCATCTGAGGGATCAAACTGCAGCCACCTTTTTCAAAAGACGTACCTCCAAAAGGAGATTTGTCAAATATAAAATTTTCTTCAAGTAGGTGCAACTCTGATGCAGGGAACATCAACTCAGAGCAACGCTGGCAGGGAGTAATATTGAATTGAGATCACCATTCCTTAGAACACCAGTGTGATCCCAGTCCTATCCAAATTGCCAGCACTGATGCAGCCACAATGCAATCCCAAGGTAAGGAGAAAACGTCCCCTTACCTTGAGAAGACCTCTGTGACACATGCTATTGAGCGTGCTGCCAGACAGTACTTGGGCAGCGCAATCCTAACTTGCACTGGAATAGGCGGGCCTGCACTGTATCCAGTGCATGTTTGGGGCTGGCAAGTTTTGAAATAATTCTCCTTACCCCACGTCCTGCTACAGCAGCCCCAATGGGGCTACTTGGATCTGCACCACCTAAAGAGGTGGCGCAAATCCGAGAAGCCCAAAGCTGCCCCAGGCTGCCTGGGAACAGGGCTAGGATCTGGTATAAGTACCAAATCCTGGCCCTGCCTCCTGCTCCCTGCCCTCCCCACACCCCACGCAAACCCCTGTGTCAACCTGGAACAGCCAGTGCAAACTCACCTGGCCCAGCCCATGTCAGCATGGGGAGACCAGCACATGCCCTTGTACTGCTTTCCCAAACTCCCAAGTCGGCACAAACATGCCTTATGGTCCCAGGCCAGCACAAGGGACTTGCACCGGCCCAAGGGTGCATTAGGATTGCACCCTAAGGCACTTTTCCAGCAGTTAGCACTGGCAGAATGCTCATTTCACCAGTGCTAAAGTGCTGTTAACTGTGGGATTGTCTAACTAGATTGGGTTGAGGAATTATTTTTTTCTTCCTGATCTGCTAAGTTATTCCAGCCAGTTTGCAACTTCCCTGGTTTTAGTTGCAACCTGGGAGGGGGGGGGCTGTGTGGGCTGTGTCTTTTGAATAGCACCCCACCTCCATCTGCTGGCCACTATTGGCTACAGCATCCATTTGATCAAACCCTTTTGCTGAGCTTTCCAGCCAAACTCAGGCAGTTTCCATCAACCAGCTTGTACTTTTACTACCGGCTGTTCTTTTCCCATTTTGTTAAATTCCCTTTTCTTTTGAACTGTTTAAAAAACAGTTACATTTTGATTCTTTGCCTGCCTAGTCCATGTTCATGGGTCGCTCAGTGGATTCTCATATCTCTTTACCCTGCAGACCCTGCAGTAGTCTGTGGGTTTGATTTTGAATAAGAATCTGATGGATTCAGTGTTCTTCAGAGAAGCAATGGCCTCCCTTTGCCTGGGCTCTGTAGGCTGAGTTGGTGGCAGCAGGTACAACGTACCAAGGTTTTTCCCTGTTCAACTGCTGTTCAACTGTTGGTCTAGTAAAGAGAAAGCAAGGAGCTGGAAGGGGTATGGGCATACTAACCACTAGACACTACTTTCCTTGGTCAGCCTGCTTTTCTTTTTAATGCAAGACTCTTCTTTTTCCCTAAAGCAGGGGCTTCCCAATTAGGGTGAAAATGTCCCTGTCATCACAAAGTAATTAGTACAAAGTTACAGCAGTATACCTTTTTTTACTTACCATTTTACTTGCTGTTGTCAAACTACTGGGAAAGCCTTCCCATTCGAATGCAGGTCATCCACAGATACATATGCAACCTACCTTCTACCTACCTCTGTTGAAGAGCAAGGGTAAAGGAGGGTTACTACAGCTTCTACCCAACGTCCTGTATAAGTATAAAAATAAGAAGCAACATTAGTACTGACCAACGCTTCCACAGAATCCCTGGCAACTCCACTGCCACCCACAAAATAATATAATAATGATACCATACTAGTGACACCCACAGATTTACTATTCATGGAAAGCACCAATCAGCAAACAAGGATGGTAAAACACTGTCACAGTGACATCACCCTGCCTAGTCCACACCCCTTTTCTGAGACAACAAAAGTTGTTTAAAAACCAACACAACTGAGAGGTAATGCAATTTCTGAAACAGAACTGAGTCTCATAACTGTTTATAATACTGAAGTCCACTGCAAGCTCCTGTGACTTAACTTTCGCTGCCGACTGTTCTCTCTTCATGCTTTCTAGTAATTAGAAAGAAAATAAGTCAAGAAGCACACATGCAGGTGTAAATACACTCACCAGGGAATTTTTGCTTCAATAATGTACGTTGTTCAGTTCAAGTAACAGATTGAGATTAGAAGCGGTGGCTTCACTAGGATTTGCATCACCCAGTGCAGGAGGCCAGCACTCACCCCTATGATAGCCCTCCTCCCATGCAGTGGACGGACCATCACCCTGCCCTCGATGGCTTTTTGGCTATAACTTTTGATAGAACAGAGATATTTCACTGTAGTTTGTTTCACTGCATTCTGCATGAAATTGCACATTGACTGATATAAAAAAGGATGGTATTATTAAAAAATATCTTGATATTATAGAAGCCTCTTTCAGGCACTCTGGATTTCATGATTGTGTGAAAGGTAGAGGGGGCTTCCAGAGGGTGGCTTGTACTCTCCTCACTGCTTTCAATTGAACCCAAGGAGCCCCTACCCCTATAGGGGATCGTGCTTGGTGAAGTTAGAAAGGAAATCCCAGTTTCTTCCTCTGCTCTACTTTCTAGCTAGGACATACTCCTTTCTGTGACACAAAGAAGCATTCTGGGAAGGAAAGAAACCTATTCTGGTATTGCTGACATGGCAAAACAGTTCCCAAGTAGGCTAGAGCCACAATTCAGGTAAAGTACATGATTTGCATGCACAAAACCTCAGATTTACAGCCCAATCCCATGTATGTCTACTTAGAATGACATCTCATTGAGTTCAATGAGGCTTCCTCCCAGGAAAATGTGCTTAGGATTGAAGCCTCAATCTCCAGCAACTCCAGTTGATGGATCTCAGGGACAGCCCAATCCTATCCAACTTTCCAGTGCTAATGCAGCCATGCCAACAGGGCATACGCTGCATCCTGTGCTGGGGGAGGGGGGAGTCATGGAGGCCTCCTCAAGGTAGAAGAATGTTTGTTCCCTTACCTCGGGGCTGCATTGTGGTTGCACCAGCCCTGGAACATTGGATTAGGTTGGGTTGAAAGACTGGAAATACCTCTGGCTGACACCCTGGAGGGCTGCTGCTACTGGTTATGACAGTACTGGGTTAAATGGACTACTGGTTTCACTAAGCATAAGACAGCTTTACATGTATTTTACTTCACGTAGGAGTGTAGGTGAGGAGGAGCCCAGGGGGAGCTGGAGATCAGGAACTTCACCTACAGCAAGCGCTATAACTTCATAAGTAGGTGCTGCCTTTGACACTGTTATCAAAGGACCTTGCTAAAGAGAAGAGTTAGGCTCAGCAGGAGACAATCTGTGAAATGTGCCTAGGGCATATATGTTCATGTCTAGGTCATTGTCTTTCCCAAATGCTGCCTGAGAGAGCTTATGCTACATTAAGGCTATAGTCCTATGCATATTAACCTGGTAGTAAGTCATATGGAACACAATGGGACTTACTTCTGAGTTATAAGCATAAGCTGGCACTCTAATATACTGTTAACATTTATCTGGGATATTTTAAATCAAATTTTTTCAATGTTTACGATGAGTTGCTACTCTTCAAAATGTACACAGTGGCTGTTGTAAATCTCCTCCCAGTGTTGCTACTGCACCTTCCTGTTTGTTTTAGGCCTGGACAACATACCTTCTATACACACAACTAGAGGTAGGCCTTCTTTGTTCTTAGTGTTGTTGTTTATCCACCTCTTCTTCTTACACATTGATAATTCTGTCTTCAAAGAAAGCTAGCTTGAGAATGTGTAATGTCTCTGGTAAAATCCTTCACTTACCATCTCCTATTTAGAAAACAATGTGGGTGCATTATCTGGCCGCAGAATTGTCTCAACACTCTTGCAAACTCTACCAGGTAATTTGGAGAAATAGCACCTACTGCATAGGAAACACTGTGTACTGTCCAACCAAAACAACTACTATGAGAAGAAGGTTAAAATTATCCTTCATGTGGGTACCATTTTGTGAATTTGTTACAGTCCCTGCACATGCCCGATCTCGTCTGATTGTGGAAGCTAAGCAGGGTCAGGCCTGATTAGTACTTGGATGGGAGACCGCCTAGGAATACCAGGTGCTGTAGGCTTATACCATAGTCTTTCGAGACTGAAGGTTGTCAACCATTTCTGTGCACACTGACCCTCAGGAAGCACAGAAGTAAAACACTTTGGGTTGAGTTAACTCTCAGTTATATGAATGCAAACTGTGTGTAAGGTTTTGCTACAAAGTGACTGCTCTTGATTATCCAAAAGTATATGTATTTTATATACTTTTATATTTTATATAAAAGTAAATAAAAAGCCATAGACCAACGCCAGTTAATTTTTACACATATCAGTGACAGTGGGATAAACTACTTCAAACACTTTTTAATGTGATGGAAGCTGAGAAATTCAGCTATGAGAAAAAGAGAAGTTTAAAAAGAGGTCAGAAATGGTTTTTCAGTTGTAAACATTTGCCATTCTTCAAACAGCAGGATCTCTGTTCTTGCTGTCGCACAGCAGGGGATCTCAGATCTTTTAGTCTGTTGGCAATATCTTGGAAAAAAACATATAGTACTTTCATTTACAATGATAGGAAACCACTTCTGTTATTCACGACCACATGACACCTCTGAGATTTTCTGTTGTTTGAATGGAGGTGAAGAAGAAGCTGATAGTTGCTTCACTTCTTCCTCAAAATATTTTTACACCAGACCCACTCCCTCCATCAGTTTCAGACTGTACTGGTTAGGAAGGAGGCGGCATTGGAGATCAAAGAGATAGGCTCCAGATTGCTGTGCTCCATTGCTCTGTGCCTCCCCTTGCGCTCCTCCTTCTGTTAACTCACTGTCCCAATTTGCACTATGTGAAGGGCAGCATTGCCATTGGAGAACCTCTTGGACCCAACACAAGGCTCAAGTTGCCATGAACAGCAGAGGGAATTTTCTTGGTGACTTTCCATACCTAGTGGGTTTTGGTCCTGGTGTATAATGGCATTGGGAAAGGGCAGGATCTAGTGCATTGGCTTTTTTTTTCCAGTTCAACTAAAATTGCGAGTGCTGTAAATCTCAATGGATGTTTCTGATAGTACTTCTTTAGGCACATTGTAAAAGTATAACAAGAACAGCTGAGGGATAAGATAAAAAAAAGGCAGCAAGGTCTATGAATCCAAATGACCTGCCAGATACCCTGGAGATGCTTTGGTGCAGACATTCCCTAGAGAAGTTGTTTCCAAAGTCTATTTTCAGAAAGCGCTCACCACATTGGTTTGCTTGCTGGGAACCCTATACATTATAGAAGATTCTGTGGCACAGTCTGCGGTGGGCACTGACTAAGTGTTTAGAGCCTTGTTGTCATTCCATATGATTCAAGCTATGCCATAAAACACACATGTTAAGACTGCCGTTGCAGATTGCACGGAAAGGTCAGTTAGTGGGTAAACAAGATGTATTTCAAAAAAGCTTGTCTACATTACAAGTCATCTTACTGAGCAGACCCTAGTACGCTCCTAAGCAAATCCAGGGTTCACAATACTGGAACACAATCTGAAAACCACTGCTTGAAGATTACATGCCTGGGAGACAGAAGCCAGTAATGGAAGAGAAGGGACAGAGATATAGCACCAGGGTACAAAGATCAGTGTTTTATCTCTGTCCATATTTAAAGTACTACTGTATAAGCAATTGGCCTGCTCAGCTTTGGAAGATCTGACATTGCTGTGGTGATTCTTCAACTTGAACAACAGCATTCACAGATATTTCCAAACTCCTTTGGCAGAACTTTCCCAGGAGCAAGTCATAGAGCACTGAAAAATAGCACTTGGGGTCTACTTGGTTGCCAATGCATGTCTGTAGCTGCCATTACAATTAACTGGGAAAAGCTGTCAGCAGGAGCAGCAGAGTAAAATTGCAAACTAACCATGTTTCAAGAAAAACGGAGAGTTTCTTTCCAGCCTGGAATTGTTTTCAAATTCATGTTACATCCTGCTCAACTTCTTTCCCAAGAAATTGGAAGAACCTCTTCAAAATAACAAGTAGAGACTCTTTTAGCTCCCACTAGTGGTCTTTTAGAGCTAACAGGGAGTACTTTTTGCATGGAATACAAACTGCCCTGAAAGCTGCAGAACTGTTGCTAAATAGAAAACAGACGCAGCAGCATTTTTCTTTTTTTGCAATCATTTTTTTAAAAATAACCACCCCACAATGATACTGGAAGCCTGCTTTGGAATTCAAGAGAGCTGCTGTTGAATGAATTCCGGGGGGGGGGGGGGGAATCTAGTACAGTGGTTCCCAAACTTTTTAGTTGAGTCCAAGTTGACCCATTGAAGCTGCTGGGACTTACCCTGGGGCAGGGGAAAAATGTCTCCTCACCCCAAGGAGACCTTCTGCAACCAAAAATCCTCCACCAAATGCAGCATAACCCACGACAGCACCATTGTATCCCTGCACAGGCATTTAGGTTGGATTGGGCTGCCCATGTCTTGCACTATACTGGTATGAATATGGTGGGAACAGCCTGTAGTCTCAGTCCCCACTGGTTGATTTTGTCAAATTTCTTGTACATTTTAATTACTACTGTCCTTTTCCCCCCATTTCTGCTGTTTCACATGCTCGTCAAGTTACTTGCTCAATCAACTCTTTCCCACTATTTGTTTCATGTCTTAAATGACCTCTTTCTTGTCTCATTTTCTAATTCCTTGATTCTTGTGCTGTTCTCTCTCTCTCTCTCTCTCTTTCTCTCTCCCCTGAGCATCTTCCCCTAAATATGCCTGTAGAATATATTCTTTGATTTATACTTTGTTGTAAGTTAAAACAATTGACATCAAGTCTATCCCAAGCTGATTGTGCATTTATTCCTTTATCATCTTGATATTCATGGGTCATATCAAAACCTGAACATTTTTTAAACGAAAATTTCAAGCACAGCAGGAGTCTAAAAGAAGACACTGAATGGCAAAAGATCCTACCGTTTTCCACTTAAAGTCACAGCTACAAAATCTGACAATAATTTCCATCAATGTCTCCTCCACTCTATCAAGCCCATTCTTGTATCCTGTCTTTGGGCCCAATCCTATCCAAGTTTCCAGTGCCAATGCAGCTGCAACGCAGCCCTGAGGTAAGAGAACAAATGTTCCCTTACCTTGAGGAGGCCTCTGTGACTGCCCGACCCACCCCAACGCAGGATGCAGTACATGCCCCATTGGCATGACTGCATCAGCACTGGAAAGCTGTATAGGAGGATTGGGTCCTTAGTGTCTCAAATTGTGATTTAAAAATTAACACATCTTATGAACTATTATAAGATTATATTATATTATAATCCTATTATATATATATATTATAAATTATAAATGGTCAAACTAATGAAGTATCATTGCATATTGTTATGATTGGTAATATTTTTTGTTTATTTAATTTACAAAACATAAACCTCCGATCTGAGGGAAAGCCCACTACTACACAAGGCAGAGTGGCCTACTGTTGGACTACTCTTACAGTTAGGAAATTCTTCCTCATGTCTAGCCTAAATCTGCTCTCCTGTAGTTTCAACCCACTGATTCTAGTCCAATGCTTCTTGGATGTGTTTGTTTGGAACGGGGGAGGGGGGGCAGTTGAATTTCCAAGCAGCTCTCTTAACATGGGTAGTATTGGAGTCTACAGTTCCTAGGGAGGAATGCAGTAAGGATTGCTGGAGCATGCACACAGCACCATCTCATATCTGGACCGACACTGTTAGCCAAGAAAGAATGCTTGGAAAAGAGATGATATTTTTCCTGGACACTTACTGAGTAAGTTTGTAATTACCAAAGGCCAAATCCCATCCAGATTTCCAGCACTGATGCAGCTGTGCCAACAGGCGTGCGCTGCATCCTGCGGTCAGGACCAGCATTAGGAGTTGCGGGGCCCAATTAGAAACATTTTTTGTGAGGCCCCAGGTTCACAGCCTGGGGCCCACAGGCTGTAGAATCTTAGCAATATAAATAAAATTTATTATAGGCTTCAGAGCCCGATCCTGTGGTTTGCACCACGTCTCTGTGGCGTGGACCACAGTTGCAAACAGGCCATAAGGCCTGTTTACGGGGTTTACTGCTGGGCTCCCGCCAGAGCTGGCTCAACTCCGGGCGGCACTGAGCCAGTACGTGGCAGGCGCCTGGGTTCCACAGCCCAGCGGTCTCCGTGACCGCCAGGCTGCGGAACGGGAGATGGGAGGGTGTGGGGGAGGCGTGGCCGGGGGCATGGGGGAGGTATGGCCGGGGGGCACGGGGGAGGTGTGGCCAGGGGAGGGGGAGAGGTGGATCCATGGAGCTAAGCTCTGCAGGATCCAAGGCGCTCGAGTAGGACTGTGTGCCCTACACGAGCGCCTTCACTTTAGCAGCGACCAAACAGTCGCCGCTAAAGTGAGTAGTCCCATTGCGGGACTGTTTCCCTTACTCAGGGGAAGGGGAAAAATGTCCCCTTCTCCCGAGGAGCCTCCTGGGAGGCACTGGATCTGGCGGGAGCCCTCCGTGGAGCCGCCGGGTCCTGCAGCTCCGCGCAGCTCAGGATTGGGCTGCCCTATATCTACGGCCGAATGGAAAGCAATCAAAATATACATTTAATAAGGGTATGTGAGTTAGGGCCCAACTGGTGCTGGCCTCTCCGCCCACGCTGCGGGCTCACTGCCGGTGGCAAAGTGCCTTATGGCTCTTTCACAACAGCTGTTGCCCGGGCAGCATGGGAGTTAGTGGTGCTGACCAGCCTCAGGATTGGCTTGCTTGTGGACTAAAAGAATCTAAGCACATTTTAATAAAAAAGACTAGAGTAGATTGTCCTAGTATAGGTTCCCCCCCCCTTAGGCACAGGGCCCAGCTGGGAACACTTGGTCCAACTGGGTTAAAGCTAACCCTGCCTGCATTAGTGGGGTAGTCATGGAGGCCTCCTCAAGGGATATGTTTGTTTGTAAGGGAACCTCAGGGCCGCATTGCGGCTGGAACAGGGCTGGAGAGTGCTGGATAGGATTGAGCCCCAAGCCTAATAGGAGGAGGAGGTCTGGTCTAGAGGGAAGAGCTTCCGTTAGCCTGAAGATAACATCAGAAAGTTGCCAGTTCGAGGACACCGGCAGCTCCCTGAACGGCTGAGAATGGCAAGACCTTGAAGCAGCTGACAAGCCCAGCTGAGTGATTCCACCTGCTCTTGGTGTGAGCAAGAAGCGTCTTGGCTGACCTCCATGTGAGAGATGGAGCTGCTTGCCAGCCTGCGTGGGAGAACTGGAGGCCAGAAGTGAGACCAAACCAGGAAGATCCATTCTGAAATGTTGTTGGTTCTTGAAAGAGAGAACCATTTATGATTGTAAAAATCCCCTTGAGGGATTTAGAAATGCCTGCCTATGTAAACCGCCTTGAATAAAGTCAGAGGAGTAATCCGATGATTACTCCATGACTTTGTGTACCTTGGCTCAACGATCTCCGACACTCATTCTCTCGATGCCGAGCTAAACAGGCGCATCGGTAAAGCAGCTACCACGTTTTCCAGACTCACAAAGAGAGTCTGGTCCAACAAGAAGCTGACGGAACATACCAAGATCCAGGTCTACAGAGCTTGCGTCCTGAGTACACTTCTGTACTGCAGCGAGTCATGGACTCTTCGCCCACAACAGGAGAGGAAACTGAGCGCTTTCCACATGCGCTGCCTCCGACGCATCCTCGGCATCACCTGGCAGGACAAAGTTCCAAACAACACAGTCCTGGAACGTGCTGGAATCCCTAGCATGTATTCACTGCTGAAACAGAGACGCCTGCGTTGGCTTGGTCATGTCGTGAGAATGGATGATGACCGGATCCCAAAGGATCTCCTCTATGGAGAACTCGTGCAAGGAAAGCGCCCTACAGGTAGACCACAGCTGCGATACAAGGACATCTGCAAGAGGGATCTGAAGGCCTTAGGGATGGACCTCTACAAGTGGGAAACCCTGGCCTCTGAGCGGCCCGCTTGGAGGCAGGCTGTGCAGCATGGCCTTTCCCAGTTTGAAGAGACACTTTGCCAACAGTCTGAGGCTAAGAGGCAAAGAAGGAAGGCCCATAGCCAGGGAGACAGACCAGGGACAGACTGCACTTGCTCCCGGTGTGGAAGGGATTGTCACTCCCGGATTGGCCTTTTCAGCCACACTAGACGCTGTGCCAGAACCACCTTTCAGAGCGCGATACCATAGTCTTTCGAGACTGAAGGTTGCCAATACATAATCCGATGACCAGAAAGGCAGTATATAAATACCTAGTTGTTGTTGTTATTGTTGTTATTATTAATAGGCCAAGTGGGATTGGCCCATCACTGTAGCAGAGCAGCACTATCTCATTCTGAGGACTTGATCTGGGTATGTTTGCCGGAATGGTTGCTCACCCTTGAGTGATACCATAAATGGCGTACAGATAACAGAGTTCTGGATTGAAATTAATATATTTTCTATCTTTTGTTCTTTAAGCAGAAGTTATGTAACATGCTCAGGAACAACTGTAATTAATATAGCAATGCAGTTCTATTGAAGATTTTTTAAAAAACATATTTCTTTTAAAAGCTTTGTCATTCTATTTCAATAAAAGGAACCTTCCCAATCAAGGATGTTGACTCATATGAAATTATATGACAGCTCAAAAGAAGCAAGCAATGAGGTAATTTTTTAAAAAAACAGCAAAATTACAGGGTTTAGACAAAAGGTGCCTGGAAGTATATTAGCACTATTATATGCACCTAAAATTTTGTACAGTACATGAATGGGCCTCAAAGGCTGAAGTAGACCCTGCTAGTGAAATATGGAGAGAGTTTCCAGGGAAAACAACTCTTCCCAGAAGGTTCCCAGGACAGAGCCAAAGGTAAGATGATAAGAACATAAGGACAGCCCCACTGGATCAGGCCATAGGCCCATCTAGTCTAGCTTCCTGTATCTCACAGCGGCCCACCAAATGCCCCAGGGAGCACACCTGATAACAAGAGACCTGAATCCTGGTGCCCTCCCTTGCATTGGCATTCTGGCATAGCCCATTTCTAAAATCAGGAGGTTGCGCATACATATCATGGCTTGTAACCCATAATGGATTTTTCCTCCAGAAACTTGTCCAATCCCCTTTTAAAGGCATCCAGGCCAGATGCCATCACCACATCCTGTGGCAAGGAGTTCCACAGACCAACCACACGCTGAGTAAAGAAATATTTTCTTTTGTCTTTCCTAACCCTCCCAACACTCAATTTTAGTGGTTGTCCCCTGGTTCTGGTGTTATGTGAGAGTGTAAAGAGCATCTCTCTATCCACTCTGTCCATCCCCTGCATAATTTTGTATGTCTCAATCATGTCCCCCCTCAGGCGCCTCTTTTCTAGGCTGAAGAGGCCCAAACGCCATAGCCTTTCCTCATAAGGAAGGTGCCCCAGCCCAGTAATCATTTTAGTCGCTCTCTTTTGCACCTTTTGCATTTCCACTATGTCCTTTTTGAGATGTGGCGACCAGAACTGGACACAATATGCCAGGTGTGGCCTTACCATCGATTTGTACAATGGCATTATAATATTGATCCATCGGACTATCTCACATACCATGATCCAGCTTGCCTTTTTTTTCTCATCCAAGGGGATTGCTGGGTGAATTGCTCTGCTGCTCCTGACAACTGGTTTATAATCTGAAGTGCCTCGTTTCATTCTGCTTCTTGGCAATTCCATCACACCACCACAAATCAGTGCAACCCACGAGGTGAGTCACTTCAGCTCTTGCACTGTTTATTGGGGATCGGAATCCGGGGCTAACTTGGGAATCTACACCATGTGATTTGAGGACATCTTTAGTAAGTGCCGTTACTGAGGTTGCTGGGCGGGGGCAGGTAAAAAAGTGACCTTATCAATGAGCTGCTCTATTTTTGTGGCTTTTCAGAGAAGATGCCTCTTCTAAAATGCCTCTGGCTCCTTGTAGTACTCTTGTATAAAAGGTATTATTTTTCTTAGTGATTAGTGCTATAAGTTTGGAATTTTAAACTGAATTCCATTATTACTGTATGAATGAATTAATTAATGAATGAATCTCTGGCCATAAAGTTTCCTACAATGTAATCTTAAACCAAGCTTTAATTAAACAGTTAGGCCCCCTCCTACTGTCACCACCACTCAGCTTCTCTGCAAGCCAAGGACAAGACAGTGTGCTTTGTTACTCCAAAAGACACAGCCAGTTGCCACCATCTTTTCAATAGGCTAGCTATGACGACACTCAGTAGCATAGCTAGAGGGGGGCAAAAGAACTTCAGGCATCACAACATGCCATTTAAGTGGCCTCACACACTCGCTGTCAGAGCCATTCCAGGCAGTGATGGCAATGTGAGAGGGACCTCTTACAAGGCATGTTGCGATGCCTGCAGTTCTTACCATTTTATCCCCCCCCCAGCTACACTACTGAGAATGCTTGGAACTACTGCACTGCAGAACTGTGCCTCAAACAAACAAACCTCAAAGAAAGACTGAATTTATGGGTGCCAACAGATGCCATAAATCAGTACACATCTCCCTATTGACTAAATGGAGCTGTCTTTTTTTACGCATCCTTCTCCTACAGAAACCAATTAATTGCAACTCTGCAACCTGATTGGGAGAAAGTGCCCGCATTCCTCAACCAAACATGTCTCTTCTGATATATCTGATGGCATTTCAACAGGTACTCCCCGAGCCAGTTTCCATCTGCTCGATATTTGAGTCATGAAGGTGAAATTGATTTTAAAAACTTATATCTTGACAGGATTCTGTCCCTGCCAAACATCTTTCAGGATGACTTGTAAGAACTTTCTGTTCCTACTGTTCCATTTTGTGTTGAAGAATCCGCCCTGAAATTCCATTTGTTAAAGGGGTCACATTCCTCATGTTGACAAAACCCATTTTCACTGATCAAGTGCAAGTAGACAGAAATGGTGTCTGCGAATGACAGGGCAGACCAGACAGTTCATCAGCATCAGGCTCATTGTCTGAGTTCTTTGCCAAGAAAAAAAAGAGGGAGATTATGTATTTGTTCTGGTAAGTGTCTTCAGCAGCTTTCCAAGGGCCCTTGTGTAAAAATGAAAGAAGAGCAGGGGATAGAGCCAGGTGCCTCACACTCCATTCCAGACAGTCCTAATTCTCTGGGCAAATACGTTGCAGTGAAAGGTCTGTAGAGGTGATAAACAAGGTAATCTTATTAACATAATAAAAGGTGCAGCACTGAGTTGATTTGGCCTTTCAGGACTGTGTCTGTCTGCACTGGTGGCAAGGAGGGGAGGAGGGGAGGATAGGATATATCTGGACTTTCAGAAGGCATTTGACACGGTCCCTCACCAAAGGCTACTGAAAAAACTCCACAGTCAGGGAATTAGAGGACAGGTCCTCTCGTGGATTGAGAACTGGTTGGAGGCCAGGAAGCAGAGAGTGGGTGTCAATGGGCAATTTTCACAATGGAGAGAGGTGAAAAGCGGTGTGCCCCAAGGATCTGTCTTGGGACCGGTGCTTTTCAACCTCTTCATAAATGACCTGGAGACAGGGTTGAGCAGTGAAGTGGCTAAGTTTGCAGACGACACCAAACTTTTCCGAGTGGTAAAGACCAGAAGTGATTGTGAGGAGCTCCAGAAGGATCTCTCCAGACTGGCAGAATGGGCAGCAAAATGGCAGATGCGCTTCAATGTCAGTAAGTGTAAAGTCATGCACATTGGGGCAAAAAATCAAAACTTTAGATATAGGCTGATGGGTTCTGAGCTGTCTGTGACAGATCAGGAGAGAGATCTTGGGGTGGTGGTGGACAGGTCGATGAAAGTGTCGACCCAATGTGCGGCGGCAGTGAAGAAGGCCAATTCTATGCTTGGGATCATTAGGAAGGGTATTGAGAACAAAACGGCTAATATTATAATGCCGTTGTACAAATCGATGGTAAGGCCACACCTGGAGTATTGTGTCCAGTTCTGGTCGCCGCATCTCAAAAAAGACATAGTGGAAATGGAAAAGGTGCAAAAGAGAGCGACTAAGCTGATTACGGGGCTGGGGCACCTTCCTTATGAGGAAAGGCTATGGCGTTTGGGCCTCTTCAGCCTAGAAAAGAGACGCTTGAGGGGGGACATGATTGAGACATACAAAATTATGCAGGGGATGGACAGAGTGGATAGGGAGATGCTCTTTACACTCTCACATAATACCAGAACCAGGGGACATCCACTAAAATTGAGTGTTGGGCGGGTTAGGACAGACAAAAGAAAATATTTCTTTACTCAGCGCGTGGTCAGTCTGTGGAACTCCTTGCCACAGGATGTGGTGCTGGCGTCTAGCCTAGACGCCTTTAAAAGGGGATTGGACGAGTTTCTGGAGGAAAAATCCATTATGGGGTACAAGCGATGATGTGTATGCGCAACCTCCTGATTTTAGGAATGGGTTAAGTCAGAATGCCAGATGTAGGGGAGAGCACCAGGACGAGGTCTCTTGTTATCTGGTGTGCTCCCTGGGGCATTTGGTGGGCCGCTGTGAGATACAGGAAGCTGGACTAGATGGGCCTATGGCCTGATCCAGTGGGGCTGTTCTTATGTTCTTATGTTCTAGGATTGGGCCCTTATTGGAGTATAAATTTTCATTGGCTGCAGCCCACTTTATCAATAATAGCTGATGGGCAGCCCAATCCTGAGCTGCCCCGAATACGGAGCTGCCATGGCAGCGAAAACAGCTGCCACAGCATCCAGCACACCCCAGGCAGTCACCACCTCCTCCTCCCTTCCCCTGAGTAAAGGAAGCAACCCTGCAATGGGGCTACTTGATTCTACAGCAGCTCTGGAGCTGCCACAGAATTGGAGAGTTCCGTGTTGTGCCACGGGGTCTGACATGGAGCTCAGGATCCAGTGCAGCTGAGCTCCACCAGTCCTGCCCTCCTCCCACCCCGCTCCCTACCCCCCGCATGCCTCCTCCTCACCCTCCCCATCTCCCCCCACCCTGGAATGCCTCCTTTCCGCCTCCCCCCAACTTCTCCTTTGCCCAGCAGTTCAGGCTACCACCAAGTGGTGGAGCACCGTCTTTCCACCAACGCTGGGCCAGTGGTAAGGGCTCGCAAATGTGCTTTACAACACGTTTGCAACAGTGCGTGCTGATGGTGAGCTGGCATGCACTGCTTAGGATTGGGCTCTGGGGCTTCAGTCCTATACACACTTTCCTGGGAGTAAACTCCAATAAACACTGTGGGATTTACTTCTGAACAGACATTCCTAAGATTGTGCTGTCAGTTATTATATTGGTTAATATCAGTGTATAAGAATATTATACAGTAAATAACATTGTATAATAAATGTGTTTGCCACAAACTTCCTGGATGCTTTGTTGATACAGACTAACATGGCTATCACGATCTTTAAAGAGTAGCAAACATATTCATATATATTTAGTTATACCTCCCATAATGCTCCTTCCTTTAGTCCTGATTCATTACAGCACACTTTGTCCTCATGTGATCAACAGCTATTCTAGCTAATGAGAGCAGTGCATTTCCTGCCTATTAAATTAATGATTTATTCAATAGTACTGTTTTGCACAGCACTCAGCATTTCAGAATGGATACCATGCATTGTGCTTATCACTGTAAACACACACACACACACACAGAGAGAGAGAGAGAGAGAGAGAGAGAGAGAGAGAGAGAGAGAGAGAGAGAGAGATACCTAGGGCAGCAGTCCAAAGTGTGTTGTCTTTGAAAATATTGATAGTGACTCACTTCCGGTTTCGCAATCACAAACCGGAAGTAGGTTGCGATCAATATTTTCAATGTCAGCGTGCTTCGGGGGGGGACCTCCATAGGCTGATGTGGGGCTCCCCGCACCCCGAAAGGCTGCAAGAGGCTCTGGTAAGTCTAGCCAAGCCCCTGCACCCCTTCACAGTGACGGGATCCTGGCAATCATGTCGCTGCCTTCCCCCCTCCCCACCCCTTAAGGGAAAAGTGGCCAGGGCTCTCTGGCTGGGGCATCACGACGCCCCTGTTTGAGAACCTCTGGTCTTGGGAAAGGCAATTTGAATCATCTCTCTCAGATATCCCATTGCCACTGTCCACTCATACACATTCGTTCCCCATTCATTTTCCTGTGACCATATGACAGTCTCAGAGCCAGTGGACATTACGTAACTGGACTAATGCCACTGGCATGCAGGAAACTTCCTGTTCCTTGCCCTGTTCCCCTTCTCCCTGGAGCATCCTGCTTTGTTCACTTTCCACACCTCTGGATTGAAATGCAAACGCAAAACACCAAGTATGGGAATTCTTCGCTTGGATATTCCATTATTCAGAGAGAATAAGAGGCAGGCAGGCATGAAGAAGCACAGAACAAGAAAGGTACAGGCTGATGAATGTTTAAAAAGTAAGTATCATCTGACAATGGGAGATTGTTACTAATGACAACAACTTGGCTATTATCTGTTTCAATTACTCTGTGTCTGCCTGGAAGTAAATTAACACAGGAGATTCCAGGCATGCTAAACCATAAATTAGGGCCTGCGAGTGCTAGCAGGCAAAAATACAAGACAAAACCACACGTACAATGCTGCCTTCACATTATGCTTGTAAAAGCCCAGCAGCCCAATCCTATTCAAGTTCCCCTACATCCAGTGGCATAGCTAATGATCATGTAGCCTGGTGCCAAGTTCAAAATGTTGCCCCGGAAGTGATTTCACAACCGGAAGTGACATCACACCCGGGCTTTTTAAAAAGTGAAAATTGGGAGGAACCCACCTCCTCCCCCCAGCAGCTTGCCACCTACTTGCTTTGCTGCCTACCCCCAGTCAGTGGCATAGCTAAGGCATCTATCTGCTACCTGGGGTCAAAGAAGATTTGTAGCCCCCCCCAGACAAAATCAAATTAATTAAGCAAATAAATGAAAAGTGTGCCGCTGATAGGTTTGAGATACTGTGCTGGAGTGAAGAGGGATGGTTATTCTCCCCTTGCTAAATATAAGAGGGGCACCACTTGAAAAAGTGCCTTTTACCCAGTTAGCAGGGGTAACTGTATTATGATACGTAGAAATGAGAGCTGACTCATATTAACACCTTATTGGTTTCATGCTGTATCATGATAATACGTAATTGCAACATGTCAATAACATAATAATATGTCACTGGCTCAGAACAATCAGTCTCATAGGTCTGTTTTGAGTTAAGAAAATCCACTTTTTGTTCCATAAGGCAATTCTGTTTTTATTTTCTGGTTAATTGGCCATAACATTTGATAGAATACAGATATTTCAATGCAGTTTGTTTCATTGCATTCTGCATTAAATTGTCTTTCCAATGATATATAACATGTTGGTATTATTCATACATATCAAGATTTTCACAATTTTGATCACTATTATCAAATTCAGCTTGTTGCCCCCCTGAAGCTTGATGCCCGGTGCAACAGCTACTGCCTGCACCCCCTTAGCTCTGCCACTGCCTACACCAGTGCAGCAGAACCAGGGTGGCGTGCGCTGCACACTGCAGGGGAATTTTGCATGTTTGTGATAAGGGGACATTTGTCCCCTTGCCCTGGGGACATTTCCAGCAGCCACAATGGGGTAAATCAGACCTGCACCTGCTAAATCTTTGGTGTAAGTCCACATTTTCTCATGTTGGCAAATCAGGCCCAGAACGGACACGATGTGTGCAGATGCTGCCAATCCTGCCCCGCTCCCGGGCCTGATCTGCCAACCCCAGCCCATGTTGCCACCCTTCTCTGCTCTGTTACACCCCCACCCTGCCCTCACACAGCCCCTCCATTGCCTGGTACGGTACATACCATCAGTGGCATCACTAGGATTCGCGTCACCCAGTGTGGGAGGCCTGTGCATCACCCCATGTAGTGGGCGGGGCAACACCCCACGTGGGTGTGGTGATGCACCTTCGCCCCGCCCCCACTGGTTTTTGGCCATACCTTTAGTTATAACACAATATTTCAATGTGGTTTGTTTCATTGCATTCTGCATGAAATTACACACTGATTGATATATAACATGATGGTCTTATTCCTCCAAATTCTGATTTGAGTAATTTTGAAAACTTGTAGAGACTCTCTCTCTCTCTCTCTCTCTCTCTCTCTCACACACACACACACACACACACACACACACACCTGTGTCAAATTACTAACACCTTATTGCAGCAGTTCTCAATCTTTTAGCACTGGGACCCACTTTTTAGAATGACAATCTGTCCAGGACCCATTCGAAGTGATGTCATGGCTAGAAGTGACATCATCAAGCAATTAAAATAAATAATTCTAAATAATTAAATTAAAATAAAATAATTAAATAAGGGGGGGCCAGTCCTGTTCCACCAAGTGAATCTACTCTGCAGTAAGTCCTATTGTGGTCAATGGGGCTTACTCTCAGGAAAGTGTGGGTAGAATTGCAGCCTGTGAGCCCAAGTCTATGCATGTCTACTCTGAAGTATGTCCCATAGTGGTCAATGGAGCTTACTCTGTAGTCTGCCCCCCAAAATAACAACCCCCCAGAAAGAATCAGTGAGATTTCCAGCCCTCCCCAGTACCCAGTTTAAAGTTCTTCTATTTCAGTGACATCGAGATAAAGACCCAGCTGGCTTCACAAGTGCAAAATAGAGAACTGTCCCCTTATCATTCAAGCTTCTTTTTTGTTCTTTTTAGGGAAGGGGGAGGCTGCTTTCTGGAGCAGCTCCATCGGATCAGGACCCTTCTGGTGTCCTCACATTCCCCTTTGCCTGGCCTGACCACCAGCCAAGGCACATCTGCCTACTCACGAGTACACACGACTGTGAGGCTGCTTTGCTTTCCATAGGGCTCCACAGACTGGGAGGGAGGCAGCTGGGACGGGGGAGCTCCTTCTCGGGTGTTTATGGGGGCTGCATTCATTGGATGAGGACCATTCTGACATCCTTGGAGCCTCTCAGCCTGCCTCCACTAAGGCAAGTCCGCCTACTCACAAGTAAATGGAGCAACATGGCTTCGTTTTGGGCTTAGACTCGCAGCTGGGAGGGGGGAGCTTCTCAGGTGTTTTGGGGGGCTGCATTCATTGGATTGGGACCATTCTGGTGCTGTTGAATTCCTCTCAGCCTGCCCTTTCCGACGGACTATGGCAAGTACGCCTACTCACAAGTAAATGTGCGATACGACTCACTTTCACTTTCCATAGGACTCCATGCACTTTTTCCTTCTGGTTTTTTGGCCATAACTTTTGAACAAAAAGAGTTATTTCAATTCTGTGTTTTGTATTGCACTCTGCTGGCCATCCCGCATCCAACGGTGTATGGCAGGGGTGCTCAATAGGTGGATCGTGATCTACCGGTAGATCGCAAGGCAAAATGAGTAGATCGCGGAGTCCCGACCCCCCCTTCAGGTGCCTCTGGGAGGAAACGCCGGGAGTAAGGCCCATTGTACTCAATGGGCCTTACTCCCAGGTAAGTGTGGCTAGGATTGCAGCCTCACAGCCTAATCCTAGGCATGTCTACTCAGGAGTAAGTCCTGTTATACTCAGTGGGGCTCAAGGTACACCAACATACATTGTACACATAAATGTTATATGTTATGATGGCGCGAACATTGTAAAAAAAACTCTGGTAGATCTCCGGGCCTTGCTGGGTTTCAAAGTAGCTCTCGAGCCAAAAAAGTGTGAGCACCCCTGGTGTATGGCATGACATGGTAGCTCCTAATCCCACGATGTTAGCGCATCCTCCCCAGAGCACATCACACACACCCCGGCGCGTCACCTGGTGCAGCTGTCACCCCCCGCACCCCCCTAGCGATGCCAGTGCATACCATGTCAGGTGCATGCTGCAGCTTGCACTGGTGCCAGCAGGACAGCACAAGCCTTCCCACCAGTGCCATAATTTCTGCACATTTTTGACAGCCTTTGACAACAGAACACATGCTCCACTGGCACAAGTGGGTGATAGGACTGGGCCATAGTTCTAACTGACGGTGTATTTAAACGATACCTTTCCAGACTCACATGCCTGAAGACTGTACCATACAAAAATGCCTCTACATAGAAACCATTGTATCAGGGAGAACTAGTGTGGGCTAGTTTTCTACTAATCTGGGCTTGGTTCAAGGTGCTGGTACTTTCCTTTAAAGCCCTAAAAAACCTGGGACCATGGTATCTGAGGGACTGCCTACTCCCATATAATCTTGCCCTCTCTCTAGGTCATCGGAGAGGGCCCTGTTGACATTGTCACTGCCAGGAGAAGTGAGGGGTGTGGCAGCAAGAGAAAGGGCCTTCTCATGTGTGGCACTACTTTTATGGAACTCACTACCAGCACATCTAAAATCTGCGCCTTCAATAGAAAGTTTTGGGTGAGGCCTAAAAACATTTTTATTTACATTAGCTTTTGGGGGTGGGTAATGGTGGAATACTCCTGGTTGCCATTTATGTGGCCTGTTCTTTATTGTGTATTCACAAGTTTTTAGCTTGGTGTGTACTGCTTTTTACTTGCCACTACCTATGGGTTTTAGAATTATGTTACTTGCTGTGCTGGTTTTAAATGATTTAGATTGTAACTATTTATTTTATAATTTGATGCTGCATTTTATGTATTAAGTTTTGTAAATAGCCTTGAGCTTTGGGAAAGGCAGGGTATAAATGTTTCAAAATAATCTCCTCGTCTGTGTGTATGGATTTCCTGTATGGACAAACATTCACAGTGCAAGCCTAAGCAGGTTGGCTCCCATTGTGACCTTACTCCCAGGTAGGCATGCATAAGATCAAGCTGTCAGTAACGTCAACTCCAACTTGCAGACCCAAGTGGTATGGGTGAAACACAGGTTTACCATTTCAGTGAGAATTAGATCTGATGATGTTCCTCTGGGCTAGTGATTGGTTGGTCAGAGAATTACTGCCCCCCCCCATATACACCGCCATCTAAAGGTGAGTAATTCTAACTCTGCAGTCATCCAAAGGTGAGAAATGGTAAATGTTACATCTGTGCATGACACTCTATGACAGTGGCTCCCCTGATCCTTGTGGCCATTGGCCGTGGCTCCCCATTACATCACCTCACCTCAGTTACCCCCAAAATGGGGATGAAGATCAAACACTAGAAACAAAAAAACAGCTGCCAGAACTCTGAGGCTGCAATCCTAACCACACTTACCTGAGAGTAAGCCCCATTGAACAAAATAGGACTTACTTCTAAGTAGACCTGGTTAGGCTTGTGCCCTGAGTTTGTTAGCAGCACATCTGGAGGGGTTTGGAAAGGGAGGGAGAAGTGATGAATTTGCTGGGGGAGGGGAAGACTTTGTTTTGTGTGTATCTGCTAATTGCAAACTGAGACCCAGAGACTGTGGCTGCAATCCTAACCTCACTTTCCTGGGAGTAAGTCCCACTGAACACAGTAGGACTTACTTCTGAGTAGACCTAACTAGGATTGTGCCTTTTGTCTTATAATAGCAGCTAACATGGGAAGTAACCCCCCCCCCCCAAAAAAAAGGAGGCAGGAGGAAAAAGGGGGTGGCTGAAAAGGAATGGTGTTTTTATTTTTTAATCCACTTTTGGAGAGAGAGCCATCAAGAGTGGCTTTTTTTCTTTTTTGACGGGGGAAGAAAAAGAGAAAGGTGAGGATCCTTGGTTAAGCTAACACAGACCCCAGCCTATGTAGGTCTACTCAGAAGTAAGTCGCATTTGAGTCAATGGGGCTTACTCCCAGGAAAGTGCAACTAGAATTGCAGCCACACAGAGCCAGATCACAACTCACACACATGCTCACTAAGTACATGCTCACACACATACACCCCAACATGCAGGTGCCACCCCTATTCCCCCAGGCAAGATGTAGGGATGCAGGCTGGCCATTTGGACACCCTGCCCCCCAAGAGCAGGCTGGGCTACCTCCTTCCCAAGCAGAGGAAACTGCTCTCTCTAGGTCAGGCTTCCCTCCCAGTTTGAAGCCTGCCAGGAGCATGCCCTGTGCTGATGAGATGCAGCACCTCCAGCCTTGACCAATCCCAGGTTGCCCAGGGCGAGGGGCACACTGGGAAATGTAGTCCTTGGGGCGAGGTTGCACATGGAGAGAGCTCCATGATGAGATGCGGGACCCCTGCCTGCCTGCCCAGCCAGCCTTCTCTCCCACCTCCCCTCACCATGTTTCACACAGCCCCACCCACCTCGTTCTCAGCCTCTGAAAAGCAGCAAGTCAGGAGGATGCAGCTAAGCTGAGCAGAGCAGCCGCCCACCACCTCTCTCCCCGAGATGCCTGGCAATGCCCCTGGAGGCTAGCCACGCCTCACTAGGGAGGGGGGATGCACAGATTGAATACCTCAGCTCTATGATATAAGAACATGCTATAAACCGTAAAGAACATCATTTCAAAGTCTTTCAGTAGTTGATTGATCCACCTTCTAAAGTTCATTTCCTTTAACCCATTCAGAAATAAACCATTGTACATACATCTTGAAATGTTATAGAGGAATAATTTACTTGAATTATAAATCCACACTCCTAATGCTCTAGATTTGTTTCATATCCTGATAAAACCTGGGCAAATCTGTGAATTATCTGCATGATGAGTATGCTCTGTCTCCTTCATCACATGCCTGAGTGCTTTCATTATACTTGCAATTAAGACTGGACCTTGAAAAACATCAAACCCAGCAAATGAGTCAGTAGGCAGCCCCTGTGTCAACATCCTCACAAGAGTTCAAGGAACCTGCTTTGCAGAATGGAAATCCCATTTCTAACAATGCAGTGGCATTTTGTTTGAAACTGACTTTTCCATGAAGTGCTGGGAGAGAGACAGAGTAAAGGACAGGCTGCCAAATGAAAATGGTATGAGATTATGACATTATGAATACAAGTGCAGTGGCATCATACACTGGATACTAGGGTTACAATCCTGTGCAAGCTTACCTGGAACTAGGCCCCAATTGAACACAGTGGTGCTAAGTCTGCAGTCCTATACACATTTATCTGGGAGGAAGCTGCACTGAACACAATAGTACTTCTGAGTAGACAAGTATAGGATTGCACTGTTAGTTCTGACTTCTGTGATGTCTGTTACCTGTGAGTAAGTGTTGGATTGCACAGTGCACCACTTCATACCTACATCTGCCATATCTACATCAAGTTCACAAACTGGGTATTTATTTATTTATTTGATGTCTATACAATTTTTCTAAAAAGTGGTGCATAGACAAACAAAAGCAAAAAGATAAAGCAGTAGAATCAAGTATTAAAAGAGAAACCATAAAAACCATTAAAACAGTAAAAATAACAATAAAAGAGCATTTGTCATTTAGCTAAATGAAATAGTTAGAAGGAGGGGTCCTTGCAGGGATACTTTTAGAGAAGGAAGACAGACTGTTTCCCCTCCACATATATACAGGAGGCACCTTTGTGTTGAAAGGCAAGACAGAAAATAAACGAATAAACCAATTACACAAAAGGTCCCGCCACTTTTCGGATTGTATTTTCTCTACAAATCTGGTGTGTCCTTTGTCAACAAAAGCACAGAAGCAAAAGCCGTTTTTGGTAATAATACAAATGAGACTCTACAACTGACCACCTTCAGACCTGACAAAATCTCCCCCACAGCTAATATCTTTCATGCTAATAAGAGACCATTTCACCCACCACCAAAAGAGGCTGTTCCACTAACCTAAAATGAAGCATGAATTTTATCAATTAATTGTTTTAAGATGTTTCTCTGCAGATCACTCAAATAATTATGGTTGCTCTATTTTTCTCCAGAGAAACGCCATGTCCAGGCTCAAACAAAGACACAAAGAGAGAGAGAGAGAGAGAGAGAGAGAGAGAGAGAGAGAGCCTGGGTGGTTCTGCCTAATTAGACAACTAGTGTCTAATTAAATGCATACACACTGTTGCAGTGTCTCAGGATACTTGTTTGGTTGTGAAATGAGTTTTTTCAAACCTTTAGTCACACAGTCAGATTCCATCACAAACCGAGGAGATCAGATTTTCCTTTGAAACCCACTGTTAGAAGAACAGGAGGTTTTCCATATATATATACAAACAGGAAATTTCACATGCTCACACAATGGACTTGAAGCCCTTCATCATGTGGCCAAATCTATAATTCTATTTAAGAACATCATATATACTAGAATTGTGTCACTCTTCTGATATATCTCATATGACTTTTTGGCACAATGACTGGAAGAATGCAGTTTAAGTCAATGGAGAAAGAGTCAGACCAGATCTATTCAGATCAGTCAATCCTGTGTCCTTTTGTTTAGGAAAAAAATGTCAGAAGTATTGCTTGCTTTGTACTATGTTTGCCTTGAAAGGAATTGTATTCCCCATGGAATGTAACTGTTATTGGTAAGTTGAGAATAAAGTTTTAGATTATAGCCAACATTGTTCCTTCTTTACATTAGAAAAGGGGTCTCCAAACCCCAGCCCGGGGGCCAGATGCGGCCCACAGCAAGCCTCTATCTGGCCCACAGCCAGCCTCTTGTCCCCTCTGGCCCACTCAACTGAACACAACTGGAGCTGTGCTCTGGTTGTGTCTGGAGGGTGTTCTGAGAGCCAGAGAGGTTGAATGAATGAACCCATTCGTTCATTTATTCACTCATCTAAGTTCCATCTCTAATTTATTCATTTAAATTTTATATTTAAAGTTTTTTTCCAGCCCTCTATTGGGGCTCAGCCCTCTACTGCACCAGATATTTGATGCGGCCCTCTGGTCAAAAAGTTTGGCGACCCCTGCATTAGAAGGACCACTATGAATTTAAGAAAATTGGTACAAACACATCTTAAATAAGCTAACAGTCTTATTTCAAGAATGGGAGTTTGGTATTAAGATATGTGAAAATGTGACATTGCAAGCAGGTCTGTGCTTTCAGATTGGAAAGTGACACAGTTCCTGGAACAACATATGGAAGGGTTCTGTAAATGCTCATGGAGTCCATGTAAAAGGGAGTTTATACATCTTCCTCATGGACAGGTGTGAGGATTTCTCAGGTAGGAAGGTCACCTTGCATGCCTTCCTGTGGGAGACAAGTGTGAGCGAGTCCCTGTGCAAAGAGCTCCAAGGAGATTTATGAGATATGAACGGCTCTCCTCTCTCCAAGGAGAGCCATTGTATCCTTTTTTATTGCTTCTAGATGTGTGAAGAGGCTCAAAGAAAAAGCATGTGTAGTTCTAGACTTTGTACATCTTTACTTCAAAAGAGGTCCTTTAAAAAAAATAAATTCTAGTCTACACAGTGTCCAGATTCAAGAATGTAGCTGCTCTTGAACTGGTGACATGTGGCTTTAATGTGTGGAAAAACTCCCAGACAACTTTGGGGGGAATTCTTTGTTTCCTTGAGGGTCAAAGAATATAATTTAATTGTACGTAATTCCACAGGTTGAGATACAATTATTTCGTGTGGTTAAAATTATCTGACTGCCGAGGGTAATTGACTGTACCTCTTGTGAGAGAAGCGTGTGTTTCCCAGGCAAACACTTCTGTATCTTCAGTGCTGGGGGCAGGTTCCTATGGCTCTGGGGTAAGCTTTGTACTGGATTCCCATGGTGCCCTTGCAAATCCTTTAGTGGCACATGGGCCATTACTACTGCCACAGATTTTGAACATCAGCCGAGCAAGGTGGGCTCTCTGATGGGCATGGGCCTCTGGTCAGTTGCAGAGCATGCAGGAAGATCCATATTCAATCCCAGGTAGCTTCCTGGCCCAAATAAGAGTAGGAAAGACCTTGTTGCCTATTTGTTTGGACTAATGGCTCAGTTCAGGTTCTGGCTCAGTAAAAGGCAGCTTCATATCCTCAGCATTTGAAGGTCTGTTTGGAGGGATGCTTAATATGTGGAGTCACCCAGTATCCCATTATTGCACTTGATTCTGCAAGCCTCATATTGCCGTAAGGAGCTTCACATACCATACCACATATGTGAGGTAATGATTGACATTTCACCACAGCACCTTCCTCTTTACCCAAGTGATGATGCCTTATTAAAATGGGCCTCTGTTCCTGATGCTGTGTCTTCCAAAGAGGGAGAGAGAGAGAGAGAAAGAACACTGCCAGTTCTAATTATTGATCCTCCGTCATGTGCCCACTTAGTGTTCACGGATGCTTGCAGTGTCTCTTGTTCTTTTTCCTTCTCGCATGGCTGCCAGACACTTTCAGAAGTAACTAGGTGTCTGGCTGCATTAACATCTAAAAATGTGCTGCCTATTTTTGTGGCTTTCACTGTGTGACACATGGGACTAGGCACTAAATCTCTCAGGCAGCATCAGTGCACGCCAGAGCACTGTTTCAGTTATTCATTTTTGTTCCCCTGTCATATTTAGCATCTTGTGGGAGCAGCAGCCAAGGACAGGAGTGGCTCATGCTAGTGCTGTGAGGTTTGCATCATACAGTAGCTTCTAGCAGTCTACGCAAAACTCCTAAGTCTAGTGAGATGATGCCAATGGCCGCCACAGGTGCAACGTCTACCCTGTTGACCCTCATCGGTTATCCTTCAGCGCAGCAGGCATAGTTGGTAAGCTACAGCTCAGCAGAGTGGAATAAAGGAGATTCAGCCAGTAACCATGCAGGGATATAACTGCCAACCGGGAGGGCACCAGGATGCAGGTTGTGTCTCTTGTCTTGTGTTGTCTTCCCTGAAGCATTTGGTGGGCCACTGTGAGGTACAGGAAGCTGGACTAGATGGGCCATTGGCCTGATCCAGCGTGGCTCTTCTTATGTTTTTATGTGCTTATGTTTTTATCTAACGACCCTCAGGCCCCAATCCTATCCCTCACCAAGTTATATCATGAAGCCGCAACAATGAAGGCCGCACTACATGCTATTGTGGGGGGAGGCGATCAGACAGTCTGCAGAGGAGTAAGTAGAAATATTTTTACTTACCTCCTGGCAGGCTGCCTGATAGCCTATTGTCTCCTTGGACATCCCTTGTTGGCAACCTTCAGTCTCGAAAGACTATGGTATCGCACTCTGAATGGTGGTTCTGGAACAGCGTCTAGTGTGGCTGAAAAGGGCGATTCGGGAGTGACAATCCCTTCCACACTGGGAGCAAGTGCATTCTGTCCCTGGTCTGACTCCCTGGCTATGGGCCTTCCTTCTTTGCCTCTTTGTCTCAGTCTGTTGGCCAAGTGGCCAACTGGGAAAGGCCATGCTGCACAGCCTGCCTCCAAGCGGGCCGCTCAGGGTTTCCTTGGACATATGCCAGCCATTTTGGCATATGTCCAAGGACAGAAAAAGGGAGGAGTGGCTGGGGATAAGCGTGTACAACCACCACCAGATTCACCCCAACATGCCCATAATTCCTCCTCCAATGTGCCCCATGACTCCCTCTCCCTACCCATGAACCACACCCGTGCCAGCTTACCTGCCCAGCACAGACCGTTGGCTGAAGCAGTGAACCTCCGACGCTGATGCTGCTTTGCAGTGGCAGCTCAGAAATGGCTGCCGGCGGAATGTTCCATGTGTCAGCAGGCAATTTACTATGATACTATGGTTGGCAACCTTCAGTCTTGAAAGACTATGGTATAAGCCTACAGCACCCGGTATTCCTAGGCGGTCTCCCATCCAAGTACTAACCAGGCCTGACCCTGCTTAGCTTCCGAGATCAGACGAGATTGGGCATGTGCAGGATACTAGATGTGTGCATAAGTGTTGAAGACAGAGGCACATGCCTCTGTCTCTGATTCCTGGTGAGTTGAATAGGTTCCAGCTGATCTGAGTGATTATTTCCATATCAGTCAAAACCTACATAAGTGAGTCCACTGCGGTCATGGTGTTTATATATCTGTTCTAATATTTTAAAATCAAATATATTTCATATCAGAAGGAGCCCTAGCATCCACAGTGCAGCTGCCTTGATTTACCTCATCTGCCCTCACAGGTTTCATTTACGCACACACACACACACCCCCAAAGGGAGGTAGAAAGAGTTGATGGGGCTATGAAAAACAAGTTGTCAGAAAATCCATTTTTGATGTATGTACAAGTCTACAGATAAGTAGTGGTGGTGGTTATGAATGATGATGATGATGATGATAGTCATTCTGGAGCCTGGGTATAACTGGGAGAATTATCATTATTCTACACTTCAGTGTCATGCTAAGAATATATTTCTGTGGCAACTTGTTCAACTGAATTCATCATAGGCTTACAAGTGGTTTTAAAAGCTGGCCAGCCAAACTTCATGGTGATTAGCTCTAAGTATGCAGCTAGATGTTATTTTATGCTCCTGATTCATTAAAGAACAGACCAGGAGAAAGGGTTATGACTTAGTATTTTGTTAACCCTGTGTTTTGTTAACTCTGTGTTTTGTTAAGCCACAGAATAAAGGAAGAAAGCTAAAGCTGTTTAACCAAAAGACTGAGTTTGGGAAAATATAACTTGCCTGTACACTATTAGTTAATGACAGGAAAGGACATTTATTATTTGAATAGCAGAAGAATCAAAGAAATTTATTAATAACTAGATCACTTTTGTCAGTTTAACTCTCAAAAATAAGAGCAAATAAATTGAAGTTAGCATCTTTGAATGTAAAGGATTAATTTGCAGTTGTTTATTGTGATCAATATTATCCGTTATTATCATCATTATCATTATCATTATTAAGAACTATACCAGCATAGGAGCCACAAAAGAAACAAGCAGATGGTCCCACTGCACAAGGAGAACCTATCGAGGAGGGAGTAGCTCCTTATCTGGCTGAGAAGCGGAATGCAGCTTCAAGCACACAGCCCACAATTTAAAGATTACGCAGACATGAGGAAATCCATCACCACTTCAGTCTGTATTTACCAATTTACAACAGCATAGCAAAGAGGAGACAGCAAATTACACAACACATATGACCACCAACGACCCATGAATGAGGGCTCTCACAGTCTTTCTTATAAAGCTCTGCACACAAATCAGGATGGGTGGTGTCTCACCCTCCTGCCACACCAGGTCTCATGATGCATGACTCATCTCTTTGATTGCATCAGCTAGCTTACTTTACACCTGAGTCTTGGTGACTCAGCACTTCACATACATTAGGCCCTGCCTTATTCAGGCCTGCAAATTTCACCTGGGTTATGTTCTAACCCTGACAGAACCCCCTCCTCAGTCTAGGTCTCTGGGGGCTCCTCCTGCCTGCCTAGCAGGGGCTCCACTCACACACACCCCCTGTCCTGACCAGCATGCAATAGCCCAGCTCTCCTCGCAAACACACATCTTCCTCCTACTCTCAGTGCAGGCAAGCAGGCAGGCAGCCTCCCTCCTCTGCTCCACACAAGTCCTCTCTCTTGCCATGGAAGCCAAAGAGGGCTTCAGGGGGCAGCGTGTGGAGCAGGACAGGTGGGGAGGGCTGGCAAGAAGGGTGAAAGAAAGGTGCACGTGTGCCTGAATGAGCGGGTGGACCTGGAGGAGTCTCAGCTGTGGGAGGGGAAGAGGGCCAGCTCCTCCATGGTGTCTGCCGCGGCTGCTGCGGTCCTTGAGCACTGCTGGAGATGAGGGCTAGACTATCCCGCCCCCTCACAAACAAGTGATTCCTTCCATTTGGGCTGCAGGGAGTGGCAACATACATTTGAGTGCCTCACCGTGACTGTTGCCCCTCTTCTCTCCGGAGTACCTGGCACTGGCAGGGCTGCCAGCAGGAGCCCAATTGTCACGCACAGGCACGGTTGCCTGCAAGTTGTTGCCCCCACCCACTCTGTAGCCCGGTGCACCTGCTACCCCCTGCATCTCCCTGGCTATGCTACTGGCTTGAAGTTGCCTCCTTTCTTGCTCTGTCTTTAGGCGACCTCAGTCCCCTCATTCCTTTTCTGGCACAATTCCATGTGCTGTTCAACCCTGGCCCTTTCATGAGGCTACCTGATGTGGGTTGCATCAGCAGCAGATGATGAGGGGTCCAAACCGGGGCCAACTCAGGGTCCTCCACCACCACCATGTGCCCCCAATGAAAGCCTCACTCAAACAAGAAGTAGGTCATTCCCCTCCTTACCGTGAACCTCATGTACTTGTGTGTAACTTGGACATGTTGGACTTCTAGTTTCAGTAAAGGCTTTCATTTACAACATGTGCATGTCCCTGTAATTGAAACCAGAAATCCTGCATGTCCAAGTTTCACATCAGCGCATGAGGATCACCGTAAGGGTTTTGGCTGGGATTGGTAGACTTGAGGTGGCATCAGGTGGCGTTCCAACCCAAACGTTAACCCTCTGGCAAGTTGTCCAAGTGCCCAGTTCCAAATCGGTGATGCTGCGCTCGTGCTGGTTGACCTCTGCAGCCTTGCTCATGTGGGGACTGAGTGCCTGAGTCCTGCTTCCATATGAACCTGCCTAGGGGTTAACATCTGGACAGAGATTCTTCTATGCCCCACCATCATCCAGCCTGCATCCAACTGGGATGTGGTAACAGGTTTCCCCTGAGACCAGCCCAAGATTGGGAACAGCCTCCTGAGGAGACTCTGCCTCACTCCTTTCTTGGGAGACTCTTCTTTGTACTGCTGTGGTGGGGCTGCACATTCCTGTGCATATTTGCGATGTGCTGGTGTTGCGCCTAGTTTGTGTTGGCCGCCTTGAGTGCTGACTATGAAATGGAAAAAGGTTGGATAAAAATACATATACAGAAAGAATGTTCACTATTTGGTTCATGAGTTTGGAACCATGAGTCTCGTGGTCCAGGTCTATGGGCCAAAGCAGGGCCAGTAAGTAGGCAGGGGTAGAATTGTCCTCTTCATGTAGCCCTCGCCCTGTAGGTCCCCCCCCCCAAGGATGTTCTACTCTATCCTGAAACAGCCCACCTCTCTGCTCCTGCAGGTGTCAGCTGAGAGTTCCTCCTCCGCAGTCCAAAAGGCTCCATCGGGCTTCATGCAGGAAGAGGATGGCAAGCTGAGCCTCTTGGGTAAGAACAGAGGTGCCTTTTATTGTCCAAATTTGGACCCTCCCCCTTCTGGGCCAACATTGGCTCTGTTTTTGCTTCTCCCTTCAGAGAGCTCAGCCCCTCTCCAGCGCCTCCAGAGCAGGGTTCTTTCACCCTTTTCTCTAGCAGGCAACACTTCTCTGCTGCCACCAGACAGCTGCTGTGCTCATAAGTGGGCAGCAAGACCCATTGCACAGAAAGGGGCTTCTCCACTCGCAGCTGCCTCCTTATCGCTCTTCCGTTCTGCATCCTCCATGCCTCTATTTTTGCCATGGAGAGGAGTGGTGATCAGGTGGGGAGGAAGGCTGCTGATCAGGCCTGGGAAAGGAGTAGATTCGGTAATGGTGGCACACGCCAAATACTGGTCTCATCCTGGACCTGCTCCATCTTCCTGGGTCAACGTGGACTTTTGGCAGCATTCTAGCTGGTGCAGGTCCATGTTGACCCATGGCAGCTGCTGGGGGCAACCATGGGGCAAGGGAACAAATGTTTCCTTACTGCAAGGAGGTCTCCAGTGGCCAAAAATCCTCCTCAGGATACAGCAGAAGCTGGGCCCATGTTGCTACATCACCATGTGGGGATTTTGTTAGGTTAGGGCTGCCTGAGCTGGGGGAGGCTATAGGTTGGGAGAAAGGGAATGAAATCCATGTACATAACTGAAGGGCTTTGTTTTCCCCTGGGCTCTTACCAAGTTTCTCTCCTCCTTCCTGAAGGGTGGATGCCGGACTGGGAAAATGAGAGGGAAATACCAGGAATGTTGTTGGACAGAGATGCAGAAGATGCCCTTTGGGGTTGGGAATGCCCATGGGGGCAAGAGGGAAACCCCACAGATGAAAAGATGGAGAAATCATTTCCTTATCTGGGAGGAGCCCTCCAGGAACAGGAGAAACAGACAGAAGAGAGGGGGAAAGAGTGTCCTGGCACTCCAGCAGCATCCCCACAGAGGGAAAACTCAACAAAGCCTTGTTGCTTGAGGAGAACTCCAGTCAAACCAGCACTTCTGCATGTGGAACATCCAGCACAGGGGAAAAACCGTACCTATGTTCGGAATGTGGAAAGATGTTTGCTCAGTATGGTGGCCTCAGACTGCATCAAAGAACACACCCAGGAGAGAAGCCGTACAAATGCCCCCACTGTAGCAGAAGCTTTGCTAAGAAATCAAATCTTACAGCACATCTAAGAATCCACACAGGAGACAAGCCATATGAATGTTCTGAGTGTGGAAAGAGCTGCAGCAGGGAACAGTCTCTTATAGCACATAAAAATATTCACACAGGGGAGAGATCATATGAATGTTCTGAGTGTGGCAAGAGCTTTAGCTGGAAACACTCCTTTATAGCATATCAAAATATTCACACAGGAGAGACACCTTATAAATGTTCTGTGTGTGGTAAGAGCTTCAGGCAGAGAAGAAGCCTTAAATATCATCAAAATAGTCACACAAGTGGGAAACTATATCAATGCGCCAAGTGTGAAAGGACCTTCAGCCACAGTGGAACCTTTAAACAACATCAAAGAAGTCACACAGGGGAGGGGGAGACTGTCCCATGCTGTAGCAAGAGCTTGGGGGAGGAATCGAGCCTTGAATAATGCAGGAGAAGATGCCGCCTGACTGTCTGGAACATTATTACAGTTTCAACCACAGCACAATAATTTCTTCCTCTGTTTTAAAGAGTCCACACAGTGGTGCAAATCCTGTTGGAATCTCTCACTACACTGAAGGTATCAGTTTGTGGACCTGAATTTCTGAACCTCGCAAGGTAGCTGCACAGGCTAAATGGTTGATGGAACATGCAGCCTAAAGATTTGTGGTGCCTGAGTAGTTCTTAATGGAATGTTTTAGTTGGTTGTTTCATTGGTTTGCTCTTTTAATTGTGCTTTTATCTTTTTAGGAAACCATGGAGAAAACCAGGGATGTTTTAGCTTTTTCCATTGTGCAATTAAAACCACTGTGGCTTTGTCCCAGCAGGTGAAGAACGGTGCAGGGGGAGGGAAGGCAGACCAAGAGGGATGTGCGAAGGAGACTGGAGATGCTTCCTGGTGCCCAGTGATCACCAAGGCTGACCTTTCAGCAGCACCACTTCTGCTGAGGGGGTCCCTCTTGCAGACCACCTCTCAGCTGCTGAGCAGTGAAGTGATTCTTTGGCAGAAGCAGCGTGGCTGAAAGGGCAGCCTGTGTGACAATTGGGCTCTCCCATATCTTGAAAATAGGGTCAAGAGGTGCACATTTCCTCCACTGTCATTTGCAGCTCATCAGTTCCTATGTGAGAGCCAAGTGTGTATTTCTGGCCATTATTTTCTTGGTGATGTCATTTCCTGCTTAATGACCGGCCCTGAGCAGGTGCCACGAGTGCCATTCGACTGCTGCATGCAATGAGTTTAGACACCCCTGGTCTACAAAAATGACATGGGGCTCATGCAACCAGTGGTGTCCAAAGGTCGTTCGGCACCCAGGACCCATAAATTTTTGGCAGTTTTGCCCCATACTACACTTGGGCTATGATCCTATCCACACTTACATGGGAGTAAGCCCATTGACTGTAATGGAACTTACTTCTGATTAGATATGCCTAGGGTTGGGCTGTTATTTGGGAAAATGTTCCATTGAAGTCAGTGGGACATCTGAGAGGACATGAGTAGGATTTCTCTGCAAGTCCTTTAGCCTTTACCAAGTACCGAGTTTAGCAGCATGGCTGTTTCTAAAGGTTGAGAGAGAAAATGGAAGACCAAGCTAAAAGTAACACAATCCCAAGGAAAGACACTCTTGCCTGCACACTGCACACCTCCCCCACACTGATCAAATACTGTCAGGCTTTTCTGCCACTTTCCCCAGTGCTGCCGACCTGCCCCATTAGGAAGTACAACATGGAGGCAGAGGCAGAATGCTGGACTCTTTCACAACATCCCAGGTAACAGAGAAGCAGGCAAAGGCGTCACCTTATTCTATAAGCCTGCTGCTTCCGCCCTTGCAACTACCAATCAAAATTAATTATTTAACCAAAACAATTATTATATTATATAATTATTATATAATAATTATTATATTTAACCAAACTTAATTATTTCTTCAGGACATACATCTGCTTGTTCTCTTTGATACTACCCTGCCAGCTGGTTTACGGTCAGTGGCATTGGGCAGGTTGCACTGGGTGAAGCACATGGGGAAGTGACAACACTACTGGTCAAAAACGTTTTAAGTCTTGGTCTTGCAGCTCATGAGAACCTACGTGAGAGCAAAGTGCGTATTTCTGGCCATCATTGGCATGCAGCGCAATCCTATCTTGCGCTGGAACAGGCAGGCCAGGAAGCCTGTGCTATATCCAGCGCAAGACAGGGCCCCAAAGAGGCTCAGCTGGAGGTAAGCCTCCCCTTCCCCTCAGTAAGCCACTGCAGGGTCTCCTTGGACTTGCACCACCTGTGGAGGTGGCACAAGTCAGAGGAGAGTGGAGTAACTGCCAGCCACTCCATGCTGCTCGGGAGCAGGGGTTAGGATGTGGCATATCTACAGGTTCCCAGCCCCACCACACCCTCCCCACTCACCCACCCCTGGGTCGACCCTCATGCTGCCCCAGAACACCTCCCTCCCACCTCCTCCCTGCATTCCCCAGGGTCTTGTGTTGGTCCGGTTTGGCTGATGTGAAGCTCCCCTGTGAAGCCAGCACAAAGGCTGGATTCAGCCTCTGTGGGGCGGCACATGTTCCTGCGCCAGCCCAGCCACCTCCCTAGGAGGAGCAAAGGGACTTGCACTGGTTCAGAGCACTCCTAGGATTGCGCCCTTCATAATGTCACTTCTGGCCCTCAGCAGGCATCAGGATTGCCATTCAGCCCACAGCATGCAATGAGTCTGACACCACTGTTCTAAATAGTGACCTGAGGCTCATCCAACAAAGGATGCCCTTCCCCAATTTTTAAATCGGGCTATTGCTGGGGTGGTGACCCCAATAGGATTGCTTAGCTTTAGTATAACTCCCGGTTGCAAAGTGCTTGGTGTGTGTCATCCTGGTTAAAACAAGGAATATGCCCCTGGTATTGCACCTCAGAAACAAATGTTGGGGGGGGGGTTGCCTGAGGCCACCTAATGACCTCAGGGCTGCAGTGAAGTTTGAACAGGAGAATCCTGGATTCACAGCTCTGCCTCTCAGCCCCTGCCAGGGCTGTCCCATCCACAAGGCCATCACCTCAAGGGCAGACTGGAGGGGCTTCCCTCTGTCCACTCAGCTCCTCCACTGCTGTTCCTGCTTCCTGGGTTGGAAAAGGAAGTGGGCAATGGAGTGGAAGAAGAGCATGGAAGAGAGCAGCAGGGTGTCCAGTGGTCCAGCCAGCCCAGCTATTTTCAACCTTTCCACGGCACTGACCAGGCGCAGCATTGTCAAGACACACCATCAGTTTTTGAGAATTGACAAGGAAGGCTGTGCTGCTCATGGGGAGGAGGGATCCCATTCCCCAACAAGGCTTGGGCCGGGTGACCCGATTTCTAAACCACTCTATGTCGCCACTGACCTTGGCCCTCAGCTGGTGTTTGACTTCCTGCTAGTCATTTTGATAGCACCTGAAGCCCCAACTGAAGACACTCCCTGTGCACAACCAGTAAACCCAGAAAGCGGCCTTACATGGTCAGATCACTGACCCACATGGCACGCTGTCCTATGTGCTGATTCTACAAGCCTTCAGAGGAAAGCCTGGAGAATCAACAAACTGGGTTCCCACCCCAGCTCATATAAAGCCAGGCCAGCTGCCATGGAACCTGGTTAGGTGGCTGCTTTGAGCAGCAGGGTGTGGGGAATGGCCAATTGGCAAGAGGCCTGCCCCAGCCCACCACCTCCCCAGCCACTTCATGGTATGCTGTCAGCTGCTTCTTGCTCGCTGATAGAGAAGAAGGAGATTGGAGAGCAGCACAATCCACATTTTGTACACTGCCACAGTGAGGCTGGAGCAGAAGAGAGGGGGTGCTGTTGCTGTTCTGCCCTCTACCACCCCCCTTGTCCTGGCCAGCTGCCTTTTCAAAACAAGCTGGGAATGGAAGAAACTTCTGCTCCCAGCATGCCCTGCTTGGAAGTAGGAGACACCAGAGCAGCATGGGAGGGAAGAAGGGCACTTGGGAACTGCACTGCTTCAGCTTTGAATCAGGTTGGGCATCAAAGGTGGCAGCAGTGACAGGTGTGCCCCCCTTCATGCATGTGTACACAACAGAAGAGGAGAATAGGTGGGCCATCACACCCTGGTCTGCTCTGAGCTCACAGAACCCTGATGTATGTCCTAATCCTGAAAGAGCAGCATCAAGTGTCCCAGCAGTGACTCTCACCAGCACATGCCAGGCCACCAGTAAGAGGACCTTTGCCTGGTTTCTCATCAAGTGCCACTGTATGAATGCCCTAAGCACTATCTGAAGGAGATGGTGGACCTGATGCTCACCTCCCATGTCCAATCCACACATCCTTGCAGTACCTGGCTGTCTGGTTAGCAGGATGGTACACCTACTGCTTCAGTCATGGTAAGAGCAATCCCTACTGAGTCAGGACACACCTTTGGCTCCACAAACACCATCACCACCTCAGCCGCCTACTAGTCAGGGTCCATAATTCTCTCAATTTATGAGAGCTGTTGAGTTTCTCAATTCAGGCTAGGTGTTTTCCTGAGGTGAACTACAATTCCCAGGAGGCTGTGCAAATCCCAAATGACAAACAGCTGGCTTCTGTTAAGAGGAGGGAGGCTTTGAGCTGATAAAAGGCTCAAGCTGGCTGGATCAGGGTGTGGCTGGATCCTGGGTCTTTCTTGGTGGGGTTTGGGTAAGTGAAAGGAGGCAGCTAGCAAGCCAAGTAGCTGGAGAAGCTGCTTTTTCCCCACCTTGGCAAGGCCAGTGATAAAAGGTGTTTCTAAGTTCAAAGTTTAGATGGCCTTTCTGTGAGCTCCACCTGAAAGACACAGAAGTGAGAGAGGAAATATCTGCACTGTCTTTATGCTGTACATTGAAGTGAATGGACTTCAAAGCAATCTATGGGGGTATTTTGAGTGTGTGGACTGGATAGCAATGCCACTTTGCTTGCTTGTCAGTGGGGTGGGGATTGTATGGGGCAGGATTCTCTGATATTTCTGACCTTTGGTTGCAGTCAAAGAAACCTGCTTCTTTCCTGAAGGGCAGAACCCAGGAACTGGGAAATGGAAGGGAAACTCTCAAGAGTGGACTCTCCAGCCCATAAAATAGTTTAACATTTAGTTTTATTTGGTTGCCATCTTACTGAAGGGTGGTATGAAAACAAGGAAGGGTGTGGTGGACATTACTTGGCCTACCAAAAAAAAGAAAGAAGCAACTTTTGCCTGTGCCTTAAGGGCTATAAGAAAACTTAGCACTCCTAGGGAAAGAGAAGGAGCCCCAACATGGGTTAAAGCCTCTGAATGCCAGTGCTGGAGGGCAATTGTGCAAGAGGGAGTAGTGCCCATCTGTGGCTTTTACTGCCTTTGAGGCATCTGGTGGCCACTGTGCAAAGCAGGGTGGATGAAGACTGGGTGGAGCACAACTCTGACCCAGCAGGGCTCTTCTCATGTGTTTGTTCCCACATGCAAACTTGTTGATGTTCAGCAGGACTGTGGCATTGTGTCCCTCCAAGCCATGCCTTGGAACTATGAGGGGCTTGTAAGGAAGTGGCGGACTGTCTTGAGATGTGTTGCAAGAGATGCCCTTCTTGGGGGGCCTAAGAAGTGCCATGCTGGAGCAGGCCAAGGGCTCATCTGGTCCAGCTTCCTCTACCTCACATTGCCCACCAAGTGGCTTGGGGGATGGAGGCACTCAAGATACCTGCATCCTGTTGGCACTTCCCTGCGTGTGGTATGTTGGTGGTAGTCGTCTTCTAAAACCTGAAGTCATGGCTTGTAACCAGTGATGGACTTTTCCTGAAATCTGTCCAATAGCCTTTTAAGGGCCTTTAGGCCAGGTGCCATAACTGCATCCTGTGGCAAGGAGTTCCATAGATTGATTACATGCTGAGGAACATCTGGAAGGCTGTTGAAACCACCTTCCCTTGGCTTTGGTGTGGATGCACAGTGTGGATGCACGGTGCTGACCCCCTTCACTTCCCACTGGCCACTCCCTGCTGCTTTTTCCCCTAACAGGACTCAACATGGCAACCTTCACCACCCTTTGTTTCTTTCTAGGGCTTTCGGCACATTGGTGTTACTTTTGTGAGGTGTTCCATGGAGAAGCAAAACCCCACAGTACTCCCAGTGCAGAAGAGACCAGTAGGAGCTAGAGATGCATCTCATGACCTGCAGCCCGGAGGCATCTGTGAATCCCCTCCACAGTCTGAAGAAGTGAGAAGTGTGGGGTCCAATTGGGGGCTAGTGGTCTAACTGGCTTAAATTGGGCAAGGGTCATAACACACTACTACTACATAAATCTACTGTTCCACCTAGATTGAGATGCCACCATTGAGCAGCCATGTTTTATTCATTGCATTGTGACACTTGAGCATGATAGATTCAATGCTGGACAGGTTACAAGTCATGGTAGGTATGTGCAAGCTCCTGGCTTTAGAGGTAGGCTACCTCAGAGTGCAGGGTAAGGGGAGCACACCAGGATGCCCTCTTGTTACCTTGTATACTGCCTGAAGCATCCAGTGGGCCACTGTGAGATACAGGAAGCTGGCCTAGATGGGCCTTAGCCTGATCCAGCTGGGCTCTCATGTTCATATGGACTATCAGCTGCAGAGCAAGGTGCTACCTGCAGCTGAACTCATTCTGTTCATCGCCCCGGTGCTGGGCCCCTTCAGGAATAGGGTCAAATTGGTCAAATTGCCCCAAGGCCAGCCTTGTACCAGTGGCATCCATAGGGTTGGTATCACCTGGTCTGGTTACTCATGGTGTCACCATTCATTCATTCATTCATTCAGTCAGTCAGTCAGTCATTCTATAGAACAATACTGGTTACCCAAAAAATCAGTGGCCAACTTGATCACAGTCACACAACTGAATAGGTTTTGATACGACACAAATACTTCAGTGTGGTTTCTGTCATTGCATTCTTCTGTAAATTACACATCAAATGGTATATAATATGATGGTATTCCTAAAAACCACAATTTTAGTCACTAATGGTGTCATCTACCTGCCCCCCCCCCCCGTCACCTTATCAACACCTTATTGGTTCCATGCTGTTATAATATCTCATTGGCTCTTTGAATAATTAGCCTAATTGATCTGTTTTGAGTTAAGGAAACTTACTTTTGGTTCCATAGGACGGTATTTTTCTTCTCTGGTTTTTCAGTCATACCTTTTGAGAGAATGGAGATATTTCACTTGCGTTGGCTTCATTGCATTCTGTTGTAAATTAAAAATAGAATGATATATAACATGATGGTATAACTCCTTATAACCGTGATTGTAGTGATCTTGGTCACTAGTGCTCTCACCCCCAGCAGCATGGCACCTGGGGCCTGTGGCATCCCCCCCAGACCTGCATTTGTATGCCACTGGGTGGTAGAGTCCTCTTTCATGTAGCCCTCCCCCTGCAAGCCCTTCTAAGACATCCTGCTCTATCCTGAAACAGCCCCTCTGCTCCTGCAGGTGGCAGCTGAGAATTCCTCCTCCACAGTCCAGAATCCATCTGACCTCAGGCAAGAAGAAGAAGGGGAGCTGAGCCTCTTGGGTAAGGATGGAGGTGCTTTTTTTTGCCCAAACTTGGAACATCCCTTCTGGGCTGACCTCGGCTCTGTCTCTGCTTCTCCCTTCAGGGGGTTCAGTAGCTCTCCAGCATTTCCAGAACAGGGCCCCTTGACTCTTTTCTTTGGCAGGCACCCCTTCTCTGAGTACCGCTGCCACCAGGGACAGCTGCTGGGTGCATCATAGGGCAGTGTGGAAAGGATGTCTCCACTCGCAGCTGCTCCTGATCTCATTGCCATTCTGCATCCTCCATGCCTCTTTTTTGCCATGAAACACAGCAGTGATGGGGGTGGAGAGGAGGGCAGATCAGGCCTGGGAAGGGGGTTGGTTAAGCAATGGCGGCACACTCCGAATCCTGACTCTCTTCCTGAGCCTGATCTGCATTCCTGGGTCAACGTGGACTTGGGTCAGCACTCTAGCTGGTGCATGTTCATGTTGAACATGGCAGGTGCTGGGGGTGACTGTGGGGCAAGGGAACAAATGTTTCCTTTCCCGGAGGACACCTCAAGTGGCCAAAAATGCTCTGCAGCATACAACGGAAGCTTTCCCCATGTAACTGCATTGTCACATGGGAATTTAGTTATGATTAGGCAGCCTGAGCTGAGGGAGGATATAGGTTGGGAAAAAGGGAATGAAACCCACATGCATAACTCTGGAGGGGCTTTGTTTTCTGCTGGGCTCTCACCAAGTGTCTCTCCTTCTTCCTGCAGGGCATACAATGGACTGTGACAATGAGAGGGACCCACCTGGAATGTTGTTGGGAAGAGATGAAGAGACTCTTCAGGGTTCGGAAAGCCCCAGAACGCAAGAGGAAAAACCCACAGAAGAAAAGATGGAGAAATCGATTCCTTGTCTGGGAGGAGCCCTCCAGGAACAAGAGAAACAGACAGAAGAGAGGGAGAAAGTGTGTCCTGGCGCGCCTAGCAGCATCCCCGCAGAGGGAAAACTCAACAAAGCCTTGTTGCTTGAGGAGAGCTCCAGTCAGAGCAGCACTTCTGCATGCGTAACACCTGGCACAGGGGAAAAACCATACATATGTTCGCTGTGTGGAAAGGCCTTTGCTCAGAGAGATGGTATCAGACTGCATAAAAGAACACACAAAGGAGGGAAGCCATACAAATGCCCCCACTGTAACAGCAGCTTTGCTTACAAATCACATCTTGCGTCACATCTAAGAATCCATACAGGAGAAAAACCATATGAGTGTTCTGAGTGTGGAAAAAGCTTCAGCCACAAATACTCCCTTGAAAGACATCAAGAGATCCACACAGGACAGAAACAATATCTATGTTCTGAGTGTGGAAAGAGCTTCAGCCAGAAACAGTCCCTTAAAAGACATGAAGAGATCCACACAGGACAGAAACAATATCTATGTTCTGAGTGTGGAAAGATATTCAGCCAGAATCAGTCCCTTGAAAGACATCAAAAGATTCACACAGGAGAGAAACCCTATGAATGTTCCAAGTGTGGCAAGAGATTCAGCCATGAAGAAGGCCTTGAAAGACATCAAAAGATTCACACAGGAGAGAAGTCTTATGAGTGCTCCATCTGTGGCAAGAGCTTTAGGCATTCATCAAACCTTACTGTACATAAAAGAATCCACAAAGGAGTCAAACCTTATAAATGTCCTGTGTGTGGTAAGACCTACAGGTACAAAGGCAACCTCAGAACACATCAAACCATTCACACAGGAGAGACACCTTATAAATGTTCTGTGTGTGAAAAGAGTTTCAGGTACAAAGTCCGCCTTAGAGCGCATCAAACCATTCACACAGGAGAGACACCTTATAAATGTTCAGTGTGTGGAAAGAGCTTCAGGTACAGAGACAGCCTTAGAACTCATCAAAACATTCACACAGGAGAGACACCATATAAATGTTCTGTGTGTGGAATGAGCTTCAGATACAAAGTCAGCCTTAGAGCACATCAAAACGGTCACACAGGAGAGAAACCTTATAAATGTTCTGTTTGTGGAAAGAGCTTCAGCTACAAAGTCAACCTTATACGACATCAAAACGGTCACACAGGAGAGAAACCCTATAAATGCTCTCACTGTGGCAAGAGCTTTAACCAGAAAGAAACTCTCACTGTACATCAAAGAATCTACAAAGGAGTCAAACCTTATAAATGTTCTGTTTGTGGAAAGAGCTTCAGCTACAAAGTCAACCTTATACGACATCAAAACGGTCACACAGGAGAGAAACCTTATAAATGTTCTTTGTGTGGAGAGAACTTCAGGTACAAACAAACACTCAGAAGACATGAAAACAGTCACACAGGAGACAATCCTTATAAATGTTCTCTGTGTGATAAGAGCTTCAGGCACACAACAACCCTTGCAATACATGAGAAGACTCACACAAAGAAACCTTATAAATGTTCAGAGTGTGGAAAGAGCTTCAGGCGCAGAAAAAGCCTTAAATATCATCAAAATCGTCACAAAAGTGGGAAACTGTATAAATGCTCCAAGTGTGAAAGGACCTTCAGCCGCAGTGTAAACCTTGAACTGCATCAACAAGCTCACAAGGAGCAGGGGGGAGCCTGTCCCACGCTGTAGCAAGAGCTGGGGTGATGAATCAAGCCTTGAATAATGCAGGAGATGCCACATGACTGCCTGGGATGTGGGTACAGTTTCAACCACAGCACAGCAATTCCTTCCTCTATTTTAAAAAACGCACACAGTGGAGAGAATCCTGTCTGAATCTCCCACTACCCTGATCAGTTTAGGGTCCTGCATTTTGAACCCAGCAAGGTAGCTGCACAGGCCAAATGGCTGTGCTGTGTGGAGCTTGCAGCCTAAAGATTTGTGGTGTCTGGGTAGTTTTTTCAGTGAAATGTTTTTGTTGATTGCTTCACTGGTTTGTGTATTTTACCTGTATTTTTATACTTTTTAGAAAACCCTGGAGAAAACCAGAGAAGTTTTGGCTTTTTCCACTGTTCAATTACAGCCCTTGAGGCTTCCTTACAGTAGTGAAGCTGTACAAAGATGGGAGTTCTGGCTTTTCTGATAACTTGGCTGAATTAGATTTTAAGGAAATCTGACGGAGGACTGTGGGTGAAAATTCAATTCAGCTGTTTGACATGGAAAAAAGTTTTGCAGTCAGTGGAAGTGTAAACTGTTTTATAGGTTGATTGTCTTATTTCTAAACTAGGTTTCAAGCTGGGTTGGACATTTTTTAAAAATAAACTGGGATATAAACTTTTTACCTTAGCAATAAATGGGAGCAACTGGTTTTGAGATACCCATTTTATATGGTACTTGCTCATCTTGATATTGGAAAGTCTATGCTTGCTAATAATAAACTTATGCATTTTTTTCTCTATGTATTGTCTTTATTCAGTTGCCAAAGGAATCTCAGTGCTGCTGAAACTTCACGTAACCTGTAGTTTGTCCCTAGAGCGAGCAGAAGTTCACCCATCCATCAGTAGTTTGCGCAAAATGGAGAATGATTCATTTGAAATGATGTTTGTTCTCCGATGGTAAACATTTCTGCACTTAAAAGAACCTGGTCTTGAATGCTGATGGTTCGGCTGTTTCCTGTTCAGAGAAGTGGTGTAGCTAATGATCGTGTAGCCTGGTGCCAAGCTCAAAATGATGCACCAGAAGTGATGTCACAACCAGAAGTGACATCACACCCAAGCTTTTTAAAAAGTGAAAATTGGGAGGAACCCACCTCCTCCCCCAGCAGCTCACTACCCACTTACTCTGCTGCCTCCCCCCAGTCAGTGGCATAGCTAAGGCATCTATCTACAACCTGGGGTCGAAGAACATTTTGTAGCCCCCCCTGCATGACAAAATCAAATTTAATTAAGTAAATAAATTAAAAAGTTATTGATTCAATGCTGTAACATAATCTCATTGGCATTCAGAATAGTCTCATAGGTCAGTTTGGAGTTGTGCAAATCCACTTTTTGTTCCACAAGGCTGTCGTGTTTTCATTTTCTGATTAATTGGCCATAACATTTGATAGAAAACAGATATTCCAGTGCAGTTTGTTTCATTGCATTTTGCATTAAATTACCTTTCCAATAATATATAACATGATGGTATTATTAATACATACCAAGGTTTTCACAATTTTGGTCACTAGTGTCAAACTCAGCTTGTTGCCCCCCCTAAAGCTTGATGCCCAGTGCAACTGCTACCCCTGCACCTCCTTAGCTATGCCACTGACCAGGTCAATACATTTACACAGTTCTCCAGAACTGTCTGTAACAAACTCTTGGGAGTGGGAAAGCTGTATGAAGATAGCTGAAAGGTTTTTATTCCTCTGTTGGACAGCTACCTTAGAACGAAAAAGAAAGGTTACATTACTTTTCTTTTTTTCAAAAAGCACTTCTACTTTCTTTTGATGGAAATTGGAACCACTTCAAATCCTTTGACACAAGAATATAAACTCATGAGGTTTTGACTTTCTGAAGAGATTTGCTCATTGCACTTGTATGTCATTGCATGGCTGGAGCAGTCTATCCCAAAATAATAAAGTCCAATTGTATTCATATGGACCATCATGAATATACTCTAGATAGAAGAAGCTCAAATTAGCATATGTTTCTCTTCCTAGAAAATGGTCACATTATAATAAAAGACTCCTTCATGCTGTTGAAGGTGACATTTTCATCATTAAGATAAATGCCTTATATTTTCCACAAATTGCCATAAACTGGGGCATCACATCCTCAAGTCCTGTGAACCATATTAGCCTTTCATTGAAATTGAGATCATGTGCCCAGAGTCATTTTCAAAGCTCTCATTGCCAGCTTCTCTTATTGGTTTCCAAAGTCTCCGATTTATTAAATTTTAAAATATGTAATAATGTTTAGCAATTGGATAGTGCTTTCTGAAAAGTGTTTCATGGGTGTTACCTTGATGTGCTTGCAATGACCCTGAAATGTGAGTATGATCATTCCCTTATTGCAGCTGTGGCTGAGAGGGACTGATTTGCCTAAGACCACCTAGGAAGGATTCATGGCAGAGGTGAGATTCAAACCAGAGAACCTCACAGCTTACAGAGCAATCCTATGCATGTCTACTCAGAAGTAAGTCCCTTGTGTTCAGTGGAGCTTATTCTCAGGTAAGCGTGTATAGGACTGCAATCTCAGGGCCCAATCCTAACCAACTTTCCAGGGCTGACACAGTCACAATGCAGCCCAGAGGTAAGTGAACAAACATTCGCTTACCTGGGAGCAGCCTCCGTGACTGCTCTCCCACTGCAGAATGTAGCACACACTCCATTGGCAAGGCTACACCACCACTGGAAAGCTGAATAGGATTGGGCCCTCAGTCTCATAGACACCAGCTCCTTATAGCCTACCTTTCTTGCCTATGACTAGAAATGTTGGTTTCCAATAAGATAGGATTACAGCCTCTTACTGAACACAATGGGCTGAGTAAGGTAAATAACACCATTTTCAAACACCTCTACCTATAGTGGCCTCTGAGCGGCCCACTTGGAGGCAGGCTGTGCAGCATGGCCTTTCCCAGTTAGAAGAGACACTTGGCCAACAGACTGAGGCAAAGAGGCAAAGAAGGAAGGCCCTTAGCCAGGGAGACAGACCAGGGACAGACTGCACTTGCTCCCAGTGTGGAAGGGACTGTCACTCCCGAATCGGCCTTTTCAGCCACACTAGACGCTGTTCCAGAACCACATTCAGAGCACGATACCATAGTCTTTCAAGTCTGAAGGTTGCCAACTACCTATAAGTCAACCCAAGATGGTGTCCAACCAACTACTGTGTCAAAGATTTGGATGGGCCACCTACTGAATACAACAACCACATCATACTGGTTGCTCCACTGCTTTCCAGTGAACTAGATTTACAGCCTAATCCTATTCTCACAATCTGCCACCAGAACTAGTGTTCTGATAGCAGAATGCACTTTCCAGTTGTCACAAATGGCAATTCAGAAGCATGCGTAGCCATACGCTTCTGGACCACCATAAGAGAGGCTGCAGAATGGGATGCGACAGTGGCATGAGAAAGGGCTGCTGAAGGAGGTGAGTTAGTGGAATGGAGCAGAGACTGGGGAAGGAAGGAGGTTTATGGAGAGCAGGAGAGGATGTATCCTGGTACGTGCAACCAGCACCAGTATGTTATTCCCTTCCTCACCTCCAGACACACCCCCTTTCCTCGGATGTGCACCAGCTAAAGAGCTGGAACAGATCCAAGGAGATCCATTGGTGATCAGGAGGCAAGGGAAAACATTTCCTCTTAACTGTCCCAAGCCTCCCAATCCTCCCACCATAGGATGCAGTGCAGGCTGTTCTGGTGTGGCTGCATGGTGTGGTAGGAGAAAGGATAGGGCTCAGGCAGCCATTCCTCCCCAGTAATAAAGGAATAGGCTTAGGCTGGCTGAAAAGTAGTTTCTTTCCTAGCCACAAAATGCTAGCATTTCTAGGGAGTGAGGAGAATGCATCATAATATGCATTCTCAAGGGAAGGGGTAGAACTACTCCAGCCAATGAAGTGAACTGAAAGAAGTGCAACTAAAATCAGGTTTCATCAATGTTATTTGGTACGACAAGCTGCCAGCAGAAGAGAATCTGATGAATTGTCAGCAAGACGTGCTAAAACTATTAAGGCCCAAATGCCTCTGATACTGTAATCAGCAATGTAACAGAATCACAACTCCCTTGGATGTGACGAAAACATTGCCAGTAGTCTCAAGAAGATCAACCAGCCCCATCAATCTGTTCTTGGCGTTCCAAAAGAAAAACAACTGTGATTCATTTTTTGAGAATGATGACAATCTTAACACAATTCCCCTCAAACGGCAATATCTCGGTCTCAGAAGACTATAAGCACTATTTACCAGGACATTAGGCCACTGTTCATCCCTGCTAGGCTCACCTAATCTTGCTTAGGCACAACTGTGATTTTGCATTCACCAGTGCTAGCGTTACCATGTTTCCATTCCTCTCCAGTCCAGTTCCAGCACAGTCCAGTGCTGTGGATAGTGCTCCTTTATTGCAGCAGGAGCTTACAAGGTATTCCTTGAATCAAAAACTCCTTGTGTTATTTTTAGAGATTTCATGAGGAATCAGGCAGGGGAACTTCAAATATTGTGCCCCCATCACTGATTTCCTTCAAGTGGAGTCAGAGCAAACGCAGCCCTGAACACATGCAAACGCATGCCAGGGCATCAAGGCAAGTTGCCTTTGCTGCTTCACCCAGCCCAAAGGGTGCTACCCTTCACCCACCCCCCTTCAACACTTACCTTGGAGCAGAGAAAGGCACTTGTAGCTGCAGTGGTGGGGGCAGCCCTGCACTCCGGATCCCGCAGGAACATCTTTTCCCCACTGGGGGTGTAATGGGACTGTACATCCCACGCTTTTCCCAGTCAGTGGCGCAGGATGCCTTGCAGATGGGAAAAGGGGAGGCGGTAGCAGTGTTGCCAACACTACTCTCATACACACACACGTCTGCCACTACACACACATACACACAGTCTCGGGTTTGGGTCCATCCATATTGGCTTCATCCATATTGAAGGACTGTATACTCAAGAGATCAAAATGCAATGTGTGGTGGTTGTTGCCTGGAATCAGGTTTCAAATATGGACTTTGGGTCACAGGGTCACAATTTATCACTCCCACCCAATTTGTTGTGTGTGAGTTTTACATACTTTGGTGCCTGAAGACCAATCGTGCAAAGCTGTTGTTTCATAAAAACAGGAGTCAATACAACTTCATTTGGCATGAGTGTCCTTTCCAAACTACTTTTCTTGTGTATCTCTAATATATGTATGTTTCAGTTTGCTCCATCCTGTTCTGGAAAGATAGGAAGGGGTTAATAAAAGCATACTATTGGAAAGGTTTCAGGTCTATAATATTGCTCTCAAGGGTCTCTAACACACCCTGCTGTTTTTTGCATCCCATTCATTTATTAATGGTCCATTCCAGCTTTTCTATCTTCTTTGTCACTGATAAATAAGAAACTCTCCTCTTGATTCCTAATAAGGCTGCAATCCTATGCATGCAAACCCTAGAGTAAGCCCCCTAAAAATAGTAAGATAATCTTTTAAGTAAACATGCATTGGAATGTATGGAAACCAAGCAAAAGCAGGTAAACAATGTGAAATTGGGAAGAAGAAAGGCTGGGTGTCCTTTTGTATTTTGCTGCTCAGCTCCCTGGAACGGCAGATAAGCAAGCAGCATGGTTTTTTAATCCCCAAAGTCATTATTTGCTTTTCTACCATTGGTAAAAAAGAGGGTATGAAAGAGAGAGCTTATAGAGAATGTTTCCACTTATGCTCTTTATGGCACTAAATGTTGAGACAAAAAGCCTGGCAGGAAGAGGTCACAGGCCAGCTGGTGGAAAGGCAGGGTTACGGGAGGAAATAAACCCTTAAAGCAAAAGGATGAGGAGGGAAGAAACCAGCACAAGCCCCTGCTCTGTGAGCAAAAAGGAAGTAAGTTGAGCCTAGAAAGAGATGACTGAGCAATTAAACTGCATGAGTAGCTATACCTAGTAACTCTGCACAACAAAAACACACACTTCCCCCACTGCCAAGCTGGCTGTTCTGGATGTGAGCAGGACTGGGCCCACCCACCATTCCAATCTGTCCGAAACATGCTGCTGCTACTACCGCCAAACAACTTGCCCTAAACCAGGACTAGAAGTCAGGGCAGCTGCCACCCACCAACCAGCCCATGATGCAAGGGAGCCACACCAGGCAGCAAACAGATAAATAACTCTTGGGAGGACGGTAAAGAGCTATACTAACATGCTACCCTTGCTGGCAGCAACTGGCATTTCAATACAGTAGGCTGAACAGTGTGCCCTCACTTTTCCTCCTTCTGCTGTCCCTGCATTGCCACTTCCTCTTCTTCCAGGAGATGCCATAAACCAAAGGGAATTCCTCTTCCCAGCATTCTCCCACATAGCATAAAGCTATGCTATGGCATAAAGACATAGCTGGACAATGAAGAAGGAAGAGCAGGCAAAATGATATGATCTTATTGGGATTGTTTTCCTGGAAGCAGGCCCCTACTAACTTCTCCAGCATTGTAACACTGGAAGAGTTGGTGAAGGCCATTTCCCTCCCACAGGGTGAAGTGGCAGGAAGGCCCCTCCCATAGGCCACCTCCTTAGTGGGGGAGGTCTGTTTGGACTTCTGTCCAATGAACCGGTGGATACCGATGTCGTGTGCTAGCCTACACTACCAGAGCTCAGAGTTCCCACAGTCTTCATCATCTAGTTGGAGGTGAAACTTTTACAACTGCACCTGTATTTACAACAATAGCTTAGTAACTAGGACCTCTGGCAATTCTGCCTGTGTTCATCCAAAAACCCAAGAGTCCTTCATTTTGTTTGCCTAACACATTTTTGAGGCTCGGAGCTGAGAATTAGTTTTGAAATGTTTTAAATTACCAAGAGCGCATCGAAGATGCAACTCAATAAAACTCAAACCCATATCCAACCTTGAAAATTGAAGCACCACTCTGTGCATGGGGTGTGTTCACGGGCCCCAGCGTAACTAAGGCTGCAATCCAAACACAATTACGTGAGTGTGTTTCAGTGAGGCTTCTGGGTAGACATGCATAGGACTGCACTGGAAAAGTCATATTCAAGTCCAATTGAAATAAATGGACTTTAAGTTATCCAAGGCTAATTTGTCCTATTGTTTTCAGAGCTGTCTTTCACTCTAATCTTCTTTTGAAGTTCATCCTTTGAAGAATTGTCACCTTTTTCAATGGAAGAATATCTGTAAGGTGACAATTCTTCAACAGAATAACTTCAAAGGAAGATTAGAGCAAGAGGCAGCCAAATTAGAATGTATAATGATATTTGATTCTATTGTCTCTGGTTTAAATAAGGATGAATCATTTCTATCACATTAGAGAGTGAAATAGCTTAGCATTGTTAGGGAAATTCTGTTATCACCTATTGCTGTTATTGCTACTTATCATTATGCTCTTATTGTATACAGTACTTTTTAAGTTTGTCCGTAGGCCAGGCCATTAGCCTTTCCTGTCATTTTTTTCTATTTACGTGTGTGTGCGTTTCAGTTCATGTATCTAATGGAGTGGGTTATAGTCCATTAAAATGTATACTGCCCATCATGCCTTAGCCTTTAATATGATACAAGATCCTTTGTAGTTTTTGCAGCTACAGGCTGTTATGGATCCATAGAGTAGGAAGGGATTAATGAGATTATTGAGGCTAACTTCTGCCCCTGCAGACTGTCCACAACTACAGAATCCTTGATAGATAGCTATCCAGCCTCTGCTTAATGACCTCCAGTGATGGAGAGCCTACCACCTTCCAAGGGAGACTGTTCCACTGCTGAACACTTTTTACTGCCCGACTAACCATACCATAGACCAGCAATTTTCAAACTTTTTCATCACCTGGCACACTGACAAGGTGTAAAAATTGTCAAGGCACATCATCAGTTTTTTGACAACTGATAAGGCACACCATGTTGCTGGCATGGGGTTCACATCCCCCAATGGCCCTATCAATAAATGACGTTCCCCCAAACTCCTGCGGCACACCTGTGGACCATTCACAGCACATCAATGTACCTCGGCACACTGGTTGAAAATTGTTGCCATAGATTAACATGGCTACACCTATGAAAGTTGTTACCATGTCATATATATATATGCATGTGTACACAGGAGCACTTCTTGCTGTGTGTCAACTTTATGTATCCATCCGAGCATCATTCACCTTTCAGGCATGCACTTCAGCACTCTGCACCTTCAGTAGGCATGTGTGCATCATGACAGCAAGCTCCACTGCTGGCTGTCACCACATTCCACTTCTGCAACATGCCTCTTCACATACTAATCTATGAAAACATGCAAAGGCAGGGCTCCTAGTCACATGACAAATTGTGTGGCTTGTACAGATACAGGCACACTGCAGACGTACAATGCAAGGGGTACAATGCTCATATTGCAAGGGGTGGAGTCTGCTAAACACCCACATCAGCCACTGCACAGGTATTCTGGAACATTTCCACAGGGCTAGTGTCTTTTGTGAATTCACTTCAGCTAGTGTAGCCACTGTGTTTGTGTGCAGTATGTTTTTCATCCTTCTGTTGTAATCAGGTAACCTTCTCAAAACTACTTCACGTTCCCAGATTGTACAAGGCAATTGTGGCATAGGCACTGTGCTTACAATAATCTGAATTCTCTTTATATTGACTTATATATTGATGATATAGAATATAGATTTGTATTGACATTAGGCTTTTTGAGTAGCACAAAATGAATTTGGAGAATCAGGAGAAAAGCAAGTTTCAGTTAATGGGGCTCACTGCCAACTCCTAATGTTTTCAAAATCAGATGAAGATGACAGCTTCAGCTCTGTTCCTTGAGTTAAATAAATAAATACTGGACATCCAGATACAAACCAAAATGCCCAGTATTCAAATGCATTTGACCTAGATCTCAAAAGTTTATGCCACAATAAATCTTAAAAGTTCTGCAAGACTCATTATTGTTTGAACTTCAACAGATTCACATGACTACCCCTTTGGAAGTAGGGTATTTTTAGTGTCAGGCACGCTGATTTAATGCTCTTGACACCTACAAGCCTCATGGGGAGTGTGACAATTGTCTAGGTCATGGTGTAGACCAGGGATCTCCAAACTTTTTGGCCAGAGGGCCACATCAAATATCTGGCAAGCTGTTGAGAGCCGGAAAAAAAATGTAAATATAAAATTTATTTAAATAAATTAGAGATGGAACTTAGATGAGTGAATAAATGAATGAATGGGCTCAGTCATTCAACCTCTCTGGCCCTTGAACACCCTTCAGACGCAACCAGAGCATAGTTCCAGTCATGTTTGGCCAAGTGGGCCAGAGGCTTTCAGGGGACAAGAGGCTGGCCGCGGGCCGGATAGAGGCTTGCCGCAGGCCGCATCTGGCCCCCAGGCTGGGGTTTGGAGACCCCTGGTGTAGACTTACACATATACTCTTAGGCAAATTTCTCAGTTTGCCGCCTACTGATGCTCCTTCGTAGTTGATTTCCTTCTGAAAAAAACATTCAAAGGCAGCACCTAAGGACAGTCATTGATGGGCTGCCTCGAGTGGTGGAGAGGTACAGGCAGCAACCTGCACCCATATACCACCTCTTCCACTATGTCACCTTGCCTCCAATCTCCTCTGTGATCTTTACTCTGCCACCTGTTTCAATTCATGTCTTTGTAATATAAACAGATTGAGAGGTTGTGTTAGGTCAGCTCATGAACCTATCATAATTCGTGAGCCCCCAATATGTTTTAGAAAGTTACATTCACAGTTCAACCCCTCTCTCTCCCATTCTGCCTGCCCCTTCCACTTCCTGCCCAGAAACACACCCATTCTTCCCCCACCCTGCCCCATTCTGCCCACTCCACCCTGACTTACCTTCACTGCAGCTTTTCAGGAAGAGATCTTCCTAGTCTGCTGTTGGAGAATGAGATTTTTAATTGGGGGTACCAGGGATGGAAGGATTGAATTTGGGACTTTCTGCATGCATAGCACATGCTTTATGAATGAGCTGTTCTTTTCCTCAGGACACTAGGAGATTAAAAATGATGCCATCACATCTGTGAATTATTTCTACAAACTAACAGTGAACCGCCATTGCCTCTTCCCAACTAGAACTGATTGTCCCCAAAATATAAGGCCCTGGTATCACCACCAAAGAGAACTGGACAGCATCTGATGGGAAATATCTCTATTCAAGCTTTTAAGTGTCAAGGCAACCAACACCCCATATTTCAAACATCTGTACAAGGTAAGAACTGTACAAGGTAATGGCACCAAGCGTCATTATGTGTGACATTCCTCTTCCACCAAGCAAAGTGATTTGATAAAGGGCATCAACAACCAGGCACAGCCTTCCTATTCTGGCTTTCGCCAGGGTAGAATGCAGGGGAGGGCATCCACAAGACAGAAGAAAGATGGCTAATTAACACTTTTTCTTAGCACCATATGAAGCCTGCTGGTGGTGGAAGAAATACGTTCTTCGCACATCCTTATCAAATTAGGGCAAAAGCACTCCTAATGAGCTAAAATCAATTAGTGCGGCAGTAAAACGGATTTATCTGTGCTGTCAGCAGCAAAGATCTTTTGCATGGCAGTTTGCAGGGTGCATAAAAGGAGAAGTTGCAGTTTGTGGTTCAGTTAATAAGGAACTTCTGCTGGAAGGCGTTAGGAGGGAGGAGACTGCATCTCAAACAGAGATTTCTGCCAGCAGCAACCTTGGCTATAGCACCAGCTGACACTCAAGCCTGGACACATCAAAGCGATATTGTTGGAGTTTGTGAATTTTCACTCTCCTTAATAGCCAAAATTCAGGAGTAATTAAATGACAAAGGGCCATATGCTCCCTCTTATGTAAATGCACAGGGAGGGGGCATCTCACTGTGATCACTCACTGCAGCTGCATGGAGGAGAAATGCTAACTCTGTACCTTATCCTCCCCCCCCCCAGCCCCGCACTGCTTTTCAAAGGCTGAGTCAGTGTGAGAGGCATCCTGGATGTCTTCAGGATTATGAGTTCATCCCCATCTTCAAGAAGCTCTATCAGCCAAATGCAGCATCGTGCTTCATTTTTTCCTTTAAAGAGCTCTTGGGGCTAGAAAGTTTCTGTTGCAAATGAACCCACAGTGTGGAGAAATCAATTCTTCAGAATGCATGCTTCAGAATATGAAGAGTATTTGGTTATTGTCAATAAGTAACATGCGGAATAAAGCTAAAATGTTAGGCTTGCCTTCACACTCTCTGAACTTTTCTCTCTGGGCTTTACAAACTGCTGCAGATGTTGATATGGATGCAGGAATGCATCATGACGCTCACTGGTCCTCATTAAACCTAATGATGTGTCAAGTGCAGATGGGGCTGTAGTGTGCTCCCACTGCAGGACCACTAGTAGGAAAACAGCAGCTGTATTGAATTTGACTGGTAGTCATTGAGATATTGTGCCCTCTACTAACATGTTGGCACAATTGTATACTCTGGTTCATATAAAGTAGCCATTTTCAACCACTGTGCCGTGGCACATTGGTGTGCCATGAATGGTCCGCAGGTGTGCCACAAGAGCTTATGGGAGGGTCATTTATTAATTGGGCCATTGGGGGATGTGAGTCTCCTGCCAGCAGTGGGTTGTGCCTTGTTGATGGTCAAAAAACAGATGGTGTACCTTGACAATTTCAGCACCCTCTCAGTGTGCCATGAGATGAAAAAGGTTGAAAAAAATCATTGTGGTTCATCCTACTTCTGTTTATGGGCAATTTCCTCCAGGATCTTTTCCTGTGTAAGCACCCATACCATAGTCTTTCGAGACTGAAGGTTGCCAACTAACCCATATGTGTTATGCAAGAGTACAGTTGTGCTGTCACAAAAGTTCCTTTTCTCTTGATGCAGCTTGAGCAAAAGAAACTCCCAGAAGTTACACCAAGAATCTTTACTTAACCCATTTCTGCCCAGCCCACAGGTGTACACATTTGATCCCTGTTGCGTATATGCAATGTTGGGCAGAAATGGCTTATGTCCAAAATTATTATTCATCCCTATAGATATCGTTGGATAAACTATCTCATAATGGATTTATAAACCTTCCTATAAAGCTTATTTCCAAGAAACATGAGCAGATGTAATTATTGTTGCTCCTGTTATTCTTGTATAAATAAATACCTGTATAAATAAATAAATTCTGAATGCAACATGAAGATATTATTTATTATGCTGTCAGTTATTCTAGATATATCAAAAGCACATCTCATAAATTTATATTCATTAACCGATTTCCAGTTCTTTGCTATTAACATTCTTGGGACCAGAATTAGATAAATGATTGACAGCCCAATCCAACATAAATCCCCATATGGTGATGCCATGGCACCAGCATGAGCTACACTGCGTCCCACAGTGAATTTTTGGCTGCTGGAGGTCTTCTCCTTCTTGCCGGTGTGCCTGGGCCTTGCACTGTCACACTTTATAGCACTTTTGTGACAGCACACACAAAGGAACGCATGTTCCGCCGGAATAGGCCCTCATTAGGATTGGGCTGTAACTCACATAAATTCTGTGGGAATAGTACATCTTTTTAAGACTGCAGTTTTGTTGCTGAGGTAAACAAGTCTGGCTCAGAAGCAGCTGCTTGAGGGAAGAGACATAAAGCTGCAAGAACAGCCTGCCTGGCACTGTTCATGTTATCCTGAATAAATCTCAGAGTTGTTGTTCACAATAAAAAAACTTTACCACAATCACTGAAGAACAGTACAAAGTTCCCTTTCAAAAGTTTATATGGGAGAAGGAGATAAACCATGAGTAAGGTCAAAGGCCTTCTCTGAGCTCTTTCTTGTTTCAACAAAAATAAGTCTCAATCCACATCATTTCTCTCCAGCTCCATTGAGGACACAATCTTACCTGGGGACCAACTTCATTACATTCAATGGGACTTCTCAGGAGATGTGCACAGAGTTGCACTGTGAGTGGACTAAGCCCAATCCTGAGGTGCTGGGATGCACGGCTGTGGCAGCACCGAAAATGGCTGTCACCGCATCCTGCACACCCAAGGGAGCCACCAGCAGCACCTCGGGAGAAGGGAACTTTCGTCCCCTTCCCCCGGGCAAACGCAGTAGCCCTGCAATGGGGCTACTCAATTCACTGCCAACCCAAAGGTGGGCAATGAATCAAGAGCCTCCATGTAAGGTGGAGAGCACTACATGGAGGCTTTGGATCCAGTGAAACATCGCTCCACCAGTCCTGCCTCCATTCCCTCCCCCCAGCACGCCTCCCCCGCCTTCCGCCCGCCCTCCACTCCCCTCCCCCCACCCCGGAATGCCTCCTCCCTGTCTCCCCTCATGCCCCCGCTTACCTCTCTGCTGCTCAGTGGTCCATGCGACTGCCAAGTGGCAGAGGTCGGGCGCCTGCCCAGCAGTATGACCCACAAACATGCCTTACGGCACATTTGCAACAGTGTGCGCCAGCAGTTAGCTGGTGCGCTGAGCCCAGAATTGAGCTCTTAGTGATTCTTTTGGCAGATGTAGGTCAAGTATGCTAACCAAGTTTCTCTTCTTAGCTTTCTTTCTGCACACTCCTCCCTTTCAAGGATTTTTGTGCACTTTTAGTGTAATTTTTGACTTGGTGATTCTGAGATGTATTGACCTACCTTTATACGTTGCTTGCTGCTTTTCATTTTTTATTAAAAAGTTGGAACAGAAATGTTGAAAATAAAGAAATAGGTTAGTCTCGTGCTACCAAATGCAAAACAAGTATGTCTTCACCTCCCTGATAAACCCAGAGAACAGACCTCCACAACTTTTGAGCTACTGAGGCAAACACAGCCCAAATACTGTGGCCCACCCAACACTCACAAAACCAGAGGAAGCTATTAATATTTATCCTCTTCTTCCAAGGAATTCAATGCTTTCATGTAGTTCCCAGGTGGTATTTCATCTATGCAAATTTCAGGTCCAGCCCCGCTTAGCTTCAACAGTAGAATTTTCAGGTGCTGTATGCTAATCATAATTAGTATTATTGAGAAGATTTAAGTACAGCTTTTTAAAAAAATGTTTGCAAAGCATCTTACATTTTAAAAAACCACCTGGGGAGGCAGCAGCAAATGGCCACCGGAAATGATACTATGCTGGAATGAATAGGAATAGTTGCTGCTAAATATAAGAGAAAGTAGAAAGTGTCTCTTTGCCCAGTTAGCAAGGGACTTTTTTGGGACCATTCCTTGGATGGTCAAACCAGGGGTAGATACAGTGTTTGTGTTGGGGGAGGGGGGCATGAGCACTACATTAACTCCAGAGCCCAGGTCAACCAGGCAGGTAGACCTGGGCTCCAAGTTGAACTTTTGCCTAGGTTTGCTGGACAGGTAGACCTGAGCTCCCATCTGGTCTTGAAGCCCAGATCTACCTGCCAGGTAGACCTGGGCTCCCATTCAGACTGCCCTCTGAAGCCACTTCTACCAGGCTGGTAGACCTGGGCTCCCTCTCTGGACTTGGAGCCCAGATCTACCTGCTAAGCAGACCAGGGCTCCCATTTGAATTCTGCCATCTTGCCCCCACTCAGTGGGCATTCCTCTGGTGCCTAACTTCACTCCCCGTCCTGGCAGGTGCCCTTCTCAGATGTTGCGACACCCATGGACACCCTGCCCCTGGGTCAAACATTTGCTAAAATCACAGTGCATGGCCTGTGAGCATCCTTTGGTTCAGTCTTCTTGTGAAGAGTTGGCAGTTTTGGATGATAGGGTTTTCTACAGTTGGGGTACAAAAATAGAAACCACTCAGAGTGTTGATTGGGGCTTAGTCATTCCAGGTCTTGCTTCATGTGGTGGCCTCATTCATTTCATGGACTCGGTTCAGCAATTTGCTTCACTTCTTACCAGGTTGAATGGTTGCTGTGTTTCAGTTTTGATTTTGTGGTTAAACGCTTTCTATTGATTTCAAAGGGCAAATTCAATGTACAGCAATGTTTTTATTACTTTTTTTGAACTGGATGAAACTTAACAAGGATGGAAATCCTCCATAAGCTAAATTTCAAAGCAGCTGACAGCCCAAGCCTAAACTAAAGCCCATCCACCATTGCAGCTATACTACCATCACATGTGCTGCTTCTGGCAGAGGGCTTGTCTCTGATGTCTCTTCTAGTTAAGGGAATGAATGTTCCCTTACCTGAGGGTAAGCCTCCATTTGACCAATGGGTCACCTCGGATATGCACCAGATAATTTGCTGGCACAGGTCTGAGGCAAGTAAAGGAGAGGGGAGGAAATGGGATAAGGCGCACATTCCTGCCCCCATTCCACCCCTCCTCTCCTGGGCAGTCTCCCATTTCTCCCCCTCCCCACCAAGTTCTGCATGCCCCCACACCCATTGCTGGCTTACTAGCTCCAACAGGGGCAGCAGGCTCAGAAAGTGAGGATACAGCACCACCACCACTTGTGGTGGCACTCACAAAATGCCAGCCAGCAGTGCACTGCGTGTGCCATAAGCAGCCATTTTACAACAATGGAACACGGTTCTGCTGTCATAAAAAAATTCCACACACTGACCCAATCTTAACCAGAACTGAGCTGCAAATTTCATCCAAGTAAGTTCCAACATATTTTTGAATGCCCCCAAATGCAAAAATACATTGCTGATGTTGCTAGTCATCTTACTGTGATTGTCAGTATCTACTGACTATTTCTGAAAAGTGAAACAATGTATCTATTTGGGGGCATTCGCAAAAACCACATTCACATATCATGTTCACCAAATTTTAGGTATGCATCAAAATAGATACATTTTACATTAGGATCCAAATTGTTATTTAATTGCTTAGGCAATACACAGTCAATTTAGAACTGTGCCCTTGTGCATCACACACACCAATGCTCACTACATAGCCGACAATTTGCCATCTGGGACTTAAATTCTTGAACACAGCAAAAATCTTTATCCTGGATAGTAAACATGCTAGTTACTTGGAAGCGCATCTTGACCCTCAATCCAGTAAATTTTACAAATATATTTCATGTCAGCAGTATTGATTCTGAACTGAAATACTACTTTCTTTTCTACCTCAGGAAATGGAGGGGAGTAACCTGCTAAGCAGACGCAGCCAACAAAAACACAGAACCTCCAAATTGCAGAGTTAGACTCTCCGACACTACAAATCTGAAAGGAGCTTTTCAGCCTTACTGCTACGGGTTTCCAATTTTCTTAGTGGGTGTTTGTAATCTGCATTATATCTTTCAGCTCTGATGGGCCAACTACAATGTCAGCAGAGTGGAAAGACTTTTAAGCAACAAAGCAACACTTTTGTTGCTCAGAGGTCAATGAGCAATGGAGATTCATCTTTCATAGCAATGCATCATGCACTCAAAAAGCAGCAAGAGTCAAATGGAGGAGCTATGAATTACAAGTTAACCAAAGGTAGTTAGCAATGGTATAGAGAAGTGAGCGGGCTAACATATATATAATATATTAATATGTGGTCTGAATAGTATTACTATTTTCCCCTATAATTTATCTTCACCCTGGACTAGATTTTGGGGATCTAGCTAGTCTTCCTTTTATAGCATAAGAACATAAGAAAAGTCCTGATGGATCAGGTTGAAGACTTCATCTGCTTCATTATCCTGTTCCACATAGTGGCTGCCTCTGGGAGGCCAACAATCAAGAAGGCATACCTCTCTCCCATAATTTCTCCCCTTCTACTGATATTCAAAGACTGAACCTGGAGCAATGCAAACTCATCATGCCTAGTGCCTATTGATAGACCAGTCTTCTACAGTTTTGTCCAATCCCTCTTAAAAAGAAAATAAAAATATTTCTTTACGCAGTGTGTAATTAGTTTGTGGAACTCCTTGCCACAGGACGTGGTGATGTTGTCTGGCCTAGATGCTTTTAAAAAGGGATTGGACAGACATGGGGTGATATGGACTTGTGCCATCTATGTAGCATGTGCAACTTGATTTGCTCCATTGCGGCTGCTGGGGCTTACCCCAGGGCAAGGAGACAAATATCCTATTACCACATGGAAACCTCCAGCATCCAGAATTACTGCGCAGGGTGCAGCATAGCCTGCACCAGTGTGGATTCATCACTGCACAGGGATTTGCACTGGATTGAGCTTCCCATTGGTTAATGATGTCACTGAAAACACAGTTTACTAGTGACTACCCATGAGCTAAAGTTTGCCAAAGAAGACAAACTACACTGATTCTTACTAATTACCTTTATTAAACATGGAACCTCCCTGTGAATCATGGAGAGGAATATAGCATACTGACATTGAGACAGATGATAGATAGGCCACTCCTTAGATGAGGCCCTTCATTTGGATGGGTTGAAATGCAAGTCGTAATTTCTTACCTGTTACAACCTGCAGAGAGGGCATTAAACTTGTTTACAAGGCAGTAACATCTGGATAACACAAGATGGATGATCAGTAGTCTGCTTATCAAGGTTTACAATCACTTTCATAATCTAATAATGTAATACTGAAAATGAAACTGCATTTGAAGAATGTCAGGTGCAAGCCTGTGCGGCTGATACACAGATTCATAGCATAAGGCTTTGAGAAATGCATTGCAGATGAGATTATTTAAAAACAGAATTGTTCTTATTTTGCATGTGCTTTATTAGTTGCTTATAAACAACACTGTGCCCGCAGATGTTCTTGAATATATTCAATATCTATAAAACATCATAGATTCAAGAAGGGTATTCATAGCATTGAATACTGTTCATAGAGCTCATACTTCTATTTCCTGTTCCTAACATCTATAAGAATTCTAGCATGTCTACAAACACTTTCTCCTCCTCCAAGCTCGTACATGGGCCTGTCTGAATGAATGAAGGCAGATCTGTGCACTTACTCCTTGCCATTCTACATGAGTGGGCCAAGACACATCCTGGCATTTGTACTTCTTGTACTGAATGCTAGGCGGGGCCCACAAGAGTAAGAAGTCAGTCAGATACTAGGGCATCATTCCAATATATAATTCTAAAAATGAAAGACCCTTTTACATGTACTGTTTCGGGCACAGTTGCCACAGTCCCTGGGATTTTTCCCACATCTCTGAAAGCCAGGTCAGTCCATTGCTTACATGGTTTGTAAACACATCAGAAAGCAGAACCATATGGGTGGAAGTCATTACACATGGACCTGTGTGGAAATAACAAAGGAAACAGAAGCAACCACATCAGGAAAGCTATGCCTAGCTTTTTTCCTTTGGATACTACAGTGAATCCACTGTGTATGATGGGGATCCAGTGGATCCACTGGATCCACTGCCATAAACAATCATACACACCCCCATCATACACAAATGAACCCTATGATATAAGCCAGTGTGGTGCAATGGTTAGAGAGGGCCAGGACTGCTCCCTAGGTGACCTAGGGCCAGTCATTCTCTCTCCATCTAACTGAGCTCACATGATTGTTGTGAGAATAAAAGTGGGTCACAAGGGGTGTATGTATGTATGAGCCTTCAGTAATGCTCAGAATAGGGAACAGGTGATAGCTAGCTATGGTGTGATGCTCCTGCCGACACGTGAAGTCAGCTCACTTGTGTTTTCATCACAAAGGTCCCCTGAGCCAATCAGGGCTATGCTCTTTGTGATGTCAGAGGTTTTTTCCAAGATCCAATCAGGGCTATGCTCTTTGTGATGTCAGAGGTTTTTTCCAAGGAGAGTCTAGGTCTGGTACAGAAACTGCCAAAGCAGCTCCTGCTCTTTGGTTGCAAGGTAGCATCATGTTCATGCCCTACCGTGACTATGTTACAGGGCTACAGAAGGTCTTGTTTCTGTTCTCTTCACCATCTTATGGGAATTTCAGTTGGTTTACCACTCTCAGATACAAGAAAAGCCTCACTGTGGGAAGACAGATGAGTCTTTCCTCCTCCTCCTCTTTATTTTATTTTATTTTCACATAGTCATGTTGTTTTTGACTGGATTTTGTCTATATTCACCTATTGAGTCCTTCCCAAGGATGTAGGATAGGCAGCTATTTTTTGTTTTTATGTTGTTGCATTACAAATAGCATCCTAGTATGTACACTGTTCCTAATAAGGCGGCCTTTTGTAATTGACTGATGGTGCTTGTGCTCATCCTGATGGTGTTCAAGTGCTTTTCCAGATGTTTTGGGATAGCACCGAAAGCCCCTATGACAATTGGTATTACTCTTGCTTTCTTGCGCCACAATCTTTCTATTTCTATTTGCAGGTCTGTACACTTGGTGATTTTCTCCAGGTGTTTATCTGCTATTTTACTGTCTCCAGATACTGAAATGTCTTCAGTCCAGACTTTCTTATCCTTCTTGTCAACGATGATTATGTCTGGTGTGTTGTGTGGCAGACATTTGTTGGTTTGTATTCTAAAATCCCAGAGCACTTTGGCTTCTTCATTCTCTACTACTTTCCAATTTTGTGATTCCACCAGTTGTTACTTGCAGACAGTTTGGTTGGTTGGCAACCTTCAGTCTCGAAAGACTATGGTATAAGCCTACAGCACCCGGTATTCCCAGGGGGTCTCCCATCCAAGTGCTAACCAGGCCTGACCCTGCTTAGCTTCCGAGATCAGACGAGTTTGGGCATCTGCAGGGTAACAGTTGCAGACAGTTTATGTTCCAGTGAATTATTTTGGCAATTTACAGTCCAATCCTGTGCTCGGTGGCATGGCCTTACGGCACGTTTGCAACCCTCACTGCTGAGCTCCTGCCCGTGCTAGCTCAGTGCCGGCTGCTGCTGGGCTAGCACGGGGCGGTTGCCCAGCTTTCATGGCTCGGCGGTCTCCCACGGCATGGTAGGCGGGGGTGGGGGCGGGGGCGGGGGAGAGCCATGCCAGGGGCGGGTAGGAGGCCTGCCGGGGGAGGGAGGTGGGTCAGCGGAGCTCCACTCCGCAAAATCCAAGGCGCTCGTGTAGGGCTCCGCACCCTACATGAGTGCCTTTACCTTATGACCGACCTTTTGGCTGACGGTAAAGTGAGTAGCCCCATTACTTGGGAGAAGGGGACAAAAGTGGCCTTCTTTGTAGTCAGTGCCTTTCTTTGTAGAAAATGCCTTTCTTTGTAGTCAGTCTGCACTATATTCTTGCAGCAGCTAACCAGGTGGTCAACAGTTTCATCAGCATCTTTACACAGGCAACATTTGCTGTCTGTAGATGTTTTCTCAATTTTGGCTCTATATACAGTCGTTCTTAATGCTTGGCAGTCAAAATTACAGGCTTGTGGCCCCACAACCAGGCTCTCAACAAAGAGATATGAACTAGTGAGCAGCCTCTCTCTTGGTCAGAGATCTCAGGGGAAGTGGAGGGTCCTCCTCTTTCTTTCTTTCTTTCTTTCTTCACATGGTCCTTTGTCTTGTCTTTGCAGCTTTATTGGTCTACAGACTACAGCAACATGTTCTGCAATTGCAGGAAGAAGAAGTCTGCAAGAAGAAGGCTGCAAAAATAAGTGTGCTCATAGGGAGCCATGACCCCATAGAGTCAACCTTTACTTTCCTTGTAGGCAATGCTTTTTTTGTAAATAAAAAGGTGCAGGAACTCACAACTTGTTAATCATTTATTTATTTATTTATTTATTTATTTATTTATTAGCCGTTTTTTATTGGAGAAATAAAATATTTTTTATGTGCTTCCCCCCTAAAGATGAACTTACTTCTGAGTAGACATGCATAGGATTGGGCTGTCAATCTCCACATCCCCTTCCCCCTAGCTAAAATACTGCACAGGTGCACTTGTAGCGTGTAGTATGTAGTGTGGCACTACTTCGAGGAGAGGAAGCAGTGAATGGATTCTGGAAAATGGCTTACATGAGTTCCATGTAATAAAATTAAGCAACTGTGGGAGTAAGAACAAAAAAGGAATTCTTACACAAGAGGGGTCCTGAGGTGCACATAGAAACAGCTACGTTTGCTAACAAGCCATTAAATATGATTTAATTCAGGTATCAGAATACTCTGTCTTTGGGAAGGCGCTTGGCATGCAATTGTATGTTCTCTGCTGCCCTGAGCAGCTGCTGTGCATTGCTGGAGAGGAGCTGCAAATGCTGGCTGGCAGAGGGCATGCTTGTGGGGGAAGGATGAGGAGGATCTCTGGCAAGGCTGGACAGCACGTTGTACACATGGAGAATCCCTTTTCACCTGCCCTTAGCATGTGAAAACAGGTGCAAATATATACCTCTGCCAGGATTAAGAGCCCAATCCTAGCTATGTCTACTCTGAAGTAACTCTCTTCTAGTCAATGGAGCTTACTCCCAGGAAAGTGCCTAGGATTGCAGCCTAAGAGCCCAATCCTATGCATGTCTACTCAGTAGTCCACTTTAGTGAATGGGGCTTACTGTGGATAGGATGGCAGCCTCAGGGCCCAATCCTGTGCCTGTCTACTCAGAAGTCAGTCCCACTAGAGTCAATGGGGCTTCCTCCCAGGAAAGTGTGGAGAGGACTGCAGCCTCAGAGCCCTTCCTCTGCCTATCTACTCAGGCTGCAAGGCTATGACACTTTCCTGGGAGTAAGCCCCATTGAACACAATGAAACTTACTTCTGAGTAGACATGCTTGGGCTCTCAGGCTGCAAGGCTATGCACCCTTTCCCAGGAGCAAGCCCCATTGAGCACAATGAGACTTACTTCTGAATAGACACGCCTAGGCTCGTGCTGCACATTGGCATGGGGGCTGCACCAGCCAGCTTCCTTCCCCTCCTCCTCCGCCAAGCGAGTGCCTGGGCATTCCATGGGTGCCACAGCCTGTCTCCCTGGCTGGCTGGCTGGCTGACTGACTGGCTGTCCGTCCTCCTCCTCCGTGTCAGCGCGCGTCCCCCACGCCCTCCACCGACTTGGAAGCTGCACAGGGAAGCAGAGCATGGGGGGAGGGGAGGCGGGCTGGGCTCAGGCGAGAGCTTGGAGATGGGGGCAGGAGGAGGTCCTTCTGCGGTCAGGCAGGGGCCAGGCGCCCACGCACCCTGCACCCCCCAGCACCCACCCAGCGAATGCCTCTATTTTGTTCCCCCCTTCCTGGAATGCCTCCAAAGGGGAGGGGCCCCTGCAAAAAGGTGCCGAAACTCCGTCCCCCCACGTTCCATTAGAAAAAAAGCCCTGCTTGTAGGTATGGGGGATTATGACATCATATAAGCATGATGCCTGCCATGTTTATGTCCCTTCTGTGGCTACATCAACCCTGGCATCACTTCCTATATCTGGTGGAATGAGCCCCATTCACAGCTCATGATATAGGATTATGGGTTCTTGGGGGAGGGGGGTACATATGCACCTGGAGGAAGCCTTTCTGCAATGCTCAGTTCTATTTCATTTCCACTCATCCGTGAGTCAGAGTTCTGATGCATGGTATATATATCCTTATGTCCACCAGACACCAATCTTGTTTCTCAAAAATATCCTTGGATTCACTCTGCTCTTTCAGCAGCATTTCATCTTTGGCAGGCAATGAAATCCTGGGACTGTCAGGAAGCCCACCATCTCCACCACCTGTTGCCCCAATGGAAGATGCAGTTGGACATTTGAGGCAACTTCCCAGACCCAGTGGAGCTAGGCTAAAGAAGATTTGCCATGAAGCCATGACCTAGTATCTGGTCAAATTTAATATTGGAGAGAAACATTTTGAAGGCTTGTGGGGGTGCCCAACCCATGAGTCAGACTATCTGCCATTTGTCCAGCTTCCAGGCATCACTGAGGTGCCCCAGGGCCTGTGCCAGGCTACTTTGCGGCCTCCACAAGGTTAACTGCTTGCACACACATCCCCAGAAAAATTGCAACCTCAATTTTCAAAAATATGTCTTGCAGAAAAAAGAAAAACACAAAACTTGAAACTGTTAAATTTTAAATTGCAAGAATAAGTAATACAGGTTGGCCCTTGGCCCAGGGGATTCATCTGTGAGCTATAACACTTTCGTATGTGTTTGAGAAAGATAATCAAATACAGGTTGGTCCTCCTTATTGATCTGACTTAATGAAGGTCCTGACCCACGACTAGAGGGCCTCACCGAACCTCCCAGGTGTGACCGGAAGTGTCTTTCGGTCACATCCAGGAGGTGTTATGAGGCTTCTGAGGCACTTCCAGTTTGATGCTTTCTGAGGTGCGCTGAGGTCATGTGTGACCTCCCCACACCTCAGAAGAACTCAAAGAGATACTTCTGATTTGATGAAAAAACAAAAGTGGCTCTCAGAAGCCTCTGGGAAGCCTTCTAAGAGATGGAGAGGCCACATATGACCACATATGAGAGGTCTTCTGAAAGACACTTTCAGTTTGATGAAAACTGGCAGTGCCTCTCAGAAGCTTCTGGGATGCCTTCTGAAGCACAGGGAGGTCACATGCAGCCTCCCCATGCCTCAGATCACCTCCAGGATGCAACCAGAAGACACTTCTGGTCATTCCTGGGAGGTTTGGTGAGGCCCTTCAGATGCAGGTTGTGTCTTGTCTTCAGTCAAATCCGTGGGTTCTGAAGTCACAGATAACGAGGACCAACTTGTTTATTTAATTATCTTTGATTACTAATTGTAAAAACTCCATTGTTTTTTTGTTTTTGTTTTTTAAGGAATTTGGTGATATCCTGCCAATGTGATATAGGGTCTGTAAGACTCTCACTCATTGTGAAAGCCTGTGAGAAATGTGGTACAGAAACGCATCATCATCATTCATTTTGAGTGATGTTTATTATACAAGATAGAACAACAAGTGCCTTGACAGACACACACGAATGCAAAGTTTCTCAGAGGAGAATCTTCCTACCTAACTCCCTGGAGAGAAAGAGCAAAGAGTCTCCTTTCCAGATTCATCTTTGCAGCCCTCAGAAGGCCTCCAGGAGGTCTTCTTAGGTTCAGGGAGGCTGCACTCGGTCTCCCCAAGCCTCCAAAGGCCATTTTTTCACCTTTGGTCCACCATCAGGAGTGCAGGTTGGCATCCCCTCAAGGTGTGGCACCCAGAGCAATATACTCCTGCTCCCCTTTAGCTACACCACTGAGGCCAGCAGCAGTTTATCTTTTCCTCCAGCACTGCTAGAGAATGGCTTCCACCACTGGCTTCCACCACTGCCTTCCCACCCTCCTCCACCTCTGCTAAGCACAGAAAGGTGAACTCTGCCAATTTGGAGCCTACCCCCTTACCTTGAATTCCACCTTCTTCCTGAGCACCGTCCTCTTTAAAATAAATAGGATGAGCAAAGCATGCTAGGAACTTCTTTCGCAAGAGTGAAATCATGTTGATATCTCTCTCTGTGGTGTTATAAAAATAAAAAGCACTGTGATTTTAGAGTTCATCTTCCAAGCACACACTTTTAACTAATAGTGAAATACCACGACTTTCCCCAAATACTGCTCCTTCGTTTATGGGTGCATACATTTCATACATTGGCTTTCAGTGAAGTTTCTAAAATCAGAGCCATGTCAGAAGTATTAAAGCATCTCCCTGCGGCACTTCTGCCATGTTCCATGGCTCCTCTGCATGCTATTGATTAATAAAAGAAAGTCCCCGTCAGGCCATGTTATGTGTTTACAGGGACATCTAATTGCTCCCTAATGGTGAAGCTGCTTCTATGCTCTTGGATTTGTCAGAAGCACAGAAAGGATTGGTAAGACAAGCATCTCCTTTGTCAAGATGAATCTTCCACCAGGATGATTCAGTGATCATGCAGGCAGCACCGCCCATGCTGGGCTTTCCATGCATAGGTCTTGAGAAGTTGATAACAAAAAAAGCCATCATTTGGCAATGCCTGAGGGACAGTAATGGGACAATTACTTGCAATGCATGTATCCTCTCTTTTTTTTTTTTTTTTTTTTTTTTTTTTTTTTGCAACTTCCTTGGAAGTCTGGACGTAATATTGAGCAAATATCAGTAGAGTGGCCCAAAAATCTAGCTTTCATGAGAATGCTCAATGGGACCCTATGATGTGGTCTGAGGCACACAATACAGCCTCTGTGCTAAGCAGGGCTTGGTCTGGGGAGTAACCATTTGGTTTCAACATTTTTTCATCTAATGGCACACTGACAAGGCGCTAAAATTGTCAAGGCACACCATCCGTTTTTTATACATGGCAAGGCATACTGTACTGCCAGTGGGGGGAGGTCACATTCCCCAATGGCCCTCCTCCAAACTCCCATGACACACCTGTAGACCACTTGCAGCACACCAACAGCAGCACGCAGCACCGTGGTTGACCACTTGCAGCACGCAGCACCGTGGTTGAAAATCACTGACTTGGAGCCTGCACTTCAGCCAAATAAATTCCAGAATAAAAGAACCACAAACATGCCTGGTATATCTAACAACTTCAGGCATATGGAAAATAACCAGCCCCAAATTCTTTCTCGGAGTAGTTATTGACTCCTTTGGGAAGGAACTGTAATTGTGTACCATATCAAAATGTCAGGTCGGACCAAAACACAAATACATCTTTGTGGAATTTAAATAGCAACCAGCAAGCCGTTTTTTTCCTGATTAATATACAGAAAGTTGGCGGCCACAGCAGGGGACTGATGATGCTAATCTGTCAGTGTCCTGATTGTTCTCTGCTTGATTGCTTCAAACCAGCATAATCACAAAAAAAAAAAAAAAAAAAGGCAAGCATTGTATCCATACCAGAATGTTCAATCAGTTGTACTTGAGGCATCGGGATCATTGCATCTTGCCTGCCTTCATTTTGATGATATCCCAAAAGAGTTGCTGTGTAGATAGAAGTGAAGAGCAAAGAAATATGTCCCCCGTTCCGAGAAGAACGTGACGTTAAGGTGCAGTCCTAAGGGGCCAGATGCAGAACACTCGTGTCTTCAGATGTGCTGCTCTTAAATTAAGCAGCAATAGAACAAAGAAATCTGGAAAGGTGCAAGAGCTGCTCTTGATCCCATTTGTTACAAAAGCATTATTAGCTTGGCTCTCATTAGTTTGTGAGGTACTGTGATAAACAAACAAACATGAGGTTTGACTGGGCAATTAGAATTGGCCCTTTTTAGAAGCAACCACTTTTTTTTAGCTGTTCAAAGTGTGTCCAAGCATTGCTGGGGGGGGGGGGAAGAGTAAGTACTGCAGGTGCTGCAATGCATTGTGTAAGCAGACCCTCCCACTCGCTATCAGAGCCTGGCAAGCAACAGCAACTCGCAAGAGATGCTGTTTTGTTTGACGAACGCCTGCGTATTGCCGTCACAGCCCCGAATGGCTCCGACGGTGAGTGGCCACTTCCACAGTGCGTGGTGGTGCCTGCAGTACTTCCTGTTTTGCTCCACCGAGTTACGCTACTGAGTCCAAGGAAAATATGTGAAGGTATTGTATGTTCAACAGGCTCTGTCCTTGCCTTACAAACATTTACTAGAATGACTGTGGGAATAAGCTCCATTGCCTATAATGGAACTTACTTCAGAGTAGATATGCATAGGATTGGGCTGTTCGGGCGCAATCCTAACCAACTTTCCAGCACTGGCATAGTTGTGCCAGTGGGGCATATGCTGCATCCTGCAGTTGGGGGGGCAGTCATGGAGGCCTCCTCAAGGGAAGGCAATGTTTGTTCCCTTACCTTGGAGTTGCATTGCCCTTATGTCAGTGCTGGAAAGTTGGTTAGGACTGCGGCCTTAGGGCCCAATTGTGTAGCCACAATGCAGCCCAATGGTAAGGGAACACATGTTCCCATACTTAAGAAGGTCCAAGTGACTGCTCCTCCACCACAGGATGCAGCGCACTTCCCACTGGCACAACTACACCAGCACTGGAACATTGAATAGGATTGGGCCCTTAGTCTTGGGGCTGCATTGATGCTGCATTGGCACTGAAAAGTTGGAAAGGATTGGGTCCTTTGAATTTTTTGTCAATAAAGTTTTTGTCATCTTCTTAGAAATGGAGGGGGAAAAAAGCAATGTGGAAATCTGTTAAGAAACCGATGTACAATCCAGCATAGGCATGCTTGCCATTCAGAATGCTAAGGAACATTCTTTTGAGTGTATGTTAAAATGAGAGGCTCCCCTGGAATGAAGGCTAGATACACTGGTCTGACGAACTAAGACATTTCATGGACCATTGAACACTATGAATAGCCACAGTAGGTAAGATTAAGCCCCAAATTATTTATTTAGTAATTGAGATCCATTGAGTAAGGAGTTACTGGACAAATTATCACCATAACTCAAATCCCCTAAGCCACTTAAAAGTGAATATAGGAGCCTGTAATACCGCTAATAAGATACCATCACATCACGGAACAGAAGCAACATAAAATGGCACAATGCCATTGACCCTGCAAGAAGAAGCAAAAGGCAGGTATACACAGCCAATGGGGACTAATGAACTAGAAAGTTTCCCAAACTGTTGATCAGGACCCACCAGTGGGTCGCAACCTGATTATTGGTGGGTCGTGAAACTGACAAGCTGATCATTGACAAGGAAAATGTATTGACATCTATGGAAAGTGAAACTAATCCACATGTGGTCATTTCCTCATGAGTTAGCAAACATGCCTCAGTTCACTTTGAAGGCTGAGAGGATTGCAATGCCACCAGAATGGTCCCAATCTGATGTGTGCAAGCCCCAAAAAACACTCAAGAAGGAAGTGTTCCCCCCACCAAAACTGACAAGAAAAATGTATTGAGCCCTATGAAAAGCAAAACCGAGCCACACATGTGGCTTTACTCATGAGTAAGCAACCACAGTTACTCAACCTCCTATTGAAGGTCAGGCAAAGGTCACCAGAATGGTCCCAATCCAATGAACATGGAACTCAACAAATGCTTCTGAAACCCCCCCTCCCCCAATCAAAAAAAAGATAAAAAACAAAAGCTTGTGCAGCTGGTAAAGTGAAACTGTTTTTATCTTTTTTCTTTCCTTTTTAGTCTCATAGAGCCCCAACAGAGTGTCATTTTAAAAAGTGGATTTTGGTGCTAAAAAGTTTGGAAACTACAGTATGAGATGGTTCTGTCAAAGGGATAAATAATGAGATACTCAAAGGGTCACTGGTGTTGGTTGTACTGTATTGACTTCTTTAAAACAGCACTGCTATCATTATGAATAAATTTTTAATGCTGCACGAACACTTAGCTACCTACTTTCATGAAAAAGGAATCAGGAAATAGTGACAAAACACTGCTGCAATACATGGTGGGCCAGGTAGAAAAGTCTTCACAGCATAGCAACAGACGGTGCAATATTAACGTTGCCCTGAGCCGATCCAGCCATCCCTGCACCAACTCAGAGTGTAACAAATGTGCTCTAAATCACATTTGCGACTACTTGCAAACCAGCAGCACCAGCTCAAAGGATTGTGCTGACCCACTGGCACTGCATCCAGGAGTAGCGCTGGCTAGAGCAGGTAGGCTAGTGCCAGATGGTGGGGAGGTGGGGAGGGGATGTTTATGTGCAGGAAGGGCGGAATGGAGTTGGATTGGGTCTGGGAAGGGTAGGATTGTCAAAGGCCTCCTCTGCTGAATCCTAACCCCCTTCTTGGCCCTCCTGGCTTTATACCGGGTTTCTGAATTTGTGCCATAACTGGCACCGTAGATCTAAGAAGCCCCATAGAGTACACTGGGGCTCAACACAGGATAAGGGGATATATATCTCCTTACCCCAAGGAGACCCCCAACTGCCTCCTAACCTGCGCTGGATACAGCACAGGCCATGCGGACTGGCTGCATCAGTGCAGGTTAGGATTGGGCTGAGAAATAGTCAGTGATTGGGATGGAGTGATAGCAGCCATGCATCAAAACTAGCCATGTTTGTCTATACTGCTGCATTATGGCACGCTGCTCCACATTTCCTGTCTGGGAAACTGGTCATCTGTCTTCACCCTGGAGTTAAACAGATCTGGGTGCAGCCATCATGCGTAGTTTGAGCTTAACCAGGTACACATAACAGACAAAAACCAGGAATGGTTTTAACATGAACTCCACTGAGAATAATAAAATACAATAATTTCAGCTCAATTTAAATTACCAGATGAAACAAGGAAAAAAAAATTAACTGCAAATACAAAAAGAGATAATGATGTTTTTACAATGTGTTCCCTTTTGAGTTACAAAGACTTGAGATGACTGTAAAACAATGAGACTAGGGCTGCAATCGCATGCACACTTTCTCGGGAGTAAAGTGTCTACAGTGGGACTTACTTCTGAGTAAACACACATAGGATTGGGTTGTAAGTGACATTTTGCCTTAATTCAAGTAAAATAACCTTTTTAAAAATCAACTGGCAAGTTAATATTCATTCATTCAATTTTTACTCCACCTTTCTCCCCAAAGGTCACCCGGGGCAGCCATAAATAAAAGAAACAGAGGCATCTCCACCTCACACTTGGTGTGTTTACAAACACTGCTCAAGTACTGGGACACCTTAAAGCAATACATTTGGAAGTGTTGCTCTCCTAAAATTAGCAAATATAGTTTTACTTCAAATTCCACTTTTATAATACCGAGAACAACCTGGATTCAGAGCAGTTCCTTCTTGGTTGTAGCACCCTCCCTATGGAGTACCTTAGGACAGGCTAGGGTATCCTGAAGGAAGTCTGGTTGGCTTTTCTCTATACAGGTTGTGCTTCATTATCTACTGATTTGGCATCCACTGATTTGAATTTCCACTGATACAAGGGTCCACCTTTAAATGCCTTGCAACAAAGAAAAAAGTGCCAAAATCCCATTTCATTGCATTAGATTCCATTATTCACCCCATCTAGTGGCTGAATGCAGTATAGCATCTATACCAATGCATTCTGGGGCAACAAGAAACAAGAGCAAGAAACCTGGAAGTAGGTCTTTAAAGCTATTTTGCTCTGATTTGGTATCCACTGATTTTTTTTCTTCTAATCCACTGAAGGTTCCAGAACAGAACCCCACTGGATAACAAGGCACAACCTGTATAAGTCTTTTACTGTCTGCTGAACGCTTTAGTGTTCTCTGGGTGTTTGCTAACAATTCTGAAATGTGCTTGTTTTACAGAACAAGTTTGGGACTTCTCTGTTTTCAATTATCTTGTGCTAAAATAATTTTCATAGCATATATTTGTCTATCTTTTTATATCTAGGTGTGCCGGCAACAGAGCTGGAACATGTGACTCATAAATTTTATAAACAAACTAGTACCACATTAAACATGGATTGGTTCTAAGGTTACATTTAGTTGATAATCATTAACTAGAAAACGGCAGTTTCCATACCATAAACCTTTATTGGCATTAATACAATAAATAGCAGTAACAATAGCCAACACAGTGGCTGTGTTGCCGAGAGGGAAAGTCGCAACAAGGGGCTGGTAAGGATAGAAGGGGGGGAGACAAGGGGGGGAATAGAATCAGGGTGGGGGTTTTAGCTTGATAACTGCGGAAAGAAATTCTGCTACTGCACTGGTAATGCCCACAGAGTTGTCACTCAGAAGGACAACTCAGGGGTCAGTAAGAGTACCAGAAAAAGAGGACAGCAGGGGTTTCAAGTGTGTATCTCGGAGAGATTGGTGGGCCGGGCAACAGAGTAATATATGTGTCTGGTTCTAAGGAACAAAAAGGACATAATCTGCGATCGCGCGGGATATTGGAGAATCTGCCAGAGTGAACAGCTGAGGGGAAGATATTAAATCTCGCAAGCATAAACACTCTCCTCTTAATAGGGCTAATCAGCTTACTGAAATAGTTGAAAGGGTGACTAAGTGAGGGGAGGAAGCCAAAAAACTGGGGAGAACAGGTAGGATTGAGATTGGAAGAGAGTTGGTTGAATTCGGATTGAAAATGGCAGTTTATATACAGTAGCTTGGTCATATGACTCTTCTGTCATATGTCAGCAGCCAGAAGGCTTTTAGCATGCACTATTTTCTCTGCAGTCAGGAGTAGGGAACTCACAAGACACAGCTCCAGTACACCAACACCATGGCATCAACTCACTGTGTGAAAATCTCCTTAAATACTACCCAAATGATAGCATAGACAACACTGGAACAAATCCAAGAAATCTAACTGCTCCCAAAAGGAAAGGAGATTGAATACCTGACATTAACACAGACTTGTGGCAGTAGTAATCCAGCATTATTTACAGATGCTCCACAAATTGTACTTTGTGACCTGGTGGACATTCACCATCCTACAGTAACATCCCTTCTACAGGCAATTTTTGAAAAATAAAGTGGAAGTCACAGTCCCTTTTCCTTTTGCTGTGACTTAGGAAGAGAAAGAAAAATTTTCACAGAATTACCATCTTATGCTGTGATGCATTTATACTCACAGCATTCCATAAGGTTAAAGTCAATGAGAGCACTGCAGGACCAGTGCATGTTTGTGCTGAATGGCTAGAATGGCTGAATGGCCTATTCGGCCAAGAGGGCTTTGCAATGTTCATAGTTGCTATCTGATGTACCACCTTTATTGAACCCCGGGGGGGTTCAATGTTCTTTACCTTTTAACTCACTTGTATTGTATCATTTTTAGGTTGTTTCCAAAAGTGGTTGTAGGAGTGCTGAAACTGCAGATGCTCAAGAAACTTGTAGCAAGAGAGAAAGCACTTTACGGCACTTTTGTGATAGTGAAAAGCTCTGCCGCTCTGTCAGAAGGCACATGCCGCCATCACGCCACTTGGATAAGACTGGGGCCTTGTAGTTCAAGGAGTGAATGGTCTGCACAAGTTCTTCCCAGTGGTCAGTCTGCTCTTTAATGGCTTGGTTAAAGTAAAATTGCTGAGTCATGCTTAGGTTTTTACACCAGTGAGTAGTCACTGCTGATCAAGACAGATGCTTCCCTTGCTGTTATCATATCTCGAGATACTCTGGGCACCAGTCCAAGGTCAAGCACCTGGATGAGGCCATATTTCAGGGAGTTGCATCATGCACTTTTGGGGGAGATAAGATCTCTTCTGTACCAGAGGGGTTTGGAAAGGTCCATTAGACACGCATCTAGCATCAGTGTGGAGCTTGCAGCCACAGGAGGAGCGCATTTGTCGGAGGAGGTGCCACTTCTATTTGGGGAGACAGTAGCTTATGTAAAGATAATAAATCTGGGTTTTTGTCTTAATTCACCCACTGGTCTATTGTTTCAATATCCACAAAGAGCCTTTGCTTTCTGGCAGTGCAGCTTCCTGAATGATCTCTGAAGTGGCATCATATGAGCACTTACAGTAACTCCACACTAATACCTTGTCAAGAATGTTTACATAGCCAAACGATGCAGCACTTGTTAGGAGATAGAGTCTTTATTGGCTGCATAAACTGAGGAAATTATGCAGGAAATAATAAACTGAGGAAATTACCTGGGTGAAGGCAGGTAGACAGGATTTTATAGCACTTGTGCTAGATGTAGTAGTAACAATGAAAAATGAGGGCGACAGCCAAAATAATGGCAGTTTGTTCTGCAAAACTCAACACAATTGTATATCAAGAAACAGATTATCAGACTATGACTCACAACGATGAATATCTTCTCTTGAGACATTGTTATGTTGCCAAGATGACAGTACATTCTGTAACTATTAATGCTAAATGAGGTTGGACAGTTCATCACATTTGGGTATCCAGTTCTACTTTCCACTATTGCTACATACGCATTAGTATGTGCTAGAGCTGGTGTAGCATAGTTGCTTAGAGGCTGAGCTACAAATCTGGAGGGCTCTGATTTGAAATTTGCTTCTCCCATAAACAAAGTATGTGACCTTCACTGAACTGCTCATCAGTTACAAAATGGGGATAATAATCCTTACATACCTTACAGCAGAGGTTCACCCACTGGTGTGTTGCAACATCCCAGTCAGGGAACTTTTGTCACTGCCCCTTCAGGGGTGGGACAACAGCAACTGTGGCAATACATTTGCCACAATCCCTAAAGACCTCCAGCAGCCTTTTGCCTATGCCAGATACGTCAGTGGCCGTTTTGCTGCTTCACAGTGCAGGTGCTGTGGTGAGGATTGTGCCAACAATCCCTTTTAAATGGTGCTTTCCCCCCTTAATTTCCCCACCAATACACGCACTCCAAGGAGACGCACACTGCATTCTATGGTGGGGGCATTCTCAAAGATCTCCTCAAGGTAAAGAAACTTTTGTTCCCTTGCTTTGGGGAAAGCCTCCACCTCCCTATGGATCTCCTTGGTTCTGTGCCAGCTATTTGGCACAGAACCAGAGGAGTGTAACTGAGGCACAGATAGGATACAGCCACAGATGACTGCCACTAATCCCACTCTCTAACTCCCTGTTCCATCTCCCTTCCTGATCCCCTTCCCACACAGAAAATCCCCCATTCCTCCCGTCCCTCCAACTGCCCCCTTGGTGCCAGCGGACGGAGTCTTTACTGCACTGGCAGTCTTGTTGGATCCAGCCACCTCCACCAACAGAGCATTTTTAATAGTAGTGGGCCCAGGTGCCATCCTGCATGTGGCCGCACACACCTAAATCCCATTTGTCAACAAGACTTCTATGCATTTTTGTGTGCCCAGGTTTTCACTCTCAACAGAACATTAATATTCAGTTCAGATTTTCAATGTGTGAATGTGTAATATTTATCACCTCTGAAGTTCATTGTCCTCTTTTGTTTTCAGCTCTCACATTACTGGGTGTATCTATCCAAAGAACTAACTGAGTGCATTGAATTATCTGAATATGAGCTACTGACAATTCCATGACTCTCATGAGATTCAATTGACAAGATGCTGTGCGGCCAAGTGCCATGCTACCCTTGGACAAGTCTAGCACAAAAGCCTGTGTTGAAATGCATCTGTTATTCTGGAACATGAAAGGAGTAGGGTTGAAAGCGGCATGGAATTTCATCAGCAAATCTTTCAAGAAACCCTTCTGATATTTTCTAGCATTTCCTCAAGGCTGGTTTGAAGCAACTGAAAAATTTATGTGCATGAATTCAGCAAAGCATATACTGGAATTTTCAAAATCCTCCTCTTGGTTTTTGTTGTCAGTGTAATAGAAAACAAGATTATTCAGAAAAAGAGCCAAGATTATCTCCTGTATTTATGCAATTGAGGCAGCAATCCTATATACACTTTCCTTGGAGTAAGCCCCACTGGACACAATGGGACTTCTGAATAGACATGCATAAGATTTGTGCTATACGACAACCTAGACAGTAGCATTTTCAGTATTATCAAGATAGCATCTAAAGTCTTCCTTCAGGCTAAATTGTACTGATTCTCATGATTCTTACCAATCAGAAGGTGGATAGGTGACCATTTAAGGTATGCTGGGAGTTTAAAGCATTCTGTGTGGTGTCTATGATGGTGTGGAAACCTGACTATTTGTAGGGTCCAGTCGTGTGTTGAGCTGAATATATAACATGCCTGCCCAAGCTTCCCTGGCGCCGATGGAAGGCAGTAAATAAACTCATTGGCTGGTTGCAGCCTATAAAACAGGGATGTCAAACATAAGGCCTGCGGGCCGGATGTGGCCCCCAGAAGCTTTTTATCCAGCCCTCAGGCTCTCAGCTGCTGAGGCGTTACCACTGAAACGGCAACCCACATGAAAATGGGGCTTTCCAAAATCTTGAAATACGATCAAGATTTGCGTATTTTCTCTTATTTGCAGTTAATGAGTTTCTATATGAGAACAAGGTCTGATTTCTGGTCATTAGCTGCTTAATGATGTCACTTTCTGCTTAATGACATTACTTCTGGCCCTCAGCAAGAGCCCTGAACGCTAACTTCAGCCCTCTGTATGAAATGAGTTTGACACCCCTGCTATAAAAGATCAGTTTTCCACATGATTCCTGTAGCTCCCTATCCGTAGCTCAGTCATAAAGCACAGACTCCTGGCATCTCCAGTCTAAATGGACACAACAAGGCTGGGAAAGATTGATCCAAGATGATGGTTTGCTGTGTAAATTAACGTGAAAGCAGGCTGATGGACCCATTGCTCTCATTAGCTCTCTTGATTGATTTCATAATTGTAATACAGATCAGCTCTCCTTATCCGTGAGTTCAGGACCTGTGGCTTTGACCCAATGTGGGTGAGGAGGGCCTATCTGTACCTCCTGGAAGCAATTAGACGACTCTTCCAGTCACATCCAGGAGGGATGCCTGTGCAGTCTCTTTGGGACCCAAAAGCCAGATGTGACCTGAAGAGTCTTCCAGTCATGTCCAGGAGGTACAGGGAGGGCCAACCCATGGATTTGATTATCCATTGGTTTTCCCTATCCACGAAAGGTCCGGGAACCCACTGGTATAAGCTAACCTGCTAATAAAATGCTGGGTAGAATCAGAATACTTATGCAACCCAGTCTTATGCACGTTTATATAGAGGTAAAGTCTACTGTATTCCATGGGGCCTAATAAAGTCTACTGTATTACTCCCAGGAAGGCATACATGAGATTATAGCCTTACTAACTATGGCATTTAGATAGACTGAACAACTGTACATGTGTAGTGGAATAGCGGAAGATCTGGCAAGGAAGTAGAATGTGGTGTCCACAGTGCCCCTTGCTCTAAGTAAATGCAGGGTTAAAGCCCAGGTGGTAGCTGGAGGGGTGCTGCACAGCTGCAGCCACTAGAGGCTAAAGTGAACCTGGGAGCATATAAACAGCACCTGGAGGAACTAGTGGTGTGGGTTGGAGAGGAGGCTGACTTGGCTTAGTGAATTTGGAATCTGACTGTGGCCTGTGACTTGGCTTAATGACTTTGACTTGGATGCTCTGATTTGACTGACTACCTGGAATCTGACCTCGGACTATAACTTGGCTTATTGGCTCTGGACTCTGATTTGGCAACTCTCATTGATTGGACTGGTTTACTTAGAATCTGTGGACTGGAACTGGACTCTGACTTTTGCTTGCTGCACTGGTGAGTTTCACAAGGGAAACTAATCAGCCTTAAGCAGGCACGAGGCCCAGTGGGGAGAAGCTGTGGCAAGACAACATGGGAGCAGGATTGTGAAGGCAAACCCCAATATTTACCGATGTGTATTCAGTTGGTCAAGTGTAGAGCCACTAGGCATATACAAATGGTCCATTCTCAGACTTGTCTGCATGTTCAGGAACCTTGTTAAAAAAAACTTCTTTGCTTGTCACAGCCTACACACACATTGTCTGTATATGACTAGGTCTGTGCTCATGACCAGCTGAATATTTGTAGGGTGGGCCTGGGGCTGGCCATCACAACCTCACTTCCCTCCTTCATAATGTACATTCTATCTAAGCATTTGGTTATGGTTATGACTGAATTTGAGTCTTGCAGCCTGGTTTCTAATCCACACAGGAACTTTTGTCCCCATCAAGATTACAATTCTCAAGGAAATTATACAAGTATTTGTGACATTTCACCAATCGGATGAAATTTTCAGTCTACCAGTTGATTGCTTGATAAATAACACAATAAGAATCCACTCTCTAGAAAGAGAAAGGCAATGCATATGACTGTCCATGAGGGATTAAATCTGAGAGAAGAGCAGAGGAAAAGGCAAGCTGCCTCTAACTGTCCACAGTCCTGTTTCTGGCATCTTTTGCAAGCTTTACTTTTGCTGCAGTGAGAAGTCATGAGCATATTATTATAAATGACCAGTAGCCCAGTCCTAACCCATGCTGGAAAAGGGAGACTGGCTAGCCTGCCCCATATCCAGAGCAGGGTTGGGGCTGCCTGCAGTTCAGCCCAGGCCAAGGGGAATGCATTCACCTTATCCCAGGTAACGCTGCAAAAGATCCAATGGGGCTACTTGGATCTGTGCCATCTAAATAGCTGAGCTGGGTCACCTGGGAGTGGGGTCAGGATCCAGCCTATGAGCCGGATCCTGGCCCCACTCCCCCGCTCTGCCCCAGCCCATCCACAAGCCTGCCCACTGCCTGCCCTTACCCCACCCATAATGCCTCAATTCCATTCTCCCCCTGCCCGCCCCAGACCCCCATGCTGGCCCAACACAGCTGGCTTGACTTTACCTTTCCTCTGGCACAATAGTGCCAGAGGCAACCTCTGGAGGCCTTGAGGCACTTCTGTGGCAGTCCAAGGCCGGCACATGGGACATGAGCCAGCCTATCTCAGAGTCAGAATTGCGCCCCAAGTCACACACTAGGCTTCATCCCAGCCTCAGTTCATTAGGTTTCTGAGTCAAGATTTGGATTAGAAATTTGTTGTCACTTCACCAAAAAGGAGAGAGCAGTGCCGTAGCTATGCCATCTGGCAGTCAGGGACGCCCCCCTCAGAAGCCCTTAGGAAGGCAAAAACCAGAAGTGCCTTTCTAATGCTTCTATCAGGTCTTCTGAACCCTTCCAAGGCTTAGGGAGGCCACTCATAGCCTCCCCAGGTCTCAGAAAAGCACCCCCTGACATCTTCCGTGTATTGCACCCAGGGCAATTGACCCCCCGCCCCCCTTTGCTATGCCACTGGGAGAGAGGTTACAATTCAGTGGTAGAGGAAACATTTTGCATGCAGAATATCACAGGTGCCATTTCTGTCTGTCAAAACGTACAATTCTGGGCTAGATACACTCGTGATCTACCTCAGTAAAAGATAGAAATTCATTAATATGTACATACCGGGTGGTAAACATTTTGGAGTACTTGGGATCGGATGGCTTAGTTGTTTTGTTTTTAAGATTTCATAAGATTTCTCATGCCTGTTGCAGCAAACAATAGAAAACTTCTGATTGTCCACTACTTAGAAGTGAACAGAGGGTCATTTCTTCAAGCCCACCACATGTATCCATTATGCTAGTTATAAAAGGAATTAAAATGTCATCTTTGCAGACCAAGCATAACATGGAGATGTGTGAATTCCTTTGATGTGCACTTCTTGGCACGTTCATATAGGGAGAGGATTAACTTTAACTGCTCAATCTTAATACCATTCTCATAACTTCGCTTTGTCACTGATCGCCAATATATTTAGAAAGCAATTTCATGGAACTATGTATAAATAATTGTGAGCTGCTTTTTTCATAAGGAAGAAATTAAATCTCACTGAAAAACAGAAAAGGTTTTAAAGTGCTTTCATGCAGTCTGCAAGCATGTATATGTGTGCCTCACTTCATGTTTTTACTCCAAGCTATAATGGGTCTCAGATGGTTAGATGTATATGTTCAAGTGAAATGCTTAATACCAGGCAGAAACGATCAATAGTCACCATTGATTTTGTGCAGCATAGCTCCTTTTCAGTATGCTTTCATAATGAAAAAACACACTGTTATCACTCACCCACAAAAATTAGAAGTTCTATTTGAAGGCTTAGACATTTTTTACTGAAAAGGAAATACGGACATTGCCCATACCTGTATGAACTGGACATTTTACAATTCCGTGGGTTCTCCAGAAGCTCATGAACAGATGACCATGAGCAACTGAGAATCAGAAATCAAAAAGTACATTATTGTGGATGTGGAGTCTTGATACATTATTTCAAAGAAAAGTATATAAGAGGTTGATTTCAGAGGGATCCCATCATGTCTAATTTTCTTAGTTAGGACTAAGTAAACTATGACTAACAAAATAGGGGGGGTGACATCACCCAGTCAGTCCAATTTTCTTGAACCCTGTTAGAGGCTACAACTAACATTTTTGCTCTTCTCACTTTCTGAAAATATCTTCACTCTGGATGCACAGTGTCTCATAACTCATTCATTGTCCATATGTTGATATCACTCATCGCAAAGAATGCCTTCTATGTTTCGTACTATTATTGCGATGTTCTAAATCTGCAAATGGGTTCCATGACACATTCAGTCTAATTTTGGAGAGGTTTGTACCACTTGAACATTAGTCATCTACTCACCTTTGTCAACTGTATGGTAAACCATGGGAGTTTAAGGGTTATTATGAGGTCACCAACCATGCAGAGTCTATGGACAGCATAGGACTTCTGAGAAGGATGGTAGGTGGCACTGCAAAATGGCTGTCAGAGGAAGGACTAGTAAAAAAAATAGCTGTTAAGAGACAGGTTCCTATATCACATAATACAATTTGTGTTTTATTCCTATAGTACATATGCACCTTTCATCCATGCTTTCCACTGCTTATCACACTTTTTCTTTCACAACACAATATGCAGAGTGAGGACAGTATATGGGGTAGCGCAATCCTGAGCTGCCTGGGGCACCCAGCTTCAGCGGCACTGAAAACAACTGCTGTCAGATCCTGTGCGCCTTGGGCTACCGCAGGCAGCACCTCGAGAGAAGGGGAATTTTGTCCTCTTCTCCCAGGTAAGGGAAGCAGCCCCACAATGGGGCGACTCAGTTTACTGCCGACCAAAAGGTCAGTGGTAAGGTAAATGCATTTGTGTAGGGCGCCGATCTGGTGGAGCAGGATCAGGTGCCCTACACACCTCCCGCCCAGGGATCTGGTGGAGCAGACAGGATCTGGTGGAGCAGAGCTCCACCAGACCCACCTCCCTCATTTCCCCGGCACGCCTCCCGCCCTCCCTTTCCCCACCTCCCCGTCACACCTCCTCCCCACCTTCTCTTCGCCCTCTGCCTGCCTCCCGCCTCCTCCCCGGAATGCCTCCTCCCCGGAATGCCTCCTCCCTGCCCCCACTTACCGTGCCCCAGCTCAGCAATCCAGGAGACCACTGAGCAGTGGAGGACGGGTGCCTGCCCAGTGCCGGCCAGTGTTGGGCTAGCATGGGCACTGGCCCAATGGTAAGCCTTGCAGACATGCCTTACAGCACATTTGCGACAGTGCACTCCGGCAGAAAGCTGGAGCACCGAGCTCAATATTGGGCTCTTACTTGGCAATGGCAGCCACAAGCGAGGCCAGTCACTAACAGATACCTCCATGGGGAAATAAGAACAGCCCCGCTGGATCAGGCCATAGGCCCATCTAGTCCGGCTTCCTGTTTCTCACAGTGGCCCACCAAATGCCTCAGAGAGCGCACATGACAATAAGAGACCTGCATCCTGGTGCCCTCCCTTGCATCTGGCATTCTGACATAGCCCATTTCTGATATCAGGAGGTTGCACATACACATCATGGCTTGTAACCCATGATGGATTTTTCCTCCAGAAATTTGTCCAATCCCCTTTTAAAGGCATCTAGGCCAGATGCCATCACCACATCCTGTGGCAAGGAGTTCCACAGATTAACTACACGTTAAATGTGCCCCCATGGACACCACATTGGGGACCTCTGTCCAATCACATCAATGGCCATACCCGACTTGTTCCAGAAATCAACTAAGCCAACTATTGACTTGAATTGGTTGTTGGCATCAATAGAAATATCTTCCAGAACATTGTGTACATCTCCTAGATTCATAAAGCAAGACCATGCCATCCTACTACATCTGCAACCCACCAAGAGGTTCTGAGCCATGACATTCTCAATGCAACAGTGGTACCGCAACCACACTTCCAAGCTTCTGACAATGTTATTCAAACCTAATAGGTAAGCTGGCAAAATGTATAGGGTCTGTAATAGACCAGACAGATCCACAGTTTTCATCATGGGCATGAAATACTGATAAAAACTTTCAAACAGAGCAGAGTTGCTGACTAACGCTAATCCTCATAAACGTTAGACCTTTGCTATATTATCTCCAGTGTCTGCCAGTACATTTCCAAGCACAATTCAATAAGCTGATTGTTACTCAGAAGTCCTATAGGACTTGGAAATATAGGACTTTGCTCCACATCAGGGGTGCCCAAACCCCGACCCGGGGGCCACTTGCGGCCCTCAGGGGCTCCCAATCTGGCCCGCAGGGTGCCCCCAGTCTCCAATGAGCCTCTGGCCCTCCAGAGATTTGCTGGAGCCTATGCTGGCCCGACGCAACTGCTCTCAGCATGAGGACAACTGTTTGACCTCTCACCTGAGCTGTGGGAAGAGGGCTCCTTCCACTGCTTGCTGTTTCATGTCTGTGATGCAGCAGTGGCAGTGAAGGAAAGGCTGGCCTTGCTTTGTGCAAGGCCTTTTATAGGCCTTGAGCTATCGAAAGACTTTCATTCATTCATATAAGTTTCATCTCAAATATATTCATTTATGTAAATGTATTCAAATTTTAAATGTAAATTAGTTCTTTTTTTCCCCTGGCCCCAGACACAGTGTCAGAGAGATGATGTGGCCCTCCGGCCAAAATGTTTGGACACCCCTGCTCCACGTGAAAGCCAAAAAAGGCAATAGTCTTTATAATGGTTATGATTGCATTGTTTCTTACAGTCAGCATATTTGAAATTGATTATATTGTACTTTGATCAATGCCCTTGACATGACCCTAATGCCGTGGTTCTCAAACTCTTTAGCAATGGGACTCACTTTTTAGAATGGCAATCTATCAGGACCCATCGGAAGTGATGTCATTAAGCTGAAAGTGATGTCATGGCTGGAAGTAGTATCATCAAGCAGAAAAATTTTTAACTCTCCCATATGACAGAATCAAATCAAATCAAACCAAATACATTAAGTAAATTAAAAGTTTACAATAAGTAAAAGTTTAAAAATTTATTTAAAATAAAGAAGAGCCCTCCTAACCCTCCCAAGCAGGAAGTGATCAGCTTTTTAAAAAAATTCCCCAAACATTCCAAAGGCTGCAATCCTATCCACACTTATCCAGTGTAAGTCCCATTGACTATCATTGTTTAAAGCATACAGGTTGAATCTCGTGAGGGTTCCCAGAACTCACATAGATGGCATTATTATCACGAAATTGCATTAAAGCAAATCCATTTTAAAAACAATGTCCCTTTGCTAGGCAATTTAAAAGCAGCCTTGCTGCCCTTTGTGATGTAAGACAGAGTCATTAGGCAGATAATCCATCCATCAGTCTCTCTATAGGTGCTTAGAAAGGTTTCATTCCAAGCCAGCAAACCCCACCCCCCCTTCACCCAGAGTACATCACTGGGAAAGAAAGCAAAGTGATTATTGTTCTTTCATGTGCTCAGGGGGAAGGGAGGGGTCACTTACCTTGGAGTAAAGCTTTTCTAAGCGCCTGGAGAGAGAATGATTGGTAGATTGTCAGCCAGCTGCCCTCTCTCCCATTACCAAGGCTATTGTTAAACAACTTTTTTCCTTTAACTTAAAGGGCCCTTCTCATCACCTTCAGATAAAACTGGGGGTGAAAAATTCATGGATAATTAGGTTATACCTGTATACATTGTAGCATATACTTTGTAACCTGTTGAAAGTACAGATCTGTATCATTTCTCCAAATGTAGTCACATACCAAGGTAGCATCAAGCCTAATACTGGATATTAAAAATAAAATACACATTGAAATGAATGGTGACCCACCTCAAATTGGCCCGCGACTCACCTGGCGGGACCTGACTCACAGTTTGAGCAAAACTGCCCTAATGAGATTCAACCACATATACCACCCTTGCCATATTCCTTCCTTTTGGCCCTTCCCTTTACACAAATACATTATTTGCGTATATAAGAGAAATGAGAGAAATGAGGCAAAACTAGCAATTCTCACTCCTTTCCCTGTGAGGTGCCAACCCAGCGTGCTTTTTCTTTCTGAAGCAGATGCCAACATTTTAGAATAGATAAACCTGGATTATTGCAGCAAATTTAACAGTGCGCAAATGAAATTTGTGGGTTGTTTCATATGGCTTACATTTATATTCTATTATTTCTGGAGCATGAGTGCCTTGAGGTCTTCAGAGCTATTATGCATTGATTTTAGCACGTAAACCGCTGTATCTTAATACCATACCTAGAGGGTTCTGCATAAATACTGCTTTAGGGTTCTCACTGGGGTTGCTGCAAAATGAGTGTCAAATTAAAGTGTCAAGTGTCAGATTAAAGTGCAAATCATGCAGACTTAGTTTTGTCACTTTGCACACAAAAAAAATCAAAGGAACTCATGAAAAGCACAAAAGCTGGTTCCCAACAAAATGTGATGGTATGTCTTTAAATGCAGATTTTCTCCAATCACATATAGAATGGGGGGGGGGGTTGTATTTGATTTTAAAAGGAAGTAAGGGTACATAGGCAGAGAAGTGATAAACCTTCCCCTTTTTACAGCTTATTATCTCTCTGTAGTCTATTTCTCAGTATCACTTTCCTTCAGGTAGACTCTGAGCTTAGCTAAGAAAAGACCTGTGGGAAGGGGTTGTGGGAAGGCACATAGTGAGTGGAGGTGGGTTCAACATTCACCCCACCACTGCATCCCTTTTTTATTTATGATTTATTGAACCACCACTTCCTTACATATGTTCGAGGAAGCCACATTCAAAGACACAATTCTGCTGCTATTATGTGTAGTTTTTGTCTGGAGAAAATGCAAACTGAACATAAGAACATAAGAACAGCCCCACTGGATCAGGCCATAGGCCCATCTAGTCCAGCTTCCTGTATCTCACAGCAGCCCACTAAATGCCCCAGGGAGCACACCAGATAACAAGAGACCTCATTCTGTCACCCTCCCTTGCATCTAGCATTCTGACATAGCCCATTTCTAAAATCAGGAGGTTGTACATGCACATCATGGCTTGTAACCCGTAATGGATTTTTCCTCCAGAAACTTGTCCAATCCCCTTTTAAAGGCGTCCAGACCAGACGCCATCACCACATCCTGTGGCAAGGAGTTCCACAGACCAACCACACGCAGAGTAAAGAAATATTTTCTTTTGTATGTCCTAATTCTCCCAACACTCAATTTTAGTGGATATCCCCTGGTTCTGGTGTTATGTGAGAGTGTAAAGAGCATCTCTCTATCCACTCTGTCCATCCCCTGCATAATTTTGTATGTCTCAATCATGTCCCCCCCTCAGGCGCCTCTTTTCTAGGCTGAAGAGGCCCAAACGCCGTAGCCTTTCCTCATAAGGTGCCCCAGCCCCGTAATCATCTTAGTCGCTCTCTTTTGCACCTTTTCCATTTCCACTATGTGTTTTTTGAGATGCGGCAACCAGAACTGGACACAATACTCCAGGTGTGGCCTTACCATAGATTTGTACAATGGCATTATAATATTAGCCGTTTTGTTCTCAATACCTTTCCTAATGATCCCAAGCATAGAATTGACCTTCTTTTCTGCCGCCACACATTGGGTCGACACTTTCATCGACCTGTCCACCACCACCCCATGATCTCCCTCCTGATCTGTCACAGACAGCTCAGAACCCATCAGCCTCTATGTGAAGTTTTGATTTTTTTGCCCCAATGTGCATGACTTTACACTTACTGACATTGAAGCGCATCTGACATTTTGCTGCCCATTCTGCCAGTCTGGAGAGAGTCTTCTGGAGCTCCTCACAATCACTTCTGCTCTTCACCACTCAGAAAAGTTTGGTGTCGTCTGCAAACTGGGTATTACCTGTCAGTCTATGAGCCCTCCCAATGGCTGAGCTGCTGTGATGTTTTAGAAGCCAGGGGGGAAATGGCAAGAGATAAATCCTTAGGACAGCAGTTCTCAAATTGTGGGTCTAGGAGCAACCAGTGGGTCCTGACCCAATTTTTTGTGATTCACGAAACTGACAGGGCAGATTAGTTGATATGCATCAAGGGTTAAACAAGCTGCTACGGGGGGGGGGGGGTTACTGCCACCCATTCACCATTATAGCCATAGCATTTTATATATACAAATAAGGCAGCAGCCTCTAAAGCCTCTAAAAAAGTTTGACAACCACTGCCTTAGGACGTTAAAATAATGGAGACATTAAAAGTGCAAGCTGATGCATGCCTACTCAGACATTAGTCCCATTGAGCTCAATGGGACTTGATGTAAGTGTGTAAATGTGTAAGGTAAGTGTGTAAAGGATTTCAGCCTTAAAGTCATAACACACTAAATGTATGGGGAAGAGGAGAGAAATCAGGTTTGCACTTCCTGCTTTCAGCCTCTGAAAGAACAGAAGCCTCAAATATATGCCCTTTTTCACAGGAGCCAACTACCAAGGTTTTACACCCCTGCCAGGAAAGCCAGCAACAGATCCTCCCGTCCTTCTCAGACTCTGTGACATTTCTTAACATAAAAGAAAATAGGCATGCAAGTGTCACTTCAGTTCCATTCTAAAGCAAAAACTTTTGTGCACTCATGAAATCAAAGTGAGGTCCAACAGTAGCTCGGTTCAAAATTAGGGGGGGGGGCGTCAGTGAGCAACCACTATAGGACCCACAATTTGTGTCAGCAGACATCCACATGGCCTTGCCTGGGGATGGCCCAAGTTTCCCTAGCACCTGAGGCAGCATACCAAATGATGCAGTCCCTTATCTGATGATGTTCCAGACTGCTTCTCCCATTCAGGGAGTGGAAGGAGGCAAGTAGGTAGACAAAGATGACTGCCGCTCACTAATCTGCTGCCTGAGGTGACCACTTCACTTGGCCCCATGGGTGGGCCAGCTCTGCCCTTCCTCAAGCACAGAAATTCTTCTGTGGCTAATTTTTTCCCCTTACTGTTCTCCTTAACTCCAGATAAGTTAAAGTCGCCCATAGTGCCTTCCTGACTAGATATCTCAGCTGCCTTACATTTCATTGTTATGTTAATTCATTTGGTAAATTCATTCTGTCTGTTTTGTCATTCAATAGTCAATAATTGCCAGAAACAAATTCAAACAGAAAAAAACAACAACTTGATACAGTAATAGCAAACTCAAGTGTTTTGAGATCTGATCAGTTTGCAAGCAAAACAGAGACTTCCAAAGACAAAGCAGAGATTTTCTCATAAGAGGAGTGCCATTTGCAAGTGCATCAATCTGGAAAGGGGAGATATTAATAACTAAACTGTTTGTATCCAACTTAAGGGCAACAGAATCTTTCTCAAAGGTTGTCTATGTAAAATGACCGCCAGGCTTTGTCAGAGGGGTAGCTCTTCTACATCCAGTCTCCGTACTACTTGTCTGGGCATTCACCTGATTCTCTGGCTGTAAATTTTTGTCCCTGTCCTGAAGCAGATTGGTGATGCAGTCAAGCTGGGTAGATATTCCTCATCTCAGCCATGAGGAAATTCTGGTTGATTAAGAATTCAATGTATTTCCCTTCAGACTATTAGCATTTCTCACACATAGTAAGAAGCTACCCTCCTGCGTAACTTTAGGAGAGGGTTACCTTAAAGAGTTCTCATTTGCACACGCAGCCTCCAGATAATCTGGATTGCTCTGCTCCTTTAATGGCGTCTTTGTTAATGCAAAGAAATCTTCAATCTTGGATTGCTTAGTTGCCAGAGATAACTTTTCTCCCTCCGCACCCTCAAGGGAGTAAGACCTTTTCCATCCCATAATAATTTTTCTCTTGGTTTCCAATTGGAGAAATAACTTGCTGGAATTTGGCGTGTGCCACAAGGACTATAAATAATTAAATCTAAAGTCCTCAGTCTGTAGGACGTAAAGGTCAATAAAAGCAGCAGAACCTTGATAAGGAATCCTTGTCGAAAAAGGATGTAAAAATTGTGGAGACCCACGTTCTAACGACTGCAAACTGGGCGAGCGTTAAGACACTTTTCTATCATGGAAATGCTAGCTGGCAGTTATCTTCCTCCAGAGCCTTGGATGCAAAGCGATGAGGGGAACTCAGGAGACAGCTGCTGACCGTCTCGGGAGCCTTGTCAGAGACTGGGAAGAGTGGCACGAGCTCCTGGGCTAAGAACCACGGGCAAAGAGCCCTTTGGCTCGCGCCAAAGGCTCGCACCTCTGGCAAGTCCTGCGGGGAAATAGTACACACCTGCCAAGGAGGAGAACAATCAGTCAATCAGTCCCCAGCAAGTCAGCAGGCTTGCAGGTTCCACCCCCAGCAGGTGGTCCCTCAGCTGAGCTTAATGGGCCCTTCCAGACACTGACTCTCACCATAAAAGAAGATATAAAAACAACCACTCTCCCCAAACACAACCTACTGCAGACCAAACATGTGCAGTGGCACCCAGGACCAAAGTACGTATGTTTGGGTGGCTGTAGGGAAAAAGCCAACAGGGAGTTGGTCTGGAGATTGGTGTGAGTTTGGGGGGGGGGGGGAGGGATGCAACATATTGTTGCAGGTGTCTTGATATAATAGCAAAGAATTATACACTAATGGGTATTAGTTCTTCTGAATACCAAAGAATGAGAAATATCATATTTATACATTCATGCCTGTGGTCGGTGTTAATAAAAATGCTCAGCTTAGAAGTACGAAGAAGATTGATTCACATCTATAATGCAGACCTGTTTTCATTCTGCCATAATTTTATGACTACTGTTCAGATTTCGAAGAAAAACAGCACCCTCCAAAGGGACCATTCCCGGCTTGAGGACTCGACTAAGCTGCTCTTTGTTCTTGCTGAAATGGGCTATTATTTGCAATTGGTTGCTTTCATTGTTCGCCTTTTGAAACCATATATTTTGCATCCTGACAGTGTCTCCATCTGGGCTTTTTCAGAAGCACAAACGCAAGATTGGCCTGCTGTTACCTTGCCTCAACCTCCCCTGAAGAGGGACTTAATTTTGCATCCAGATGAATTTGGCAAAGGGAGGTTATGCCAAAGATATTCCCAGGTGCAACATATTTCTAGAAAATAAAGTCATTCTTAAGGATGTGTTTTTAATTAAAAGCCCCACAATAATTAACATCTCTTTGGGGTTTTAAATATAAACGGTGATAAGCACTGCCTATAAATATGAAAAATATGATGTGCTGCACTCTCATTCCGTTTCTGTGTAACAAGCTGTAAGCATGAGTCCTTTGTTGGAAAGCAAATAAAGGTGCATTGTGTTTCAGCACAATGAAGCAAGTGGGCACTGTCCCCTTAAGTACAGCCCAGAGTCCAGTACTGGCCCAAGAGTTCCTGGCACCAGAGGAGGCATGCTAAAAGCTGCCTTGCCCCCCAACACTTTGTCATCCCAAAGGCCACCTCACTCACTTGCACAGTATCAATCAATCAAACCTTTATTAGGCATAAAAAATTAACACATAATATCTCTAAACAATCCAATATATAAATATATGTTAAAAAGAGAAATAAAGGTTAAAACACAACAATTTACTTGCGAGGTAACTCCAGGTTGCTTAGGACCAAGAGATTAGCCCTCTTCAAGTTACTCAGGTGTAAGAATTTCGCAACTGGAAGGGTCACGAGTTCAGAATCTCCCGCCAACAAAAATTGTAGGCAGACATTCTCAGGAAGATCTTTTTTAGTTCTTAATAATGGGTGAAGGTACTGGTCTCTGGGCACTTGATTGCTAACACAGTGCAAAACAATGCACTTGCACAGTACCTTGCCAACACTCTCCTTGATGCATCCTCTTCTGCTCCTTTTTCCTTGCCAAATCCATGGGCCATGGATGAAGGCAGAGGAAGAGGAGCAGCAGAGAAGGGGGAGCAGCAGAGGCACGCAGCAGACAGGCAAATGGGCAGAGGCTGAGGAAGTGAGTAATGGAGAGCACAAGCAGAAGGGGGCTAATCTGCCAATCTGACTGAGGTGGCCCAGCTCAGTCTCATGGATGGGCCGGCCATGCTACTATCCACACTACTTGCTTCCTGTCGTGCTTTAGGCCTAGAGAAACCCTAGTGGTGGCTCATGTTAGGACTCCTGCTGGAGATCTGTAAATAACTTTGGGTTTAATCCTGTCCTTCCCACCCACCCACCCCCTGCCAATGTAGCCAAGCCAAAATTGGTTGTGCTGCATCCTGCACAAGGGGGGGGGGGTGTCATGGCAGTCTCCTCTGGATATGCCTCCAAGGCCTGGCTGGGGCCACTTGGATCTGTGCCAGTGAAATCCCTGGCCAAGTCCACATAAGCTCAGGTCAGGGGATTGAGTCTGAGAAGGGCGCTTGCTGCCAAATTTGCCTTCCTTCCTGAGCCCAACCTGCACCGTTGCTGCCCCCTCACCTCCCTGTGTGTCCACCCCTGCCCCTTTCCACCCAACCCTGTACTCCTCCACCCTCCCCTGCCCCGCCTTCCCCGTTGTCTTTCCTGGAACAGAAGGCCTTCACTCCTTCAATGGCACACAGGGGAATGCTCTGGCCTCCTCTCAGTGCTCCTGCAGTGTGTGACTCTGCGCACTGCCATAACGTAATTTAGGACTGCCAGCTGGCAGAAGTCTGCCAATAAATTTGTTAAGTTACCAGCACCTGTGTGGCCTCTGAATTCAATAGGTTCAACAGACAACATATAAGGCATCATCCATTGGAAGGTTTGGAGAATAATCTGGACTGAGGTATTGACTCTCATAAGGGAGCAATTAACTCTCAGTGACATGTCCTTGATGATAGCTTAAGATATATGGGTAGAGCTCTGATGCAATTTGCTTGTTGGAAAATAATTAACCAGGAAGGACATTTAACATAGTCTGTAAAGAGTGACAATATAAATCCAGCACTCTCATCTCTGAAGCCTTATTTTACAATGACAGAATTTCTGGTTATACACTTTTATTGCTTTCCATTTAGCTTTGAAAAGTGCTGCTTTAGTTCTAAAATGTGCTGCCTTTGAGGAAGATTCTCTTACTGAGACAAATCAATTCTGGTTAAACAGCTGTTACCTCCACTGCCCTATTTCACATCCAGGCTGAAAGTAACTCTTTTGACTGTTCATTCACCCTTCTGAAAATTCTCCTGCCTTTCTACAGTTTGACTGTGACAACATGCCCTGTGTATTTTCACCACAACCTTAGGCTGTATGTCTACTCATGTGTACTTTGTATGAACATCAGCATTTATTCATGAGGCGACCTTCCTCCGAGTCAGACCCCTGGTCCATCTGGCTCAATATTGTTTCCATTGCCTGGCAGCTGCTCTCCAGAGTCTCAAACAGGGATGTTCTCAGTCCCACCTGCAGACACCAGGGTTTGAGCAACTGTTACCCTGCACATGCCCGATCTTGTCTGATCTCAGAAGCTAAGCAGGGTTAGGTCTGGTTAGTACTTGGATGGGAGACCACCTGAGAATACCGGGTGCTGTAGGCTTATACCATAGTCTTTCAAGACTGAAGGTTGCCAACCAACCATTTGGTTCTGCATGCACAACAAGTGCCCTACAGCTGAGCTACAGCCCTTCCTAATGCTGTTTCTGCAACAGGGATGTGAAATGCTATCAAATTTCCTTGTGCTATGCTGATTCACATGACTGCAATCTGATTTCACTCAGCAAATCAACTGTTTATCAGTGTTCTGGGACTGTCCCATCCTAGAAGCATTTCAACAATGGAAGGCCTTCATTTCAGTGGGGCTTCATCCACCTAAATGTTTTGTTGTCAGGCAGTTCATCAACACTGGAGAATCATGGCAATTGGTCTATCAGTTTTCTGACGTCTGTATATATAGGTATGGAGGATAGGCTGTTACCCATGCAGCAAATCCCCCCTCTCCACATTGCTGGAATGGTCCAATGGAAAGGCAGAAGTCAGTATGGTTGGTTCCAATGGCATCGCAGGAGTTGCCAGAACTTGACTGTGTTCAGCCATGAACTGCCTCAGGGACTCCAGCTCTGGATTTTGCCTCAAGGTTGACTCCTGAAGCCTTTTCCATAACTGGATGTAGCCACAAGGCAGTGGAGGTTTGGGATCAGAGTTTTCCTTCTCTCAGATGAGCTGCCTTCCCAGGCTGACGAGTCCCATCTACCCGGTGGCTGTTTGGTCACACTGCTCTCTCTCTCTCCAATTCCCAGGTGCCCACAATCCCCTCTCTTCCCCCTCCCCCCTGCATCCTCCGTTTGCCTCAGCACTGCTCTCTCTCTCCAGCAGATGTGCTAATGACTACTGGCTCCAGCTCTGCTCCCAGATACAGATAGCAGCTGACATGGGCAACATCAAGGGGATGTACGACGGCATCAAGCAGGCCCTAAGTCCAACGCAGGAGAAAATTGCCCCTCTGAAGTCTGCCACAGGTGAGGTCATCCAGGATCGGGCGCAGCAGATGGAACGCTGGGTGCAGCACTACTCTGAGCTATATTCCAGAGAAAATATAGTCACCGAAGAAGCGCTGAACAACATTGAGTGCTTGCCTTTACTGGAGGAGCTTGACAGTGAACCAACCCTAGAAGAACTTCACGTGGCCCTGGACTCCCTGGCCTTTGGCAAGGCACCAGGAAAAGACAGCATCCCTGCTGAAGTCCTAAAGTGCTGCAAAGAGATCATAGTCACTGAGCTGCATGAAATCCTCTCTCTCCGCTTGAGAGAAGGAGGAGTGCCTCAAGACATGAGGGATGCAAACATCATCACGCTGTACAAGAGCAAAGGTGACAGGGGTGACTGCAACAACTACCATGGCATCTCTCTCCTTAGTGTTGTAGGAAAGTTGTTTGCCCAAGTTGCACTAAAGAGGCTCCAGGTACTTGCAGAGAGCATTTATCCAGAATCACAGTGCGGATTCCGAGCCAACAGGTCCACCACTGATATGGTATTCTCCCTTAGACAACTGCAGGAGAAATGCAGGGAACAATGACAGCCACTCTTTATAGCCTTCATAGATCTCATGAAGGCTTTCAACCTGGTCAGCAGGGACGGCCTCTTCAAGTTCCTCCCCAAGATTGGATGTCCACCCAGGCTCCTCAGCATCATCAGATCCTTCCACAAGGACATGAAGGGCACTGTTGTCTTTGATGGCTCCACATCAGACCCCTTTGACATCCGAAGCGGCGTGAAGCAGGGCTGCGTTCTTGCACCAACCTTGTTTGGGATTTTCTTCACTGTGCTGCTGAAGCAGGCCTTTGGAACTGCAACAGAAGGCATCTATCTCTGGACCAGATCAGACGGAAAGCTCTTCAACCTCTCCAGACTGAGAGCAAAGTCCAAAGTCCAGCTGAAACGTCTGCGTGACTTCCTCTTTGCTGACGATGCAGCTGTCACTACCCACTCTGCCAAAGATCTCCAGCAGCTCATGGATCATTTTAGCAAGGCCTGCCAAGATTTTGGACTGAGGATCAGCCTGAAGAAAACACAGGTCATGGTTCAGGATGTGGACGCACCTCCCTGCATTACAATCTTTGCGCATGAACTGGAGGTTGTCCATGACTTTGTGTACCTTGGCTCAACGATCTCCGACACTCTTTCTCTCGATACCGAGCTAAACAAACGCATCGGTAAAGCAGCTACCACATTTTCCAGACTCACAAAGAGAGTCTGGTCCAACAAGAAGCTGACAGAACATACCAAGATCTAGGTCTACAGAGCTTGCGTCCTGAGTACACTTCTGTACTGCAGCGAGTCATGGACTCTTCGCTCACAACAGGAGAGGAAACTGAACGCTTTCCACATGGGCTGCCTCCGACGCATTCTCGGCATCACCTGGCAGGACAAAGTTCCAAACAACACAGTGCTGGAATGTGCTGGAATCCCTAGCATGTATGCACTGCTGAAACAGAGGCGCCTGCATTGGCTCAGTCATGTCGTGAGAACGGATGATGGCCGGATCCCAAAGGATCTCCGCTATGGAGAACTCATGCAAGGAAAGCGCCCTACAGGTAGACCACAGCTTCGATACAAGGACATCTGCAAGAGGGATCTGAAGGCCTTAGGAGTAGACCTCAACAAGTGGGAAACCCTGGCCTCTGAGCGGCCCGCTTGGATGCAGGCTTTGCAGCATGGCCTTTCCCAATTTGAAGAGACACTTGGCCAACAGTCTGAGGCTAAGAGGCAAAGAAGGAAGGCCCATAGCCAGGGAGACAGACCAGGGACAGACTGCACTTGCTCCCAGTGTGGAAGGGATCGTCACTCCCGAATTGGCCTTTTCAGCCACATTAGACGCTGTTCCAGAACCACCATTCAGAGCGCGATACCATAGTCTTTCGGGACTGAAGGTTGCCAACGGTGTGTATATATAGGTATATGCTGCACACAGTGAACAAAGCTTTCAAATAAGGCAGTCAACAAAGCTAATGGATGAATCACTTCCATGATATCTACAGTGGGCTGTACTAAAGCCACATTGTAAGATCATCATCATCAATCATCATTATCAAAGAGATACTATCATTATTCCATCCACTACTAATTATAGCAGGTTCAGACCTGATTATCTCTTTAATAGCCTAGCCAATATTAACAGTTGTGTATAATAATATATTAAATTTTCACATGCTAAACCTTGTGTGAAAAGCTTTTGATGTGTGATTTTTCATTTTCCTTTTTTATTTTTTTGAGAAAATGAAGAATGGAGATTTTCTTCAGAAGTGTTAAGTTTCAGGCGTTTACCAATTCAATAAGTTTCTGCATGAGTCTGCATGGTTGAATATCCTACAACAGTTTCAATATCTTGTTTTCTGATTGGCTCATTGTTTTACTCAGTTCAACTCAATATACCTCCTCTTTCAAGGAGAAGATGAAAGATGTCATTTCAAATATAAAAATGTAAAAGGTCATTCTCACAGAATGCATTAGAATGAAATTAGAAGTGCTACTGAAAATGTCAATGTGAAAACCGAAGCAAGACATTATCAACAACTGAACACAAGAAAGAAAAGCCAAAACCCCATTAATAACATGCAGATGATGAAGTATTTCCAACAACACTCTAAAAAAATCATAAAAAGTTAAAGGTGTGTATCTTCCGTAATGATAATTTATGATAATGATAATTTATAACATGATAATTTATGGTAAGTTAAACCAGTTTATGATAATTTAAATTAAATATATTTAAACTATAATTTACATTCAAACCTCTTATATTTAACGGGAAAAGTAATTCTTTTCCAAAGGTGATTGCTGGTGTCTCTTTTGCATTAAAAAAAAAAAAAAAATTTAGACTGTGAGTCATTTACAATGGGGACTGGGAACAGTTTATTGATTTAGTTTGCTGTGTAGATCATAGTACCTGGTGAACTACTTTGCTGAAAAACTGTAGATAAATATTTCTGGCAATAATAATTAAATATATGGTGTCCTGTGTATTGACAGCTTAGAAAGATACAAAGGTAAGAAATCTGATAACAAAAAGACTTGGCATCTCCCAACTTCTCCCAACGACCTGCCCCATTCTGCCACTTCAAGTGCCAAGCTGGCTGGACCCCTTCAACCTGTAGATCATTAAGAGGGAAGGTTATAGACCAGGGTTCTCAAACTCCTTGAAACTAAAACTCCCAAGGTAAGTCCTTGCTGGGGAGGGGGTAATGTAGTGATGCAATCCCCAGGATTGCACCACTGTTGGGCGGGCGAGACTTTGTTTTACTCACAGGCAGGAGCGACAGAGTCCCGGGGTGGGGGGAGCCCCATAGACATCTCCACGAGGCTCCCCAACACGCAGAGAATGAAAAAATAACAATCATGACCCACTAACAGTTTCGCAATTGCAAACCAGAAGTGGCTCGTGATCATTATTTTTTCATTCTCCACACCTTGGGGAGCCATGCAGAGGCATCCCTGGGGCTCCATGCATTCCCAAGACGCTGCTGGTCCTTCCTGTGAGTAAAAGAAAGCCCCTGCCTCCGACAGTGGCACAATCCTGGGGATCACATTGCTGCCTTCTTCCCTCCCCACCCCTTAAAGGGGCAGAGGTCCTCAGGGTTGGGTGTTGTGACGCCCAAGTTTGAGAACCTCTATTATAGACTGATGTTTTTTCAGGTGCCAGGACACCATGTAAAGCACTCCCTCCCCCTTAGCTTCTGAGCCATTCAAAAAGGCAAGAGCAGAGGAGAAATCTCCACCTTGCTTTCGTAGCCGTGACTGGCTCAGAAGCCGAAGGGGAGGGGCTATTTTGCATGGGCATCCCAGCGCTTGAAGAAACTTACTGTTTTGCACCCCCTCCAGGAATGCCAGTGAACAGGAATAATAGAATCATTGACTTCTGTATATGTCCATACATACATACTGGTGCATACAAATTTTGCATTTTTAAAAAAAAAAAACCTCCCATCTACCTCATAGCAACAGTAATGACAAAACAGGGGGGAAGCATGGTGAAGATACTTTCAGATAATTTTTAAAAGCCAATTTTCTAATTGCCCTTCATATAGGACTAGAGGCAATACATAATTGGGCTAGCACTAGCATAGCATTAGTTTTTACAAATCACTTTTTTTTGCTGTTGTCTGGTCTTGTTCTGAAAACAATTATTTGGACTATTTGTGCCCGCACATTCAGCAGGAGTAATCTTTAAATATAAACTGTGATTCCTCTGTGAAAGAGACAGGAAGATCAGATTCATTTTCATTTTGTAGATATTCAGAGCAATATGAGGCAAGCAGTGCATTCTCCCCACAGTTCCATCTACTGACTTCTAACATTTGAATTAATTTTGGGAGGTAAATCATTTCCTGGAACTGCACAATAACAAATGCCTTTACTGACATAACTGGACTAGTTTTACCTTTTCATCATAATGCATTTCATAATTTATACCTTGTGAACTAAGACAAGGCTACAGGAGCGTGAATAACTGGAGGAATTGCCTTTATCCTGGTTCACAACACACCGCCAGCTTCTCTGCATGTTCCCAGACCTCCTCTCTTCTATCAATTTCATTGCTACATTATTTAACATGGATCCTTCCTGAGAATGAGATTTTGGGGGGAAAGGAATGTAGGGAGAATGTGAATTACTACGACAAAGCCATATTTGGAAAGGGTTAAGGAGTGATGAGATACAAGAGAGAGAGAGAGAGTGGAGAAAGAATGAATAAGGGGATAAAAAGAGAGTCCAGTGCATGTAAAGATTAATAGCCCAATCCTAAGAAAGCTTATAGCATTGAATCTTTCAATCCACCACCACAATTCCTGGTTCAGTGTCACAAAAGGTGTGCCATACGTGGGGCCACATATGCCAAAAGCCCACTTGGGCTGCACCAGAGCAGGTAAGATAGTGGGTGGGTAGGTCACGGGCAGTTTAGGAGAGGTTTGGGGTGGGGAGCAGACTGAGCAGTGGCAGTTTGAGGTCAGGAGTGGTTGGATCTCAGTGGTAGTTGTGCACCCCAGGATCCTGTTTTCCCAGCCCGACATACCCCTTGAGGCTCCTCAAATACACCAGTTAAATAACAGGCATAGCTCTAAGGAAAACCATTGACAGCCAGGCTGCTTACTATTTTTAACTTTCCTGGGCTGTCTATTCACCCCAACACCAGTGTGTATTCCACTGGCGCTGCTACATTGCATAAACCCAGTTGAGGAATAAATGAAACAATCAGAATGAAGAGCATTAAAATGTAGGGTTCTTGGAATGTACAGGAGGGCAGAATTTAAAGAGTCAATAGTGGTCTCTTTCACACATTACGCAGCAACAAACCCAAGTACTGCATGCCACATTTGAGAGGGGGCCTCAGATGGTCCTGCACCTCTGCAAAGTGTTTCTGCATGAAATGCATGTTTCTAAGAAGCATAGATGTGCAGCTTAAAAGCTTGTAAAGAGGTCCCAAGATAAAGATACCCCTACTAACTGGGTAAGAGCCCAATCCTGAGCTCAGCTCTCCAGCTTTCTGCCAAAGCGCACTGTCGCAAACATGTCGTAAGGAACGTCTGCAAGAATTACCGGCAGGCGAGCACCTGTGCTTGCCCAGCGCTGGCCTCGCTGGGATAGCATCAGGTGGGCGTCCATCCTCCACTGCTCAGTGATCTCATGGACAGGAAGCGGGGGCGAGGAGGGGGCAAGGAGGAGGTGTTCCTGGGAGGGGGGAGGCTGAAAGAGGACGGGCGGGAAGTGTGATGGGGAGGCGGGGGGCAGAGAGAGGGTAGGCGGGAGGCCTGCCAGGGGGAGGGAGTGGGGAGGTAGGAGGAAGCTCTGCTCCACCGGATCCTGTCCGTTTGTGTTGGGCTCGGCACCCTACACAAATGCCTTTCAAGTGAGTAGCCCCATTGCAGGGCTGCTTCCCTTACCCGGGAGAAGGGGACAAAAGTCCCCTTCTCCTGAGGCGCCGCCCACGGTAGGCTGAGATGCACAGGCTGCAGCGGCAGCCATTCTTGGCGCCGCTGCAGCCGCGCGCCCCAGTTAGTTCAGGATTGGGCTGTAAAGAGGCACCTTTTAAATGGTGATCCTTTTATATTCAGCAGGGGGAGGGCAAGTCATCCCAGCATAACCTCTTTTCCAGTAGCTGTTTGCTGGTGTCTCTACTGTGTCTAAATTGAGACTCCCTCTAGGAAAAGAAACTATATTTTCATTCATTTTGCTACATGATCAGCTTTATGAACTTTTTTGTTGCTGAAAAGCAGCATATAAATATTTATCACTATCATCACCAGAACAAGTAGAGAAACTGAATGAAAGCTCGTGGTAGTAATTAAGACTTTGCCTCTTTCACACATTTTCCTGACTACATAGACCTGTTCCAGGTGGAGCCAACATTAGGGCACAATCCGAAGGGCGCCTTATGCCTGCCCAAGTCCCTTGGGCTGGCATAAGAGGGTTGCAAACGTGCCATAAAGCACGTTTGTGCCTCCTCACAGGGAAGCCAGGCAGGCACTCCGAGAAGTGCTGGCCTGCGGAGGCTGGCATAAGCCTCCACCGTGGCTTCCCCGCAGCCGCTTGTGTCGACGCACTCGCACCAGCACAAGCAGCAAAGGTAGGCGTGGGGGGCAGGGAGGAGGAAGGAAGGAGGCGTTTCTGGGCAGGCGATGGGCAGCCCCGGGGGCAGGCGTGCGATGAGGTGGAGCCGGGGCTGGGACCCAGCAGTTATGCCGGATCCCACCCCCCATCCCTGTGCAGAACGGAGCGGCTTCAAGTCACTCCACTCTCCTTGGACGTGCGCTACCGCCAGAGGTGGCGGAGGTCTGAGGAGACCCATTGGGGCCAGCAGTCCTTACCCAGGAGTAAGCGGAAGAGTGTCCTCTTGCCTCTGGCTGAGCTGCTACTGCCCACAAACCTGTGTTGGATGCAGCGCAAGCCTCCTGCCTGCCTGCTCCAGCGTGGGTTTGGATTGTGCCCTTAGACTCTCATTCTCACACCAAAAGGCGTACCATAGCCCAGTGGTTCTCAAACTTTTTAGAGGCCCTAAAAGCTGCTGTCTGATTTATAAATTCCAAGGCATGTGGCTATAATGGTGTTTGGGCAGCAACAGTACCCCCCCCCCATAGCAGCTTTTTTAACTCTTGGTGCACATAGCCTAATCCGCCTTGTCAGTTTCATGAACCACCAAAAATTGGGTCATGGACCCACAGTTTGAGAAACCCTGCTCCTACTTCATAACTCCTCCATCATCCCAGCCTTGATTTCTATTGATATGTAAACACTCCAGGTTCACTCTGCCCAAAATCTCAGACACAGCTCTCTCCCACGGTCACTCCAGATGTCTTGCAACTACTGTACATGTTTCCTCATGGTCCAACCACATCAGTTTTTGCTTGGTGGTTCATTTTTGTTCCCCATTGTTCAATATACTCTGATCCAATGAGATGATCATCACATTCTTACATTTTCTAACTTGTTATCCACCCCAAGCTTTGGGGGAAGAAATGAAAATAAATAAATGGGGCAGGTGTGCCACTCAGTAAACAACACTTGTTCTGTACTGCTATCAGAATCAATTAAATATTCTAAGAATCGTTATTGCATGCAAAACCATTGTGGACTTTGGAATCCATTCCTTATTCACACACATCCCTTTGCGTTACTGCTTTGAAATGAGAATTGGTTTTGGGAACACATTCTTAATTGCTTTGCTCTTCAGCAAAGTGGCTTGAAAGAATATTCCGTTTAGATCTTCACACTGGCTTGCAAACACAATGAGGGTGTCTCCTGATGATGAATCATCATTATGCATGATAGAGAGAAAAACCTTATTTGAATGCTTCACAATGTGTCTCCACATTTATTTGAATGCTTCACAATGTGTCCACAATGTGACAAGGTGGAATGGAAACTTGTGCCAAAGTCTGTCTCCAAATCACAATGTGGAAAATATAAAAATTATGTTTGTGTGTCCAGACTCCCACAGGATACATTAAATTTGGCTTCCTGTCACATATGAGTTTTTAGAATATTTAAACGCTCTGTCAGTCCCAATTACCTCGTGGGTCCTTGCTTTTGTTACCCCGGGCCCTCTCCTGTCTAACAATGAGACCTCAAAGAAGCAGAAACGGGTGCCAAATGAAGATGACTGAGGGTAGGCCTCACACTTCAGCCTGCAAAATGTCACTCTGTCTCTTCAGACTGGTGACTGGGTTGGCTTCCCGAGGCAGATTGTCAGTTTGATTTCTGACTTGCTAGAGCAGCTACATAGGAAGGTCTTTCGAAAGACAGAGCAGAAAGACCTATTTTCCATTCAGCAAATCATAACAAAAATGTATCCTAGGTGCCCTCGTACCAACCGTGAAAGTCTGTACTTTCCGAATAGAAATTGCAGGAAATAAAGAACACACATACCAGTATGATATTGTTCATTTTAAAAACTGAGCTGGATGAATTTGAAAGGGTGGCGTGGTGTTGTCTGATGAATTTTCTTTTGATAACTCTTCCATGACCTGATGAGGAAAGGCAGAACGCTGTTCCCACTAAGACCTTGGTTCCCTGACTCGTGTCTTTCTGCTTAGATCAGCCACTAGAGCAGTGGTTCTCAAACTTTTTAGCACCAGGACCCACTTTTTTGAAAGGCCAATCTGTCGGAAACAGCCGGAAGTGATGTCATTAACCTGGAAGTGATGTCATGACCAGAAGTAACATCATCAAGCAGAAAAATTTTTACCCCTCTCCCCATATGACAAAATCAAATTCCCCAAACATTCCAAAAGCTGCAATCCTATCCACACTTATCAGGGAGTAAGCCCCATTGAGTATCATGGTTAAAAGCATATACAGTACATAGTAGCTTGTTAGAACTACAAATCTATAACAGTTCCCCAAATGCAATCACATACCAAGGTAGCATCAAGTCTAATACAGTAAAAATGAAATCCACGTTGAAATGAATGGGGACCCACATGAAACTGGCTCGCGACCCACCTAATGGGTCCCGGCCCACAGTTTGAGAAACACTGCACTAGAGAATAAACAGGAGATCTGTAGTCAGGTGAATTTGGCTTGTGCTACAGCACTAACAGCCAAATCCTATGGACCTTTTGTGTCAGCAGACGTTGTGATCTGCTGATGCAAAAGGCCCAGCAATAGAGGAAATATCATGACACCATCATGCACGATGGAGCAGCTGGAGGAAACAGCAGGCAGCTCCACTCATTTAACAGACTTGGCTAGACACTATCCTGGAAAGTTGGCAGTGTGGGTCGGCCATGGGCAGGAGTAGGAGGATCACGGCATTTTAAAGGAGGAACTGGGGTCATACCAGGGGAGGAAGTGGATCCTGTGGCAATTGCACATGCTAGATCCTATCCCTGTAACTCCACCCTGGAATGCCTCCAGCTCTCCTTGGACAGCTCCATAGCTGGCATGGGTGCAAGGAGACTCATAGGTTGCCAGAAGGTCTCTGCAGAATTTTTTAAAAACTTACCTCTAGTTTGTCATCTGGTTGCCCTCCCCCTCCCTCGGTATCACAGCATAGCCTCCATTGGTGTGGCTGCAGGCTTTGGCACAGTAGTGGATAGGATTAAGCTGCTAGGATATTTCCTATGGAAAGATTAGGAGGGTGGGTCTTGCATAGAAGACTTAAGATACGTTAATCAATATGTATCAGAATTGAAAGGAAGCCTCATGAACAATGACTTGATAAAAAAATTTAAACTTTTCTATGTAGTATGATTTTGATTGTCAGCCCAGTCCTGAGCTGCCTGAGACGCATGGCTGTGGCGGCGCCGAAAATGGCTGCCGCCACATTCTGCATGCTTCGGGCAGCCGCCAGTGGCTCATCGGGAGAAGGGGACTTTTTCAGGTTTCCAAGATTTCGTTTGACCTTCTTTATTCAGTCTTCCTTCTTTAAGAGAACAGCTAATCTGTAGATTGACCTAATCTGTATAGACCTTTTCCATTTATCTTGACACTGATTATAATTTCCAATCTAATTTACTGTGCTGCAAATTAAACTCTCACATGATCAATCTTAGACCAACGACTACTGTTCATGAAATGTATGATTAAACTATCAATAATCTTTGATTTAATATATGATTCCCCCCCCCCCATATACTGTTTGTGCCTCACTAGCTTCATATATCGGAGTTAGGGATGGGACTAAAGTCCAGACAAAACTCAGTCCAAAGTAGGAAGCCCCAGTCCACCCCTGCAGATGACGATAAAGGGCTAATGACACTTTTTCAGCGATGATTGAGTCTCTTACATTTTGCAAGGAGAGAACAGCTCTCCCTATCCAACCCAGCACAGTGTATTTTCCAGTGTCGGTTTGCTGAGGGTGTGTGTGTGTGTGTGTGTGTGTGTGTGTGTGTGTGTGTGTGTGTGTACGCGCGTGTGTGTTTTAGATTGTGAACTCTTTTGGGAAAGCGATCATCTTTTCCCTTTGTGAATGCTTTTTACTGTAAACCAGTATGTAAATATTTTTCATTAATGGGTGGCATTAATAATATGCCACCCATGCAGTACTTCTGCATCAGTATTATTTGCACTGTATCAAGAACTGCAGCATAAATCCAATGCACATGTGGCTGTGGATGCTGTCTTCCCATACAGAATTGCTTTCAATTCAATGCACATTTAGATCTGTATCCTCACCTCACCACATTCTGGTATAATTAGAGCTGGATCAGGGCAGGAATGCTTAGAAAAACAAATTTGATTTTTTTTCCTACTAACTCTTCTGTCCCACTATTGTCTCCCTAGCAAAGTTCAAAGATCCCCTCCATGTTTTCCTAGTAGATCTGACATGCCAAAATCTGAATTGTTCCAACCTAGGTTTTATTCAGCAACTCTATATCTGCTCTGGTTGCAACAGGAGATTTTGGTAGGCTTCACCTGAAATAGTTGTTGCTCTCCAAGTTGTTTGGTAAAATCATACAGGTGGGGCCTTGTTATCTTGCGGAATCAATTCTCAAAACCTCCCTGTGGATACTGAAAACCGCGGATAATGAAAAATGTGGTTTTTGTCCTTTTAAGCCCTCCGGACCAATTGAAGCTGTGCTCCAGTTGTCTCCAGAGGGTTTTCTGAAGCCCGCAGAGGTCACACACATCTGCCTATGGCCTCTGCGAGCTTCGGAATAGTGTTTTCAGTTAAAAAAAAAACACCGCTACTTCCAGTTTCCTAAGTGACTTTTTTTACCATATAAGGCATGATGAGGCCCAGGGATGCCTTATATGGAGGTCCCACCTGTACTTTGAATGCTTCTCTGAATTTCCTGGGCCCCTGAAGAATCTTACCTCCTGCACCCCACTGTCTGATCTATGATTTACGGTAGATCAGGGATGTCAAAGTCGTTTCATACAGAGGGCTGAAATTAGCATTCATGGTGACTGATGCCAGAAGTGAGATCATTATGCAGGAAGTGAAGTCATTAAGCAGATGATGGCCTGAAATAAGCACTTTGTTCTCACACAGAAACTCATTAGCAGCAAATGACGGAAGAGAAAATCTTGTGCGTATTTTCAAGATATAAGAGAGCCCAATTATCACAATGGGATAGAACCCAATCATAATGGGGGCCAGAGAAATGGTTTCTGGGGGTCACATTTGACCTGCAGTTCTTATGTTTGACATACCTGCTTTAGATTGTACATTGATTATGCAGAACAATCAGTGTAAAATAGTCACCCTTCTATCTATTGCTAAAAAGGGGAGGAGGGTATTCTGCCACTGTCTTCTTATAAGATGCTGGTTCAGTGGCCTCAGGTGTGCTCATTTCATTATACATTTTACACCATCAAATTTTATCGTCTAACTTTAAATCTTTAGATAGCCCCCCTTAGTCTGGGTTTTCACATTTTGCAACTTACTGAATTAGTGAGATACAAATCTAAAAGATTCCAGACTGTAAAAAGTAGTTTGCCATTCAGAACAGGCTACTGTTGTTTAAAAAACAAACTGCACTTAAAACTTGTTTGGACCTGGAAACCAGACTTTGGTCAAATCACCCTGAGTAGTAGCACAGTTCACAAACTATGGGGAAGAGAAGCAGTCTTTCTCCATTTTCAATCTTGGTGCTGGAAACCTCATCCCTGCTCTTTGGAAAAGATGAATTCAGTGAAAATTTTGTTAGTGAGTTCACAATTTGAGCTATTTTCCCCATCACCATAGAAGTCCCTTGTTTAATTTTGGAAAGGAAGCAACATCAATACATCCTTAATTTAAAATGTGATTATTTCAAATTAAACACTATCTTTTTTATCTGTGTTGTGTTTTTTTTTTTACCAAAAATAAAATCAAATTCTATTTGCTCATTTACCATATCATATTTGGAAAGAATGGATCCATCCAGAGCACACAATAGAGAGGAAGGATAAACTATGTAAATATCCATTTCAACTCAAGGTACAATTAACCTTTTTGGAATGATATTTTGATGAAAGTGCTTGTCATTTGTAGATTTGGCACAATTTTGCCCTTAATAATTGCTTTCTCCCACGTACACACAAACAGAGTATTTGTATGAAATCAAGCTTCCATTAACCTTTTCCTGAGTGATGTTTTGAGTAGGTTGCGCTTGGGTTGCTTTGCATTCTGGTTCCTAATTATTTCCCTTTTTCAAACCCAGGAACAATTTTCAGTAATACTGCTGTGCATGATTGAAGTCTTTGGAGATAGTGAAAAATTAGCTTGACCTTTGTTACCTCAATTAATCAATATTCTTAACTCTGCAGCTTTATCTTCTAACCTCAGTGGTTAGGAGTAGATTTCTGCTGTATGTTTATTGTGAGCAGATCCTCGATCCATTTTCCGATTTTGTGGCAGGTTAGAAGCTTTCTTTAGTCCAAAACTGATCTACAAGATTTGAGCTGCTCAAACTGATATAAAACCAGCTGTTTGTATTCTGCGAGCTCTCCTGTGATTCTTAGGAAACATGAGATCAAGGTCTGCCTGTGGGAACAGGATAACATGCCTTCACAAGTCATTTATTTATTTTTAGTTTGTTGGTTTTGAGATTTCAATCCTATTCTAAAAAAATTATGAGCTAATAGTAAACATGAGTAATAAATAGAACTACATTCAAAATATCTCAACATATAAAATCAACTCATAGCAGCAGGTGAAATGAATAACAGCAGTATTAAACAAAACAGGCAATTAAATATTAGATAGAATAAATGATCTGTATAGATTAAAAATAAGCTCACTGTTCAGTAAAAGAAAAAAATCTTAATGACTTGGGGAAATAAATAGGTCTCAACTTGGCAACTGAAACTTAACCAATAAGGTTTCAAGCAGATGCCTATGAGGTGGGCATTCTAGAGATGGGTTGCAACCCTAAAGAAGGTTCCATTGGTGCAGGCCCTCATAGGGTTGGGCAACCAATACACCTAATGCAAAAAAGGGGAAGCCATAGAAATTCCTATGAAGAAGCCACAGGTTGAACAGAAAGATGCTCATGAAGTACAAAATGATCCAGATTAATGAAACGAAAGTGTTGATGTTCCATGCATTAAGCACCCACTAGGTAGGCAAGTTAATTATTAAAAAAAAAAGATATCCTAATCACATTTACAGATATACAACCACAAGATCAATAGTTCCAGTAGATTCAATAGGACTTGCATTTTAATATGGTAAGTACGCTTGACTGCAGCTTGAGAATCTGTACGTTCAGGCATCTGTGAAATACAAATCTGGTATCTTAATGGAGGTTAATTTTAATGAAAATGCATTCTTCACATGACTTGTGAAAGAACTCATTTACCACTTTGATCAACCCAGATTAAATTTCATTCCTTTCCCCACTTAACCAACGTTATACTTTCAGATTTTTTTTTGCCCTAAAAAATAATGCTAGACTTTTGCCTCACCAAACAGAAAGCAGCTGAATTTCACTAATCTGACATTTAAAATACCAGCTGTGAGTCACTTTAGTATCACTGAACACGTACCTCAAGAGCTTTACAATCCACAGTGTCAGATTTCTTCTACTACTGCATTTAAAGCAACCACTCAATTGCTCATCTTGCTTTAAATTGGTTTTAATGTTGAAATAACAGAGTGGCAAACTTGTGTGAACGAAGCTGTCTCTTAGTTCCGCATTGTGTAATCATTCTGCTTGCTTGAATCATGTGGATGTAGTTTAACGAGCCCTTTCAAGACATTTCATGAAAGATCTGCATTTTCATGAAACATGACTTCAACACAGCAGAGCAGTCTTTCAGCATGATTGGGGTACATGATCTTGGTGTATAAACTGGGCTGTCCATGACTTATCAGGGGAGGGCAGGGAAGACTCAGCAAATACCCATAGCTATCTCTGATCTAGTGCCCAGTGTGCATGGTCATGCATAGAGAATCCATGCCTTGGAGCATAGACTGCTCCCTTTGTGATGTGCAAAAGTGAGATGTATGGTACTGATCACAAGGTCTGTATTTTTTTAAAACGTATATCAATCGAAGACTTTCCATTCGTCCTCTAACTAATTCAATAGCTATTTTGATTATGTAATTCGTGATTTACTGTTCCTCATTTCTGGTACTATCAAGATTTATCATCCCCTGAACTAAATATCAGAGGTAACTGATAGAACATTTGTCTTGTCCATTATTACCCTTGTAGGACAATTTATGATTATTTCCTATCAATATCTTAATAGACTACTGTAAAAGTAGGAACAATAGATCTGAGAAGCTAAAGATAAACTGAGGTATAAAGATTTTGGAAACTTTCAAATGAAAGGAAGTAATGTAGTTATGAAATATTGGAAATGGATAGAGGAGAAATAGGAGCTCAAAAGCCAATCACCGGTGCCAGCAGATATCTTCTAGTTCAGTGTTTCTCAAACTGTGGGTCAGGACCCACCAGGTGAGTTACGATCCAGATGGGTCCCCATTCATTTCAATATTTTATTTTTAATATATTAGACTTGATGCCAGCATGGTATGTGACTGCATTTAGTGAAATGGTACACATCTATACTTTTAACAGGCTACTCTGTACAGGTCCAACCTTGTTATACATAGATTTTTTATACACGGATTTGACTCAACATAAATGGCCACTGCAAATGAGAAGGAATGGGCTGATCCCCAGAGAAGGAGAAAATATATCCCTCTAAAATCACAGTTCAAAAAACTACTTTTCTTACTGTTGTAGAGAGATAGTCATGCAAGCGATTACAGATATAACCTAATTATCCATGGATTTTTCACCCATGGAAAAATCCATGAATTTTTCTATCTCAACGCAATTAGAAGGGCCCTTTAAATTAAAGGAAAACAGTCGTTTAACAATAGCCTTGTTAACGGGAGAGAGGGGAGCCAGATGACAATCCATCAATCATTCTCTCACAAGGCACTTAGCTTCACTCCCAGACAAGTGATTCCTCCCTTTCCCCTGAGCATGTGAAAGAAAAATAATCATTTTGCTCTGGGTGAACGGAGGGGTCGCTGGCTCAGAATGAAGTCTTTCTAAGCATCTGGAGAGAGACTGATTGATGGATTGTCTTCTTAATGACTCTATCTTACATCACAAAAGTCAGTAAGGCTATTTTTAAATTGCCTAGCAAAGGGTCAATGTTTTTTAAATGGATTTGCTTTAATGAGATTTCTGCCATCCATGTGAGTTCTGGGAACAGAACCCTCACGAATAATGAGACTCAACTTGTATATGCTTTTAACAATGATAGTAAATGGGACTGATTCTTGGGTAAGCGTGGGTAGGATTGCAGCCTAGGATTGTTAAAAATATTCCTGCTTGATGATGTCACTTCCAGTCATGACATCACTTCTGATGGGTCCCAACAGATTCTCATTCTAAAAAGTGGGTTCCGGTGCTAAATGTGTGAGAACCACTGCTCTAGATTATATCATTCTGTTACTGCATCTATTACGGACAGACTTGAACTGAGGGGGTGGGGGGTGGGATCAGCCTTGGCACTTTAGGCTGCATCCTAACCCCCCTCCCAGCCAGCCCAGCCAGCCCAGTCCAGCATTACACTGGGCTGCTCGGTTTTGCATCCGTGATTTCACAGCTACAGATCCAACTAGTCCCATAAGATGGCTAGCAAGCAACACAAGGTAAGGGGATAAATATCCCCTTGCTCTGAGTTGCACTCCAGCCATCTACTGCCCTGTGCTGAATATGGTGAACATAGGAACATAAGAACATCCCCACTGGATCAGGCCATAGGCCCATCTAGTCCAGCTTCCTGTATCTCACAGTGGCCCACCAAATGCCTCAGGAGCACACCAGATAACAAGAGACCTCATCCTGGTGCCCTCCCTTGCATCTGGCATTCTGACATAACCCATTTCAAAAATCAGGAGGTTGCACATACGCATCATTGCTTGTAACCAATAATGGATTTTTCCTCCAGAAACTTGTCCAATCTCCTTTTAAAGGTGTCCAGGCCAGACGCCATCACCACATCCTGTGGCAAGGGTTCCACAGACCAACCACACACTGAGTAAAGAAATATTTTCTTTTGTCTGTTCTAACTCTCCCAACACTCAATTTTAGCGGATGTCCCCTGGTTCTGGTGTTATGTGAGAGTGTAAAGAGCATCTCTCTATCCACTCTGTCCATCCCCTGCATAATTTTGTATGTCTCAATCATGTCCCCCCTCAGGCGCCTCTTTTCTAGGCTGAAGAGGCCCAAACGCCGTAGCCTTTCCTCATAAGGAAGGTGCCCCAGCCCAGTAATCATCTTAGTCGCTCTCTTTTGCACCTTTTCCATTTCCACTATGTCTTTTTTGAGATGCGGCGACCAGAACTGGACACAGTACTACAGGTGTGGCCTTACCATAGATTTGTACAACGGCATTATAATACTAGCCGTTTTGTTCTCAATACCTTTTCTAATGATCCCAAGCATAGAATCGGCCTTCTTCACTGTCGCCGCACATTGGGTCGACACTTTCATCGACCTGTCCACCACCACCCCAAGATCTCTCTCCTGATCTGTCACAGACAGCTCAGAATCCATCAGCCTATATGTGAAGTTTTGATTTTTTGCCCCAATGTGCATGACCTTACACTTACTGACATTGAAGCACATCTGCCATTTTGCTGCCCATTCTGCCAGTCTGGAGAGATCCTTCTGGAGATCCTCACAATCACTTCTGGTCTTCACCACTCTGAAAAGTTTGGTGTCGTCTGCAAACTTTGCCACCTCACTGCTCAACCCTTGCTCAACCCTCAACTGCTCAACCCTTAACACTGCTTGGCCTGCCTGTTGCAGCACAAGGTAGGATTGGGTTGCTACTGTGGTTTGTGATCAAGCTGGCTTTTCAAATCCTTGACACATTGCCCCCAAAAGACCATTCCACACTTGTTTACCAGAAAGTATAATAAGATGAATGCATAGTATGGGTGACAAGACCTCCTCCATACCACCTTCAAAACACACACACAAACAAAACAAAAACACTGTCTTCAGCCTGTGTGGAATCAAACAGCTCCAGTTGCCAGCATTTGTATTTTAGGACAGCAGGTCGAAGGAAATGAAATGTCCTCATGTATATGACAACAAAGAAAAGTGCAACAAAGTGAACTGTCTACAGGCTTACAGCTTGGTATAAATTGAAAATCACTAATGGAACATTGAGCACTTTGTTCACATTAGGAGCAGTCAAGAATCATACATAATGTAACACTGTACATGCAACAGAGCTCATGCATGATAATTTAGCCATGAGGAAATAGACTTTGAAGTGGTCCCTGGTGAGCTTGGTGTGTGGGGGGTTGTCTGCTTGCTCCCGAGAGGATCTAGATGCATTCCAGAAAAGCATTTTAAATCCCCTGTCTGAAATTACACCCTCCTCTCCTCCAGCCTCTACTGTGCATTACAATGACATTCTGCACTTGGAATGTTCCAGGGGAAATTACTTCCTAACTGCATCTTTATGTTAAACACTCTGCTTACAAGGTTTGAACTCTCACAACAGCAGCCATTCCCACCCTCTTTGTGTTTTTCAACTGGATTCTACCTTCACATATCCCTCTGCCTCCTCTTAGAAGTAATTAACATGGACTTGATTAGCATTGCTCTGACTTAGCCTAGATGTTTTAAATGGGCCCAAAGGATTCAGGCCAAAAATCTGGCAACACTCCAAGTCATTCTCCTCATTTTTATGGTCATAACTGAGACCCACGGACAACAAAGCAACTTTCCTGTTTAGCCCATGCAGCAAGTGAAACCTAGGTATTTCTAAAACCACAGTACAACACAACTGATTTACTTAAATACATTCACGGAAACATAGCATGAGATTCCAAACTGCGTTTGCCAAGAGAATGGATGTGTGAAGCTGGAGGGGGCCCTAACAGAGGAGAATCAGCAAACTGAAAGAGGAGGTATTTAACCCCTCTTGTGATCACCGATTTGTGTGTGTGTGAGAGATCTTTGTTGTCACCTATCCGAGACTGCTTTTAATAGAAGTATACAATAAAAACACATTTAATTATTTTTTTAATCATAAAACATCCAAAGGAAAAAAATTAAAATGAATAAGATAATACAGCAAAGGGGGGGAGCCCTGCTTAAAACAACGCATTACAACCCCCTTAAAGAACAGCCACCTCCCATATAACATAAACTAGCTATCCCCAAATGCCAACCAAAAAAAGTCATGTTTTAACATGGTACCTGAAGGAGCATAAGGTAGGAACAAATGGGCCTCCAGCATAAATGCATTCCATCACCGCCATCACTGCTCTGCTCCTGGTAGATGCCTCTGTACTTCCAATTTAGGGCTGGCCAGAGTTATCAATCAGTTTCGGTATTGGCTGAGGGTCTGCACCCTCTGAAGGTCCACCTGGCTAGACTGGCCACTGAAACCTTTGTACCACGCAGTGTCCCATCACGGGGCAGGCAATGAGCCGTAAAGGCTTTGCCTCAGGTCTTCCAGCCACCTGGTGCCATTCCTTCTCTAATGGCAACGGCATTCATAGCAGCACCTATGATGAATAAAAAATACTAAGTGGAACATACAAGAGCGGTGATTCTTAAGGATACTCCACTGCAAATGCCAACCCCAGACTGTTTTCTCCTCAGTCAGGATTCTGGTTTCATAGCTAGCTTGTGAAAAAATGAAATTCTTGGTGGACATATCACATGTAAGGAAGAATTGGCAGATAGGATAAGAATTTAAGAGTACACAAAGATCCATAAATAACTAAAGGTCTCATGCAAATGCCAGAATCTTGAATATCCTTGCTATTCTCCTCAAGTTTCCTTCCTAATCTCTTGTTCAAGTCTTAAATCTGGAGAGTAGCCACAAATAACCAAGAAATGTTACATATTTTTCTGACATCTCTCTCTCTCTCTCTCTCTCTCTCTCTCTCTCTCTCTCTCTCTCTTACTCGCACACAAAGCAGTAAAATAATTTGCCTAACTAATTAGATTTTGACCTGAAACACCTGTGATAAACATTCAGCACAAAACCTGCCACCAGTTTCTTTCATTCATTCAAAAATTAGAAGCAAGCAGATGTGGCTTAATTCACAAATCCCACTCATCAAAGATATGGACTGTTGAGTGGAACATCCTCCTTTTGATGGTTGTGTCTTTTCTTCCCTGTTTATTTAGCTTCTGAGCAGTTTAATTTCAAGGGCCACCAAGCATTTTTTTTTTAAATTTATGATTTTTGAAAGCCTTAAAAGAAAAGTTCTGCTGCAGACCAATGAAGGCAGATTCACACAAATGTATTCAATAAGATGAAAACCAACACTGGTTGACTTTGCCATTGGATGTGTCAACCCAATCTTGTGAGTGGTTCCACCCATGTCCAGAGCATTACTCAACACACCTGGGTTAATTTTCAGAGAATTCCAGGATGCATTGTGTCGTAATTTGAAGGAGCACTGAGTCATCCCTAAGGCCAGTCTACTTTGTGCACATCCCTGAAAACAGTCAACATCTTGGCTCTAACACAGGAGCAAAGGCAGCTGCTGTAAATGAGTCAGAGCACAGTTGCAAATGTGCCATAAGGCACGTTTGCAGGGCTCACCGCTGGGCTCCCACCAGTGCTAGCCCAGAGCTGGCAAGTGCTGGGCTAGCACCGGCCGGTGATCCAAGTTCTGCAGCTTGGCGATCTCCTGGACCGCCGGGCTGCAGAACGGGAGGCAGGGGCATGGATGGGGGTGTAGGGGAGGCATTCCGGGGAGGGGGGAGGCCGGCGGAGATGGGCGAAAGGTGTGCCAAGGGGCGGGCAGGAGGCGTGCCGGGGGGCGAGTGGGAGGAGGATCCGCAGGATCCAGGGCGCTCGTGGAGGGCTGCGCGCCCTACATGAGTGCCTTTACTCACGAGCCCATTACGGGACTGCTTACCTTACTCGGGGGAAGGGGACAAATGTCCCCTTCTCCCAAGGAGCCTCCCGCAGTAGCACAGGAGGTGCAGGATTTGGTGGAAGCCCTTTTTGGTGCCACCGAGCCTGGGCGCTCTGGGCAGCTCAGGACTGGGCTGCCCGTCTATGGTCCATCTAACCCAGTGTTTCCCAAACTATGGGTCCTGATTGTTGGTAGGTCATGAAACCGACAAGGAAAATGTACTGTGCCCTGTGGAAAAAGAAACTGAGGTGCACATGCACATTTACATGTAAAAAAGTTGCCTTGCCTCAGTTGACTTCAAAGCACAGGCCAATAGCAACACAACGCCACAGAATGGTCCCAATCTGATAAATGCAGACCCCAAAAAAAACACTCAAGAAGGAAGCCCCTCCTCCCCAAGAGGATAAGGAAAATGTATTGAGCCCGATGGAAAGCAAAACTGAGCTACACCTGTGCATTTATTTTTGAGTAGACAAATGTGCCTTGGCTCCTTATCAAAGGAGAACACAAGGCCACCAGAATGGTCCTGATCATGGAGCACAACAGATGCTCCAGCATGTGCCTTCCACCATAATAAAAAGGATAAAAACCAGCTTGAACAGCTGGTGAACTGAACCTTATTTTTAAGTCTCATAAAGCTAGTTGGGTCCCAATAGACTGCCATTTTAAAAAGTGAGTCCCAGTGCTAAAAAGTTTTTTTTTTTTTTAATTAATTTATTGATATGGTCAAAAACCAGAATAGACAAAACATAGCAATACAAAAGCACTATTGCTTATGTTGCTACATGTCAAAAATGTAGACTAAAATTCCTGCAATTAAAGTACACATTCCATACAACAGGAAGGCAAAGAGTAAGTAAGCATTAGAATCTTTCCTTGTCGCTAATAATGCCCTTGCGAGTTATGCAGGCAGCTGCCAAGAAACTTGCCCTCTGGGTTGTAAACCATGGATTGGATCCCATGAGGAGCTTCTTGATGATCTCTGCATCAGACAAACCTGAAAATTTCCTAATCAGAAGGGTTAGGAATGTCTTTGAAGGCATCCCCCAGTAAGATGAACAACGAAACAAGACATGTACAATTTTTTTCTACTTTACCCGAGCCACAAGGACAGACCCTTTCAGAAATAGGAATCCTTTAAAAGCAGCCCTCGACTACTGAAGGGGAGTGCTTTCCACCTGGCCAAGAAAAAGGCCCTCCTGAGCTTTGGGCACTCGAATAGCACCAAGTAAGTGGCCAGCATAACCTTGTATCTAGCATTCTCCGTGGTTAAAAAATTTGGGGTTCTGCTAATATCCCCTTGCTGCTTGATGTTGAACAACCTCAGCCTTATAACCACTCTTGTCTCGTCTGGATTCACTGTCAAAACAACCTCTGGCGAGAACCCCAGGTGCCTCAGCTTCACGTAGACTGCCTGAAACCAGGAAGATTGGAAATTAACTTGGAGCATTAAAGGTGTTAAATCCTGGGTACTGAAGTTTAGATTAAGCCAGGAGTTTGTGGAAGCGAGAGAAACCCTGGTCTCAACTTTTAGCAGTCCAGAGCAGACCAATGCAAACTTGCACTGGAAACGTAACTAGACACCTGGAATATTGATCTTAGGAACCTAGTTTGACAGGCTCCAAAGGGGTGAAGCTAGAGCAGTGGAAGCCCAGAATTGTCCCATATAGAAGTTGATACAAGGTTTTAGCTTGATATAATTTAATTGCCGCTGGGATGTAATGGTCACCTTTGGTAGATAAAAACTTAACTACTGCTTGGGCAGATTTCTGTCCTATCTCAACCACAGACTCACAATGGGCAGTTCTGGCTCCAGTTGATTGAAACATTATCCCCAGATATTTGAAGGTAGACACCTGTTCTATCCTATGGCGCTAAAAAGTTTGGGAACCACTGACCTAGCCAGTGTTAGTGCCAGGTTGCTAGCAAAGCCCAACACTTGGGGCTCCCCATGGTACCTTCCATCCACCCCGTAATGGCTCTTTGGGTGTTATCATTGCCACCCAGTGCTTTTGTTGTAAAAAAAAAAGAAAGAAAGAAAGAAAAAGAAAAAGGTGCAGGAACTCACAACTTGTTAATCTTTTATTTATTTATTTATTTATTTATTTATTTATTTATTTATTTTTAAGCTGAACTTTGAGGAGTTTTTCAGCCTCAACTGGCCCTCCTTTTGGCAACTGGCAACCAACCTTTGTATTTTGCAGCCATGGAGCACCTCCCCTCCTAAAAATAAAAAATTCTTCCTCATAGGGATTTGAACCCCTAGCCTCTGGCTCCACAGACCAGCACTTTAACAAATCAGCCATAGGAACTCTTAGATTCAAAGTGTTTGGAACTAATACTTGAGGCGCTGAAGGCCACCAGCTGGGCTCAAGACCTTATATATTAGTTCTGAGCACTTTGACTACAGGCTTTCCTATAGCCCAATGGAGAGAGTGCTGGGCTGTGGAGCATGAGGTCAGAGGTTTGAATCCCTCCCTAGCCCGCAGTATTAAAAAAAAAGGTGGAGCACAAGGTCAGAGCTGGGGGTGCCAAAAAAACAAAAAAAACAAAAAAAAGGTGGACCACGAGGTCAGAGGTTCAAATCCCTCCCTCAGTGAAAGGGAAAAAAAGGTGCCGGAATGCTGTTCTGGTGCATTCTATTACAAAAAAGCCCTGTTGCCACCAGTTCTGAAGCTTCAGGGCTCAGCTCTGATAGGCCTGTAGTCTCAGCAGACAACAGTTCTGCTTCCTAAATCAGTGCCATAGGCAACAATGGACAGGGGCTCTCCAGGTTTCAGTCAGTAGTCCTTCCAAGCCCTACTAGAACTAGCCTGGCATCTCTCTCTCTCTCTCTCTCTCTCTCTCTCTCTCTCTCTCTCTCTCCCCACAGAACATTCAGAAGGAAAGCCTGCCTTTGTGAAAAGAAGGCAGAAAGCGCTTCCTTACAGACCCAAATGGTGCTAGAGAAATGTATATGTCAGCTTGAATTGTGCTGCTATTTATTATAAAAATCGATATAAAAGTAATAGCAGTTTCATAGGCATGAGATAAAAGCTGTTCTGTGGTTTCAATTCAGCAGCTCAACAGAAGATTGGGGAGTCTTTTCTGCTGGCTTTTATGATACATCAGACATTTGAATGCTCAATTGCTTTAAGAAATGAGGAAAAGCATATGGGGGGGTAGTTATGCCTTTCCTTAATGAAACAGGAGCCCCCAATAGTTCAAAGAGGAAAGCTTCCTAACTGGTTAGTGTCTACATACTATAGTCCTATTTATCCTCATCCAGGTTATAATTAACTTCCTGCTTCCCCCGTTTACATGCAAAGGAAAATGAAAGCACACAGAGGCCCAGAACATATAATGAAGACTTGCAATCTTAACGTACCCAAACAGGGTTTTAGAGAGTCTTGCTGTCACTTGCTATGCAGCTTCCTGTTGTGAGTGTAATTACAGTTTTTATTGGCACTTCAGACTGTCTACCTCCTAGAGAGATAACACTGTTTATTATCAAAACGCTTTCTGGTTATATTGTGCTTACCGCCACAACATATTATTTCATGGCTTCTTTTTTTTTTAATTGGCGTTCGCGTAAGGTTTTTGTGTGCCATGTGACCAACCAAAGCTTAATGTTTCAAAACACCAAAGGTGGGTTTTAAATACCACCTTATTTAAATAAATAAATAAATAAATAAATAAATAAATAAATAAATAAATAAATTTTTCTCCCCCGTTCAAAGAACTGGCTGGAGATTTTTGCCATTTTGCCTGGGTGCACCAGTGTTCAGAACATGGAGTATCGGTTTTCTCTACTAAAATAAGAAAGAAAGAAAAAAGAAAGAAAAATAAACCCAAATGAATTTAAAGGCTTTATTCCCACCATTTGAGTGGAAAGAACGCAACTAGAAATTCAAATGAGATGGCAGTGTTCAAATCCATTGAACTATTTAAAGTGCATCAGGGAAGACACAAATCTTGTCTATGGATTCACCAAGTGGAGAAAAAGTAGTTACACAGAAATAACAACATGTATTTTGTCTTTAATCTTACTATGAAGATAGATGCCTCTTAATTATATTTCACATGTTGCCCACTGAAAGAAACGTATGGGACGAAAGCATATTTTTTTCTACCTGTATATGTTACACCTCAGCCACAAAGGAAATTATTTTCTTGACAGCACCAAAGAGAGAAAAAAGTCACAGAGGCCACAATCCTACCCTGCGCTGGAACAGGCAGGCCAAGTGACTTGCGCTGTATCCAGCTCAGGATAGGAGCCCAAAGTGGCTCAGCCAGAGGCAAGGGGAAACATATCTCCTTACCTCCAGGTAAGGTGCCCTTGACCCTATGGGTCTCCTTTGACTTCCACCACCTCCAGAGGTGGCACAAGTCCGAGGAGAGCAGAGCAGCTTGAAGCAGCTCTGAACTCCCAGGGAACGGGGGTTGGGATCCAGAATAACTGTCAATCCAGTTCCACCTCCCATTCCCCACCCACCTGCCCCCAGGGCCACCCATTGCCCCCCTACCCCCCCTACAGGAACACCTTCCTCCTGCCTCCTCCCCACCTCCTCCCCACCTAACCGAGAGCCTTGCATCGGCCCAGGCAGGCTGACACAAGGCTCGCCACAGAAGCTGCCACAGAGGCTGGATTCAGCCTTCATGTGCCGGCACACCTCTGTACGCCTGCTCGGCTTACTCCCAAGGAGGCACAAACATGCTTTACGGCACATTTGCGACCCTCCTGGGCCAGCACAAGGGACTTGCACCAGCCCAAGTCATTGTCTGGATTGCACCCAGGGGTCCTTGTCAGCCACTTATGTGAAGCAGTATATCAACTATTTCTTAAGGACCCCATTTGAGTACAAGAGCTAGACATTTCTGTAGGAGGCACAAGATTCAGCAAGGCCCAGCCTATCCTAGGATACCAAGAAATCTCAATTGTGAATTGGAAATGTAAATTATGCAGCCTTAATTGGGCACGGACCAGATTAGGACCCTTCATCTGGAAGAACTGGCAAATGTCTGAATAGCTCTATGATTACACAGGCCTACTGGTGTCACTAGTGGGGTGCGGGAGGTACGGGCCGCACCAGGTGATGTGCTGTGGGGGGGGTGACACACAACGCACCCCAGCCCCCTGTGCGCTTACTAAGTGCGCAACGCCACAGCCTCAAACCTGCAGCCGAGTTCCTGCCCTTCCGAACTCGGCTGCAGTTAGATCTAGCGTAGTGTGTGCGCGCGCGAGCCTCGCGCATGCGCACAACGCTAGAAGCACCTACAGCCTAGTTCGGAGGTGCCCGCAAGTCCTTCCAAACTAAGCTGCAGTTAGATCTAGCATCATGTGCGTGCGCGAGCCTTGTGCATGCGCACGACACTAGAGGCACCTGCAGCTGAGTTCAGAAGGTCTCACAGGCACCTCCGAACTCGGCTGCAGTTAGTGTTAGCATTGTGTGTTAGTTTTAGTGTCGCGCGCACACGACGCTAGAGGCACCGCCCACTGCACAGGAGGGGGTGCACTGCACATCATAGGGGTAACATGCTGGCCTCCGGCACCGGGTGAAGCAAAGCCTAGTGACGCCACTGCACAGGCCAATACACATTTTGCTTCCTTAAACGTTACACCAATTCCTGGGGATGCTGATTCCAAAAATGGCATCCATTTTGCCCTATTATGTCTAGTTTTGGAGACACGGCATAGCCTCTTTTAGTGAATGGTTCAAGCAGCATCCTCATGAGGAAGCCTACACCATGGAAGCTGCTTGAACCATTCACTAATGAGGCTATACTATATCTCCACAACTAGATGTGATAGGGCAAAAGGGATGCCATTTTTGGAATCGGCACCCCAAATTCATATCAAACCACCATAAAGTTTGGGAAAAACTTTTCTGACCCTCAATTTTGTAGGCCTGTGTTATTAATGGGATATGCTGCAATTGTAATCTTCATACGTATCACCATTTTTTTTTACACTTTATGAGTATATGCCAGTGGTTCTCAAACTTTTTCAACTGGCAGCTCCCTTGACCTACTTGGCCATTGGCTGCGGCTTCCCATTAAGGCTACAAACCTATACATTGTATAGGGCAACAGCTTTTTTGCTAAGATTCCCTGGCTCCCATGGCTGGTTTCTGCAGCTCCCCAAAGAGGCACAGCTCACAGTTTGGAAACCACTGGTCTAGAAAAATAAATGTGTATACCACAGGTTGTAAATGTCTCTATTTGATTATTTTTCTTAGAATTATTGCTTGTCCCCAGTCTTAAAGTGTTTGTGTTTTATCCATTAGATTTACTTCTTTTGGAATAAGGAGAAGACCGCTGGGATCATGACTGCCATCGTTTCTGTGGCACTTACCTATAGCTCCAAAGAATATTCGTAAATGTGTTTTTTAGTCCACGGGTAGCCCAATCCTGCGCTGCATGGTGCATGGAGCTGCCCATGCATCCAGCATGCCCCAGGTAGCCACCACCACCTCCTCAGGAAAAGGGGACTTTCATCCCCTTCCCTCATGTCAGGGGTCGGCAACCTGCAGCTCTAGAGCCGCATTTGGCTCTTTCAGCTGTCTGCTGCCGCTCCTCCCGGTGAAAGTGGCAAAGGGGTTAACAGGAGGCACCTGTGTTGGGAGGGCGGGCTGCTTCCCTCCTCTCCCTTCACCCCCACCTGCCCCGCATTGGTTTCCCTTTTCAATTTTGCCTGCTCTGCAGGCTTAAGCTCCCTGTTTTTCCCTTCCCCAACTCTCCAGCAGGCTCAGCCAATCAGCATCCAGCAGGCTCCTGGCTTTTTCTGTTGGAATGGCTCAGGGCCCTTCACTGGCTGACCACCAGCCAATCCTGAGCTGCCCTCCTCCTCAGCCATTGCAAGCCCTTGCAGCCCGCGTTTCCTTGAGCAGGTCCCCACTCAGTGCAAGGAGAGGCCTTTCCTCCACAGCAGAGGAGACATCCTGTGTGTCTACTCAGTAGTAAGCCCCATTACAGTGGATGCTTACTCCCAGGAAAGGGTGCCTGGGATGGCAGCCTTGGAGCCTGCTCAAGGCCAAGCACAAGGACGGGTGAGTGGGAGCCCACGCAGGTCTGTTCAAGAGTAAGCCCCGATGTAGTCCCTGGGCTACTCCCAGGAAGGTGTGGAGGGCTGCAGCCTCAGCCCCCTCCTAGGCAGGTCTACTCACAAGTAGTCAGTGAGGCTTCCTCCCAGGAAAGTGTGGAGAGGACTGCAACCTGAGAGCTCTAACCAACTTGTCTGCTCAGAAGTCCCATTGTAGTCAATGGGGCTTACTCCCAGAATAGTGTGGAGAGGGTTGCAGCCTGAGTGAGGGAGGGCAGGCAGGCAGGGCAGAAGCTGGCCTGTGGCTGCCCGCTTCTTCTCTTCCCCACCTCTGGAGTCTGTGTCCTTTTTTCCTTCCAGCAGGGTGCCTCTGGAAGGTGGGGGGAGTTCTTTAGTATCCATGTAAGATAAGCAGATGTCATAACCACCATATGTATTGGAATCCTGGAAGATCTGGTGAGGAAGTAGATGTGGTGTCAGCAGTGGCCCCTTTAAGGGTAAGGCCTGGGCATCCAGCAGAGTGTGCTGCACAGCTGCAGCCACTTGAAGGCAATAGGGCCCTCAGGGATATAATAGGGATATAATTATTATATTATATTATATTATATTATATTATATTATATTATATTATATTATATTATATTATATTATATTATATTATATTATATTATAATAGGGCACCTGAGGAAGGGGGTGTGGGTTGTAGAAGGAGTGCAGGTTGGAGGTAGGAGAGGAGACTGACTGGGCTTATTGACTTTGACTTGGATACTCTGACTGATTTGACTGACTTACTTTGGAATCTGATCTTGGACTGTGACTTGGCTTATTGACTTTGGACTCTGCCCTGGATACTCTGACTGACTTTGTGACTAATGGACTGCTGGAGACACTGGAGTTTGAAATGTGGCTGCTGTGCCCAAGACCTGCTGAGGACCAAGGGGCTGCTGTAGTGGTGGGAGGCTGCTGGCAGGAGAGAGGACCTCTGCAGTTTGAACAGGCGAGCTACCCTGGAGTTGGGGTCCAGCAGGACTGCAGGGCAGAACCAGGGTCATTTGTTGGGGGAAAGAAGGGGAGCTAATTTGCTTAAAGTGGGCCTAATTCTCCAGGCAGAGAATGGCCTTGGAATCAGGCAAAATACCATAGAGGACCAGGCATCTGAAAACACAGGACAAGAATGTATGACAAAACTAACTAAAAGCTACAAGAGGGGGCTACATTTTACCTATAAGAGCATAAAGGTAAAAAAAAATATATCTATGCAGTATTATCTTCATTTTAGGTGTCAAAAGGGTTTTGTGGCTCCTGAGGTTTTTTATCCTTCGGAAAACGGGTCCAAATGGCTCTTTGAGTGTTTAAGGTTGCCGACCCCTGACCCAGGTAAAGCAAGTAGCCCCACAATGGGGCTACACAATTCTACAACAACTCGAGGGTCAGCATAGAATTCACAGGCAGATGGCGCAACATGGAGACTCAGGATGCAGTGGAGTGAAGCTCCACTGGTCCCGCCTCCCTCCTGTCCCACTCCCTCCCCCCAGCATGCCTCTTCTCTGCCCTCCCTCCAACCTCCCCTGCCCCAGAAAGCCTCCTCCCTGCCTCCCCCCATGCCACCACCTACGTCTCCGCTGCCCAGCGGTCCATGCAACTGCTGAGCTTCTAGTGCTCCTCCAGCACCAGCTGGGCTAGCACTCCACTGGTGCTAGGTTCTGCCGGCACACACTGGTTAGGATTGGGCCCTAAGTTAATACTACTGCCATGAAAATAGGATTTTCTCTTCGGTAATCAATTCTGTTGGGATCGCTGGAGAAAAATGAGGCTGACAGAGCCAACAAGCTTATAAAGGTGTTTTAAAATGCCAAATTTATTACTTACCCTAAAAGTTATCATATCTCTATAACAGCAAACGTGTCAGAATGAGAAAGAATGATTGGAGAAAGAAGCACAGAAATGACAATCAAACAGCTATTAACCATAAGAAATAATGGTGGTTATATGCATACAGCTCGGCCTGTCCTCACAACTGTGGTGGATTTTGGCCAACCATCAAAAAGTCCCTTGAAGGTTTTACATATACTAAACCCCAAATGACTTATGCGACTTGCAAAGTAAGTAAAAGACATACTATATTTTCTGTTTCTCTGTAACTCATCACCCAGTTCTCAGATTCAAGGGCTAGGGCAGAATACATAAATCAATGTTTTGCTGGCATCAGTGGACAACAGAATATCCTCTCTCATAGCACAATTCTATGCATGTCTACTCATAAGCAAGTCTCAGTGAATTCAATCAAACTTATCAGGGATGGGAAAATCCAGGGCGGCTTGACTTGAGTCAATTTAGAGTCACTGCCCCCTTTGACTTGACTCAAAAAAGAATCATAACGGGGCACTTTTCGAGTTGCCAAGTCACTCCTTCATGCCGCTAAAGGACTCAAGTTACTCCCCCCCTTTAAAAAGTCAGCCACAGAAAATAGTCCCACTGTAGCCGGTCTTTCAATGAGGCTTCTGCTGCCCAAGTAACAGCCGTGCAGAGGAAAGCATGATTGCTACAAACCTCCTCCCTCTCCCCCCCCCAACTTCCCTGCTTCCTTTCTCTCCCTCCCTAGAGTTCTGCAGCCAATCATGAGGAAAGAATCCCCTTGGGCTTTTCCTCCTGCATCCAATTATCCTTCCTTCCCTCCTTCCTTCTATTCATTACAAGAAGAAAACATTAACCATTTCTCTGCGTCCCGGCTGAAATTTCCCCACTCCTCTGAATGATAGCTCCATGAGGTTTTTCACGCCACAAAAACAGTAAGCAAGCACACCCAGACACAGGCAAACAAAAGTCAGCATGGATGGGGACGAGTGCCAAGTCAGGGTGCCCCTGACTCAAGCATTTTTCAGTCTTCCATGTGTGCAACTCACAGGTTAACAAGTCACTGAAAAATGCGCATTTTTGTAACTCAAGTCCGAGTCACTGACTCAAGTTCCTATACCTGCTTTTTAGAATGACAATCTCTTGGGACCCACCAGAAGTGATATCATTAACCTGGAAGTGATGTCATAGCCAGAAGTGACATCATCAAGCAGGGAAGTTTTTAACCCCCTATACAACAAAATCAAATCAAATTAAAAAATTAAAAGTTTAAAATAAGTTTAAACATTGTCTTAAAATAAAGAAGAACCCTCCTAACCCTCCCAAGCAGTTGCTGATCTGTTAAAAAAAAATTCCTCAAACATCTCAAAGGCTGCAATCCTATCCACATTTACCCAGGAGTAAGCCCCATTGACTATCATTGTTTAAAGCATATACAGAGTAGCCTAGTAAAAGTCCATATTTGTAACATTTCCTCAAATGCAGTCACATACCATGGTTGCATCAAGTCTAAAATATTAAAAATAAAATACACATTGAAATGAATGGAGACCCACCTGAAATTGGCTCATGACTCACCTAGTGGGTCCTGACCCACAGTTTGAGAAACATTGTCTTAAGGTGTCATTTTTCTTTTCCTGCATTGCGTTCATTCTTAAGAGTTTGTTTCTGTGTTTAATGTTTGTTTTAACTTAGCTTCGGGAATGCACAATGTAGTCTTACACATTCATGTATTCAGAGAACCATGTATCTCAACATTCACAATAGCCCATATATTATCTGGGGATGTGGCAAACCTATTCCCCACCCAGTGCCCAAGCACCCAAGGGAAGCAGTATATGGTGGAATCAAGTGAGAAATAAGGGGTAAAAGGCAATCACTCTCCTTTCCTATCTAATAGTTGCCAATAGATCTTATTCTGGTTAGACAGTGATAAAACCCAATTTGATTTCAGTAGTGACTGGATAAAATCACTAAACCCCTGAGAGCAGGGAGACACCTAATTCCAATTTTTCACAGTAAATACACAGATTCTCTTGTCTGCTTTAAAGTGGGACTGTACACCAAATAGATACATAAGAAATTGCAAACAGAGCATTCAGCATAATGTCGTTTTGCTGGAGTGGTTTCAATAAGCCTGAGCTTATGTGCCGTAGAGGACATAATTTTCAAGCATCACTTCTGGCACATCAATCAAACCAGCTTCAGAGAGAGAAGGTGAAAGGACCAATCGTGTTCAGTGATTGTTTCCATAGAGACACAGAAATTTAGCAATGGCAAAGACTTCCAGCATCATCAAGCCCTCCACCTTCCTGTGCAACAGCTTGCGTCATACAGTGCTGACTGTGGAATTTCATGCACTAGCCTTTTCCCATTGCGCTTACAGATGGTGCTGTGTTTCTAAGACCAGGAGCGACTGCCTTGTCTGCCTCTCATATTGTGAGCATTCAGTCATTTGTTCCCATCAGCTGCATCAGAAATCCCGATGTTATGAAGTTTGTGCTCATATACAAGAAGACAGCATTAAATCTATTCTGGGCAGCTTAGAAATCCATCTCTTTGCTGTTCTTAAAAATATCACTGAGGGTTTTTTGCAAATAAAATTGTGCCTTGATAGACTTCAGTTAGGTCCTGGCATTTTGTCATAAGAACATTTTTAATGTAAGCTCTAGTGATGAGACTACCCTGGGCATTAAAGAGGTTTATGCATTGCTATTTCATTATTGCCAGTCATGCATTCAGAAATTGGCACCAGCTGCCTATATTAAAGTGATTTCCCTTCTAATAGCTACAACAAGATTTTATCTCCTATAGAATAACCAGTAAGAAAGGCAGATGTCTGGCTTGGAGCCTGAATCGGGGCCAGGGAGAGTCATGTTTAGGGTTCAGTAGAACAAAAAACCCCAAATTCCAGAGTCACTGGTAAGGACTATTGTCAGCAACAGAAGTCAGCTTAGTTTCCAAGAGATCTAATGTTTGGAAGGGGGCTGGGAAGGAGAGTATCACACATATCAAGGGCAGTAAAGTCAGTATGCAAATTCATTTACCCACTTACTCAATTTTTCTTCACAGGCTTTCAGAATCTAAATGTTGACAAGTCATGCGTGTGTCCTGTCCTTTTCATTCACTTATACAGTGGGAAGTTCAATAGTTAAATAATGCACAGGAAAGAGGCACTGAGCATCATCCCTCCCATGCCTTACATCACCATTGCTCCAAGTACTTTCCTTCTGTTCCCATACTGTTGGCAACCTTCAGTCTCAAGAGACTATGGTATTGCGCTCTGAATGGTGGTTCTGAAACAGCGTCGAGTGTGGCTGAAAAGGCCGATTCGGGAGTGACAATCCCTTCCACACCGGGAGCAAGTGCAGTCTGTCCCTGGTCTGTCTCCCTGGCTATGGGCCTTCCTTCTTTGCCTCTTTGCCTCAGACTGTTGGCCAAGTGTCTCTTCAAACTGGGAAAGGCCATGCTGCACAGCCTGCCTCCAAGCGGACTGCTCAGAGGCCAGGGTTTCCCACCTGTTGAGGTCCACTCCTAAGGCCTTCAGATCCCTCTTGCAGATGTCCTTGTATCGCAGCTGTGGTCTACCTGTAGGGCGCTTTCCTTGCACGAGTTCTCCATAGAGGAGATCCTTTGGGATCCGGCCATCATCCATCTCATCTGATATTGGAGCAGGGGAGAAAAGCAGCTAGGCTGCAGGTAGATGAGGCACGCATCAGTGCCCCTCCAGCATGCTCCCTTTCTGTTAAAGACTTCCCTACTGTATATTTGGGTGGGGCAGACCAAAGATCACCTTGTCATATGTGGTTTGGCCCTTGGGGTGGTTAACATATGGTTTCTAAGCAGTCAACTATTCCGGCACTTTCACTCCTGTGTGGATACCAAGAAGGTGCACCCTTGTTGGATGCTAATCAATTGGCCAAACTCTTTGGGCATGGTTACTGGGAGGGCTACCTATTTTTTATCTGTGATATTTTTATACTGCTTTTCAGACAAAAACTGTGTCCCAAATCAGCTCATGGAATTCAAAAGTTCAGTACAATGCTAAAGACAGACATTGTACACATAAATGAAAATGAGACATAATCCCTTTGACTGTGCCTGAGTCACAATTAGGATGATGAACTACCCAGAACTTGAGAAGATGGTGCAAGATTGAACAGCTACAGCAAAGAAATTTCTGATCATTGTACAATGCACACTGTCCAGTCCACTCCATATGTCCATCCTCAGTGCACACACTGAAGGGAACCTCATACAAAATGTATTTGATCGTGGGGTTTTCTCCAACTTTTCAAAATTTTCCTGATTGTAAACAGCATTTTTGCACAGGTGTGTCAGCTATAAGCATTCAAGAACTCCTTAACTGGTGGACACGTTATTCATGATATTTTTTTCTAAGGTTCATCAACCCAGCTTAGCAGAGGAGGTTCTTCTGCCCAAGCCCTACTGCAATGCACACTGTGTCTGACCAATGGTGATTAGTGGAGCCTAACCACAAATGCAAAAAGGATATAGAAAGTTCAGCTGCAAAGAAGCATGGGAATATACAAGCTGGATGTAATCCAAAAGGTCAGTAGAGCACAGGAAAGAATGAGATCACAGAGTAAAATATATGGCATCGGTTTAACGTCCACAGCTGGAGATGGGCTGTTCTGCTGGCTGGATTTGCTCTTGAAGTTTAGAAGCATTTCTCTTGAGGTTGCTTGATAGAAGACTCTGCTTACATGAGTCCAAGTCTAATTGATCATCATATCTGGAACTCAAGAGCAATTATCCCCAGGGTCAGCTAAGAGATTGTTGGCCTTCCCCAGTAGCGTTTTATTTCTCTAGCATAAGACGGCTTGTCCTGCTCTTTGTTTATTGTACCATATAACCTAGACAATGCTCGTAATACTTAGGGTGATGACTGTACCAAATTCTGCCTTAGTGACAAGTATTTGCATTTTTCCTTCCAGCTTTTTAGCCCTCTTATGAGAAGAGAACCTTCCATGTTAGCTTTGATATGGTCTGGTGAGGGTCAATGGGCTTTAGTGGGCAATTTGACTGCTATTTCTCTTAAAACATTATTGGAATGTTCTTTCAGTCGGAGTGACATACAACAGGATTCATATACTTCTCTCAATCTTATCTCTGACTGGTTCACATTGTGCAACACTGCCAATGCAGCCTCCACTGCATCCCATAACAATTTTTTAACTTACTTCCTCTACTACTCCCTGTTCTCTTATGAGACTCCTCAAACCTACACCAGCTCTTTTGCTGGCATAGCTCTGAGGAACCTTGTGGGGGTATGTCCTGGCCAGAAGGAAAGGATTCAGTGTACAACAGTGCTGCTGAGATCATCCCTTATCCTGCCCTAAAATACCTCTGAACTTACCTCTGTATTGGCCAGGGTCCATCAACCTTCAATCTGCAGGCTGCTGTCAGAGGTGTATTGGCAGACATACTCCGGAGAAGGTGAGAGAGGCTACTGCACCAGTGGCCCTCGCAGTCTGCCAGTGCAATGCAGGAATAGGATTTGGTCAATAACGTGTTATCTGAAAATATTCTGTAATCACCTTAAAAGTCTAGTTTTTAAAAATCACACGAATTACACAAGTGGCCATGTCACCATTTTCCTAGAGTGACATCATCTCATCTGAAACCTTTCTATAGGAGGTGTGACCTAGTAGTTCTGTAAGCATAATGTCAGAAAAACATACATCATTTTTACCCATATTTTTCAAATTAACAGGTTTCATGAGACATCCACATGCTGTATTTATTTTTGGTTAGAGCATGCATATATATTTTATTGACAAAAATCTAGGAAATTTCACCAGTGTGTAATTTGAAGCATGAATGTGAAGATCGTCAGCAACTGTTACAATGATCAAAATATCCAGATGGAAAGTGCAAGCTTAGAGGAATTAAGAATATCATTATGCATAGCAGATGAGTGCAGGCTTTGAGCCAAATTGCCTCATTAAAAATATTCAGATGAGAATCACAATCCCATTTGCTCATTACTGTACATCCAAGTGAACCTGTAATAGTTAATCTTAACGTAAGGCCAAAATGGTCTAGCATATCATGCAGTCAATAGTCACAACAAAACTGATTGCCAGGGCATAACATTGGTAGCTAGAATCTAGGAGATCTTCCTCTTGCTCAGGGTATTATTGCATGGACATCACACATATTTTTCTATTAACCATTTGCTTGTTTATATAATTGCAATAGTGTTGTGATGCGATTCTGGATTCTCTGTCCTGTGAATGAAGCAGGAGAAAGTGAAAGGATTTGTCATTCACATCTGCAATGCAATTCTATCCATGTTTACTCAGAAGTGAGTCCCACTGTATTCATTGGGATGCATAGGATAGTGTGCATAGGATTGCAGCCTTGCTTGCCCAAGCCACCACCCTTATTTCTGATCACATTAGCCTTCTACCTGACACAAAACATAGTTTGATTGACATGGTGAATTTTAGGCAATAAACTATTAGACTTTTTCCAATGAATTTTTTTTTCTGTGCCAAACCCATCTTGGGAATGATTTAACTGATGTGTACAGATCAGGGGTCAAACCATTCACGAACTGAGGTCAAGAGAAAGCCAGAGGAAGAAGAAAAAATGAACCAAAGTTCAAGCTGCAAAACTCAAAACAGATTGTATGCATCAGCCCTAACTCTCTTTCAAAGTGTATGATGATGACAACATTGCTATCTTCTATCTTCCATTTGTCTTTTTCTTTATCTTTTCATTTTGTAAGGATTTTGTAAGGATTTCAAAGCCCAATCCCACCCCCCTCTCCAGCACTGGCACTAGGTGTTGCAAACATGTTGTAAGAGATTTGCACGATGACTTGGGCCTGTGCCATCTTGCCAGCACTGCATCTGGTCCTGTGGCTGCTGGCAGAGATGCGTTGTGCACTGAGTGGCACAGGGGTGGCAGGAGACTGGAACAGAGGCAGGGAGAGGTATAATGGTGGGAATGAGACAAGGTGGGACAGGCCCAGTAGGGGGCTGGATCAGCAGAGGAGACCCCGCTGTATCCTAACGCCTTTTCCAGACCAGAAAGCCCTACACAGGGCTTCTTGGACTTGCGCCAGCAGTGTAGCTCAACACAGGCTAAATGTTCTCTTACCATGAAGAGACCTACAGCCTGCTCCTAACCAGCAATGGATACAGCATAGGTTTCATGGCCCAGCTGCACCAGAGCTGGTTAAGATTGTGCTGTCAGTCACATAGAACATGCTAAAGAAATAGCATTGTGTTTTATAAAGAAGTTTGCCTACATTTTATTTGGTAATTTGTTATTTTGTGTGTGAGTGTAAAACAAAAATTTATTTGAGGGGGGGGGGGAAAGGAATGTCACTTCAATCTCAAAATATGCTTCTGAATGTTGTTGACAAGGTATAGAAACTGGGAAACAACATTCCAAAATTTGTTCCAGACAAAGCAGTTTTAAAATAAGTGCAATTTACAAATGCAGGAAATATAAACACAATTTCCTGTGGAGCTGTGAAAAAAATTTTTTTATCATCAAACCATTTAAACCTTTATACAAAAGATCTTTATTTTAAATGAGAATTGGCTGCTTTTCAATCCTGATCAACAAATATCTCTGCATCAGTTTAAAAAAAGAACCACCATCTTCAGGACATGGCAGCAGAAGTGCATGCATGCAGTACCAGTTCATACAATACTCTTTTCCATACAAAACTTGTAACTGGGGAGGGTCCGGAGGGATTATGTGAAGGCCAGTCACCTATGTGAAATGGTCCACAGAGATTAATCTAACCTGTACAACATCAGACAGGACAATAAAATAAAACATGTTTCCTGTCTCTCCTATTTTTATTTCATTAAACATTTAGGTCTAAAGACCCACAATGTGAGGCAGGAAAGCTCCCTCTAGACCACTAATTCCCAACCTGCAGTCCATGGACCACAGGTGGTCCATGAGACCCTGAGAAGTTGTCCACGAGGCCTCAGGAAAAAACAACACACCTTTGATCACTTCCAACAAGCAATATCCCATGGACCACCAAAGAGGGAGAAGAACAGGCTGTCCACAGCTACTGAAGTGACAGCTATGGCTGTGGGTGGTCCATTCTCTGTTCTTTCTGATAGTCTGTGGGGAAATGCTTGGGAGATGGACCACCAGAGAGGGCAGACACCAAACCACCCACAGCCACGCTGTGCTCCACAACTATTCCAATTTTTCCTCAGTGGTCTGCAGGCTCCTAAAGGTTGAGAACCACTGCTCTAGATCAGTGGTTCTCACACATTTAGCACCAGGATTCAGTTTTTAGATGAGAATCTGTCAGGACCCATCAGAAATGATGTCATGACTGGAAGTGACATCATCAGGCAGGAAAATTTTGAACAATCCTAGGCTGCAATCCTACCCACACTTACCCAGGAGTAAGTCCCATTTACTATCATTGTTAAAAGAATATACATAGTAGCTTGTTAAAAGTACAGGTCTGTAACATTCCCCAAATGCAGTCACATACCATGATAGCATCAAGTCTAATATATTAAAAATAAAATATTGAAATGAATGGGGACCCACCTGAAATTTGCTTGTGACCCACAGTTTGAGAAACACTGCTCTATCTGTGCAGCAGAATTTGGAAAGTTTGCATGTTCACCAAGAAACTGATACTGCAAACCAATAAAAGAGATTCACCCAGATTCAGCAAAAAAGAGTCACACACAAAAGCACACAGGCAATAAGGATGGAGATCATTAGGAAGGGTATTGAGAACAAAACGGTTAGTATTATAATGCCATTGTACAAATCGATGGTAAGGCCACACCTGGAGTATTGTGTCCAGTTCTGGTCGCCGCATCTCAAAAAAGACATAGTGGAAATGGAAAAGGTGCAAAAGAGAGCGACTAAGATGATTACGGGGCTGGGGCACCTTCCTTATGAGGAAAGGCTACGGCGTTTGGGCCTCTTCAGCCTAGAAAAGAGACGCTTGAGGGGGGACATGATTGAGACATACAAAATTATGCAGGGGATGGACAGAGTGGATAGGGAGATGCTCTTTACACTCTCACATAATACCAGAACCAGGGGACATCCACTAAAATTGAGTGTTGGGCGGGTTAGGACAGACAAAAGAAAATATTTCTTTACTCAGCGCGTGGTCGGTCTGTGGAACTCCTTGCCACAGGATGTGGTGCTGGCGTCTAGCCTAGACGCCTTTAAAAGGGGATTGGACGAGTTTCTGGAGGAAAAATCCATTATGGGGTACAAGTCATGATGTGTATGCGCAACCTCCTGATTTTAGGAATGGGTTAAGTCAGAATGCCAGATGTAGGGGAGAGCACCAGGATGAGGTCTCTTGTTATCTGGTGTGCTCCCTGGGGCATTTGGTGGGCCGCTGTGAGATACAGGAAGCTGGACTAGATGGGCCTATGGCCTGATCCAGTGGGGCTGTTCTTATGTTCTTATGTTCTTATCTGGTTCTACATGAGCTTCCAAATCTGCATTGCACCTCTAAACCCCACTGAGCTGACAGGATGAGTCCTTTGATATAGAAAGGTTGTGTATTTGCACCCAGAGCCACTAATGTGCCAATCTTATCCACCTCCCCACCGGCGTAACTAGTGTTGCGTTGGCAGAGACTGCTTTATGGCTGTTGTAAAGCAGCCTCTGCCAAGGACCATAGCAGGCGCGCTGGGCCTACAGACGCCCATTGGAGCAGGTAAGCCTGCACAGGGGTTTGTAGGGAGGTGAAGAAAGGGTTTAACAGGCGCAGTATATGGGGTGGGCAGGCGGAACAGGGTGATGAGGAGGAGGAGGGCAGATCAGGCCTGGGAGGTGGGTGGGATCAGCAGTGGCAGTGCCCATCCAATCCTGAGCCCATTTCCAAGCTGGATCTACCTTCATGGAGCAATGTGGACTTAATGCCAGCAATTGAGCTGATGAAAGTCTGAGTTGACCCATAATTGCTGCTGAGGTTTATAATCGGGCAAGGGGACAAATGTCTTTATATACTGAGGCAACATTCAGCAGCTGAAAATTCCCCAAGAGATGCAACAGAAACCGTGCCGCTGCTGCTGCATCACTGCACTAAGATTTAGTTAGGACTGGGCTGTAATAGTCAATCACTGGCCTAAATCCCACCCCCTCCTGATCTGCATTCCTCCCCAGCCCATCACCACTCCACTGTGCCCACCCCTTTCTGTTCCACCCTCCCCTTGCCCCATTCAACCCCTCCCTGCCTCTCTCCAACCCCTTGTACAGTCTTACCTGCTCCAATGGGTGTCTATGGAGCATGTGGGAGGCCACTCCACCCTTCCCACCAGTAGGCTTGCAGCATGCATTGGTGGAGGCTCCTTTGTGACAGTTGTAAAGCAGCCTCCCCCAGCTTAATGCTAGTTACTCCAGTAGCGGAGAGGGATAGGATTGAGACATGTGGCACATTCCTAGTTGGAAGACTAGGAGTGGTTGTGGTTATTGCCTTAGCATACTTCACAACAGGCTATTTTCAAAATCCCATATATTTTGTATGGTATGAAAACCTAATTAACGTACATCTGAAAAAATTTCTTTGCAATCTAATAAGGGCAACATTTTACTTTGGATGTCAGAGATGTTATTGAAAGCATTGTGATAAGCCCTAAATTCTTTCTGAAAATCTCTCTTGTTATTAAGCTTGATTGCGTCTCCAAAGAGCTTTCAAACTAATGGGGTAGGTTGGATATGGAAGCATGTTGTGCATTTTTCACAATATTGTGAAGGGGGTTTGCTTTGCATGCTTTAATTTTCATTTTTGCTGAGAATGTTGCATTATGAAACCAAAAAATGTTCAATGACAGTAGACAGAGATAAAAGTCTAAAGATTAGAAATCTTGAGACTGTTGTTACTTCGACTGGTATCTCTATTCAGCTTCTTAAGTATTGAGATGTTAATGAGTTATGATTTACATTTTTATTATCATAGTTGATAATGAGATTATGATGATAAATACGATCCAGCTCCTTGGCTGATAAGAAAATTATCTTAGCATCATTAACTTCAACAGAACATTGCGACATTGCTGATATATGTAGTGGAGCCAATAACACATAAAGTAATTTTCAGAAAACAGAGACATAACATTGAAAAAAGTCACCATCCTGACTCTCAGCATACATGGGAAAAATATGTAATTGCCCCACCCATTCCTTCTCTCTTCCTGCCCTCTTTAGCCCCCTCCCTACCTCCATTCCACCCTCCCACCACCCCTAGCTTCTCCCATCATCTTATCTGCTTCATCAAGTGGGGAAACCTCCAATGACAGGGCAGGAGCTCCCAGCAGCACACTAAATTGCACATTATTGGAACACCTTTTGTGACAGTCTTTATGGCAATCAGCACCATCACAAAGTGGGAACCAGCATTGGTCAGTTCCCTACAGTAAGTATAAGATTGGGCTGTCCAAGTACACGTGTGGGGAGAACGGAGGTATCCTGAACCCTCCAGTTTGACTGTAATTATCTTACAATCCGACTCACAATAGGTGCAATCCTAACCCACTTTCCAGCACTGACATAATGGTAATGCAACTTCGAGGTAAGGGATCAAACATAGACGTACCTTGAGGAGGCCTCCGTGACTGCCCCCCAACTGCAGGATGCAGCACATGTCCCACTGGCATAACTATGCCAGTGCTGGAAAGTTGGTTAGGATTGCGCCCAGTGTCACTTTTCAGCCACAACTATGTCTAGATGGGAACAGAATTCTTGAGGAAAGAGGCAGAGCAGTTAGCAGTAAAAAAAAAATAACAGGAGAGGGAGTGTTACAGATGCCTGATCAGTGCGCTCCTTTTGTTCTTTTAATTGAACCCCCCCCCCCCACACTTTCCTTTTCTACAGGACTGGGTCAGAATCTTGATTTTAACATGCTGTCATATGTCATTTGATCATCGCCCAGGGAAAAATATGAACCCCACCTCCCCAGATGCCACAATTCCAATTGCCTCTCAAGCCTCTCCCCCAACTGCTTTTTGTAAAAAAAAATTCATTTCCAGTCATAAGCACTCATTGCAATCAGTTTAATTGTTGTAGGGTACCACCCCTGGAGGGGCATGGGGCAGGCTTATTCCAGCCCCAGGGAGGCCTCAGAGTGGCTTGAGGGGGAGGGGCTTCCAGCACCCTTGTCCTCCTCCCTAGCAGAGCTGCCAAACCTGGCTTAGGAGCAGGAGCTGCTCACCTCACAGCTCCGTGCTTCACACTGACTGCCTCTCATCCCTGGCTTCCCTGTTTTATGGAGCAAGCCCGCCCCCTTTAGCCCTTCCCCTAACTTCAGGTGGGGCAGAAAAGGCTTCTCCTGTTCCCGGCTTGTTTCCTTCAGTGTTACCTGTTTGCCTCGCCAGACTCCCCTGCCTGGTTGGGGTGAGCCAACCTTCTTAGCCCCCCTCAAGGGCAGGGAAGCCTCCCCACCCTGGGCATTGGGTGCCTGCTCCCGGGTAAGTCAGGGGTCAGGGCATCTGGGGGAGGGGCCCAACAATTGTGATTAACTTTTATCTGCTGTTTTAGAAATTAGTATATTTTTTGATTGCTTTATGGATGTATATTATATATTCAGGAGCATAGCTGGGGGAGGCAAAAATCCATGGCCAGGGGAAGCAATGATGATCCTGCATCATTGTGTCATCACCCCAAGTGCCTGCACAGACACCCCGCCATTCTACCATGGGGGGCTCTGCATCCCCCTCTGGTCCTGATTTAGCTACACCACTGCATATATATTTTTGGCTACACCACTGCATATATTTTTGTTTGCACTGTAAACTGCCCTGGGGTGGTTTCAGTCAAAAGGGAAGGGTACAGTGTTGTTCCATATGTCATATATTATCGGTGGTGGTGGTGGTATACCACCTTTCTGGTCATCGGATTACTCCTCTGAATTTTTTCAAGGCAGTTCACATAGGCAGGCTATTCTTGAATATTTGTATTCTTGTGCCTACAAAAAGTGGGGTCAGCGTGGCAGTAGCTGTCCTTTCCATATTCCCTGTACTGTGACTTCTATCAAAAGAGAACAGAGAGAGTTTCTCTATTCCCTTGGTTTAATTTCAAAAACAATGACAGTTGTACGCAGCCATGCTGAGGAACCTCCAGAGCATTTGCTGAACCTCGGTCAGAGGACCACAAGGGACAAGGAAGTACAGAAGGAGGACTTGTCTAGGACAGTGGGAGACACAAAGCTGACATGTGTGCAATGCTGATGTCCTCATCTCAGTGACCTTTCAAGCTATAGTCAAGCTATCAAACTTTAATGAGGTAATCTGTTCACAAACATGCTGGGAATAGATTTTGTTTTAGCCTGACAGAATTTTGCAAGGGACCATCTAAACAAAAGTACTCCCAGCACACCACGTACTGTATGTCTTGAACATGTGAGGCTTTCTTATATTGAGTCAGAGTACCAGTTCATCTAGCCCATTATTATTTATGATCAGGAGCAGTTCTCCAAGAGTTCAAGCAAAGGTCTTTTCTAACACTGCTACCCAAGACACTTTTAATTTTGAGGTGTTAGCGGAATTTAGGGCACAGAAAACACTGCAGTAATACAGGGGGCTCCTGTGTCTGTGGATCCTGTATTTGCGGATTGAGGGCCCAATCCTAAACAGTGCGCGCCAGCTTACCCTAGTGCGCACTGTTGCAAATGTGCCGTGAAGCACGTTTGCAAGGCCCTAGCACCAGTGGAGCACCTGTGCTAGCTCAGCGCTGGCTGGCACTGGGCTAGCACCGGCAAATCACCAATAGGCCATCGCTTGGCAGTCATGCAGACTGCCAGGTGGCGGAGACATAGGTAGGGGCATGGGGGGGAGGCACAGGGCAGGGAGAGCGTGGGGAGAGGAGGGAGAGGATGGGAAGGAGGCATGCCGGGGGAGGGAGCGGGACAGGAGGGAAATGGGACCAGTGGGGCTCTGTTCCACTGGATCCTGAGTCTCCTTGTCAGGTCCACCACCCGACATGAAAGCTCTTGTTTCTACAGTGACCCAAGGGTTGCCGTAGACTCAAGTAGCTCCATTGCAGGGCTACTCACCTTACCCAGGGGACGGGGACAAAGGTCCCCTCCTCCTAAGGTGCCACTGGCGCTGCCCTGTTAGCACTCAGGATGCCGCTGCAGGCCCGCACTCCAGATTGGGCTGTCAGTTATCTGCAGATTGGGTCCATGGGGCTTTGTGCCAATACAACTATAAAACCAAAAGCAAGCTCCACATCCTCTGTAACCTGAGATGGCATTAGCCATTAGAGGTGAGAGAAAATTGTTTTATTTTGTCATGGATTTTGGTGTTTTCCAAAACTTAGAAGTGTAGAAAGCAGTGTTATGCGTTTCTATTCAAAATTTACATTATAATCACTTTAAAAGTGTACTGGGTGGGTGATATAGTTATTATAGTGTCAGCAGATGCTGTCACAACCATTACCCAGGCAACCACCCCCCATTAAATAATAAATAAAAAGGTTTTATTTTTTGCAGATTTTGGGGTGGTTTTTTTGCTTACAAACATGAGGAGTGCAGAAAGTGGTGTTATGTGTTTTTATTTCATTGTCACTGTTTTCTCCCACCTCTAGCGATGACCTTTTATATCAGAGGGGTATCATTTATACCAGCTGAGAGCACCTGATTATCAGACTAAAAATGGATTTCAATACATTCCAGACACATTATGTAAAACACATTACAGCTCGCTTGTATTGTTAATAAATGACAAACTGTGTGATAAAATGATAGCATCCAAATCATGCAAGCATAATATTAGCATGATGAAATGTTACAATGTGAGGATGGGAGCAGTTTGTCTTTCAGGTCCAGGTTAGAATAAGGAAATTAAACACATGGTTACCTGGTTAACTTAGACTTGGAAGCGAGGAGCTGCTCAGTCCCAGAGGCTGCAGTGAAAATGGACTAGTGAGCTAGTTTGTGTATCTTTATTAACATAATTGAGAAGCATGACAATTAACAGGCTTGGCACTGTGATAACGCCTTGCTTTATCCAATTAATGGCCCAGTCCAATGAGCCACTTCACAAACAAATACAGTACTTGTTGATTGCCCAGTACAATCGGAGAAATGATTTTTGCACAAGCTAAAGTTGCTAAAGTGAAGGAAGACTTTTTAATCAGACCCAGATTTGCATCTATTGTGTTTCCCCGAAAATAAGACCTACCCCGAAAATAAGATCTAGTGTGTTTTTTGAGAATTGCTGAAATATAAGACCTACCCTGAAAATAAGACCTAGGTGTGATCTCCGCCCGACAGGCGCCTCCACTTCTTGGCTTACTTCTGAGTAGACGGGGCGTGCAGTGAGTGCACGCCGCATGGGAGGGCACCCAACTGCTCTTAGTCACGGGGGGAGATGCAAAGGCTGCAGCCTCCATTCCTCCGCACAGGCTGGGGGCAGCAGGGAGGCGCCCACATACAAGGAAGCTGCGCCCACCTCTGCTCGCAGCCCGGCTGGAGGAGCCCGACTCACTCTCCTTGCCCGCAGCCTCCTTCTCCTAGCCAGCGGAGCGGCCCCACAGGCTCTTCTCCGCCCTCCCCCTTTGTATCCTTCCCCGTGGAGGTGCCAGCAGGGTCGCTCTCCTCAGCACACTGAGCAGCAGCTTCAGGCTGCAACCCTGGCCACGCTTTCCTGGGAGTAAGCCCCACTGACTATAACGGATAGACATGCATAGGCTCGGGCTCGCAGGCTGCAATCCTAGCCACACTTTCCTGGGAGTAAGCCCCAGGAAATAGGATAAGACCTACCCTGAAAATAAGGCCTATTGTGTTTTTTTTGAGCCAAAAACATATAGGACAGTGTCTTATTTTCGGGGAAACACGGTATAAGCACATCAAGCCAACACATTTGGAAACCTATCTCAAGATGCTACCAATTTCTTCTCTTGCCCAAGGATCACGTCTGCTCTTGTCCATGTATGGTCCTTTGGCACCTAAAGGTCCATGCAGCACTTTGAAACAGCTTGTGGGACTACTTATGGGACTCCAAAGTATCTAATAATATTAAAAAACCTCCCTGGTTTCAAACACTTTTGAATCCTCAAACGGCCCAGTCTTATCCAGGCCTTGCACTGAATGATATCACAGTTTGTTAGCACAAAGCCAGGGTCACCGGCGCAGCATCTGATGAAAAGGCAAAATGCCTTTTCAAAAGGCAAACATCGCTGGCCAAGGCCCACGAATGGCCATACCAAGTGAATGCAATACCACTCAAATGGTGACAGTACGCGGGTTCCAAATGCAGGAACTGAATGCCAATCTCAAACTGGCAAGGATACAAAAGAGGCTGAAAATTATTTTGGTTTCACCCTCCATGGTGGCAACCAGTGCAGTCTGCACCCCTTGCACCTCCCAGTGATGCCACTGGACCACAGTGCCGACTGCAGCCACACTTCAAGTGACTCTCAGAATTGTGTGCCAATTCTGAGAGCCTTTCAGGGTCAAACAAGGTGCTACACTAAACATGGGTGTCAAAAACAACAGGGACATGTTTAGCTCCTCCCTTCCCTTCTGTAATTACCTGTAATCACAACTTGTCTCCTAACGTAATGACGTTCCTAATGCCTCCACAACACTGACTGCCCTAGATGGGGTGTCCATTATTCAACAGTCTGTGTTTAAACCAAGATATGGATAAGTTCTAATTAGATATTATCTAAGTAGAGGCGAATGCTAACCTTGCAGTTGCCCTTTTTGGTGGCACCCACAAGTTTAGTGTATCTTCTGGTTTAGTTCTCTGAGTACTTGGATTGTCTTAGAGAAAAGAAAGACTGAATATGAATAGCATGCCCCCTGTTCTTAACCAGAGCCAGCTTGCCCATGAGAGCAAGTGAAATGATTGCACTGAGTCTGGGGAGTCTGGGGAGTCTGGGGAGCAGCAAATTGGTGGAGTGTCAAAAACCCCACATATGCCTCCTCAGCCCACTGCCTGCCCAGGTGCTCCATCTGACCACTGCTGCATCCTCTTCTCATTAACCCTCCTTGGAAAGCAAGTGAGGAGAAAATAGGAAAGTGGCTTCTAGTGCCACTGCAAAAAGATCAGTGGTGGAACTGGAAGAGAAAGTAGCAGCCACTGCAATCTTGTTCCCACTCGCTGGAGGAGGAGTTGAAGGAAAAAATGATGGGAGTGGGGTATGTGCCCCCCAAAAGGGGGCAGATTTTGGACAGCATGTCAAAGCACCCGTTCATCTGGGCAGGACCTCATCTTAACTAGCAATGATATCACCAGCACTCTGCCATGCAATACTCAGACATTCTCAGCTCTAAAATGATGATGATCTAAGAGAGGAATAAAATGCAAACCATCTAAGATAACAAACTGCTTCATACTTTAGTAGTTAAATTCATTTTAAGCCTTTCTTTTTTCCATTTGCTGTATTGATCTTTGCAGCCAACTGAAACTGAAAAAAGGACTGAGAAATTCATGTGTTTAGAGACTAAAATGACTTCAGCCCCACTTGTATTAAATAAAAATAATTAGATAAATGTTTACATTTGCAAATTAAATATAATGATTTTCTATTTGTCTTTCTGCAAAGGAACTTTTCTCCCCCCCCCCCCATTTGAAAAACAGACAGGAGGAGAAGGCATTGGTTCACTTTGAGACAGGATCAATACATAGACAAAAAATTCCATAATATACATCTGATCACATTATCTGCTCAGCGCATTACGGGATAACTTTAGATTTGACTCTTTAATACCTCTTAATTCCTTTATTTTCATAACCAAAGAACTCTAATTGCCAAATATATGTTTGAAGTTCAATAAGGAAATGTCACAAATGGATTTTTATTTTCACTACATTCATTGGTTTTATGCAAGTTCAAATATTTTCTTCCCCAAAAGAATCCAGGGAATTTTAAAGTAGTGAGATACTGAGAATACCGTTGGATATCTTAGTGCCTCCCTACTGAACAAACTACATTTCCCAGACCTCATTGAGGAGAGTTCAATATATGTATAGTCTCCAAGGCCTGAGAGACTTGATGGTTCCTGGCCATCCATGCAAGCAAAATGCTATGAGACTGGTCCAGATCATGCTTGCTGGGTATGAACCCAACACCATGCACCACTATCTAAAATAATGTCAGGCAACACATTTTCATTATACCTTTTAATAACCACTCATTGATTTATGTTATTTATAGATTTTTCCTTTTCATGATTTTGCCCTAGCTGGTTTTTCTTTTCCCATAAGCACTATTTCTCTCAACAAGTTTGTGAACAAATTTAGGACCCAACCGTAAACCTCACCAGTGCTGGCACTGAGCCCTTGCGCTTGGTGCCATAAACGTTTACAGCACCAGGCAAGTAAGGAGTACCGGGGCCGGACCCACACCAACTCAGATGAGGCTCGGTTCCAGCAAGAAGACATGCCACCATCGGGGGGTAAGTTCAACCACCAAGTGGCAGTGCAGTTTCTGGGGATGGGGAGAGGGAGGCACCACAGTGGGATCAGTGGAGCTTGGCTCTGCCAAATCCAGTCCTCCATGTTGGGCCTTCTGGCCCAATGCAGAATCTTTCAGGTTGGTGCTGGCAAATTAGCCAGCACAGACTTGAGAAGCCCCATTGGGGGGCTTGGGGCTTTGCCTGGGGAACAAAAGTCCTCCTCCCCACAGGAGACCTCCAGATGCTTCCTGGCACTCACTGGACAGGGCTAGCCTTAGGAACTGTGGGGCCCAATTGAAAACAATTTTGCAGAGCCCCCTCTAATTTTGCAAGGCCCCCCTATTAATTTTTTAGCTCTTGAATGGAGCTAGACCAGCAATTTTCAACCTTTTTCATCTCATGGCACACTGAGAAGGCCACTAAAATTGTCAAGGCACACCATCAGGTTTTTTACAATTGACAAGGCACACCATGCTGCCAGTGGGGGGCTCACATCCCCATTGGCCCTACTAATAAATAGCTTCCCCCAAATTCCAGTGGCACACCTGTGGACCACTCACAGCACACCAGTGTGCCACGGCATAGTGGCTGAAAATGGCTGAGCTAGACCAAGAAAAAAAAAATCTGTTACTTCTGTGCAGGTGGATAGGACTCCTGTACCTTTAGTGGTTGTGCAGAATAGGGACCTGAGAGGTCAGCCAGAGGGAGGGAGGGAGCATACACCCAGCCTGCAGTGCTCCCCAACTCCCATTCGTCGCTACCCCATCCGCAGTAGCCTGCTCCAGAGCGAAACGGGTAGAGAATGGTGGTGGGAGATGTGAGGGCAGGGAAAGAGCAAGATGTGCATGCTGCTGCCTGCATGGCACCAGTTTCAGGTCAACTGGAGGCAGCAGTGGGCGGGAGCTGCTTCCAAAGTGACCCAATTTCAGGCCAATTGGAAGCAGTGGGTGGAAGGGCAGTGCAGGGCCCGCACCATGCGCAGGACCCAGTTGGGCAAAATTACCCCAATTGCCTAAAAGTTGGCCCTGTTGCTGGATACAGCAATAGCCATTTCAGTGCCACTGCTCCAGCGGGTGCCGGGAAGTTTAGGATTGGGCTGTTACATTTTTGGTGTTACTTTGTGAATTAATAATTTTTTTTTTCTCAAGGATTTTTGGCCACCTTTAATTATCAGTCGAGAGATTTAAGTGAGTTTTGTAGCTATGCTGTATTGTGTAATTTGATTTACATTCCTTATTTTGATGGTTGCTTGAAGATGATGATGTTGATTGCTTTGTCAATTTCACTTTAATCTTCATTTGATCCATAATCACATGTGCTCTGCTGTCTCTCCCATTAATCAATAAACAGTTTGATGTGCTTCAGTTACCATTTTTCTACTGCTTTGGCTTACTCACTGGGATGTATAAAGTACTCAACTTTCAGGGATGATCTGAGCACAGAGAAAATACAACAGATGGATGATGATGTTGTGTGAACCCCCATAAAAAGGGAGTAAATAAAGTGTGACAATCCCAGACTAAACACCATCTGGAAACATCCCTAGTTATACATGATGACAGGCAAGGTCTTGGCTGGTAATGCCACAAGGACTGATACTATAGCTCAGTTCTTTCTTTTGGTCATTCAAACAAGTGGCAGCTTGATGCACCAGGCGTTTCAGTGGGCACAGTTTGGAGCAGGATACATTCGGAAAGCTGTTCATTCACTTCCTACTGTGGTCAAAGAGAGTCCTCCTGTTGACTTCATTGGGCCCAGACAGCCAGTGTAATAATGGATGCAGCTAACAAATTTCCTGGATGCCTGGAGTTTATGAGCAGCCAGCTGACTGCTTCCAAATGAAAATCATTCATGGATTGTTATCATTGCCCCTTCATTTCATAAAAGGGAGGCGGAAAGCATATGATTTCCAATCTTTATACTTCACCGCTGTAAAAAGCAGGAGCCATCTGCAGGATGACTCACTTTCCCCCCATGCTTCCCAGCAGCTCAAGCTCAGTAAATTTTTATTGAAAGGACCTCCAGTTGTCCTATGTTTGTCAAAGCTATTTGATGACAACATTCATCTCATTTCATGCTCTCGTCATCTTTTTATCTGGAACATAAGAAGCTGTCCTTTACTATGTGTGGCCGTTGATTCATTTAGTCCACTATTGTTGACACTGAGTGACAGCTGCTCTCCGGGCTTACAGAGAGGAATTTTTCTCTGCCTGACCTGGAGGTGCCTGAGATTGAACCATCCAATGCAGATGCCAGAGTCACTGAGTTACAGCCACCTTCCCCAGCTGGCCCCCAACCCGCTGCCATGTATGTCCAAGCAGGCATGAATTCTGATAACTTGCGTACACAAGACTGGCCTTTGCACTGTGGTAAAGAGAGAAATTTGTGTTCAAAGGGAACTTGGTTTATGTGCATATTTGTGAGACTTTGGAGTGAAGTTCCTGCATATTAGGGAAAATATGCCAGGATGGTGTAGCAGTTTGGGAGCTGGACTTAGACCTGGAAAATTTAGGTTCAAATCTCCACTGAGCCATGAAGCTTCCTGAGTGACCTTGGGCCAGTCACTCTCTCTCAGCCTCACTCTCTCTCAGCCTATAAACACAACCATCATTCACATGGTTGTTGTGAGCACAATAGGAGGAAGGAACTTTGTACACTACCCTGAACTCCTTCAAGGAAGGGTGGTATACAAATGTGAAAAATAAATAAATAAAAATAAAATATGAGCTACATGCTGCTGGGCTATTGACAACCAGCATTAATGACCTTCAACCAAAACTGCAAATGAGTTTCAACCAAAAATCTTAGAGTTCAGAAATGAAGGTTTATACAAAGCAGGCATTTTACAACAGAAATTCCCTGGTAGGCCAACAATTTGGAAAAGCTTCTGCATCATCTTAAAGGATTTAGGAGTAGAGGCAGCTGTTCAAAGAGGAAACCTCTTCTCTTGGGGACTCGGCTCCTAATTATTTTCCTGATTAATATTTGATAGCTTTGCAATTAGGCCATTTGGGTAAAAAGATTCGGATAGTGACACACACTGAGAGTAAGGGGTTTTTACAAGAGGAGTAGTATGGGGTTTGAGCTGTTTCAAATGCTGACTCTCTAAAGCCACATCATGACAGTTGGGTTGAATTTAGGATCTCACTCTTCAATTTTCAAATTACAGGACTGACAAGCCTATGCCTTGCTTGTCAGAAGTAAGTGCAACTGAGTTTGATGGAACTTACTTCCAGGTAAGTGTGAATAGGATAGCAGCTTGAAAGTTGATAAGGTTATTGTGACTTCCAAAGCAGTCACTTTAAAAGTTTTTTCCCTTTGATCTTTTTTCCTATCCGGAAAGGATGACAAGGTTATAAATGGAGGGTCCGCAAGAAATGTTTTTTCTACTAACATACCAGCAGTAAAACAGAGCCTAGTAATCATCCAGTAACTGCTGATTTTATAATGAAAAAACTTGAAGGCTCTATACAGCTCACATAGAGTGAGGGGTTTCAACATCTTTTAAAATTTTGTATAATTAATTTGATGTACCACAAACAACCTAGAATAACCATAAATCAAGTTGTGAGATATAAGCACCGCATAATGCATAGGTGAAAAAGGAACACAATTAAAAATAGCACTATAAACACATCATTGTTTGAAATATCAAGGGCCAACATAGACATCACTGAGAGCGCAATCCTAACCCCTTATGTCAGTGGTTTCCAGCACTGACATAAGGGCAATGCAACTCTGAGGTAAGGGAACAAACATTTCCTTACTTTGAGGAGGCCTCCGTGAGTGACACCCAACTGCAGGATGCAGCACACGTCCCCTTGACACCGCTATGCCAATGCTGGAAAGCACTGACATAAGAGTTTAGGTTACACCCTGAGTCATCCAACATTTTGGGAGCTGCTTTCTTTTACTTCAAAGCAACTGCAGGAGATTTTAATTTGGATTGGTGCAATCCAAATGGCCCATGCACCTTTTTCCCAATATCTCTCCCCCCCCTTCACACACACACACACACACACACACACACACACAGCAACTACGAGTCTCACTAGGGAAAAAGCCCAGGTATTTTTGCCTGGAAGTCAACCCCAATTCTGAGTTTTTGGTGATAACAGCACAGTGGGGGAAGGTTTCAGGAATGTGGGAAAGAAAAAAGTGACTTTTTTCCCATCCTGAAACTTGCCTGCCCTCAACAAAAAGGCATGAATAGCAATCCATCTAGTCCCCTGTGCTAGGCTGAATGAAGTCGTGAAGAGGTTAATGCTAAGTTCTCATGGCAAAATCTTGGATTGCAGGCACTGTACACACATAGGCCTCTTCGATATGGGCTCAAAACATAAGTGGCCAGGGTTCTGGATTACACAGAGGAAGAGTGGCCAAACTTGCTGAACATAAGAGCCACATAAGATAAACTTCAGATGTTTGAGAGCCACAAGAGAGATGTTTGAGGTTGCTGTATTTAAAAAGCATTTAAATTCTTAAATGTATTTACTCACCAGTAACATTAGACTTGTGTTTTAAGCTAGTGGATTCTCAGGGCCCAATCCTATCCACCTTTTCAATACTGATACAGCCGCAGTGCAGCCCCAAAGTAAGGGAACAAATGTTCCCCTACCTTGAGGAGGTCTCTGTGACTGCCTCCCCCCCCCCCCCACACACACACACAGGATGCAGTGCATGTCCCATTAGCACAGCTGCACCAGCACTGGAAAATTGGATAGGATTGGGCTGTCAGTTTATATCCGGTAAATAATTATAAAGCTTGAATACATGTTTATTGACCCCTTTATATTAGTAGTGATGCAAAAAGGAGCTCAGCTAACATATCAAAGAGCTACATGTGGCTAACCAGACACAGTTTGGCCATTCCTAACACAGAGGATTACACAATGCGAAGGTCCCTTTCACACAAGTGACAAGTCTCAGGGGGCACAGCCAGCAGGCATAATCCTGATGCCCCCTCCATGCTTTCTACCTAACACATGGAGGAGCACTTTTGTTATTACTATCCACTTACCTTGGTGCATTAGGCGTCCATTGAAAGCATAGATATATGGCCAGCAGAAAAGCTGATGGTGCTACATCTTCCCACTGTCCCTATCATATTAAGGAACATGTGTCCATGTTCTGGAATTTGGGAGTGAAGAACTGTCTTTTCACTTTTGCTGCAGCAACAAAAGCCACTGTTGCTTCCATTGGCAGTCTGTGGTTTAAGCACTTACCTAGATGCTAGGAGGCAGAGAATGGTGCATGGAGTAGCGGCAGAATGTTTTATCAAGATCTGAAGAAGTTGTATTTATATATCCTTAGCTATACGTGGATATGAATTGGCATTACTCTTTGTACTGTTGGCAACAGAGTTCTGTGGAGGCAAAAAAAAAGTCACACTTTTACTAACAGAAGATAGTTCAGTGGAAGAGATCACATTACCCACTTTTTTTCCTCTCATTCTCCTTTTTTGTTAAGTCCCTAATCAGAGAGTCAATCTTTTTTTTAGTAATACCCCTTGAAAAGAAGACATTTCACATAAGCCTTTGCTGCCATCAGGTGGAAAGTTGCAGTGCAGCATTTTTGGTAAAAGCAGCCATTCTAATTGGAAGCAAACCAAAGTGAAACCGATAGAGTCAAGAGTTGGGATGAAAGACACAAGTGTACTAGAGCTGCAGTTATTATTATTATTATTAACAGTATTTATATACCGCTTTTCAACTAAAAGTTCACAAAGCGGTTTACAGAGAAAAATCAAATAACTAAATGGCTCCCTGTCCCAAAAGGGCTCGCAATCTAAAAAGATGCAAAAGAATACCAGCAGAATACCAGGAATTAAAATTCCTACATGAACTACAGAACCCCATTTGGCTGCCCCTGGCTGCCCCTTTGGCTTCCCTAACCACAGCATGCACAACTTCTCAGGGATTAACTTCACATGACATACAAACACATGTGTTAGCCTCTGATCGTAGCTCTGTGTAAGGAAAAGCAACTTCCAGAGTGATTTGGAATGAAGAAGCAATAGAAAGACAAATGCTTAATGCTTTCCCTGCCAATCACTTCTCTACTCCAAATCACACACTCCTGTTGTCATTGCAGGGTTCCAAACACATTTGCAATCCTGACAGAGTATCCAGTGACCAATGAGCAACTAATGGGTTTCTTTAATCGATGGCATTGCTGTAAACTCTGCCCATTTTGTTCTAGCTGCTGATCCAAACCCAGCCATCCCTATTCATTCTCTTCCCCTTAGAGCAGTGGTTCCCAACCTTTAGGAAACCGTGGACCACCAAGGCAAAAATTGGAATTGTTGTGGACCACATTGGAAATGATTGATGCGGAGGGGTGGCCCGGAGAGGGCTGGGCTGGCCCATGGGGTGACACCATGCCCTTGGGATGACAGCCAAACTAGGTGTCACGCCTCTTCAGGATGCTTCTGAACTGTGCATGCTTGTGAGACTTTGAAAGGAAATTCATGCATTTGGTTGGAGGTTCAGGAGTTGGACTTAGACCTGGAAGGTTCAAATCCCTGCTCAGTCACAAAGCTTTCTGGGTAACCCTGGACTTGTCACTATCTCTCAGCCTCACCTACCTCACAGGACTGTTGTAATCATCCTAAGCAAGGTTATTGTGAATAGTGAGTACTGCTTTTATAACTGAATACTTAAAAACAGGCCTACCTTACAGCTAACCTTTAAAAGTTTGTGGGTTTTTTTTTCAAATTTAGAAATCTGTTTTCATTCCTTCTCTGGCAACATAGAGCTTATATTTTGCTACAAGGTATTCTATGGTGTTTTTCTTTTTAAGTTTGTGTGTGTTTTGTATCAATGCAGTGTTCTAGCCCGATATCAAAACAAAACAAACCTCACATTGGCTATGACTGCATTTACAAATGGAGGGTTTCCTTGAACGCGAGTGATTGCCTTGGGAGCTCGAAAAAACTCAGCAAGAGTTTTGAAAAGCTCCGTCTGCTTTAATCTGTGAGGCTGCGATTGTAAAATGATAACAGGATAACAGTAGCAGCCAAAAAACAATCAGCAGTGCATTAGTTAATATTGGCAGTTGTCAGCATTGGACTTTTGAGTAAAATCACCCTGTGATGATATTGCTTAGCAGGGCCTGGTTGTTTCAGGCTCTTTGCAGATTCAGGAACAAACATTGAAATCACTTGATATATTATGTTCCTGTGCGTTAAGTTTTTTCTGGGTTTTCTGTCATGAAACTTGGAAGCTTACAGTAGGTGTGAGGGACTAGAGTTGCACGGAATTGAGACTGAATGCTCTGCTGGTGTGCAGAATGACCAAGTGCTTTAGCCAGCTGACCCTCAATGAATTTTCCAACATTGAAGTGGGAAATGTATGGTCCAGCTAAACCAGGGGTCTCCAAACTTTTTGGCCAGAGGACCGCATCAAATATCTGGCATGATGTGGAGGGCAGGAAAAAAAATTTAAATATTAAATTTAAATAAATAAATTAGAAATAGAATTTAGATGAGTGAATAAATGAATGAATGGGCTCATTCATTCAACCTCTCTGGCCCTCAGAACACCCTCCAGACACAAGCAGAGCACAGTTCTGGTCATGTTCAGTTTAGTGGGCCAGAGGCTTTTGGGGAACAAGAGGCTGACCGTGGGCTGGAAAGAGGCTTGCTGTGGGCCGCATCTGGCCTCCAGGCCGGGGTTTGGAGACCCCTGAGCTAAACTATTGGAACTAACTTTTCATTTGTGCTCTACCAGCCTTGCTAGAAGAAAGAATTGGCACACCTCCACTTTGCCTATCAGGGATATAGGCACGCCATGTTTGGTTTTTTCTCTAGATAAAAGTTCTATTTAGAGGCAGAACTCTCACTATTTGGAAAACAGTGTACAGTATAACATTCTAATGTGCAGGGTAGCCAAGATTTTAAATGTAATCAACACTCAAAAACATGGAAAACAAAGCTACAAAACTAGGCTACAAAATGTAGTTAATGTTCCCCAAAAGAATCAGCCAAAAGAATTGCTCTTCTACCCAGGCTGCTTGCAAACCAAGGCACAAAAAATCTTGGGCCAAAGGTTAAGATTGAAAGGAAGTTTACTTATAATCTGATGTGAACTCATGCAGCTACTCACATTAAGGTTCTCAACACTGAAAGACCAGGAGCCCTAAGTAGCTGCCCCTGGAGGCATGCAAGTAAAATAAAAACAATAACTAAAACCAGAGACTAGGAAATATATATGTATATATACATACACACAAAGAAGAACTCAGCAAAGGACACACCCTTTACAATGAACATTAAAGAGACCAGATTCAATATTACTTCAAAGAACTAGATGCTCCCTCTACTGGTACATACTACTCAGTGTTGCTATTCCTCAACACTACCTACCTACCAACTGCATTTGTGCAAGTGAAAGGCCAGAGAAAATCATCTTAGAACAGTGGTTCCTAAACTGTGAGTCATGGCTCCCTGGAGAACTGCAGATACCAGCCAGGGGAGTTGTGGAATCTTTGTGAAAAACCCACTGCCTATACAATATATAGAAATGGAGCCCTAATGGGGAGCTGTGCGCAATATCCCAGTAGGTCAAGGGAACCACCAATCAAAAAATAGTAGTAGTGAGTAGTAGTGAGTAGTAGTGAGAATCAAAAAATAGAAGGTAGTGAGAACCACTACCTTTGAGCCAGGGTGGGGGGGGGGGGAAGAGCTGGTACAAATTACTGGAGTCCAGCAGTCCCTAAGGAGGCCCAAGGACTCAACTATGCTGTATATGTTTTTGTCTTTTGCCCTTGTTGGTTCCCCCCCTCCCCCCATTTTTTTCACCAGGTCTTGAACATGTTCTCAGTGGCTCTAAGGGCAGGTTTATATGAGCATAACTAGTCCTTAAGGTAACTTGGTCCTAAGCCATAAAAGGCTTTATAGGTGATAACCAGCACCTTGACTGGCATCTGAAAAAGTGCTGGCAACCAATGCTTTTGATATAATATGGCATGATATACTCAGAGTGTCTCATGCTAGTTCGTCACCAAGTAGCTGCATCTTTCACTGCTTGACATTTATGGACTATTTGCAAGGGCAGTCCCAGTGGTCAAGCCTTGACATATCCAGCACAATGCAAGCTAGATTCTATTTCTTTGGATACAGCTGCAGCTGGTGAAACTCCCAAAGCTGACAAAAAGCAATCCTGACAAGCACTATCATCTGGGCAACAAGAGTCAACTCAAGAAAAAGATGCATTACTGAGCTACATTGTGACTTCAGGGACACTGCAAGCACTGGTTGTAAACCTAGATCAGTGGGACTTCCAACAAATAGTACCTCCATTGTTGTCTGATTAAGGGCCAAACTGGACATGCAAGTTTGTCCCTTGTTATTTCCTTTAAAAAAAAAAAAAGTGTAGGCGTTGCACAAAACACCTCAAAGCTGTGGCACAGGTAAGATGTCTTCAGCTCTCTGCCCCCCCCCCCCATGGTTCCTAACCTGATTCGGGACCCTCATCTGCTATTTACATCTTTAGTAAATGCTTCAGTTGGCTTTCAGACTGGATTTTGAGCCCAATCCTGGGCTTAGTGCACTGGCTCACCACCGGTGCACACAGTCGCAAACATGCTGTAAGGCACATTTGCGGGCCCTACCGCTGGGCGAGCACTGGTGGTAGCCCAGCGCTGGCCAGTAACAGGCGATCACCTGGTGGGGAACCAACCTCCGCTACTTGGTGGTTGCACAGACCACTAAGCACTGGAGAGGTAAGTGAGGGCAGGGGGGAGGTGGGGAGGAGGCGTTCCAGGGGGGAGGTGGGTGGAGGATGAGGAGGAAGCGTGTTGGGGAGGCATGCTGGGGGAGGTAGAGAGGCGGGACCGGTCAAACGATGCTCCACCAGATCCAAAGTCTCCACAACGGGCTCACTGCCCAACATGGAGGCACTAAATTCACTTGATTCATTTTTGTTGGAAGTGAATAGAATAGTCCCTTTGCGGGGCTACTCTCTTTGCCCGGGGGAAGGGGGCAAAAGTCCCCTTTTCCAGAGGAGTCGCCAGCAGCTGCCCAAAGTACGCAGGATGTGCCAGCCGCCATTTTTGGCACCACCTCAGCTGCGCACCCTGGGCAGCTCAGGATTGGGCTGTTTATCAGGTAAATATTTTTACTTACATTTCCTGGGCCACCATCATCATAAGATGCAACACGGGCTCCACTGACACCATTGCATCGTGTGGGCTGGTGGGGGATTGGATTGGTCTTAAGTCTGGTCCTCAGTTTCAGTTAGAGAAGATTAGGACCTAAGTCTGGTCCTAAGTTTCTGGTCTCTGTTTGTGTGTATAATTTTAAGTGAGCTTGCAAGAGTTAAACAGTTAGTTTCCTCCCCCCCCCCCCCGGCTTGTGTGGCTGGAATCTCTCTGTCTCTGTATTGGGTGGAGCTGAGGCAGACCATCTAATGGAGTTCCACTGGAGCTGATGTACCCCAGCACTCAGAAATAATGAGAAGCCTTTTTGCTGAAGTTACCAGAGTCTCTGTTTGGCTGATTGGAGAGCAGTGCCATGACATGCACCTCATGCTGAGCCAGTAGTTTCACCTTGTCATCCCATACCTACCATGCCCTGAGGAACACTGCACCAGAAATGCAATTTGAAAAAGAGCATGAAACAATTCCATGTTGGCAAAAAGCACAGAGCCTTTTGTGTATTAAGTTTATATTTTTGCTGTAAAGGCTACCAAAAGACTTAAGAATCGTACAGACTAACAGCTGAAGCTCCAGTGGACTAGAGTCCATTTCATCTGATGTATAATGGCTACACCCTCTGGATACCTTTGCTAGACTCCCTGGAAGTCTTGAAATTGGCACCAGCAGCACAGCTAAGGGGGGGCTGAGGGGGTCAATTTTCAGGGTGTTAGGGCTGCCTTTCAGAGGCCCAGGGAGGCTACACACAGCTTCCCTGATCCTTAGAAGGCCTGCCAGAGGCCATAGAAAGGTACTTCTGATTTTACCGAAAACTAGGCCTTTGGCAGACCTTCTGAGGCCCGGGCAGACCTACCCACACCTCAAATCTCAGATCACCTCCTGAATGCCCTGGGGGATGTTCTGGGCATCTGACCCTTGGGGGTTTTAACACCCCAGGTAGTGGCATTGATAGGGATGCTGGAGGTGTGGAACACGTGATGCACTCAGGGGCTTACACCACAACTGGCCAAAACTGTGAAAATCTTGGTAGTTTTAAATAATATTCTGTTATGTGTAATGTAACATTAAATTCATTGCACATCATTCAATGTGCAACGTAATGCATAATACAGGAAACAAACCACACTGAAATATCTGCATTCTATCAAAGATTGTGGTCTTTGGTAGAATGCAGAAAGGAAAGCACAATTGCCCTATGTAACAAAAAGTGGAAATCCTTAACTCAAAACTGACCAAGAAGACTGATCGTTCCAAAGCTAATGAGGTGTTATTATGACACAGCAGGGAACCAATAAGTAGCGGTGGGTTTTTCGTGATAATGAAATAAAAACACATAATATCGCTTTCTGCATTTCTCAATTTTGTAAAAAAAACAAAGCAGAAATCTGCAGAAATCTGTGAAAAAATAAAACCATTCCCTAACATCTCTACATATTCTCTAACATCTCTACATGCATACATCTACTGACACTATATCGCCTACCTAGTACACTTTTATAGCAATTATAATTGATAATTAATAAAAATGTGCTCTTGGAATAAAAACATATAACACCACTTTCTGCACTTCTAACTTTGGAAAACACCAAAATCCTCAAAAAAAATAAAACCATTGAACCCACCTCTACCAATAAGGTGTTAGTGTGAGTCAGGTCTCATTTCCATGTCTCAGAGCAATAATACTAGAACTCTTCTTCTGTGGTGTGAGCGCCATCAAGTTGGCCACTGGGTTGTTTTTTTTTTGGTTAGTGATATGTTGGCTGACCTGTACAGTTAAATAAATAAATAAAGTTAATTTGGGTTACACCAACCCTAGTGATGCTACTGCATTTTGGGTGTGCATATGATACTGTAATTTATTCTGTGTGGTCTGGTATGGGAGGAGGTGAGCTCTTGCACCAGGTTGATGCAAACCCTAGTGATACCTCTGATACCAAGGGGTGTTAAAAAAATTTTGCCCCCTTGTGCCAGGTCCCTTAGCTACACCAATAATTAGCACATCTAAACTCATACATAGATTACTAGATTGAGGCAATCTCCTTGGCAGTCCTGCCAGGAATGCTACTTCAGTTGCTCATAAGTTGGAGGAGTTATTCATCCTTTGCCAACCCTTAAGATTCCAGAAACTGGCACAAAATTCCATAGCAAACGCTCTGTCATTATTGCTATTGTTAAGCATAGAGCAATTATCTTGAAAATTAACTTGAAAAAGAATTCTTCAAAGTACCAACGTTCCTCATAAACAACAGTTTTTTGTAAAAGCCCAAACGTGCTTTAAACTGTGAGATGCAAGCATGCTTACCATTGCGGGGGGGGGGGGGGGGAGAGGACTTCCTTCTTGAGAGTATGTTGGGGCCTGCATTCATTGGTTGGGACCATTCCAGTGGCATTGTGTTCCCTTTGGCCTGCCCTGCAAAGTGGACCAAAGTTGCCTGCTCATAAGTAAACACACATGTGCTGCTCCATTTCAATTTCCATAGAGCTCAATACATTTTCCTTGTCAGCTATCAGCTTGTCAGTTTCACAACCCACCAAAACTTGGGTCCCGACCCACTGGTGCATCCTGAAGCACTGTTTGGGAACGAGGGCTTTAACTCATAAATAAAAATAAAGTTGCTCATAAATAAAATAAATAACTCATTGCTACCCAAGCTCTCTCAGAAAAAAATTGGATTAAAACCGTGGGTCATCCTTAATATATTTTATGCAATATTCACTTTCTAGCACTAGATAATGTTTTTCCCAGTGCTCACTGTTTTAGCTACGAGAACATACATTGTTCTCATGTTCTATGATATTTGATATATGATAAGCTCATGATATTTAATGCTTTTCACCCAGTTCCTATATTGGCATTTGCTGTAAATAAATCCAACGTTTGGCCTTGCTTAGAGATTGTATGCAGAAGTGCCGTTAGAGGTCACCCTTTCTTAAATGTCAGTTTTGCTTGCTTATTCCCTGTGATTTAAAAAAAAAAAAAATTTAAGTGGTTGTATTCCAGCAGATGTCAGTGTTTACTATTGCTGAGTATTCTCCATGCAGCATTGTTCTCTGACAGCTAACATACATCACATGTTTTTTAAAACAACTTTAAATTCTAGACTCACCATTTTCCACTTCAGTATGGAAGACACTGTAATAGATCTAACAGTATTTTGTAATCAGTATCGGCTAGAAAACCGTCCTACCATCTCAATTACAAATAGCCTTTTTTCAGATTATCAGGGTAGGGGGACAATTTGTAGTATTCAGTCATTTCCTTGACACTACAGAGAGGAAACTCCATTTTTGTGAGAGCCTGTCTCTGTGTTTTTCATGGTCTGTTGCTCTCTGGCATTGTAATCTGGTCTAATTACAGTGTAATTGTCCTCCTCCTTCCCCATGCACCTTCCTGTCAAGTCTCATATGTTAATCATAAGGGTGCTGGGATGGTAGATGTAACCTTTTGACCTAAAGCTTACTTACAGCAAATTCACAATAGAATGAACAGTTTGTTTGCATTGGAGATCTGCAAAACGTCCATCCGGGAAAGCTAACTTCAGGGACTTGGGCTCAAATAATGAGCTGGTCACAGACAACTGTAGGTGTTGCAGACTGAAGACTCAAGATGTCCTAATTAACATCAGTTTGAATGACTGTAGTGGGAAGACAGCAAACCAGGATCAAAAGAGCCACTACATTAAAAAAAAGTGTGTCTTCAGATTATGTATTGGTGTTACCAGTGATTTAAATTGAAAATTAAGTGAACAAATAAAAATAAAATAAATTGTAAATAAATAAATAGACAAATGCATTTCTGAGCTTCAGAATAAAGCAACTATTTTTTAGGAAATTTCAATCCTATGGCACAATCCCAAAGACATCTACTCAGAAGTAAGTTCTATTGTGTTCAGTGGAACTTATTCCTGAGCAACTGTGTATAGGTCTGCATATCTTAATTCTAGACTTTGGGCCCAATCCTATCCAATTTTCCAGTGCCGTGCAACTGTACCAATGGGGCATGCATTGCATCCTGTGGTGGGAAGGCAGTCACAGAGGCCTCCTTAAGGTATGAGAACATTTGTTCCCTTACTGTGGGGCTGCATTTCAGCTGCACCAGTGCTGGAAAATTGGATAGGATTGCCAGTGAACCTTGAACCTTGCCAGTGCTAGGTGCTTTAAATATGCTGTAAAGCACGTTTACAGCACACAGCAAGTCAGGAGTGCCAGCACTGTGCCCATACCAGTGCCCATACCACCAGCAGGGAGAGGACCCACCACCGGCAGGGTATATTTAGCCACTGGGCAGCAGTGCAGCCTCTGGGGGGAAGGAGAGGGTAGAACAAGGGTGGGGGGAGGGCAGGGAGGGGAAGGAACTGGGGCAGGAGGGATCAGCGGAGCTCTGCCCAGCATGGAGTCTCTCAAATCTGTGCCAACAAAATAACCAGTGCAGACTTGAGAAGCCCCATTGAGGGTCTTTGGACTTTCTTCAGGGGAAGCGATGAAAGTCCCCTTCTCTCAAAGAGACCAGCTGCCTCCTGGTGCCTGCTGGATACAGCGGTAGCCATTTTTGCGCAGCTGCTCCAGCAAGTGCCAGAAAGCTTAGGATTGGGCTGTTAGAGCCCAATCCTATCCTTTCCTCCTCCAGCTGGGGCAGTTGCATCAAAAAAGAGTGCACTGCATTCAGTGTGTGGGGGCAGATTGGGAGGCTTCAAAGGGGAAAGGAGATTTAAATTCCTTACTCCTCTGTAAGCTTCCTGCTCCACAATGGATCTCGTCAGAACTATGCCATCCCTTTAACTCTGCAAGTCTGAGGAGTGAAAGGGGATGGGCAGGGTGATGACAGAGGGGATAGGATCCGGTGCATGCCATTGCAGCTAGCTCAACCTGCAGTCTTCTCACCCCTATTCCTCCCCTTTTCCCCACCCCACCCATCCCACTGCCTTACCGGAACTGGTGACCACAGTAAGGTCCAGCACTCATACAAGGCACTCGTACTCCTGTTGCAAATGCTTCCATGCGAGAGTCCAATCCTTCATACTAGTGGTTCTCACACATTTAGCACCGGGACCCACTTTTTAGAATGAGAATCTGTCAGGACCCACCCAAAGTGATGTCATTACCGGAAGTGACATCATCAAGCAGGAAAATTTTTAACAATTCTAGGCTGCAGTCCTACCCACACTGATCCAGGAGTAAGTCCCATTTACTTATCATTGTAAAATCATATACATAATAGCTGGTTAAAAGTACAGGTCTGTAACATTTCCCCAAATGCAGTCACATACCATGGTAGCATCAAGTCTAATATATTAAAAATAAAATATTGAAATGAATGGGGACCCACCTGAAATTGGCTCACAACCCACCTAGTGGGTCCTGACCCATAGTTTGATAAACGCTGCTTCATACAATTTGATTGTTATTCTTGTTAGCAGAACTGAGGGAATCAATGAGTGCCACACACAGCAAAGTTCAGTTTTGTTAAGAACTTTACTACAACAACAAAGAACCGTAGTCATTATTATACAGGCAGAAAAACTAGGCAGGAAAGAGAAATTAATGAGAGGTCTAGTGTTATGTCCATTCTTGGGGCCACCTCTCCCCCCCCCCCCCCAGAGTCCCCCGTTGCCTACCCGCCATTTGAGCCAAAGCAGAGGCAGCAGTCCAGGTCCTTTTTACACATTTACAGGTTTAATCAGCTGAGTATCTTTACATTCATTGGGGTTGTTCCAACGCCCTTCTGCTAACAGGAGTTTCTTCTCTCCACCCAACCCCTCTCCCTTGCATACGCCCCGCTGAGTTGTCCCACTGGTCGACAAAGTCCAGGAGCACCCCCAGTCCTTTGCCCTGCATCTAGAGTCTCAAGAGGTAAGCCTGGGTAAGTGTTGGGGGGGGCTGCTGGGTCCTTCCCTCTTCGACTCCCCCTGGGATGCCAGGCATGGGTGCCTCCTCCAGGGCTTGCCCAGCCTAGTCTCCCTCCTCTCTGGGCTCCTAGCTCTTCCTCCTTAGGGTGGCAGGAGGCAGCCTCATTCCCTTCACAAGCCTTCCTCCCTACCCCTGTCTTGTCTCCCTCTTCCTCGCCCTCCCCGTTCCTTATGAGGCTCCCCATCAGGTGCCTGCACACGGCCCCTTCCGGGTCAGGCAAGGCCACGGGTACCCGGCTCTGAGTTCGCCCAGGCAGGGGATTCCCACCTCTCTCCATCTCGCCCTCTCCCATGGCCTCTACCTGTTAAAGGCACAGCCCAGGTGCCTTCCCTTCTGCCGCCGCCGCCATGTGCAGTGGGCGGCTCCTCCACCCCCATCGTCAGCGGAGCCCCCAAGTGGGGTCAGGCCACAGGGAAAGCAGCCATCCCACCTGGGGTTGCGGCCCCCCCACTGCGGTGCATTCGTGCCCACTCCTGCTGCCCCTCACCAGGGCGTAGGTCTCCTCCTCCCCCCTTGTGGGCGAGCCTCCCGCGCTGGGTCGGGTCCCCATGAGTACGCCATCCCGGTCACAGGGTGCACCCCCGTGACATCTAGTCACAGTAGGAGATAGCAATCCCAAGTCTTCAAGCTAGCAATAGGATAAGTTACAGCCTCTCCAATGCAATGAATAAGAGGCAGAAACACGCTTCTTGCTAATCTCTGAAAGAACCGATAATCATTGAACGAAAGCTGGGAGAACCCTTTGGCTGAGGTAGGGCAGAAGGAGGAACCCAAGGGGGTTCTTGTCTTGGGATTGGTTGGAGAAGGCCAGGGAGGGGGAGGAGTCAGTTTGTAGCTATCACACTTTTGTCCTCATGGCTCCATTGTTACTTGGGAGGAGGAAGTCTCATTGAACAATTGGCTGCAATGGGACTACTTCTGAGTACAGCTGCAAAGGATTGGGTCGTCCTGGTAAGCCTCAAAGCTGCTATGCATAACCCTCCTCCCTCTTGCTGCTTCTGTTCCCACTTTCTCGCAGTTCGTCCCACCCCCTTCCTCCTTGTTTACAGATGGTATGGAACAGCAGGAGAGTGTTTAAAAGAACACCCCGCACACACAAACACACTCCAGTAACAGCCCCGTTTTTTTCCATGGTGGGTTTTTTAAAGGAGGCGACTTGTGACTTGACTCTTTTTGAGTCACAAAAAGGTGACTCAGCGACTCGGATATTGCCCCCATTATGACTCATTTTCAAGTCGTGTCACGGGGCGAAGACTCGTGACTCGAGTTGAGTCACGTCATGCTGGATTTGCTCATCCCTGGTAAGTTCTATTAAATTCAATGTGATATACTCTGAATAGACGTGCCTAGGATTGCGCTGTGAATTGGTGCTTAAATAAATAAAAACATGCAGATATGAAAAACTTGAGATGATCAAATTTAAAGTCATGGATTGGACGTTTAATGTGAATTTGCAGCTTTGCACTAGGATACACCAGGGACGTTTCTTAGAGAAGTTGTATTTCTTTTAATTACTTATGTAGTTTCAAAAAAAAAATGATACTAAAAAAAAAATAAAAGTGTGCACCATTCCATTCTCCCTGTTTCACCCTCCCTCACCCCTTCCTGCCTTCCATACCATCTTACCTGCTTCAGTTAGTCTTCCAGGATCCACTAGCACACGTGAGAAGTTTCAATCCAAGACAGTTTCTTTGCTAACTGTCAAAAGGCTATAGAGATGCATTTGGGTGAACATTTTGGCAGTTCCCTTTGCTGAAGAGAGAAGCCACTGATGAGTTTGAAAAATGCAGCTTGACTCCTTGGCAGTTATTGTGCACTTAAGAGTCTTGTCTTCTTTCTGAAATGGCTCCATACAGTTACAGGTTAATAGAATCTTTGTGTATTCACTTTGCAAATCATTTCTTTACAAAGATTTAAGGCTGTGTTCTAGTTGTCATTATGGACTAGACCAGGGGTGTCAAACATAAGGCCCAGGGGCCGGATCCTGCCCTCGGAAGCTTTTCATCCAGCCCTCAGGCTCTCAGCTGCTGAGCAGTGCTGAGGTGTTACTGCTATAAGGACAGCCCACATGAAAATTGGGCTCTCCCATAACTTGAAATATGATCAAGATTTGTGTATTTTCTCTTCTGTCATTTGCAGCTAGTGAAAAAAAGTGCTTGTTTTTGGTTATGACCTGATTAATGACATCATTTTTGTATAATGACATCACTTCTGGCCCCAGCAGGCACCATGAATGCTGTTCGGCCCTTGGTATGAAATGAGTTTGACACCCCTGGACTAGACAGCTATAGCACACTATTCTGCTTTATTGATCAAGATACAGAAAACTTGAGACCAATAAACAAACTTTAAAATGCAGCAATCTGAAATGGGATAAAAGTGGGGGGAAATATATGAAATGTATTTTATTTTTATCTTTTTAAGAGAGGGCTTAATAGCTGCAATCCACATGAGCAATCAAAGCAATTAACATTATCCTAGTTGTACAGAACTATTAATTCTTTACTAACAAGCACCAAGAATTTCCACTAAGCCTCATGGGACCATCGTGTCTCAAAATGAGTTATTAATTGTAATCCTCTTAGTACTGTCATTCAACATTTTCAACTGGAACTATCCTCAGCATCACATTGATTTATTCTAGGGGAAAAGAATGTGCACAGTTGTCATAAAAGTGTATTTAGTATTACACATATCTAATTTGTAACATCTTCGTTTCTTAGCTCAGCAGCAAAGAGAAGAAGATTAGCTATGCTTTGTGTGCTGATTGCTCTTGGTTCAAAGGTTTCATTGATCACATTTAGGATTGTTGGTATGCATTTTCATCAAAACACAGTAAAGAGAGGAGGATCAGACCCACTCATGCCAAGCAAACTAGCATTAGGATACGAAATGATTTCTGCAATACCTTCCCTTTAATTCATGAGTCAACCTCTGTCACCAAAACCATCCTCCTAGCTGGCACCTTAAAGACCACTTAATCCAAAAAATGCAACACTAGATTTTTTTGCACCTTAGATCAATACCTGGTTCTGTCCAAATCAGGGTGACTAGATGTCCTCTTTTTCCAGGACTTGTCCTCTTTTTTAGCCTTGTGTCCTGGAAAATGACTTCAATGTCCTCCTTTTCACTGGGAGCAGGCAGCACAGGGCCTGCTTAGAATAAATAAATTACATGTAATAAATAACATGTAACATAATTTTAAATTTAATAATAAGTAGTGTCATGGTTAAATTAACCACATGAAATCAATATATGAGTGTTCTCAACTTTTATTTTGTCAGGTTCTACATTTTTCTTGGATGTCCTACATTGTGGGGTGCCTGGTCGTCTTTTGCAATTATGACATCTGGTCACCCTGGTCCAAGCAGGATGGGGATGTGTCAGCAAATACAGAGAATTGAATCCTTGCGCTAGGGATTCTTTCATGCATTTTCTATGGAAACTTTCACATAGCATTTTGTTTTGTTTTAAACAGCAGCAACTATGGTCAATCTATTATTGGGTAGTGTTGTATACTTGTGCTCACTCTCAGGGTTTTGGGGTGCTCAGAGTTGTTGGTTCTGAACCCTAGAGCCCTCAAAGATCCCTGTTCGGTAGTACTGCCACCACCCTGTAAGAGCCAGTGCCTCAGTCCAGGGATACCGAGACCCTTTAGGCTTAACTATATCCCTTGTAGGCACTGAGCACTTTCTTTACTTAAAGTCTCAGTCCTCAAGTTTCTAGTCCACAATGAGGATTTTTGGTAGCTTGCTGAACGGCTAGGCAGGATTCTGAACCTTTGTCCCCAACAGACAATGAACCAACATGGTAAAAGGATTTTTACTTTATTAAGTACATAGGGTTACAAAAAGTTACAAAAGGCAGCAAATGCTAGAGGCATAAAACTTCTAGGAACATATCAGCATAAAACAACAAAGCTAACTGGCTATCTCTATTATTTCCTAATGCTCACCTGGGTCAGCTTCTTTTGTAGATCCTCAGTTACCTATGAGGCCACATGGCCCTGGCCTGGGGCAGGATGTGCACCCATGCCAAAAGACAAAGACCAAAGATGAAGACAAAGGGCAAAAGGCCAAAAGACACCCCTTTGGGCTTGGTTCTTATACTTCTCTTGCCAAGAGGATGGTGTGACTCTCTACTCATTTCAAACTGCCCAATCAGAACTCTTGGGGTCAGAATCTTCTCGAAGTGGGGCTGGATGCTAGTTCTCTTAGTTCTCCCCCTCCCCACTGGGGATTCCTGGGCGCCTCTCTGGCTACTGAGGTGCTACATTTATCACCTTCCATGAGTTGTAAATACCTTTCAGCTAGGATTCAAGCCATTCTATGTTACTGGGTTACTTTGGTTCAGGCTTTGCAATGCTACTAGGCCTGAACTGCACATATTCATGACAGGTAGTAATATAATTTTTATATGAGGAAGCTTGGAGTAGGCAAGCACTGACCGGAACAAAAGGATTTTATGTGGAATTGCCTTAAAACAATGTCCTGGATATCAGCAGTAACAGTAACACTTACTAACAGCAGTATATCAAATACCACCATGAGTCCCCAATCTTGTGAAACCATAGAAGTGCACTCAAGGAATGGCAACTGCCACTGGGAAATGGCTGCTAAGGGGACAGGACAGGTACAAAATGGCTGCTGAGGGGGCATGGCCTTGCACAAAATGAGATATACACACATGAACTCTTTCCACACGTCCACACACATGCACACAAAACCTGCCGTCTTCAGAGGCACCCTGAGCTGCACCCAGCCACCAGCTCAAAAGCAGCCAATAGGGTGCGAGCTATAGCCTTACAAAATAGCAGGGCAGGGCAGAGTGTTCATGCTACCAAGCAGCCACAGACCTCCACAGCCCCACGCCTGAGGCAAAGCTCCACGACAGCGCCCCCCCCGCGGGCTGTCACTGCCCCCCTCAGGCAGAAATTCACCCCACCTACTTACCAGAGGTTCACGGAGCCTCACGCAACCTCCTCCCAAGACAGGGAATCCTCTGTGAGGTTCCCCGGTGCTATAAACTGTGCTCCGGCAAACCAGAAGCACAGTTTCCGCCCCCGTTGGAAGCCTCAGAGAGGCTTCCACGGGGCCCTAGAGGCTGGCACTTGGGGCAACTGCCCCAGTTCAGCCTATGGCAGGCACGCAACTGCCACCAAGAATGGCAGAAGGAGCATTCTTTGGGTCAAAAGAAATACTGAATGTTTCTAAATAGGATTATCAATGAATTATTGCCTCTAATTTGTATTATTGTTTGCCTCTTGTCTGACTCTCATCTGACCTCTAGCCCCACATTTATTTCTCCTCCTATTTATTGTCCGCAATCCCTAAATTATTCTTTATGCTGCCACCAGTTTTGAAGTGAATTCAAGAGAAGCCGCTGAAAACTAAGTGATTTGTTACAGTGTTTTACAAAAGAGGGGCAAGGTTATTTCCTAGTCAGTTGTCAATAAAGCAGCTTTTGCCCCAAAAAGCTTTATGTTTTCTTGTCTTTCCGTTTTATGCCTTCTTTTCCAAAAACTGGGTATTGCATGATGGGCTTTTTTTTCTGCCATAGTTTTCCATACTTTTCTTGTAGCAGCAATTTGCTATGTATTGGCAACTGCTGACACAATCCTATTGTACCTCTGTATGTAGGAGTTAACAAGGCCTGCACCATCCCACCGGTGCCAGCGCAAGACCCAGCATGTTTTTCAACTAGATAGCTACTAATCCAGTGATTCTCAAACTTGTTAGAAACCTAGCGGCTGCTGCCTGATTTATAAATGCCAAGGAGTGTGGCTATAATGGTGTGTGGGCAGCAGTACTTCTACTCAGTAGCAGTGTGTTTATTACCACATAGCCAAATCTACCCTGTCAGTTTGATGAACCACCAAAAATTGGGTCACCACACAATGGTGGGTCCCAGGCCAACTGAGAACCGCCATACTAATCAATGGAAAGACATTTCTGTATTTTTAAAAGTGTCATTGAAAAGCATATTTGCTTTTGGGAAATCTACTTGGTTCATGTATTTTGGTTCTCTAAGCACACAAAACGCTAAACTTGCAAGGAATTAAAACACAATAACTATTATTTGTAGCCTAAGGCAATAAATCTGCATATAGAGGTATGTCCCATTAAACTCAATGGGACTGATGTGAGTAGTCATTCATAGAACTGTGCTTTTTTGTTTTCTGTGGGTTGGACTAGGATTGACCTGTTACCTATTTGGGGACATTATAGTGAAGTCAAATCTGTTCTGGAATCAGCCTCATAAAGTATTGTAACTGCACATGTGTGTTGGCCATGGAGCCAGGTTGAGTTCAACAGGACCACACATGTGGAAGAAGTCTACAACTCACCCTCCTAGCTTCATAACAAGGTAAGCAGAAACACTTGAGGAAATCCTTTAATAACCTTCACCTTTTCCAGGTCATTTTACAAGTGCCCTGAGTTAATATAAAATATCTCAGTTGATGTGAAACAAAATTAACACCGATGTCATGTTTTAAAGCGTAGTATCAGATCTATGCTATCACCTGCTTCTCATATTCTTAGGATTAAAGATATTTTATTATGAGCCACTTTTCTTCAGTTTTACACAGCAGCCTGAAGGTGGTCAATCAAGCTAGTGTTTCCATGTGGGTGATTCAAGAGAACATGAAAAATTATCTGCGTCCACAGTTCCCAAATTGTGCAACACAGCAGTCTAGGGCACTGCAGCAAACTCACAGGGGCGCCACGGGATATTTTTAATTTCTAAAGGAAAATACAATAACGAAACTGTAAGGGCACCGTGGAAAAATTACAGTGAACTGTAGGAGTGCAGGGAACAGAGGAAGTTTGGGAACCTCTGATTTAAGTAGGGAAACCCATCCTATTCGTAGGAATGAGAATTCAGAGAATTCTCTTGCTATTGTTGTCATGAATAAAATGGTCCTCAACCCATGTGGCAGATCAAAGATGCGCATTCAAATGAAGAGGTTCTAGTTTTTGACTGCCACCTTTGTTTTGAGCTTCTGAAAGTATATCAGGGATCACTCAACAGCAGATAGTATAGTTAATAAACTTTGAGCGAGCAAGCTTATCTCAATAGAGCTAAACATCTGATTTGAGACCTCAAGAGCAGCCACTGTAGATTCCATTTTTCAGAATCTTCTGTACAGTCAAGTCAGCCCAAACTAGTTGCTACAATTTATAAAGATTATACCAGCTGTTAGATGACGTGGGCGTGTGAATCTCAAGTGATACCATGGTATTATGCAAAAACTGGGTTGGATATTCATGATGTCAAAGTAAAAAAAATACCCTTTTTAGAGCCAGCCAATTTTATTTGTTTGATTTGGAAGCATATAATGGGAAATGCATAACTTGCTTGCAATATAAAGTTTTCAAAGCAGGGAAGAAAATTACACAATAAAATGCCAATTAAAATCAAACCACAAAAACAGGTGTAAATGCAAGTTCTGTCAACATTCCAAAATGAAAAAAAAAAATGTTTATAGTCATGTGTAACCTTTTACAAGATGCCTGATTGCTTACATATCATTTTTTATTTTTTAGACTTTCTAGATTATCTTTACATTCACTTTATCCATTTCATGAGGTTTTTTTTTAGTAATTTATCACTATCTTATGTTTTTTAAGCTGTTTCTTTTTCCCCTCACATAAAACAAAAAATAAAGTGAAATAGTTATGACACTTAGGGTGCAATCCTATCCTGCGCTGGAACAGGCAAGCCAGGAGGCTTGACCTGTATCCAGCGTAAGATAGGGGCCAAACACGGCTCAGCCAGAGGCAAGGGGAAACTTTTCCCTCATGGATCTCCTTGGACTTGTGCCACCTCTTTTTTTTTATTAATTTTTTTTAAATTTTCCCAAAAACAAAATATCAAACACACATAATATAATATGTACAATACATAAACACTAATATTGTGCAAGATATCATACATCACTATAACTAATAAATCATTACATATTTCCTAATCCAGTTACTACTTCTACGTTAGCCTCTTAATATCATTTGTCATTTATCATATCATATATAATATATCATATATATATAATACATTCATCTAAATACCCTATCTTATACTTCTACAACTTTATTTTCAACCGAACATAAAATAATTTTCATTACTCATTCTATATCGGTTTCACTGTTGCTCCAAGCTCTCTAAAAATCTGTCCATTTCCACCACATTTATTATTTTCTCTATTAATTCATCTTTCATTGGGATCTTCATGTCTTTCCAATATCTAGCATATAAAATCCTCACAAAAATTAATATCATAATCCAATATCTAACATACTAAATTCTAACAACTTTTAATATCCTAATAATTACATATATCATTTCTCTTTCTATAACATCCAAAATTAATATATCCTCATGACTAAATACTTTAACATATACGTAAACATCCAAAACAATATCACCTAAAATTAATTCTAATTCATTAAAATTATCCTCTAAAATTCTAACATCTATTAATATCAAGTTAACTAAAGTTTTTATACATATTACATATCACCTATAAAGCTTATATAAATTCTCATTGACATCTAATAAACTTTAATTTCTAACATACAAAATTAACACATTACTGTCCTTCTTTTGATATATTCCCTTGTCTCCAACCTAAATATCCACAGGTCTGCCAAATCTCTTTTTTCCTCTAGACTTTAACTTTCCATCTTTTTTTTCTAATAAATTTCACATGAGTTCCTCTTAACATTTCATGGTTTAATGCACTAGCTCTTCTTGCTAAATCAACATCTTGATGAGTCATCTCCTTCACTTGATCATTCCAATCTATGCCAGTTGGTTGAAGTATTTCTTCTTCCTTCACTTGATCAATCCAATCTGCAACAATTAATCTGTATTTCTTCTCCTTTCTGGTCTGGTGACTTTTGAGTCTTTATCTTCCAAGCTATCTCCATTAACATTGTCTCTTCCAATTGTTTGTTTTGTCTTATCTCCAGTGTTTTGGATTTATCTTCCATTTCTTTGCTCTTTTGTTGATCCTCTCCTGTTTGTTGAGTATTAGACTCATTTGTCTGTTGAATTAAGATTTCCAGGCTAATTTGGATTTGTAAATATCAATTTGCTTGTTGCATTTCCAGTACTTTTTCCATAATCCTTTGTTTTTTCTCATGTGATTCGGATATAACATTTTTAAGTTGTACATTAAGATCATTTAGTTGTGTAGTTAACGCATCCAAACTAGCTTGAACCCTCAGATATTGATTTGTTTGTTGCTGTTCCATCACCACTAATTTCTCTATATAGTCTTGTATTATCTGCTTCCATTCTTTCCCTTTCGGTTCTCTTGTGTTAGTTTTCCCAAGCTGGACTCCAGGGCAGAAAAGCTTCTAACTTTTGCTCCTTTTCTTGTCATCCTTTTTCTTCCTTCTTATATCTTCTTTGTTCTTACTTCACTTGTCAAGTCCTGTTCTTGTCCTTGTAGTATCTTTTTTAGTCCACTAGATGTCCCTGATGTTCTTATTTCTGTTGTTTATATCTTATTTCTGTCATTTATATTTGTTTCTATGTCAACCGCATTCCTTTCCAGGTGATAATCAAAGGAATGCAAACCATCAACCACTTTTGCAAAACAAAAAAAAGCAGGTCTCCAGCCGCTCTCCACAGGCACTCCACAAGTTGTCCACAGGAAAATGAAACTGAACTCTCCGCAACAATAATTGTATTCCAAGACGGTTAATTTATAATCCAACAAATTTTAGATTTATAGAGTTATGCACTCATATTTCCATAACAAGCTTGGCAGATCTCCTCCAAAGCTTCTTCTCACATCAACAAACAAATAAGCAGAGTAAGCCTCCCCCTCCTTCCTCTTCTCCCAGGAGGGGGAAAGCCTGCCCCTCCTCCTTCTCTCTGACAAAAGCTTAATCAGACAGTCAATTAATCAATTAATGCCAGACACACACAAAGGAACAACACTCACTTGCTTCTTTCAACTTCCTTCCCTGCTTGGAGCCTTCGGCTTAATTTCAACATTGAATCCTCACCATCACCAACATCGATGGCTGGGTTCCCTTGGAGAAAGAAACAGTCCCTGGCTGGGCGCTTCTTCTCTGAAACCATACACCATCTGTAGGATCAAGGCTTCTCCTGACCACTGATCCTCGGATCTCCTCAGACCTGCGATTCTGGGAAGAAATAGCGTGCTTTCCAAGAGTTTCCAGGAGCTCAGAAAAACAAGGCTACTCAGCCACCTCAGGCCCCACCCCCCACTCAGATTTGCACCACCTCTTGAGGTGGCACAAGTCCGAGGAGAGCAGAGCGGCTTGAAGCTGCTCCGTTCTCCCCAGGAATGGGGGTTGGAATCCGGCATAACTACTGGATCCCAGCCCCACCTCCCGCTCCCCACCTACCCACCCCCAGGGCCACCCACCGCCTCCCTTCCCTGCCCAGGAACACCTCCACTCCCCGCCTGTCCGCCCGTCCCTGGGGCTGCCCACCACCTGCCCTCCCCTGCCCAGGAATGCCTCCGGACTAACATAAGCCTCAGTGCTTCCAATAGTGCGGACGCTTGCCAACTCCTAGCCAACTCCTGAGGAGTCGCCCTTCTGGGCCAGCACAAGAAACTTGCACCGGCCCAAGTCAAGGGCCGGATTGCGCCCTTAGATATATTTGGATTATAAATTCTTTGGAATAGGGATGGCCTTCTCATTCCTACCTACCCATCCTTATCCTCGTTCCTCATTCCAGTGCCTCATTTCTTCCTACTACTCTGTGATGAATGATGTTAACTGATCTGTTATATGTATATTAATCCTATCTGGGATTAATTCATGTTCAGAATTCTCATTCTGACAGTGCAAGGTGGCACAAAAACCCAGTCACTGTCACATGCTTCTGGGCTGTTGCCACAAACAGCAAGAGGCACAGCATGTATGGAGGCGGCTCCCAGAGGCTCTGCTGCTCTATGTACATTAGTGGCAGCAGAGGTGTGTCGTGGGAGGAGAGGAGAGGGCAGAGGGAGTTCCGGGGTGGATTTCAGCAGCATCAGTGTGGACCAGGATCCTACTCCCTCTTTTCCAATCCCACCTCTATTCTTTCCTTGGACTTATGCCAGCGCTATATCTGGTGTGAGTCCAAGAAAATACATAGGTCATCAGGAGGCCTATGCATAAGTAAGAAGAAAATATTTTTGCATACCTCTGGGAGGCCTCCTGATTGCTTCCCCCATCACCACCACTATTGGATGCAGCTTATGGGGCTATTAATGGCTTTAAACTTCATACTATACATCACTGATACATAGTTCATCAGTATTCTCTTCTTGGCCAGTCTCTCTCTCTCTCTCACTGCAGTAACCATCACAAAGACTACAATCCTATCAGCACCCTTGTCTCTCTTTCTTCCTGCAAGGAGGGAGAAGAAAACTCCCAAAAAATAAAATAACTTGGGCAGCACACTTTCATGGCATGCTGTGGCCCAAGCAATGAATAGGGGAGAAAAGAGTGATGTAGAAAGAAAGGAACCCCCCACCACCACCACCACTGGGGTAAGTAAAGAGTGCATTGAGGGGCTGGAAGGCTGAAGGGAGAGGATGCTTGAGGGATGGGAGAGGTGGCAAAGTTATTTATGGAGTCTCAAAATGATTCAGTAAGTGAGCTGATTTAATCCCACCCACCCCAATTTCTTATTTTTTAAGATCAGATAATTTAACAAGCCATTTATAGATGAACTTGAACCATCCTGTTTATCTTGACTCTTGTATAACACTGAATCATAATGCTTGCTAAAGAACACTACAGTAAATGAAAATGGGGCCTTGCTGATAATATCAGCCTTTTGGGAGATGCTTATTAAATGCAATATGTGCTGTAAAAACATTGAGACTCATTGAAGAAGGGATGAGAGCAAAAGAAACCAGGCAGTCTCCTATCCAGAATGCTATCTGAGTCTGGTTCTTCTAAATGGTATAGCCAAATTAAATCAAAAATTGAATCAATTGGTTTTTCATTGGATTTTTTAAGTTTCTATCCATTCCCTGAAGTTTATCAAAGGGTAAAGCAAAGAATGCTAGACATTGAGGCACAAAACCTCTTTGAACTTGCTTCTAGAATTTGCTCCCCTCTTAATTTCTCTATCCCGCTAAAGTATGGGCAAATGGCTCCTTATCTGAGTATTCTGATCAACCCCTCTGAACGTCGTGCAATCTCGTTGGCAAGATTCAATGTGTTTCCATCCAAGGTCACAGAAGGCAGATATAGGCAAATACCATATAAAGAACGCCTCTGCCCTTATAATTTGGGAAATGTTGAATCAATCATACACATTCCTTTTTATTGTCCTCGGCACACTAGATCCCACCACACTTACATGACTCCACTTCTCGGCAAAATGAATGAGCTTTCGGATGAGGCAAAACTGAAGTGTCTCCTAAATGACTGCTCACCAGATGTGCTAGAGGGAATTTCTAAATTTTTACTTTTGGTGATTTCCAAGCCTTCTTAATGAAATTTGTCAAAAATGTTGATATTTTATGTTGAACTGTAAATGTTTTATTAATAATTTAGTATCTTAACTCCGTTTTTGATAAACGGGATTAGGACTAATTATGTTTGCTTTTATGATTTCTCTATCTATGCCTAATAAAGGTTTATTCATTCATTCATTCAAGAACTATAAATAGAAAAACAAGGCCTCAGTCATGTTGAGTAATGCAGTATGAAAATGCACCAATGTGTTTTGGTTGCCCAATTTGTTTTGAATAGATCTTGGTGCTGGACAATCATGGTCTGGGTCAGAGGAGTTCATAGCTATTTCCAAGTGTTCACCTGCATATTGTTGCGTGTGTGTTTTTCCCTTCCAGTGTTGACTGACCTAACTTGCTGCAGGCAAGTTGGAGGCAACACACCTTGGAATCAACATGGTTCTGTCTGAGCTCAATGGTAATAGAATCTATAATGGCTTGGCCTGTATACACTGTGCCAAATATGCCTTCTGATCTCTTGACTGATCTAACTTTGATTATGCAAAATTCTCCTAAATAATAGTCTCATCGGGAAGGTGTTTTGTTTGTGTGTGTTTGTTTTTCCCCTTGTGAGCGGGAGAAACTTGATATACAAGACTGGAGTCACTCAATAATTTTGTATCGCTCAACCTCTTAATTACTCTAAGAGTAATCTAAGTATTCTAGGTCTCCTGTCAATGGGCTCCCTCCTCTTTTGATAGTATGGTGGATTTTCTTCGGTCAGGCATAGCCTTGAAGGGTCAGGAGATGGCTGTAATCATGTGTGAATGAAATTAAAATTCCAGGGATTTACTGGTGGAGAACATCATGTAAACATTGTTTTCTTAAGTTCATTTCTAAAAGAAAAAGCTATTAGGATTTTTTTTTAAGATGGTTGGCATCTTTTTAGCTTAAAAAATATCCAATTGGTGATAAATCAACAACGTGGTGCATTGTCACGATAGGATTTTGCTGATTGATTGGCAACCCTATTTATTTGTAACAGAGGCTTTCCACACATTGCTTATTAATCCCTACTACAATAAAATGATTTACATAGAACTATGTGTCAGACTAAAGCATAACTCAGTGTTCAACACACTGCAAAGGGGACTCCCTACTGTGTGCTCAGAATGACTGTTGAAAAGAAATATGGCCCTATATGGGGTGGATACAATACAAGAGAAATGCAGACACCTCTGGGCCAGAGGGCAGCAGGCAGGATGTCATAGATGAAGTCGCTGGTTATGATGCTGCATTCACAAAAAACACATCTTTCAGGCTGGATGTTCAGTTGAAGAAAACTCTAGAAGTAATTGAAGCTCCTTAGATGCGTTGCTGCATACAGTGACATGAAACTACAGCTCTCTGTTAGAACATTGCATCTCTCATTGCACAAAACTGTGAAGAACAAACCCATTTAGGTTCCTGGGAGAGCAAAAGAATCCCATCCTATCCCACCCCACCTTTCTCCCTCCCCTGATTCGTGACTGTGATTGTGTTTCATCCTGGTTGCCAGGAGAGTCCCAGGGATTTGAGGCTTAAATGTATTAACTACCTATGAATGGTCTCACACTTTCACAACAAGCCTTGAGGGTTTTTACTAATGCTAGAGATCTATGCTGCCACACCTGATGCTCTATATTACATACCACACCAAGGCCCTTATGTTTTGTTATATTAATTTTTTTCAACAAATTATTTGGCACCATTTCTTGTACATAAGGCTATAGAGAACAACCTGAAAGTATTTTTTTTTGTAACACTGCTCCTTAAAGTTCCCAAATCACTTAAATATAAAAATACCACATCCATTTGTGCTGTCAGTTCTCATGATCATGAATGTTACATCATAGTTTTTAAACACTGCACTCTATCCATCATGCTTTTCATGTGACTCAAGCCCAACTCATTATTCCAGCTTGTTGACTGTTCAACAAGAAGGATCATTCCTTTAAGTCAGTCTTGCTCTTGTGAGAAGTATAAATGGAACATAGAGCTTATTTCACTGATGCGTATCTGCAACTAGTGCTAAGTAACACATTACACAAGACCTTCCAGATATATTTTTAGTATCGTAAACTAATTGCTGCAGTCAGATCATACCATATTACTTGGAATACAGTCTTTGCTATTATTATTCTAGACTAATTTGCTTAGTTGCTAGTTAGGATCACCTTTGCTTGCAGATTTTACCTTTCCTTAAGAATACCACCCTGAGGAAGTTAATCAAATGTGTTCATTAAAACAAATGTCTAGAAAACATGGTGAGAAATTGCACAGGCAATCAAAAGCTAGCACTATCATCGCAGAAGCCAGCCTTTCTGTTTTGCTGTTGTTCATAAATTATGGACATGTTGGGCATTTTTTAACCATGGAGGAAAAAACAGGGAACATAATTCAGTCAAACCTGAGTGGTTCTTAGTCCCATTGCTTTTAGTGGGAGAGACTGAAGTACAGAGCAACACTCCCAGTGGGATTTTAAATGTTGAGGGTTTAATGAATGTCCAAAATATAGTAAAGTAAGCTGTGATGTTTTAATAGCCTTAAAATAGGGTAGCATTATGACTAGTATTCTAATGTTAGAAGCTCCCTCTATGAACAGAAGGAGCATTCTGTTCATACAAGGGCACCTTCCTCTTGAGGAAGCAGAAAGGTCTTTCCCAGTGGCATCACTAGGGGATGCAGGGCTACGGGCCACACCAGGTGACACCATCAGGAGGTGACACTAAAAGAGGGGAGCCAGAAATTTCCCGTGATCTCAGCTGGCCTTGTGAAAAGCAAAAGACCATGAGATCAGGTCTATTGAGCAGGTCTGAGCTGAGCTCTGCATTGGGAAGCCTGGTAAACCTGGGCTCCGGAGACTTTTCCAGCCTTTCCTGCCCTCCCCTGCCCCATTTTGCTCCTCCTTGCCCCTATCGCCACCCTCCCACACTCTGTTTCACAACCCTCCACATTAGGTGACTCCAACCCAAGTGTTGCCACTGGTCCTTCCATTCATGGTGGGAGCATCCAGAGTATGTTCCCAATGACAGAAGCACTCACCAGGATGCTACTTTGCTTTCTATTTTGCATAAGCAAATAAGTAGCCTTCTCGCAGACTCTGGATCTATGCCATTTAAAATGTTGTAAAATGGGGTACAAAAATTTGATTACAGAAAAAATAGAGCTAACCATAAGTACAAGAAACAGCCATTTCATGCTGATGTCTTATAAAGAAACCAGAAGAACAGATAATGAGCTAGATGCTCAATATAAAATAGAACTAAGTATACACTGCCAGAATTCTGCTCTTCCTTTAAGGCTTCTTCCAGATTTCAAAGAGATTGGATAAAATATCCCCACATTAGAGGCAAGTTTAAAAGGCACATGTGCTATAAGTCTTGCATTGATTTCCATGGAAGTCCCAATAATTCTGCTAAGTTTATGTTGTGTGTTTTTCAACTGAGACCATACTTGAGCTGTTTGGACCTGACTTCAGTGACCCATGCTTTAATAACTTCAGGACTGGACTACTGCAATGGTGTTTCTCAAACTGTGGGTTGGGACCCACTAGGTGGGTCGTGAGCCAATTTCAGGTGGATCCCCATTCATTTTAATACTTTATTTTTAATATATTAGACCTGATGTTACTATGGTATGTGACTGCATTTGGGGAAATCTTACACATTTGTACTTTTAACAGGCTACTATGTATATGCTCTTAGCAATGATAGTAAACAGAACTTACTCCTGGGTATGTGTGGGTAGGATTGCAGCCTAGGATCGTTAAAAATTTTCCTGCTTGTTGATGTCACCAGTCATGACACTACTTCCAGTCATGACACTACTTCTAATACTGACAGATTCTCATTCTGAAAAGTGGGTCCTGGTGCTAAAAGTTTGACAACCTTTGCTCTAAAACATTTCAGAAACTGCAATTAGCACAGAATGTGGCTGCTCGAGTGGTTACGGGGGCCAGACGATATGACTCGAATGGACCACGACTTCAACAGCTACACTGGCTGCCCATTTGCTTCTGGTTCCAATTCAAGGTGCTAGTTCTAACCTTTAAGGCCCTCCATGATCTGGGTCTAGGCTATCCAAAAGACCGCCTCCTTCCATACATTCCAGACCGCCCTCTTAGGGGGGTTCTTCTTCAAGTGCTGCCTTTCTCCCAAGTGAGAGGGGTGGCAGCTGAGAAGCAAGCTTTCTCTTTAGTGGCACCACAACTATGGAATTCCTTCCCAGGGGAATTGAGAACTACTCCCTCTCTTGTGGCTTTTCAGTGAAGACTCAAAATATACCTGTTTTGTCTGGCATTTGGCCGCTGATGGGATATTTGCCCTCTGTGCCTCAGAAATCCTACTGTGACTCGACTGCCTCCCTGGACTTACTCTACTTGTTAGTTTTCGCTCTGTTTTGATTATGTTCCACTATGTAATGTGAAAATTTAATGTTTTTAATGCCTTATTTGATGTTTCTACCTGTTGCTATACTTGTGTACTTGATTAGAAGCTTTGTTAGCTACGTTGGAGCACTTGCTTTGGCATGGAAAAGGCAGGATATAAATTTCTTAAATAAATAAATAAATCCTATCAATCATAATTTTTCAGATATTTATGATCCCTCAAAAAAAAGCAGACATGTCAAATTTCTGATAGATGGGACAAATAGTCCCTTTCTATAGGCAATTGAAAATGCACAGCTGTTTCACTGCTTTTGTTTTTCCCCTTGCAAACTTTCCATATCCTATACACATTATATGGGGTTTCTAAGTCCCCAATCCAATCCCCTGCAACCAGCACCAATGGATGCATGCCAAAACAGCATATGCCACGTCCTGTGCGGTGGGGGGGGGGGTAACTTGGGCAGCCTGCAGGATGTACATTGGTGGCATATGTCTGAGGAGAGGGGAGCAGCAAGGAGATTTGAAAAGGATGGGATAGGATCTGGTGTGTGCCTTTGCCGCCGGATCTACCCCCTCCTGCTTTCTCCTCACCCCCAGTTCCCCCTCAATGCCCAGAAACATCCCAGTCCTCCCATTCCCTTCCCCATCCCTCCCACCACCTGCCCACAGCCGCCAGTCACTGGTGGATGCCCAAATAGCCTGTGTGTGCGCAGCCCCCAGTGAATGCACTGGCAAACTCATCATGCTTACCAGCGGCAAGAGAGCACAATGCAAGATCCAGCCACTTCCACCTGGATCCTGCCAGACGGATCTGCTGGTGGGATGTGCATTCTGCCAGCATTGTCCAACAGATCAGATTGGGCTGTAGGTCTCTTGAGGGCTTCTATAAAACAGATAAAAGACACAAGAAAACAAGAATGGATTTTCTTTTGAAGCACATTTGGTTTTCACTCCCTGCAAAAGGAATAGGGCTTGTGCATTTTAATTTCCATTCATATTGAAAATGAATTCATCTGCCTAGTTTCCAACCTCCTCCCCTTGCATGTGGAGAAGGGAACACTAGTTTCAAGCATGTCTGAACTAGCCTTTTGAATTTCTATCAATGACTCTCATTGATGTCTTGCACCTGCCAGATATCAAGAGTGCTAAATTGACTTAAGTTTGACATGACTATTTTACCCTGTGCTTACACGGTAGTAAAGAAAAAGTGCTGTGGCCTACAACTTTTCTGAGCATCTAAATTAGAACAACTGTTCCTGTGTTTCCCATTTCTCCCAACAATAGTAGTTTCATGGGCATGTGGTCTCTTACATCACCAACCGTGTTTGCAAATAATTCTGCAGAGCTCCTCTGAAATCAGTGAGACTGCTTCAGAATAAGGAGGCTGAAGACAGCAAGGAGTATTACAGTATGGGGTATTCCATATTTTGCTTTGCTTCCTTGAGTGCTCCCGGGTTTCATTAATTCAGAGTTCTCAGAAATCTTTGCCCTGCTGTACAAAAAACAACCCTGGTTTTCCTTTGAAGCACAAGGCGTCCAGGCCCTGTGCTAGAATTGCTGATGTACAAAATTATAACTGTTGCCACACCCCTGTTGTATGTCATTTTCAAGTATGTCAGCAATCTTCCCAAAAAATTATAGTAACTTCGGCATATTTAAACATCAGGACATCACCCTCCATGAGTTCTCTGTTCTGTTCATCAAAACCTGGAAAGCCTTACCCTAAATACTATCTTGGCCAGGTGTTTGATTTTCTTACGATATCTGTCAAAGATTCCTGGCAGAGGTGGTATAGCTTGAGGCTCCAGTCCTGCAGAGCTGATGGCAATGTATGTGTTAGCTATAAAACACAGGCAGCAGATCTAATCTCCAGCCAAGTGGGGAAAAAAATTTCATTGATTTCAGTTAAGCCTGGGGGCAACATTTCTATAAATCAGGCATGGTATGGATATTGTTTTTTATGTGTTCTATAGTGCGTATGATACAGAGTGTATAATAATTTGAAGTTCACATTACTTTGTGCACATTGTCTTGTAATCCTTACCCCAGAGTTTTCATGTGGGGCTTAGGTTGAAAGATAGTGTTTTGTCTAAGGCCATGGCATGGTTTTGTTCTGTTCATGGCAGAAACAAAACTCAAATCCAGTATTTCCTATCAAATTTGAGATTAAGACCTTTGTTTCTCTTCCACAGAGAGAGAGAGAGAGAGAGAGAGAGAGAGAGAGAGAGAGAGAGAATACTGTACAAGGTACTTAATTAAAATAAGAAGCTTGAAAACAGTATCTTCAAAATGAAAGTTTTCGATGTGGGCTCTCAGAAGTTCTTGTTGGTATTTGTAACACTGTATCTAAGTAAATATGGGTTATTAACTCAGTAGGGTGGTAACCATTATATAATTAGAATCGTAATCAATAAAAAGTTGTATGATCATGCAAGATGAATCTACTTTTTTAACAAACAGAAAAAAGGTATATGGAAATAATGTGAATCCAGAATGTAAGCCCATCTGGGGTTTTGTTTCTTTCTTAGATCAAACATTTTAAAAGGCACTCTAGTGTAGTATGTAGAATGAAAGCCTACACAGGCAGTTGATAATAGGAATAATAATACCTATATAGGAATAATAATAGGAATAATAATAATAGGAATGCGAAAAGAAAAAAAGATAAAAAGAACTATGTGTGTGTTTATGTAACAAACATTAAAAAAAAAAGTTTAGGATAAATCTGAACTTCCAAATAAGAATTTGGATGTTTTCAGGCTTGAGTGGTTTCCATGTTTTTATTCTGCATTTTCTACATTCTGCAAACGACCCTATGGATATAATGTATCAAGTGTATATCCTATGGTGGGATATAATGTATCAAGTGAATAAATGTAGCCAACCTTCTTGCATTAGTTTCTCAAACATTCCTCATGTGTTTGTCCATATTATCAATCAAACAAAAGACAACAAAATAATTAATCCATCTAATACTAGACTTTCCAAAAGTGCAAGGTGCACCATGTGAATGTAGTCAAAACACCTGCTTAGAGGCAATGCCTGCCCCTTTGACCACCAATGCAAATTCCTGGCTGTGTTACTGGTAGACCAGGAGGTAAGCTACTCTCCCCCTCAACCATACGTAGATCCCTTTCAAGTGCCCCAAATCAATATCCCAGGCCACAGTACACCACCTCACTTGTGCTAATTGCCAGCTTGCGAAACTCATGAATGAACTCCCTATTATTTGTGGGATATTTGTTTTACTGCGGTTCCTTGGAGTCCTGCCCTTGCAGCCCTTAAACCATACCATGCTCCATTTCTTTTCCACTGAGCCACTTGGCACCATGCCTGGGATAACAATGAGTTCTACTCACCGAGGCAGAGTTTTGTTTTCCCTTAGCTACCCTTGAGGAGGCTCAGCCAGTTTGCTTCTTGATTGAGAGAGGTTTTCAGTGACAAGGCTGGAGACTTCCTACGCAAAGGCATTTCAGTGCAACATCTGTACCATAGCAGAGTCAATATATCTTAAATGGGCTTAATCTATCATGAGTGAGCTTGTTATGGAAAATAGTGAATAGGGACTATTAGGTTCAGCAAACAAGCAGACATTTATTTTAAATGGTTTTATGAGTTTTTAGTTATAGTATTCTAAAACAGATTAGAAGTCCTCTAGTTGCACAGTCAAGTAAGTTGATTCCATGAGCATGGCATCATTTAGCTGAACCAAGCAGTTTCCCTTTGTGGAATTCTCATCCAACATTCTCAATGGTTTGCAGCCTCGCAGGAATTTCATTAAATATATATCTGGATTTGCCCACCAGGGCAAAGGTTTCAGTTGCTACTGTTCCACACGGCCACGACTCTTTCAGTTAATCTTGTTAAAGTATGTGCTACACCTGTGGTGGGGTGAGATTAAGACTCCAAGCATATTTATACCTGGGCGACTTCTCCAGCCTAGCTACAATGCTCTCATTGCGATGGCCATTTTGTAGCAAACAAAACCACAATTATAACAGGCTGATCCTGGTGGAAATTTAAGACCATTCTATAAAGAGGGAGCTGGGCAGGGAGGAAAGTTGAATGAAAAGCTCACACCGACATGCTGCCAGAAACAACAAGGCTCAGAAGAACAAGCTCTTGTGTTCCACTGAGATAGTCATTTTGAGATTAGTCTACCTTGGCTATATAATCAGATTGCGACCAAAGTTATTAGGCTCTTTTTACAAGAGTTGCCTATGAACCAAGGGAATGACCAGCAGATAAGTTTAACTAATTCCCTATGTTGTTATTGCACAGAGAGCTTTTATATTTCTTCAGAGTTTGCAGCCTTTTAAGCTGCCACTAGGGAAAGAGCTCAGATGTTCTATCATCCAGTCCTGTATCGAGCAACTTCCTGGAATTAAGTGTCACCTAAGCAGCCAATGAATTTCATTCCTTTTTATTTTGGACCTTGACCTTAGAGTCCAGTTCTTCTGATTTTTTTTCCTGGTGACCTGTAATGTAAGCTATTTCAGAAATCCAGGAAAAGTCAGATAAGTATTCAAAATAAAAGTATGGTTTTCAAAATAAAAGTACAGTGGTGCCTCGCAAGACGAAATTAATTCGTTCCGTGAGTCGTTTCGTTTTGCGAAATTTTCATCTTGTGAAGTGCAATTTAAAACAAACCAAAAGGAAAAAGGAAAAAAATTTGTCTTGCGAAGCACGGCCATAGAAAAATTCGTCTTGCGAGTCACCAAAAAAATCACAAAACACTTTCATCTTGCGAGTTTTTCGTTGCACGAGGCATTCGTCTTGCGAGGCATCACTGTATGGTTTTAATGAACAACTTGGATAGCATCAGCTTTTGACAGAAAGGCCTAACAGACTTTCAGCGCAATCTTGTGCATGTCTACTCAAAAGTAAGGCCCATTTAGTTTGATGGGCCATTACACTCCCAGGTAAGTGTGTATAAGGTTGCACCTTGTTTTTGTTGCTGCCAGGCGGGAATGTGCACCAGAAGCGGGCCAGGTTGGGCTCCACCCAGGGGCCCATTTGCCTGACCCCTGAAGTACTTCCTTTACATATCCACCACCATCCCAAGGCAAGCTGTTGTCCTCTCTTTCAAAGAAAGAGGAAGGAACAAAGATATTTTTAGCATTGAGGGCAAGTTCCTTAGCCTCTTTTAAAATAAACAGGAGTTAGTTCGGGGCAGAGCTTTGTTGATTGTGCTCTTGGTGATAGACCAAAGTATTCTTCATAGTGATAATACAGAAAGCAAGCCATTTTGTAGTTCTGTGACAAGCTGCTGAAAAGAATTTAGGAAAAAAGTTAATTTTAGTCATGTTGGCAAGCTAAACTCATGCTAAACAAAATCCTAAAATGTTACACTTTCAGATTGCAGAAGTCTTGGATTTGATCCACCAAAAGCTCTTTGCAGTAAGGTCATGTTGAAATGAATGAAACTAGCAGCCCAATTCTATCCTTTTCCCCACTATAGCATGCAGCTGTCCTAAATAGGCTCCACTGCATGCTATGGGGGGGGGGGCAATCAGGAGGCTTGAGAGAGTTAAGGAAAAACGTTTTCTCTATCACATCACATGGCCCCAAATATAGGAAGCCCTGCAGCACTTGGAATAGCTCTGCCAGCCAGTTCTCCACAGATGCAATACTGATAAAGAAATCACTTTTTCACTGACGTCAATTCAGAGAACACTCCCAAACATGGAATCTAGCCCAATTTCACTTGCACAAATCTTCTACCTCTGATGCTCCAGTCACCTTTCCAAGTACTTGATTAAATTTGGGCATCAAAACAGACAATGGATGATTCACCAAAGGCCCACATAAAGGCATCTCTCGTAATACATACACCATTATTTATGAATGTTATCAGTTTGGTATTTCCTCTTGTCTTCAGAAGAAACTAACAATTAGAATACAGGAATGTTGCAGGAGATGAACATAGTCACCCCTAAGTGGCCACTTTGTCCTCATTCCCACTTATTATGGCTTGTGGTGGCTGGTTTTATGTCTTGTTCTCATAGGTTTTTTTACTAGAGCTATTGCTTAAAACCAAATTAACTGGGAAGAAATCCAAAGTGGCACTTCTTAGCAGTAATGGGGCAGACTGGTACTAAAAGACAGAAAGTGTAATTCCTCAATGCTATGTTGAAGTACCTTCACATTGCTGCAGCTTCTCTAGTTTCATATAGTTAGTGTCCGTGTCCTTTTTTAAAAAAGGAAAAATTCCTGCAGATGTCATGTGTTCAAACCTTTACTTAACAAGCGAACAAACCAACCTTCCAGGGATAATTACAACCAGCAAGTTTGTTCACCAAAATGATAGAATTCTAGAAATGGGAAGTAGGATGCAGGTGTAGTAATGCTCAAGGCAGTAAAAGACATGCTGAAGCAAAGGGTTCTAACTGCATGTGCTCTTATCTTGTGAAGAAATTTCTGGTACTCAAAGACTCAACCTTTGTAATGTTTGGGTTAAGTGTCACAATACCCAGATGGTGCAGTTGTCTAGGGATGCAATCTGGAAAAAGGTGAGCCTATGTGCCTTTGAAATCAATTTAATTTCATGGCTTTGAGTGTGTTCTTCAGTTCCATTGATTACAATATGACACTGGCAGCACAACCTAGCCACATCTGCTCAAAAGAACACTCTATGGGCAGCACAAAGCTAACTTACGCTGGAACAGACAGGCCGAGTGGCCTGTGCTATACCCAACGCAGGTTAGGTGCTGGCTGGAGGGCAACTCAGGGTAAGGAGATATTTTCCCCCTAACCCAGTGTTATGCCCCAGCCATTCCTATAGGGCTACTTGAATCTGCAGCAGCAAATTCACTTATGCAAATCTGAGTGGCCTATGTAAGGCTGATTAGACTGGGAGTGAGGGTTAGGATTTGGCCTGTACTGTTGCAGTCTACCCCGACCCCTCCTGGGCCTGATCTGCCTCCCAGTTTGCCCACCCCTGCCCCAAAACACCCCTTCCCCATCCCTGGAATGCCCTCCTGCCACCCTCTCCCACCCCCTGCTCTGACCTGTCTGGATTGGCATGAACTCACAGGTTCATTTCTGACACAGTGCACATCCAGTGCACATCCTTTAGTTGACCTGGCCTGCTCAAAAAGAGACACAAACGTGCTTCACGACACATTCACAGTACTCCAGGGCAGGGCCTCTGAGAAGAATTTTATCAGGGGGTACAAAGTTTCTTTTGGGCCCTTTTCAAAGGGGGGTGGTTAAACAGAGCAGGGGAGGGTGGTGATGGGTAAGCAGAATAGGGGCAGGGAAGGGGTGAAGCAGGATGAGGGGAGGGTAGAGACAGCTGAAAAAGTCTTTGGAGCCCAAGTCTACCCACCCATGTGGCATCAGTAGTGACCCCTACTTCCCGTATGGGTAACAAGTCTGAGTAGATAGGGGAAATGTCAGATTCCAGGAAATTTCTGGGCCCCCTCCTTTGGCTCCTGGGCCCCCCTTTGGACCCTGGGCCCAGGTACAAATTACCCCCTTTATCTCCCTCTCCTAGGCCCTGCTCCAGCTGAAGTCAGAGCCAGGATTGCTCTCTGACTTCCTCCTAGGTAAGTGTATATAGGATTGCAGTCTTGGGACCATTTTGTTCACTATACAGCAACAAATGCTGTATAGGCCCAGACCAACCTGCAGCTATTCCCAAGGGAAAATACATCAGTGAGTCACATCTGTAAGTTTCAACCCATATGAGATTTGCATCCACATTAGTGCAATCCAGGCTTTCTTCATGGCAATAACCTTACTAGTCCCTCTTCCCATAATGCCAATCTACATGTATCCCAGCAGCACATGCCAGCCAAAACAGGTGGGAACTTCCCCCTGAGGGTTTGCCCTTCTGAGAGCAGCAAACTTCATGCTTTTGCCAGTGACAGCAAGATTTATGGGATGTTTATTTTCTGTGCCAGCATGCATGGTAGGCTTAGGACTGTACCCCAAAGCGGGCACATGTGGACAGTCACTTAAGCAGTCTCGCTTCACACCCTCACTTAGAAAAGCAAAGAGATCTCAGTTCCAACCATAATTATGTGGGTAAACAGGAAGCAAAGAGAGCAAATAGTGAAGTTGCTGGCACATCAAGGAAATCAGGGTGGATCTCTTGGAAAAATAAGCCAAACAGCAGCGTCAGGAAAAAGAGCAAAGCATACAAACACACACAGAGGAGTCATATATAAAAGTCATAGCACTTACCTTAGAGTGAGTTTACATGTTCCATTTACTTTTTCTTCATATATTCACCATTCAGATGGAACATGGTTTGACCAATTTTCTTTTTTATTTCTTTATTTTAGATTATATTTCAGAAGTTGCAATTTACTTTTCCTGTGCATTTGAATGTGCTCAGACATGCATTCGCACAGCCTCCAGGCATTCCCAGCCCTGAACTGAACAGAGCTGTCTTGCATTAAGTGCTCCAGGAAAAAGTCAAGCTATGATCAAGCTGAGGAGACTGAACAGCTTCCATGCTTTAAAACATGAATAATGTCTATAGAATTCAGATACAAGGATCAGCAGAACACCATGGCAAAAATGTAAGGCTACAAACCATGATGAGAAAGATTTCATTTGTTGGATTTCTTTATAAAAAGAAACTGCTGACTCAGCTTGTTACAGAAGTTGTACCATTAACTACAAAATCACCCATAATATTTATTTGAGGTCTATCCCACTTTTCTCCTGAAAGGGCACCCACAGCAACTTAAAACAGTCCATTAAAATATAGAGAATGTAGAAAATGAAACAATATGGAAATACAAATGTCCAATAAAATACAAATATTAAAAACCATTGAGTCATCAGTGAAGTTAAGTCCTTGTTAACATAGCTGTATAACATGGTAACTGGGTTCTGCTCCCCGATTGGCTACTGTATTGTAACAAAAATGGCCAGCTCAAATCCAGATGTTACATGGCTTAAGTTGTGCACAACTACAATGCATTCTAGTGGCCCTGCATAAAGAGGTCCATATGCCCACCTTCAAATCAGTAATGTAGTATGAATAATGATGTGCATTTAGATAAACACCCACTTGCACCTTGTGTGCAGAGTTCCCCCAATGTTTTATATTTTCTCAGCAATTAAAAGGAGGTTTGGGGGGGGGCTGGTGTTGCACTTAATGTTTTTAACGTTGCTTGAGCTGTTTTGAGACCTAACTAGAGGCAGCTTTTGGAAGCCATCCAGAATACACTGGCAGTTCCTTTAATTTTATTTGGGTCAATGGTCAGCTTTGGGCTGGGCTGAAATCTCTCTCTTTGGACCATTAATTGTTACTGTAAATAGTGGGAGCACCATAATTAGAGAAGACAAGGCAGCATTCATCTTTTATATGGAAGCCTATCCTCCCCCTCCATCTTATTCTCTGCCTTCTCCAAACTACACTTTAAAATAAGCTCTTATTTTATCCAGAGGTGAGAGAGACCTGGCTGTAAAAATGTTATAGTTTTTACATTAGCAGCAGATGTACCTGCTTAGAGAAAATTGCACAGCGGTATTTAGACTTTCAACAGGGCAATGTACTGGTATAGGATGCATAGATCACCAATTTTCTTCCCTTAAGAGCACAAACTAGTCATCGTAATGCATAGTTCTTCAGAGGACTGCAAAGAGTTTTTTGTATGCTTCAACAATGTTTAAAAAAACTAACCCCATCTGAAAATAAAGAATGCTGAGCATTGCTTATGACACGTCTCCAAGAAATAAGTATTTGCATTTTCAGGGAGGGTTATGCTGGTTGGCCCGAATTCCACGTCAGGTGGAGGAACCCTCATTGCATTGCATTGCCCTTTGCAAACAAATGCTGACCATATAGATTTAAGAACATAAGAACAGCCCCACTGGATCAGGCCATAGGCCCATCTAGTCCAGCTTCCTGTATCTCACAGCAGCCCACCAAATGCCCCAGGGAGCACACCAGATAACAAGAGACCTCATCCTGGTGCCCTCCCTTGCATCTGGCATTCTGACATAACCCATTTCTAAAATCAGGAGGTTGCGCATAAACATCATGGCTTGTACCCCATAATGAATTTTTCCTCCAGAAACTTGTCCAATCCCCTTTTAAAGGCGTCTAGGTTAGACGCCAGCACCACATCCTGTGGCAAGGAGTTCCACAGACCGACCACACGCTGAGTAAAGAAATATTTTCTTTTGTCTGTCCTAACTCTCCCAACACTCAATTTTAGCGGATGTCCCCTGGTTCTGGTGTTATGTGAGAGTGTAAAGAGCATCTCTCTATCCACTCTGTCCATCCCCTGCATAATTTTGTATGTCTCAATCATGTCCCCCCTCAGGCGTCTCTTTTCTAGACTGAAGAGGCCCAAACGCCGTAGCCTTTCCTTTAAGGAAGATGCCCCAGCCCCGTAATCATCTTAGTCGCTCTCTTTTGCACCTTTTCCATTTCCACTGTCTTTTTTGAGATGCGGCAACCAGAACTGGACACAATACTCCAGGTGTGGCCTTACCATAGATTTGTACAACGGCATTATAATATTAGCCGTTTTGTTCTCAGTACCTTTCCTAATGATCCCAAGCATAGAATTGGCCTTCTTCACTGCTGCCGCACATTGGGTCGACACTTTCATCAACCTGTCCACCACCACCCCAAGATCTCTCTCCTGATCTGTCACAGACAGCTCAGAACCCATCAGCCTATATCTAAAGTTTTGATTTTTTGCCCCAATGTGCATGACTTTATACTTACTGACATTGAAGCGCATCTGCCATTTTGCTGCCCATTCTGCCAGTCTGGAGAGATCTTTCTGGAGCTCCTCACAATCACTTCTGGTCTTCACCACTTGGAAAAGTTTGGTGTCGTCTGCAAACTTAGCCACCTCACTGCTCAACCCTGTCTCCAGGTCATTTATGAAGAGGTTGAAAAGCACCGGTCCCAGGACAGATCCTTGGGGCATACCGCTTTTCACTTCTCTCCATTGTGAAAATTACCCATTGACACCCACTCTCTGCTTCCTGGCCTCCAACCAGTTCTCAATCCATGAGAGGACCTGTCCTCTAATTTCTGGGACATGGGAGGCACAGCTAGCTAGAGTGCACTCATTTCTCTCTCCTACCATGCATTTACTAGGCACAGGGAGAAGAACGATGTATGAAGGGGGCTTCACTAGCTTGCAAGAAGTATCTTAAAAATTGGCCACATTAAAAGATACTATGTTGTGCCAGTGAAGCCTCTGGTACCATAAGCTAAGCACTCTGGTATTACAAGAGTACTCAGCGGGCAGAGGGCCTTGGCCTGGATATGAGGGGGCCTGGGAAAGAAAACCCAGGTGAAGCAGCGGATGAAAAGGTATTGAGAACAAAATGGACATTATAATGCCGTTGTACAAATCAATGGTAAGGCCACACCTGGAGTATTGTGCCCGGTTCTGGTCGCCACATCTCAAAAAGGACATAGTGGAAATGGAAAAGGTGCAAAAGAGAGGGACTAAGATGATTACTGGGCTGGGGCACCTTCGTTATGAGGAAAGTCTACGGCATTTGGGCCTCTTCAGTCTAGAAAAGAGGCACCTGAGGGGGACACGGTTGAGACACACAAAATTATGCAGGGGATGGACAGAGTGGATAGGGAGATGCTCTTTACACTCTCACATAACACCAGAACCAGGGGACATCCACTCAAATTGAGTGTTGGGAGAGTTAGGACAGACAAAAGAAAATATTCCTTTACTCAGCATGTGGTCAGTCTGTGGAACTCCTTGCCACAGGATGTGGTGACAGCATCTGGCCTGGATGCCTTTAAAAGGGCAAAAGTTTCTGGTGGAAAAATCTATTATGGGGTACAAGCCATGATGTGTATGTGCAACATGATTTTAGAAATGGGCTATGTCAGAATGCCAATGCAAGGGAGGGCACCAGGATTCAGGTCTCTTGTTATCTGGTGTGCTCCCTGGGGCATTTGGTGGGCCACTGTGAGATACAGGAAGCTGGACTAGATGGGCCTATGGTTTGAACCAGTGGGGCTGTTCTTATGTTCTTATGAGGTACAGTATTCCCAGTGAGATTTCAACTCATGTTGTTGATCTCCAAAGTCTCAGGTACTTGTGAATTGACCTGAACTCAAGTCGCAAAAACACATTTTTTGCAACTCATGGGGACTTGAGTCATGTGTATCACTGACTCATTTTACTTGAGTTTACTTGAATTTTACGTGAGTTCTGATTCTTTTGTGTGTGTGCGGCATGCACTTGCTTCTGTGTCGCCCCAAAACACCTTGTGGGCAATCAAAAAGCCATTCTTCAGACCCAATGACAGCAGCAGACATGGTGAGAAAAGGGTAGGTGGTTCCAGGAAGTGTGGCTGCAGCTTGAGGGGAGGAGGAAGGCTTAAGATTTGTTTGGTTTTGTTTTGTTTGCTCAAGGACTTGACTTGTTTTTCAAAATGACTCAGGATTTGAGTCAAATGATCTGAAAATTTCTGTAAGTCGAGTCATGAGGGCATGCACTATGACTCATAAGTCAACTCAAGTCACGGGGTCACTGACTCGGGACTCAACTCGAGACTCAGCGCTGTGACTCTGGCAAATCCCTGCCAGAAATGGCTTTATTCGTTATGCTGTTTTTACATTTTCTTTTACACTCTAAAAATCCTACAGCCACTTTGGGCACAATCCTAAACAGGCCTATTCAGAAGTAAGTCCTATTTTGTTCAACGGGGCTTAATCTCAGGAAAGTGTGGTTAGGATTGCAGCCTTTGTCTATTATTCTCCCATGCATATGGTTCTCTCTTCATATAACATCATTCACTGCCTACGTGGACTGAAATCAAATATACAGTGAATGGCATCCGTGCAAAGGCAGACTTGGTTTACCAAAGAATGAAATCACATGCAGGAACAATGAAGATGTTCTGCATGTACAGTAATCACTACTCTGAATGTACTATGGAGCTTGGTCAATAAAATTTCCCTTCTCAAACAAGTAGGATAAAAACTGCCACAGAGATTATGGGAGGAAAAACAAATACACAGATACGAAATGTTTAAAACATTGTTTATTTATACAGTGTACAAAATTTACAACATTAATAACTGGAAGTGCTATTTACACAGGAAACACGTTGACAGAGAAATACAAAAGCAGTAGAAAGAAAATAAGGAATTTTGCACAAATTTGGCTTCATGTTATTATGCTCTTAAATTGTATGCTCACTTTGACAGCGAAGTGGAGGAACATCATCTTTCACAGAATAAAAATGTAAAAATTCACAGTGAAGTGCAGATTGGGAAATACAGTACAAATTTAGGACATCATCATGCCTGGAGTGTACATTTCAAAATAAGGTTTCAAAATTTGTTACAACTCAACCATTACATAGCATCACACTATTTTCCTGGGCGACACTGTGTAGCATTCATAAACCACAGATGGAACAATTCACTCATTCTTGCTTGCAAAGAAGAAGAGTTAAACAACACTGAGATCCACAAACTCCCAGAAGTGTTACATATGGCTAGATCATGCAACATCAAACAGCCCAGCATCTTTTTCAGAGAATTCACAATGCAACATGCAGTTTGTTCATCACATCTCTTTGTAAAGAATAGATACTGCAAACAAATCACGTTCTTAGGGCACATTAATAACTGCCATATGGAAACCAATGGAAACGGTGTCCTCAAGATGCCTTCCTCACACCACTGCTGCTGCAATGTAGAGAATGGCTAATCAGCTTTCACTGCCACACTTGCCAGCCTCCATCATATATGGGGCATGTTGGTGTAGATGTTCTCCTCATGACAAGTTGCAGTTCATATTACGGACACTTCCATGTGGCAAGTGAATGTAATATGTAGATGCTCTCAATCAAGATTATCCAAATCACTGACATGTCTTTTTTTTAAAGAGTATAAATACTGAACATATTTTTTTTGGCACAGGAAGGAGTGTGGTAAGTTGGGGGGAGTATATTATGAAACATGATCATTAGTGGTGCTTATGTGGAGAAAGTGTATAGAGCATTCCTCCACTCAGCCTTTTCTCAGTTGCCAATCATATGCTTTAATGGTGGGTGTATCATCCCAAACATGAGGTTTGTATCCCTTGGAGCCCCGACGTTATGCTGAATGAATGAAATCAGTTTATACTGTAGATGTATGAGGTAAGAGGGGAGAAATTCATTGTGAATGACACTGGGCATATGGCATTAACAAGGTACAAACTGTTATTTAATCATTACCAATATTAGACAGATCTAAACAGACCAATACCTGTACTTGTTTTTGACCCTGTCTGTTTGCAGCAACGTCAAAGTAGGTCTATTGGTGCTGTTCCCAGCATTAACTGAATGTAATGCTGGGAACATTGCAGAACATGCAGTGGCCCCTTATCCACTGGGGTTCTGTTCTGGCTCTGTATTAGGGGATGCACACAGTGCCAGGCCCAGATTCAGCATGGGGAGGCTAGCGCAAGGAGTTGCGCTGGCCTCCCCGACTCTTAAGTTGACACAAATGTGCCTTATAGCACATTTACTACCCTCCCAGACCTGGGTGACTTGTGCCAGCCTAACCCAGGGGTTAGAATTGTGCCCTACTTTTTTTACATTCCCAATCCAAGATCTGTACCTTCTGGAAGCACACTACAGATGTGATCCAGATCAGTCAATGGATACAGGTTACTGGTACTCATGAAAAACAAGTTGGTAGCCTACAAAAACTCATGGAGGGTTAGTCTTAGACATTTAGGGTACCACCATCATGTGCTGTAAAGGAAATTTCAGGACTGAGTATCCACCTTGCTCTGAATTCATCCTGAAATTTCCTACATGGTGCTTAGGGGTGGTGATGGTGATGTTTAAAATATTCCTCTCTGTGCTATGTCAGAGGATTAGAGGCTTGATGCTCAACCTGCCGCAAATCTGACAACATGGGACAGAAGCTCTTTAGGTTGTATGAGACAGTGGGGGGGGGGTCAAATTTACATCAAGAGGTGCATGCTATCCAGTGCTAAGTTTCACTCTCATACACACACCTTTAATACGGTAAGAGTTTTTTCCTCTTACCAGCTAAGAGTTCTCTGGGAAGTTTAATTACAATTGGAGAAGCACTGAACAGGTCAAGCCCACTTCCTCTCATTTTTTATTTTCATCTCCCCTTACCTGCCATCGGCAGTTTGTTCCTCTTGAGAGGGCCATCCCAAGTATGAGGCCCATACTGGTTGACACAGCACCACCCCCTTTCTTATTACAGGGTATGATGGCAGCATTTGTATAAGACTGAATGATAGCTGCATATCAAAGTTCTGGGAGCTTTTAGGAAAGCCCTTTTGGCTGCAAACCATAAGATGCTCATTTTTCTGGGAGTATTTTACGAGCACCTAAGCATATTTCTTGATTAACTTTTAAGCACCCATATCCAGCAAACTTAAGTTCTGACAGAAGTCCAACTGAAAGCAAAAGAATGACAGACTCACAACTAGATTAAAAGTGCAAACCTATTCATGTTTACTTGGAAATAAGTTTCACTATGTTTGGTGGGCCTGACTCTCAAGTTGGTGTGTATAGGATTGAAGCCTAAATCCCAATGTTTCCAATGCAATTTAAATCACAGCAAACTTGTCAATAGCCCTAATCTAGCGATTGTATCATACTCTAAGCAATTGCTTCTATCCATTGAGCAAGAGGTTTATCTACACAATGGACTGTACACACCACTCTGACCAGGTTACACAAAACTAACTTCTAATGAAATCAGATAAAATTATTTCTGGATAGTCACTCAAATCAAGGTATGCATGGAGCTCTGGAACAAACGGTCTATCCCATTACTTTGAATAGGGAGAGAAAATTCATACACATAGGAACTTCAAAAATTCCTGCTTTCTGCATTACAATTAGTGTGACAGCTCAAGATGCCACAAAGTGTCTGGATTACTGTAGGTAAATGCTGTAGCGTATTTGTTTATATAGTGGCGGTAATAGGTTTGGTTTTGAAAAGAGATATAAATCAAGTGCTTGGCATCTAGCAACATTTTCTGCCTTATCAGAATACATTTCATCATATAAATCCCTGCTTCCTCTCTATAGACTCTCTCATATAATTTAAATTACAACATGAATCCATGTTGTAACTTAATAAACAGAGGGTTCCCTACTGATTGACATTGGCAAAAGACGACTCATAAAAATCACTATGATGTATAATTACATGGCTGTACACTGTATCTAAAATTTCACCAAGCTTTTATGACACAGTCAGCCAATGACACATCGTTGAGTTTGCCAACTTCCCAACCCCAACAGTGGTGGGGTATGGAAGTGAGGAATCAACGCAGAAGATAATTTACCACAAAAATATACATTACATGCCTGACTCTTCAGAAGCATTGTCAGCATTGCTCAAGAATGGAACAGGTTATGTCTTAACAATTCTAAATATATCATATAAAAATAAATACTGTGATTTATGGTAAACTAAGTTATATTATGTGACAAACGTATTGCCAAGGCCATTGAAAGTTAAACATTTAAATTGAGGCATTTATTCATTGAAAATAAGAAGTCTTTCTACAGTGCTTTCTGTTAGAATTCTGATTAAGCCCAAGTCATAATTATACTTGTTTTAGAGTAAACCTACTGAAGCATCATGAGTTGAACATTCCAGTTCACAGCTCCAAGGTGCTCCAATGCATGCAGTAAGTTTTTTCAGTCACTTCAACAGTACAGACAGCGCCACAAAGGTAATAGGGATATGCAATGCAGACCTGCTGCAGACACAGAAGTTAAGGGGAAGCCTCTGTAAGCACATCAAAGCTAGGGCCACAAAACATACAATGTTCTCCTAAGCATAGAACATTGACTCAGAAGTAAATTCTACTTCATCTGAGCTGGTCCATCAATGAAGCAGTCACTTTAGGTAGCGGACTGAAAGGGGCACCCACTTCTGCTCACCCATTCGCCTCCTCTTCCCCATCCCCCACTCCTTAGACTGAAAAAAGAAGAAAAGGACAAAAGAGAAGTGTGGAGGAGGGGAGGTGGCCTAGAGCATTGGAGGAGCACAAGCTAGCACATAACTAGGTTTAGCACGTTTCACATGCTGTCTCAGGTGCTAGGAGGTCAGCCCTGCATTTAATTCAATGGGGGCGTAATCCTAACCCCTTATGACAGTGCTTTCCAGCACTGACATAAGGGCAATGCAGCTCTGAGGTCAGGGAACAAACATTCCCTTCCTTTGAGGAGGCCTCTGTGAGTGACACCCAACTGCAGGATGCAGCACACGTCCCATTGGCACCGCTGCTGGAAAGCACGGACATAAGGGATTAGGATTGTGCCCTGGGATTACTTACTCCCAGAGAAGTATGTATAGGATGGCAGCTTTTGTCTATTTCATTGCTTAAAGGATGTTGATTAATACACTTTTGAACACGGTAATCTGGATTAATTGATTGGACAGCAATTTTTTTTAAGTATTTAACTTAAAAATACTTGCAAAAACAGGAGGTTGCAGTCATTGTCGAAGAGACAGTACTGCTTTCCTCACATAGAAGTGAATGCCTCTTCAAAAGGTGGTCTCTGCTTCAACAAGAAACAAGAAATGGGATGAATCCCAACTGCCTCTTGCACGAGTGAAAAGCACTTCTGCTCACACAAGCGGGGGCAAGTTTTGCTGATCTACACTCATCCCTGCAACCCTCTGCACTTAATGCTGTCCTATCCCAGAGAGAGACCCTCTTAGCAGATTTTCAGAAAGGTGAGTTGCTGTCCTAAGGAAGGAGAGATCCAATTCAATGCTTTTTTTTTTTCCTTCTAAAAAACTGCTTTATTTTTATACTGATCTATGTAGAACGGCTGAAATAAACACAAATAAATCAACTATTTAGGGCTATAAGCTAAATTGATCAGAAGTCGTTTTTAGTACCGATCCTGAAGCTCCCTGTTACTAATCTGGAATTACTGCATAACTTAATAAAGGTTTCACCATTTCTATCAAATATTTGAGTGGCCACTTAACACTGAGGACCAGAAAAGCTTAAATAAGCTTCCTGCACTTTCAGAAGATGCTTACAGATTAAAAACTGTGGCTTTTTAACAAACCAAGGCTAAAAAAGTATTCAAGAAGTAAATTCAGAAATGTTGCTAAGGAGAAAAAAAACAGGAAGTTTTGAAAACATATATTAAATTAAGATCAAGTATGTATGCATAAATACTTTCATCCTCAATCAATTTCCTCAATGCATATTAACTGGCACCTTGTCCAAGGCCATCTACGTTGCAAAGGCTAACAGAAGACATGACATCATTATTGATGCACTTTGCAAATGTCTCTGCGTGTGATTTATAGGGGTGGTGGTTGCAAATATTGCATCGCTTGCATTTCTGGGTAATGGCAAGTTACAGATGTTTCCTTCACAGCAGGAAGTGCAAACCTGAAAGAAGAAAGAGAAGTCGGTGAAGAGAACTGGTCCACATTTGAAGAAACCTTCAGCTGAAGAGACTAACCACATGTGCTATGCAAACATGTGTAACCAAGTACCAACACTGGCTTGTAAAATGAAAAGTCACTTCAGAACTTGGAAATTTAGGTAACGGAGGCTGCAGGGGAGACAGGACCCACAAGTTTTCCACAATGGTGCACCTACAAGTGTACCATTTCTCCACAGCAAATCTGTCCCTACCCAGAGTTTCAAAGAGCATGCTTCTGTACATTTGGAACAGAGAAATGGGGGGGGGGAGGATGAAGCATAGGGGTCAATAATTCATCGCAGGTTTTGTGATGCCTCAGGCAAGTGGGATGAGCCACAAAATTCTCCCAGTTTGGGGAGCTGGAAGGGGTGAAGAACAGGAATTCTCCTTGCAGTTATATGGCACTTCAGGGGCTCTCAGCACATGAATGATCCACATCATCCTCTCCAGCCCCCAAGGCATTTTTTGTTTGTTTCTGCTTTGTTTTCTGCAAGGGGTAGTGCCCTCCTGAGTTGCTTTGGAAACCTGGCAGCAAAAGGTCAAGTCCTGACCTCCATCCTCCAAAACAGAGATGGAGGCCAGAGCTTGTATTTTTGTTGCTACTCTTCCAAGGTTCAGCAGGTACCTTGGGAACACAGTTGCAAACAGGACACAGATTTCATCTCTGGAGAGGAGCACTCTGCTTCTTGTCTTGTTGCTGCAGCTTGAAAACACTCACTACTACATCTCCTTGCCTTCCCCATCAGGCCTGTCACACTTCCAATGCGCTTGGAGTGCCTCAGAAGAAAGACTGGCAAAAAAAATAAACCTCCTTCATGACAGCTAATGAGGAAGAATATTGCATGCGTGTGTGTGTGGCACACCAGATTTCCAAGGCATGTCAAGTGGGAGCTAGAGAGGAGGCAGTGATGCTCCCCAACCCCCTCTCCAGCTCTTAATGTTGGAAAGAAGTGTGGGGCTTTTGCTTGGAGTTGGGGAAGACAGCAAGGGATTGTTCTTGGTATTATGATGTGCCTCAAAGACACAGTACATAGTCAGAGACATGAGACCCATTCCTTGGGGGCAAGCTTTGGCAGCCACAGTTGTACTGTTTGGCCACCAAGGCATGATAAAGTCTATGGACCCATGACTACATTCCCCTCCCTCTTCCTGCATTGTTCTAACTTCTTCCCAAAAGAAGCTTTTCATGTTGAAAAATACCAGCCGGTGGTCAGTGATTGTGGGTAACGCATAGTTATCTCCTAGTGGGATACAAACTGTACCAGACAGTGGGATGAGGTTAAGTGTGGATGAGGCAGCTCATTCAGCCTCCTATTTAATATCGCATGCATGACTTGCAACCCTTTCTGCGAAAAAATGGTTTCAAAAGCATAATTACAACTATTACAAAGCAAACCACCACCTTAAATACAGAACAGAAAAAGCTCTTCCTCCAAACATTAGCACTTAATATAAACATATGTTTAGCCATGTTCATTGTCTTTTATCTTTGGCAACTATCATTTTCATTCCTCGGGGAGGATTCTCTTTTGCTTGCCCTCCGTCATATTTTATGTACTCAACAGATGATTATTTGTTTGTTTTAATGTGTGTTTTTAATTGTGATTGTATGTTTTTGTATTTTGAGATATGTTGTAAGCCACCTTGGATCCCTTCAGGGAGAACGTCAGAATAGTAAATAAATAATTATTATTCCACCATTTTCTAATGTCTTAAAAAAAATTAAGATCTCTTTGATTTAAAGTCCTTACCATATTTAAGCTGTCATGACATTTGGGTTTGGAAACCCAGCCCCTACCATCTCAAGACAGCATAAGTCTGATCCAACACCCTGAGTTCATGCTTACTCAGCATTTATCAACAGCAACAAGGATTTATTTCATCATAGGCAGATCCCTCTCTGCTGATGGTATAACCCATAAGGTACCTCTTGCTCGCACTGCTGGTCCAATCAGGGAGGATTCTTTGCTCTCTCAGGTTCCACCTTCTACTACTTCCAGCAGGCTCACCTTCTTTACCCACCCCCTTCCCTGCCTTTGGGATTGGGAAAGACTTTGTTTCCTGAAGCATGCAGGAGAATAGTCACATACTGGCACCTTTATCACACTTCAGGGAGGCCACACTACATGTGACTTCCAACACAAGCTTTGCAGAATTCATGCAAGCTCATAGCTAAGTATATAGAGCCACTTTTTACAAAGAAGATGCTTTTTACACAGGCTGGAACTAAATGAACCATACAACAGATCATCTTTTTGTGAGGGGGTGTTAATGCAAGCCTCACCTCCAGCCTGAAGAGGGACAGTCCAGGAACAGTCTCACTGTGCCTGAAGTAGCTTTGGATCTCAGCAATGCTGTTCCATGAATAGGTTGCACAATCAATTTGTATATAACTAAAACAACTAAGACTGCTGCAGGCTTCAGAATGACTATTACAAGTGAAAAAGTCACTTTCAGTTTTTCAGCAAAATCGGAAGTGACATTTTTATGCCTTAAAAGGCGTTAAGAAGGCCAGAGAAGCCACTAAAAACCAAGTGACTTTTTCGCTCCAAAGGGCGGGGGGAGTGTCCCCCGTACCCAAGGATTCAGATATCCATTGGGAGTTCTGGAATTGAACCCCCACAGATAAGGGGCACACTTGTACTGCCTTGGAGTCCAACAAACCAATAAAAGACCCTACCAGAGCTTTGTCAAATTGTGACAGGAATCCAAAATGTTTGTGAATTTTGGGGAGACAGAGAGAGAACCATTCAAGAATCCTGCATAAGACATTCTTGTTATTTACAATATTAGAATTTAAAATGAATTCATCCTAATCATGGTCCTGGAGTATTACAGATGATAATTTTACAACTTACCTCTATACATCTACAACATTCTGAATAATATATATATAGCATGAGGAGAGAGGGAAAAGCACCTACCACTTGGTTTCCTTGCATTTCCTAATACAGCTAAATGGTTACTTGTAGTCATGCAGGGTTACAGAAGTGAAGCCTGCTTATGGCTCCATCCAGTTCCACACCAGCCCAGAGCATGCAGCGGTACCAAAAGTGTGAGCTGCATGCTATTGGGGGGTGGGAGGGAACCACACAGCCTAGGACAGTCAAGTAAAAAAGTTTTGTTGGGTCTCCTTGGATCTACCCTTGTACTTTTGGGGAGACAGGTTCAAGAAGATCCAGGAGGTGGGTCCAGCTCAGGAATGGGGCACAGGATCATAGCATGTGTCCCTGAACTGTCCCTTGCCCAGCTCAATTCCTGCCTTAATCTTCCCCTGCCTCTACCATACCTGCTCTGTTGGGTATCTAAGATCCGCTGGCAGGTATGCAGAATCTCTGGTTGTTTGTACTAGCAGCTCCAGAGCACACAACGGTGACATGCCTTTATCACCGCTGCAAGAAGACTTACAGCAGCTGATCACAAGACTGGCTAGAGACTGTTGTAGGCCCTGCACAGGATTAGGCTGCCCGTTATCTGGTACCAATATTTACCATTTTTCATTCTCCTTAATAACTAGAGGATTATAATGCAAACAAAGGGCCAAACTATCCATTACATCAAATACATCACAGGCAACAACAGGAAGGAGGAGATCCTGACTGTGACCAAAGCAAGGGCAAAGGGTTAAAGCCTCTTCCTCCTCCCCTATCCACAACATGGTCCCAATCCAATCCCAATGGCCTTTCCCTGAGCATCTTATTTAGTAAACAAAAGTTAAACATGTCAGAGCAAATGAAGTGTTTAATGTAATGTGCAGTTTGACCCAAAACCAAATCCTTGTACAGAAATGGTAGCATTTTGGTTCTGTGCAAATTGCATCTATGGTACATAAATGAACTGCAGCATTTGGATCTACTACACTGCATCAGTGAACATTATGTTTCTTACCGTAAGTCCTTCATGCGTGTGTTCGATACACCCTGTAAACAAACAATTCTCCAGAGGCACGCAGCGTTTGGTAACTGATACACTCTTTCCATTCTTTTCCAACACATGTTGAGTATAGCAATATCTTGTGTCTGCCAAGGGAAGAGAAAAACCTGAGTTATACAGACAAATCTTCCTGTCATAATTCTTTTTATGGAACAACATAGAAGACTACCTAAATCCATGATGAGCAACTTATTATTATGTTCTGAGGTTTTTTGATTCTTCCTTTAGTACAATTGTGCAAAGACCAGAAATGTCTTCTACTCTTTGAAGAGCCATCTAAGCTAGCTATCACCAGGACGGGTATAACCTAATTATCCACAGATTTTTCACCCACAGATTTATCTCAGTGCAATGAGAAGGGCCCTTTAAATTCAAGAAAAAAAGGTTTAACAATAGCCTCATTAATGCGAGAGAGGGCAGTCGGCTGACAATCCATCAATCATTCTCTCTCCAGGTACTTAGAACAGCTTCACTCCAAGGCAAGCAACCCCTCTGTTCCCCCTGAGTACATGAAAGAAAGATAACCACCGTGCATTCTTTCCCAGCTCTGGGATTGCTGGCTCAGAATAAAGCCTTTCTAAGAGCCTGGACAGAGACTGATTGATGGATTGTCTGCCTAATGACTCTATCTTACATCACAAAGGTCAACAAGGCTGTTTTTAAATCGCCTAGCAAAGGAACATTGTTTTTTTAAATGGATTTGCTTTAATGTGATCTTTGTCAGTTCTGGGAACAGAACCCTTGCAAATAATGAGACTCAGCCTGTACAACTTGTGGGTGCAAATTCAGGACATTAATTATGCATCATGGGAAGGAATACAGTACCACCTTTTTCTGTCATGAACCTTTCATCAGTTTATTTGGACAATACTGTGCAAGAAACATTTCTCTGTACAATCCCTCAGAAGACTGCAGACAAAGTAGCCGCCAAAATAAAAACATGATGACTTCTATGTCATCTCTCGCTTCTGTCCTTAGGAATTTTTTTTTAACAAGTCTCCATTGAACTCATTCAACACACCCAATCTTTGAAATCCATACCAAACTTGTGCATATTCCAGATTGATCCCAACCTCGTCCGTGCGGCAAATGTGAGGAACTGTGGGTACACATAGGACTACATAGTCCACATATGAAAAAACACACACTTCTGACAAGTAAAATCCCTATGCCATATACCTCCTCTCCCCACAGTTTAACTCCTGCACTTCCTAATTCCTGTAGTCTAATTCCCACACTTACATTTTTACATGGGAGTGTCAAATCAAAATACTGGAAGTTTCCAAATGAACATTCACCTGAACACCTGAAAATGTCAGCATCTGCTACTTTCCCCACTATTTCTAACCCCACTCATTTGAAAAATTACTATAATGCTAGTTCTTTAATTTTTTTTTTTCCAATCATGGAAAATAGAATTCTAATGCCCATGAAAATCCCTTTTGGACAAGAGCAGTCAACATTCTTCCAGTAGAGCACAGTGCTCTTCAAGCTTGCTAATATGAAGTCACAATATAGCAATGGTTTTCAACCTTTTCCATCTCACAGCACACTGACAAGGCACTAAAATTGCCAAGGTACACCATCAGTTTTTTGACCATTGACAAAGCACACCATGCTGCTGGTAGGGGGCTCAAATCCCCCAACTGTCCTACTAATAAATGGTCCTCCTAAAGTCCCACAGCACACCTTTGGACCACCCATGGCACACCAGTGGCTGAAAATCGCTGTAATATAGCATCACTTTACATGAATGCATTACTTCAAGAGTATCTTTGGGAAAGACCCTTCTGCTTACATCTAAATAAAAAAGTGAAGCAAAAAAAAAAATGTTCAGTTGCTAAACAAATTGTTCTCTATGCATTTTGATAGTTGTATGATTAAGTAAATAAGCTGTACTACATGAATTAAATGTCATCCAATAGCTCTGTGGCTCAGCAAATTTTGGAGCCTTTGTTGCAAAGATAAAAGCAGGATTAGATTTTTCCACCTGGTCAGTTCCAGCCTCCAAATCCCATATTTTGTAAATACCCAACAATCCTGCTCTGACAAAATGCAAGAGATTCCTGCTATCTATCAAAGTAGATAAAACAAAGAGAGCTTTAATAAAAGTCTGGTACGAGCATCTCAAGCACACCATCAAAAGCAGGTAGCTTATAAACTCTACTAACGAAATTAAGGGAAGTAATGGAAACAAGAGTTCAAAAATGTAAGCTGTTCATGCAACCTAATTAGCTGCTCTCCTTTAATATCCATTCTCTTTGAAGTTGGGAAACATTTTCAGACGCCAATGGCCCTCTTCACTTTGTTGTGTTTTCATTGTACAGCCCCCTTATTACAGCATTTGGCAAGTGATGGTTGTTACATGGTCAGCTAGAACTGAAGCAATTTATATGCCCAGGTAAGGCCCATAAGATTTCATGCACAGGATAATGGGTCTTTTTAGAGGGGGTGAAGGTTAGAACACCAGCCCTTCGCACTATAACCTTAATTCTGATCATGTTCCCTTTTCTTTCCATACCAACCTCTGTTCATCTTAAGCCCTCAGTTTGGCTGTGATCACCTCCCTGCTCTACCCACAAAAGGAAGTGCTGGATTAACAGCATCAGATTCTGTTGGGCAGCACAATTTTTAAACAGCCTGGCATGACACAGCCTTCTTCTGTGGTTGGAAGAAAGTAAGTCAAACTATCTGTCTTCCCTCCACATCAGATCTCTGATGCTTTGCCTTCCTCCTAGCAGGTCCCCAGTGTTCTCCTTTTAGTTGACCAATACTGAATGGGACAAAAAAAAAAAAGCATGCTGGGAATTGGATGTGGGCAGAATTGAATTGGACAGAACCTATCCAGTGGGCCTCCTGGAAATCTGAAGCGAGTTCTCTCTTGGACCTCAGAATCTTATGATATAATCCTCAATATTATGAAGCTGTGTGTGTTTCGGCTACATGTATCTGAGAGTGCAGTTTCTTTCAATTGCTTTATTTGTACCAATTTCATAATAAATAATAATAACTTTATTTTTATCCCGCCTTTCTCCCCGAAGGGACTCAAGGCGGCTATAATATGTGAAGTAGCTCTTAGTGTTTGAGTCAAGTGTTCATATTCCTCAAGTTAAGATGCTTTTAAATTACCCAACCCTTCACTATAGTTTCATCACAGAATGCGCCAATGTTTGTAGTCATCAAATCCACCTTGGAAGAATAACAGCCATTTGTGCAAATTCTTTGCCAGTGCACAATGACCAATACTTGCCACCAACTTTCAGAAATGAGTTTGAACCAGATTCTGGGATTCCAAAAAAGAAGTCACAAGAATTCACAATATTATTCACAGGAACTAAAGTTCCCATGATATAGCACATATTTATTTTATTTATTTAGTTAAAAGATTTTTATTCTGCCTTTCCTCTGCCAAAGCAGATGACCAAAGTGGACAAACAGAGAAGCATAAGGCTGTATGCAGGCTGTAACCTGTCTCCCAAATGACCCTTAGGGAGGGAGATCAAATTCATTTGAAGAATTTCAGTAGCAAATTTCAATATTCCTAGAATTAACACTAATTCTGTTAGCTAACAGCATGCACCTAGTTTACCTTTTGGGCAATAGATATCTGGAGCCCATTGGTTGCATTCATAGTTGTCTATTGCTTGTTCGCAAGTGAAACATTTGAATCCACCAGGGTAGGGAGTGGCTGTAAAACATAAAAACAAAAGTGAAATTAGCTTATCATTAATCCAATCTGGACAATTTGTTTTTAAAAGAAACTGAAATAACATTTTTAAAAGAGAAATATGAACTGGTTATACTGATTTTCACAGTAACATTAAGAAACTGAACAGTATCTGTGAACTGAACTGAATTTTTAGGCTCTTCCCTCCCATATCACCCCTTAACCTCAGAACACTCATATTTAAATATCTAAAGTCAAAAGAAGGAAAAAGTTGAAAAGCCCAAACATATGGCTGATGAGCAACATTATATATCAATTATCTTCTATAGGTGCTGTCAGGAGTCCCAGATGCAAGGGAGGGCACCAGGATGAGGTCTCTTGTTATCTGGTGTGCTCCCTGGGGCATTTGGTGGGCCGCTGTGAGATACAGGAAGCTGGACTAGATGGGCCTATGGCCTGATCCAGTCGGGCTGTTCTTATGTTCTTATGAGTCAGTTTTGCTTGTAGAAGATCTGAGGGACAATCCCTGGCATCTCCAGGTACAGCTGTGAAAGAACCCCATCCACCTCTGGAGAGTTGTGACCAGTCCCTATAGGAAGTATTGGGCTAGCTTTGAAATGAAAAGGACATTTTCCAAGGAATGGTCTGACTCAGTAAAACACAGCTTCATATGAGTAAATGCAGTAGGTTGGGCTTCAGTTAAGAAGGATCATATCAAAATCATCATCATTTGTTTTCCTTTTCTTCTTTTAAACAGAAATGCAGGGACAGAGAAAGACTCTGCCTGGATAGAGAAAGATGAATATATGTCCACGTTTAAAAAGTTCATTTAAAAAAAGGGTAAATGCACCCCAAGATGCTGACACTGGTGCCGACAAATGACTACAAAATGTACTTCATAACATATTCCAACCTTTTCAAATCCGAGACCACCGTTAGTCACAATGTTTCTCAAGCAGAAAAGCAGTGGGTTTATTTTTCCACACAAGCAAATGAAGTGGAAATGTCAGTTTCCACAGTACAGCACTCACAGAGCTTTATCGGGACAAGGCATAGAAGATGACAAGTGAAGCTGACACGTCTGAATTCAGAAGCTTTTCAAGTTTGAACTAACATTATAATGCCATTCAATGCAAGAAAAGGTAACAGGCCACAAATGAGAAGCGAGTTAGCATAGCAGCTGTCTGGGCAACAAAGTTTAAGAACCATTCAATTCAGCTATAAAACCAAGAGTTCCTGACACAAGGTGGAAAGGGAGCTACTCCAGTGCCTATTTAAAAGCTCAAGCAGTATCGTTCTGCTTCCCCTTCTTTGCCCTCACTCCAATCAACCCTTTTACATAGGGTGACATTTTATTCACAAGATATATCTACTTTTACAGATGCAGTCATATGCACATGTGCCAACTAAAGCAGTGCTACCCAAACTTGCCTTCGTCACAATGCCCTTTGTGCTGCAGGTGCAGCGTTCAGAATCGGGAAGTGGCAATGATACATGACATGATGACATCATCGCCGGTTACATCTGGGTTGAAGATCACAGAGCGGTGCTGAAAACAGCTGTGAGAGGCTCCGGGCGGGTGAATGGGCCTCTTCTAGCTGCAAAAACCTTGCGTATGGAGCTCTGCCCGCCAAATTGAGGGCACAATCCTAACCCCTTATGTCAGTGCTTTCCAGCACTGACATAAGGGCAATGCAGCTCTGAGGTCAGGGAACAAACATTCCCTTACTTTGAGGAGGCCTCCGTGAGCAACACCCAACTGCACGATGCAGCGCATGTCCCATTGGCACCGCTATGCGCTCTTACCACTGTTTTCAGCACTGCATCAGGTGCTTGCTGCTGGGCAGCAAATGTTCCATGCCACCCCTGTGCATTTATTGCACTGCTCCTGGGAGCCACACCTCACAGACTGGGGACTATTGGTTTAAGCCCTTGGTCACAGTGAGATATCCTTCTGAGTAAACACGTGTAAAATTGCATTGTTATAAACCTGATTTAATACTAACTTACTCTGCCCAGGGAGTCCTGGGACCGTAAAGGGGGTTTAGGGATCTTCAAGTGATATTATCAGGACTGTCAAGTAACTACAGTTCCCAGGGTACTCTGGGCAAACCAATTAGTGCCAGGAAAACTAGTACAGGTGTGCCCCAGTTCCACAGGTGTTCTGGAACAGAAGTCCCCGCAGATAGCTGAATCCGGATACCGGAGAGGCCCTCCTACCCTCCAGAGGCAAAGGGAACTATACTCTCTTCACCTTCAGAGGATCTTCTGAGCCTCAGCGAGGCTGAGCGCGTCTGCCACACTCTCTGTGAGCCTCGGAATGGCTGTTTAGGCCAAAAAAAGTCACTTGACTTTTTATGCCTTTAAAAGGCAACAGGAGAACCAGGGAAGCCCCGGAGGCTGTGGGGGGCCCTCCTGCATCTGTGATTTACTGAAAGCACCAATACAGGATCCGTGGGTATGGGGGCCCATGTGTATAACACCAATACAAGTTTGTAGACTTAGGACCCAACCCTATCCAATTTTCCAGTGCTGGTGCCGTTGTGCCAATGGAGTGTGTGCTGCATCCTGTGGTGGAGGGGCAGACACTGGGGCCTTCTTAAGGTATGGGAACATGAGTTCCCTTACCACGGGTCTGCACTGTGGCTACACCAGAGCTGGAAAATTGGATAGAACTGGGTCCTTATTCCTTAGCCCTGGGGAGGCCTTATCAACGGGGACTGTGACTGAAAATCACCACCAGCTCTACTAACCATAAGAAATTGTACCTTTGGCTTGAGGCCAGTAAACTGCGTTTAAAAAGTTTCATATAACAATATTTACAAGATTGAACTCAGACACTGACAAGTTGTTTAGTTAGTCATAACCAAGTCCCATTTATACTGGTTGTTAGTGACAAAAATTAATTTTTCATATTTTTATCCCGCCTTCCTCCAAGGAGCTCAGGGTGGCATACATGCTTCCTCCCCTCCTTTTGTCCTCACAACAACCCTGTGAGGTAGGTAAGGCCGAGAGACTAGCCCAGGGTCACCCAGGAAGCTTCATGGGTGAGCAGGGATTTGAATCTAGATTTTCCAAGTTTAAATTCAATTCCCAAACCACTACACCATCCTGTCTCTCTTTAGGACATAAGTTATCAGCACCGGAATGCAGAGAAGGAAATCTTGCGAAGATCTGAGATGAGCCCGATTTCAAAGAAGAGTGTTAGCTCAAGAAACAAATTTTACAAATCAGAATCCTACCAGGGTCTTGGAAACCATCTTGTTAAATACAATATATTGGTCAATATTTGTTTTCTAGGAACACTTCCTTATATAGGTAACCAGATTTTTTTATTATTATTATTTTTGTAAAGGCATAGGCTCTAGCATAGATTTTTGCTACTGTATTCCCTGGAAGTTGTCCCCAGAGTGATTACTTTCTTCCTCCTGGGAAAAATAAAAGCCTGTTCTAGTGATTGTACCTTGGCAGGCAGCCCACATCAACATCATACTATCATTAGTACCTCAGAATAGGTGCTTCAGGCCTTGGAACAGTGATACAGCTTAATCTTATGCTCCAAGAATGAACCAGTATCTTCCAAAAGATGAAAAGAAGCCTTTATATCTGCTGCCAACGCGGGAAAAAGATCCCTGATGCTGGGGTTCTCAAGTACCTACAAAACAGATGCCAAGGAAAATGATTCTAATGCCAAGGTATTTGAAACCGCTTTAGATGGCTCTGTGAGTTGGTTCTGTTAGACATCACATTTTCTTTATGCATGAAGGATGATTGGAAAGTGCTGAATTGTGTATCAATCCAGAGAGATGGATTAGTGTGAGGCCTCCCTGTAGGGGAGGGGAGGGCCCACCTGGCCTTTCTGAGGGGGACCCCTGGTGGAGGCCTCAGACTAGTTCCCTCACAAGAAGCGAGGGTTGCGTCACCAGGATCCCCCTCTTTGGGTTGGCAGCATTAGCTAGTCAGGAGCAGGGGCTGCTAGCAGCAGATTCTCCTGCCTGCTCTGTTAACTCCCAACTGCCTTGTCATCCCTGGCCTCCAGGTTTATGTGGGGCAGACCTCTCCCCTTTGGCCCCTCCCCTTTCCTCACAGGGAGGGTACAAATAGGGCCTGTCTCTGGGCCTGCCCTCCCCTGGGCTTACCACAACTCCTCCCCTTCCTCTCTCTGTTTCCCTCCCACCTCCTCTCACCTGGAGCTGCCAGGGTTGTTCCTGAGAGGGCTGGGAAGGCTGCTGCCTCTGCTCTGGCCCAGCAGCCTTCTCCCTTGGTAAGTTGGGGACTCGCGGGAGGAGGGGAACCCCGACAATTAGATGCCCTATAATGTTACATTTTCATGACCAGCTACACTGGCAATGGGCAAGTTTGGCTTCCAGCCAAGCAGAGACACTTCAATCCCACTAGTCCCATTATAACCATGTGACATGCAAGAATGTCCTCACTAACACACAAAAAGACCGAAAATAAAAGAAGCCCAGTCCCCCAGTCCACATATCATGATTTTTCAAAAGCTGACTTCAGTTCTCTCATCTAAAGGGCAATGATTTCTGATTAAGGTTTTAGAATAAGCCATGTGTTAGCCAACTACATTATGACAGTATTTTTAAAAACTTTGCAAATTACAAAAAATACTGGTATGCAGCTAGAAAATTAGAATGAGCATGAACTATGAGCTGGAAACCCTTGCTTCTATTCTCAGTTCAGCTTGGAACTCACTGAGAAAACCTACAACTCCTCAACCTTTTACTTTACATGGTAGTTGTAAGGATTATTGGGAAAACATACACAACAGCCTTTGTGTACTTCTGAGAAGCACAATGGGATGGATCTGAAAAGAACTATGAGTGGAAGAAAAATAGCAGCTAGCCCTACTCCATGAACGTTTTCACAAGAGCTTTCATAAGATTTCTTGCAGTTCTGTAATGCGTAAGTTCTAGAGCAGTTTTCACAATTCTTCTGGTACACAACCTCTTGTGTAAGCAGAATCTTCTTCACTTTTCTTGCACAACACTCTAGCACCAAACAGAAGACAGCCTTTCCATAAGCAAAGGATGACTTTCAATCCAACCGTATAGTATTAATAAAACAGGGTAAACTTCACCCATTAACCATGCAGAGTCCCAAACCTGATCAAAGAAAGCCTGTTGTGAGCTCCACCATAAATGAAGCTCAACAGTCAACTATCTCAGTCCAGAAGGAACACCCACACTGAATTATACATTCTGCACAGATCCAGGGCACACTATTATGTGTCTAATGAACATGGCTTGAAAGCACATCTTCTATAATCTCCAACCTTTCCATGTTGTATTCCTTATATCAAATGATAAAGCAGAATTAGATGCTTCAGAGGAGTTCCCCCTTGTATCGGTGCATCAACTCCCATAACCAAGCAGAACAATTGGTTAGATGTGTGTGAATGTTTCCCTTGAAAGTTTCATGGTCTAGCTCCCCGATGCTATCTCCAACACAGTCAAAACAAAGAGCTTAAGGAGATTTTGGAAGCTCCCAAGGTACCTGGTACTTTCTTCACTGCTATTTCAGAAAAAAGTGTTACTGGTACTGAAAGGAGGTTTCCCAGAGCAGTTGCCACAGCTGTGAGAGACTTTCCTTTGGCTCACGATCAGAGAAGCTAATAATCCTGATAGACTTGTGGTTCAGGGCACGAGGCCACAGTTCCTTAAGATGACTATTCTAAAGGAAATAAAAAGCAACTACCCAGTGCCAAGACACGGCCTGTAATTACTTCTGGCCATTAACTCTCTTGGTCAACAGTAATTCACCTTGTATTCGACACTCTAAGAAGAATAGTCTTTCCTTGCACCATTGTTTTATTATTTAATGTTTTATTGTTTGCTTTTATTTTTATGGTTACTGATTATTGTATTTTTCTGAATGTTTGAAAGTTGCCTTCAGGGACAGACAGAAAGGCAGAGTAAGAATTCCTGGATGAATAAAGTTGCAGCTTTGAAAAAGAAACGAGACATTTAGGGTGAGATTATGCAACCTGCTATGACTTAATTTTAAAGCCACCTACAGTGCAATCCAATGCATGTCTGCTTAGAAGTGTGTTCAATGGGACTTCCTCCCACAAAAGTGCATATAGGGATTGCAGCCCTAATAGTGTAAAATTAAAACCAAGTGAAGGAAAATTGTAAATGCAGAAGGAAGAAAAAGGAAAGACTGGGGAAGAGTAATGAGTTTGCTAGGAGCAGACAGAAAGCTAAGGGGGAGACCAAAAGTCATGTGTGCGCTATGCAGGACAGTAATATTATACTGTTTAAGTGTTGGGTTCACAACAGTTACTGTACCTCTGCATGGCACTCTGGTTGTTTCAGTACTTCCATATCAGAAATGCATTCTGCATGCTTTGATTTACAGTATAAGGGGGTCCCACATCTGTGGATTCAGTTAACTGTGGATCGAGTTCAGCCCCCCCCCCCCAGCACACACACCTCTGTGCACACTCCCTCTGGAGAGGAGTCCAAGTTCAGCAGAGGCTGAGGACATCCGTTCCCGGCCTCTGACAGGCTCAGACTGCGCTGTATAGCTCAAATAACACAACTTCCAGTTTCATGGAAAAACCGGAAGTGACTTTTAATGCCTTATGTTTGCCCATATCTGTGGTTTCAGGTATCTGCGGGGGATTCCGGAACGGAACTTCTGCAGATAAAGTGCATGCCTTATTCCATTACAATTGGTTTGTCTTTGGCATCAGAATAGGAGGGAAAGACAGGAGGACTCTTCCCAGTCTTAAAAAAAAAAATCTCACACAAGCATTGCACAAAGTTTGACTTTATATGACTCACCAGTGCTTCCTGTTAAATAAGCATTTCTTGATGTTTTCAATGTTGTTCCCCTTCCCACCTCTCCACCATGGAGACTATTGGGCCTATGCAATAAATTTAGATAAGTAAGCACATCACAGAGGATGCTGGCGGCAGGAGGGAGATGGTTAGAAGGACTTTGCAAGTTTCATCCACTGGCAAGATCCACTAACTAATGCACAAATTTCCCTCCCACATCTATTTTTGTAGCAAGATGCTGGAGGAATGAAATAGATACTGGGATAGCCAATGCAGTAATAAACAAACTCAGAGATATTCTGATGGACCCTAGCACCACTTTTATATGACTTTCTCAACTGCTAGTATTTGCAACCAGTAGCACGTTTCTAGAAGCTGCTGTGAGTTAAATTATCGTTTAGGGAGGAGGAAGAGAGAGAGAGTAAGCAAAGAGGCTCAGACAGTCAGCATTTTTCAAAAATTGTTCATGTGACACACTTAATTGCCTGCATACATAGTCAGTATTACATTTCCAGAAGCATTTTTTTAATTAAAGGTCAACTTATTTAATGCTAGGGAGAAATGGGAAAGCTGTGACTTGAAGGCATCCTGTAAGCGCTCTTTGTGTTTGAATAACCAAAACTAAACACAAGAACTGCCTTGCTGAATCAAATCAAACGCCATCCAATACAGCAATCCATTCTCTTTCCATGGCAGCCAAGATGCCTCCATGCACTTACAAGTCCTGCAATGGAGGCTACAGAAGTATGCTATCTGAACACAGAGTTTTCCATTAAGTTATCACAGCTGTAATCACTGACATATCTATCCTCTATAACAGGGGCATCCAAACTTTTTGGCAGGAGGGCCATATCATCTCTCTGACATTGTGTCAGGGGCCAGAAAAAAAAATTAATTTACATTTCAAATTTGAATAAATTTACATAAATAAATATATTAGAGGTGGAACTTACATGAATGAATGAAGGTCTTGCAATGGCTCAAGTCCTATAAAAGGCCTTGCACAAAGCAAGGCCAACCTTTCCTTTGCTGCCACTGCTGCACCACAGATGTGAAACAGCAAGCAGTGGAGGGAGCCCTTGTCCCACAGTTTATGCGAGAGGTTGAACAGTCTGAGAGCAGTGCTGTCAAGCCAGTGTGGGCTCCAGCAAGTCTCCAGAGGACCAGAAGCTAACTGCAGACTGGGGGCTCCCTGTGGGCCAAATTGGGAGACCTTAAGGGCTGCATGTGGCCCCCGGGCCGGGTTTGGGCACCCCTGCTCTATAAAAACTACCTTCAGTTGTCTTTGGGCAATACGAAAAGGACAGACCTCTCAGCACCCACACTTTCGGAAGGCACCAACTACTGCTGACCAGATAAGTCTTCTAATTTTGGGAAATCATTTATTTTTGGTAAAGCTAACTCAGTCATACTCTTACTGTGTCTGCTCTTTGAATGCTACTTTGTCTTTTTATTCATATTAGATTAAGATGCTCTATAAGTCTTACTTGAAGGATGAAGGAAAACAATATCCTTTGCTGTAAAGTCGCGGGCTTGAATTACTTTCAGGCAGTCAACAATCAAGCTAACAAACAGGGCCCAGGCCAGAAGAGGCCAGGATTCCATTGCAGAGAAGGCGCCTCAAACATGCGGATTTCTTGGGAGTTGTTTCTCTTTGTATCCAGAAGAAAAATGCACCTAAACAGGAGAAAATGAACAGGTGAGTAAATCCCAAAGTCAGATCTCACATCCTCACAATACTCAAGCACTGCAGTAAGAAAAGAAACTAGCTGTTATTCCCAGAAAAGGAACACTAACCAGGTGAAATTACACAGGCCTACAAAATTGAGGGTGAGAAAATTTTTTCCCAAATTTATGGTGATTCGATATACATTTTAGGTGCTGATTCCAAAAATGGCATTTTGCCCTATCACGTCTCATATTAGAGATATAGTATAGTGAATGGTTCAAGCAGCTTCCTCGTGAGGAAGCTGCTTGAACCATTCACTAAAGAGGCTATGCCATGTCTCCAAAACTAGATGTGACCGGGCAAAACGGATGCCATTTTTGGAATCAGCACCCCAAATATAACCAGGAATTGGTGTAACGTTTAAGGAAGCAAATGTGTGTTGGCCTGTGTAATTTTGGGTCTCTGCATATCTTGTAATGAAACACACTTTTGCGAGGGGGGGGGTCATTAAGAACATAAGAACATAAGAACAGCCCCACTGGATCAGGCCATAGGCCCATCTAGTCCAGCTTCCTGTATCTCACAGCGGCCCACCAAATGCCCCAGGGAGCACACCAGATAACAAGAGACCTCATCCTGGTGCTCTCCCCTACATCTGGCATTCTGACTTAACCCATTCCTAAAATCAGGAGGTTGCGCATACACATCATGGCTTGTACCCCATAATGGATTTTTCCTCCAGAAACTCGTCCAATCCCCTTTTAAAGGCGTCTAGGCTAGACGCCAGCACCACATCCTGTGGCAAGGAGTTCCACAGACCGACCACGCGCTGAGTAAAGAAATATTTTCTTTTGTCTGTCCTAACCCGCCCAACACTCAATTTTAGTGGATGTCCCCTGGTTCTGGTATTATGTGAGAGTGTAAAGAGCATCTCCCTATCCACTCTGTCCATCCCCTGCATAATTTTGTATGTCTCAATCATGTCCCCCCTCAAGCGTCTCTTTTCTAGGCTGAAGAGGCCCAAATGCCGTAGCCTTTCCTCATAAGGAAGGTGCCCCAGCCCCGTAATCATCTTAGTCGCTCTCTTTTGCACCTTTTCCATTTCCACTATGTCTTTTTTGAGATGCGGCGACCAGAACTGGACACAATACTCCAGGTGTGGCCTTACCATCGATTTGTACAACGGCATTATAATACTAACCGTTTTGTTCTCAATACCCTTCCTAATGATCCCAAGCATAGAATTGGCCTTCTTCACTGCCGCCGCACATTGGGTCGACACTTTCATCGACCTGTCCACCACCACCCCAAGATCTCTCTCCTGATCTGTCACAGACAGCTCAGAACCCATCAGCCTATATCTAAAGTTTTGATTTTTTGCCCCAATGTGCATGACTTTACACTTACTGACATTGAAGCGCATCTGCCATTTTGCTGCCCATTCTGCCAGTCTGGAGAGATCCTTCTGGAGCTCCTCACAATCACTTCTGGTCTTTACCACTCGGAAAAGTTTGGTGTCATCTGCAAACTTAGCCACTTCACTGCTCAACCCTGTCTCCAGGTCATTTATGAAGAGGTTGAAAAGCACCGGTCCCAGGACAGATCCTTGGGGCACACCGCTTTTCACCTCTCTCCATTGTGAAAATTGCCCATTGACACCCACTCTCTGCTTCCTGGCCTCCAACCAGTTCTCAATCCAGGAGAGGGCCTGTCCTCTAATTCCCTGACTGTGGAGTTTTTTCAGTAGCTTTTGGTGAGGGACCGTGTCAAACGCCTTCTGAAAGTCCAGATATATAATGTCCACGGGTTCTCCCGCATCCACATGCCTGTTGACCTTTTCAAAGAATTCTATAAGGTTTGTGAGGCAAGACTTACTCTTACAGAAGCCATGCTGACTCTCCCTCAGCAAGGCCTGTTCGTCTATGTGTTTTGAGATCCTATCTTTGATGAGGCATTCCACCATCTTACCCGGTATAGATGTTAGGCTGAGCGGCCTATAGTTTCCCGGGTCCCCCCTCTTTCCCTTTTTAAAAATAGGCGTGACATTTGCTATCCTCCAATCTTCTGGTACCGTGGCAGTTTTGAGGGACAAGTTGCATACCTTAGTCAAGAGATCTGCAACTTCATTCTTCAATTCCTTAATAACCCTTGGGTGTATGCCATCAGGGCCCAGTGACTTATTGATCTTTAATTTATCAATGAGGTCTGAAACATCTTCTCTTTTAACCTCTATCTGACTTAACTCCTCGGTCAGGTGGGGCCGTTCGGGCAGCGGTATCTGCCCGAGGTCTTCTGCCGTGAAGACAGATGCAAAGAACTCATTTAATTTCTCTGCCATCTCTAAGTCTCCTTTTATCTCCCCTTTCCCTCCCTCACCATCCAGAGGGCCAACCGCTTCTCTGGCGGGTTTCCTGCTTCTAACATATTTGAAGAAGCTTTTATTATTCCCCTTAATGTTGCTGGCCATGCGTTCCTCATAGTCTCGCTTGGCCTCCCCTATCACCTTCTTACATTTCTTTTGCCACAGTTTATGTTCCTTTTTATTCTCTTCATTAGGGCAAGACTTCCATTTACGGAAGGAAGCTTCCTTGCCCTTCACAGCCTCTCTAACTTGGCTGGTTAGCCATGCGGGCACTCTCCTGGATTTAGTGGAACCCTTCTTTCTTTGCGGTATACACCTCTGCTGGGCCTCTATTACTGTTGTTTTAAGCAGCCTCCATGCACTCTGGAGAGACTGGACTCTTTTTACCCTCCCTTTCAACCTCCTTCTAACCAGCCTCCTCATTTGAGGGAAGTCCGCCCGTCGGAAGTCAAGGGTTTTTGTTAGAGATTTGCCTGGTATTCTTCCCCCAACGTGCACGTCAAAACGGATCGCAGCATGATCACTGTTCCCCAATGGCTCAGTAATGTTTACATCTCTAACCAGGTCCTGCGTACCGCACAAAATTAAATCCAGAGTCACCTGTCCTCTGGTGGGCTCCGTGACTAGCTGATCTAAGCCACAGTCATTTAGCACGTCAAGAAATCCGGTTTCCTTATCGTGACCAGAACACAAATTGACCCAGTCAATATGAGGATAATTGAAGTCCCCCATGATTACAACCCTGTCCCCATTACAGAGGGGGTACCATTTCTCAAGGCAGTGCAAACACATATGCTTTGCATATATTAGGTCTCAGGTTCTTACCATCATCAGTTAAAAAATCTTCAGTAACAAGGATAAAAAAGGTTTTTGCACAAGACCCTGAACAGAGTAGGAGGATAAACAGTCTTGAAATAAATGTCCTGATGGTCTGACTGGGGGTCACTATACAGTATGGTTTCTCTGTGCACACTCACATCATCCTTACATGTAATGGTGTGTATTTTAAACACAGATACATTAAACAGAGATGCTCATTACTCATATGTCTCCATTTGCAGACCTCCTGCACTGTCTCCTATCCATCTTTGTTGCAGCCCTCCAGCCCGCTTCCTGCCTGCTACCTAAAGTACGCTTGCTTGAAGGCTAGTGCTTTCAAACCTTCCTTTAGATTGCACTGAGTAGAATCGCTTCTGTTTGTGTCCCAGGATGCCATGCAATGACACTGTAAGTAGATTCACTTTGCTCCACAGTTCTGGGTATCCATGTTGGCAGCGAGAATGTATCCCCCATGGATATGGGGGGGACAACTGTAATTAAGTGGGACCTGATTGTACATAGAGGAACTATAAGAAATAGCTGCAAGCAGTGTCCACTTACGTGAGCAGCTAGAGTTTTTTAAGCTGTCCAACAAAGGGTGACTGCAGACAAATGACACAGATATTTTGGGGCACAGCAATTGTTACTTAGAATCTCTAGAACAGGGGTGTAAAACATAAGGCCTTTTTATCTGGCACTCAGGCTCTCAGCTGTTGAGCAGTGCTGAGGTGTTACTGCTGAAAGGGCAGCCAGCATGATAATTGGGCTCCTCCATATCTTGAAATATGATCAAGATTTGCATATTTTGTCTTCTGTCATTTGCAGTTAATGAGTTCCTAAGTGAGAAAAAGTGCTTATTTTTGGTTAAGACCTGTTTAATGACATCACTTCCTGCCTAATGACATCACTTCTGGCCCTTAGTGGGCATCATGAAAGCTATTTGGCCTTCTGTATGAAACGAGTTTAACACCTCTGCTCTAGAACCGCTTTTCCATCTTCAGAGATCCAAAAAGATGCAAGGGCAATTCCTGGAGCTGAGCTGATCAAATCAAGCTGAACATTGGAAGAGCTAGGAAATACCTAGAAAGTAATGTTCAGAAGTAACCAAACCTAGAAACAAAAAGCTACAATCAGAAACACTGCAGAAAAATTAATCAACAGTAAATAGCTAATTCTTGTTGATTCAAATGTATAGAAGTAAAATGTACAGGAGGTCTGGCTCAGTTGGTAGAGCTGCCGCCTTGTATGCCTGAAGATCTGAGGCTGCCAGTATGAAACAATCGGAAGTACCCGAGAACTGACGACACGCTGATATACTGATGAGCTGACCCTCAGTGGCAGAGAGGAGTTGCCCTCAAGTGGAGCATGGGAGGCAAAGGGCCAGACAGAGGCCAGACCAGGAAGGAATCCAGCTGGAACGAGGAGTTCTATGAAAGACTAGAACTATTCCATTGTAAAAAAAACCCTACGGGGGTTTAGAACAGCCTGCCTATGGAAACAGCCTTGGATTAAAGTCTGAGGAGAAATCTGATGACCAAAGAAAGGTGGTATATAAATACCTGTATAAATAAATAAATACATGAACAGAAATTGACAATGTATCCAAGTGCATTTCCTAAATGGTATGTTGTAAAAGTTATCTGAGTTTCTTATCAATTTCAAAAAAATTATAACTTGCTTCCCGGGTTTTATATTGTTCAGATCAAAAAAGAGCTATGAAATCTGTCTTGGCTTCTACACATGGCACTGGATGAATTTTACATTGCGCTGCAAGCTTTTCCCCCCAAACAGAGAAAGAACACAGAACGGTCGAGGTCACTTATTCCTATTTACCCTTCACTGCATAATAAAACAGATTGCTATTCTGATCAAGCGGGATGCCATCACTCTAGGCAATGCCTGCAATAATGTCTAGGTGATAAAAATCAATGGCTGGTCTAAAATATGATCCTTGAACATTCATTTCAATAATGAAATCCCTTTACCACACCTTCATTGTACCATCACTGCACGTACCTCACATATTCGAGCAACTGAAGCCATGCTAAGTGTAGACTGTCCCTGGAATTTTTTAGGCAAGCCTTTACACCTTTAGTGCTTGCTCTGATATAATAAAGGTGTTCTCCAACATTCTTTACTGAGCCAATTTAAAGGTTTGATCCTGCTCTACATCTTGCATATTAACTTTGCGAGGAGATAGAATTGTCAAAATTATGTTTACATCTCAACCACACTGAGCAAGATAGCTGATGCCAAACAATAACAGTTTGATCCACAATCTATTCAAGCAAATGGGTTATTCTATCCCATCATCCACTGTATCTACTATTCAGAGTATAGCATCAAGTTATTAGGTCCAATGAAGTTGGTGGGACTTAAGCAGTCCTTAAATCACACAGTCCTACAAAATTGAGGGTCAGAAAAGTTTTTCCCCAAACTTTATGGTGGTTTGATATGAATTTGGGGTGCTGATTCCAAAAATGGCATCCATTTTGCCCTCTCACATCTAGTTTTGGAGATATAGTATAGCCTCATTAGTGAATGGTTCAAATCGCTTCCTCATAAGGAAGCCATGGTGTATGCTTCCTCATGAGGAAGCTGCTTGAACCATTCACTAAAGAGGCTATGCCATGTCTCCAAAACTAGATGTGATAGGGCAAAACGGATGCCATTTTTGGAATCAGCACCCCAAATATACCCAGGAATTGGTGTAACGTTTAAGGAAGCAAATGTGTGTTGGCCTGTGTTATCATCACAGGTGGTGTGGATTATGGGAGGAATTTGTGGGACACTTCTACCCCATACACTTATTTCTTAAATAACATGGCAAACCTGACCTGTATAACCAAGATAACCTATATAACCAATTACATGACCTATATAACCAAGTAGGCACATGGAAAGGGAATATAAAGGTGGCTAAACCCTGGGTATATCTGGGCTGGTTCAGGCAGCACTGGAAAAGATCACCACCTGAACTCAGAAGATCTACTGCCAATGAGTGAAGATAGTACTGAACTAGACTGATCAATGGTGTGACTTGATATAAGGCAACTTCCTATGTTTAGGAGTAACTGAGGAAAAGACTAAGAAGAAGATGAGAGAGCTAAAGTCCAGAGCTCCCTCACATTTGAACTGACTCCCCATTTTCCACCAGTGAGGCAACTTCCTTGATAAGGGTGCCTTGCTTCTGAGGGAGCAACAGCTCTACACCAAAGTTCTTGGCTGGTTACCTCAGACAGTCAGCTAAATGAGCTTGACTGTTCTAGAAGGTTTGGCTAGCCAATCACCAGTTGCAGTGGCGTAGCTAAGGGGGTGCACGGGGTAGCAGTTGCACCGGGTATCAAGCTGTAGGGGGGCAACAAGCTGAACTTGACACTAGTGACCAAAATTGTGAAAATCTTAGTATGTATGAATAATACCATCATGTTATATATCATTGAAAAGGTAATTTAATGCAAAATGCAATGAAACAAACAGCATTGGAATATCTGTATTCTATCAAAAGTTATGGCCATCTAACCAGAAAATGAAAACACAACTGCTTTTATGGAACAAAAAGTAGATTTGCTTAACTCCAAACTGACCGATGAGACTGATTGTTCTGAGTGCCAATGAGATGTTATTATGATACAGCATGGAACCAATAACTTTTTATTTGTTTATTTAATTCATTAAATCTGATTTTGTCATGGAGGGGGAGCCACAAAATCTTCTTTGACCCCAGGTAGCAGATAGATGCCTTAGCTATGGCACTGACTGGGGGGGAGGCAGCAGAGCAAGTGGGTGGTGAGCTGCTGGGGGGAGGAGGTGGGTTCCTCCCATTTTTCTCCTTTAAAAAAACCTGGACATGACATCACTTCTGGCTGTGACATCACTTCTGGGGCAACATTTTGAGCTTGGCACCAGGCTATACGATCATTAGCTTTGCCACTGACCAGTTTCTTCTTCACCAACAGCAATCATACTCTTCTCCCTAATCAGCAACTGCCATCTTTTAAAAGAAATAGCTCCCAGCATGCCAGGGATATAATATTAAAAGGAAACAAGGTGCAGTTCAAACATTATGCTCAAGCTGGCCCTGCCCATGTATTACTGGGGACATAAAAAAAGGACATCCCTCTCCCCCACCTGGTACACTCCTAATTGCATAGCGGTGGTGGTTCATCTACTCACACTCACTATTACATTAAAAGTAGATTGTCCAAACTACCCCCCTCACATACATACCATCCCCACATGTGATTAAGGGCCCAATCTAGAGCCTTGCGTGCTGGCTCACCACCGGTGTGCACTGTCGCAATCGTATCATTTGTGTGCCCTACCGCAGGCCCAATGCTGGAGCTAGCCCAGTGGGAGCCCACGCTGGGCCAGCTCTGGTGCTGGGCCCACGCCCCGCCTCTCAGCAGCTCGCCCAAACTGCCAGGCAGCAGAGAGGTGAGTGGGGCAGGGGGAGATGGTATTCCAGGGCAGGGGGAGGTATGGGAGGGGAGGGAGGAGCCACCACGGATTGCCTGGTGCGCACAGAATACCACGGCAGCCATTTTTGGTGCTGTAGAAATCCTATGTACTGGGTAGCTCAGGATACGGCTGTAAGAGCTCACTGCTGGCTGGGGCCAGTTCCGACATCCCATAGGAACCAGTCCACTACTTAAGAGTCTGTCCTCCCACAGTCAAAATAACAGGGCCCAAAACAAAGAGTCCTTGCTGTGTGAAGTAGCACAGTACATTGCTGAGTGCAGATGAAACCCTAACAATTGTCACCATAGACATTATTGCAGAAGTTAATTCTATATTTAATTATTCTGTGCACACACAAGCGAACCACTAGGATAGCCCAAAGTAAACAAGCTAAATGATGCAACTGAAAACACAGCCACCAAGGCCCTCTTCCCAGCTCCTGTTGTAGAAAGCTTCTAAGTGATAAAGCCAGAAACTGGAGATAAAAAGGCAGCTAAAAAAAGTGCAATCTGGAAAAATCTCAAGGGGGAGAATACCAAATACACGAAACCTGCCCTAGGGCAGAGTTATTCTAACAAGCTGTATGCATATTACCACTAACTCCCAAAGCTTAAGCAGACAAGTTATCTGAATCATAGACACAGCTGCTTTCATAGTGAAAGCATATTTACATGCTTAACTAGGGAGACTATTTGCAATTCATATTTGTGACAGCTGCTTTAAGTGAAGAGAAAGCAAGAAGGAGTGGAAAGAGATAAAACAAGAGCTTACAAGATGAGAATTCTTCATTCCACATGATTCAGATATTTGGCTGAGATAAAGGCTTTCAAGAAAGTGCATGTTTTCTTATGCAGCATCAGGAAATCAAGTAAAGTAAAAATCAAATGACCTGTGCTCCGAAATAGCATTTCATTCTCTGCAGCAACATTGCAAGAATAGAGGAAACAACCTCCAGGGAGGGAGGCTGTAGAGAGTTCAAAAAGTTCTGTCTAAAAATGAGCAACCACCCATTCCAGACTCCCACCACCAGCTTAAAGTTACTCATTAAGTAGAACTGCAAAACCTTCCTCTTATATCCCAAGGGACATGTCTCTTATGTCCCAAGGGAAGATCAGATAATCTTGGGCAGGAGGTCTGGCTCAGTTGGTAGAGCTGCCACCTTGTATGCCTGAAGATCTGAGGCTGCCAGTTCGAAACAATCGGAAGTACCCGAGAACTGACGATAAGCTGATATACTGATGAGCTGACCCTCAGTGGCAGAGAGGAGTTGCCGTCAAGTGGAGCGTGGGAGGCGAAGGGCAGGGCCAGAGAGAGGCCAGACCAGGAAGGAATCCAGCTGGAAGGAGGAGTTCTATGAAAGACTAGAACTATTCAATTGTAAAAATCCCTACAGGGGTTTAGAGCAGCCTGCCTATGTAAACCGCCTTGGATTAAAGTCTGAGGAGAAATCTGACGACCAAAGAAAGGTGGTATATAAATGCCTGTATAAAAAAAATAAAAAAAATAAACCAGGAACCATAGTTGGACTGAAGGAGGAGGTGATTTTGAGACTACAGTTCCCTATTTGTCAACCAACATAATCCTGCATAATCCTGCCATTTCTGAAATTACCCTGAGATTTACACTCCCTTATATTTCCACAAGAACAGTGACAGACATTACAACATGCTTCCCACACAATCCATTACCAGAGGTTCTTCAACCTCTGGGGCAGCGGTTTTCAGTTAGTGTGCCGCAGGGCCAAAGGAGGCAGGCAGCAGCCGTGGGCGGGAGAAATGGCTGCTTTGACCCTCATGCAGCAGCAGCAAAAAGGGAGCAGCTGCTTTGCAACTCCTGCTGTGAGCAAGGGGAAGGCTGCAACCCGATCCTCCTTTAGCTAGGAGTAAGCCACATTATGGGCCTTACTTCTGAGTAGACACGCCTAGGATTGGGTATCAAGTCCCTTACCTGCCCTGCCTGCTGACTGGGCAACCAGAAAAGCCTGGAAGAGGTCTGGGCGGAGTGAGAAGGAGGAAGCCGGGGCAGGCAAGCAGGTAGGAAGCCAGTGAGCCTGCTGAGGCCACCAGCCTAAGAATGGGCTGGCTGAGGGTCCAGGAAAGTCCCTTTTCCTTGCCATAGTTGCCTGCAGCTCTCCAAAGCAACCCTCCCTGCCTTGCCTTTGCCTTTCAGAGGAGGGGCGCTGGGCCACAATCCTATCCACACTTTCCTGGGAGTAAGCCCCATTGACTATAATGGGACTTACTTCTGAGGAGATATGCCTGAGCTGGGCTGGGCTGGGCTCTCAAGTTCCTCTCCTAGCCCCACTTTCCTGGGAGTAAGCCCCATTGACTATAATGGGATTTACTTCTGAGTAGACATGCCTGAGCTGGGCTCTCATTCCTCTCCTAGCCCTACTTTCCTGGGAGTAAGCCCCATTGACTATAATGGGACTTACTTCTGAGTAGACATGCCTATGATTGGGCAAAGTGTCTACTAGTCACACTTTTTTCTGAAATACAGGAGCAGGCAATGGGGGGGGATGTGAGGCAAATGATTCTGGACCTTTGGAAGGTGTGGACCAGTGAGGGGAGGGATAGCAGGAGAGGTGCTAACTGCAATTATGAGATGAGGGGGGAATGTCTCTGTGGGAGGGGGTGGGTGTGGGAGAGGAGGAGAGAGAAGTGCCAATTGCCTGCTCTTGTATTTGAGAAAAAAGAGTGCAACCAAAAGCCCAGTCCTAGGCATGTCTACTCAGAAGTAAGTCCCACAGGCACATTCCCTCCCCCCCAAGTCTTTGACTGCAATCCTAACCACACTTTCCTGAGAGTAAGCCCCATTGAACAAAATAGGACTTACTTCTGAGTAGCCCTGGTTAGGATTGTGCCCTTTGTCAAGTAATGATTTAATTGTATTAATTATATTAATTAAAAATTAATTGTAATATAGTAATTTAATGTAAGTAAAAAACTGGGAGTGTGCCTTGACAATTTTAGTGCCTTGACAGTGTGCCGTGAGCTGAAAAAGGCTGAAAATGGCTGCTCTGGGGTATGAGCCCAATGAGGTCACAAAGCCTCACTGGGGAGGAGGGATGCAGCAACCTTTCAAAGCCTGTATAAGAAACAGCTTAGATCCAATCCAATAATGATACTGCCTTATCAAAACTGAGTTCTTGATATAATCCTTTGTGCTATACCGCTTTGTGAACTTTTAGTTGAAAAGCGGTATATAAATACTGTTAATAAAATAATAATAATAATAATAATCCTGTGCAGCTTCTTCTTGCTGTCTTGCCCTGCAGCTCCTAAGGCTGGCCCTCCTTGGGCTGCTACCTCACAGGGTTGTTGTGAAGACACAAGAAGTAGGGGAAATGAGGTGGGTGGGGGCAGGGGATAGCGGATTGGATGGGGGGAGTTGGCAGTGAGTCCCCAGTCTCATACTTTATTTGGGTTATTTCTCTTGGCTTCTTATATTGGCTTGTATCAGCTTGCCTCAATTTCCCCTTGCCACTTCCTTCCAATTGCTTTTGGCCTTGCTTTGCTGTCCACAGGTCTCCTCAGCCTCCATGTTAATCTGTTTCTTTGACAGTTTCTTCCTCTCCCAATGCTCTCCTTACATTGTTTTCCTCTTTGATGGTTGCTATTTTTAAGCACCACTATTCCAATTTAAATGTGGCTGTTCAACATGCTTTTCACTCCGATCATATTATTTATTTATACCATTCTCTTCAGTGCTTCCTCTTTTTTCTTGTCTTCACTTTAAGCTTCTTGAATGTACTTTTGAAAGTTTCCACGGCCATGGTCCTCTATCGCCTCTCTGCGTACTCCTTCCTGGAATGTTTGCTCTGTAGGGAATGATCTACTTAAAAGCTGTATGCATTTCCATGCTCAATTTGAAGGTATGTGTTTTGTACCTTTAAAGCCCTAAAAATTTTGGGATCAGAATATCTAAGGCCACTGTTCCCTGTATATGTTCCCTCAAGCACTCGGTTCATCATCAGACACCTTCTCTGAGCACCCCCAGTGACTAAGGTACATTGGGTGTCTGCCAGGATCAGCTGGGGCACCAACCTTATGGAATGCCCTTCCTAGGGAGGGTCACTAGGCCCCCTTCTCTATGGCCCTTCAGATACCACACTAAAAACTTAGCTTTTTAGGAGATCATTGCAATAAATTGGCACCCACACTTTTGTACCTTTGGCTGGTCTATTTTATCCTGCTGCTTTTGCTCCATTAGTCTCTGCTGTTGTAATTATTTGTTTTTGTTTTAAAATAAAAATTTGTTTTGTTTTATTTTAGGTTTCCTTTTGATGGAAGTCACTTTGAATTATTTTTAAGAGCAGCAGGGAAAATGGCTGTGTGTTTTTTAAAAAAATATTTTTTTAAAAAAGTCCTGTCTGTTCCTCTTTTCCCTTGCAGCTCTCTACCACGAGACATGTGGCTGCCTTCATTACTACCTTCAAGAAACTTCTTAAGACACATGGGGATGTTTCCAGAGAAAATCAGTCATGGATAAGGACCATTGAAAACAATGAGACAAGCTAAGAATTGCTAACTAGCTTTCCATTAATTTCAATTCCATTTCAATTAACAAAGTCACTACCAGCTTTCTTTGGATATAACCTATTATTTCACTCTGGCTTTTCCTGATTGACCCTCCTTGCCTTTTGCTCTTCTCCAGATGAGTCCTATCTTTGATTAGGCTGTAAGCCTGTGGGCAGAAACCACTTCACTTTTAATTACTGAACAGTACCTAGTGGTTTTAGGAACTTAAATACACAGACACACACACACACACACACACACACTCTCTCTCTCTCTCTTTCACAGCAGTGGTTCACCAAGGCTCTTTCAGGCTTTTCACAGGTGCTAAGCTCCATGAAGATGGAGAACTTATTTGAATGAAACCAAATGGATTTCTGAGGGCTGGGGGGGGGGGAATTTTCCTATCACTAAAGCCGATGGCCTTGGACAACCTCTGGAATGGGGAAATGTTTTTAGATTCTTTTCAGATTGTGCAACCTGAGGATCTGGAGGGGCTCCTTGCAACTGTAAGACTGTCCACCTGCACTCTCAATCCTTGCTCATCCTAGCTCAGGAGTCACTTAACTTTTCAGCCAAAGGGCCACATCAAATACCTGCCACAGTGTCGAGGGCCGGAAAAAATATATTAAATATAAAATTTAAATAAATACATTAGAGATAGAACTTAGATGAATGAATAAATGATTGAATGGACTCAAATGTCCAGGACTTCTCCAAGCACCAACATAGCCCAAGAAATAAAGCACACACTTAAATGGACCCCCATTCCCCCACCTCACAAGCACAACTCTGGTTGTGTTTGATCACCTGGGCGAGAGGCTCTCAGGGGATCAGACGCTGGCCACAGGCCGGATACAGGCTTTCTGCAGGTGGCATCTGGCCCCTGGGTCGGGGTTTAGGGACCCCGTCCTAGCTTATAAAATCTGCCAGAGGGGCTGACCAAGTAGACATGGAGGTCAATCAATTTATCATTTGTTAAGGACATTCTGCCTTTGTGCCTTAAGACAGGGGTAGCTACCTTCCACTGAAGAATACCTTCTACTTCCACCTTCTACCTTCCACTTCCATGCCCTGAGATCTGCCAGGGAGGCCTTTCTACATGTTCCACTGCTGTCTGAGGTGCAATTTGTTGGACACACAATAGGTACTTCTCAGTGGTAGCTCCCTCCCAATGGAACTCCCTCCTATGGGAAGTTCATTTTGCTTCTTTCCTCCCAGAGTTCCAGGGAATATTAAAGACATACCTATGACTGGCTTTCCCCAATTACCATTTTTCATTTTCTTCCACTGTTCCAAATTTGGTGTGCTGCTCCTGTTGATCTGATGTTGTTGTTCCTTATCTGCAGTTTGTTTTCTATTTTTATTTTATACTATAGGTCACCCTGAATTTGCATTCTCTGAATGCACCCTGAATGACGCATTCCCGGCACCACCTGGCAGGACAAAGTTCCAAACACAGTCCTGGAACGTGCTGGAATCCCTAGCATGTATGCACTGCTGAAACAGAGACGCCTGCGTTGGCTCGGTCATGTCGTGAGAATGGATGATGGCCGGATCCCAAAGGATCTCCTCTATGGAGAACTCGTGCAAGGAAAGCGCCCTACAGGTAGACCACAGCTGCGATACAAGGACATCTGCAAGAGGGATCTGAAGGCCTTAGGAGTGGACCTCAACAAGTGGGAAACCCTGGCCTCTGAGCGACCCGCTTGGAGGCAGGCTGTGCAGCATGGCCTTTCCCAGTTTGAAGAGACTTTGCCACCAGTCTGAGGCAAAGAGGCAAAGAAGGAAGGCCCATAGCCAGGGAGACAGACCAGGGACAGACTGCACTTGCTCCCAGTGTGGAAGGGATTGTCACTCCCGAATTGGCCTTTTCAGCCACACTAGACGCTGTTCCAGAACCACCATTCAGAGCGCGATACCATAGGCTTTCAAGACTGAAGGTTGCCAACAACAACCCTGAATTTAAGAATTCAGGAGAAAAATTTAAAAAATAAATACTGATAACGGACCTCAGGCACCCAAATATTCTTATAATTTTACTGAATTCAGAGTTAACCCATAAATCCACTGCATTAATCCACGAAGGAATCAGAGACTCTTCCAATAATGCATGGTGGCCCTCAGAAAGCACACTATATTACTCATTGCGATGATTATAATACTATCCCACAAGAACATCTAGAGAATCACTAAAGATGAACACAATATGTGGTCATAGAACTGTGATGCTGGAACCAATCATGCTGCTAGAAGGGATCTAGTCTTCTACATTGTCAAAATCCTTCATGCTCACACAGCCCAACAGATTAGTTCATATCATCCTGATTACACTGTGCTACAAAGCAGAAACAGAACTCTGCCAAGTAACAAAGCTACAGGTATGCATCTTAACTATACATGGATCTTTTGTACTAAAAAGTAAATCTAACTGGTTCAGGCAAGTGAGCTGCATTATATAGCAAAGGAACCACAACTTCTTGGGCGATTTAAAAAAAGAAAGAAAAACAATGTACAGTATTTAAACCATACAACCTGAATACAAACTATTCATGACACTCTGGCATAAAGTGAGCTCATCCTTGCTAACTTGTAACTGTCAGCTTTCCCCAGCTCACAGTGAGCAGCACACATCTTCTCCAAAGTTCAGAGAGTTCCTCTCTGCCCCTTTGCAAAGAGCTACTGAAGTCAGCCGGAAAATTTGCCACAAAGCAATACAATTGTTCGTTTGTTAGATCAAATTAAGACGGAGACATGTTGTCGTTGAGACAATCAAAAGTGGGGGAAATAAAACTGTAGCCGCCTCCTTCCCATGTGCATCAGCAACAATGACATTTCTAAGCCACTTGCATACTGGGCAGGATTGAGACTCGTGGCATTTTGCTTGCCCATCCTCATCACTGGCCCTCAATCATACTCCAGTCGTCCTTCAGCAACTTACAGGTTCACAAGCTATCCAAACTGTACTCATATATGCTTCTGAACCAAGTATCACTTGCAGAAATAGAAGCATGTCAGTGATTAAGAGTCTAGCAGGTCTTCTTGATTACAACAGACATGACAAACAAATCTGAATTAAAATTACAGCATAGTTCCCACCCGAAATGTACTTCAGTTCCATTACAGATAATTCTCTCTATGCATTTTTCCCTTCATATCTTCATCTCTTTAATAACATGTTCAGACTAACAAAAAGTTACATTCCCCAGCCTGCCAAACTCAGCCTGCCAAAAAAGCCTAAATTTTTAGGTTTGAAAGCTATAATTAGTGCATTTAATCCAATAATTAATCACATACTTTAAATGTGGATTTTTAATCTGACCTGTCTCTTGCAAAAGAGTGTACATTGCTACCAACATTGCTGCAAATCGCACAGGCAGATTTCTCGAGTCAGAGAGTGCATTTCGTAGGAGTTTCCTCATTCAAAAACGTTGTCTGTTTGGGGTATTTCAGTTAACAAGAAAAGCTTGATTAACATTGGATTGGCATCACCCCCCCCCCCCAATAAATTAATATACTGAAATTGTTACTTGAATAAATCAATCGATTGCCTAAAAATGTTTGGCTACCCTATTTTATGCATTCTGCTCTTTCTAGGTGGTTTGTGTTCTACATATCTTAAATTCTGTGCACACTTTCCTCAAACTAAGCCCCACTAAACACAGTAGGACTTCTCAGTGAACACATATAGGACTCTGCTGTTAGATTGTATAATAATATTCAATGCTATCAAAGTTACAGAACCAAAAAGAATCATAAACAGAAGTAACACATTTTATTTTCATTTTTATTGTTTACAAACATGCAAGTTAAATCTGCAGGGAGGGGCTATAATCACAGGAGGAGCAATTCAGAGAGTGGAGAAATAGGAGATAGGGAAAGAGTTGAACACTTCCCACATTCATTTGTCCATTTAAATTCGTTCCCTTAAAAAAAAACAATGGTGATAGTTGCATTTTTTTTGTATGCAACATCTAGTTCACCTCAGAGACTTCCATCTGAAAAATAGAAGTAAGGGCTTTGTATAAAGCATTTTAACTCAGTATATGTTAGAGCAGCGGTTCTCAAATTCTCATGGAGAGTTCCTGGGGATCACGTTGCTCAGGAAGCTGCAGGGACTGGCATTTACTTACCATTACTTAAATAATTATTGTCCAAATAACTGAACAAAATCCATGCAGGCAACGGCCGACCCTTTTGCCACACTGTTTCTCAATGCTTCACCTTTCACTGTAACCTGTTGTATAACCACCATCGGCAAATGAAAACACTCTGAGGCAGATCTCTACAACAATCACCACATGACTTTTTTTTCACAATGCAGAAATTCTTCCTGTTACTGGTGTATTTGGAAAAGTTTTGCTTGGTTTCCACCAAAGTAAGAACAAATTGCAGACAAATAAGGAGGGGGGAGGGAATGGGCTGGAATAGATTGGATGAAATTTGATAAAGGGAGAGACCTGCCTTTTTTACATCAAAACAACTAAAATCATACTTCTACTTGGGAAATGTCTTTCTGCCAAGCAGTGGTGTGGAAGAGGATGTGAGAGGTCATAGCTGACACGCTCAATATGAAGACCTTTCCAGATGTTTAAATATTTAGCTTAATGTTATTCTAAGTGCTACAGTCATACTAACTCCATTTTAGCATCACCAGGTGACATATCCCATTTGTTCAGTTACAGAAGCCACCTGAAAAAACGACAACCTGAAATGTGGGATCCACTTTAATATTTTTTAATCCTATACGCCTGTCTTTCTGCCGTTCCTTCTAAGGCAATCAGAAGTAAGGACCTTTAACAGTACTTGAACATCTTTTTCTACATAACTACTAAGCCAAACAGGAGGCCTACCCTCCTTCGCCTCTGCTTACCAAGATATACAAGTGGGGTTGCAGCAGTGACATCACAACTTAGTTTAGAGCGGGGGAGGCAAACATTTTGACAGGAGAGCCACATCATCACTCAGACACTGTGTCAGGGACTGGGGGGGGGGGGGAGAATTAATTTACATTTCAAATTTGAATAAATTTACATAAATGAATACATTAGAGACAGTACGAATTTTACTGACCTTGTTTATAATACACGTGAGAACTATAATACAGGCATGCAGAACCACATAAGAATTTTGAACTGTTTGCCACACACCTCTTTCACAGTGAAAACATACAGACCAAGCCAGAAACACATGGAGACATAACTTGTTCAGAGGTGATGGGGGGTGGGTGGGTTAAAATAAGGCCCAGGGAAAAGCAGAAAACACATGGAGACTACAAAAAGCCTTGCTTTAACTCAGCCTGACACTTGTGATTGGCAGTCACAACCAGGAGTTGCGGGCCAGCATGGGCGCCAACAGTCTCCAACAGGCCAGAGGCTCATTGGAGACAGAGGGCTTGCTGTGGGCCAGACTGGGGGACCCTGAAAGCCACAAGGTTTGCCCGCCCCTGGTTTAGAGTATGATCCACTTTTGTTACTGCATGGCTATTCCAGCAGTAATGTTGATCACACTATCTTCCTGAAGTTTCCTTACTTCTACATTTGTTCAAGCTTATGTTCTCTTTTAGTCTTTTTCCTCTTTCTTCCAGAGCAGGCTTTATGAACAATGGTTTACATTTGTTCTATATTTGTGTATACGGGTACAATGACAAATAAATTTTCTTTTCTATTCTATACAGTATATTGTATTTCATGCCTTCTCCACCCCAACTTCAATCTTCTCTCTCCCCAACACCTCAATTCTTTTTAGGTTTTTCGTTTTGTTTTCAACTTTCCAGTCTCTCTCTCCCTTCCAAGCCTTGGGAAAGGTCAAATACACTCTGCCTGTTCCCAGGTCTGTGTAGGCTTCATTATATCACATTGTCATCAGCAGGACCCAGAGCAGACACGGTGAAGGAGTTCACCATCCCACCTCAATTACGGTAAGCAAGTATGGTCAAATAGTCAAACACAATTAGTGTACTAATTACTCTCTGAAAAGTAGACCATCTAGTCTTGCTGCTAATTAGAAGTGGAGTTCATGGGCTCAGAATCAGAGCACATTTCAAACCCCACATGACTATGTTCCTTCACACACAACACTTTTTATAAATTTAATCCAAATTTGTATTTATATCATGATTTTTCCACTAACAGCCATTCAAACCTGCCTTGTAAAAACTTAACAAAGCATAACACAAGATTAGTAAATCCACAAATCAGCAAGTTTTAAAAAACAGCTGGGGGGGAACCCTTACAACCAAAGACCCAAACAAATACAATGTCCTTCACCAGATGCCTCAAAAACACCTCTGTGAAGGGAATTTCAAAGATGTGACATTACCACAGATAAAACCCTAATTATTAATAATATTAATCCTAATTTAATTTAATAAACTGGCCTCCACTTTGTTTGTAACCAACATTTATGAGCTACGAAAAAAGCATTCAAGATATATTTCCTCATCTAGCCTTAGTTTTCTAATCCAAATACATTCATGAAAGAAACAGCCAGAGAGCTGCAAGTTTTCCATTATGCAAACAGAACACACGCCTCAAAAGCGGTGGTTCCCAAACTGTGAAACCAGCCAGGGGAGCCAAGGAATCCTTGCAAAAAACCTGCCATCCTATACAATGTATAGGATCGTAGCCCTACTGGGGAGCCAAGACCAGTGGCAGTGGTCAAGCCATACTCTCCGTCACTGGATTCTGAGCTCTTAACTACCACCACAACCAACAAGGCTCTGAGCCCAACTTGTCTATACATGCCAGAGGGCTCTCAAAGCGGCTTTTCCTTCCAATGTGCACACGGAAGGCAGGGAAGAGAACCTAGGGCCTACTTTTAACAGCTACATTCAGACAAGCCTATATATAAAAAAAGTCCATTTCATGCACCATTCCATCCAGCAACCTGTGCAGAAATGGGTTTCTACAGTTAGGTCTACTGTGGTGGAGGATAAATAGTCCAATATGATTGTATGGGAACATGGATAAGGCTGCTAACCCTCCACCAGCCTGGAGTTTCCAAGAAGTAGGATCCATTCCCCATGTGAAAGCAACTCTGCAGATTTTAACAGGGCTTCCAGGAATTTCTAACATTACACATGCTGGAGAGAAAAAAAAATTCTCCCGGAATAGCTTCAGTAAGAGAATACAACCTTGGGGCAGGGAGAGAACACTGATTCATCAGTCAGTTTGTCCACATACTGATGCTGTTGGAGCATCCTATCCTAATGCCCCAGCCAAGTACATCCACAATATCATGAGAGTTTTGACTGAAACCCTTCACACTTCTATTCCAGTGCAATGTAAGGTGCAGAGATGTCTGTGTTTGGAATGAGCAGAGGTGCCTCTTTACTCTCCTGCAACTTATGAGATCCTTTATGCCATGATTCAGAAACCTCTCAAGTATCTCAAGATTCCCCTTTTCAAGTAAGGGGAAAATCAATACCACTTTGAATTTTGGAAAAGCAAGGTAGAAACATTTTAAAATAAAACAAATTCAGGCCAAATCTGAAGGCTGATTAGGAGTTGAAGCAATTACTTATGAGTATGCCATTTAGCCAGGTAGTAGGGTAGATAAGGGAGGTGGGGAAGGCAATTATCCTTTCTGAGGCACAGGGGAGGCTGTGCACAGCCTACCCAAGCCTCAGAAAACTTAATTAGTTTAAAACTTTATAAGTCTCTGAAAACTTTATAACACTAAAACCAGAAATTTAAAACCAGAAATCTGGCAGAAACCAGAGTTTCTAAGGCCTCCAGCAGGGTTGTAAGAATTGGAAAGGTCACAATTGGGGGGGGGGGGCTTAAAAACATTTTTGCCCCAGGTACTAGATGGCATAGCTACACCACTATAGCCAGGAAAGATTCCAAACTACAGATGGCTCCATGAGGAGAACGGTCATGTAGATCCACTTAGTGACAAGAGGTAGCCTACCATGACAAGACTAACAGGAGTATACCTAGCTCTAGCAGACTATGTCAACCCAAAGGGCTGGAGCTTTTCCCTGCCAGTAGACCAGCCGATGAGGAAGGCTCCAGTTTGCCACAACTGAGCAGGCTTGCTACAATGGGAACATTTGTGGAGGTGATCGACTCCCATTAATCCTTGGAATATACTCTATACACTGCTCAGTGGCGTCACTAGGGGGGTGCGGGCCACATCGGGTAACACGCACAGGGGGGGTGACGCGCACTGGGGGGGTGATACACTAAAATCATGGTGGTTAGGAGTAAGCCCATCATATTGTATACCATTGGATACAGAATTTCGAGCAGAATGCAAAGCAAAAAACCAGAGTGCAATATCTCCTTTCTATCAAAAGTTATGGCCAAAAAACCAGAGTACAAAAAATGCATGGAGCCCTATGGAAAGTGAAAGTGAGCCATATTGCACGTTCACTCACGAGTAGGCGAACTTGCCTTAGTCCATCAGAGAGGGCAGGCTGAGAGGAATCCAACGACACCAGAATGGTCCTGATCCAATGAATGCAGCCCCCAAAAACACCTGAGAAGGAAGTCCCTCCCTCCAAGCAGATGAATGTATGGAAAGCGAAACTAAGCCTCATGGTCGCGTTTACTCACGAGTAAGCAAACTGCCTTGGCTGGTGTGGAAGATCAGGTGAAGGAGAGTGCAAGGCTACCAGAATGGTTCTGATCCTATGCAGCTGCAGCTAAACATGTGCTCCAGAAGGCAGCCTCCCCCCCCCCCACACTAAAAAGGATCAAAACAGGCTTCAGCTGATAAGGTGAACCTTTTTGAGACTTGGAAAGCCAGGTGGATCCTGACAGTGATCTGGTTTAAACAGAAGTTCTTAAATTGAACTGGGCACTGGGTAGGGCTGAAAACCTTACTGATTTGGGGGGAGGGGGTGTTATTGCAGGCAGGCTATAGAGGAAATTCACTTGGTGGACCAGGGCTGGCTTCTGCTTATTTAATTATTTGTTTTACTTTAATTATTTATACTTATTTATTTTAATTTGCCTGATGATGTCACTTCCACCATGACATCACTTCTGGTGGGTCTTGGACAAATTGTCATTCTAAAAAGAGGTTCCCAGCGCTAAAAGTTTTGAGAACTGCTGCAATAAGGTGTTAGTAAGTTGACACCGGGCGGGGGGGGTGACACCACTAGTGAACAAAATCACTCAAATCATAATTTGGAAGAATAATATGATCATGTTATATATCAATCAATGCATAATTTCATGCAGAATGTCTTCTATCTTTGTTCTATCAAAAGGTACAGCCAAAGGACCAGTGGGGGCGGGGCGATGATACATCACCACACCCACCACCTGGGGTGTTGCCCCGCCCACTGCATGGGGGCGATGTGCTGGCATCCTGCACCGGCTGATGCAAACCCTAGTGACACCACTGACACTGCTAACTGGGCAAAGTGGCACTTTTGTGCTTGTCTTATTATTTAGCAGGGAAAGAGCAACTGTTCCTCTTCATCCCAGAGCAGCATCTCTTTTAGAGAAAATTTGCTGCTCTGTATCCTTTTAGATTTGTGAGACTTTTGGGGACAAGGGACCATTTATTTATTTTATTTTCCTCTGTTAACTATTTTGTGAACTTCTTTGATGAAGACAAAAAGTGGTACATAAATAATCTTGAATAATAATATTATTATTCAACTATCCCTGCATTGGCATTTCTGCTAACTACAGTTAACTCAAAGTTCAGCCTGCAAATTCACTTTATGATTAGCAAGTGCACTGGTCTGAATATACAAGACCAGTATACAAAGCCCTCAAATTACAAGGGAGTGAAAATGGGCTGGGAGTGCGGGTCCAAGTTACGTTTGCACCAGCCTTATAAAAATGCTCTTTTTAAGAAGGAATGCGTTTTTCTCTCCCACAAAGTATATCCCCATCTCTTTTTAAAGTGTCAGAAAGAATATTTCGTATACAAACGAATACTGAGATGAACCATATCCACATACACAATGTACATAAAATCACTTTATTTGGATCATACTGCAATTTCTTACATTTATGGCAAATGGCATTTATGGCCACCACTTTTTTTTGTTAGGAAGAGGCACTGTGCTTTAAGAGATGGCTGAAAGGGTGGGATGGGGAACTCAAAAGAACTTGGTCCCCCAACATAAAGTTGCTTTTTAGGGAATGCTTTATCTGATGAATTTCTGCCTGTTCAAAGAGAGAAAGCTTTTAGGGAAAAAAATTTCCTTAAATAATGTTCTAAGTTCATTCCGTCCTAGTAATTAAAACCAACAACATTAGAGCTCATAAGAGCTTCATTGTTTGCCTCTTATCTAAGGTGCATGTTAGACACAATTTGGAGACCACTTTAAATCCCTTAATTTGCTCCTTGTTTCCACTTAAACCACTCATGCATATCACTTCACAACACAGACTGGAAAATTCTCCATCCCATCACTGAGCAGCCAAAAAGATTTGAAGTGATACAGATCTCTTTGTGGCAGTTTTAACCTGTGCGGTAGGGTTTTAAGACCATACAAACTCCAGTGCAATTTGCACAAATATTTGTGGTGGTTTGTCTTTTCTAAATGCAAAGAGCATTTTACAAGAAAATACAGCATGTCTGAGCATTATTTTTTTTCTGTGTCTAGCTTTTCCAACTACACTCTGTTCCATTTATAATCTGGGAACTTCATTTCCACAAAGCAAGAATCAAATGAATATTTTATATTTGTTCACACAGCCCTGGAGCAAAAGGGAGGAGATGAAGAAAGAGAGACCAGCCCCACTCTTCAAAAAAAGCTTTGAAACAACATCCTCGCACAGCCAGCAATGGCAATCTGGACTGAGCTGATCTTTTTCATGTTGTTGCTGGAAGTATGGGAGAATGAGCTTCAGCTAGTATGCCTTAAAGTTTGATCAAGGCACTGAAATATTAAAAATGATGGCACCTATTTGAGCAGAAGAGAAAATTAAATTCATGTTACTTCCTGAAGCAGGTAAGCAATTGGTCCGTACTAAAGGGTCACACTGGAAATATATCAAGTGAACTGGAGGATCACAACTAGCTTGCATCTTTATTACAGTTTTATTTATTGTGCATATAATTTAAATGACCGAAGCATATAATCTAAGTGACCACAGGTGGTAAGCATGCTGTCTGCATTGAACAATGCTATTTCCTCAAGGGACAATCTGAGTTTGAAAATAGACATTTACCATCAGAAAAATTCAACACCAGAAACCAGCCACCTGCCTGTGCAACCCAATACACATGATTACCAGTTAGGGGGGGAAAACAGCAAGTAGGAAAAGGGTCACGCACCTCCCCTCACCATCATTTTGCTACTTCAAATTTCCCCCACTTTCACTTTTACCGCTTTGCTGTTTCAGAGAGACAAGGAAATTACTGTTCTACCTAGTAATCAGTCCCACCCTCATCAAGAATCCTTCACACCTCCTCTGGATTCCATTATATTGGCTCCCTGAATTACAGAGGCAGCTATGCTGGCAATTCTGTGCTGGCGCAGTACGTCCTTCTGACTTGTGCAGCATGCAGTACAGAGTTGGCTATTTCACGCTACGTATATTCCAATGTCAGTAAAGATCTCTGGAACAGATCCACTACATATGTTGACAATGATGTATTAACCTTCTGGGCTCTCAATAATAATAATGATAATAAAAACAATAATAATTAATAATAAATAAATAATAAATTAAAACTGTATTGTCTGTGGCAGTGATTCCCAAACTTTTTCAACTGGTGGCTCTCTTGACCTACTGGGCCATTGGCCGTGGCTCTCCATAAGAGCTACAATCCTATACATTGTACAGGACAGCAGGTTTTCGCCTTGGCTGGTTTCCACGGCTCACCAGGGAGCCATGGCTCACAGTTTGGAAACACAGGTCTATAGTGTTGGACACAATTTATACCTAGAATTAAAACTAATCCTTTTTGTCAAATAGCAGGAATTAGTCTACAGCATACGTAAGATGGATAAAGTACAAATCCCATCCTGCAACCACTATGACTAGACTTTTGTCTTGTTCGAGACATGAGGCAAGATAGTCTCCCTTTACCCTACAGGACAAAACTGAAAACACACCAGTGCAGTAGTCCCCAGCTAAGAGTGTTACAGAAACAGTAAAAACCTACAAAATGAAAACCAGATTGTCACCCGTCCTGACAGATCAAGGTCTATAATTTGTTAACTTCTGCTAAGGTAATTTTTCCTAACCGGCCACACAAGAGAGGCATCTTGCTTGGCTCTCGGCTCAAATTTCAAGTCAGACACATAACTAGGATGTGCCCTAGGACAAAGTCATCTGACACAAAGATTCAATTAGCTAGTGTCTTATGTCCTGTATGCCTTTTCTGGTATTCCTTCAACTTATACCTGCCAAAACTGCACAGGGAACCGAACCAGCTTTATACTTTGAAACAGAACTAACTCAGCCGGGATGCACCCTGCTAATCTCCCTGCAAGGTGCAACTGAGGAGTCATGGAAGAATTCCTTCTCCACGCATATCAGCAGCTACTGTTGAGAGGCAAGCCGTGTTTGGGACACAGTAGTTTCCCCAGTGCAGCTGCACAAGCACAACAGCTTGCTTTATCCCATGCTGATAGCATCACTGGCAAGGAAGAGCCTTCAATACAGGCATACTCATGCTTTCATGGGGAAAACCAGGTCTCCTGCTCTCTCCCACATTTGTGACCCAGGAGTACAGGAACAACAGCCACTAGTCCATAATGGCAGTTACTGGAAGTGCACTGCAAAGAACATTGATAACACAGCCAACATACCAAGAAAGGAACTAAATACTTATACAGATACCACAGGGGAAGCAAAAACAGCTAAATACCTCTATTTGAAACCCTTCAAAGATTTCAAGATACATTTAGAATTTTGAAAATTCTAACAGAGAAAGGGCACATAACAATTGCAGGTAGCCTTGTCGGTCCATTAGAAAACAAAAATCCAAAAGCCACAAACTGGTACTAATTTTATTAGGACCAAACAAAATGACACAAAGTCTTGAGAAGCAAGTCTTCATCAGGCTGGGTACTAAAGCAAAGCAAAAAGCAGTGGGGAGGGGGTAGATTTGGGCATGGTGTAAGAGCCCAGAGTCCACCATTTATAACAGTTGCAAGATCAAACACAGATTATGTTTACACCTGAAAACAGTGGCATTCAAAAGAGAGGGTTCATAATTTTAAAGGTCTCTGTGATGTTTATGTCGAGCCACTCACAACCATTCATTACATCACATTTTACATCATTTTGTATATCCTTGACTAAAACTGCTTTAGGGTGCAATTCTAACCAACTTTCCAGCACTTAGGTAAGGGCACTGCAACTCCAAGGTAAGGGAACAAACATTGCCTTACCTTAAGGAGGCCTCCATGACTGCCACCCAACTGCAGGATGCAGCGCATGCCCCACTGGCACAGCTATGCCAGTGCTGGAAAGTTGGTTAAGATTGCACCCAGTGTCTTTTGGAGGGAATTATGCACAATCATTACCAACAGTGGGAGGGGGCATGTAGATAACACCCCTTCCATTTTTCTTAGATGAATTTTTTCACTGGGTGCATATATTTGAAGATAGTCTAAGGAGCTAACAATGAGGGCCTTGCTGTGAAAGGAGGAAAAAGGATTACTTTTATAGATCATTACTGGACTTATTCTTATTTACTTTAAAATATTTTTATCTCACCTTTCCCTTCATTCAAGATTAAACCAAGCACACTGAAGACAAAAGATAAGACACACAGAAAATTAGCACAACACATTCAACACATAAGCAAAGAAACCAATATAATCTCCTCAGAATCATATTAACTCCCCAGTGCAAGCACGAACAGAAAAATCTTACATTTCTTTCTGAAAGGTAAGAGGTGAGGATCCACTTTCTCTGGAAGTTCATTGCACAGATCTGAGGTTGCTACTGACACAGGTCTGCTCTTTCTACCTCAGTCCTCATATCCTTAGACAGGGGAGCTTTAAGCACTGCTTTACAAGATGTGCCAATCTCATTCAATGCATTTCACTTCAATATACAGTTGCCCCTCACTGTCCTGGAACAAGACTCTAGTTCAGGGGTGTCCAAACACTTTGGCAGGAGGGCCACATCATCTCTCTGACACTGTGTCTGGGGCCAGGGGAAAAAAGAATTAATTTACATTTAAAATTTGAATAACTTTACATAAATGAATATATTAAAGATGAACTTATATGAATGAATGAAGGTCTTGCAATAGCTCAAGGCCTATAAAAGGCCTTGCACAAAGCAAGGCCAGCCTTTCCTTCGCTGCCACTGCTGCCTCACATACGTGAAACGGCAAGCAGTGGAGGGAGCCCTCGTCCCACAGCTCAGGTGAGAGGTAGAACAGTCGTCCTCATGCTGAGAGCTGTTGCGTCGAGCCGGCATGGGCTCCAGCAAGACTCCGGAGGGCCAGAGCCTCTTTGGAAACTGGGGCCTCCCCCTGGATCAGACTGGGAGCCACTGAGGGCTGCATGTGGCCCCCGGGCTGGGGTTTGAGCACCCCTGCTCTAGTTCAAGGGAAGCCTGTCGTGCTTAAGTCTGAATTTAATCATTTGACTAAAAAAATGGTTAAGATTGTCTAAATTGGACCATGAACTGAGAGCCAATGTAGTGCAGTGGCTACAATGTTGGACCAGGTATAGGAAGACCCAAGTTCAAATCCCGGCTCTGTCACAAAGCCCACTGACTGGCCCATGGTCTCTCATTCAAATCTCCCTCACAGGATTGTTGCAAACATTAAAACAGTGATGGGAAGGAAATCCACATATGCTGTCCTGAGCTCCTTCAAGGAAGGGTGGGGTAAAAATCCTAATAATATATTTGCATCATCCTCGTACATGTGCTTCTGGCTCCCCAAACTGCCAACTCTGGTTTTTAATTTTTTTTCTTTGCTTAAGAAATTCACCCATACCTGTTCTAACAAATCTGACACAATCTGCTGGGGAGAAGAAGGGAGAGAGAACGGCAGCAATCTTCAAATGAGATCATGAAGTAGCCGAGTTCTAGAAATGGGAGACAGCTGGGTATTTAACTTCTGACAGCAGACAAGATTAGCAAGTTTCTAGGTGAATAGGTGCACAAGGGCAATCATTTCGAGCTCATCTGAAGTATAAGAATTAGAAGCTCCAATTGTGAAGGTGTATGAGAATAGCAGGAACTGGGACAATGTGAAATTTTGGCCCAGGCCCCCAGTTCCAAGGCTTAGTTCTTCTTTAATAAGGTACAAGAGCTGATAAGAAAGGACCACAACACAGGCAGTGACAGTGCATCACGAATTGGATCCCTCCTTTGTCAAACATCAGCTAATTTCATGCAAAAAGTGCCCATCTGGGTTGACTCAAAGGCAGATCACATGGGCTACATGACAGGACCGCCTCACTGGCCAAAACTCTGCACTGTAACCAGTCTACAGAAGGAGAAGTTACCAACACAAATAAGCTTAATTGATGCATTTCAGCTGAGGTATTGAATCTGTGTGTCCCGCCTCCCTAGGGAGGCGGAACTAGCCTCCAGGGGCTTCGCCAGACACCTGGAGGGAGAGAGGTTGGGCTGGGCTGCTCTGCTGCAAGTGCTGCCTGCTGACTTGCTGCTTTTCTGCAGCTGTGAACTTGGTGGGTGGGGCAGCGTGAGGCTGGGAGGGCTGTGAAACATGGTGGGGGGGGTGGGAACTCAAGGGGCTTACTTCTGAGTAGACCTACACAGGCTTGGGGTCTGTGTCAGCTTAACCAAGGATCGTCACCTTTCTCTTTTTCCTCCCCCTTCAAAAAAGAAAAAAAGCCACTCTTGATGGCTTTGTCTCCAAAAATTGATTAAAAATAAAAAATCCCTTTTCAGCCATCCCTTTTTCCTCCTGCCTCCTTTGGGGGGGGGGTACTCTGTTGGCTGCTATTGTAAGACGAAAGGCACCATCCTAACCAGGTCTACTCAGAAGTAAGTCCTATTTTGTTCAATGGGGCTTACTCTCAGGTAAGTGTGGTTAGGATTGCAGCCTCGGAGTGCTGGCAGCCTTGTTTCTAGTGTATAATTATAACACCTTCATCCTCATTTTGGGGGTAACTGAGGTGAGGTGTTGTAAAGGGGAGCCATGACCAATGGCTACAAGGATCAGGGGAGGCGCCAGCCGGAAAAGTTCGAGAACCACTGTATTTCAGGATAGCTTTGTCAAGAAAGAGGAAGATGTGGGACAGCATATCAAAAGCATGGCATATGCAAGTACTTTTTTGTCCAGTGCCCATATTGGTGATTTTCAAGAGCTGACATGCTAGAGGTCCAAGCTAGTGAACAGAGGACAAAATCAACACACTGAGATAAAGGTAGAATGGCATGACACACGAGTATCCAAGATTCCATTTCATTTCCATAGCTTTCTTGTTCACCAATTCCACTGCTCTGGACTCAGGACCAGTTGCAAGTTTCAGGGGACTCCAGAGGCCACCTCCTGCCTGGTGGACCCCAAGACTAAGGGTAAGAGAGGTAGTCTCAGGAGTCAGTAGTGGGTCCTGTGAGGTTTTAGTCTTTTAGAAGCTGCCCAATAATATCAACCACCCAATGCAGGTCCCGTCTGAGAACACAGCAGGCATCTTTCAGTTCAACTGAATTCTTCTGACCAAGAACTCTACCTCCCTCTTTTAAAATTTATGTCTCCATTTCAAACTTTATTTTCCCCAAGTGTAGTTCTTACGAAATTTCAGTAACATGGAATTCAATTTATTTGGAGCTTCTTGACATTCTTCCTTCTCCTTAAGATTTCTTACAGATACATTAAAGATGGGATTGGATAAGGTTTATTTCACATTTCAGCACTATCCATCATGTCATTTATTATCATTATTTATAATATCGGTTTTCAACAGGAGTAGCTCAAAGTGGTTTACGTAGTAAATTAAGGGCACAATCCGAACCAGCCTGCTAGCACTGGAATAGTTGTGCCAGTGGGGCACATGATGCATCCTGCAATTGGGGGCAGTCACGGAGGCCTCCTCAAGGTAAGGGAATGTTTGTTCCCTTACCTCGGTGCTGGAAAGTTGGTTAGGATTACACCCTTCATCAATAAAAGGATCCGTGTCCCCAAAGGGTTTAAAATTAAAAAAAAAAATACAGATCAGACACCAGCAAAGGCCACTGGAAAAGACACCATGCTGGGGTGAAGTGGGACAGTTGCTCTTCCCTTGCTAAATATAAGAGGGCACACATTGAAAGGTACCTCTTTGCCCAGTTAGCAAGAAATAGGTCCTACTCAAAACTATTTCAGATATTCCAAAGAAGTGAAAATGAGGAATTATCCCACTTATTTCCATCCAACTTTTACAAATATGACCAATACATTTAAAAAAATAATCAAAAATCAACCCTGCAAATACAACTAGCATCGCTAATTCCAGTTTCACAGCAATTTCAACCACTGTGCCGTGGCAAATTGGTGTGTCATGAATGATTAGCAGGTGTGCAGCAGGAATTTGGGGGAGGGTCATATATTCATAGGGCCTTTGGGGGGTGCGAGCCCCTGAACAGTAGTACAGTGTGCCTTGTCAAGATGCTGATGGTGTGCCTTGACAATTTGCTCAGTGTGCCACATGATGGAAAAGATTGAAAATTGCTGCAGTATAAAATAAGTTTTTAAAAAAAATGCAGATAATCAAATAAAGAAAAGGCACCAAAAGTGTGTTGAAATACAAAAAATTTTCAAAGTTTGCCTAAAGAAGAGAAGACAGGGAGCTTGTCATGTCTCCTCCAGAATTCCACAACCACAGCTCCAGGATCAAAATGGCTCCGTTCCTGGTACCAGCCAACCAGAGAGCCAATAAAAGGAGAGCAGGACACAAAGTTTGGGCACATTCAAATCCAGAAGTATAAAGTGCTTCTTTCCCCTATGCTTCTGGATAAACTTCCCACACACACACAAAGATGAGTTTCTTCTGCTGTAACAGCAGAACATTCATCACCCATACATCGGTTAGAATGTACGCCGTCTTCACTTCCAAACACTGCACAATTTATTCATGCTTCTCCTCTTACCACTCCTTTTGAACGGCTATAGCAACTCATTCTTAAGTCAGTCTTTATTCAGGCCTTCCCACCTCACTTCTTAGAGCAGCAGCCTGCCAGGCAACACTTTGGACATTAGGCAATAGACCTGTCTGGTTGTAGGAGAGGGACACAAGGTCACATTCCCAGGAGAAGGCTCACAAGGAAGAGGTTCAATGGACACGAAGCAGGCACTGAGTCACAGCTTGTCCAGTTCAGAGTAGGAGACACATGAAGCAAGAGAAAAGGACAGGGGCAAAAAGAGGAACTAAGTAGTTGGTTACCTGTCCTGGGTCGCACAGCGATTGGCAAGTGGGATAGGAAGATTTAACTCAGCAAAAGTTGGGAACTGGCAGACACATCGAATTACAGGATGAGCTCATCTCAGAACATCACTTGTCCAAAGAGGTACTTAATGGGTTTCCATCATCCACCCCGCCACCCGCCACCCCCGTGGGGATCACCAATCCCCAGCCATTTCTATGTAGCCTCACCCTAAGGGTGTGACAGGTACTTCTTAATTGTTCATGAGACCTGTTCCTTGATTAGCATAGGGCTCTGACCAAGTTGGCAATTAAAGTTGGTAAGGGGAAACCAGGGGCAGTCTCTTTTGCTACTCCAAATTGTCCTGTTTATCTTTAAGCCCAGAAGTTCCCAGAATTGTGGCATTGTTTTGCAGGTCTGAATAGAATGAAATTTTCCCTGAGGCTTCTCACAGGACGATTGCTCCAGCAAACTGAAGTTCAGCCTTTTACTAGAGCAGAAGTTCCCAAACAGGTGGGTCATGACCCACCAGCCTGGGAAGCAGCTGTGTCTGCCCCTTTAAGGGGCAGAGAGGGGGGAAAGGCAGTGACTGGATCCCCAGGATCACACCACTGCCAGGGATGGAAGAGAGTGTTCAACACTTACCTCTGCCAGCACTGGTAGCACTGGTCTCTAGGAGGGATGCAGAAAGCCCTGTGGATGCCTCTGCAGGGTTCCCCAAGGATCCAAATAAGTAAACATCACAATTGGAAACCACTTCAAGTTTTGCAATCAAAAATCAGTTTCTGATAATGATTTTTGCCTTTTTGGAGCCTTATGGAACCCTGCACCCCCGGAGGCCAGTGCTGGCAGAGGTAAGTGTCAAACATTCCCTTCCATTCCCAGCAGAGGTGTGATCCTGGGGATCACATTGCTGCCTTAGACTCTCCCCCTGCAACTACTTACATGGTTCCAAATACCTCTGTAGTAGTTTAGGGACCACTGTACTAGAGGCATGTGGGCCTGGTTTCCTTAGCATCATTCCTGTAAAGGACAGCACATGCCTGATCTGGCTCACGCATCCACATCCAAACGCCAGAACTACATACATGTTGGACAGGAATGCATCATTAAACATTTAGGTTTTGGACTGGTTTCTTGATTAAGAACAGTCACAAAGCTGAAGGTAGGCTTTGCAAGAGAAGTGAGCTGCTATAACCAATTACAATTACCTGGAGGAAAAAAAGTTCACTCTCTCATGAAGTTTAAGGAGTTTCAAAGAGTTGACTTTAAAATTAGAAAAAAGGCCAGCAGAAGACTTATTCCTAAATACTAGCCAGAACACTTTTCCAGTTTAACCCATTTCTGCCCAGCCCTACTGGTGTACGCATTTTATCCCTGTTGCGTATATGCAATGTTGGGCTGAAATGGCTTAGCAAGGAGTTGACTGTACAGCTGCTCCTTGTCATTTCTGGCTGTTGAACTGCGTTAAAAATAAAAATACCTGAAATATTTTCCAACCTGTTATTTTCCAATGTAAGCAGGCATTACTCTAGCCTTGAGGAAAGTGATGAAATTCTAATTACAAGCCAAGTTGGTGCACCTCATAGTCACAAATGAAAAAAGGAATTTGGGGGACTCATTATGCCTAAAGAACCCACAATCAGATTTTAATATACTTTGCTGGCAAATACACTGAACAAAATTAATGTTTTTTTTTTAAAGCATCTTAAAATGAATGCTTCAGGGGTATTCAAAACTGAAATGGAGCAGATTCCATATGCAGGGGGGAAAAAGCCAGTTTAAATCTGCCCAGAAATACAATTTAGTTCAACAAAGAAAGATGGAAACAACCAGAATGAGTTAAAGAACAATGTGACCTTCTCATAAACAAACATTAAAATACTAGACATCAATTTATAGAATGTACTTTAGATCTCCAAGACATTACTGTTAAATTGGAAACATTATTATTTCACCTTTAGCAAATATTATTTCCCAAAATATTTACTTGGGCAAGCAGAACACAGAACTGCCGCTAGCAAAGTTGTTCAATTAAGACGTTTTTCATTTTATTGTCTTTGTATTTTCTAACAACTAATTCATTGTGTATATGCCACATCCTTGATTAGAATTTTGTTCTGAATACTGCATTTCAGGGAAGGAAAGAAGTGCTTTATAAAACTCCATTATTTTGTGAATTTTTTATTTCAAAGATCTTAAGTCAGCCCCAAGTCAGCACCTGAGAAACAGGTGCTTGTGGAGGAGAGATGAGGGCCTCCACCCATGAGGGGTGAATATCAAGGGTGGGAACAACCCAACACTCTCGGACATGCCCCAATAAGGGTTGCACAAGCACACCTCCCTGAAAGCACTGAAGAATTTCCTAGCATCAAAAAGCAGAACACAAGCACTCATCCAAGGACAAAAGTGACCTGTGGGAAGCCATCCCAACCATCCTGAGAACTCTTGGGATGAAAAAAAAAACTCTTGGGATAAAAATTTAAAAAAAACTGCGCACCACAAATCCTTTAAGCCAGAAAGGGGCAGACTAAGCTTCTTGGAGCTGTTTCTTCTTTTCCTGGGAACTACCAACTCAAAATGGTAGTGTACTCAGTAGTGTACTCTGCTCAATAGACTACCGAAGGCTGGGCTGGAATTTGAACCTGGGTTCCCAGGATGGCAAAAAAGGAAATCAAACCATGAAGTAGGATAATCAGGTAGGAGGACAAGAAGGTAAATGAGGTAGGAGGATAATCAGAAGGCATAGGAATGACTTTAGATCACTGTTGCTACTCTAGAGTGAACTTTCTAACAGTTTCTGGTTCAAGTAGCAAGGGGAGAGTTGCCCCTTTGCCATCAAATATCAGAAGTGGAGGCATTGAGTTCAAAGGACGTGCATTCTCCAAGCCTAATAAAGGTACAAGTCTGATTCCATCCCACCTCTCTCCTTTGGACAGGAGGCTACTGGACTGCTACCAAAGACATAGTGACAGCTAGCTTGAGCTTAGTGCTCCAGGGTCCTTGCCTCCTCCAAAACTGCCATGAAACTCCAGGGTCCTTGCCTCCTCCAAAACTGCCCTTAAAGCCTCTTGGACAATTAAGCAGTTCACAGTCCAGCATGTACCTGCTGCCAACTGCAGGGATGGGGATTTAGGAATGGTTTCTAGAAGATAAGATTCTGAGAGAGGAATCCCAGCTCGTTCTGGATTCACACGCTTGAGCTCAGTCACAGATGGCCAACTTTGGTAGCCTCCACTCTTGTCTAGACAGCATAGTTCAGTCATACAAACTGACACATCTACAAAATCCACAGCAAGAATTTAAGTTATAAAGCCCATGCATTTGGACACACTTGATGCAATACTTACAAAATCCAAAAGAGATGCAATGCTGAAGTGTGCAATCTCTCAGTCTTAAATCTTGATAGTATTTTTTTTCTTAGGAGTAACAGTATGTAAAAACATTTTGCCTCATCTTGATTCAAGCCAGGAGGTCCTGCCAGGGGGAGTGAGGGGAGCAGATTCAAACTTTGGACCACAAGTTTGTCATCCCAACATCCAAGGAGGATGCTACCTATCCCCTCATCTTCCTTTTGGGGTGCCACAAAACACTGTGGCACAAACACAGCTGTGTTCTGGGGTGCCACAAAACACAACTGTGAGATCACAAGAAATATGCCTTAGCATCTTAACTGGATTGTGGCCGCTACTATACACAAGCTATATTTTTGCATATGTTATGTATGAATAACAGCATTTCAAGTTAAATATAACTCGCCATCAGATTCCATATGTACAAGCACACATTCCATACACAAACACCCACAAAGGTCACCAGGGATTAGGAACAAAAGCTATAGCAAACAGCTAGAGGTGTTATTTTACTCAGAAGTAAGCCCAATGTGTTCAGTAAGACTTGGGTTGTAATATTATTATCTACCAGAAACAAAACACCACAACAAAAGCATCTTTTCCTATTTAGGATAGTTTGCTTGCATTTCTGGCATCGTCTTCCAACCCACTTCCAACCACTTATTTGTTATTTCTATCAGTCAGTGGAATAACATTAAGCTTCATAGCCCAATCATTTTAGACATTGTTTGAAAACATGTCTGTAGAATCTAAATAAATATAAAGATCTCTAATCCATTCCAAATTCTTGCTGTCCTGGTAAATAAATACTCAAGATGGTGTTCATGGAGCCTTGAGTTATACCAGCATTGCAGAAGGAACATTAAATTCGCATTGCAGGCAAACCTGCCAACACAGGTATTAAGTACTGTATTGAACTCAATTATTCTGCACAAGAAAGCAGTCATATTTTAATCTGCGCAATACGGAATGTGTCCAAGCTGGGAAAAGCTCTCTCTAGGAACATTCACCTCTCTCAGTGACTAACCCATCGTCTGGCACATATCCTGAACAGCCACATTTGGACAGACTTTTAAGGATGGTGCTGTTGGGCTCTAGGGTGCGGATACTGTACTTGGAGTTGGAAGTAATCTAGCTCAGCAGATCTATTTCTGGGCTGGATAGAATAGAGCAAAATTTCTCTCTTGCTCAAATTCATGACCAATGGAATGATTCTGGCCCTCCCTCTCACTTTCCAGAGGAGCACATTTTATAAAACATGCACATGACTACAGATTCCATGCATTCTGCACATACTCAGAAAAAAAAACATATTTAAATATGAACTCTGTAATATATCACTACACCAGCTGTTTTGGGAGGAAATACATGGGGGGAAAATTTTGGACAGGAAAAAATTCCAACAATTTAGACCGGAAGAGAGCAAAATGGGCAACATTCCAACTGAACATATATAGAGATATTTTGACTATCCTTAGGGTTGGGTTATTTGTGTTACTTTTTTTTTCTTTTGTACAATTGTTTTATTCCACATGTTGTTAGCCACCTTAATAACTAAACTGATGAAATGGTAGGAGAACAATTCTTTTAGATAGGGTGCTTTTCTAGAACAAAAGAAGTACTTACCAACGTGTTCTTTTTCCTTGCACCTCCAATTCTCCAATGAGAAGGTATTAATCACACATGATGTGACTTGCTTTGACAGCAGTGGAGCAGAACAAAGATCCACCTACTGTCTGTATTTCTTTTAAAATTCAAGGATTTGTGGGATATTAAGCGAGGAGCCAATCAGAGCTAACGGATCTGCATAATGTACAAAGCAGCAGACTACAGAGAAGCCTTATGCAAATCTGGTGTCTTGAGTCACGGAGAGTTCAAGGATTCACCTAACTGAACCTTAACAAAACAGCTTTGGGTCAATAACTGAACAGTATCCCTATGCTCTCATTGGCTCAAATGCGACCATTTTGGAAAAGTGTAATGTGATGTCTGAACAAAGCTGTCAAAACACTAGGACCTTTACTGTCATGAAAAGCTTGTTTGTTTTGGTAGAAGCCCCGCTGTTTGGAGAGAGCAACAGGGTGCCCAACCGAAGACTTTTCATCCTGAGGGTCACTGTGCAATCCCAGCTGAGCAACAAGGTCTTTGGAGTCACACTACTCCAAATTACAAAAGCTATGAAAGTGATGATGACTTGTGATTTGAAAAAAATTAGTCCTACATTTGCACTTCAGACTGAAATATGTCTAACAATATTTGCGGACAATGCATGACGTCTATAATAATTGTACTGTAATGATGAAATACTGTAATGATTTGCAGAAAAAAAAAACTTCTTTTTTTTAATAATAGGTCATGGTTTTTGAATTCTTGAAATACAAAGTTTATATAGTCAAGAATTTGAAGGACATTCCAGAGGTTGACTGATTAGCAACTCTAATTAATGAAATACATTTTCAATATTAAAGAAATTCATAAAGACCTGTACAACTTTCTGCTTCTTTACACTGTAAAAGTAGATCTTTAGCAATCCGAAGGAAGATACTAAAGAGATTGGATCCCATCTAAGAAACTGACCTTAGACACCCATCTGCATCAAAGTACACAGCCATGCAGAATTGGAGCAACACATGCTGTAACAGACTAGGGAGAAAGAGCAACAAAACAGATTTTAGCAGCTCCACAGTGGAAGGGTCAGGTTTACTAAACTTCATCCTGCCACTCAACACAACTCTCAAAGTTGCTGTGTCTTTAGCCATGCAGAAATACGTTTGCTGGGTCCCAAAACAGAAATAGTGCTGATCCTTAAAGTTTCATGATATCAAAACAGAATGCTACAGTTCATCCAATACCTCCACACTTCTCAATGTCCTCAAATGTAAGCATTTTTCACAGGAGTTTGGGGGTGGTGGTGAGAAAACAAGCGAAAGAATAGGACTGGAAACAGCTTCTTCCATAAGTGCCTCATTCCATTTATTAATACCTAAATTGCCTTACCATAAAAAAGTGTTTCAAAACAGCTTACGTTACAAACTATATGGGAGGGGGGAGGTTCTCCAATCAAAAAGGGTCTCACAATCCAAAAGCCATACAGGAACAACAGGAGCAAGCTACTGAAAGAGATGCTGCACTCGGATGAATAGGAATAATTATGCTCTTTTTGCTGGTGCTGGGTTTCAGGAAAAGCCCAGCCCTGACTGACAGGTGACAGCATCAGGATCTCCCATCCTCCACCATCAATAAATCGGGGGGGGGATCTTCAGCAGCAGTTCCTATCCTCTGAAAAGGGTGTCCAAAAAATATGTTTTTGGCAGGAGGGCCACATCATCTCTCTGCAACTGTGTCGGGGGCCGGGGAAAAAAAGAATTAATTTACATTTAAAATCTGAATAAATTTACATACGTTTACATAAATGAATATATTAAAGATGAACTTATATGAATGAATGAAAGTCTTGCAATAGCTCAAGGCAGGGGTGCTCACACTTTTTTGGCTCGAGAGCTACTTTGAAACCCAGCAAGGCCCAGAGATCTACCAGAGTTTTTTTTTACAATGTTCGCGCCATCATAACATATAACATTTATGTGTACAATGTATGTTGGTGTACCTTGAGCCCCACTGAGTATAACAGGACTTACTCCTGAGTAGACATGCCTAGGATTAGGCTGTGAGGCTGCAATCCTAGCCACACTTACCTGGGAGTAAGCCCCATTGAGTACAATGGGCCTTACTCCCGGCGTTTCCTCCCAGAGGCACCTGAAGGGGGGGTCAGCACTCCGCGATCTACTCATTTTGCCTCGCGATCTACTGGTAGATCGTGATCCACCTATTGAGCACCCCTGGCTCAAGGCCTATAAAAGGCCTTGCACAAAGCAAGGCTGGCCTTTCCTTTGCTGCCGCTACTGCATCACAGATGTGAAACAACAAGCAGTGAAGGGAGTCCTCATCCCACAGCTCATGCGAGAGGTCAAACAGTCGCCCTCATGCTGAGAGCAGTTGTGGCAGGCCAGTGTGGGCTCCAACAAATCTCCGGAGGGCCAGAGGCTCATTGGAGACTGGGATCTCCCTGAGGGCCGCACTGAGAGGCCTCGAGGGCCACATGTGGCCCCAGGGTCGGGTTTTGGCCACTCCTGCGTAGGAAGAAAAGAAGCCACTGCTGTGGCTGGCTCCCATTTGCCAATGCAGATGAATACAAAGCTGAAGGGTTTGCGGAGCTGTCAATGGTGCTGTCAATTCCCTTCAAGAGACTTCTGCGACAGTAATTCCTCTGACATTCTGGGGTTTCCACTGGGAACATCCTCTAGCGCAGCAGTTCTCTACCTTGTCAGAGTTCTAAAAGGACTCTAAAAGGACTGGTGGGAGCCCCACCAGTTCTTGCTCAGAGTCTCAGGCAGACTTAGAGCACTGGCACATGCATCAGCATAGGGCAAACGGTGGCCACTTATGGTGTACTCATGGAGCCTCTGAACAGGTCTTAGGGAGCCCTGTGACTCCTAAGAGCACACTTTGAGAAATGATGTTCTAGAAGCCTCATGATGACTCAGGTATTTGTGGAATGCTCCCTTCCATTTATGGGATGCCAGGAGCAGCGGTGGTGTGAGTCTGTCAGGCAGTTCATGCCACTCTGCTACTTGTACTGGGGTGGTCACAAGATCAGCCCAGCCATGTAGTCTTTCTGAATAGATGTGGATCTTCAGCTAGTATCCCACCTGGCCAACTTCCTTCATCACCCCTGCTGCTAAACATAAGAGAGCAACCACTTTAAAAGATCATTCTTGGCTATCGTTAATAGAGTCCCCTGCTAACTGTGCAGCTGTCTCCATGCAAAGATCTGGCAGACCTATCTTGAGAAAGGCTCCTTGTATTGGTTTTTCAAAAGCCAGAGCTGTGCCCTAAGCATGTAGACCATAAGAAGATAATGACTTTCAGCTTGTGCCAGTAGTACTAGGATGCATTACCCCATTCCCGGGGAACCTAAGCTGTCACCACCAATACACACACCCCACTTCTTTTTACAAGAAAATAGACAAAAGATCAAAATTAAGCCACTGATGACAGCAAGCAGCCAACTACACCCCACAGTTCAGAAGACTCTCTACTATTCAGGTGAAACCTCGAACTGCCATCATACAGCCCTTCCTTATTCCTCAGTTTCACTGTCTGTCCTATCTGCTTACCTTGAAGCACAGCCTGGGCCCACCAGACTCCAGAAGAAGGGAAGGAGCATCTAAGGAGCACAGAAACCGAACAGATCCCCGCGCCAGCAATGGGCAACTCCACTCAGTCTGACTACCTCTTTTGTTTGGCGACTAAGCCATTAATTTGTAATCCAGAGCAAGGAAATAATTTATGGTTGTAGGAGTTGTATTAGTGCACTCTCACCCAGACAAACCACCTCATTAGCCAGAGGGAAAACTATGGCAGAGCAAGGGTACTGTATGTAGTCAGTCTCTTTACAGAAAATTTGTCATGTTTTGTTAGCTCGTTTTTAAATTTTCAGACTGACAGGCATCCACAATCTAATCCAGAGACTCATTAGCAGTCTAGTGGGGGGGGACCCCCAAGAAACCACCATTGCTGCCTTCTAAGAAGCTCATATGTTTCCCTGGCAATCATAAATACTCACCTGTTCACTGAGGATTCTGTGATTATTCATTAGCATTCATAAAGACCTTTGAAGATGAAGAGTGCCAAGTAATAATTAACCTATGGGAAAGATCACAAGACTTTTTCCACACCCAGCTCAGGAGTCAACAAACATAATGTGCTGATTTCCTGGAGGCAACTACACTCCCTAATGCATTAGTGAAACTCATATAGGCCATGTGTTCATTTTAGAGTAGAAGAAAAATCCTGGTGGACTAGACCCAAGGGCCACCTAACCCAGCATTCTCTTTCTCATCATGGTCAATCATATGCCTCTGAGAAGCCCAGAAGCAGGAGAGGAAGGCAATAGTCCATCTTCCTGCTCCCCATCAATTGGTATTTGTGTAGTATACTGCGTGACATTCCAAAATGTGATCTGTTCAGACCTGCACCAGCTCCATAGCTGGGACAAGACCGAGTTCATCTGTGAAGGCGGATCAAACCCTGGAAGTGGGGTCAGGATTTGGCTTATGCTGCCACTGCTGGACCCTCCTCCAGGCTGGATCTGCCTTCACAGATGAACTTGGACTTGTGCCAGCTGGTGCAGGTCCAAGTTGACCCATAGCAGCTGCTAGGGCTTACCCCAGGTCAAGGGGACAAATGTAGCAATGACATCATCCTGTACAGAACTCACTCTCACGGGAGGGGGAGGGCAATAAGCAAAGCAGGCAAAGTGCATTTCAGGCGTGTTGCGAGCTTCCCTCCCCCACATGACTTCTGAAAAAGAAATATTCCACATTAATGCGCCATTCTAAACATATTTTCTCTGAAGGAAGTTCTATTAAATTTGAGCAGACATTTGATTAGATATTTTATTGCCAAATTTAGAAATGGGGGGCAGATGTTTTGAGGTGATGTTTGTGTCCACCTGGTGCCACCCATGGCCAACGTAGGTGACTAGTATCAGTAGAAGACAGAAAAGGAAGGAAAAACTCAAGATGGCACAGAACAATATTTATTGAGCACAAAGCATTTAAGAACAAACTCTGCTTTTCAAGGAAGAGTTGTTCAAAGAATAATCTTTATTTAAACATACTAACATGCATTACATTTGAAGGGATTTTTCTTCATTCATTAAAAGGTGAGAATCAAACTTGATTGGTACTCATGTGTCACTTAGGGTCTCTGCACAAATTAAGCTTTGCACAGTTAAGTCTTGGTCTGGAGACGCCTTCACAAAAGGTATGTTTCCAAAATGTCATCAACTAGGCTATAGAGTTATGGCCATAGGACTGATTAGGGGAAACCATATCCCTTTGAACTTCTTACCAAATTAGACAGCAGCATTAAAGGTATCAGGAACTAATTAGAGGACAAGTGTCAATGCAGCTGTACCAAGATTGATCATGTCCACCATTTCTACTACAGTGTGATTTGCAACAAAGAGAGACTTGGGAAAACAAACATTTAAATTGGTGTCAGTTATTGTATAGAACAGGTGTTTACTAGTGCTTTGAAATCACTTTATGAAAAAAACAAATAGCAAATGGCAAGTGAAAAGTGGGATAGAAGACTCGTATGGATGTCAAACAAACACTGCACAGAACTCCAAGAGTAACAAAAAATCCAAATGATATTTTCTTACTCCAAAATTTACATGGGACAAAATGTGGCAGACCATTTACTCAAAATATGTTCTGTTTTGTACAAAAAGATTTATAAGCCAGCTACTGTGCTTGAGTTTTATTTGTTACACTTTTTTTCAATTCTTCCTCCCAGAAATTTAGGGAGGATACTGACACACCTCACATTTTATGCTTACAACAGCCCTACAAGGTAAGTTAGGCTAAGCAATGTCAATTGTTCCAATGTCACCCACAATCAACCAATTTGCCAGCACTGATGCAGCTGCAATGCAGCCCCAAGGCATGGGAACAAACATTCCCATACCTTGAGGAGGCCTCTGTGACTACCCCAGTGGTTCTCGAACTTTTCTGGCTCACACCTCCCCTGATCCTTGTAGCCACTGGCCAAGGGTCCCCATTACAACACCCCACCTCAGTTATACCCAAAATGGGGATGAAGGTGTTATAATTATACACTAGAAACAAGTCTGCCAGCACTGAGGCTGCAACCCTAACCACACTTACCTGAGAGTAAGCCCTACTGAACAAAATAGGACTTACTTCTGAGTAGACCTGGTTAGGATGGTGCCCTGAGTTTGTTAGCAGCACACCTGGAGGGTATTGGAAAGGGAGGGGGAAAGTGATGAATTTGCTGGGGGAGGGGAAGACTTTGTTTTGTGTGCATCTGCTAATTGCAAACTGATGCAAACTGAGACCTAGAGATTGTTTGGCTAGAATCCTAACCCCACTTTCCTGGGAGTTGAACACAATAGGACTTACTTCTGAGTACACCTAGTTAGGATTGTGCCTTTTGTCTTACAATAGCAGCCAACAGAGTACCCCCGCCCCAAAAGGAGGCAGGAGGAAAAAGGGATGGCTGAAAAGGAAAGGGGATTTTTTATTTTTAATAAATTTTTGGAGACAAATCCATCAAGAGTGGCTTTTTTCCTTTTTTGAAGCAGAAAGAGAAAGGTGAGGATCCTGAGTTAAGCAGACCCCAAGCTTATGTAGGTCTACTCAGAAGTAAGTCCCATTTGAGTCAATGGGGCTTACTCCCAGGAAAGTGTGGGAAAGATTGCAGCCACACCCAGCAAGATTACAACTCACCCCAAAGTAGATGGGGGCTGCTCACACACATACCCAACATGCAGATGCCACCCCTGCCCCCCCCAAGCAAGATGGAGGGATGCAGGCTGGGGCATTTGGACACACACACCCCCAGCTAGGAGCAGGCTGGCTCCTTCCTTCCCAAGCAGGCTTGACCAATCCCAGGATGCCTAGGGCGAGGGGCACACTGGGAAATGTAGTCCTTGGGGCGAGGTTGCACATGGAGAGAGCTCCAGGATGAGATGCGGGACCCCTGCCTGCCTGCCCAGCCAGCCTTCTCTCCCACCTCCCCCCACCATGTTTCACACCTCATTCACAGATGCAGAAAAGCAGCAAGTCAGCAGGCAGCACATGCAGCAGAGCAGAGCAGCCCAGCCTCTCTCCCCCCCCCAGGATGCCTGGCAACACCCCTGGAGGCTAGCCACGCCTCACTAGGGAGGCAGGACACACAGATTGAATACCTCAGGACTACCCCCTCACTACAGAATACAGTATGTGCCCCAAAGGCACAACTGCATTGGTGCTGGAAAGTTGGTTAGGATTGGGCTGCCAGTGAATTTCATGGCCAAGTGGGAATTTGTACTAGAGTTACAACAGAATTGCAGTCATAAGAGGCAAAACAATCTTGCAAATAAGTTTCAATACTTTGTTTTTTAAAGTTTTTTGAGAACAGAGAGAGGGCAACAAGTAGGTCTGAATTATGCATCAAGTCTTATAAAATCCAGGGTTTTCTTTCGCATTATTCAAGGACGCTCTCTCAGGCGAGAGGAAAGAGAAAGTGCTTCATCTATTATCCAAGCCTATCACTTTTTGCCCTTTATGTGAAAGAGGACAGATTTTATGTTTGCAAGGAAGTGGTTGTAACTCATACTCAAGGTCCAATTCATGCCCCATTGAGGTTTATCACAAATTGAGATCTATGACAAAGCTCCCGTTAATTTTTAATGGCTCTGAATTGCATGCCAAGGCTGGACTCAGGAATCAAGCTTCCTTGGAAGGCAAAGCATAATTGAAATCATTAAAACTTGCTTTCAAGAAAAACAGTTCAGATTGCCAGGTTTCTACAATCGTGTTAGCCAATACTAGTGTTTAATGACAAAGTTAAGACCATAATAATTCCCAACAGCCACAATCCACAAGCCCTTGTTGCTCTTCCAATCCCCTCCCAAAAGCTTGACAGCAAGCTGTTTCTGAAGACTGTCAAACTTCACTTACAATGTGCTAAGATGGTCACCTCTGGGTTCATGCAAAGTCAGCTCTCTACAGTGTCATATTTACCCTAGATCAGGTCTACATAATTTGTGCCCCACCAAGCCAAATGCAACCCACCAACCATATATTTTGATAATGGTGCACATTGTTGCACTACAGCGAATGCAATTCTTTCTCCTAGGACTTTTGATGTCAAATCTCCCAGTAGGAGGAGGATGCATATAATACTAGCTCTAGGCACAAAATGCATAGGCACCACCATCCACTGCATGTCTCATAACCAGCTAGCCATACAATAATATTGGAGCTACCTAGTACAATTGGTTTCACTGCAAGACAAAACATTGGGGTAGCACCAGAGCAGGAAAGAAAAAAGATACCATACATACAGGTGGACCCTCGTTATTCATGAAGGTTCCGTTCCTGGAATCCACACGAATACCAAATTTTGCGTGAAACCAAGTCATGCAAAATTCAGGCTCTGGAGCTGTTCTGAGGCCCGTGGGGGCTGTGCACGGCCTCCATGGGCCTTGGAAAGGCCTACGGAGGTCCTAGAGAGACACTTCCAGTTCTCGCCTAAAGACCGGGTGTCTCTATAGGACCTCCGGAGACCATTGTGAGGCTCATGGAGGCTGTGTGTGGCCTCCACGGGCTTCAGAAGAGCTTCTATACGCAACTGGAACACAGCTCCAGTTGCCTCAGGAAGGCTCAGGTGGGACCAAGTCTGGCTCTATGCAGGTCCTAGGGAACCACATCAAGCCAAATTTTGTGAATAAAGAGGCTCACCTGTACTCATGTATAAGTCAAGAACAAGTTATATCTTAAAATTGACCCTGAAAACATGGGTTTACTTATACATGGGTTAATACATTGAATAAAGCTACTAAGAGTAACTGCTTGGTGAGATGGGTATGGGACTGGGCTGAAAAGCAGGACGCAGGGGGTGGGGGGGAAGAGTCATTTTACTTACCAGTAATCATTCTTAGATAGCAACAGAAAGCAAACAAAAAAAAAAGGTAGGCATTTTAGCTTCTTCTCCAAACAGGAAGAGAACTGAAGATAATTGTAGTGTGTAGGGTTGTTGCTATGGAAGTGTAGAACTGTACTCCTCACAGAGCCTCCTCACAACTCCCACAAGCACCTTCATCTCCCTTTCAGTTTGAAGAAGAAATGGTTCCTTTTTGGCTTTCTGCTGCTGCCTCAGAACAATTCCTGGAAAGTTGTTTTCGAAGAATTTCACACACACCCCTAAGTTTAAATCCCCCCCGACTTATCTGAGAGTCATAGAAAGTTCCACAATTTTTCTCTAAAGCTGCCCTCAACTTATCTGCGTGACTGACCTATACTCAAGTATCTACAGTAGTCACTAGTGCTTTTCTGCAAACACTTGTGCAAGAGTTCATGCAGCACTCTAAAAAGCAAGTTCTACAGAGGTTTTTACAATTCCACTTGCGCAAGCGGTTATACGAGGTCTTGCACAAAAAGAGCCTCTCTGGATTAAGCTTCATTTTTCTGGCTTAACATCCTCATATCAAGCAGAAAGCAGCCCTCTAAAAAGGACACCTTTGGCTCCAATCCATTAATGCTGAACAGCAAATAATGAACCACTTTTCTGAAGAATTTACCAAAATACCACTCTTCAAAAGCCCATGTAGGACAAGCTACTGCAGAGCAAATGGATACAATATAAAATATGTAGAAAAGCCTTCTGCCATGTGTGATAGTAGGAAAGGGGGCATTCAGTTGAAAACCTTCATGCAGGGATAGAAATGATATACAAATATACAGTGGCAGTGTTCATCTGTGAAATATTAAAGGGTTTATGGGTCGGCGGACAATGGATAGTGGGCTGCATTTGGACTGGTGGATCACAAGCTGTATGGGTCAGGAACAGACAGTGCGGTTCAGTCTTATTACACAATACACAAGCAGCAGTGAGACTTAGAGCCCAATCCTACGCAGGTCTACTCAGGCATCAGTCTCATTACAGTCAATGGACTTACTCCCAGGAAAGGGTGTATAGGATTGCAGCCTTACTAGGATGTGTGTATAGGATTGCAGCCTAACCGAAACTTCAGCTCTGCATCTCCTACCCTGATGCTCTTTTCTGAGCCAGACAAGAGATTGCTGCTTAAGTATGAATTCTATTTAGAATTATGCAAAGCAGGCACCATTCCTTCAGCCACATCCTCCCCAGCTGCTCCAAGCCCCAAAGCAGAAAAAAATCATCTCACCACAGCACTTTCTGAATGCATAAAGCACATCACTTGTATTAATTCATGAAATGCTTACAACAATCTTGTAAAATAAGTACTATTTGTTGGAGTCGATGCAACTCTGCTTTCCAGAGGGGGCAGGATGCTGTCCAGAAGGGGTCAAGCTATGGCCCAGTGACTCTGGCCTTTCTACCTGTTCTCTCTGTGATCCATGTGGGGTGTGGCCCTAACCCTTTATCCTTCCCTTCTCCTCTGAGCATTTCCTCTTGTCCTCTGACCACCGACCTGTTAAGATGGCGCACACCAGGGCTCTGATGCCCAGGCCACCTTGAGCACAAGGCATGCCGGGCGAGGCAGCTCCAGGGCCTTGCTATCTCTAAGTGTTAGCTGAACCTCTGATCCTAACCATATGCTGTAAATATACACTCAATGGAACTGTAAGTAAATAACTTCTTTTTGCAACTTTAACAAGCCATTACCTTTTTTGTCTTTTTTATTGATTAGCAGTCAGCCAGATGAGGGAGGTTCCCTGGGGTGATACCCAAAAGGGGGGTCTGCTGCTTAAGCTACTCTGCTTCCCCCCAAAGAGGAAACTATTTTTAATTTCCTCCAACACTATTTTCTCCATACAGCAACTGTGGGAAGGGGCCTGCCAGAGGCCACCGCGGAAGTTCACGATGAAGGCAAGATTCAAACCAGCAAAGTCCCGATTCACAGTTCGGCCTCTAAGCCACTATGCCACAACAGCTGTTGCTGTAAGGTTGTTAAAATCTTCACGTAGCACAGCTGCACAGTCCAACACGGCAGGCCCCATGAATGCTTTTCAGTTACAACATCTGGGGGTGGGGGGGTACTAATTGATTTCCTGCGTCTTGTGCAATTTGGCCTTTAGCTTTTCATATGAAATGCGGAGGTCACAGCATTTCCCCCGAGCAGCTTGGACTCGGATGGTACAGGCAGGGACTGCAAAGAGAGAAAATAAAATGCAGACTGCTGGAATTCTGAAACGTTCCATTTGTTCCTGAAGCACTCCTATTTATAAGTGAGACAGTTTAGGAAAACAAGGCTGAAGACAATGGCCAAGGAAAGGAGTAGCTCTGCTTTGCAACTGTGCCAGGTTAACCATTTGTGAGGGTAAGGGCAGGCACCTTGCTACCCATTGTTAATAACAATGCATATTCTGTCTTACTCAAAATTCCAATAGGACCCATTTGCATCAATTATTTGTAAATGGATTTCATTTCCATAAAGCCCGGAGCGGAGTTGCTCTCATGCCAGCTCTATGATGTCATATCACTTTTGTGCCAGTTTCAGCAGTGGTGTAAACCTAAATCATAACGAGCTTCCGGCTCCAAGTGGAGAATTCCATTCCAAGTGCTGCCCTTGAAGTCAATGCCAGGACAAAATCGTCTAAGGCGAGCAAAAGTGGCTGTGATGCTACAGCAGCTTCCCAATGACACTCACAGAGAGGATAAAATTCAACACCGCTGTACATATTATGACAGAGTAATAATACGCGGGCTTGAAGGAGAGAGATGGTGACAAAATAACAGGACCCTGCAAATCCTCTAAGTGAAGCTACTCTTTCAAGACTGTCACTTGAAGAAACATCTTCCAGCCTGGTCCCTACCATCGGCCACAGAAGCAGCAGCTGCAGAAAGCCTGTCCCCCTGCTCCCAACCAAGAACGACACGCTGCTGCCAACACCATTTATCCAGACTCTGCAGAACTAAAGGGAAGCACCCTCTGGTTTCTGTTATGGGCAAGAGCAGCTGCTGGGCTGCTTGTATTAGTTTGGAGCACTGTGGTCCATTGCAAGCCACTCTGAAGATAAACCAAAATCAAAGTATCACTTCTCAGAATGAATGAATAGCATTTGTGTATGTCTGGAGGAGGGGCATAGTCCAAAACAAAGAGGTAAAGAAGTGTACAGGTATTTCCTTTAAAATAAAGAAAAAAGGGTGATTTTTGAACCATGAGAAAAACAATAGGCCACGGTTTGCCAACAGATGTAATTCTAACTTTGTACTAATCCCACACTGTGGACTCAACTTCGCGCTCAGAAGTTAACCCACATGCCGTCACACTGACCCAGTGGTTCTCAAACTTGGGCGTCACGATGCCCCAGCCTGCGGGCCCTGGACTCTGCCCACTTAAGGAGCAGGGCTGGGGGAAGGCAGCAACAGGATCACCTCACTAAGGGAGGTGCAGAGACTGGCATGCAGTTACTAGTCCCTGCAGCAGCCTCCCAGGAGTGCAGAGAGCCCTACGCAACCCTCCGTGGGGCTCTCTGAGCCTTAGAAAGTGAAAGTGGAGCAATCATGTAGAAGTGGAGCAACCCACTTCCGATTTGCGATAGCAAACTGGAGGCAGGTCGCAATAGCTCCACTTTCACTTTCTTAAGGTTGGGGAGCCCTGCAGCCCTGCTAAGTCCCTGCACCCCCCTTAGTGACGCAATCCTGGGGATCGCACCACTACCTCCCCCCCACCCCCGCAAGAACTTAGAGCGGCTCAAATTCTCCCTGAGAGTTTGAGAACCGCTGACCGAATTCCATTTTAGCCTCATGACTCCAATACAGCGAATCGATGACTCCATCACTGACTCCACTACAGCGAATTGATGACCTGTCTGTTCCCACACACTCTTCAGATACCAATTCACCATTTTGGAATTGCCAATATAGGATTATATTGCCCCACTGTACCAAGATTTTTACTCTAAGGACTAAATATTCACATAACAGGCACCAAACAGCTTCAGTCCCATCATATACATGGAATCTAAGCTTGCAGTACGGTACACATGAAGGGCTCTGGAATTAAATTCTCTTGAGATAAATTACACTTGCTTCCAAATAATTGTATTTAGAAACAGGGCCATATATTTTTGGTCTCATAGTCCAACAAATACATGTGGCGTTCACTTAACCCCAAAATAAGAGGCACAGTACAGGTTCTTTTAAATGGTTCTAATACACTCTGTACCTATCCCAAAATAAGACATAGGCACTACTACATGAATACTGCAATGGAGTAACATTTCAGTGTCATTGCCAATATGGAGCATGCCATTTAAGAAAGTGAGACAGTAGATGTACCACAACATCAGACACTTATGTGCATGTGTCCTCAAGGAGTTCTGGCTCACAGTAAAGGGTTTACATAGTTTAGTTGATGAATGCAAATACCGTATTAATGGCTTCTTATAAAGTTCCCTTGAGTATCACTGACGTTTTTGACTTTTTAAGTGGATGATAAAAAGTATTACTTATTCAAAGGTCAGACCAGCATTCTGAAACATTTTCGTCTTTCTGCAATACAGCTTTTATCAGCTGAAAGCAACACAATTAACTGGCTGCAAATGTAAAGTACTTGATAAGGCTCCTTTAGATGACAAAATGTTCCAGAAAGCCATGAAATGCAAGAAAGGGTAAATGAAGATCTAGAGACAATACAATACAGCTGTTCTTCACAGACATGATATGAAGAGGAGAGAGAGGTAAGAAATGGATGCTTATTGCATGAGACCATGTCTGTGAAGTGTATTACTAAGACAACCAACTTTCAGAAGTGAACTTTTTTCCCCAAATAGAGGAAAAACCTATTACTTTGGACATCAGATTTCCTCTTTCACTTCCCACCCCCACCACAATGGACCACAATGTTCACTTTACAGAAAACACTAGAATTAAGCAGGCTTTTGATGCCTGAAAGTAGGCACAGCTTTCATCTTTTAAATATTATAGCCCAGGACAGGTCTCACACAGAAATGGTTCATGTCAACTCACTGGTCTCAGACAGACAAATTGAACCACCAGTTGCCAGTGTAAGACTGAACTTGCTACGTATTTTTACCCTCCTAGGACGCAGAGGCCACCCACTTCCATCCTCATCCCCAAAAGCCTAATCTCTAGGGAGCTGTGGAACCCAGTTGGGTAAGCTGAGGAATCCTTGTGAAAAACCCACCACCCTGTACAATATATAGGACTGTACCCCTAAAGGAGAGCCCTAACCAATTGTCTAGTAGGTCAAGGCAGCCACCAGTCAAAAAAATTTGGGGACCACTGGCCTAATCCTAAATACACTTACCCAGAATGATTGATTGTTGTCACAAATGGTCATGAAACTTTTTTTGTTGCATCAGATTGTTCCATGTACTATTTCAGTGTGCCAAGACCACCTACAAGCATTCAAAGACTTTTGGTTAAATGAAAGGTTATGAAACTATTTAAACAGTTTGGTTTCTGGCCATTATACTAGTGTGTTTCATCCAAGTATTTATCCAGCAGAATGAAATAAGAAGTTAATTTTCCACTAATGGCCAGTATTCCATCACTTCTGAAAACACAATTGCATGATTACTCAACTGCTACTAAGTGTTTGCCACATGAAAAGGAAGTGAAATATGTAAACTTATTATACACAGTCAAAGCTCTATGCTACACCTGTGCCAAAGGTTTTAACAACTGTTCATGGAATGTATTCTAAAAATGCATTCTTATGATTCAAATTTATTTAGATTTGATAAGATAAGAAACAATTTTGTGACTTAAGGTTGCCTTCAGATTAAAAGAAAATTCTTATAGCTTACAAATATGGGCATTTTTATGTCTGTCAAAAAAAGACATGCAAGAAAAATAGTAATTTAACAAGAAAACTACTGAATGAGGTACACAACACCCCAAAACTATGCTAATTATTTTGAGTTGATTCATTTGTACTGCTTTTGGGAAATCTATTCATATTAATGTTTTTGGTTGAGATGGGTATCACTCTACTGCTTTATCTAAGAACATAAGAAGAGCCCTGTTGGATCAGGCCAAGGGCCCATCCAGTCCAGCTTCCTGTATTTCACAGTGGCCCACCAGTTGCCTCAGGGAGCTCTCAAGACAAAAGACCTGCATTCTGCTAATATAGTTAAGCTGCAATCCTATACACACTTACTTCCAAGTAAGTCTCATTGAACTAAATGGAATTTTCTATTGAGCAGACATGCACAGAATTGCACTATTACTATGTTAAGATTTTAACATAATCAAATGTGAACTATCAAATTCTTTCCGCAGCGCCAAACCACAACGCATCCCAGAATGTTTTCTAATGCCCACCAAATCCCAAGTACATTTCAAGAAGACTTGAACTGAAACTATTCTGACAATTATGTACAGCGCTAGGTCATCACCAACCCCATAAATCCTTACTACAAAATGTACACTTGTAATTGCGCTTCAAATTTGGGAAAACCTCCAGAAAAGCGGCACAAGAGTGCAGCAAAACAGGAAATCTGCAACCCTCATCAAAACTGATATTGAAAGGTTTATCTGTGCCTTACCTGAAACAAACAGAGAATCTATATTTGGTGTAACTACGAGTCACCCAAGCTTCGGGGTCATTTCTTTTGGCATGGGAAGGAGGAACATGATCCAGGTCAGAGGATCTGGTCTACATGATGCTGTTCACTGGGGATCTACAAAGGATGTAGCCTTGTTAAGGTCTGGAAAGGAGATTGCCTGGGCGTCCCCTCTATGTCAATAGCAATGCTTATATACGCCAACCATGTAAAGTGTTTTTGCAGGGGCAGTCACATCAGAGTGTTAAGACATTCTCTGGGCCTTAGTCAACAAAATCTGAACAACTCCAGGGCTGCCCATGCCTGTGCTGACAGAGTACAGGTGGCGAACAGGGCAAAAAATGTTTATGTGCCTGTCTTGCTTCAAGTTTTTCCTCTCTGGAGCCCTAAGGCATTCCAAGAGCTCATATACTACTGCTCCCTTTCTTTCCGCTCAGCTGTTAGCAGAGACAATGTTTATGTTGACTTTTTTTTTTAACCCTTGGGAGTTCAGAAGGTTCACTTGAACTGTGTTGTGCATGCCAGAATAATGAAGGCGACTGAATGTAAATGAATTTCAACAACAACATACATTTTTAAACAACCCTTGAGCCATTAGGAGAACCACTGAACATTTCTCCTTTTAAAAAAAGCATGCAAGGTTTTAAGATGCCAGCTCCCATCTGCTAAAAAAACATGTACTGTACATCTGCTGTGGAAATTTAGAGTTCACCTGAAACTATGAAAATGGAAAATATTTACTAGGCAGTTCAAATGTTGCAGAGTGAGAACAAAATTATTCTTCAGGCAGCCCAATCCTGCCCAATGCTGGCACAGCAGGGCCACTAGGCTCATGCTGTATCCAGGGTTGGATTCAAGTAGGTGGAAGGTCTCCTTGGGAACATTTGTTCCCTTACCCTGTGTAGTCCCCCAGCCTGCTTAATGGGGCACTCTGATCTGTGCCAGCTACTTAGCTCGCCCAGAACCAAGTAGCCCCATGTAACACCTGCAGAGCCGGGACGGGATTTAGGATGCAGCAGAGGCCTGCTTTGCAGCCTTCATTCCCATCTCACCCCTATTCCACCCTCCTCCTGCCCAGAAACACCCCCTCCTGCCTCCTGAACACCTTCCCACCACTTTCCCCATGCTCCTCCATCACCTGGCACAAACTTAACCTGCCCTAGTGGCCATCAGGCAGGATGGTGCAGGCCTTCCTGCCAGTGCTGCTTACTCACAGGGTGTCAGAAAGGGCTTTAACAATACCCAGCACCATAGCTGCAATTCTGGCCCTCGCAGCCCATAGGGCTGGGCTCTTAATCGGTTTACATTAGCGACGCCAGAGAAATATCTGCACTTTTCCACTTCCAGTGCAAAAACTAGCAACTTCATATAGGCTTAAGGGAATCAGGGCAGGCATGAAGTTACTTCACAAGTCAACTATATGCAAATACTGTATCCTTTTGCAAGATTCCATGCAACCTTCTCACGTGAACCAAACGGGCAATCCCTCTTGCTCACAAACTCCTTATGTGCACCAACAAGCTGAACAATAACATGTGGCATCCAGAGTACCACTGGCACAATGGGTACTAGCACATGATACCTTCCCCACTCCCTCTTCTCAACGGAAGAGCTTTCTGAGCTCTCTCAAAAGGCTCTGCTTACGCTCAGGAGCCTCCAGCAACAGCATGGAGGCCCAAGGAACTGCAGGGCAAGGGGCACATCTGGAAATGGCAAGCAGAGTGGTGCTTCCACTAGCATGTCCCCCTCCCCCTGCATCTCATTCTGTACTGTGGGGACTCATGAAAACTTCTATAGGGAAAAACCAGTGTGAAAGGTACCTTGCGCTGGTGCATAGTATCCCTCTGAATGTAAACCAACCCCAGAGTGCAAACTGTTTAAATATACAGAAGGTTTAAGCCACACTTGTATACATGTTCAAGTTCAAATAATCACTTTTCATTATGCAACAGCAATGACATGCTTGTGGATTTCTGCGAGAGGGCAAACACTTCAAGCAAGCTTGTAAACTGCCCCTTCCTAGCAGCCCATGTCAGGTAAGAATCACCTCCAAATAAAAGGAGAAGAGAAGATTTTGTAAATGCACACAGAAGTTGTTCTCCCCCTGCTTCTGTCTGCTAATGATGCGTTACATAGGTAGCTGTAAACAGCCAGTTTCTGATTTTTAAAATATAATTAAATACTATTAAAAAATAAAGTTTACATGGCACTTCTGAAACTATGATGCCAATTCGGAGAACTGCAGACAGTTGTATGCATATTTCTACATCTACACAGCACCTTGTGCACAAGGTTGGGGCATCTGGTGGCTTCCATCTGGGATCATGCATGAGATGCTACCTACCAGGACCTAGGAGAGGCATGTAAAGGGGGTAATTTGTACTCAGGCCCAGGGTCAGAAAGGGGCCCCAGGAGCCAAAGGACAGGGCCCAAAAATTTCCTGGGACCTTACACTTTCCAATCTCACCCAGACTCACTGCCCATGTGGGATGCTGGGGGCATTATCATGGGCACATGGCAGCGATTACTGCCACAAGCCATACACACCAAGCCCAAGAATGCATATATTGCTTAACAGTGTTACCTCTGGGAGGAAACTGCCCTGTTTACGGTAGCTCTTTGGCTTGTGGATTCCCTTCCCATGGGAGCGTACAGGAGCTCAGTGACACAGCTGCGGGAGTGCAGCTGCTGCAGAAGTCAGTTTTGGTGTACACAAGACACTTCCCATTCTAGTGTGAGCCTAAATACAATGACACTAATCTCCTGCAATGGTTTTCTATATTTGAAAGATTTTAGAGAGACTTAGGAATGTGTTTGGTTTTCTGTATTACTGCATCTAGCTGCAAGTGGTAGGTAGGCAGGCAGACCTGAGTGATGCCTTGGAAAGACTGGTAGACCTAGGCTCCAAAGACTATTCCGGTTGCTACCACTTTCCTTCTGCCTTTTGCCCCCATTCTGCCCGCCCCCATTGCCATCTCCCCACTTTGTTTCACCCCCTCCCAAAAGAAACTCGGTATCCCCTGATAAAATTACTCTCAGAGATACTGCTGCCTATATTATCTCCATTGCAGAATTAGCTAACTGTCAATAATAATAATAATGAATATCCATCCATATCCTGAGTATCCAAAATGCTTTACATGTATCTTGAGGTTGTCCTTACAGCAGCTCTGCATAGAGAGTGTTATCCCCACACTGCAGCTAGGGAAATTATCAGACGAAGCAGTCAATGCCATCTATTGAGTTCACGGCTGAGAAGAGATTCAAACTGGGGAAGCTCTAATTCACAGTTCAGTCTTGTGCACTGCAAGCCTAAGCATGTCTACTCAGAAGTAAGTCTCACTGTGTTCAATGGTTCTTACTCCCAGGAATGTGCAGGATATAGGACTGCAGCCTTTAGGCACCCAACTTCAGATTGGGAGACCCATTACTGGAAGCAGATTGCATTTCCTGGACTGGAGCGCAGATCTGCAGCATTTCCAAGAAACACAGACAAACAAATGGTAACTTTCTGACTATGACTTGGAACAGAGCCTATCTACCAGGATCTTTTAAGACATGCAGAAATCTCATACCTGACATATAGAAAAATACTGATATTATAATAAACAGCATTAGAAACTCTGCAAGCCATGGACCCAAGAACGGCCATTTCTCTTCGTTTTTGAAAGCAAAATATTAAAAGGACTTTATACACATATTAGGTGGTTAATTGAGCATGTAATTACAAATTTGTTACAGAAAACACTGTAAAGTGGGTAGATGAATTCAATAATTGAATGCATAATTCAATAACAACTGTACATACAGGCATCAATTATATGGTTAAAGCAGACATTTTCTCCTCTTAGTTGCATGCCCTGTACACTTAATTACACACAAACTAATTGTACAACTGAACTCACATCTCATTTGGGAAATGCAAACCCCACTGACTTCAGAAGAATCCTACAGTGCTTTCCATTTACAACATTATAAATGTAGTGAGTTATGGACTGCTGGCATCGTCAACAAGCTGCAAGCCATCCTACAATGGTCCCTTCTTTTAAATTAATGGAATAATTCCTATTGAGATAACACACAGAGCAGAAATTGATCCAGAATATAACCAAATTGATCCAGATTTTTATAGATAAGGTTTTTTTAAAGTTTGCATATATGAAATTGATTCATATATTTTTAATGTATTTGATGATCAAGCCAATATACAAGCCCTGCCACCATGAACCACAAAGTTGGTTAAAAAATATTCATTGCACTCTAGCCATTGGAGCACCATTCTGTTCTTACATCCAGTAATACAAAACATGGCCAATAAGAGTGCAAAATTCATCGACGTACTCATCACATCTGATTCTACAACATCAACTTAACTTTGAGATTCCAGACATACCCAGTTATTGGCATAATAATCACATCCAACATTTCAAAAGAAGTGCTAAAAAGCAAGTGTACTCACTAGAAATGACCTATGACTATAAAGTACATGATACTGAAAAATTATGAGAATGAACCAGTAAGTTAAAGCTAAGTAATAGGCAGCCCAAATATATCCAACGCTGGTGCAGGGCGCCCACTGGATGTGAGCAGGCAAGAGGTCTCCTCAGTGTAACACTTGTTCCCCCCAGCATACTCAGTGGGGCTACTTGGAACTTTCATAGAGTAGCCCAGTGTAGGGTTTTCAGGCACAGGACAAGGGATAGGATGTGGCAGAGGACTGCTCTGACATCCCCGCCCCTGGACTGGGGGGTCTGAACCACCCTCCATTCCACCCCCCCCTCTCCATAAAACACCCCCTTCCTGCCTCCAGAACATGCTTCCCCTATGCCCTGCCACCCAGTGCAACACTCACCTGCCCCAGCAGGCAGGCTGCAATACCTACTTGGATGGTGCAGACCTTTCCACCTGCACCACTTACTCTCTGGATGCCAAAAAACATTTACAGCACCTTTACGACACCCAGCACTTGGGCTGCAGCGCCAGCGCTGACCAGCATTAGGATTGGGCTCTCAGTAAACTAAACCAAGGGCTAAGTAAAATGTCTCAAATTAAAGGATATGTAAACTCTTATTCAATAAGCCTGCTGAAACCAATGCAACTTCGCACCATTAAACTCTGACTCTGTCATTCACTAACTTTTCAAACTGTTTTTAACATATGCGCATATAACTTCACTACATAGCACACATAACACTGTAAAATACCTCCATCAATGCAGGGATCCAATTCTCTAAAGCCCAATGCTACATGAAACAGCAATAAAGAAGACACCACTGGAGCTCATTGGCCCCACCTGAACCCAGAATGCACTGATCCCATTGGCTATGATGGCTGTCAATCAACCCAGGATGAAGAATGCTATAATGAAACACTAACAGAGGCAGCCTTATCAGAAGTATTTTTTGTAGTGGCAAATATATACAGGTAAAATCATCAATACACAAAGTATGAACAGAATAAGTGAGTAATTTAAAGCCATCTAAGCCATTTGTCAAAGCTACATGTCTACCACACAATATGGAAACGTTCCAGAAACTCACGAAACCAAACCACTTGGACATAATCAACTGAAGGATGTCAACTGGCCTTAAAATTACCTTATCTCATCTCTTGGCTTTGTATCTGCATATGTGAATAACCTCCTTCCAATACTATCAAGCTTGAGGTGCTATAAGATAATAAACACCCAGTGTCTAATAATATTAGATCGCTAATGGTTCATTCAAACATGTAAAATGGAAGGACTACAAGGAGAGAGTCACAACACTTGGTACCCCAAAATAATTTATTAAAAATACCCCCCTAAAAAATAATCCTAAGCAATATGCTCAACCAAGACTGCAATCTTATACACACTTACTTGGGAGTAAGCCCCACTGAACACAGCAAGATTTACTTCTAAGGAAACATGCAAGAGATTGTGCTATAAGATACACAAATGTTGCTGGCACTTGAGTAAGATTACCAAAACACATCAAGCAATTTATATGCACATCTGAAGCATTATTTATGAGTATCTGAGATGTTGCCTCTCTTCTTGAGTTTCCTTTCTTTCACATAAATCATCACTTGATAAAGAGTAATAAATATGTATGTGCAAGGCAAACCTGTATACATCACCTATGCATCCTAAGAATAGGCATGTTTCCTCAGAAGTAAATCCCACTGGGTTCAATAGGCTAAGAGTACATAGGATTGAAGTCATGTAATCCCAGCGTTTTCATGTTTACTTAAAAGCAGCATATTATTTGGGAGTAAATGCCTACAATTGTCCTGTACAATCTGATTTTGTCCTGTACGAGACTGTAATTTAGAAACTTTTGTTAAGTTCCACCCTACTACCTTGGGTCTGAAATAGACTTAATTTCAAGGTTAGTTTTGTTAATTCAGAACAAGTTTCTGTGAACCTTGAGATGAAAGAAACATAGCCATTTTCAAACAAATGCAAAGTATGGATGAAATAGGATTGGGGTGAGTTTCAATTCTAACATGTTCAAGAATAACATGATGCTATCAAAAACGTGTTTTGCCACCATGTTTCATCCCCCCCCCCCCAGATTTTAGTTGCTGTCTAAAGACAAATATAAAAAGCAACCATTGAGTGCTTAAAGGAATTTCTTGCCACAAGATGGCATAAACAGTTATTACTTCAAACAGGCCTTTTTAACTTTACAAGTATTTATTCCCCTAAATTTTTAATGACACATTTACACTTTTGGATAACACTTGTGCACTAACTGGTGAAGATAAACTTACATCTCACTACCTAAAAATGTCCTTAATAGGCAAATGCCACATTAAATGGCAGGAAATGCACAGAGCTTTAGGTATGAAATTACAAATGAGCCAACACCATTTTTCCACCACACACAAGCGTGCGCACACACACACACACACACACACCCCTGACATAGAATTTGAGATACTATCTTGTCCATCAGGAGTGCACCATAAAAATAGCTGTGAAAATCAGATTCAACTTGTGTCACTAATACAAGCATTGTTAAACATATTTACAATCAAAATCTGAATACACTTGCAGCATCCCTGAAATTATATACTGCACAGAACAATAATCAGTTTTCAGTCACCACTGCTTTTATCCATCTTTATCTAGCCACTTCTAGAAATCCATGATTCTGGAGAAGCAACACTGCACACTTAGGAGATAAACACAGACATTAACTTTGGAAGCAACATGTGGCATCCATGGGGAAAATAGATGTCTGCTGACATTCAGGTGTTTGGATTAACTTTTCCCAGAATTAGGGAAAGTTTAGGCCTAAAAGGTGAACGTTTGAAACCTATATATACACATATACATACACACGTATACATATCTATATATACACATATAAATACACACACAAAAAGAGTGATCAACATAGCTTTGCATCCTCAACTATAGATTTCTCTACCAAATGTACTCCAGAATTCCCATTCAGCAAAGCAAACTAGACAGTCCCACTGAAGCCAACAAAACAGATTTCAAGCCACATACTTCAGCTGAGCAGCTGAAGACTCATCAGGCTCAATAGACATCAATGGGCTTCCTGGCGTAGTAGCAATTTAAAGTGAGGATGCATACCATTTTAATCTGAAAAAATAATATAAGAAAACAATGCATGCAAGGTGAACACCTTGATATTTCCTTAAGCTTTGGAAGCCCACGAGGCTTCTACAGTATGAAGTCACTGCAGGGGGCGAAAAAAAGTTGTTTGTTTTTTTTGTAGTAACAATTTTGTAACAGATCTGCAGTTCCTCTGTGGAATTCCTTGGGAGGAGGGTGGCTCACAGCCCAAGCATATGCATGTCTACTCAGAAGTAAGCCACACAGAAGTAAGCCACACACAATGAGCCTTACTCCCAGGTAAGTGTGGATAGGATCGCAGCCTCAGCCCTTACTGCATTTGTGTAGTGCCAGCCACCAACTTCCCTCTGAGAAGCTTGTGTTCATGTTCTGCCCTTTCCAGTGCCCCCTGCTCTTGACCCACACACCGGCTGCCAGTGACACGATCGCAGCACACGGAGCGCATAGCAGATCGCACTCCGGAGGCGCACTTGGAAGCCCAGGCACGGGTAGATCTCATCTGTTGCTGCGGCTCAGAACGTCTCGTCTCAGCCAGCGCTGTGCCTCATCCTCTGCACTTGACCCTCCTTCTCCTCCTTTTGTGCTGGGCTCGCACGACCCGGACAGAAGCTGCCTGTCTACTCACCGCTTCAATGGCCAGACCTCCTCCGCCTCCGCCAGCCAGCCAGCCTCCCCATCCCACGAGTGCACAATGCAGCCAGGCGGCGTGCACTGCAGTCCTGCGATGGAACGTTCAGACACCCCGGCCGCCCAATGAGGACGCCGGAGGCCCCGCTAAATTCTCAGGCGGCTCTCCCATTGGCTGCCCTGTGAGCGTGGCTTGGCTGATCAGAACGCGGAGACAAGGCTGCAGGGCTCGTCGCCCGAGTCTGAGACGGCGGCGGAGCGGGAGGAACAAGTCTTTGCAGGGAATCGCTGAGGCAGGAGGCTTTCCCACTGAGACTCCCCCGCAGTTCAGACCTGAGGCGTTGCGTCCAGTCATGCCCATGGACATGGTCATGGTCAAGAGGTCATGGACATGGTCAAGAGGAGCACTGTGAAGCATTCCTCCCCACCCCTGAAACAATCACACTCTCCTTCAGACAGCCCCATGCACAGATGTTTCAGCTGCCCTGGTCTCCTTCCTCACCCAAGAGTTTTCTGAGCTTGGGCTTGATTCACCCTGATGCCACCCAAACCGTCCTGCAACACCCCAGCCCAAGCAAAGCCATTGGTTAATCCTAGGCGGCAAGAGGCGTAGGCACTGCCCCGGCGCCTGGGACAGTGTTGTCAAAATGCCACGTGACATTGTGTCACATGACATATGGGTTCTTCCCAGAAGAGTGGCACTCACTGCACCCCCCTCCGTTCCTTCTCTTGGGGAGGCTCCCCTTGGAGGAAAGGGGCCATGAAGCCACTAGTGCTCCTCCGTAACTAGGGCAGACCCTGAAGGCAGACATGCGCCCCCCCTTGGCGTAGCACCTGGGGCAGGCGCTCTTCAGGCTCTGCTCTACTTACACCTCGGCTAAGCAGATCCACTTCGCCAGTAGCTTGGTTTGGCCCCCAATTCCAAGGCGTTGTGCCACCATAGGGCTTCCTTTGAAGACATGGCTCATCAGTCTTAGCCCCAGACTCTCATTTAAATCCTCTCAGAAACATGTGCATTGAAATGGCACCACCAGGCAACATATATTACTGTCTTCACTGCACACATTTAGGCTGGAGGGCTTGCAGGTTGTAGGGCAGGGTAAGGAGACCTGCCTGAGGTAGCAGATTTGGGGTACTATTAAAGGGGGGGAAAGTTGATTATTTGTTTTGGGCTGCAATCCTATACTCCAGAGGTGTCCAAGTATTTTGGCAGGAGGGCCGCATCATCTTTCTGACACTGTATTGGGGGCTGGGGGAAAAATTAATTTACACCTAAAATTTGAATAAATTTACATAAATGAATTTATTAGAGATGGAAATATGAATGAATGAAGGTCTTGCAGTAGCTCAAGGTCTGTAAAAGGCCTTGCACAAAGCAAGGCCGGCTCTTCCTTTGCTGCTACTGCTGCATCACAGACATGAAACAGCAAGTAGTGGAGGGAGCCCTCATTCCACCACTCAGGTGAAAGGTCGAACAGTTGTCCTCACGCTGTGAGCAGTTGCCTCAGGCCAGCATGGGCTCCAGCAAGTCTCCAGAAGGCCAGAGGCTAACTGGAGACCGGGGTCTCCCTGTGGGCCAGATTGGGAGCTCCTGAGGGCAGCAAGTGGCCCCCGGGCCAGGATTTGGGCACCCTTGCTAGACACCAATGATTCCCAAACTGTAAGCCGTGGCTCCCCAGGGAAACATGGAAACCAGCCAGGGATTCTTGTGAAAAAGCAGCCACCCAATACAATGTATAAAATTTGAGCCCTCAGTGGGAGCAGCAACCAATGACCCAGTAGGTCAAGACAGCCACCAACTAAAAAATTTGAGAACACTGCTAAACATGCTTACCTGAAAGTAAGCTTCACTGAGTAAACACACATGTATATAGGATTGCACTGTTATTATTGTATGTTTATTATCACTGGTGGGAAAAATTTGGCTTTTCTGCCTTAAACATTAACATGGCTCTGGTTGGAGCTTGTATGCAGGTCTGAGCCCTGACATCCGTTTTCACATATTATTCACTGAGGCACTGAAAATTTCACGTTCCAGAGCCTGACAGTACTCACAAGACCCAAGTATAAATAACCACTGTGTTCAGCAGTCTGTATTTAACAATACATAATTCTGTCCAGGCAGTGGGACAGAGTGTGAATGATTCATTGGCTATTGAACAAATCGAGACAGGAAGCTAGCCAGTTTTTACAACTAGGCTGTAGGGATTTCTCTGGTTTTCTGCCATAAATGAAACCACAGATCTCCATCATGTTTCAGAATCATGCAGCCAAAATGTAAGGGAAAGTTAGGGGAAATCTTGTTCATTGCCTAGTTTCTCTTCATACTCACCTCCATAAAAGTTAATTAAATTGGAGAGACATGGAGTGGAGCTCTTGGCACAATGCTTTTTGTTGCTCACTCTTGGTTCACCTGAAGGAAAAGTCAATTATTTTCAGCGTTTGCTCATACTTATTGTTCAAAAAATTCCCCTGGTTCATGTATCAGAGATATCTATGGGACTAGCAAATTGGTTCATATTATTTCTTTATTAAGCCATCTTTGCTAGCTTCTATTAATTAACTGGGCTCAGTTCCAAATGCTGGTTCTTAGAGTCCTAAATGGTCCAGCACAGTGTTTCCCAAACTGGTGGGTTGAGAACCAGAGGAGCCAAGGGCAGGGGAACCAGAAATGGGTCATTCCCCATTAAGGGGAGTGGCCTGGGAATGGGTACCCCAATGGCGCCACAGTGATTGCAGCACTGGAGGGACCTAGCAGCATTTTAATGTACCTGGGAGGCTGCTGAAACCTCCAAGGGGGGTCCTGGAGGCTTGCAGCCCCCTCTGCGAGCCTCCATGTGAGTGCCCTGAGCTCCAACTGTTGATCAGAGCTCACTTCCAGTTTGCATGAGCTCAGAGCAGCCATGCAAGCAGAGGGGCCTGTGAGCCTCCAGGACCCACACGGAGGCTTCGGCAGCCCCCCAGGCATGTTAAAATGTTGCCGAGTCCCCTGCCCGGAGTCCCCTGTTGCTCCTGCCCCACCCCCCACCATCTCTTACGAGGTTTACAACTCACTCAGAGGAGTTTGGGAACCTCTGGTCTAGCATCAACAAATCTTAACAGTGATCTACCTTCTCATAGCCATCTACCGAAACACTGACATTGGTGTCAGAGGCCTTGTTCCATGTTCCATCAGCTGAGATGTGGCAAGTGGGCACATGAGCCAAATCTTTTTCAATTGTGGCAGCAAGGCTTTCAAATATTTTCTACAAAAATATAATCACTTTTGTGTGGGAACTTGCATGGATTCAACATGGATGTCATTTGCCACATGAAAGCATGTGCTGGAAAGCTATGGCCAACCACAGCTGTACCCCTGTGCAGATTCCATCACCTGTGATAATCTGCATGTGAGATTTGTCCAATTTCCTAAACTGAAGTGACTTCTGGATAAGAATTTTGCAATGTTTGAAGCGGTTCTCAGCATGCGGTTTTACAAGTGAAGTAATACTCTTTGGATCTTGGACCATTCTGTTCCATATGAATTCTATAAGAAGTCCCAAATTCCTTTTGGAGTTTCAGAGGCTGTTGTGAACCCCATTAGACAAGATAATATTAACAGTGACTGCTGTTCACCTCAACCTGAAAACTCATGTCTGTGCCACGTTTAGATTTCTTTAAATGTATTCACTATTTGGACACATTTCAACATATTTTTGAAATGCTGCATTTTTCTCAGATATAGGGTGATACTGAGATTTAGCACCATTACATGCTGATGGGGGGGAAAGAGTTATGTTGACCAAACTGGATTTCTCCTATTAAGTAAGAACTGTGACCCCATTCATTCTGTTTGAAATTTTAATGAAATGCCCTTTGTAAAATCCTCAAGACTACTGTGGCTAAACAAAGAACAGTTTAAATCAACTGAGGCAGCAGCTGGAAAAAAAAAAGGATGCCCTGATAATGACAACATAAAGAACCCAGGGGTTGAGTCTGACCCAAAAAATTAGTTCCCATTGGTGCTTTCTGGAGAAAAACCAACTTCAGTTAAATTTCTCAATAGCTCTTTAAAGGCATTTTCTACTGAGTTGTGCCCACTATTTTTCATCATTCAAAATGTCCTCCAGTCATGCTTATTATTTGAGCCTTCATCTCTTGTGCTTTTGTCTGTCTCATTTGTTACCCATCTTCTCCTTACTTCCTCCTTCTTCATGAATATTCACTTTTGTAATTGGAAAGCTTGCAATAGGTTCAAAACAGCTACTTATTTGGCTGCACACAATTCCTCTCTCTCTCTCTCTCTCTCTGTGTGTGTGTGTTTTGGCTCATAATTCAAGGCATTTGATTTTCACAATCTCATGGAACACCACCTGTCAATACAACACTTCTACATAAGAACACTGCGTGCTTTATATTTCCATCACAAACTAAAATGTTGAACAATCAGTAATTAAAGTGTATTTAATTCAAATATTGATCTTTTTAACATGTTTTAGCAAATTTTTCCCCAATAGCACATTTTAAAATGAAACATAAAAAGCCACATTTAAAACTGAAAAACTACTTTAATTCATTCACCAGCTTCATTGAGCGAACCCAAATTCTAATATTATGAGAGAGGGAGGAACAGTTTACAATCTCCACACCACTCACAACTATACAACCCCTCCTCCTTTGTTGGCTGTTTTGTGTATTTCAACACCCCAAACACATTCACCTTTCTTCCACTGGAAGGTGTTTAGATCCCTCAAGAATTTCAGTTGCCTTTTTCTGGTTATTGTTGTTGTTTTTTTCAAACCTATGATATCCTTTTTGAGGTGGGCTGACCAGAGGAGTCCACAATAGCCCAAATGTGACTGCACTTTCAGTTTATAGCCTCTCACTCATAGCCCCATTTCAGGGCAAGCCTAACCCTTTCCCCACCACCTCCAGCTGCTCCAGCTGCTCTACAAGGCCGAACCTTTGCTAGGAAAAAAACAGCTGAAGGGAATTTCAGGGTGGTGGTGTGTTTCCATTTTAAATTAGCTCCTACCAGGCATAACCATCCCACTTTACACCTGTCTGGTAGAAGACACAATTTCCTTGAATTATAGCCTGATTCTACTCCCTCGCCATTGTCCATGATATAGCTGTGCAGACGTGCACTGCATCCAATGATGGTGGTGGGAGACCAGAAGGCCAACCTGAGTTCAGTAAAATTCCTCCATGTAGGCCTTCTGGCCACCTATGGGTCTCTTCAGACTCATGCCAGCAATGTAGCTGGAGTATGTCTAAGCAAAGAAAGGGGAAAGGGTGGCTGGGAGAAAAAGCTTAGTGCAAGGTGCTGCTGGGATTTACCCCCCCCCTCTGCCCCTACCCTCCCTGTTCCTACTCCCAAACTCTCCCTCCCTGCCCACATTATGTCCCCACCTCCAACTTACCAGGGTCGGTGCAGAATGGGTTCCATAGTAGCAGGCTTGCAGAGCTGAAGATGCTTCAGGTTACGATGGCCAGGCAGTCGTGCAATGTTTGTACTGATGCGGAGCTTTTTACAACAGTGGAACTGAAGTCCTACTGTCTTAGCAGGCCCATAGGCTTGGGCCATTAGACACCATGGTGTTCAATGAAGTGGGTATCCATAAGATTGTGACCCAAATGTACTCATGTTTACACAGAAGTAAGAGCAATAGATTTCAAGAGCATTTACTTCCATGTAAGCGTACTCAGATATGCAGTCTTATAGTTTGATCGCATGAATTTTTAGGCCAAAATCACTTGCACAAAGTTCAGTACAGTTTGCACTCAGGCAAGCATTAATAGTATTGCAATCTTTGGACTTTGGCTTCACTGTTCTACTCATGTCATGCACCCCTTGAACACCCACCTAGCCTTGAAATGCTGGTAAACTTGATTGCCACAATTGTGCCGTAGCTCTCACAACTTGCCACGATTTCTCATCATGGATTGGTTAAAAGTATCTCCAAGTTACCTGTGCTTTGGTATGTGGATAAGCAGGCGCCTGTTTTGGCTTTTATTGGCAAAGTCTGCCACCGGCCATGTTCCACTCAGTGACGAAAATGCTGGAGGGAAGATGAGTTCACAAGCAGGTTGTGCCAGGCAGCCTTTCTACAGACTGAAGAACGCTCCAGAGAGGAAGTACACTTTTGGATCAGTGACAGCTACAAAAAGCATTCCCAGTATGAAGGGAAGGATCAAAAGGATATTCTGGAATAACATGTTTGGGATTCTCACTTTTCTTTCTTGCTTTACTCTATATCCATATGCGGCTTTGGAGTAGAGAACAGAGAAAAGGCAACAGTTCCAAAGCACTCCTGGTGGCTGGCCATTCACCAGGAGTACCACAATCTTTTTAATTCCTTGCCTGAAAACTAATAGAATGACTAATGAGAAATTTGGTTTGAGGCATTGTGGCCTTTCATGACAGACGGCTGGAAAAACTCGAAATGAACCCAAGAGCACAATGTTTCTCCAGGGCCTGTACAAAAATGCAAACAGACAATGGTATTCACTCACAATGTTCAAAGAGAATTGTCTTTTTGAAGAATGTGAATCCTGGTGGTCTAAGATATCCTCACATCTTGTCTATTCCCAGCCCTGTGCTAGAATTACATCCCACAACCTTAAACACATTTAGTTGGAAGTCAGTCCCACTGACTTCTTTCAAGTTATCCAGCTTAGGCTGTCTAAAAGCAGAACTACAGGTGTGCAAGGAAAAACATTGTTTCAAATGGCTCATTCCTTTTCTTTGTTAAAAATAGCATCCATTTTGGTACAGATCCCTTAAAATACATTGTGGTGCTTGTTTCATTGTGAATTCAGTTTTGTGTTTGTTCTTATTTCCCACTGTTTTCATCCGGAGAACTGCTGTACTTCTGGGGTCTCTAACCTCCCTATTTTCCAAGCAACTGACATGAAATTCTAGGCTCCATCCAAGATACTAGTCCTGACATACTGTAGGCTCCAACGGAGACAGAGCTACCAGAAGGGCAATGTTTAGTATCAGACCATGACAGACTGAAGGAGCTGGGTAAGAAGGTCTGTCTTAGGCAGGGTTGGGAAATAGAAAATGTTTCCAGAATTTGGTCTGACAAATTTGACAGTGAAAGTGTCAAACCTCATCATCTCAACGCAACTTCAGCAGCATACAGAAGTCTCTGCACTGTGTTGACATGCCCCCCCACACACACACAGAGTCTTCATGAAGGCGATTGAGTCTCAGCTAAGACAGAGACGTCTGCCTCAACCCAAATTCTGATACTAAAAGAGAAAAACTTCTCTCTATCCACTTTCCCTACACAACACATAATTTTATTAACTACCATCAGAAGTGTTTTTAAATCAACAGAACTTACTCCCAATTAAGTGTGCTTAGACTTGCAACCTTAGTTTGGGGTTCCTGCACTGCTTGCCCAATGCCCCTTTAGCACCAAGGCAATAGCCTCTATGGGTGGCCAACAAGCTTGAGAACCGACTCTAGTGGATCAGGCTGGTGATGAACACATGTAACTCAGAACATTGGTCTATCTAGGTCAGTATTGACTAGCTACTCTCTGGGGTAGGGGTGTCAAATATAAGGCCCATGGGCTGAATGTGCCCTCTGGAAGCAATTTATCCAGGCGCTGTTATCATTGGGCTCTCTCAGTTTGATAATTGGGCTCTCTCATATCTTGAAAATATGATTTGCATAGTTTCTCTTCCATCATTTGCAGCTAATGAATGTCTATGTGATGTTTATTATATGAAGTGCTTATTTCTGGCCATCATCTGTTTAATGATGTCACTTTCTGCTTAGTGATTTCACTTCTGGCCCTCAGCAGGCACCATGAATGCCTACATTAGTCCTCTGCAGGAAATGAGTTTGACATCCCTGCTCTAGGTTTTCAGAAAGTTGTCTTTCCCAGTGCCACCTGGAGTCACCAGGGACTGAATCTGGGGCCTTCTGCATATAAAGCATGAGCACTACCACTGAGTTACAGCATGGGTGACCCAAGGTCATACAAAATGGCCGTGGATTTGCCATGGCTCCCAAATGAAGAAAATCCCCCACATCATCCAACCCATGCACACATGCACACACATTATCTTGCCACATTAGCACACTCACCTCATCAGTGTAGTCTTCATTATCACCACCTCTTCCATGGTTTCTTGTGAGGTGCTGGGCCAGGAGGATTCTCCAAGTGGTTCCTCCCCATTCAACAACTTTAGAAGAAGCCACAGAGGAGAAAAGGTGATGACCCTATTCCTGAGCGCTTAAAAAAAATGATCACAGCAGAACTGGAAGAAGAGAGAGGTAAGCCCCACTCCCTCCTCTCCAAGCATGCCAAAAGAGAATGGGCCTCTTGGTTAGAGAAAATGGACAGGTGCCAGACCAGGAGAGTTGGCAAGCAAGTGCAGGTTGTGGGGAATACCTTTCACCACCAGCTTGTCTCTTCCCCCAAAATGCCATCTGAAGCAGGGTATTCAACCAGCCTCATGGCTTGCCTCTTCCTGCTAATAGCCCTTCTGCCTATACTGTTCACTTCTTTATTTCTATATGCAAAAGAACAAAAGAACATAAGAAGAGCAGTTTCAAGACCTCTGCTGGATCTGGTCGAGGGCCCATCTAGTCCAGCTTCCTGTATCTCACAGCAGCCCACCAGATGCCCCAGGGAGCACACAGATGACAAGATGCTTGCATCTCGCTGCCACTCCCTTGCATCTGGCATTCTGTTTACCCTTGCAACCCCCAATGAAGACACCAGACTGCAGCTTGGGTTTAACTTGGGCCACTTTAATAAACACAAATGATCAACTTTTAAATCATGAAACCTACTGAACACACTGTCCCTCCCTCACCAGTCAAAAAACTGCCATCCACAGCCAATTCAGATGACTGAAAAAAACACACAACTCTTATGATGAGCTCTCCTGATGAGCAACCAGCTAATCTCAGACTGTACATACCTATCATGTCTTGTATTCTGTGATGGAGTTTTCTTCCAGAAATCTGTCCAATCCCCTTTTAAAGGCTTCTAGGCCAGATGCCATCAGCACATCCTGTGGCAAGGAGTTCCACAAACTAATATTCTCTTTTGTCTGTTCTAACTCTCCCAAAACTCAGTTTTAGTGGATTTCCCCAAGCTCTGGTATTGTGTGAGAGAGAAAGACCATGCCTCTACCCTCTCTATCCATCCCCTGTATAATTTTGTATGTCTCAATCATGTCCCCACTCAGGTGCCTCTTTTGTAGATTGAAGAGACTCAAACACTGCAGCCTTTCCTCATAAGGGAGGTGCCCCAGCCCAGTAATCATTTTGGTTGCTCTCTTTGGCACCTTTTCTAGTTCCACGATGTCCTTTTTGAGATGTGGTGACCAGGCAGATGAGTAAAGGAGGATAGCATGAGAAATGTGTCATGTGCAATGAATGTGTATGAATTGTTGAAATTATAGAACTCTGATAGGGTGTTACTGGCTTTAACAAATCTCACTGAATAAGAAGGAACTAAAATAAATAAAATGGAATATTCTTCTGATGCTCTAAAAACTTTGTGTTTTGTTCTAAAAACTGTATTACACACACACATTTTTTATTTTTATTAATAGTTAAAAGCTATTTGGTTTGCTATGTGGCCTATTTTGGCTGCCCGCACAGAGCTTATTTGTTTCGTTTGGAGAAAATGCATTTAAGTCCTTCTATCTTCTATTGATTTTAGTACATAAAAAAAAGAATCTGCTTTGGGAACATGCCAGGAAATTCTGAGACAATGTAAAATATTTCTAAGGGAGGATCACAGCAAACAATCCATGGGACGAAAGGCTTTCACAAAGCTGGAATCTGTGATTGGTACAAATTAATGAGAAGCTTTGGAAAGGTTGTCGAGATCTCATTAGGAGATGGCAGCCGAGGATTACATCTTTGTTTTCTTCATTTCACCTTTAAATGGTCTTTAAATGGGAATTATAATTACACCATTAGACAGAAAGGGATGGGCAGTGGTGAATCATATTTTTACAGCTGAACAGTTTAAACTTCAGACATTTGTTATGCTGCTATGCATCCCAATTCTATGCCTATTTCCACAGGGCTGAGTCCCATTGACTTGGATGGGACTTTTTCCCAGGTAATTGTGAACAGCTTTGTAACCTTTGGTAGGCAGAAATGGAATACGCTTTCCACTGTCTGCAACAGCAGTTTTCAACCAGTGTGCCACGAGTGGTCCACAGGTGTGTCGTGGGAGTTTGGCAAATTTATTCATTTATTAAATCAATATCATTTATCAATAGGGCCACTGAGAGATGTGAATAATAATAATAATAATAATAATAATAATAATAATAATAATAATAATAATAATAATATATTATTATTATTATTATATAATTATATTATATAATATTATATAATATAATATTATTATTATATAATATTATAATAATTATATTATATTAATATTAATATATTATAATAATATTATATTATAATAATATAATTATTATTATATTATTATTAATATAATATAATAATTATAATTAATATTATATTAATATAATAATTATATTATATAATATTATATAATATAATATTATTATTGTTATATTATTATATAATAATATATTATATAAATAATAATATAAATTTATATTTATATTATTATTTATATAATAATAACAGGTATTTCTATACCGCATTTCTATGTCCTCAGATTTCTCCTTGGACTTTATTCAAGGCGGTTTACATGGGCAGGCAATTTAAATCCCCATAGGGATTTTTACAATTTGAAAGGTTCTATCTTTCAAGAAACCACAACAATCAGATGTTTCTTTCTTGATCTGGCCGCACATTCTGGCCTCCATCCTCCCACGCTCAGAGCAGATGGAATAACTCGGCTCAGCTTGTCAGCTGCTTCAAGGTCGCACGGTGCCGGTGGCTTCGAACTGGCGACCTTCGGATGTTATCTTCAGGCAAATGGAGGCTCAACCCTCTAGACCAGACCTCCTGCCCAGGATGTGAACCCCTCCACCAGCAGCATGGTGTGCCTTGTCAATTGTCAAAAGACTGATGGTGTGCCTTGACCATTTTAGTGCCTTGTCAATGTGCCATGAAATTAAAAAGGTTGAAAATCGCTGGTCTACTAAACAATTAAGGCAAATTGGTAAATGCATGTGAACTGGAATCCTTCACTGTAGCTTTTTCCAATAACATGGAAGCCTGTAGTTCATGAGAGCTGCAGCTTTTCTGTTAGCCGCCCAACAGCCCAATTTCCAGTAACTTCTTCAACCCCTTCTTTTCCAATATTTTGCTTTTGCTTTGAGGAAAGAGAGAGAGAGAGAGACTGGAAGGCAATATGGGTGCAGTCCCTAGCAGTGGGCAATGGGCCATTCTCCCCTGCTCTCCACTTCTCTCTTCCTGCTGGTCAGACTGAACTATCAAAATGGGACAAAGTGTGGAAGAGGGAGGGAAAGTTAACAAGTGCATTCTTTATTTGATGAACAATCTGGAGAATGTTCAAAATTACAGTAACAATTTCACCCCTTTCCAGAACCTTCAGAAATGTAATCATTGTAACATTATTTCATGTTGTAGTCCTTCTACCCATGTGTGCTACCATACCATGGACCTTATATATTGCGTTTGTGGATCATGTTCCAATCAATCTTTCCCCCCCCCCTTATCCATATTAGAAGAATGTGCTGTGCATGAGCTAAAACTGTTGAAGTTGTACAAGGGAACCAAGATCCCAATCCTGAACTCTTTAGCAGTGGCAGTACAAGTATACTGCCGGTGGTGGGTATCGTAAATGTGCAGTAAAGCATGCTTATGGCACCAGCCATGAGGGCACAACTGGCCCTGGCCCAGCACTGGACAGACACCACCTGGATCAAGAGAAGAACTCTGGGTGGTGGTAAGGTTTGCCGGGGTGGGGGGAGGAAATTCTGGGGGGGAAGGGCAGGAGGGGCAGGAGGAGGTGGGATCCAATGCTCCATGACGAGGCCCATTGAGGGGTCTGCGCCTTTACCCGGGGGGAAGGGGACAAATGCCATGGCACCCATAGGATGCAGCAGTAGCCATTTTGGCGCTGCTGCTCCTTTGGGCACCAGGCAGTTTAGGATTGGGCTGCCAGTCTCCTAGACATCAAGCGTGTACAATTTTACTAATTAATTTCCTAAGTATTGTTCATGATATTCGTCATCATTCTGGGATGAATGATATTATGAGTGTGAAGCATAATTGCGATTAATCTGTTTTGGCTTTCAGTAAGCCAGGAAGAAATTATATGCAACTGGTTACCTTTCATCTCATCAAACCTCAAAAATGTTTGAAAAGATTTATGACTGCTGAGCAAAGAGAAGTAAATCTTCACATTTCTTTTATATTATAATTTTCACTTTTTTGATATTTCATCAAACACCACTATAAATTGTCTCTTCCTGAGCATAATGATGTTGACTGCAGCCTGTCACTTATTTTAATCTCTGGGCTTTTTCCTGCATGGAAATTCCATACAGTTATATACTTTCACCACAACATAATTAACAACCTGATTCTCCGTTTAAGGAATGCAAATAGTGAGACACATTGACAGCACCTATGATGCATCAAACTTATTTCCAGATGTTGGGGGGGTGGAAGCACACTAAACTAAGAACATAAGAACAGCCCCACTTGATCAGGCCATAGGCCCATCTAGTCCAGCTTCCTGTGTCTCACAGTAGCCCACCAAATGCCCCAGGGAATTTGACATATGACATAGCATAGCAAGATTGTGCCTGAGTTTAGCCAAATCTCTTTCACATACCCAATACTAACACAACAAAAGCTGTATCTTCTGTTTCCACACCGATGCCCTGGTCTACTCATGTGCTTAAATGTACCCACATGCTTAAGTGTTTTCCTGGACTGGGGCCCAGATCACTTGTCTGGCAGCAGTTACAGCCTCATTAACTGCTTTTTGTGCAACAAGGGGGACACAAAAATTGTGCTGGGATAATATGGTAGATACAAGAAATGCTGGATGGAGGCCATACATTAAGGACGTGTCATTGAAAGGTCAGAAGGTATGGTCTATTCACAGCATTAAGAAAACATAGTGTGAATTCTGTTGACTGCACACAGGAAAACTGCCAATATGTGTGAATCTCATCTGATATATGGAGTCATATATTTAAGACTCTAATCCTTAATTTTTTTCTCTGAGATTTTCTCTCCTGAGCACAGTTATTCACTTGCCCTTGTATATTTCCCCTCCTCCTTCTGAACAAATGGTCCGCATGGCTGAGGGATGCAGGGAACATTGTATTTTTGCATGCGTGGAAGGAGAAATACATATAGAGAAACAAATTTTGTAATGCAAGTTGCCCACCAAGCAACCGAGATTCTCCTAGGGGTCACTTGGGTGCCTAGGGGCAGTGGTAGAATTAGCAGCACAGAAAGACTTCATTTGGGAGTGAATCATTGGCTAGGAAGGAACTCCTTAGAGAAAGAAAGAAATAAAAATGTACTGTACATGAATTAAGGTCAACTGTAATGGCAACAATTGCTGCATATCAGTGTAAAAGAGAAATCTTTCGGTTTTTAGAATTATTCATTAGAAAGATCTATAATTACATGCCTATGTATTACCTATAGCATGTCAGTGTATGAAGAACCTTATTCCTTTATTCCTAAAGTAAAAGGTTGTCTTTGCCTTTTTTTAATGGCAAGAGGCAAAGCCGTATCATTTTCCAACTTCCCCCTCCCCTTTTTAAAATTTAGTCATCCATTTGTATTATCTCCCTGCATTTACTAGCAATACGGTAACAATGGGAATATTGAAGACATCCCAAAGACAGAACACAGAGCTATTGAGCTGCCTGGTGTATCACAGATTCGATCAACTTCAGTGTCTATGGCTATCTCCTTCTTTACTTTCACTTCAAAGGATGCCGGCAGAGCCAAGCAAATTTCATGTAATTGTGATGCACTTAATAGCCCAGAAGAAGAAACTACTTTTCACCATAGTTATTGTACAAAACATGAAACAAGCATGCAATGAACCCTCCCTAATCCATCATCTGGCAAAATCTCAGGCCATTACTGGACTTCCTTTTAAAATACCCCCCCCCCCCTAAAAAAAAAAACCCAGGGGAAGATTAGACACAGCCATCCAATTCATGTATATCTATTCCACATATGCCCAAAGTCAAACCACATAAAAAGAGCAAAAGCCACATCAGCCCTGACTGGGGACAAGACATCAGGCCTCCTCATTTGTCTCTTCTCTTAACTGGTCTTCTCTTAACTCATGATTGTAGTTGGCTTCCATGACCCTCAGATAAAGATGTTTTCATAACAAAGGAATCCATCTAGTTCTCCCTGCTGTAATGGGAATGTCATTGCATTATGTCAAGAGGACCAGCTCTCAAGGCTTTTTAATGCTTGATTAAATGAGCATTGATTACTGGTGACTCTACACTGCACCTGTGTGAGTTGGAAGCTGAAGGTCGGTTTGGAATGTAGCCAGCCAGAAAAACTGAGGTTTTGCATCTGACTGGCAAAAGGAGATTTGCAGGGCTCTGAAGGCATGTTGTTGATTTTGAGGATCTGATACAACTTGACAGACTAGCGCTATCTAGGTGCGCTCTCACGCTCAACTGTACATTTGTAAATTATCAGATATTGGGATAATTTCTGGTACTTTTTCCCCCTCACAAGGAAATTCAGCCTGAACAGGTAGCTTCTAGAATTTCTTATAGGAAAGTTAGGAGCCTGAAGGATGAAGATGGGCATGCCCATTTTTGCAAACAAGTCAGAGCTATCAATTGGTCCATGTCAGTGAAGCTAAAATGGAGCTCTGTGCCTGGCAGTGGATACACTTTCCTATTTGCCAGTACAAGATGAGGCCAACTGGGGGCTTTTAGTTCGTGAGGATTCAAAGGGCTGGAAAAGGAGTTTGAATGAGAGGACTTGCTTTTAATTGAGAAATTAGACAGACCATTGCCTCATTGCTGTGATTAGTGGTTCTGTTACTCAAGTCCAGTGCTGCTGTGCATCCCGCTCACTTCAGACAACCTGTAATTGGACTCTCTTGGTTGTCTTGAAAATTGTCCATGTGTGCTATATTAAAACAAAAACTGTATCCAAGCCCAGATTGGCAGGTGAGGGTTAAAGATCAAGTAAGGGAGCTCAGAGATAGCGCGCCTAAGGCCATAAGAATTCCAAAGATGTGTCACCAGAAAACAGGCATAATGATAGGTTTGAATACATTGATGGCAGTCAGAAATATAAAGAAACTGATGGTGTACCATTTTAAAACAAAACAAAACATGTGTCTTTATTTTTCAGCTTCCACTATCAGCACATTGACTTAAGTCCTACTGAATCCAACAGGATCAATTCTTGAGATATGGGTATGGGCCAGAGCTGGGCCCAGTCCCCTTGCTTTTGTGTTATTTTTCCAGTGCTAAAAGGGAGTCACGATTTGGCTGCAATGGGGGGGGGGGGACTGGGGATGGAGCTTCTGAATTCCATTAAGGACCACTCTACTTTCCCCCTCACAATCTCAGTACTGAATAGGCCTTTCTTATGAGTAAACTTGGTGAGGCGCATATCAGAAACCTTTAGAAACTGCTTACTGGCCAGCCAGTGGAGCAGAACTGCACAACTCCTCCATTGCAGGCTGAAGTGTATTCCTGCCATTGAAAGTCTAAATGTGGTGTATTTTTACTTCTTTTTAAAATTAGAACAGCAGACACCACCAATTCTCTTTGAAAAAATATACTGGCAGAATCCGGCTTTTAGATGTTCAAATAAGGGGTAATCTACCTGTACCATTGCCACTATAGTACTGAGGATTCAAGGGCTGGTGAGCCTTGGATGAACATGAATCCTTGGTCAGTGCTAACTGGACACCAGCCCTGACTATTACTTCTTATGTTTTTCATATGCTTCTCCTGTAATTATTGTATTTAAATATATAATATTTATTATAGCCACTTTGAATGCCCACTTAGGAGATAAAGCAGGATATAAATTTGTATATCAGTAAAAATAAATAATATAAAACAGCTTCAACAGTGGTTTGCTACATAGCCATTCAAGAAATGCAAGCCCAAAACTGCCCTGCACATATGGAAACAGTTGCATGGTCCTTTATATTCTAGCATGGCTATCCTATTTCTCTTCTAGCTGAACCCAACTCATAGGGCATAGGGCACCATCATTACACTGGAATTCAAATGCTATCTCCTTACTTTTTACCACCAGCTGTCAGGTTTCATCTCGAATTGCCTCCCGCCTGCTATAATACAAAAGTTCTTGAGACTTGGTTGAACCAAGCACACCTCGAACACTGTTGAACATTTCTTCATACCTCCAAGACAATAATTATCTTGTCATCATCTTTGGTTTAGAACTCACCTTTCCAAAAGATTTTTTCCCATAACATTTGTTCATGTGTCTTACTGAGCACTTAAGATTGTCAGTTTCCTGACCCCTTCTCCTGAAGTCCCCAAACAATGATGTCACACCTTGACCTAGAGCTGATACAGGCAAAATTGCAGTGGTCCCGTTTGGGCGCAAGCAGGTGAGGAGCAGAGGCAGGAGATGTGGTCAAAGAAAGGTCCGGGTTGGGTACAAGGCCAGACAGATAAGTAAAAGGCCAGAGGCAGAAGCCATGGTCAGAACTTGGCTGGTGGTCTAGTACTGAAGTAGGCAAAGCAAGGCAAGGCTGGCTGAGACAAATCAGGTCAGGCCTGGACTGTGAATGATCAGACTGCAGAGCTGTCTTGGAGACTAGACTTTTCTATTTATTTTTAAAGGATTCATCACTACTTATCAAGGCAACTAATTAGAGACCCTGCATGACTTCCTCTTTGCTGACGATGCAGCTGTCACTACCCACTCTGCCAAAGATCTCCAGCAGCTCATGGATCGTTTTAGCAAGGCCTGCCAAGATTTTGGACTGACAATCAGCCTGAAGAAAACACAGGTCATGGTTCAGGATGTGGACTCACCTCCCTGCATTACAATCTCTGAGCATGAACTGGAGGTTGTCCATGACTTTGTGTACCTTGGCTCAACGATCTCCGACACTCTTTCTCTCGATACCGAGCTAAACAAGCGCATCGGTAAAGCAGCTACCACATTTTCCAGACTCACAAAGAGAGTCTGGTCCAACAAGAAGCTGACGGAACATACCAAGATCCAGGTCTACAGAGCTTGCGTCCTGAGTACACTTCTGTACTGCAGCGAGTCATGGACTCTTCGCTCACAACAGGAGAGGAAACTGAGCGCTTTCCACGTGCGCTGCCTCTGACGCATCCTCGGCATCACCTGGCAGGACAAAGTTCCAAACAACACAGTCCTGGAACGTGCTGGAATCCCTAGCATGTATTCACTGCTGAAACAGAGACGCCTGCGTTGGCTTGGTCATGTCGTGAGAATGGATGATGGCCGGATCCCAAAGGATCTCCTCTATGGAGAACTCATGCAAGGAAAGCGCCCTACAGGTAGACCACAGCTGCGATACAAGGACATCTGCAAGAGGGATCTGAAGGCCTTAGGGATGGACCTCAACAAGTGGGAAACCCTGGCCTCTGAGCGGCCCGCTTGGAGGTAGGCTGTGCAGCATGGCCTTTCCCAGTTTGAAGAGACACTTTGCCAACAGTCTGAGGCTAAGAGGCAAAGAAGGAAGGCCCATAGCCAGGGAGACAGACCAGGGACAGACTGCACTTGCTCCCGGTGTGGAAGGGATTGTCACTCCCGGATTGGCCTTTTCAGCCACACTAGACGCTGTGCCAGAACCACCTTTCAGAGCGCGATACCATAGTCTTTCGAGACTGAAGGTTGCCAATACACAATTAGAGACCCTAGTATTTCTTCTTGGGTTATGGAGTCAGCTGCCTATATTGAAGCTAATGGTCAGCTGGCAGTGCTCAGTCCAGCACTGCAGCCTAGGGAAGGCCCTTGCCCCCACAAGAGCAATCTGCCTCATTGGTTAAAGAACCAGGGCACAAGTGGTGCAGGAATTATGACTGGTGCCTAGAAATCCTGCCACCATCATCACCTCACAGACGATCAACCCTGTCTTCCTTGTTGAGGGCCATCAAGTAGATGAACATATTGGAGTACGGTGCGAATGCACTGTTTTGTCAGGGTTGGGCACACTTGCATTATCTGCTTTGTTTTTTTCTGGAACCCTGAGTCCAGCAACCAGATGGTTACTCAGTAGGCAGAGCCAATGGTCATGAATTCTAAATTGGCCAGCAGAGATGAACAGAGAACTGGTCAAAGGCAGCCAGTACTCACTATTTTGTGCAAGTGAGGAACACTGAGGCTGAAAGAAGCAATGAACTCAAGGCTAACCGTGGCAGAAACACGGTTACTTACTATCTGATGTAACAACAAATTGTTTTAAAATGCTTAAGTGTAAAGTTCCATTTTACAACTAGGGAACACTGAAGTTCAGAGATATACCATTTAATGATCTTTTTTTTTTTTTTAACTGAAAAGCAGTATATACATAAAAATAAAATACACAACTCGTCCATGGATCAAGCAAGGCAGTATGCATAGGACTAAAGCCTTTGAATTGTTACTACTATTGGAACAATTCATAGGCCTTTGTTGATCTACTACAAATTACCCAGTGATCTACCAGTAAAACCCCATCTATCACCTGTGGCAAATAGTGCCACAGTGCACTGTTTATTTGTACATTGTGGCCATTTGTGTCCATGCGTGCAGGCACAGTATCATTAAGAACATGGTGATGAGTATAATGGGTTCAGAGTCAGTAGAAAACGGGCTCTGGTAGCAGGCAGGAAAATATGGTATCCTCAGACCCTTTCCTAAGGAAGCAAATATTTAAGGCCACTCATGAACTGTGACAGTATAATACAAATCATCATACATTTGTCTGCAGGCTCTCTCTCTCTCTCTCTCTCTCTCTCTCTCTCGCCCAATGAACAGCATTTGACAAATAAGAGTTCCCTTGCACATTATGAAGTAAGTTATATATTCGAGGCATTAAATACAGATGTACTACACTGAGAGCTTTATGATTTATGGGTCATTTGCTGTGTCTGTGTTAGAATAACAATTATGATTGGGGGAGAAGACGGTAGGAAAGATTCTGAAATGTTTCACGGGTATTTTTTAAATGAGCAATGACAGCTTTAAAAGAACTTGATACAGTAAATATTTGTACAGAAGAGGAAATGCAGTGGGGTATATATTAAAAAGATGAATTCAATCATAAAGTAAATGGAGTCAGTGTTGTCCTGTCCATGAGGCTGACTGTGGTGGTCACTTCTGGCAGGAGACTATCCATCTACTTGCCTCCACAGCTCCTCCTCACCCTTCTCCTGAATTAAAAAAGGAGGAACAGGAAGGGGGAGGGAGGAGAGGAGAGTGATAGGCTAGAGTGCCTCCAACATTCTAGCCCCCTGCTTTCTCTCCACACTTCCTCTTCATTCCTCTCTTCCTTTTGGAATCCAGGGAGCTCAAGAATGGCAGAAGTGGAAGGGAATAAGAGACATTTGGTACACCACCAAGTCAGATACTGGAAGTCTTAGCATGGCCCAGAATGCACCAGTTCAATGAGTTGTACATGTACATGCAAGAGAGAAGTCTGATTTCTCTGCATCAGAAAAGTGAAATCAGTAGACAGAAAGGTTCTGGTAATGTGCTCACATCAACTTGAGCACATTGCTCGCATCAACGATTTTAAATTTGAACATTGTTTTGTTTGCTGTCCATAAATAGAATTAATATTTCTAGACTGTTATGCTCCATTGAGGGAGGGCAATTTGAGCACTAGTCTGGGAACACAAAATGAGCCAGACGGCTGAAGATCATTTGCTTTTCAACTGATGCCCAGGCAGCATGATACCTGCATGAAAGTGGTGGATACAAAGCCAGTGGAAGCTCTGAATGTTGGCAGTGTTGTATTTTCTTTCACTTCCAGACTGCGGCCTAAGGTTCTCTTTTACAAAGGCATGAATTAATATCATTTCCTGCATGTGCACAATGACATCACACTGCTTTTTGATGCACAGCTTAAACAAACATTTGGTTGCATGCTTTGAAATACCACGCCCACTCTTTTATTGAAGGAAATGATGTGGATCCTGGAAGCAAGTTCAGACTAGTGAAAACTGGCGGACTGAGAAAGAAAAATTAAGGAGAATGCAGCTAGATGAGGCTGTATATCTGTTCACATCAGTGCCATTAAGCTATTTTTAAAAAGGGAAAGAGGGGGGACCCGGGAAACTATAGGCCGGTCAGCCTAACATCCATACCGGGTAAGATGGTGGAATGCCTCATCAAAGATAGGATCTCAAAACACATAGACGAACAGGCCTTGCTGAGGGAGAGTCAGCATGGCTTCTGTAAGGGTAAGTCTTGCCTCACAAACCTTATAGAATTCTTTGAAAAGGTCAACAGGCATGTGGATGCAGGAGAACCCGTGGACATTATATATCTGGACTTTCAGAAGGCGTTTGACACGATCCCTCACCAAAGGCTACTGAAAAAACTCCACAGTCAGGGAATTAGAGGACAGGTCCTCTCCTGGATTGAGAACTGGTTGGAGGCCAGGAAGCAGAGAGTGGGTGTCAATGGGCAATTTTCACAATGGAGAGAGGTGAAAAGTGGTGTGCCCCAAGGATCTGTCCTGGGACCGGTGCTTTTCAACCTCTTCATAAATGACCTGGAGACAGGGTTGAGCAGTGAAGTGGCTAAGTTTGCAGATGACACCAAACTTTTCCGAGTGGTGAAGACCAGAAGTGATTGTGAGGAGCTCCAGAAGGATCTCTCCAGACTGGCAGAGTGGGCAGCAAAATGGCAGATGCGCTTCAATGTCAGTAAGTGTAAAGTCATGCACATTGGGGCAAAAAATCAAAACTTTAGATATAGGCTGATGGGTTCTGAGCTGTCTGTGACAGATCAGGAGAGAGATCTTGGGGTGGTGGTGGACAGGTCGATGAAAGTGTCGACCCAATGTGCGGCGGCAGTGAAGAAGGCCAATTCTATGCTTGGGATCATTAGGAAGGGTACTGAGAACAAAACGGCTAGTATTATAATGCCGTTGTACAAATCTATGGTAAGTCCACACCTGGAGTATTATGTTCATTTCTGGTCGCCGCATCTCAAAAAAGACATAGTGGAAATGGAAAAGGTGCAAAAGAGAGCGACTAAGATGATTACAGGGCTGGGGCACCTTCCTTATGAGGAAAGGCTACGGCGTTTGGGCCTCTTCAGCCTAGAAAAGAGACGCTTGAGGGGGGACATGATTGAGACATACAAAATTATGCAGGGAATGGACAGAGTGGATAGGGAGATGCTCTTTACACTCTCACATAATACCAGAACCAGGGGACATCCACTAAAATTGAGTGTTGGGCGGGTTAGGACAGACAAAAGAAAATATTTCTTTACTCAGTGTGTGGTCGGTCTGTGGAACTCCTTGCCACAGGATGTGGTGCTGGCGTCTAGCCTAGACACCTTTAAAAGGGGATTGGACAAGTTTCTGGAGGAAAAATCCATTATGGGGTACAAGCCATGATGTGTAAGTGCAACCTCCTGATTTTAGAAATGGGTTATGTCAGAATGCCGGATGCAGGGGAGGGCACCAGGATGAGGTCTCTTGTTATCTGGTGTGCTCCCTGGGGCATTTGGTGGGCCACTGTGAGATACAGGAAGCTGGACTAGATGGGCCTATGGCCTGATCCAGTGGGGCTGTTCTTATGTTCTTATGATGTTCATGAACACCAATGCATTTAAAGTAAGCACCCACTTAACAGAAACTAGCCTTCAATTGAAAAATGCTTGCTCATTCTTTTTCTCATCATCTATTTCCTAAAGTTAAAAGTGCACATGCATTCCACTGAGTAAGACCACTGATCAGATTAGTTCAGGATTGTCAAACGTGGACTAGCAATGGCTCTTAGTTTCAAGTAGAGCCATTCCAAACCCTATCTAGAGATATCTGGAATTGAACCTGGGATTGTCAACATGCAAATTGAATGATTTACCCTGGACCTAAAACTCCACCCCAAAACTTAGGGCCAGATTTAGTTATATCATTTGTGAAAGTGGCACCAGCATTTCCTATGCTGGAAGCACTGCCCTGCAAAAAATGGCATAGCTCCTGCCTGTCAATGGTTACAAGTGGCAATTCTTCATATATGCATGCATGCCATTCTAGTTTGTGACACTGCACATGTGGAAGTAGGCTCATAAGAATATAAGAACATCCCCTCTGCATCAGGCCATAGGTCCATCTAGTCCAGCTTCCTGTATCTCACAGTGGCATACCAAATGCCTCAGGAACCACACAAGACAACAAGAGACCTGCATCCTGGTGCCTCCGTTGCATCTGGCATTCTGAAGTGGCCCACTTCTAAAATCAGGAGGTTGCACATACACATCATGAATTCTAACCCGTGATGCACTTTTCCTCCAGAAATTTGTCCAATCCCCTTTTAAAGACTTCTAGGCCAGATGCCATTATCACATCCTGTGGCAAGGCTCCTGTGTGCGTATCACTGATTGAGTAGGGAAGAGTGTGTGGAGCTAGATGGCACATGTGAGATTCGCTTCATTGATCCGGAAACTGGAGTTGCATGCACCCTTTTTCCCCCCAATGCTCATATGCCCGCAATCCTAGTGAAATGTTAGCTTTTACAAAAGGTTCTGAATTTCACAACCACAACAGCTCTTGAGAGAACTCCTTCCCAGATCAGAGAGATTGTTGCCATGAATTGGGAAGTCTAGGTAATCAGGGCTTCCCAGCATGCTTCAGTTCATCATAAGATGAGCTGCATGTGGCTTTTTATTTTCAAGACAATGCAAAACAAAAAGCAAAACACACCCATACACAAAATGGAAAGCTTCTCACAGCAGGAATCAACATAGACTTGCTTAGCAATTCATACAGAGCAAGTCTTTCATGCAACAGCATTCTCCTGTCTGAAGAAGAGGCCCTGAGAATATGGGTTTTCAGGAGTGGCATCCCTCTCCAACTCATGACAGTTTGCAGCTTTTCATTAAGTAATGAACAATGTTTACTCAAAGAAATCATGGCCCAAGGCGCAAGACCGTTTTCTCAAGCTCAGTCAAGATGAGCTGTGTTACCAAGTCCATCATTCCATGGAACAAAATGAAACAGAAGCAGACAGCCTGAGTTGTCTAACAAAACCCTGGGACTAGAAAGTCCTGCGTTGCATGCAGACCTCTGCTGTTTGTTGTGCCATTTCTGAAAAATCATGTTTTTAAAAATGCAATTACACATTTCCAATTACATTTTTCTGCCTTTTAAGTCCAAAAGATTCACACTGATTCCCTGCTTTCCTTATATTTACATCGGTCCTTTACAGCTTTTAAAAACTATGCATCAAAAATAAATGAGAAATGAAATGCTATATAATGGGATGCAAAAGGTTTTTTTGTTTTTTTAACTTTAGTGAAATGGGAGGGAAGGTTTTCAGAGTTCTGGAAATATCTGAGACAAGAGCGTGAAGGGAGATGATGAATGTACTAAATGACAGCTACTTAAATGGAGAAGATAGAGGGCCTCCCAGTTACCAAACAGCGATAACAGGAATCTCTTTGAGAAGAGAGAAATATGCACTCTGAGCCTACTGAATTTGACCCAAGGACTCCAGGAAAACTAATGAAGTTATTTGTATACAGCAGTATATGTGAAACCAAATTGATAGGATTAAGATGACAACCTCGTAAAGCAACATAAATTTCCAGCAGGTGGATTCTTTTATTAGCATATATTTTGAACCTGTTGACATTATTTCAAGATGTCGTAATGTAGGCAATGATTCCCAAACTGGTGAAGCAACAGTACTTCATTTGGCTGATTTAGTTCCATTGAAATCAATTACCTCAGCCAAACAGGATGACTGTGAACAGTCACACTTATTCACCCTCCCCTCTTTTCCTTCTCCAAGTCTGAGAAGAGGACAGTGAAAGTTTTGCTTCCAGTTTAAAACAAACTACAGTCCCATGTAACATATGAACTCAGGGAACTGGTTTGTTCTAACTCTAGTTTCTTAAAATGAATTCCAAAGAACAAATTCTTCCTGGCTCAAGAGTTAAAACAAGCCACAGTTCTCCAAGTTCATATGTAACACAGAACTGTGGTTTGTTCTTTTCCTATCAACAGAGGGAGCACCTGAGTCCAAGCCTTGCCACAGCTTATTCACAACTATCAATAGTTTCATAGTTCCAACCCCAGTGCCAAAGCAAGGTTGCCAAGAGGTTCTGGTAAAAAGCCCTATGTTTCTCCCCCCTCCCATGATGCCTCTGTCCAGCCTTTGATGGCACAATGAGCACTACTGCGGCCACTAGTCCTGAGGGTTCAGGGTCAGTCCAGCTGAATAGGTTCACTGATAAGCATGACTGACCAATATGGCCAACTCGATTCCACCCCTATCCAGGGTGGGGGGCTTAAGACTGGGCTTTGCCACCTGGTCCCTACCAACCTGCCAGCAGTGCTTCTATCTAAATGTACTGGGAACCTGGGGGAGGGGTGGTTGCATGGGAAAATGGCAGGTGGACAAAGAGTTAAGTTTTGTAGCTGTTTTCTCCCCATACACACAGGTATTTCTCCACTACCACTTACTCTTTCAGGAAGCAGCTTATCTGTACATTTTGGCATATACACATTTTGGTATAATATCTGGTTTTACTCAATGTGCCAGGGGGGCTTGTGCTGCATCCTGCAGTTGGGGGGCAGTCATGGAGGCTTCCTCAAGATAGGGCAACGTTTGTTCCCTTACCTCGGAGTTCCATTGTCCTTATGTCAGCACTGGAAAATTGGTTAGAATTGCAGTCTGAGTAACTCAAAGTGTAGTTAATGGAAGTTCTCATCACACAAACACTACATTTTTTTTAAACTACAGTGTTTGTTAACCCACTGGGGTTTGTTTCCAATTAGCCCAGAGTAATTGCGGTGGTGATATTACTCATCCGAGTACGCCCCTATGTTCTTATGCCCCCCCCATAGGTCAACACTTGCAATACTACTTTAAAGTGAATCCACACTAGAACTGTAAGGACCAGTTTTGGCACTAGGAGAGGAGTTTGGTTGCTTCCCACACTGCTCCAATAACTTTAGAACATAAGGACTGACCCCGTAAGCATTACCCCCTGAGTAAGGCTGAGGTAGCATTAGCTACCAGGAAGAGGACACCGGGACATCCCATCATGCCCCTGTGAGTACCCCATGGTTCTCTTTGGAGCCGCACCTCACAGTTTGGGAACCACTGGATCCATTGCCCAAAGAAGGAATGCCTCTGTACCAGATTCCAGCCAGAAATATTGAGGAATAATATATGCAGAGCTCCAAACTGAACTCTTTCCTTTTATTGGCTGAGACATGCTGGTGCACAACCTAGAAGCACACTGGCATGATTAAGAATTCCTACCTATCACTTTCACATGGATAAAACAGTGGGATCTTTTAATCCTTCACAACCATAGAGACCACATCATTCACCCCCAATGACACTCCTGCAGATGAGCTTCAGTATGTGCAGAATAGAATTTGCATTTTGCTGGGTTGGCATGTCTTTCATTCTTTCCATGATGGGCTTTTTTGCACTTTGCCTTTGTGCCTGGGACTCTGTTGCTCTAATAGGAAGGAGTCTATGGATATGTCACCGAGTGAAGACAGAAAACCGGTTCCTACTCGGAGCCTGATGAAATCATTTGTCCCATAAAAGAGAAAAAGCAAGGACCTCAGTGAAGCACAGACCTGAGCCTCCTACAGATAGTCGATGTTGAAAGATGGTCACTGTCTTTTTGAGATAGTAGAGGCATGGAGGGGGGCAGGGAAAACTGCTGTTGAGAACAAAGGGGGAAAGATGTCTGCAGGCTATAAGCAATAAACAGTGTACACAGTCTTTTACAAGATTTTTTTTTTTTACATTTATAACCAAATCCACAATCCAGATAAGATCCAGTCATGCATGCTGATATTCCAAATGCAAAGTGATTCCCATAGGAAAAAACAAAAACTAGTATGAGAGAACTCTAAACTTTCTGAGAGTTATGGGACCCAAGAACAGCAGCATATTTTTGTTACCTGATGTACATCAGGATCAGCATCAGAAGGACCCCCAAGAGCACTTCTTTGCCCACAGCCTGGAAGGCAGTTTGCTGAGATTCTCCTGAAACCGAGAGCTGACCCCAAAGCACTTCTGCATAAATTGTAGTCAGGAAACTGTGTGATCCACAGAAAAAAAAAGAGGAAAGTGATGGGCCCACAACAGACTCACCATGCAAAATATGCATGCAGGCTGCATCACAGGTTTTGCTTGCCATGAAATGGCAATCACTTCACTTTAAGAACTGGTATAGCATTATCTTTAAGGATGCCTTCAGGGAACCTTCACTCCCCCACTCCCCATCTGAAATAAGGTCCCTTGGTTTGAGTTTTGAAATCATCATCTTTGCCACTAGAGTTGTTACAAGTTACTTCAGATACTTGCATTACCTTCAGTTCAGCAGCACTTCTACGTGATAGTGTCCAACACGGGCAAAGAAACAAAGTCATTGCAAAATCTATTTTATAGAGTCTGGGGACACGTCTAGACTTTTATACTTCAAAATGTTTGCAACTGCATGCATTAAACATATAGTCCTCATGAAAGCTTCTAAGGCTTATCTGACCCTATAAATACAAATTAGCAGCTGATTCTGCCCTTCTTAAATGAGAAGTCATGGGCTGTACATTTATTACAAGCAGGTCAACACCTACATAGCAGTGCTCAACATCTACGGTCCATATTTTGTTCTCTTTGTGGGAGAAAACGCAAGCCTTGGCCAAAATAAACAAGCTGTGCAGACTGGGTGGAGCACTGGTTGAAGAAGGACGACATTAAGATTTAGAGAGGGGGGAGCGAGGAAGAGAGCGCTCTGGATAACCTAGCTAAAATTATGAATTTATATTTGCTTCTAATTTTCAGTGTCTGAAAGATAAGATGACAAGAGGCCACTAGTCAAGAAAAATAATAACCCTAAATGTTCTCATCTTTAGGCAACCTAAAGGGGGTTAGGATTGTGCCCTAAGTTGCCTAAAAGCCTAAAAATATACACATTCTAATTGTTGGGTACCATTTTGGGCTGCCTATTGGCAAAGACACTGTTGGCAAAGACACTGTTACACAAACCAGGATTTTCCTACAGCTCCCTCTAATGTTGCAGAGGATTCTCTCCACTTGTGTACCAAAAGCAGTGCAAGAGCCTAACTCCAGCATAATGGGTATCCCTTGAATGGTGTTGCTCAAAGGTGGCTGTCCAGGTTGCCTGTCCTAACAAGCCAGCTCCAGATTGCTGTTGACTGATATGAAGTGCAAAGAATGTGGCTCTGGTGCTCAGATGCAATCTTCTTGCATGCCTTTGCTTTGTGCTGATGCTCTTTTCAAAAAAAAACCTTTTGAGATGGCAAAATGACACATTCCTAACCTAAGCTGCCTCAAGGTATAAGTCTTCCAAAATCCAATATATTTTGGTCACTGGCAATTTTTGGTGCCCTCTTGGTTTGGGATTTGTACACACAATTAAAATACAGGTGGCACCTCAGTATCCATGGGAGGAATCTGTTCTTGACCCCCTCATGAATACTGAAGACCACGGATAAGCAAATCTGCTGTTTCAGCCATTTAAACCCTCCAAACACAACCAGAGCTGTGCTCCGGTTGCCTCCAAGGATTTTCTGAAGCTCACAGAGGCTGCATGCATCCTCCTGTGGCCTCTGCAAGCTTCAGAATGGCTGTTGCGGTTAAAAAAAAAAAAAAAAAGGCTACTGCTGGTTCCCCTTGGGCTTCCCCAAGCCTCAGAATGCCTTAAAAGGCATAAAATGGAACTTCCAGTTTCCCAAGGGAAGCCAGCAGTAGCTTTTTCCAAGAGAAACCGCAAGTAGCATTTTTGGGGCCATAACAGCCATTCTGTAACCACCAAAGCCATGGGCAGAAACCTCTACGAGCTTCAGAAAGCTCTCTGGAGGCAGCCAAAACACAGAGGCAACCTTTGGAGGGTTCAGGTAGGGCCAAGTCTAGTTCAACACGGGCCTGGGGGACCTGTGTTGAGCAAGATCTGCAGATATGGAGACCCCACCTATAAGGGAACTGAGAAGAGTGAGCACCTTAACAGTGAATGTGCCCTTTATCAAGCTCAAAGCATGACAGAGTCAAATCAAATGCAATGTTAATTACAGCTCCCCTTACAGAGTCCCACTTTAATAAACAACCATCTAGTTTCCTTGTTATGTGGACCTTTTCTGTATTCGCAAGCAATATCTTTTTTTTTTCCATTCAGCCTGCCATTTGACTGAACGAACATGCCTTCACCGTCTTTGCTTCTGCCAAGACCCTTGCATTCCAGAGCCCCTCTTTATTTATTTACATTATTTTGATCCCACATTTCTCCCCAAAGGGACTGTCATGAATATGTACATGTTAGGCCTAGGTTAGCATGTGGAGCCTGAACCAAACTAAGTCAGTAACAGCAGTTCCCAGATGCAAGAATGTGAGTAAATAAACAAGAATTACAACCCCTTGGAATGTTTAACACCTTAGTAGATGGAGAGGCGCCTGATCAAGTGGAATGGAATGCAGCTATGGATCTCCAGTTGGGAGGGGTAAGAACTAGGAGGGCTAGCAACCAGGCCAACTTTAAGAAGGTTCTGTTCTCAAAAGTTTCTGATTGGACAGTCTAAATAAGTATAGAGTCACCTCAGTACTATTAGCATAAGAAGTATAATAATGAGTGCCCAGGGGGTGTGTGTGTTCCTTCTTGAACAGAGTTTTTGGGTGCAACATCCTATGTGAGCTCCATTGTCCGTCATGGGCACCTGGCCTCATAGGTAGCCTGGAGCTAAAAGATCTACAAGAGAAGCTGACCCAGGTAAGAGATAGGGACTAACAGAGATAGCCAGCTAGCTTTATTATTTTATTGCTGATACGTTTCCTAGATGTTTATGCCTCTAGCATTTGCTGCCTTATTGTAGAGTGTGTAACCTTATGTACTTAATAAACTAAAATCTCTTTTACTAAGTTGTTTCATTGCCTGTTGGGGACAAAGGTTCAGAATCCTGCCTAGCCGTTCAGTAAGCTACCAAGTGCTCATTGAGGTCTAGTAACTTGAGGACTGAGGCTTTAATTGGAAAAAGAGCTCAGTGCCTGCAAGGGATAGAATTAAGCCTAGAGGGTCTCAGTGTCCCTGGACTGAGGCACTGGCACATACAGGGTGGTGGCAGTACTACTAAGCAGAGGGGCCTTGAGGGCTTTAGGGTTCAAGAACCAAGAACTCTGAGCACCCCAAACCCCCCTAAGTTTACAGCAGGGACCCAAAGTGGCTTACAAAAAATAGATTTCAATAGCCTCTGTGGTTTAATATTAATTTAACTATAACTGATAATCAATCCATAACTGCAGCATGAGCAGCAACCCAATTGGAGCATGAGCAGAGTGCAGCATAGCAAACATCTCACAGTTGATTAAAAAAAATAGTTTGGGGGATTAAAATGTAGTGAGGTAGGAATGCAAAGACACACTTAAACTATTTTGCCCCAGTGCAGACTGGAGGAGCTCTGTGTTGGCATAGGATCCAGCAGAGCATGACTCCACTGGCCCAACCTCCCTCATGTCCCAGTTCTTCCCCTACCCAGACAAGCCTCCCCGCTGCCACCAAGGCCCTCATTGCCGCCCAGAGCTCCTAGTGCGCAATGGGCGGCATCCATCCAGCTCTGAGCTCAACATTGACTGGTGCTGGGCTGACAGCAGCACCAGCACTGACTCCTCTCAGGGTATCATGGACATGTCTTACAGCATGTTTGCAACACCCAGTGCCAGCACTGGAAGTCAGCCTTGGCACTGGAGCTCATCATGGGCACTGAGTTATGTTAGGATTGGGCCCTAAGTTCCTAGAACACAGCCGTGGTGGTGCTACTTTATACTATGTCAGGTCAGTAGTCCATCTAGCATACCTCTGTCTACTTTTGTTTTGCCCAGTATTTGTACACGTAAACACACGTATGTCATTCCAAAGAACCACCCAAAATAGCCTGAGAAGAATAATGTTCACTGTGAACGTGAAAGTGCAAGGCATCTGACCTTTGAAAATCTGGGTTGCTACATTTGTTGCAGCTTGTATTTCTTTTTTAAAATTCACAGACTTAAGGGAGTAGGGGGGTCATGCCTTATTACCAAAGAGAGATCCAATTGAGGCAGATTGATTTGCAGAGTTTCACAGACCAATTTTTCCACACAATAGACACTATCACAGAAGAAAATGCTCATTAGTAAAATATATTTTTAATGAGAAATATTGTTATGAACTTGAGTTTCTGCCAATATGAACTCATTAACCAAGTGTAAAAAAAATCTGTCTTCTTATGCCAAAATTGCAGGAGCTGTGAAAGGCACAGCCAAAATTCATTATATGGTAAACACTTTGCTTTCTAGCATCTAGCAATGACCTCCTCCTGTTCTGCTTAGTAGACATCTTTCTTTGGGAAAAATCCCCACTTCCAAGGTTGGCTTCTGATTGTGACAGCAGAGGACAAGCACTCGCTTGATGAAATGTCTGCAGGTATTCCAGAACATTGAAACCATTCAGAGACCCAGTTTTCCACAAAGCTGAGTTTAACAATTTTTTTAAAAAATACATAAGTTGTGCATGTATGAATAGTTGTTGGTATCAAAGTTATTACTGAAGCATTAAGGATATTAAAAATTCCTTGGTTGTGGGATTGCTATTGCTAAAATCATAGGAAATGATCAAAAAATTGAAGATTTAGAGTTGGAATTCAGTTTTAGATTTGCAACTCTGAAATCAGGATACGTTTAAGCAATTATTCAAGATTTTCTGGTTCTGCATTCCCATTCTTGCCTCTTATAACGCAGCATCTTGTAGCTCCTCTGCTAGTTAAGTCATTTTTGCCCAAAGTTACACATGTACAATAGGGACCAAATGTGTACACCTGTGGGCTGGGCAAAAATGGGTTAAGCAGGGACACTTTTGAAGTGGTGCTTTCCTTCTATTTAGATAAGAAACTGCCCTTGTTCAGCCTAGTAGAGCATCCTTTTCATTGACTTCTGCAAGTATGCCCTTGTGCATGCTTTTTAGACTGTGAGACCTTCAGGGACAGGGGGCCTTCCCCATTTCTTTTGCTGTGGAAGTCTCTTTGCAGACTTTTGTTTTCTTTTTGTTGTTCTTAACAATGGTACTTCCCAAAATAGGGCTTGCCCAACCATGCAGTTGACCAAAGCAGTCACCTCAGGCAACAGATTGGTAGAAGGCACTTATCTCTGCCTGCCTGCCTGCCTCCACTGCTTCTCCTTCTCCTTCTCCTCTCTGGTTTGGAAGGGGGCAAAGAGGAAAAGGAGACATGGAGGAGAGGACAGTGCTAATCTAGAATCTGGAGAGTGGGAAGGGCAAAAGCACATCAGGTAAACGGTATTTGGCATACCACCTTCAGTGTCAAGAGCTCTTCCGCCAGAAGCTTCTCCTGAAGATCAGGGGATCTTCAATACACCAGAAGACATCACAACCAGAAAGGAATATGGGCCATTTCACCAATACCATCACCACATTATGTGCTCCTGAGCAAATATGTGCAAGATTAAGCTGAACATCTGTAAAAGTAAGGTTTTTAATTTTGTTACAAGCTGCCTCAAGCACATGGTTTTGTATTAAGAGACAGCCCATCCTACTTTTTCATTTCTTAGTGCCAATGTTGCAAACGGAAATATTTTGGAATGCATCCAACACTGTATACCACCTTTGTACTTTTCTCAAAGGAGACCACAAACTCATTTTTTCAGGTTTAGGAGAGACATGATATGGCATGCAATGTGCTCCAACAAGATAAATTGATGATACTTGTCATGCGTTATATCCACAAACAGTTGTACCAATATTTGTCCTCTATAATGAATGGCTGCCAGGATTCATAACAAGAATCTATACAGTGATGTAGCTAGAGTGGGGAGCAAAGCACTAATTTTGCACATTGCCTCATCCTTGGAACCATTCCAGACTGCTAGAACAAAATGGAGGAGACACCTCTGTTTTGTTCTTGCAACCTGGAATGGCTCTGAAGGGGAGGGGAAAAGCAGCTTGCACACCACAGTGAGAGGCCATACAAAATGTAATGCTTTGCACCCCCTCTAGCTTTGCTACTGCATCTATAAGGAATATGGTATTCTTGGTGATATTGCTATATAAGTACATGCACATGTAATTGGAAGATCTACTGTGGCCAGGTCAATGGACTTGCTTTACTTTCAAAATACTTTGAAATGTATGCGTGCGCACACACAAATCCATATAGCCAATGCCAAATTTCAGAATCAAAGGGGGAAACATCAGCTGACAAGAAGAGATGATAATATTTTCTGGCACCTAATTTAACTTAATTTAAAAATAGCCTGAGAAAAATCTTTTGGTGGAAGAGACTCAGGCAACTGAGGATTAGGAAGAACTGGTTTAAAAAAAAAACAAAAAACTACAATGGTGTTTGCCTGTTGCCAACCCAGCTCATGTATAATTCTTTTTGGAAATTTTATAGTACAGGAAATGGCATCTCACATGCCGACATAGACATAATTTCCATGGAGGCTAATAGGAATAAAGCATGTGGATGCCTGGAGGGGGTAGACAGGCTGCTGAAGAATTAATACATCCTTTATGCAAAACATTATTAGTTTTTCCTTCTGTTTCATAAGCAAATGTAGTACGGTTTTCATTGCAGTGACGCCAACACATTCTACTAAAAGAGGCCAAACATCTCAAAATATTATGGTACCTTCAGAAAAATATCAGAGGGTGTTCTTCAAAGAGGCACACAGGAAAATGTGATGAGAAAATATGCATGGGGAAATGGGAAAGCAAAAATGAGAATTGCAGCATTTTACGAGTCTGTATACTGGAAAGTACTTTCTGATAACCTCAGTAAATTCTACAAACACAAGGATGAAAAAGCCTCCCCTGACAATCCAGCCTGCAAGACCTCTGTACTGTTGCAAAAAATGAAATACCAGCATAGAGATGTTTCAGAATACCAATTAGGGTGTGTGCATTAATATAATTACGGTAACTTGTGTGGATCCCAGGAATTCATATAATGAGCCATTTCACTAACAAGTCTGGTTTAAGGATTCCGATTCCTTGTACTAATGTTAACGTTTGTACCCCTAAAAATCTAGACATTAACACTATAGATTTAAACATTGTGTGACAAAGGGGGTAAGAACAAGACTTGGGCTCCTCTGGTCTCAGTCGAAGGGAACAAATTATTCCTGTTATGTTCTCACACCTCTTCTTTTCCCAAGATTTCTGGAATGCTCTCTTTCTGACCTGGGATTCATGGAACTAATTTCTCCTTAGCTTCCCTTCCAGTTCTTTGCATTTGTGGCTCTTCAGCCAGGCTCTTTTCTTGACTCTCTTCCTTTACTGGTGAACAGACTTTCTAGAAGAAGTTGACTGCCCACCACATCCAAAGCAGGAATGCTACTTCCCCCTGTGGCTCCTCTCTCTACCTGTTGAAAATCATCTTTTGGAATGAAGTTAGCTCTCACATAGAGGCTGTGGCAAGAAGGGCTTGCTCCTCCGCAGACACTCATTTTCATGCCTCGTGCGACTGTCAGAACAGAAACAGCAGAGATAACAGAAGTCTCATCAAGATCACCACACTACCGTTTCGAGGATCCTCCCAAAAAAAACAACACAAAAACAATACCAGCAAAACTAGTACAAAAACTTGATGTGTTTGTGTTGTAGGTATACACTTGGTTATTCAACAAGACGTGATGGGTTTGAAATTCGCAAGAGGGGGAACCCACAAACCATTTTGCGTGCTATATATGCCAAGTAGTCTAATGTTTATATAGACCAGTGCTGGCCCATCCATGCAGCCACCTGATGAGGGCTACATTGGCCCCAATTGCAAGGGGTTTGAGAGGTGGGGGGATCTGGGGTGACTTTCACTCCAAGTCTGCTGCCACCACTTCCCTCTGACCTGTGGCCAACTGATCTGCTTCCCACTCACTCCAAGAAGCGGATCATTAATCTCCTTACTGCATTCCTTGTGTGCAGCTGTGAAATCTGGAAATGCAGGACTTCTGGTTTGATTTACAGGGACAGTGCGAGAGTTTGCACTGGTCCTGTAAATGAAACCGGAAGATCGCACTTCTGGGTTTCACGGAGGATGCAAGGAATATAAAAAGGGTGATTTTTTATTTTTTTTTATTTTTTTTGTAGTGTAGATGTAGACATAATGCTAAATTTTCAGTTCCACTGACTGGTCATCAAGCAGCTGTCCATATATATTCCTCAGTGCAAGATCACCACCATTGGCTATACAATCCATCAGTAGTTGTGAAGTGTATAGGCCACACAGTGGCCTTGCCTAAAGGTTGGATGGCCTTTAAAAGTAACATAGATTTAACTCACTTTTAGAAAATGAAACTCCACTTCCTTCTAGGATCACAGAAAACTGAGACCTCATATAAACCATCCTGAAACACTATGGGCAACTCCAGCATAAATGTGCCTTTCTGGACTTCTGCGTGATGACTCCATAAAATGCAGTACAACGTGAAGCCAATTTTTAAAAACCTCAGATCTAATTTATGCCCCTTTCCTGCTATGCCTTCTCCACCTTTCAATTCAGACGCTGAAAAAGCTGGGGATTTGTTTCTCAAACCATAAATCTGTTTCGTTTCAGATGTGCACTTAGGCTTTGCAATAGCCCATAAATTTTCATCCAGAGAACTCCCACACCACATCATGTCGCCTCCAATGACCTTTGAAGCCAACTCCAGCTGATAGTAAACCTGAACATCAAACCTCAGTGAAAACATTTGTGAAGCCCAAACACTTGAAAAATCTAATTGCTCATTCCTTGTCAAGGAGGTATTGCCTTTTCATGTCTTTCAGCTACCTAGATTTGTTTACCTTGTGCCATCCTATCTCCGTAACCTTTGCTAGACAATCTTCAGCTCCTGTACATGTTCATCAGCTGCAGAGCCTACAAAAATAAATCACAAAGTCACCAGGAATCAGCATCAATCTCCAGGAGACTCCACGCCCTAATTCTGTAAGAGCAATTAGGCTGGTAACCCAAAGCACTCTCACACAACCATATTGTGTAACACAATGAAGCCACGTAGGTTTGGGAATATTTAAAACTGATTTTGAAAGGGAAAGGGTCTGTATGCATGAGAGAGAAGCCTTATTCATGTGCACTTATAATCTGTATATTGTACACAAGATCTATTGATCTGCATGCACACACAGTTACTCATACCTTGTGAGTGTATATGTATGCAAGCACACAAAGTAAAAGGTGAATTGTACATTTTTTGAGTGATCCATTTTTATGTACAATCATATGTACAATCACGTGTACAATCATTCACCCAAGAACATGTACAGACATACCACAACTTATAAACAGCCTAGAGAGAATAATTCCAAAAGTTAGAGATTAACACAAAGGATTTTTAGAGAAGTTCTGCTCCTCCCAAAGAACATCACACACGATGTTCAGAAATTTACCTTCCAAATAACTGGTCCCAGACACCTCTGACCACATATGAGAAAAGAAAAACATTACTAGGTGGTACAATGTAATTCTGCAACAGACAGTCACTTTGGGTGCCCATTTGGAAGAAAGGCAGGATATAAATTCAATAAATATTGTCAGGGACTGAACCATATGAATTGGGCCTGAAAGGTAGGTGTGTGTGTTTATTTAAAAGATTTTTATACTGCTTTTCCGGTGCTTTTTATTTTACAACAATAAAAAATACAGTATAAAATACAGTTAATAAGAACATTAAATTAAACCAATTTAAAGAATTAAAACAATATTGGTGCAACTAAAAGGTGTAAAAACAGCAGTAACATACAATTAATATAAACATAATATAAAAATAGCAACCAAGGACCTATAGGCACTGAATTAAAAAGAGGTCCCTAGGAGTCAGGTTGGTGTAGTGGTTTGGGAGGTAGACCTAGAAGACCCAGGTTTGAATCCCCCCTCAGCCAGGAAGCTTCCTGGGTGACCTTGGGCCAGTCACTTTCTCTCAGCCTCACTGACCTCACAGGGTTGTTGTGAAGACAACAGGAGGGGAGTAGCTATGTACACAGCCCTGAGCTCTTTGGAGGAAGGGAAGTATAAAAATGTGAAAAATAAATAAATAAAAATAGGAGGTTCCTTCCTCCTCAATGCCCTTCCAAAGACATGGTGCTACAATAGAAAAGGCCCTGCACCTTGCTGCTATCCCCCCCCCCCCCGGCTTCAGATTTCAGTGGATCTCCAGCACAAGTGAGCACCACAAATGTGGGGCAGCCCTAAGAATTCCTCTTTGTCTGAACACTTAGTGTTCAGACCTTTCAAAGAAAGGAGTGTTAAAGAGAGACTCCAAAATTCTAGTTCATACATTCACTGGAGTGGGGGCCAGCGGCATGGTGTGGCAGAAGCATGGAAGAGGAATAATTTCAGATCCTCCAGTGTTTAGATAGCTTCTTGTGTAAGCCAGGACACAGGAATGTCTCCTCCACATGCAGAAGCTTCAGTCATATGATTTATAAGGAGGGATCACAAGGAAGATTAACTACATGGTTGGAGAGCGGTTTGCATTGCTCCTCCAGCATGCAATTGCACTACCACCCTAGCAATGTTAGAAACCTTTGCCAGATCACATTTGCAGAGCAAGACAGGATGATTTTACAGGGGATATGTTATAGCCTGCGTCCAAAACAGCCACTTTTGTGGAGTTGCTTGAATTACTATGACGGTCAGTTATAAAGACTTTATTTAATGGAATCATGCAGTGTATCAAGACTTGCTTCACTGTCCTTTCTTACATAAGCACACTGAAGGATACAGTCACGTCATCATTTTAGACGTGGATCACAGTCCTCTCACTCCTGTTTATAATGGAAGGAAAATAAAAGGGTGGTGATGTGAAATACCAGCGATAAGCACAAAAAAGAATGATGCAAAGAAAAACAAAAGGAACCCTGTGAGTCGACCTTTTCAACTGCATCCTGTAATAACACAGATTATAACCTTTTGCATAAATATATTCCAACACTGAAACCACTGAGAAACTGCAGAGAACTTCCCCTTTTGCTGGGAACTGGGAAATTTAAAACAAAAACAAAAAGCTTCCTGCTGTCACTTACATTTGCAACAGCCATGCCAATTTCATAAAGCACTTTCTGCAATACAGGGGTGAGGTTAAGGTATCAAACTACATGTGGCATTTAAAGAGTAGCTCTGACTGGTTTTGTTGTCCTTCAAATTGACAGCACCCAAATCAAGGGCCTCACCCTTTCAACCAGAACTAGATACTTAGGCAATGCCAATACATTAACTGTCAGGTATAGTTTGGCCCCAGGGCCAAACTGGTGGACCATTTTATGCAAAGAAGGCTGGACTAGATGGAACTTTGGTCTGCTCCAGCAAAGGAATTCCTATGTTTTTAAAGCAAAAAGGTCTGCTTGAGATCCAGCACAGATTACTTATGTCTATCCTATTAGCTCCTGAGAATATACCCGTAAACAGTGAACAGCAGACCATGGGGATTCTAGGGTTGGTTAGTTCTTAAAACCGACCATGCACGACTGAAAGCAGGTCACCCCATAGTAATAAACACTTGTGTTCAATATTTGGGGGCATTTAACTGTCAGTACAATCCTAGACATGTCTACTCAGAAGCAAGTCCCATTATGCTCAACGCACCTTACTAGATAAGTGTGCTTACAATTGCAGCCTTATTAACAAACTGTTTAAAATGACTACCTTAAAGTTCTAGTTTTGAACTGAGAAAACTCACATGCTATTTCCTCTTCAGGAATTTATTTACGTGGAAGATGTCTCTACTACTTCTCCCCATGAAACAAGCTTGGTACTAAAGGGTGTTTACAAGAGACTAAAGTATACATAAAAAAAAAACAATGCTTCAAAACCACAGTAGTTTAAAAACCACAGATTAAAATATAAAAGCATCAAGCAGCAGATAAAGTCTACCAGGCCCTCCAATATCCTCGCTGCCAAAACAACCCCACCAAAACTCATTTGAAATAAAATGAGTTCTCAAGCCCAATTAGAAAGTGTCCTGGGAAGGGGCTTATTCACCTGGGAGGTGAATTCCACAATCAGAGAGCCACCACTGAGAAGGCCCTTCCTCTTACTTTGCATTGAGTTTGCTTTAAGAAGCTAGAATCAAGAGACAAATATAAATTATTTACAACAATGCCTTTAAGCTTTTCACACTAGTGAATTAAAAACGCTTTTAAAAGTTCTGTAACCTAAGTGTTTCTTCTTTTTGTAGAAGACCTGTCTGCATGGGGGGGGGGCAATTTTCACCACTCTCCTCACAAATTCTGTTCCTGAGCAGAAGTTCAAATCTCAGAAGCCATTTGGGTGGGTGCAGGGGGCTGCAGAGAAAATGTGATAACAGCAGACTGTTCCTCCCCCTTCCACAAACAAAGCTTCTTCTGCAAGCCAAAGCAGCAACATGGAATACAACCTTAATGTTTCTGTGATTGGTGAATGATGTTCCATGCATGCACATACGATCAAATGCACACACATATCCCTAGCCTATTTCTGAGCACACAACATCTGTATTTAGAATCACAAAATCCCTAAAGTGTGGCCGCTGCCCAAAACACCCAACTCTATGCAAAGTTCCAGTCCAGCAGTACACAATGAATGAAACTGTGCTACTGCTGCCAGTCCAAAATGAGGAAGAAGGCCAAACGAAACACGTAACTATGTTCCAACAGTATGTTGTTTTTAATGAAAAGATTTGTAATAGAGGTGCTAGGGATACCTAACCATACTTGAAGCCATATTTCCACGCCAAATCATCTCCTAAACTGCTCTCCTCCCCAGTCCAGTTTTAGTCTGGGCTCTCTCATGAGCATGTTTCCAGAACCCCATCAGGGAAAAGCCACTGAAAAAGTGTGCAAGATTGAAGGAGGGGGGAAGGGAAAAATGGGACAACAGCAAAATGGGGAAGTAGCTAAGCAAATCTTCCTCCCACTGCTCCTGCAGTCATTGGGGCTTGATTCCATGCATGAGTGTAACGTAGTTTCTCCACAGTCGGAAGTAAATCTGACTGCTGTGGTACTATGTTAAAAAATCTGCTTGTGCTGAGGGAAATTCACATCAATGGTAGTTAAAGGAACCCCTGGACACAGCCTGGAACAACTAACAAGCTATTTTCTAGTGGTAGCCACACTCTGAAAGAGTGCCTCATCACACATATGTCCTTGCTGTGGTACTTTAGTCCCATCTTGGCTGAAAGCTCAAAATTCTCAAAGCAGCTTTGCCAAAAAGTAACATTATTCAATTTGGTCATCTACACTATGAAATCCAAGGGGGTAACTACAGAAGTGAATCACCTAGGCAAGGGGGTACACGTAGACATTTCTTCCTTAGTTTGGGAGATTAATTTAGAATACACTATAAAACGTTGGCTCCATCTTTAAAACAAACATCTGCAAGCCTCCAGGTTCTTCTCTCACTGCAATTTCCAAAAGAATTGAAGAATAAGGGATCAAACATAGGCTACTCTTGAAGCATCTCCACAATCAATCAAACTCTCTCTGCACAACTTGGAAGGAAAAAAGAAAAGTTCCCTCCCTGCCCACGGATGCACACTCTTTTGTACATGCCTGTGATCCCGTTGACAGACCTGGAGCTTTGCATGTCAGCAGGAAGGCAAATAAGGTTTTAAAAACACATTTCTCCTTTGTTTTTCACCCTGTTGCTGCACTCTTCTTACTAACTGCTGGAATGGCTCCTCACTTAATTCTTAGCAACTGTCATTCATATATTTATTTATAGCACCCTCCAAATATTTTCACCTCATTAAGCTGTTTTTTTCACCTGTAAGTGCAGCATTTTCAAATAGAATAAAATAAAATGGGTAGTGTCCTACACAATGATTTTACTAATCCATTATATCAATCACATCACCCTTATCTGACTTCCGGGTATTAAAAGAATGAAAATCATCCCAATCTTTTTTTCTGTTTAATCTCCTTGAGGGGGTTCAATTATGCTATTCCCCACAACATGGGGTGAGAAGGCGAAGGAGTGGCACAGGTGGGGGTAAAGGGATTGAGGCTACATATCTTTCAAAAGCCTAATCCTTTCAAAGGTGTTTGAGAAGCATAAATGAAGGTGCGCGAGCCCAAAGCACAGCAAGAATTCCTCATAAAACATACACATTAAAAAAAACACATTGTTGAGAATGTGACTTCATACTGCCATCTTGGCCCATGATTAGAGTTGTTTGAAAACAGTGTTATTTATTTTACTCAGAAGTAAGCCCATTGTGTTCAGTAAGACTTAGGCTGCAATCGCCAAAAACAAAAACCTCTACCCATGATGCAGAACATCACATATCAAGATAATATAAACTTGCACATCTCTTTGAATAAAAGATGCAAGCCTTTGTGGAACCCTGAAGTTCAGTAGAGAAGACCAGGCTATGCAAAACAGTTTGCACACGCAGAGGACTCTCTTTAGATGCACCTTGATATTCCTTGCTGAAGGATTTCACAAGAGCAATGCCACACACAGGCACAGGTTTCTGCCTCTACAATTGCTAAAAAGCGTTCCCCGGTTTATTTCACTCAAGCCCTACTTACCTAGTAGTTGGCAACCTTCAGTCTCAAAAGACTATGGTATCGCGCTCTGAATGGTGGCTCTGGAACAGCGTCTAGTGTGGCTGAAAAGGCCAATTCAGGAGTGACAGTCCCTTCCACGCTGGGAGCAAGTGCAGTCTGTCCCTGGTCTTTCTCCCTGGCTATGGGCCTTCCTTCTTTGCCTCAGTCTGTTGGCCAAGTGTCTCTTCAAACTGGGAAAGGCCATGCTGCACAGCCTGCCTCCAAGCGGACCGCTCAGAGGCCAGGGTTTCCCACCTGTTACCTATACACATACCAATAAGTCAGGGCAACAACCTATACTTCTCATACTGAACATTGGCCCATGCCCATTTCCAGAGGCTTGTTGTGTTACTCTCCTGCAACACACACAAAGAGGCTTGAAGCACCTTAATGATTAACCCAATAGTGCATTTCTTTATTTTTAAAATGCACAGACCTCCTTTCTAATCCAACAAAGGAACCACCCAAATTAGTAAGCTTATCCTACTAAAATGTTCATGAGATGAGTTCATCTCATCTCAATGTTGCCACCAGACTCTGCTGTTCTTATATTCTTACATAATTGGGACCTAAAACCTTCATGCAAGACTCCCTGAAGCATATATGGGGCCTCATATCCTCACATGCCCTTTATCGATTCTTCTCCCAGGGTAACAATTTTTTCTTTTGATCCTTGTGTTAATTTAAGAACCTGTGGGAAATCCTTGAATAGAGTCAGAATGAATTACACTATTATGCCCTCAAGGAAAGGTGTGCTTCAAGAGTCAGCACTGGAATCTGTATTTTTCCCATTTTACTTAAACTGTTTCAACTCCTGCAGAATTTCAGATGTCAACATTAAAATTATCTAAATGTGTGTAAGGAACTATTCATAGAATTACGACAACCAAATGGATTTTCACAAACTGGCAGCTAATAATATTATTTAACATTTGCATAGTGCCTTTTGGGGGGAGAGTGACAGGATTCATATGCTTTATCTTGTTATAAACCTTACAACAGCCTTGTACAGTAAATATTATCCCCATATGGCAGACGGGGAGCTGAAGCTGAAAGGAAGTCACTTGCCTAAGGCCACCTACTGGGGGTTCAGGGCAAAGCAAACAGGAGAAGTTCCAATTGATAGCTCTTAGTTAGCCAGACTAGTTCCAAACCTTGCTTGCTCTTAACTCCAGAACACTAGCCATGAACTGATATTGTATGGTGACCTTTATTTAGAAGTATACAAAATTAACCCACTGGATTGCTCACAAGTATTCACAGCAAGCCCCTTAAAAACAAACAAAAAAGATTTTAAAAACCACAAAACCAAACCAGAATAAAATTGCAAACAAATACCACAAAACTCAGAAGTCACCCCCTTTATGAAGTGCACATGAGGATAAATGTAAGTTTAAGTGAGATACACAGAATTACAGGCAAGGCAGATCTTTTCACTTCCATTTCATTCAAATTATAGTTAAATAATATTGCAGAGACTGAACCAGGGAACTCCTAATTCAAAAGCAGGATGTTTTAGGACACCCATGAGCCTAGTAGAACAATAATTAAAAAGAGTTCTGCACTTTTAACCACAGATGTTACTCTCTGCAAAAGCAACATAATAAAATTTTTACTGTGTTGCCTAGGCAACTGTTTTAATCAGACATGATCCTTCTTGGTTAGAACGTTGTGTCATCGATTTGATACACTTAATGTCCAGGAGGGGCAATAGTCTAAGCCACGCCACAGTGAGAACAGCAATAAGCACCTACCTACATAGCAAGTGCTCTGTGTCCCAGAGGACTGACCTGCACCTTCGGTCTTAAACTTTCTCATCTTCACAATAGCTGTGTGAGGTAGATCACTGTCAGTTCCATTTTCCTGAGAAAGGGGGCTTGAGGCACAATGACCACCCTACAGGCAAACAACTGAGCGTGGATTTGAGGCCAGCACATTCACTAGCTTTTGCTAAAAAGACTCTACTGAATCTGTTGTTCTGGAGGGGAGGGGGGAAGTAAAAAAATCTTAATCCACAGGATTACTGAATAATTTGTCTCCTTCCCTTCCCCAAACAGGACAGGGGTGGGGACCTCTATCTGCCTGCCTTATGGAGGGAAAACAGCTGGGTGCAAATGAAAAACTATGTTTTGCCTTTTGTTTTCACCAGATAATATTACTATCAATTTACAGCCCAATCCTGAGCAGCCCGGGGCACCCAGGCTTGGCGGCACAGGGAAGCGCTGCCGCCAGATCCTGCACCTCCTGAACTACTGCGGTAGGCACCTCAGGAGAAGGGGACAAAAGGTAAGTAAGGTAAGGTAAGGTTGGTCCCTGCAATGGGGCTACTCACTTTACCACCAGCCAAAAGGTCAGTGGTAAGGTAAAGGTGCTTGTGTAGGGCACACAACCCTATACAAGTGCCTTGGATCCTGCGGAGTGGAGCTCCACAGATCTGCCTCCCATCCCTCCCCCAGGCACGCTTCCAGCCTGCCCACCCCCCTCCCCATGTCACACCTCCCCAGAATGCCTCCTCCCCGCCTGCATCCCCACCCCCGCCTACTGTTCCACAGCTTGGCAGTCCGGGAGACTGCTGAGCCGCAGAAGCTGAGCAACCGCCCTGCGCTAGCCCAGCACCAGCTGGCACTGGGCTAGCACCGGCGGGAGCCCAGCAGTGAGGCCGGCAAATGTGCCTTACAGCACGTTTGCAACAGTGCTCGCGAGCGTAGGATTGGGCCCTTACTCTGTCAAGGTGTCCGTTAGATCATGGTGAGTACATGAAACTCATGTTAATGGATACTGTGGCCGACATTCAGTGCACACACAGTCCAGATGTCCCTGCATTCAGATTACAGCTTTCCCTGCTCTTCTTCAAATACAGCACTCTCTGTGTTGAGTCAGCGGCTGCTCCAAAAGGGTTTAGAGATGGGCTTGCTGGGCTGTGAGAGATTCTCAGAAATTCTCTGAAGATGTTTTTTAGACTCAGATAAGAAAACAAACCCCCAAACAACCACTTTTTCTTTACACAGTGGCCAAGTTCATTCACTGCACCCAAACTATGCTTCAAGAAACTCGAATACAAGTTGGTTGAGGTCCAGATTGACAAGTCATGGCTTCCAATCTGCTAGTAAATTCATAAACAGAAACCAGATTTTGAAGAGGGTTTGCAACCCACGGTTTTTGCTAACTATTGTTAGGCAGGATGCTAAACTTTATAAACTCAAGTTGCAGCCACTGCTCTACCTCCAGAGGTTGCTGTTCTGGGAGACATGAGAACACACAATACACACAATCCAGTCAAACCATGCTTTGCGTGGGCATGATGTAGTAAATCAGACACTATATTGTGGGGAATTACTTTGCATGGAAAAAATATGACTCCAGGATTTTGGAATTACCTCAACATACAGTTTGACAACATACAATAAAAATATATTATTTTTTACATAGTCCAGTACAGGTCCAGTCTATTTATACATGGATTTTTTAATACACGGATTTGACTCAACATGAATGGCCACGGCAAATGAGAAAGAATGTGTTGATCCCTGGAGAAGGGCAAAAATGCACCCCTTTAAAATCAGTTTTAAAAACTGAACAGTCCTTTAACAATAGCCTGCTTAATGGGGGGGGGGGGCAGCTGGCTGACAATCCATCAATCCTTCACTCTCCAGCTGACCCCTCCCTTCCCCCTGAGCACATGAAAGAAAGATACTTTGCATTGCTGAAGGGAGGGGTCAGAGTGAAGCCTTTCTAAGCACTTTGAGAGAGACTGATTGTGATTTAAAAACAGCCTTGCTGGCCTTTGTGATGTTTGTCTTAATGACTTCTTAATGACTCTAAGAAGACAATCCAACAAAGAAACTTTGTTTTTTTCAATTGATTTGCTATAGTGCAAATATATATGTGTTTTTTAGCCATCCATGTGAGTGTTTGGAACTGAACCCACACGAATAATGAGGCTCAACCTGTATATGGGCTTGAGTGCAGTGACAGCAAGAGCACTTTGGTGGGGTGGGGGAAGAACTGACAATAGATACAAAGGAAGAAGTTAAATATGTCTGGGATTTTAGTACTGAAGAATCCTGGAACACTGACCTCAAATGCACAGGACCCACAGTTTGGCTAGGAGGGCTGTTTCTGAGTAAGTGGAACAAGATCACATCCCATCCTCACCTCTGTCTCCTTTCTTTTTCACCACTCAGCTACTTCTTTAAACCCAGTCAAGTAGGAGGATGATGGGAGAAGATACCTCTTTCACTTCCAGCATGCCCATCTCTTTAGAGGCATCAGCAGCAGGGACAGTAAAAGAGGAAGCTGGCAAACTGTAGCACTGGTACAGTTTACACATATCAAAAAAGTATGGTTTAGCACAGGGGTGTCCAAAGCTTTTGGCAGGAGGGCCACATCATCTCTCTGCCACTGTATTGGAGGCTGGGGGGAAAAAGAATTAATTTACATTTAAAATTTGAATAAATTTACATAAGTTTACATAAATGAATATATTAAAGATGAACTTATATGAATGAATGAAGGTCTTGCAATAGCTCAAGGCCTATAAAAGGCCTTGCACAAAGCAAGGCCAGTCTTTCCTTTGCTGCCCCTGCTGCATCACAGATGTAAAACAACAAGCAGTGGAGGGAGCCCTTATCCTACAGCTCACGTGAGAGTCAAACAGTCGCCCTCAAGCTGAGAGCAGTTGCATCAGGCCAGTGTGGGCTCCAACAAATCTCTGGAGGGCCAGAGGCTCACTGGGGACTGGGGGCTCCCTGAGGGCCGCACTGAGAGGCCTTGAGGGCCGCAAGTGGCCCCAGGACCGGGGTTTGGGCACCCCTGGTTTAGCATGACTTGCATGAGATGTGGAGAGCCCTGGGCTTGTATGTTCCCCCAATGCCTTCCTCCTTTCTTCATGCATGAGGGAGGACACTCAAAACTTCAGTTAAAAATTTGGAACAAACTGTAGTTTTCCATTTCATCACAATACAGAAAACTGTTTGTACAAACCACAGTTCAGATGAAACAAGAAACTACAGTTTGCTCCAAACCACAAAGAGGAATGTTAAATGTCTTCCCCTCACACACTAAGGAGGAAAGAAAGGGATGGACAGTGCAGGAGCCCAGGACTTACTACAGCTAGTGCCTATAAACCATTCTTTCACATTACATTGTGATTTGTCATTTTATTTTCTTTGCTGATCATTAAACAAAGTTTAAGACAGCTGGAAGCAGTTGGCCCATATGAAAGTTTGGTCATCTACATTTTTTTACACTGTACCCAAATAATTATTCCTCAATGATACAATCTTTACCATAAGTTTTTTCAACTTAGGACAACAGCACCTTTGCAGCAAGGGGGGAAAAACCAATTAATTGCATGTGTATTGCTTTGGTGTAGTATGAGATTCCAATAAATAGAACGTTGGTCTTCAAGCCATTTTGTTTTGGGTGTTCTTAAAACTCTTCATCATCGTGACTGTTCACACTAAGATCTTCTTTCTTGCTCCCATGTTGTTCTGCAATTTTTGGTACTCTATTTTTTTTCTCCACGTGTTGTCTTCTTTTATATTGAGGAGTTATTTTTATATTGAGGAGTTATTTGTAGCTTTTAATTTACTACACTAGCCATCTTAAGCACATCAGTATAAAATGGACAGAAATGAAAAATAAATAAACAAAATAGATTAGGAAGAACTTTGATGCAAGGAAAAAGATAAACTGAGGCTCAGTGCTACATTTCTGTATCAGAAGTGACAAGAAATAAAGGTTTCTACGAAGGAGCCATTATTAGTGTGCAAAACGCACAGACTCTTCCACCAGAAAAGGAAGTCTGATTATTGGTCAAGTGGAAACACTTGTCTCTCCTGCCCGATCTTCTGAATACTTTGAGTATCTTTAAGATGTGAACAGCAGTTATAAACACAGCACTGTTCCTCGGCATGCAGATATCCAAGGCCTCTCTTGTCTTCCTCACCACCTGAGACGTTCTTTGTATGCTGTAGCTTCAGGGGACACATTACTTCCAATTGACAAGGAAAGTCATGTCATAACAAGAAAGCTATGATGATTGAGACCAGCAACAGAATACTAATGGCCTGCCTGTTGTTGCCTGATGTCCTCCGAGCATGCACAACCGCAAAGACAGCATTGGTATGATTCGTTGGTATGTCAACATTGCAGATCATCCCTTCGCAGCAGGAAATACATTCCTGTAGGTTTAAAAAGAAACACGAAATTTATACAGAATTAGAGTCACCTCTCAAAAAAAGTAGTTTCAGAAGATCCATATGAGTTTGTTATGCATCCTATGTATGCCTTCTTAGAAGTAAGTCCTACTCCCTACTCCCAGAAAAGCCCTATAGCATTGCAGTGTTAATCACTTAAATCTGCATAGATGAAACAGCAGCACTTCTGAATAAAAAAAAAATCATTCTCTTTTGTTTAGATCTCACTCACTCACTCACTCACTCACTCACTCACTCACTCACTCACTCACTCACTCACTCACTCACTCACTCACTCACTCACTCACTCACTCACTCACTCACGTCTTGGAAGGGGCAATTTTAGAAGAGACATTCCTATATAAAACAGAAGGTGAAATCCTCCTTCTAAGTTGGCACCAGCCACCTGCATTTTTCATAAAGAATTTTTAAATTACCCACTCTCAAATTGTGAACCCCCTTTTAAAACCAATCAGTTAATCGAATCAACAATGTAGCCCTATAACATGGCAACTTCCATGCCAGTATTTATGAAAGATGCTGATAGTTTGCATATATTTCTATTGGGTGGTCAACATGGAATGAATCTGCTAAACTGTTTTACAGCCCAAACCTATGCATGTCTACTCAGACGTAAGTCTCATTAAAGTCAATGTGGCTTACTCCCAGGAAAGTGTGGATAGGATTGGGCTGTCAATCATTTACTTAACACTTTACACACTAGGTACTTCCCAGACCTTTTGTGTGGCCTGCACATGCAACAGACTGGGATCAGAATAGGCGCTCAAATTAGGAGTTGGTATCATTGATTAGACTTCAGGTATGAGATTATATATTTTTAAAAATGTTCCTGTGGATAAAAAAAACTTCTTACTATCAAAAAAATTAGCAGGTTACACTCAAATCTTTCCTCCTGATATGCTGGGATTTTATATGGCAGCTCTGAAAATCGGTACCCCTCACCTACTACCTGAAGTGGTACAACACACTGCCACTTTATTCTGCTGCATTGGTAACCAGTAAACCTACACCCTGATGAACTCCAATCACCAGCAATGAAATAAAGCAGTGATTCCCAAAACTGGTGGATCACGATCCACCAGCCAGGGGAGCACTTATCCCAGCCCCTTTAAGGGGCAGGAGGGGTGGGAAGACAGCAACAAGATCCCCAGGATCATGCTGCTGCCAGGGACACGAGGGGAAGGTTTACTAACCTCCAGCCAGCACGGGAGTCCTGGGAGGTTCAAGGGGTCTGGGGAGCCCTCTGCAGGGCTCCAAGCCTCTGTAATTGTGACAAAATAAGAAAAAAAGGGCGCTTCTGGTTTTTATCACAAAACTAAAAGTGCCCAGTGTTTTCTTTTTTTCCACAATTACAGAGGTTTAGGGAGCCCTGCGGTGGGCTCCCTAGACCACCCCAGACCTTCCAGGATGCTAGTGCTGGTTGGAGGCAAGTTAAAAAAAAACCCTCCCATCCCTGGCAGCAGCGCAACAATGGGGATCGCATTGCTGCAATCCCCACCCCCAGCCCAGGAAATACTTAAATGGTTCTCTCCTCTTAAGGAGGACTTTGGGAACCGCTGAAATAAAGTATTGTGAGTGCAGAGGAAACTTTCTCTGTCTGTGACCAGCACTGGGGAATGTTCCAGGTCCTTGTTGCAGCATGACCTTACCTTTTTTAATCACAGAATTGATGGGATGACAGTTGATCCCATTTTATGATCGTGGAACTGAGATTGGGCATGAATACCATGATTAGATATGCAAACTATTGCCCAAGTACAACTTTCTGTTTTCCAGATCAGTGCTTCTCAGCGTATGCTTGCTGAGAGCCCTTCAGGAGCTCCACATGTACATCATAAGTGGCCACCATCTGATCCCTGCCTGGTGTGCTCATCTGTCCCACCTCCCCTATTTGCGACTCTCTTCCTTCATTCCCTTCCTATTATGGCTCTTTGCTAGTTTTACTTTTGGGCTTGGCACTGCACCGCTCTGTACAGGTGCTCTGGCTCCCGAAGAGTCTGCTCATGCACTGGAAGGGCTCAGCGAGATTCCTTTTATGGGGGAAAAGGGCTCCAGAGATCAAAAAGTTTAAGAACTGCTGCTGTAAATCACACTGATCCCCAATATAGTACGTGGTGGTCAAAAATTTGATATTCTTTCTCCTTTAAGTACATATACACACTTTAAAATATTTGGATAACAATAGACCTGTAATGTCTAGGTCAAAATGTATATATCTCATATATGTAAAAGTTCTGTTAGCAGCCTCATCATCACAGATATCTGATTTTGCTGAACCTGAGTTCAAGCACAGTCAAAAAGATAAAGAAAACCTTGATCTTCATAGCCAGGGCTATGTATATGCTTATAATAAACTCTGCATAAAGATTACTCAACTTCTGCAAACCATGCACATTTGCATACATTTTCTTTTTCAGGATGGTAGACTCTGTTTCTGCTGGTGCTGAATAAGGCAAAAAGTTATATTGAAGCCCCAACCTCTGACCCCTAGGAATCTTATTAAGATTCCCTTCCAGATATATTCCTGAGATTTCCTTAGGCAATGCCCACACATTTTCAAGCCTATATTTGAAGGGACAAGGATTAGAAACTTAAAACAAAAACAGCAGTCTTGCAGGAGGCAAGGGGAGGGCACCAGGATGCAGGTTGTGTCTGTTGTCTTGTGTGTTCCCTGAAGCATTTGGTGGGTGTCTGTGAGATATAGAAGGCTGGATTAGATGGGCCTTTGGCCTGATCCAGCGGGGCTCTTCTTATATTCTTATGTGGCTAAACCGTGTTCCCAGATTTTATATCTGCATTGCACTTGCATGAAGTCATGTTATATATGTTGCCATGCTTGTAGTGTGCCACAATAAGCAAAGACGGCAGGAAATCCATGCTCTGCAGTTTGGGCCTAAAAGCAGGGCACCTCAAAATATAGGTCAACCTTAAGCACTGTTTTGTCTTTCATCCATGTTATCTGCACCCAATGCCGCAGCAGATATCCTACTCAGGTCAAAAGAACCCACAAAATCCAACCCTCAATGGAAAACAGTTGCAGACTAGTTTAGTATCTTTTAGTACTGGTTTAGTACTCCTGCTTTAAAAGTTGTTCATTGATATATGGAAACCAACGCTAATGTGCAAATTATAAAAGAAATGTAGGTGGGGGGGGGGAATATATTGCCAGCTAGGTTAACAGCAGAAACTCAATGTCTAGTTCAGTGGTGTCAAACTCGTTTCATACCGAGGGTCGAATGGCATTCATGATGCCTGCTAAGGGCTGGAAGGGATGTCATTAGGCAGAAAGTAATGTCATTAAACAGGTCATAACCAAAAATAAGCACTTCTTCTCACTTAGAAATTCATTAGCTGCAAATGACAAAAGAGAAAACACGCAAATCTGTATCATATTTCAAGATACGGGAGAGCCCAATTTTCATGTGGGCTGCCCTTTCAGCAGTAACACCTCAGCACTGTTCAGCAGCCGAGAGCCTGAGGGCCAGATAAAAAGCTTCCGTGGGCCGCATCTGGCCCCCGGGCCTTATGTTTGACACCCCTGGTCTAGTGTTCCATTAAGAGCTTGTATTTGTAGAAGGAAGGGCCCTTGATTTAAACTGCTTTTCATACAACAAAAATCAATGCTTACCGTATGACCAGTCTCCCTGTGGTGCCGACAACCAACAAAATGGCATTCTTCTCTGGTAGCACATTTTTTGGTGACAGAGGTGCTCCTTCCACGGCTGGTGAAGTAATGGATTGTCAAACAGTACTGTGTGTCTAAAGAAACAAAGCGGAGGGGGGGGGGAAGATTCAAAATTGGGGTATCAGGTTTATACTGGAAAAGCACAGGTTGAGCTTGATAGAAAAAACCGATATATTACTATGAAACAAGCACAAGCGTCCTCAAAGCCATTTGTATGACTTAAAAAGTGAAAAGGGCAGGGCACAAGAAGAAGCCACTGTATCCAAAGAAAGAACGAAAGTCATAACTAAGTTCCACTGTAATTAATGGAACTCAAGTTAGTCACTACCAACTTATACTGTATCACTTATTTCAATGGTGCTCAATACAACCCATTCTATTCATATGCAAATTGAATTTTTGGCTCCTGAGTCTTCAAGAAAGAGGGGCTGAATTTCAAAGACTTGCTGTGCTTTTTCTTTGCTACTCTGTGGTCATAACAGGCCACAAATTTAGAGGAAGACCTGACTGATGCTTCTGCTCCCAGCTTGCTCCCATATTCCTCCATTCCTATTATTATCCATCTGACATTTTCCTATTCCAGATCATGTTTCCAGTCATATATGAACACTTGATATGGACTCATTTATAAATACACTGGGGGGGGGGCCCGGTCACAGACAAATTTCAATTGGTATTGGCTTGAAAGCTTTTAAATGCTCTCTCTCTCTCTCTCTCTCCCCCCTTCTCTGAAGTCACAGGGAGTAAAATTACATTTACTGGTCCTGTTCATCCTCACATGAGGAATGTCTGGTTAATAGGATACTACAAATGCCACTGAGTGCATTTTTCTGATCCAAGATGATAGTGCTGATGATATCTGTGTAACCCACCCTGACTCTGTTCCATTTACATGCAGTTGCCAGGGCACAAAAGTGAAGTTGCAGTACCAAGATGAGAAGCCCATAGTGTCCCTTTAACATCTTCCCACCTCCAGCCACCATTTCATCTTCAAACTGCCATAACCTTATGTCAAAAGTGCCCTTTATATATTATTGCAGTACTTAGCCATTTAACTTCATGTTTGGATACATGGACCCCCCCCCCCCATGGATACAGCCAATAGTATGGGTCTTCCCATGTAATTTTCACCATTATATGGGTCAGATCCTAGCTATTAGACCTGCTCATATGATCTGGAGGGTGAAGACCTTCTCTGCCACTGATGCTAATACACGAACATCAAAGTCAGTTCATGATGTCAAATGAACACCAGGAACGGACCTGCCCCTTGATGCGCCCTGGGGCAAAGGTCTCTCTCCCCTGCACCATGCTGAGCCCCCCCCCATACTTACCCAATGCAACAGAGCCTCGCATGGCGTTCAAGACAACTTGGAAAGCCAACTGAGGCTTCCCCACAGTCTTAAACAGTACTTCCGGGAAACCAGAAGTACTGCTTAAGATTGCAACAGAAGCCTCAGGAGGCTTCCCATGTGGTCTGCAATGCTGCGCAGATATGGCACTGGGGACAATTGCCCTGCCCCCCCCAGGCCCACCACTGCTTAACACTGTACCATGCAGAAGTACAGCAAGCTGTTTCTCGCTATTTCAATCTTTTTATTGTTAAAATGAATTCCTACAAAGTAGTCCAGGAAAACAGCTATGCACTCTAAAGTAACAGTGTTGGAATGTTAATCCTCCTTAATCACCTGATGTTCATGACAAGATAGAGTTAGTGAGAAAGGCCAAGCCACAGGCCTTTCTGTATCTTAGTGTTCCCCACAGCACTTACTCTGAGGACACCATTTATCTTCAGCCCATCTGTTACAGTTGTAATTGTCAACAACACTGTCACAAGTAAAACACTTGAAGCTGCTTGGAAATGGAGTGGCTTTGAAAATAATAAGAAAAAGAACAAGTTAAAATAGACTCAGAAATCTCAAATTGCCTGACCACAAATTCCACCCCCACCCCATTAGGTTCTAGGCTGAAATTAATAAATCAGTAAACACTGTTAAATCCTAAATTAGTCTCCTAGCTTGAATTTTCAACATACTGCATATTGGGAGGGAGCATGTTCTCAAAGGCATGGAGAACTACTATGTTTGAACAAGCCTGTTATCCCTCACCATTCAAGTATTCATCACAGGTGAACAACAGAACAAACCCTATTGTCTGAACAGGCTACGATGATCTGGAAAACTTGCCTCTCTTTAGCCTGGCAAAATTTTCAGTATGCCAATGTTACTATAATGTTACCAGTGCAGATTAAGCAGGTTACTTGCCCATTACAGACCACCACTCAAACAATCACTTTCTGATAATGTACTTAGTGTGGAAGTGCACTGGATACAAAGCACATCCAATCCTTAATTCTTCTCATCCTACCCCTCGCATCTTATAGTTCCACATTCAAACAGCATGGAAACTTATGAAAAACTGCAGGGCTTAATTAACAATGCAAAACCTCAGCATGATGTGTAAACAATAAAAGCATGCTAGACATGCAGGAAACAATTTTCTTTTAAAAAATATGATAACTTAATAAAATGAACAGGCAGGTGCACCTTTCAGATCATTAATCAAGGGCTCCACCTAATAATTAACTATTATTGAAGACAGTCAAATTAATGTTTTGCTTGCAGGCCTTAACAGAACTATACTATATATTCCTTTAAAAGAGACTCACAACGAACTTAGAAAATAAAATGCTGAAATATCTCAAAACGTATTTATTGATATATCCACACGAACTATAAACAGGTACTTACGCTCTAATGGAAGTCTCACATTATAGAAATTGATGTTCTTGGCCAGAATCCAATTGCCCGAGACTATAAAGATCTGAACAAAAGCTATAGCCAATGTGTGACAAAGCGAGGGCATGTTGCTATGGTTTGTCAAAGCCTCACACTCTTACACCTGAAAGGAAGAGCAAAACACACAAATATAATTACCAAAGAAGCATGAGACTTGGCAATGAGGTTATATACAGTAAAAAGTTTGCAGTACTTTTCTCACAACCACCATTGCCAGCACTGTTGGTGCCAATGCTTCGGCTGCAAGCAAAATACCAGCTCTACAACACTAAGTATATGCTGCCTTCTACTGACAGTGATATATACTGTAAGTAGCATTATTGCAGCAAAAACCTACATACAGTGAGGCAGGGCAGAGAGTAAGAAAGAACTTGCATAAGGTGATTGGCAGAACTTTACACTATTTAGAAAGTGGAGCAGGGCCATTCAGTTCTCAAAATCAGTTGCATATCTATAATAAAACTACTAGATCTGCAACACTTGTTAAACAGCTGCTGTCATGCAACAAGATCTTCCTTTCCCTTGGATCAGTTAATCTAGAGTAAACTGCCTCATGCTGTTTCTACATTCAGAATAACTTCAGGAGACATAAGCATGCACTGACCAAGTCAGGGAAAGCCACTACCTTGATTGTGAATACTAGGAGAGGGTTGCAGTGCATGAAGATTATATCCTGGTGATCAAGTGATTTGTGACAAATTTTATGGTTAGTTGTGCATTGACTACTCTTAGATGCCCATTCAAACAGGAGAATTAACAACATGATTATATTCTGAGGCTGTAGTGTGCTGACCCACACCATACAATTCTGCTTGCAAAAGTATATCAATTCTTCCTCACAATTTCAGCTGCATAAAATCATCAATGGTGGAATATAACCTCAATGACTATTACAAGAATATTTCAATTATTAGTTAGAGCAATTACTTTGGCAACAAGAACTCAAGTCCCTATTTCCATGTCTGCTCACAGAATTAATGTATCAAAGAGTGAAAAGCTATTTATCTAGTGGTAACTTAGGGTGGGTACAAGTGATTAGGAGGTAAGCTGGTTGCCTCTAGTGTACTTCAAGTATTGGATATGTCCCATTTTGTGCTTCCATAGATTTCTAATCTGGGGGAGAAGTCTGGAAAATGTACCACAGTCACAAAGTATTATGGTAAGCAGCAACTGTTACCCCGCACATGTCCGATCTTGTGTGATCTCAGAAGCTAAGCAGGGTCAGGCCTGGTTAGTTCTTGGATGGGAGACTGCCTGGGAAACTGGGTGCTGTAGGCTTATACCATAGTCTTTCGAGACTGAAGGTTGCCAACCAAGGTGCTAGAACATACCTTGTGGTAAATTACTGCTTGGTTAGCTGGGTGTCTGTGTTCATCCTACACCTTGAACACACAGAGGTAAATTCAAAGTTAACTACTTTAAATCATCATCTAAACAAGCTATCCAGGCAAGGTTCTCAACAGCCATTCAAGAACCTGGATTAATTCAAAGACTGGTTTTTTTCCTCCTAGCTCACTTCAGTGGGTCAGGGATAAACTGTTGTAAATCCAAATGAAAGTACACTAAAACAAAGTACAGATCTAAGCCTGCTTACTTTGCTGATTCTTGTATCAACATAAAATGAAGTGTTGGATGCTAAATACATGTACAAAACCTCTATTCAGAATCACCACTAGATGGCATGAAATAAGATTAGATCAGTAGTTCCCAAATGTTTTCTGCAATCCAGCCAGTTACAATGCTGGGAATCAGCATATACCTCTTTTCTCACTTAACATGCAGAAAAATAATTCAAGTCAAGACAAATTTGTTTGCTAATGTGCACTGGTCATCACAAACATGGGAAGAAACATTTTGCACACTGTTCAGAGGACCTAATGCAGCATCAAAAGAACACAGCTGAATGTGGATGATCACAAGCACAATACATCACATTTTGCTATTCACTCCTACATCTTTCCAAATTATAGCCAATTGCATTCAAGGTGGCCAAGTCCATCATGTATGAATAATTTTTAAATGACAGTATTTCATAATACTTAGGTGCACATACAGTCAATGAAGAACACGTGCCCAAACACTGTGCACACGTGTACAAAAAAAACTTTCGCGTAGGATGACCAAGCTGATTTGTTTGGGAAGATATTGTTATTCCCCAAGAACAATTTCAGCTATCAAAAACTCCTTGTGTTAATATTTGGTGGAAAAGCTTGTGCTTAAGAGTCCCCTTAACCTGTGCTGAGACCAGACAGTGGGCAAATGACTGATGCGTTATCTCAGTCAAACATGGTGGAAGATCAGTGGCACATATATAGTAGGAGCAATGTTTGGGATGATCACCAGTCTCTCTTACCTGTCTGGTAGGTTACAGAACAGTAATGGCCAAACTTGCTTAATGGAAGAGCCACAACAAACTTGAGATGTTTGAAAGCCACAATGTTTGAGAAGCATTTAAATTTTTAAAATATATTACTCACCATGAACATGAAACATATGTTTTAATCCAGTGGACTCTCAGTTTATACCAGGTAAATAATTATAAAGCTTGGCATTTTTAAATTTACTTTTTATATTAATTGTGATGCAAAAAATAACATCTCAAACTGTTGTGCCCTGCCAAACACTGTAAAGGAGGTAAGTTTGGATATTTTTGCCCACCATATATTGCTTCATTAATTGAATTGTTGTTGCATGCTAAATGGTGTGCAACAGCCTGTGAAAGTATCTGCTACTACAATGCCAACATAGCAAATGCACTGCTTAGATTTTTACCAGTTGTTCCTGGAAGCTATCATTTCTTGCAAATGAAAAATGATAACAATCCAAGCAGCTTCAGCCACTATTGGTAATTAAAACCTAAAATAGAGTCACTGACTGTGAAACCATCGGTCTTTCAAAATACTTGACACACAAAAAACATACAGCAGAAGCACCTGGAATTAGCGTGCTGGGATATAACTTGTATTTCAAGACATTAGATCAACAAGTTGTTTCCACCTCCTAGCACCTCCTCTTTCTCCACCACATAATTGCAAAACATATATCCATTTCAAAGACAAATGGTTCTAGAGATTAATTTATTTATTCTGGCAGCAGCCTTCAGAAGCAACAGCCTCCTCAGCTAAATACATGAAGGGGAACCCATGCGCACATGCAACAACAATGACACACCCTAAAAGTAAGCATTTTCTTACCAAGTGTTTTGCTTCTATACATTGTATCATCTAGTAATATATGAGCCTCCCTGGACAAGTCTCCACTAACTATTTGAGCTAATCTCTGTACAATGCTTCACAGGAACACAGGTATGACCCAGTACCGGCAAGGCTTCTGTTCTGGACCCCCCACCCACTGTTAAGTGAAACTGCAGGGCTTCCCTGGGTCTCCCAATGCCTTATAAGGCATTAAAAACATCACTTTCGATTTTATCGTAAAACCTGAAGTTGTGGGTTTTTGTTTTGTTTTTTGCCTTTTTGGCCATTCTAAGTCTTGAGTGGCTGCAGGTGGGCGGGCGCAGACTCTGTGGGCCTCAAAAGACTCTCCAGAGGCTAGGGGAACCCAGCTCCCCTCGCCTCTAGAAGAGATGCGCGGGGGCCCATGAACCTGATCCATGGATACCTGAAATCATGGATAGGGGCCCCTCCTTTACTCAAAATGTCCAGATGAGTGACACACAAGCAGGAAGCAACTCCCCCAGACTCGAGTCCAGACCCAAGTCTCTGCCCCCTTTGACTCTATTCATACAAGAGTCTTAATGGACGGCAGTCAGGATTCATCCCGAGTCCTGTCTTGTTATTACTGAAGTCATGAATCTTTTTGATACGTGCGTCACCCAGTAGGAGAGCAAGCATGGGAAAGCGAGATAAATGAGCCAGGCATCCCGTTTTCAATCGCTCTAGGAACTCCCCTGTGGAAAAAAAAAACCTCCGTGCCAGATGAAAAACAAGCAGAGAGGGGAAGAAGCTCTAGCCAATCCTTTGCCAAATACTCCTAATAGGAGCAACAGAGAATGCAAGCCTTCTTTTTCCACCTCCCTTAGAATTTCAGGTAATACGCCTGTGCTTCAGAAAGGCTTCTTTGTTCTCTCTCAGATTAATCTATGTCCCCCACTTTGCATGCATTTCTTTCTTCAAACTTGTTCATTTTTTACTGCCTCTGATTACTTCTCTTTCTGCAACTAACAAGACCTTACTAGGGCAGGGGGGGTGCCTGACAACTATGGTTATGCGTGATATGAATATACAGTATTTCCCCCGGAATCTTCAATTTCATTAACTGATCATTGGAAAGACAGAGATTAGACTCATGCTGTCTTCTTCTATTTGCCTTCCAAAAGGGGAGCAGAATGTGTGGTTTAACAGATGAAATTTGAGCACCCCTTTATAATAAAAAAAAAACTGAAAAATGGTTAGTTTATTTACACTATGTAGTGCAACCTTGTTCTGGCTAAACTTACTTGGATGTTTAATACACTGAAAGAGTAGTCAGATCTTCCAGCAGACAGTTGCTTCCAAGCAAGGAAGTCTGGAGAATATAAAATGCTGCAGTGCTATGGACTCACTGCACCACCTGGGACTTCAGTGCTGCAACTTGCAAAGGAGGCATTCCCCAGAATTTGCCTGAATGTTCCCTTGTGGAAGGATGTCTTCTCTGTGGAGAGCCAAGGAACCACTCCATGCATGCCAAGTCCCATAAGAGCTCAGAACTAACAGTAATCAAAGACTACAATACAGTAGGTGGAACAACGTTTTGAGAAAAACATGAAGATAGCAAAGGTTTCCCAAGGTTAGGGGTTTCGTGATCTGCATACCTCTTTGCCTCCCATGACACGACTAGCAGGAAAATGTGCAAACATGTGGAGATTAAAAAAAAACAAAAAACCGGGGAAAGGTTGGAAAACAACTTTCCTTCTTTTTCATCCCCTACAACATCTCCTACCCTATTCACACATCCCAAGAAGCAGGCCAGTGGAAAAGAGTGGCCTGTAGCAGCAGACTGAGGCATGTACTACAACCTCTCTTTCTCTGCCAGTTCTGCCAAGAGCACTTAACAAAAGATACTGTTCCACCTGCAGTCTGAAGTGGTATGGTCTTCCAACTCTACACTTAATTCTTCCTATATTTTGAAATGGATTGGGCAGAAGGCAATAGGAATGGCTTTAAGTCAGGGAAGAACATAGAGGTTTGGGTTCAAGGAATGAGTTGTTCAAGTTGTGTATTTGTCCTGAGGCCAATCCAACCCTTCTGCATGTTTGTTTCCTACAGGTTGTAGAACCTGGGGCAGAGTTTGAGGGGACGTGTATATGTGGAGGAGAGGTCAATTTAATATCCCTCTGTTTGCTGCAAGGGCTGCCTGCCCCTACCTGAGCACCTCAAGTGCCATCCTTTGAGCATGTGTCCATTCACACACAGACCAGGTTTATACACATTTATTAAGCAAATGCATTGAATTTTCTCCTCCAAAAATAAGCTTTTTTGCTACAAAGCACTTAGCTCTACCTGTATCTTCCCAGCTCTGCCCACACCCAAATCATCACGAAGAAGGAAATCTACCGAGATACGTTAATACCCCAAACAGAAAAACACATTTCAGTTATTTAATGCCTGTAAATTAGAGAGTTAGGCAAAAATGCCTAAAGGTGAAATGTGCATAGGTAGATGGTAAGTGGGTGTTCCCCCATGTGGTATGCTTCTTACTCAGGAAAATAAAATTCCCCTGGGGTTTTCTCAACTGCATACCTTTCACCCAGATATAAATCAGAAGCATAACTTTAAAAAAAAAAATTCCAAAAGCAGTAAAACACAGGAGCATAAGACTACTGTGCTTGAAAATGATCAGATTCCTGTTGCCTGTTGTTCCACACAGAGCAATTAAATATACAATGTGGAGTGATCACTGCCTTCAAGTAAAACCCATTTTTTTTTATTAGGAAGTCTAGTGCCTGAATACAAACCAGGAGAAGTAATATTTGTATAGAACAATATACAGTCAGTTCTCTTTATATGCCATTTCACTATCTGCAAATTCACTTATCTGCAAGCGGCAGAATTGCAACCATCTCTTGTTATCTGCAATTCTGGTCTGGTTATCCACTAATACTGTGCTGGTGCCACATCAAATGGGCATTGGTATTGGCCCAGGGAGAATCATTGCACACATTTGTGCCCATTTCCAGACTTGCCCTACTGACTTGGGCACCATCTCGAGAACTCTAGCTTAACTTTCACAACCCTGGTGATGATCAGAGGCCGATGATGAAAGGTCTCTGGAAGGCTGCCCAAGGGCTTCTCTGGGGTTGGGGCAAACTAAGGGAAGGAGCCAAGAGATAGGTAGAGAAAGAGGTGAAGCAGCCCCCTCTCCACTGCTGAACTCTGAGGCCTCGTTGTTGTGCCAGAAACCTTCAACAAGTTGAGGCATAGCCAGCATGGAAGAGGAAGCATAAGATGTTGGAGAAGTAGATGAGAACTCACTACCACCCAGCCCATAGATGTCAAATTAAGATTCAGGTTCATAAAGTTCACAGAATGTATGTGAAAAGTGTCCCCTGGAACCAAACCCCATTCTTCCCATAGACTCAATGATTCAGTATCCATTAATTCAGTATCCACTAGGTTTTCCAGGTACCTAGCGGATAATGAGAACTGACTGTACTGCTTTTCAACAACTGCTTTCAAGATGGTTGAGACAGCAAAAGAACTGAGAAAGTGGTTCCCTGTCCCAAAAGGGCTCAATCTTTTCAAAGCAAAAGAGCCATGAGAAAGACACTATTCAGGGATGAATAGGCAATGTGCCTCTCCCTCCCTCTGCACACAAAGGTGCCCCTTTGTCTAGTTCACAGGAGCAACACCATGTGGAGGTGTGTCAAGCTCCAATAGCCTTTGCTGTGCTAAAGAGCTCTTTGATTCTATACAAATATGAGTAACAGATACAAGTGCCTGGGGACTCTGGGGAGACTGAGAGGCTGCTCCACCGGAATACTGATAAATGTCTAAAACCTCAGCACATGCTGCATATTGTCACTTGGTTTCCAACCTTGGCCATCTCTGACAAATACTTTCTCCTATGCCATACCAAAATCCTTGGTCCTTGCCCTGCCCATTTTATTCAACTCAGATTATCTTCTACAGACTTAGGCTTAGTTCTTGAACATAACTCCCTTTTCCAGTAGCTTCCAAGCTTGCACTGCTGCAGCATTCTTCATCTGTGGTGTCCTGTCACTGAGGCTTCACCTCACAAGAACAGTATGAGATCATGGGCCCAGCAAGCTGAAGAAGCCACCGTGCGGCACCCCTGAGCCATGGCAACCTTGGGTGCTGTGGTGCACAGATTGGGAACCACTGCCTATTGGCACTGTCCTTCATGGACACTGTTACTTTAAGCAGATTGTATTTTAAAGACTTGGCTTTTGACCCTAGACAAACCTGGCCCAAGACAGGACCCCGTGTCAATTCTGCATGCACTAACAGCCCAATTCTAGACATATCTACTCATTAGCACCTCCCATTGTGTAAAATGAGACTTACTCCCAGGAAATGCATCTGTAAGATCACAGCCTTAGGGCCAGTTTACACTGCTGAATCAGTGACAACCCCTTTTCCAGAGGTACACTACTTAAAATGTGACCCCATCTAAAATATTCCTTCTGCACAGAAAACACATACAGTATGTCAGGAAGAAGAGCACAGCTCAGCAAGCTTCCTGACACACTATATTTCTATGAGTCTAGGGAAGCTTCCCATTTTGTCTGTATTGGGTTTGAGAGGAAGAAGAATATTTTGACATTCAATTCTATTCCAGGCTGAAATGGTACAACCCAAGAAAAGCATTACTGGCCTAACACTTCTGGGTTCATGATCCTTTGCCACTTTGCCCCTACTTTCAATAGCTTTTGGTTTTTGCTAGCAAATGGAAGTTGCCAAAGCACAGCTTCTGGTTTGTGTACCTCTTTCGGTTTAGATGAGTTGTTTTTCCAATTAAGAAGAAAAACACACATTTCTAGTTTTAAGACACACCATCTAATGTTTGTAGTTCTGTTGTCTTCTCTTCCCTGAAAAGTTGTGCATATTAACTATTTACACATCTACAGCCTTACTACCCTGAATGCACCCGATCTCATCTGATCTTGGAAGCTAAGCAGGATCAGGCCTGGTTAGTACTTGGATGGGAGACTGCCTGGGAATAATAATAATAATACAGGTATTTCTATACCACCTTTCTTGGTCCTCAGATTTCTCCTTAGACTTTATTCAAGGCGGTTTACATACCGGGTGCTGTAGGCCAAGTATTTACAGTTCCTTGGATTTGCAGCTGCTGTTCTTTGCATTCTGTACCTTTGAAACTCTAGAGCGCCAAAAGTATAGAGTGAGACACTATTTTGTTGTAGTTTTAAGTAATTACCACAATGCAAAAACAATACTCCTAGGGCACCTCAAGGTATATTTTCATATTGTGACAATTATTTAACATTCACAATGAAACAATGACCTTTTGAGCACGAATTCTTCATCAGGCTAGACCGGTGCTCCCCAAACTTACCTCCATCGTGACACCCTCCGTGATGCAGGTGCAGTGCTCAGAACCCAGAAGTGGTGACAATGCATGTGATGCATCATCACTAGTGACTTCCAGAGTCACCACAGAGTGACTCTGAAAACAACAGTAAGAGGCTCAGGGTGGGTGGGCAGACCCTTTCAGCAACAAACATCTTGTGTGCGGAGCTCTGCCTGCCGATCCGAGCCTCTTTCCCCCATTTCCTGGGTCATGTCGTGTGCACGCTGCTGGGTGGCAAGCATCCCACAACGCCCCTGCAGGTTCACCATACCACCCCTAGGAGCTGAACCTTACAGATTGGGGACCACTGGGCTAGACAGTAAGCAAAAGGATGGGGGAATGTTGAACATACCTCAGCAGTGGTTTGTAAAAATGGTGATGGGAGTTATGCAAGTGAGGTCATATGACCATATAAACTCTCCCATTACATTTAGACCAAGATAAATCTGCTCACTCCATTGATGTACATTTCGCTTCCCTGCTAGGGAACTTTCCCTTTCTAGGAACTTTATGCTGGACTGGAGCAGGAATGATTTTGCATTTCCATGTGAAATCTGAATTAAAACATAGCCAGGGTGGGGTAGGGAAGGGAGAGAACAGACAAATTTCTATTTGTTAAGTGCTTCTTGAGACTTTAACCAAATATTCAGCTTACAATTTCCATGCTTTTCTTGAAAGAATTAACATTAATTCTGTGTTTTACTGCATCTTGGATTCTAAGATAAGACTATGACAGACACTACAGCAACCAACTTCAGCCCAAAAAATCTTTCCTTTGCTACTGATTACAGCTACCATCTACCACCAGCAATGCCTGACTTGCCCATACATCTGAAAAAGTTCCAAGTAGCCCCAGAAAACAAAGAGCCCATATCTAACACAAAGAGTACATACGTATTTCTTCTGTACTTATTGCTACTATACATTTCAGATTCAACATGAAAAATACATGAGTTGGGTTCAAGCATATGCCTGCCTGTGTGCAAAATGTAAAGCGAGAATTAGCCACAGATCCTGATGTGCATCAGCTTAACTGACACTGGAGCTGTGCAAAAGGGTTTCTTTAGAGGCACATACTGATAGATTGGCAAAGCCACGTTCTGGAAATGCTTTAAAAAGTACTAAGAAAATGGGGCACCTATACAGATGTGCCTTCTCCTGCCATTCTCCTCCATCCAGATCCTTCGTCCAGCATCTTTGATTGCTGAGTGGTAAAACTGCCATCCAGGCAGGTAAGGGGACCAGGGTGGGGGTTACAGGAGTAATTACATAAGAACATAAGAACAGCCCCACTGGATCAGGCCATAGGCCCATCTAGTCCAGCTTCCTGTATCTCACAGCGGCCCACCAAATGCCCCAGGGAGCACACCAGATAGCAAGAGACCTGCATCCTGGTGCCCTTCCTTGCATCCGACATAGCCCATTTCTAAAATCAGGAGGTCGCACATACACACCATGGCTTGTAACCTGTAATGGATTTTTCCTCCAGAAACTTGTCCAATCCCCTTTTAAAGGCGTACAGGCTAGACGCCAGTTTCAGTTCAATACAGTTTCAGTTCAATCCTAAATTTGTTAAATATGCTTAGTACTGCTGCTCCAGGCAACAGTTTCCTGTGTTGATTTATCATTTAATCACAAATCCAAGTAATTTCAGAAAGAGATGTACAGATACTGTGGCATTTTACACAACATTCCTTGGGTGAATTTGCTCCAGATAATTTTGCCAGTTCCCCATCTGCCACTACAATGTAGGATCCTAACCACACTGGCAAAGGAAGGTCTGGGTGCCCTTTGTCAGTTAAATTTTTCTTTAGAAAATTTTTTAAAAAAAAGCTAATGGCAGTATGGAATATTTTAAACCTTTTAAAAAATACAGTGCTTTTGGGAAAGCCATGCCTACATATAGTGTCTGTTTCTACATTCTTTATCTGTGCATTTTTATTTCAAGAAATATTTCTACAATAAAAGCAGAAGACATGCGTGCACACATACTTGCTTGAAGATTGAGAGATAAATTCATATTCAACCTATTTCTGGGCATACTGGGAACAAATATTCAGACATTGTAGTAATGATACTCTTCCCCCTCCCAACTTTTACAGTGCATTTCTACAAAGGAATAGCATTACTTATCTGTCTTATGTTTCATTCCTATATGCAGAAATTCCAAAGTCTTTCCACAGGGTCTGTCTGCGTGCACAACTGTGTGTTAGTTTGTGTGTCATCAAAATACCAAGCAACTATGCA